>NC_141701.1:91223617-92423617 GCF_971803275.1 Cyanistes caeruleus
CGCGGCTCCTGCGAGTAGTAACAAAGCCGGCCGGCCGCTGCCGCGCCGGGGCTGCGGGGGAAGCGGCTGCCGAGGACACCCGGACAGGTACGGAGCGAGGCCGTGCCCGCCCCGGCCGGGGGGTGCTGCCGCCGGGGGACGGCTGCGCGAGGGACAGGGGCTCCCCGCGGGCCGCGGGGAAAGGAAAGGGGGAGGCGTCCGTCTGTCCGTCCGTCCGTCCGCCCGCCCGTCCGTCCGTCCGTCCTTCCGTGCGCTCGCGCCTGGGGCAGCCGGGGCACAGCGGGGAGGAGGGCTGCGGGCTGCAGGTGCGCTCGGGGTGCCCCTTCCCGACCTGTCCCCGGCGCGGCCGCGGGCACCGGGACGGGGCGGCTGCCCCCTCCTTCCTTCCTTCCTTCCTTCCCCCCTCCTTCCTTCCCCGCGTCTGCCGGGGCGGCGGCGGGAGGCGGCGGCGCGGGCGGGCTCCGCGCCCGGGCGGCAACCGGTGGGCTCGGCTGGCCCCTCTCCGCCGGGCACAGCGCTGCTCCTCGTCCCCTACGGTTACCCCTTCCTAGTAATAGTAATAATTTCGCTGTTGTCGTTGCTACAAAAGATATGACCCCCTGGAAATTTTGGGGTTACAGAGTTTCGTTTCTTCAGCTTTATAAAGTAATGATGGATAGGGTAATAGCCTTAAATGCGCTACTTTGTTTAAAGAAAATAAAAATCTAAAGGATTGGTGTTGTAGCGTAAACAAGACAATTACTGCTTGTTTTCAGGAGTAAGTGTACCGAAAGATTTTAGGTAAAATGAGCCTAGTTTTCCAAGTCGGAAGGCTAAGATGGTAGAGGTGATAAACGTTTGCTTATCTCGGGCTGCCGAGGTTAGGCAAGAATAAGTCGTCCTCACCTCCTGAGATACTAATGTCAGAGAAGTGGATGGGAAGGTCATTAGCAGGTCATTAGCCTGAGCAATGCTTGTGGTGGCTGTGATCAATAACATCCGAATGGCAGTGGCTGTGTGAAGAGACATGGATTTCTGCAGAAGTTTAAAATTCAAAGGAACTTCCTGATGATAAGAGAAGGCTGACCCCGCATGATGAGGTCCTAGGGGAGCAGTCATTGTGTTTCATTGCTGAGTGATTTAGGAAATAAACGAGATCCTGGGCCAAAGCAAAATTGTGCTGTGACATGTATGCAGCCCGCAGCACGTTCAAGATGGGAATCTTCCTGGCTGTGAACAACGGGAAAAAGGGAAATAGTACCTGAGAGGAGGGACACTGTGACTGAGGACATAGTTATTGAGTAGTGGACAAGAACTGACATTTTAAGAAAGATGTAATCTAAATATCAGATCATTTGAGATTGAAAACAGTATACATAATGTAATATCAGGGTTTCAAAACTCAAAGGCTAAGCATTGACTGGAAGAAGTTTGAGAAGTGTATATAAATGAAATGCTGAGTGAAAAGTGGAGCTACCATTAAGCAAATGATGTGAAAACAGTGTAAAGAGAAGATACAGTTCTTCAGCAATCATGAATACAAGTAGAAAAGAAAATGGAGACAGACTTCTCTTGCAAGAGATATATAAATAAAATGAAGTTTTAAATGAGTGTTGATCAAGTTTCAACTTTCCTCAATATAACATTTAAATCAGTAACATCATAACAACATGTGACGTGGAATTCTATTTTTTTTAGAAACAGAAAAAAAAAAAAAAGAGTGGAATTTCTTAGATATGTTGATTGCAGTGGTTTGCCCAGTGTTTCTAAGTGCTTGTCCTTCTCTTTCAAAAGTGTCACAACAGTTGTTTTGTTGAAAGAGTTATAACCTTCTGAATGACCTCTGTTTTTCATGCAACACTGGAAAGCAAACTCTTGAGTTCATAAAATGTGTAAAAATGTAGACCTCAGATTAGTTTAGTGTGATGGAAAATAGCATTTCAAGACCACACTGTGGGCTATCTGAAATTGAATGTGCTTGCAGGAAATAAAAGATGGGCTGTGCATAATAAGGGCCTGGACACTTCTACCCCCTTAACTGCATGGCAGAGAATGAGAAGCAATAGAACTCCGTATCTTGCCTTAAAAGTGAAAGGGATAAGCAAAATATTTATGGTTATGCTGCCTTGTGGCATTTCAGTCCTGAAATTGTTCCTTGTGGAACAATTACGAACTCCGCTAGCCAAAGTTTATTGACGGAAAAAATGTAGTGGTTGAGGCAGTACCAGGAAAGAATGCAGTAGTTCAGTATAGATAATACACCCCATAATATAGCCTGACATGCATAAAGGCTACTAGTGGTCAACAGTTCTAGCAATTAGATCACAGTCTCTCAGACTGTCATTTCACCTCTTTCTGGTGCTCCTCAGTCCAGACTAGGTTTATAGAAAACCTGTTGGCAAATTTTTTTTGAAAGCATCATCTAAAGCCGTGCACTCTGTGTGTTGATATAAGGCCACTGCAGCAGCCTGCTTGCCATTATTCCTCTTGCAGTGTTCAGTCTTAACATTTTTATCTATATCCTAGTTTGATGACTTGCCATTAAATATTTTTTCCTGGAGATGTACATGTAGCCAGCAACTTTTTCAAGTATACAGGGACACTTATCACCTGCTGCCTGGAGGCTGTGATTTCAGTCCTTCCAGCAAGGTTGCTAAGGAGTACTAGGGATCCTTGGAGAGCAAAGCTCAGGAAATTCTCCTGTGGCCTTTGCACAAATTGTGTGCTGAAGCATTGCCTGTCCAATATAAACTACTGTTCTGACAGTAATATAGTATGGCCAGATGTGTACCTTATGCATCACGCTGTAAAATAAGATAATTGTGACTTTCTACTGAAAACAAAACATCTGCAAGCGTGAAAGTGCTGTGATAAGCTGCAAAGAGCTCAGGCCTCTTCAAAATGCATCTTAGGTTTAAAATTAATTTGCAAAGACAAATCAAGAAGTACAAGATGTGCAGCTTTTAACCTACTACAGCTCTACACTTTTTAAAATCAAATCCTGTGTGTTTTGTTCAGATTGTTTTTTCCTGTAGAGATGATGCAGCACAGCATTTTAGGCACAATAAGTGACATAACTCACGTACCTTTCCTTTTCCCATTTTATCTTTTCCACCATCAAAGAGTGGACACAAACATTCAGTACGAGCTGAAATAACTTAGCAGCACTTTAAGTTTAGTCCAGATAGCATGAAAACCTGAGATGTTTAGCTGATATCTAAAGCATTGAGCAGAGACTCCCAATCCATTTAGGTTCTGTCTGTTCTCTCTTGCCATTTGCAAGAAATGTAGCCAAAGTGTTACAAAGCTGTAGCTCTCTAAAAGACTCAGGTTCGCAAGTGTTTTGTAGATGTATTTTTAATTTTGAAGGTAACATCTATAAAGATTACCACCACTGGTGGTAGTTCAGAAATTGGAGAAAGGTATCGGCACAGATTGTCTTATCTCTCGGCTTTCCTACTTCAGCTTGGAATTGCCCAAGTTATTTTCAGAAAGGTGGCCTAGAAAGAAAGGGGTGTTACAATCTGGTTTTGAGAATAACTGTAAGGAAACCTGGCTGTGTATGGGGCTGTAGTGAGAAAGAAGGTGGGGGATGATGTGCAGCCCGTGGTGCAGACATAGCCCTGGAGTCAATGGGCATGGTGGGAAGTTATCTGGGACTGGTACGAGGAGTCAGGTTGAGACGGGACTCAGACTGGGACAGGGTGGTGGAGACCCAGCCCGGAAAATCTGATATTAGGCTGTGTTCTCAGGTCTGAAGGCTTCTTTTAGACCCCCTTTTGTAAGCCTTCAAGGCTGTATTGGTAATATCCATGGCAGAAGGTGTTGGTCAGGAAACCCAAACCTTTCCATAATAGTTTCAGGGCAGGTGTTGTTCCAGGCAGGGGAACTGATCTTGGCAGGCAGTGCATGGCAAAGAAAGAAAACTCCCATTTCAGATGGATAGCCAGTCTGTACTCAGGCAGGAGATGTTCTCCTGTGAACAGAAAGAAAATATTCCCCCCTTGGTGACTCACAAGCAGTGACCTGATCAGAGTCTGCTTGAAAAAGCATCTGACCTTGAAGCTTCTGCTGTGGAACAGCTTTATGTGAAAGTATGGCATGACCACTGAGGAGCTACACTGCAAGTGTTTACCAAGAACCTGCAGATGCCATTTGCTTCCCAATACATGATGGGGGACCCAGAGTATTTCTACAGAAGTATTCTCTGTGAGAAACCAGTAAGCTCAAAACTCAAACTGATACTGGCTTTCCACTCTTTAAACAATTCCTATGAGTAACTCTCAAAAAAAGCTTTAAAAGGCTTACCAGTGCTTCTACCAATATTGAAAATATTAGTTTATTTAGCTAGAATTTTATAAACATCTTAAGCAGAAATTTTGAGTACTGTTTGAATCACCAGGTGGAATGTTGTATAACGTGTGTGTAATGAGGGCTTTTATCTTCCTGTATCTTTCAGTTCACTGAATTACATTTCTATGCTGTTAAAGTGACAGCTAAATGAAAGTCAAAAAAATAAACAGTGCTGTGTTTGGTGCTAGGTTCAAATGGCACAATGAGTGAATTGCAGGGCCACAAATTATACAATGAGAATAGACCAAAAATTTCACTAAATAACTGCCAACTATACTGTGAACTCAGTGAAGCTTCCTGTGGAAGAAGATCATGAGTTACTGTATGAATAAAACTGTATTCTAATGTATATATTCAGTGGAATACTGAAGTTCTGTAATGCTCTAATACTTGGATTTGCTTTCACTATATTACAGACATTTTACTGTATCCACTGAATCAAAGAGCACTTATGTAGCTGATGCTTATTCTTTATAATCAAGTTGCCTCTCATTCTTTGGCAAACTAAACAGATTGAGCTCTTTAAAGCTTTCCCTTGAAGGAGGTTTATTCAGCTCCTGAATATTTTTTTGTGACTATCTCATTGTTCCTGTGAGAAACTGTGCAAACCGTTCAAAATCCTATATAGGTTGTGACCATAGTGACTGTGCAACATATCTTAGTTTGAGTCTCACCACAGTCCACACCACATTACCCAGGTAATGGTATCTCAGCTGTGTTTTCCTCCTTAGCTATCCCATGTTGCTAAATTCATGTTGCAAAGATTCATGTTGCTAAATTCATGTTGCAAAGATCTCTCAAAGTGAGAGATAATCTCACTCAGATTATTATTTGTCTCTGTGACTTCTCTGTGTCTCTGCTCATTACAGGGGGGTTGGACTAGAGGTAGTCCAACCTTTAAAAGTTCATTCCAACCAAAACTGTTCCAATCAATGATTATGTATTCACAGTGTGAATTAGGTATCCAGTTTACCTGAGTAGTCACAGCTTTTTCTACAGTAATCTGATACACTAATAATACAACTAGCAAGTACCTCAGTATTTAAGAGAAGAGCGCTTTTTTTTGTGTTAATTTCTCATTTTATTTGTATCACTTGAGCAAAGTTAGGTGGAAATGCTCTCTGTGCTTTTCAAGATTCTAATGTATTTCTCCTTTCTTCTCTGCCATCACCATGCCAGACCTAAAGTTGTCTTTTCCTTCTAATAGGCCTCTGAGTTAAGTCCCTGATGTTTGTGTTATTAAATTCAAGGTTGACACCTTGAATAACACTTCTTAAGTAAATGGAAATTAAATATGATCTTCCTAGTCAGATCTATCTAAAAAGACAAAAAGGGAGAGCATCTTCTGACGGTATTTACAGTCAAGATGATAGGAATGGGTCGCTGCTAATATAAAGATCAGCTAACAATGAAAAATTTCATTTCTGGCTCTCCCTGTCTTCTAAAAATTAGGAACAAGTATCTATCCAGTAATATAAAAACTGTCCTCTTTATATTTTAAGTTTCTCTTAGCCTGAAATATCAACCTTAATCTTAAAATGCCATGTCTTCCATAGGACAAAGAGAGAACAGAAAGCATACCAACGATGAATCATCTGTTTTTGTTATCAGTCATTCAGACCCTTTGGTGATGGATGGGTGAATAGATTGAGCCTAGAGCTGTAAGCCAGCTTGGCAGCTGGCAGGTAAGTTCCTGGAAGCTCACCAAAATGTCTTCTCAAGCACCACACTTCTGTTTGACTTGTTGTAATTAGCCAAATCATATCCTAGAATATAAATATCCTCTTAACACAATAGGATCACACTTAATCATACATCTACTTGCAGTAAAACTTAAGCATGAAGAGATTGTACCTGTAGGTACAATCTGGTAGGGCTCTGAAGAAGGATGCTTTTTTTGGATAGGGAGACAGAGAAACAGTCTTACAAGACTTGGAAAGAGCAAGTCAGAACAGAAAACGAATGGGGTGCATGTGATGTAAAGGTGAAGTAATAATTTTGCATATTGATAAACCCACAAAAATCCCAAGTGAACTAAGTTTCCAGTAAATTTTGTCGTTTGCTTCTTAAGGAGTAATGAAACTTTCTTACATGATGACTGCTTTGCCCAGCTCTGCCACCTGGCAGGCAAGTTAAAAGCATTTTATAAGCCTGGAGTGGAGAAGCACTGAGTGCAGTGGTGTCTCCCTTCCTTCCCCGCTATACCTCCCAAGACAGCTTGTTCCAAAGCAGTGTGCTGTGCTAATGGCAGCATTTGCATTAAGATTCTTTTTATGAATTTATTGTAACATGGCCAAAACATATGCTTTATGCTGAAGTGTGGTTTTTAGACTCTAAGGATAGTTCTCTGTGTGTTCATCAGTGTAAATGTAAGGCTTCAGTAATGCATATTGACAGAGATTTATTAAAATATGAATTCTCATTGACTTTGTGACTGAGAGGAGGAAGGAATGGCAAAAAAAGTACATAGAAAGAAACTTTCTGAGGTGGCTCTTTTAAGTGCAGTTTTGATAGTCAGATATGGCTATGAATAGATTGAACAGCCTTCTGAACTTTACGTCCTTTTAAAAAATGAGCGGCCTTCCTATTTTCTGTTTCAGTAAAGTAAAATTATTCATGAAGAGAAATGTCAGTTGTGTCAGTCTTATAATTAATTTTCAGTTTTAATGACATTGACAGGATGCTTCACTCACTGTTTGTCATTTACACAAATAACTCATACAGTGCATGTGTGTGTATTTGAAATTCTGTAGGTATCTTGAGAGGGTAACAGCTTTTCTCTAGTTCTAGAGCACACGTGCATGCACACACATTTATACACGGTACCTTCTCAAGGTAGGTACAGTATTTTAAATTATGCATATCTGTGGACATGTATATTTATATTTGCCAGACAGAACAAGCGTATAAATTAACATAATAGATACAGGTGTGTAAATTTTCTGCATTCAGTAATGCAGATTACTTTACAAACACATTCATCCCTGTAACCTTTTGTTTGTCTTTTGCTCAAGGAAGAGAAACAATTTCTCACAGTATGATCAGTGAAGTGCAGGTGTGGACATAATTCTATGCAGGTGTCCAAACCAGAATTATCTGTCCACTGACTGTAAAATAGTAACTTGTGATAAACAATCCCCCTGCATATTTGATGCCTCCTCCTCCTTTTTACTGTATTACTCTGCACTTCTTTCATTAGCAGTGTTACGTCTTTATGCATAGCTTTTCCCCTCTTTTATTTCGCTTACAATCTTATCTATCTACAAGCAAGAAAGCCAACCTCTTTGGAACAGAGATTTTTCTTTTTAAAGTTGTTTCAGAGAGTTACCTTATATGTTTTATTTTGCTGCTCACACATTAGCAATGTCAGTCAAAGCACAGATAAAGAGCAAAAAGAGGCATGAAATAATACTAGAAGAAATAGTAAATACTGGGAAATGAAAAAATCTACAATGATCAGTACATGGCTGTCTGTATTGAAAAGTAAGGCTCATATCGCTCCATCTCTGCTGGCCCAGAGCTCCTTTGATCATGTTTGATGAGTTGCATTGGTCTGGGAATGTTTGGAGGGTTGATGCGGGTGGGCTTCAATCAACACTTGCTTTTATGTTTGTATATTCATAAAATTTAAAATTCAAATGTGTATGTGTGTTTTATAGTAATGCACATAGCTGATGGATTGGATTCATTATTTGCTGTTAAAACATTAGCAACAACTTTCATGGACGAGACACAGTAACACAGATTTTTCTGTGCAAAACATAGTGTCTAAACAGACAGAAATGCAACAAGTAGGGTATGTCAGAAAATTCCAAAGAAGGAGATAATAGTATTTGGCATCAGTTTTGGAGTGGTTTGCTGTGTTTTGCGGGGGTTTTTGTTTGTTTTGGCTTGTGCTTTTGTATGGTGGGGAAGATGGATGCTAAGGGTCTTTCAGGAAGAAATATTAATTATGAGTGGGATTTCTGCACTGGCACGTAGATGAGAGGAAATTTCTGCCCTGGCAGTATGCCTGTTAAAATACCTAATTTTGCATTACCAGACACACTGCAATGCTTATATCAAATTTTCTAGAGAATACACTGGAGGAGTGTGGAGTGCTCAGACAATGGGAAAAGCCTGAAAGGCTTGTAGGGAAAAAAAATTCAAACTGAGCCCATATATTGCAGGATCATATTGTTCTGAGAGAAGAAACAAATCTTGGTTAAAGCAATTTCATCAGCATTCATAGCACTAAGCAGTGGCCCAGTTCCTGTGCTGCCAGCTCCAGAACTGACGTCATCTGTCCACCATGACATACTGGACCACTCAGACTGGCACACAAATACTGAGCAGCTGCCTCACACAAATCCAGTTGCATATCTCTAGCAAAAGAAAGACTCTAGTCAGAGATATGAATGGTTATTCACCCATCTGCAAAAAGAAATGCAGTGTGCTAGGCAGCAAACAGCAAGCATCATACGTTCACTGATGAGCAAAGTGATAATGGGGAAGCCAGAGAGAATTGTGTTGATAGGAAATGGGTAAATATTGGGGGTCTGTTCAGCTCAGCTCTCTTGTTCCAGGGAGGACACTTGACAAAGCTCACATCTTGCATGCAGCTCCAGATGTCTGTGAAATTTGTTGTTTTTTTGTTTTTTTCTTTTCTCTGATTTTTCTGTCTGCTGCAAGTCTGAGAGAAAGGGAACTGAAGTCCTTGGTCTCTGCTCTGCCTCTCGAGAGTGCCAGCTGCCCTGGACAGACTGAAGCTAAGTTGTTGTGTTCCTGCAGCTGGCTTTTAGGCTCTGGGATATGACAAGGCAAGATATGCACAGGTCACACTAAATTTTGGGTTTCTTTCAGTTACACTGGAACCAGAAAAGGCTGTTGTTAAGGAAGAGACAGTATAGAAACATCTTTGATCCCCTGCCTAGACTGAGTGAATTAGCTAAATGGTGAATATCTCACATTGTTCATCATTGTGGCAGGCCAGAAAGAGCAAACATAATAATTAATACTCAGCATTGTGATAATGCCATTGTGTCCCAGCTATAAATTGTTTAAACGAAGCTTCTCTTTTATTTAAGTAACTCCCTGATAATTCTGTTAAATCTTTCTTTTCTTCAGTCTTGAATCAACTTTTCAATAGAGACATCTTGTATCCTCTGGTGAAGTGGGCTTAAAGGCAGGTGTTTGTATGTGTGTGTCACTCCCTTTCAAGTACTCATTGTAGAGCACAGCTATGACTGAATCATTTTCTTCAAATATCAGATAAAATTATCCAGCTAAACATTATTGTACACATACATATTGTATATGTACAATGTATTTTATACTGTACATATGTAAATTATGTATACGTATATATGTAGATTAAAGCATTAATCTATTAATGTGATAGAGGAAATATAAGAAGATACAAGAAATATATTGAGCTACTTTTCATGGAATCATAGAATGGTTTGGATTGGAGGGGACTTCAGGGATGATCTGGCTCTAACCCTCCTGCCAAGGTCAGGGACATTGTCCACTAGACCAGGTTGTTCAAAGCCCCATCCAGCCTGGCACTGAATTTCCACTTCTTTTTTTCTGCACTTTCAGAAATGCAGTGCTTTATTCCAGTTGAACAACAGTTACTAGCAGCAATATTCTGTCTGATGTGGTTTCTTTTATGAAGAGATAGTAGTGCTCATTTTCAATGTCAAAATTGCAATTTCAGCTTTTATCTATGCATTTTCCTGAATACATATAGAATGGATTTATAAGTATGGAAGCATAGTGTGTAAAACAACTCACTCCCTCCTTTGTAACACTCGCTGGAAAATGCACTGTGCGTTGGACCTGCTTTTGAAAATCAGAATAATCAAAGACGTAATCTGTTATAAAGAAAAATACCTGAAAATGTGAACGTTCCTGTTAAAATATATGCATATAAATGTTATCTTTATTTGGTAGTGCAGTTCATGGGTGGTTGAAATAAAAGTACATTCCTCACTGTGAGTCACTGCCCGGGGGTTTGTGAACCCTCCAGCATCAGGAGGGTTCATAATGCTCAGATGGGCAAAGCCCTCCAGACATGTCTCTGCTTTTGCTGAGAATTATAGTGGGCACCTTGGTGAGAATGGGATTGAATGGGTGTAGAAGCACCAAAATAACCATGCAAGACGGACCATGAGAATGGCACCCAGAGGAGGTCATCAAGATAACAGCGCACATCTAGTGACCTTCCAAGGACACCCACTTCAGGAGACAGGTCAGTGAATAAAGCCTGATGACTCACGGAAGTGGGTGGCAAGAATAGAGTGTTTGCTGTTGCCTAAAGACAACAGAAAAGCACATCCAGCAGCAGCAGGTGTTTGCCAGCCTAAAAAGAAATGAGGATGAGGCATGTCCTGGTCACCATGTCATTGCAAGGATTGTATTTCCATTATCAATGCTGAACAGACTTTTGGTTCCCTGTGTCTCAGTGCTTGTGAGTGCATGGATTGGACTGCAATCAGCAGCCTCCCATTAGGTAAGATCTCACACTGAGCTCTTCTAAGTTCTTGGTACATGGTGCTGCTATATTGTCTTCCAGGATGTGAGGTTTAAACCAGGTGATTTCCAGAGGTTCCTTCCAATGTAAATTGTTCTGTAAATCTGTCACTTGAAAGCAGGAGTATGTTCTATGAACTTCACTGCACAGGTGATAAGATTAGTATAGTATAGGTTTGTGGTAATTTCTTAAATCTTACACTTTTATCTTCATTTTTTTGAACTACCCATATTTTGTTTTTTAAAAATGGCTTTAAGTCCCCTAGGAAAAAAAAAAAAAGGTGTTTCTGAGCATAAAAAATAGTTTTAAATAATCCTGCACTTGAAAAAAAAATTCATTCAGTGTATCTTTCTGATCAGAAGGCTGTAAACCTCTGAACTTCAGGGACCTGGGATTGAAATGTCATCTCAGTTGTTGACTGAGACAGGATCAGTCACAAACAATGAGGATTATGTATCCACTTAAAAAAAAAAATACAGTGCCCAGACTGAACTGTCCAATTTGCAGACCTCATCTTGTCGCATTCTTTATGGTGCTAAGCTGATTGTATGAGGCTGGAGCCACAAGTAATCTCTCTCATTCAGCTCTGCTGCAATGTTGCTGGACATACAGAATGAAGGCATGTTGCTCAAAATCATGCATATCTGTCAGCTCTAGCTCAGGCCAGGAGTTGTGCTTTTGGTTGGCTACTTGTCTGACAAAACACAGTTTCTTTAAAAATACCAAGGATCTGTTGTGAACCCCACCAAACTTTACCTTTAGTAGGATCCTCTGTAAAATGAACAGAGCCATTTGTCACGGTGGTGACAATAAAACAGCTTTCTCCTGAACTTTGCTATTTCATTGTAGCTATTTTACTGTTTTCAGTATCAAAATGTGTGCTACATTTTGATCCCAAATACTTTTGTGTTCTATCATTCTATTACTATTTATCCCATTCATTCTCATCAGTGTGGTGGGCAACAGAAGGTATATTCCATTACTCCATTTCTTTTCATATTCAGATTACTACCAAATTTTTGTATCATCTATTCTTGTATAACACACATTTTCCTCACCTCCCACCTCTGTCTGTGCCTTAATACTTTTTAAATTTGATTTCTGTCACTTGTAACATACGCCTTGTAACCTACACTTTCCTAGCCACCTTGACACTTCCATTGCTTCACTTCCTCTTACCTAACCCCCTTGTACCTTTTTCTGGCCATCTTCCTAAAGTGTATAATTTTGCTTCTTTGAAATCCCCCACAAATTCACCAAACTTGGTTTTATTCCACTCAGTCCTTCTCCTCCTGTACATGCTTCCTGCTGTGTTTCCTTAGTGTGCTGATTTAGAAAGCTTTTTCCTAAATTTTCTTTGCTTGCACTTAGCCCTCTCTGTCCACTCCCTACAGCAAAGTCTTTCCAATTCATCATACTGCTGCTCTCTTTTCTCTGATTCACAACTCTCCTCTGTAAGGATCCCAAGACTCTCAGGTAACAATCTTATAAATTGTGTTCTGTGATCAGTTGCACTCAGGCAACATCAATAACACAATGGAGTTGAGCCCAGTGGCTTTGTACAAGTATAAGCAAGAGAGAAAAGATAGTGAGCATTTACTTTGAAGGTCCTTTTTTGCTCCATTCAGATCTTGTGCTTAATGATGTGGTTATTAAGGTGCTGCTGTAAGATGCCTTATAGGCTTTAAAGACAGATATAATGTGTAGTGCTTTAGGTTGTTTCTCCTGAGAAGCTGAGTTAAAATCTTACCGTGTGAAATCCTTAAGGATTGCTATGGATGGTGAGTGGGATTTCAAGTTCTTTCATAACCCCTGGTGTAATAAGCCAGTAGTTCCACCTGGTATGCTCAGACTATGAGACACATCTGAGCCTGCAGTGTCTCCTTTGGACGTGATACTGAATCTGTGTGAGTGTATCAAATACTTCATTCACATAATGTTCGATCAGTGAGTCCTTCAGACTTGATATCCTGCCAATGGGGCTGCCACAATTCGTGTATTCATAAACAGTGCCCTTGAGATCTTGTCTGCTCCTTTCTGCACAACCCAGTGTATTAAAAGAACTTTATCTTTTTGGGGAAGGGAACAGTATCCTGTGGCTTTTATGAATGACTAGATGCCATCGTAGTTGTTTACTGATGATGTTCCCTGGTTGGAGTTATATATTATGAAGCACAGTTGTTTCCAAGATTTAATAATGTGACAATTAAATTTATTTTCTTCTTCGGTAGCAGAGCCAAGGAGAAATTAATGGTTGTTTGTGTCAGTTTTCTAGTCAATTCAGTATGACTTTTGCCTTAGCAGGGATTACAGATTTAGGAACTGAATAAATGAGGCAGTAACAAATATTAGAAATGTCAAAAAGGTATCCTATGAAATAGCAATCAAGAAAAGCATACAGTAGTATAATTCTGCCAGCTTTCTCCCTGTTACCCAAATAAATAAGCATTTTGCCTGAGAAAGGCCTGCATGTGCATCCTAAGAAAATGTTTCCATCCAAGATTTAATTCCTGCTGTCACTTTACAAGCTAAACTTGGTGACAAGTTTTGACAAACAAATCCCTCAAGTAAAGTTTTTCTTAACACATCTTTAGAGCTACAGGCTACCATAAGGAAAGCAAGTGGAAAACTACTTTTTTCTCAAACAAAGGGATTTTTAAGACGAGCCAATGTGATTTGTTGACATATTTGTAAGCGTTGCATCTTGTTTGGTTGAATCACTCTTGATTTACGCAAGAGGATCTTTGTCTAATGAGTTATCCATACGCCGTGTTGTCGTTTTTCTTGTCAAAAGACTTGTGACCACTCTGAGCAAAAAGGAGAGAATGCTTTTATTACCATAAATGCATCTCTGAAAATGCTGTGCAGAGCTTTTGATTTCTTGCAATTCAGTGGGATCATTGAAAGCTAGAGATTTTGGCATAGACAGTGTGACAGACTATCACCTTTTGCTGTGGACAAGGAATGCTTCATTAGTAAGACAAAATGGACACTAGGGCTGTCTAGTGAATCTACTTAACATAAAATTCACTGTTGAAGCAGTTACTTCCCCCTCAATCCACTTGTGACATATGACATATTCCTGTCCATATGTGTTCTGTGAAGCCCACTCAGAAACAGGAATGTCTCAGGAGAAAAATCATGAAAATTCAAGTTTCTCAAGCCTACTGCATGTCTTGTCACTTCAAACACACAAGGTGTTTATGGGCAGGAAAAAACTTTGGAAGGCATCTGTATGGAGGAGCACTGACAGACATTGTGTGAATAGCAACATTTACATAAACTTTTTAGTAACGGGAGAAGAAAGTCTCCATTTCCCATGGTTACTGATCCTCAGATATCCAGTTCAAACAGCCATATCTGAGAATGACAGGTGCAACTTTTGCTGTCTTTTAGGGTATCTCCTATCACATGTCAAAGTGCAGTCTTCTGTAGCTTAATGCTCTACAGCGATGGATTACAGATAGACAAGATATATTGGCACTGGTTGTAGACAAGGCTCAGCAGTTAACACAGGACGATAGAATGGGAAATGGTACATAAGGTTGGCTGATTTTCCTACAAGCCAGATTCATTTAGCTCCTCCAGAACTACATATTATTATAGCTAGGTTGGTTCCAGTATGAATCCAGCTCAATTATATCAACGCTGTGCTGCAGCTTGAAGTGTAGATGTACTCAGTGTTGCAAAATATATCCACCACAATTACTGAGAAATTCCCCTCAGAGTGCACTTTCTTTGGGTGCACTTTCTGAAAGAGCCCTCCAGAAGCAGAGAAGGACAAATATGAGCTCAGAAGCTCTCAAGTAATATTGCAGTCATTTGACTCTGGAGCAGAATTGGATTTTAATCAATTTCACGGAGCATTCTTTCTGTCAAGAGACCAAGCCCAAGGAAAAAGGTATATTTTAACTTGCTGCAAATTATGCGGTTGATGTTTGCAGAGATGTGAAAAAGTCAGATTTGCAGTGGATGCTGCCTTTTGCACTGATTATTAGTGCATCAGTTGTTAGCTTTCATAAACTTTGGTTTAGTAGGCTAACAAACAGCAGTGTGCTATCCTGGTGCTTTGAACATGGAGCTTTCCATGAAAAAGTAATAGCATAAAAGACAGCTGATGCTTCTTAGCTTTTGAATAGAGAAAACATCTATATAGGATTTTTTTCCCTAGGTCTTCAGTCTTTGCAGATTATATGCATTCAGCACACCGGAAATGAAAAACAGTGAAATATAGGTTATGCCTTAATGTCTAGGTAATGAGTTCACCTCCTAGCACATCTTTCTAGTATCACCTTTTGGAAAAGAGACTTACACAGTGGAGCATTCAGAAGCCTTATAGTCACTTGCTTAAGTGAAAGCAGAGCAGAGGATATTAGTTGTTTAAAATAGTTTAAAGAAAGCTGTCACTTAAAACATCTGGTATTTTAAAATGTTCCTGGTTATGTTTCTGTTCAATCAAAAAAATCTTTTCTTACTTAATGGAAGGCAAGAAATGTTTTTAATTTCCTGCTTTAGTACATAAGCCTTAGCCAAGCTCATTTGTGATATTGTATAGAAAACCTGATATCCTTGGGAATACTTGCTGAAGAGCTGCTGTGGTGATGTTGGGATTTTTATTACGCTAAGTGACATTCATAACCTGTTAGTGTTCTTTTTTCTAGTCTTGTAGTAGATGTTGCAAAATACTTAAAACTAAAATCCCCATTGATTTTAATCAGTTAAGAAAATACCAATACCTGGTCTCAGTTATTAATTTACACTAAACTAAATTTATAGGTTAAAAGGGAAGTGTAATGGCTCTCTATGGACTGTGCTGCTTTTTAAACCTTTAGAATTCCATTTTATGTACTTTCTCTCTGTTTTGTGTGTTGGTTGGGGTGGTTTGTTTTCTAATTAGTTTAATATGCAAGCCGTGTTTCTGAATCTGCCTTTATTACTTCCAATATTTCTGAAGCAATGCTTTCCTCTCATGCATTTTGTACTTTGAATATGTTCGACTGGCAGGCTTCAAACATGTTCATTTCATTTAATCTTTGAACCATTGTAGCTGCAAGTGACATCAAAATGCTGTAGCTCTGCTCAAAGAAAAGGCAGTTTCATACCCTTCATTGAGTTTGTGAGACTTGAGCAGTATAACTCTTTTGAATGATGGAAAATTTGTCAAGTCCAGGCTGCCCTTGTCCCAGAATAGAATTATGCAGCTCTTGCTGAAACACATTTCCTAAGTGCAGATTTTCCGATGTTTTGCGGGTTCATATTGATCCGACTTAGACCTGATTGGATTATCTCCTGGTGTGGCAGTATATTTCTATCAGAAACACATGGGAGGGAGATACTCTGCATTCTTAACTGGATTCTGATACCTCCTATGAATAAATTGCAGCCTCTTTCTGCTCTTCTTATCCAGTCCAAAGGGGACTGTATATAGAGTCTCAGCCCGTAAAGGTTCTGCCCTTTGCTTGAAATATTCCATCTAGTCGCACTTCAACTCTTTCTCTGACAGTTCAGAATGGGAAAAAATAATACCACATTTCACTGCTAAATAACATGTTAAAGCTGAGCAATTCATATCAGTCCCCCTGAAGTTTAATTGCTTTACAAGCATTAATCTGAGTTAAGCAGGTCTCACCAGCAGAACACTCCAGTGATTCTGACATTAGTGGTCTAGCAATTTATGGAGCTCTGACAGTCCCAGATCATCACCAGTAGCTTCAAAGATACTTCCAGACTAATATTTAAAGCTGCTCTTGTTTCACATGATTCCTGTATTCCTTAAAGGAATAGAATAAAAGCTCTGCATATCATATGTCACAAATTAATTTCACTCCTTCCATCTGCTTTTTCAATGCCTGCAATTTTATTTCACGTACCTGTGTCTAGAATGATGTGCGTGCAGTTACTGTTGTTTGCATATTGTGTATCAGTCAGGCCAAATGGAATTTTTCTACAAACCTTCTGTAAGAGGGCAGTACATGTTGCTGTCAAAGTTAACATCTCCTCACTGACACTTGTCTGCTAGGAGCGTTCATTTCCCATGAATGCAGTTGAAGACACACAAATTTATTGCATGTCAACCACGTCTACCAATATAGTATTTTTTATAGCATCTGAGTGTGTTGTGTTTGCGCTTTTTTTAAATACATCAGTAAGATTTTTTTTAAAAAAATTCTTGGTTAAATTTAAATTCTAGTGCTGATAATGATGTAATAATAATAGATATAATGATGTCAATTGAGGAGGGATTATATGCCAATTTTGCTGTATTGCTAAAATAAGAATAATCTTTATCCCAGAGATAACTAATTTTAGGTGTGTGCTTTAGGAGAACTAAATGAAATATTTAAATTACACTTTACTGAATCCAGGTTAGAGTATTGTTTCCTCAGACCCCTCTCACTTTTCAGACTATTGGGACTATTTGCAGCTTCAGCTGCTGGTGTTTCAAAAAGGATATGATAGAAGACCAGGTCTGAAAATGTGCTTTGTAAGTGGAAATCTGTATTGGAGTTGGATTATTTTGGTGTAGAGTTTTCAAATATTCTTGTGACTGAAGTAACTGCAGTTGTTTTTTACCATTTTCTTTCTGCACAGGATAAGATGCAAATTCTGAGCAGTAGTTAAAGCTACTGAGCAAAAGTAGTTAAAGCAGAGTTGCCAAATTTATGTAAAGAATACATAAAATGTAGTAGCAGTACTGCCTTGTGTAATGTCCACCCTTTTTATTTCCTGTGTGCACTATCACCATAAATTAGGTAATATAGTAAAATATTTATATATAGTCATATCCTCAGTGTCTGAAACAAAATGTACTAAGTTAAACATACTTGTATTAGGTGGATTTTTCTTAATGACAATAGAAAAAGCAAAAAGTACAGCTTCTTTTCTAGCCTGTTCTGGGATTGTTTTCAGCTCCATTAGGACAAAGCTAATACCAAACTTACTTTCTATTAAATCCTATTTTGAAGGTTAATTGGAACTTAACTATAATGCAATAAAATGATTCCCCTGTGTGGAGTGGAATTTCTCACTGATGATGCAATCAAGATAAATTTTCTGTCATTTTGTCTCATATGGTCTCTCCCAAATTATATAACCTAGAAAATATGTCCGAAGAGAGAGAATTCTGTTATATTCTAGGGATGTTACATTTTGAGTATATCAATACCTTATATTAGAAGTAATTTGTATTTAAAAAGCAGAAGTTATTTTCTTGTATTTCTGGAGTTATTTTAATTACTTACATTCAAGCATACAGTAGCAAGCAAAGCAAGGATCTAAAATTCTGTGATGCTCTCATCATGTGTTCTGAAACCTAATACAAAATCATATTGGCTTTTAATAGTGTCTAATATAAAGATAAATGCTAGACATATCTGTAGGCCATATGATTAAATATTTATGCCTATATTAAGAAATACTGGGAAGCTTTTTATTTATTTATAATTTTGTGTCTTTTCAAGTCATATTCTAGAACCAATGTCCTACAGTCTGTTCAGCTCTCAGAAGACCTCCTAAAGGGCACAAGCGCTAAAGCAAAGAGCACAACTCTATCTTATTTGATAAAGCTACCAAAACCCACCCTGACTACCAAAGAGTAGAATGTCTAACCTTTCCCTGAAATAGTAGTAAGGTCTTTTGTGAAATATATATTAACTGGAGCAGATCACTTACCAGTTTCAGAGTCATAAAGGAAAAGCCATTGGCAGGGAGAAAACTGTGCAGGAGAAAATGCCTAAATGGCCTAAGTAAGTAGGTTGTGAAAGAACCAAAAATAATTTTAAAGGAATTAATTCTGTTTAACTAGCATATTTCCAAAATTAAATGTTACCACTTTAGATAGAAATTTCAAGCCATCTCTTTTTACTTATCCATTTAATCTAATTAAGCCAGTTTAAATCAAGACAGCTAATGAAAGCTCAGAACCTTTGTCCTTGATTAGTTTTATTCTTAAACAGCTACAAAGCAACCCACAACCGTATGTCACATTGAGTAGTCACTTGGCATATTACTATATAAATAGCTCATGAATTCTATATGAGGGAAAATTTCTTCTTAAGAAATATTGGAAGAGGTTTTGGTTTTGCCTACAAGCCTAAATAATAAAACATTTTTTCCTACACCACAGTTGCAGGATTCATATCAAAACTGTAGCAGCCTGTAGCTAGAAAGTAAGTAATTGAGAATAGTAGGGTTTCAATAAGGGTTTTATTGTGTATTAAGACCATTTTCCACTACTACCTGACACATAATATGAGTTATTGGAATAACAAAGAAGTATTACAAATTATATTGTTAATAGGAAATAAGCGTCTGATGATTTTTGAATATGTACAGGCAAAGGATGTAAAAAGTACCCTAAGAGCCTGTGTTGAACACTGAATTAAGTGAACCCTGTTACACTAAAATCTCCCTGCTTACTTAACAGGATGGGGAGGAGGAATAATAATTTTTAAAAAGACTTGAACTTTTTTTTTTTTAGTATGAGATGGCGCATTAATATTACATGACTTCTCATACTAAATAATTAGAGACCCATGAATTCCACTTCAACTATGAAAAACTGTAATTTTCTGTGTTTTGCATTTTTGTAACATTGTAGAGGATTGAGAGAGATTGAGCAAAGAGTCTAAATAATGTAACAATAACTTCTGATAAGAATGCTTTTTTATTTAATCTCTAAATAATACACAATTTTTTGCTCTATATGTTGTGGGGTTTCTCTTTCACGCATACTTGTTGGAGGAATAACCTCATTACCTATGCCATTGAAAACGAAGCTTTTGTGAAAAGAATGGAGGCATTTTTCATAGCAGTTTACACAGCTGACCATAAGCCAAGCATGGATCAGTACATCACATTCTGTAACTCCTGTGCAAAGTCTCGCATTGATTGGAGTTGACAGGGAAATGCCCATTGTTAAAACCATCCACTGTTAGCAGAAATGTGGCATGAAACAGGTTGAACATGTGATAGCTGCTGGCACTTTGAACATTGTCCATTCAAATGTCAGATTAGTAAAGCAGTCTGGGGTGTTTGGTTTTGGTTTTTTTTTTTTTTTGCATTGTGCTTCCACAAGCTGGAAAAATCTAGTGTGATGGGCATTTCCTGCTGAGTCAGAATGCAGCAAAGCTCCTCCAACATGAATGCAGTGGCCCACAGGAGATGGTTGCTTTCTGGTCTTTGCCGGAGAAGAGACTGAACTATGTTTGGAAAAGCAGAAGTGATCAAAGAGCTTCTGTGACATTTGTCACAGAAAATCACAGGAAAGTATTTCAATATGTTTTTAAAACTCTTCTTTCAGAGTTTATCTCTTTGGATGCTCTGCCTTTAGGTTGGGGTTTTTTTTTAGTGAATTGCTAACATTTGTGAATATGTGGTTGCTAGAAGAGATAGCACTTCAGAGTGTTTAGCACATAATATTGAAAGAGACTTAAAATCAACAACAGATCTGTAAAGAAAACTGGATTATGTTACAGAAATAATTTTAGTAAATGAGATTTACCCAATATATTTCTCTAAACAGAAATCTCAACATATGGCTATTTCTAACCAAACTAGAGAAGTTGGACTCCTTCCTCTCTTTCAGAGAAAATAGACTGAAAAGTCTCCCAGCTGTATTCCTGCTCTACTAATTTTGTCTCCCTCCTTTCTACAGATTTTGCCCATGTGGAGAAGAAAAGGCATTTATTGTGTTCCCTGCAAGTGAACCTTTGCAAGAAGTTCTTTTCTGTGGAAAGTAAGTTTCGCTGTATTTATTTATCTATTTATATTTTTTTTTCCTTCTCTTCTTTCCTAAATATGCTCAGCTTGTATTTAAAGGAAACTTTTTAAACCTTTGAAAATGTCACATGTTGAGTAGGTCCATGGATGATATCTTACAGAAATTGCTGAGCTCATATATTTGTTTTAGGTCATATGTGAAATATTGGCAAATTCCCTTCACAGAAAAAAAAAAAAAAAAGAGTGTGAGAGATGAATGATAAAAGATTGGTTTGATGAACTGGGCAAAGATGATCTTCCATTAGGGAGGAGAGGCACAAGTTTCCAATCTAATTTGCCCTGTCAGCATGACTGAGCTCCAATACTGAGAGTTTCATCTACAAGTAATTGCTTCTGGCCTCTCGTAAGAGCACTTTGTCTATGCAGTGTTTGATAGATGAGTGCAAAGAAGGGCCATAACATGTTGCACAGCCCATTCACCTTTCTTTCCATGCCCGGGAAGAAAGTTTGCAGCTCCAGAGCAGTGATTAGGACAAAGCCAGTCAAAGTCCAGTGGCTGGTTTGGGCTGATGATCCACAGCACTCTGTCTGGCCATGTGTGGGGTCATGCATAAGGGCTTGCTGTTATTGATTCAGTCTGGTTCTGTGGGTCACCTCCTCTCACCCTCAATGGAAGTAATTCCCCCTGATTCTGGGACTGCGCCCCAGCAGGCACATGGAGCACTGCAGGGACTGCTTGGGACTTCTGCCATCCAGAAGATGCCTCTCTGTCTTCAGCTTTTCTCCCTTTTTAGTAAAAATTTCAAGTAGAGGAGTTCATAAGGTACAGGATGGGTGGCACTGCGATGGAAAGAGAGGGAGTCAGAGCTCAAGCAGCAGCAGGAATGATGGATTCACTCTTGTGGTGCTTAGTCAGGACTCTTGCTTGTCATAGGATGTGCTTGTTCTTGAATAAATTGCAGTGGATACTGTCATCATTGGACATGTCTATTAGTTTATATTTTGTTCAGAAAGCTGCTGTGTGCTACATAATACTCACAGGAATGAAATGTTCTGCAATTGCATTGTGTTGATCCCATCAGATAGATTCTGTGGAAGACTGGATAGCAGAAGGACTCTAGGTTTTGTAAAAATGAATTCATATGTTAAATGAAAGAATTATTATATAGGAGAGCTGTTTATCTATGTAAACAATTGTCAACCTGATTCTTTATTCAGGAAGAGATAAAGCTTTTCAAACACATCACATAGAGTGAGTTCAGGATAGCAAAACATTGAATCATAGAATAATTTCTTTTAGAAAGAATCTCCAGGAAAATCCAGTTCCCTTTGCTCAAAGCAGGGCTCAGTTCCAAGGCAGAGTGGCCTGACCACAGTCGTATCCAGACAAGGATGTCTGTAAGGTTGCAGATTTCATTTACATCAGTCTTAACATGTGTTCAGTGTTTAAATATCTTGTGTACTTTTTTTCTAATCTGTAATTGAAATTTCCCTATTTATAACTTGTGTCTCTTGGTATCAAACAAGCAGGTGAGACAAGTCTAAGTTCAGGTGAAAAACTGGATGTAAGAAGCAGCTTAAAATCATGACAAATACCAGAATTAATAAAAATAAACACAGTGCTTTAGAATTTTTGTACTTGATGTGAAAGAGGTTAGATTCATCATGACTGCCCCTGGATTTCAAGGTCAGAAAGAACATGCAGGTTGTAGCTCAATATTTAAAATAGCCCAAATATTAATGGAGCACATAACAGGGACATACCTTCTTGTGGCATCATAAAAAAGTGTCTCAAAGAGGAGGATAAAACATGAACACATAGACATGATCTTTTTCTTTTTTTTTTTTTTTTCTTTTTCCCTGCATTATATTGCTTTTAATACTCAACAAGTAGAAGTATGTAAATTGTGACATTTTTGGTGAGGGAACAGGATTCACAGGGGCAGTAGTTAACCTCTTCCTTTCTTTAATTCCATATCCTGCCTTCTGCCAGTAAATTCTCACCTGGGAAGCATGCAAAAGACCAGCTAGAAAATCTTTGATATAAAGCAGAATTTGCTTGAAGGAGTAGCTGGCCATATTTCCCAAGACATGCTTCGTCTTCTCAAGAAATAGGAATAATTTGAAGCCAAATTTCTTTAAAAGCTTCAGTTTCCATATATTTTTAATAAGTCTCTGATCAGAGAACTTTTTAGTGTATGTGATGTATATAATAGCAGGGCAGCATTAATTAAACCCAAAAAGAGAAACTCCTGGCAGTTCCCAGGAGAGAAAAAAAGAAGAGCAGGAAAGTGGATATTGAGAAGGAAAAATTTCCATAAGAAATCAGGAAAGCAAAAAAGAGAGAGGAAGCATCTGAAACAACCATAGAGCTGAGAGGGTAAAAAATGCATGAAAAGCATTAAGAGGAGCTAGTGATTAAATTTTAATTTTCAAAGGAAAAGATGTATAAATAACAGATAGTAATAAGCAGTATCACACTAAAACATGCAAGGAGAAGCCAAGCATCTAAAGTTAGCTGAAGAAAAAACAATCAATAATCTTTTATCAGAGGGATATTTTTTTTAGACACTCTGTGAAGTGAGAAAGGTGATGAAAGTCACACTTTCTTGTATAGTACATTAGATTTAAAAAACAGAATAAAAAAAATTGTACAGTAGCTTATGACACCAACTACAATAGGAGGTTCACTGTGATCTGGAAATTGAGCTAATTATCCCAGTTTAGCAACTGGGACATTACTAGTCCCAGAGACTTCTTATTCCTTGTATTAATGTCAAATTGTGGCACTTAAAGGTGGTAAAATCAGGAAAACACAATCAATTTGAAAACTGCTTCAAATAGAGGTGGTCCATGTCTGAATAGAATTGGTTGGAAAGTGGGTTGGGTTCTGTAAAAAGCCTGGAAATATTAATTACAAGGATAAACACTAAAATATCAAGGTTTTTCAAGGAAATTTTCAGAGAAAGGTCATAATTTTCCATGAGAAGCAGACACATATTTTAGAAGGTTTTTGGTTAATCAGGAATCTAGTTTTATGTTGTAGGACAAAGTTTGCCAGCAGATTACTAACAGTACCTTGTTAGTAATCCCAATTCACCTCAGATACAGAAGGTAAATGATACCCAAGAAGTGAAAGTCCAAAGCCATCACTTTTTTTGTTTGGCTTCTTAATTATACAGCAGTTCTTTTCCTCCCTGTAGGCTGACATTTCACTTTTTTGTGATTTGTTCATCCTTTGGAAAGTTAGCATCTCGTGACATTTATATCTACCTAAAAGTCATCTAGAAGATGATACTTGGAATGAAGTAAAAAGAGTAGTAGAAATTAATAAGGAAGCACACAGTGTAACGAAAGATAAAGGATAAATTGTAAGTTCTGTAAAAGATGTCCTTTTTGAGTCTGAGAATATGTCTAGCTTGTACACCTTGAAAATTGTGGATGGTGTTATGTTTGCTTTGCCTGATGCAAATTTATCCACAGTACAAATAATAAAAAACAACAGTAAGGCAGAGATGAAAACATTTAGAGCACTAAAGACAAATTGGAAGAGGCAGGCAAGGAGTTATTGAAGCAATTGAACGGGAAGGGGGCCATGTCTGTAACAATTCTTAGAGAAATGTGTGTGGTTTTTTTACTATATTGTCATGATTTTTTCATTACCACATTGTCTGATGTTTACATCTTTGTTCCTGGAAGTGAGTTTTACAAATTATGTTGCTTATAGAAGTTATATATCCATGTCTCTCATATCTTCTGCTGGATATGCAGCAATGGAAAATATTTAAAGGACAGTAAGAACAAGAGGCCCATGAAAGAGACTTCACTGATGGTCGGCAAGTAAAATGTATTGACAGAAGAAGCACATTGCTTAAAAGAGTTGCTTCCTGCCTTGACCTCAAAAAAAAAAAAAAAAAAAAGAACAAAAATCTGAATGCTAGAAGTGAGTAATAACTCCCCAGTGGAAAGGGAAAGAAATCACATATTTACTAAAACAAATAGTCAAGAAATAAGTTTATTGAAATAGGCCACTTTTTCATATTCATTGTGCCTGATGCTGATAATGCAAGAGGCATCTGGACACGAGTGCTGACTTTGCCCATCATTTGACTGTGGCCAATTCCTTGCTACTCTAGAAATGAAGTGATGAGTTTGAAAACCTGCAAAATGCAGTTCTGCCCTCATTTCTGTGAGCATGTGCCTGAATATGGGAGAAGTTTTCATCTTCTGGCAGATAAGAGCTGGTTTTTTAAATGCTGGTGATTATTGATCCCCAGAGCACATCCTCCTGGTTAATGCTTTGTTTATAATAAACGCACTGTTTCCTGAAGTCATGTTACAAAATATGACAAGACATCTCTTTAAGTGAGGCAGATGTGTCTGGCGGCAAAACCGCAGCCACATATTGAAGGAGACATTTCTTGCAAGCTAAAGAATATTTCTTTTTGTACTCATATGTCCAGCAGCTGGGTGGAGAAAAAGAAATGGGCTGCTCCACAAACAGAAAAATTAACAACGCCTAATCCAGATTTGACCTAGGTCCCCACATAATTCTTTGCAATAACTCTGGACCTCTTTCATACCCATTCCACTCCCCCAAACTTTTTATTTCCCCAGAGTATCACCAGCTTGCCCTGGGTTGCCCTCCTCTCTGGCTGACCTCCAGGCAGCATGCTGCCCATTCAGAGCAGAGGTTGGGGTGTGCTGACCACCCACTGCCCTCCAGGATAAATGGTACTTATTATAAATATCTCTCTTCTACCCAACTGCCAGTGTTCATTTCTTTTTAGCAACTTAATTATCTTCGGGACTGCGGCCCCTCTGCTGATCTGTTTGAAATTGGACAGCAGGTTCACAAGTTACCAGGGAAGACCAAAAGCTCCAGGTGTCAAGTCTCATTTCCTTGAGAAACCAGAGTTTAAATAAATGGTCACAGATCAGTGATTAGATTGCAGCTTCTGCTGAGAACTTCATGGGCTGAGCCACTCAGAGCTTCAACTCTAAAATAAATCTGTGCAGCATGATGCTAAGTTTCATCAGCATGACGGTTATATAGGCCTCGAATGCCACAGAAAAAAACAACCTTATAGAGGTAATTTTAGCAAAGGAAGCTGAGCTTATAAAAAGCAGAACTGGCATATTTCATTTGCTAAAGCTTTCCCTCTTATTTTCCTCTTTCCCTTTTCTTTTCCCCTTCCCCTTTCCTTTCCTGCTTTTGCCTTTGCTTTCAACAGAAATTGTACTTTGGCTTTTTCAGATGGATGCCTGGCTCAGAGTAAAGGACATGCACTGCACAATCCCTAGCAGAAGCTGAGAATGGATGATGTCTACTGATGCCTTTCGATGAAGTCATCTCCTCTTTTTCTGTTTGAGATGGGTGATAGGAAAATGTTCTAAAATTAGACTGTGACCTCTTCATCCCTTGACTTCTCTTTCCACAAGTCTAAAAACCACCTGAAGAAATGACCACTCAACTACCAGAGGAGTCTGTGGAGACCCAGAGCTCAGATGAGCTTGAGTGCAAGATCTGCTACAACCGCTATAACCTGCGACAGAGAAAACCAAAAGTGCTGGAGTGTTGTCACAGAGTGTGTGCCAAATGCCTTTGCAAGATCATAGACTTTGGTGATTCCCCACAAGGAGTCATAGTGTGCCCGTTTTGCAGGTTTGAAACGTGCCTGCCAGACGATGAGGTCAGTAGTCTTCCTGATGACAACAACATCCTTCTGAATTTAGCTTGTGGGGGAAAGGGAAAGAAGTGCCTACCAGACAACCCAACAGAACTGTTGCTGACTCCCAAAAGGCTGGCATCTCTGGTTAGCCCTTCTCACACCTCTTCTAATTGCCTGGTTATAACAATCATGGAAGTACAAAGAGAAAGTCCCCAGACTCTGAACTCAACCCCCGTGGTGGAATTTTACAGGCCTACAAGTTTTGACTCTGTTGCAACTGTGTCCCACAATTGGACAGTGTGGAACTGCACATCTTTGCTCTTCCAGACCTCGATTCGGGTGCTAGTGTGGTTGCTAGGGTTGTTGTACTTTAGCTCCTTGCCTTTAGGGATTTATTTACTGGTATCCAAGAAAGTCACCCTTGGGGTTGTCTTTGTAAGCCTTGTTCCTTCGAGCCTTGTTATTCTCATGATTTATGGCTTTTGCCAGTGTGTTTGCCATGAAGTTCTAGACTGCATGTCATCTTGATAACAAATACAGTAAAATAAGGTGTATTACCAGATGTGTAGCATAGTTGATTTATCCTGGTTTTGTATTCTTTGTATTCTTATTTATTCTTACTGTCCATCCCACTAAATGGAAGCAGTGGCCCCAGTTACACGGTCCCTTTTTTTCCAACTGAATTTGACCCCCCCCCACCCCGAGCTTTTCTTGAGCTAAGAATTGGAAATAAAAACTACATGTTGATTTTGAAGGGCTGAATTTTAGAAAGGGATAAAGCAATATTGCCAAACTTGGTGCCTGCTGCTTCTGCTGCTGCCACTGTTCAAATGAGTAGGACTTTTTCTTTGTATTGGCTTGATCAAGTCAGTTCAGGCTGTAGGATTCACCCAGGAAGAAATTACTGTAGCAGACACCTTCCAGATACAAGTACTGCATCTCTTCAGTCAAAGCTTCTCATGCTCTGAAATATCTGTTATTTATAATCCATCATAATTTATAGCAAATTAAATCCCTTTATTATTTAATACTGTAAGAAGAATAAAAAAAAACTACCATTTTTTTTTTGTTCTTGTTATAGCAAAAATATTTGTGGGAAGCCAACATTTTTTTTTGAATGTTAAAAACTTTTCTCCAGAACACTTTCCCCAAAGAGAATCCCATTTTTTGTTGTCATACAGTTGCAGCTCACTGTGAAATATTCCTGCTAATGAGTACTTCTGGGGACCCAGACACATGTTTGCTGTTCTCCAGGTGCACTTACTTCAGTGTACAAACCTTAGGCTTCCCTTTGAGGGTTCAGGGCTCTGCAGATTTCTCTAGCTATGCTCTGTTATGTTTACCTTCCCCTCCAGCATTTCCACCACCACTAGTGACATTCCCAAGCCACCAGTCCTTTCTTAATGGATGACCAACCTCAGGCACATGTACTCTGCTGTAGCTGTGCTGGAGAATTTGGTTTATGTGACTTTAGATCTCAAGACAGACTTGTTTTCCCAACCATTTGGAAACAGATCTTCAATGACTAATATAAATTTGAGAAAAAAAATCTATCTGGGGGTTAACTGGGGTTTTGTTTGGTTGTTTTTTTGGGTTTGGGGTTTTGTTTGTTTGTTTGTTTGTTTGTTTTTGTTCTGAGTTCACAGAATGAGCATTGTAAGGAGATACTGTGACTTTGGGAAGGTTTCTGTTTAAGGCATAGTCCTTCAAAATGTTTACTACTCTGAACTCCCCCTGTCACCACTGTGAGTTGACAGCAATCTCGATGTGGCAATTAGCATGTCTCCATTAGTGGAGCTCAGAGAAATTACTGATACTTTACCATTCCACACATAGAATCAGGCCCTGTAAGGCTTGCTTGTATGTTGCATGGTTTAGGCTACTTTTTGAACTACTGGAAGAACACAAAAATAAGTACTATTTAATGTTTATGTGTATAACTAGGTCTAGCAACACCACAGCTGCAAACTGGTTTTCTTGTGCACAGCAAAGTGGAGTTGAGCAGTGCAAGCCTGGTTTTTGGGTCTGGCACAAGATTTAGTCATTTCAGGGCAGTGTAAAAGGGAGAGGGGTTTGTTGCATGAAAATTGAATGTATGGCCTAACAATATACTCTTAGAGCAAACAGACTTTGGTAAGAATGAAAAAATGACAGTGGGAAAAGCAGAGCCTGTCAAGAGGATTTGAAGTTAAGCTGGTTCGATTTTTCTAGATGGCACAGGTGGTATCTGCAGTTTTATTCCTATTGCAAACAGAGAAAATGTGGAAATGTAAAGGTCCTGCTTTTCTTGACACTCATTTTATAATAGTGCGTATATATGTGTGTGTATGTACATATAGACACATATGTAAGAAGAAAACTTACAGAGAAATTATAGTTTTCAAGTGTATGGAGTTATGGAGCTATGTATTGAATGATTAAAGGAAATGTTTCAGACTTTTCTGTAATGACAATAATTATACCTAAAATATTTCAGAAATCCTAGCAAATACTGTTCCTAAGTAATTGTTTTTAATGTTTGTGGTAAAGCACATGTAGTTAGAAGAGGAATCATCTCCAGTCAAGGTTTGACTCATCTATGAACTTATAAATTTTAAGTACCCAACAACAATCATGTCAAAAAGAAAGAAAAACAGAAACCTGTGTGGTTTTATAGAACTTCATAACTTCTGGAAAGATGTATTTGTAGTGTTAGGGGTTTATATGTTTTAGGATTTGTTCAATTTGTCTGAATATAGTGTCTCTAATAAAGGGCTAACAGAGGATATAGGTTTTGCAAGTGTGTGATATATATGAATTACCTCTGCACAACATGCTCTACAGTGCTACCTGTTGTCTTTTCCTTTTGATTTTCAGCTGATTATCTTAGCTCCAGCACCAGGTATTTTAAAATACTCTGTTTTAAAACAGAGCCTAATTGTAGCAAAATTACAGTGGTATCAGTTACACATCACAACACAAATTAATACACCTGTTATACTTCTATACTTTTCAGACTGCCAGCCCATTAAATTTATGCTGCTGTTTCAGGCTGTGCTGCAATACAAACCCACTCAAAGATGCAAGTGTGCAAAAGCATTATTGATTGTACAGCTATGCTGCCACTCAGCCAGAGCATGCTATTGCAGCTTTGGGGTCATAAATTACCTATATGACTTACAATATGGCCACTGAGAATTGCTGGGAGATAAATCTCAATTATTTGTGGAAAAGAATTTTTGCTGTGTGACTGAGACTAGAAGAACTTCAGATATTATGCTTTCCTTACCTTTATTCTCTACCATCCTTTAGACTTTGAACTGAAAACTCTTGTGTCCTCTGCAGTGGAATAACTGTGCTAAAATCGATGTAAATGGGGCTAAAATCAAGACTTGCATACTCCTCTGCTTGCTTTTCCTTCCTTTTCTCTGACTGTTTTTCTCTCCTTGGAAAGTAATGGCTCCTGGGGTTGTAAAATACTGCCTGCACACCAAGGCAATTCCCTTTCGATGGGATTTATTCCTGCTATGCACAGACATGACTCAGCCGAAGTACTAAGTGCTAGAAATTCATTACTACAGGATTAATTTAGTCCAAATGAGATTTTTGTTTTGTTTTGTTTTTAATTCCTGCTTATCCTATGGATGCAGACTGTATCCTTACCAGCTGCTCATTTACAGCATGATATCAGCCCCTGAGGGCTGGGGCAGGATGATGCAGGAGCAGCTGCTGGGCACAGCTTAGGAAGGATGTGCTGATCTGGACCACCCTGTGAGCAGGACTCAGTGAGGGATGAAGCTCTGCAGGTGTGGCTTGAGCCCAGAGCCCAAAGGGCAATTAACAGAGTCTGTGGGTTCTTACATAGGACATGAGGCTGACAGAGAAGCTGAGCAAAGCAGAGAGGGGGTTTTGTCTATGCCTGGGACAAAGGTGCTGTGTTTTGAATAAATATTTTGGGGTAGAGCTGCTGCAAACAGTTGGATGTTTTTCATACTGGCCCTTCTGGGATTTAAAATTAATTTGGTAATTAAATTAATTCACTACTGTTATTAGAGTACATTTACTTTCCAAATGGAAAAGTATTGAATTTCATTCTAATTTATCAGGTCCTTAGATCTGGGCATAATCCCACTGTTATGTTAACTATTTAAAGCTACAGGAGTGGCCAAAGAAAGAGCTGATGGCTTTGACAGCTTCATTGTGAGCTTTGGTAGGTCCTGCTATATTGATTACAGGCCCACAATAGTGTATATGCTGATATAAAACAGTTAAAATAGGCAAACCCTTGTCCTGATAACATTATTGGCAAACTTCAGGGTTGCCAGTATTTTACCATGTACCCAAAAATAGACTCTTCCAAACAGACTTGATTACCTGAGGATACAGATAAGTTGGTCAGCGCATGATGCTGATGACACCAAGGTCATGGCTTCAATCCCTGTATGGACCATCCACTTAAAAGTTGGACCCTATGGTCCTCATGGGTCCCTTCCAACTCAGAGAATTCTCTGTGGAGTCCAGCAGTACACAGCCAGATAGACAAGCACAGAACAGGAAAACACAGCTTTCCACCTAGGTGGCTACACTTCAACCTGAGGAACTGAAGACATTCACAGGAAGGTGGATGTTGTTTTTGGGGGAGTTCCTTGTTGCTGGGTACAGGGCTATTGTTTTTCTTAATTTTAACAAGTTCTACTGGTAGATTAAACTCACCATTCCTCTTACTTTTCTGCCCCATCTCATGAAACCAGTCTACATGAGACTGTGGATAAACAGCAATTTGAAATGAAGCAATCTTTTCTACTACACTGAGTTTGCAGCCCAGTCCAGCGCAGCAAGGATAATACTGAAAATATGGCAAATTGCAGCCAGGATGTGAGAGTGAACAGTGTGCAGCGGGTAAGCAGCAGCATGTTGTTAAAACAGGTTTGATGTCAAAGCAAGGAAAATATGTGGCTATATCCTTCCTTGTCTTGGCTGGTTCAAAATCATTGAGAGGCTGTCCCAAGCCTGAGGGCCACCATGGCTCAACACCCACCCCTGCATTACCTCTGGGACAGCTCAGATTCACTTCAGCTTCAATTGAATCTTGATTTCTTGTACAGGAGTTCTACATCTTTATTTTAGATTTAGATTTAGATTTAAGATCTACATCTTTACATTATTTCCTCTTCCTCCATCGATTATGGGTAGAGTGAAAGATCCACAGTGTTACTCTCTTAAACATTTTGACTATCCTAAGGTTTCTCAGGGTTGGGTTTTTTCCATGCCTTCATATTTATTTCTGCAAAGCAAGACAGTGCACTTCATTTTAAACAGAGTAGTGCCTTCAAAGATTTAAAAAAAAAAAAAAAGAAAAAAAGAGAGAAGAAAAGAAAAAATGCGGGGAAGAAGAACAGAATTTGGAAACAATTTTAAGATATTCAAAGTGATAGAAAGAGACTGAGAGTCTTTTTACTTTCATACTAGCAGACTAGATGTTATCCTTTGAGTGACATCAGTAAATATTTAGCACTGGGGACTCCCAAAGGAGTTGATAAGTCTGCCAGACCTTGGGCACAGACCCTGTTTACTTTTCTGTAAAGCACCATTCTTCCTTTTGCATTATCCACCTCTGTCAAATTTGAACCATCATAGTTCACAAAGAATTCTGGCACAAAGTATAAATCCCCAGTCTGGGGACGGTAAATCATCTTTTTAGAGATACATGTGACAGCAGCAAAGCTTTCAGTGTTAGACCTTAAACAAAGAGAAGTCATCTTGCAGTCTGAATTGCTAGCATAAATTTAATTTTAAATCAAATTTCATTGTGCTGGGCAACACTACAAATAGAAAATGTTTTTTTGTTTTTCTGCCCTTTGCTATACAAATGTGGTTTTTATTTTAAAAAATATATTAAATTGTAGAAATCAGAGATGGATAGGAAGAAATCTAATAAGTAATTTTATCCATTTCCTCTGCCCCTGTAGAGATGAATGCTTTGTCTAGTCTGGTTTTAAATATCTGAAGTGATGAGGCCTCCACCTCTTCCCACAAGGGATTTTTCAGCCATTTAATAGGCTTCTTTGTTAGGAAATACTTGCCTCATACTGATCCCATTTTTTTTTTTTTCTTCTGCATAATATAGTCCCTTTCTTCTGTGCCCACTATTTTAACTTTTATGAAATCTGGGAAATGTATAATTTCATACTGTAGCTGAATAATTCATAATCCTTGTTGTTCAAGTAACAAAAGAGATAAGCAACCAGGATCTGAACAGCTAATACTTCACTGAGATGGTGTACCGTGTACCAGCGGGTATATTTCCTGGCAAGTCCCGGCTGGCACTTCTTTCTGGATTAGGGAGTGAAAAATGTCAAGAATGTCAAGTGAAACTGAAGAAGTGCATCTTCCCAAGTGCATGCACGGCAATATTACTGAAATTTCAAGAGGTGCTGAAGCAAACATGCTACTTCTTTGGATAGAGCTTTTCTTTCTAAAAGTGGATGATTTTATTAAAAGTACACTTTCAAAAAGCATTTGAATTTTCTTTTCATAAGCAAACCTCTAGATGAGAACCACACTATGTCAAAACTCTTTAACTTGTTGAGAGACAAGGCTGGATTGATTGCCACTCACTGCTAAGCAGTTTTTGCTGACAGCTTAGCTCAGAAGAAAAAATTATTCCAGCGTTATAGAGTTTGAAAAGATGCCTTTGCAACTGTGTCACTGGAATCAGATCTGTGCATGAAAAATGACTCATGTCTTGACAACAGTAACTGCATTTCTGATTTAATTACAACATATTAGATAATCCTCTGCCTCACTCAAAGGACAAGAAGGAGCAGTGTGACTAAGGAAATCCTAGGTGGGCAGCTAGATTTTATGTGATTTTGCAATCAAAAGGTACTTTAAAAACGTGATGCTATGCTTTATGTTGACCCTGGGCCAGGTGGGAGGTCTGTTGAGTCTCTCTAACCTAGAGCTGTAGTGGATGCACATAAAAAAGCTATATGAACAGCCCACATGGATGTAGAGCTCTTCATATACCTCCTAATATATGACAATCCACATCTTGAGATGGAGGTTCTGTCTGTGGGTTTGATCCTTTCCTATAGACTTCTTTGGGTTCCTTTAAATGTTGTGTTTAACCCACTTACAGTCTTGGTACCAATAAATTCCCACAGCATAGAGTCCCACAATTTAATTCTACACTTGGTGGAAAAGGTCTGCTTGTCTTAAAAACCCCTGAGATACTTGTTACATTTGCCCTACTTATTCCAATAAGGAAAGCAGTTCTGAGGTATGATGGCACATTGTTTTTTCTACACCCCTCAGAATTTCATTTATCCTTGGAGGTGTTAACGTCATGGTTTTATCTCTCATTCTCCTCAGCTGCCTTTTGTCCAAGCTGAACATCCTAGTCCATTTGATCTCTCCTTAGGCAGCAGGCTTTCCATGCCCATCACCAGCCACTGCACTTGCCTGAACCTTTTCTACTACTTCTTCTTTTTTACTTTGAGATGGGATGTAGCATTTAGAAATAGATTCTAATTAGTGCCATTTGTTGATAAGCCATGTGACCACATAATACACCTGTACTCTTACAGCCATGGAAAGCACTTTATCATTTTCATTGGCCCTGACAGCACCAATATGAGGTGTTACATTTGATTATTGTTGGTTTATATACTCTATGGATGTGCATTGATTAACTCGCTAACATGTATTTATCCTGTGCATTCTAATAACCCTGTTTAAATTGTCTGATTCACGTGAGTGCAGGAGGCAGTAGATTCCAGAGAATATTTGATTTAATTTTGGCATAGACTGTATGTATTTTAGTTCTATTAAGCACGTGGCTTGCCATTGTTGGACTGAACAGCCACTCATCATCTCCCTCTGCCATAGTGGAGGCACCTACCTCACCCTCTTGCTGCAGCCATCCCAAACTACAGCCCAGAGCTTTTTTTCTTTTTTTTTTTTTTTTTTTCTTTTAAACTCCTTTTACTGAATCTTTTATTTCCCTAAAACCTGTGGCCTTTTTCATGTCCTTCTTTCTTCATTCCAAGAAGACGCCTCAGATAAAATTATTAATAATGATGCTGTTTAGACAGTAAGCCCATTACATTGTGTTCTTCATTTTGCCATGTAGGGCAAAAGTTTGGGGTCTCTTCCTTCAGATGCCCTACCAGATATAAGCTGGGACTTCAGTATCTGGCTGTCCTGGGCCTCACAGGAGGCTCCTTGCAGCCCCTGGAAGTCTTCATGCTGATGCTCTTTACATCAGTGTCCCATCTTTTAGTTAGAAAAACTGCATGACTCTAAGGAAATGTTATTATTGCATTAAAACTAGTTAAAGTTTATTTTTTCTCATCAAAGAATGAATTTCTGAGGGCGAAACTTTTTAGGGCACTTCCAGGGTCAACTGCAAATCTCTAATGACTTTTTTTGTTTGTTTTAGTAATTAAACACAATAATAAAACCAGGTCAGTGAGGCTGCATGAATCTTGCAGGTAGTTGATGAAATTCCACAAGTAGGTGCTAAAAATGTGGGGAGGGATGAGGGGTTTAAAAAAAAAAAAGAAAAAAGAAAATTGAGAAAAAGGCTTGATCACACAGTAGCGCTTTGGTGGAGAGGGCAAACAGCTGTTGATCTTCTACAAGAGATTACAGAAATAATGCACAAAGACAGGTAGAATGTGAAGAATGTGTGTGTGCACTCCAGTGAATTGTGGATATATTGTAGAGTGAAATTCTCAATCCAACAAACCTGAAAAAAGGAAGTTTTAATCATATATCACTTTACTTTTCACTTTGTCACCAAAAATCCATAGGTTTTAAATTCCAGTTCAAATTGAGGCTTACTAAGTGTGACATGAGTTTTATAAGAGGAGTTTGACTGCTGTAACTTTGCCTTCTATAACTGTCTTTTTCAGATTTATGAGGAAAAGTCATAGTGTGGGAACTTCTTTTTATTTGTGTTTATTTCATGAGTGGAATGATGAAATCTACCATAATCTTGCAGACAAGGAAACGATGACATGGTAGCAAATGGCAAGAATATAACCATTCCTATCTGAAATAATGAAGTACTAATGTAAAAGCAATCGTTTCACACAATAAAACTTTAATTTTGCAGTAAAGATTTGTCATGATAAACATGTTTCTTAATGTCTGGGTTTGAAGGTCTTTCAGATTTTATCCCTGTTATTCATTGGAACAGTTTCAAAAATAGACTGAAGGTGAGTATGTGATGTATGTATATGTGAGTATTTCACAGTGTTTTAAACAAATAGAATATTTTTGTTTATTGCACAAGTATGTAAAATCTTTTGTGCAAAGGAAGACTGCAGAAAAACTAAATGAAAGCTAGACAAATTTCTAGATGATCACTTAACCATGTATTTTTAAAATAAAATGACAGCATGTATGAGGAAACATTCCAGGTAGCAGCCAGAAAGTAGTTTGCAGCATGTATTTTGCATTGGAGCCCTACATTTTCTTGCCTTGCCAGATGACTGTTATTATAAAGGGGCTGATTCCTGGTTTAGAAAAGGATGTTCTTGCCTGGAAACCCTTAGCTGAGACACCTCTAAAGCCTGAGTCCAGCAGTGTTTGCTGCTTTTGGAGGCTGCCAGCTGCAGGTTGTCCCTCGTGTTGTCAGAGAAGCGTCAGTGGAGCCTGGTCGCGAGGGACACAGATGTGATTTACACACACGTGCACAGGGAAATGGAGCTGCTCAGTGAACACACATTCCCCTGGCATGAATTATTCCTTCTTTTAGCAGGACTGCAAGGACTAAGTGTGTTGTGTAACTGCTGGCTTCAGGTGCAGCTAGACCATGAAGGAGTGTAGTTCACAGGGGCATGGTATGTGACCTTGTAGAATTGGGTAGAATAGGAAGATTTATTCACATCAGCCGGTATGTGGCCACGGGTGTAATTTTCATTTTGAATGGATGAGACTTTGGTTTAGTGGTGGCTAGATATAAAACTCACACAGTGCTTCTTTATTTTTTATATTGCAAAACCTTCCCTGCTATGCTTTGCTTCCTTTTTCCCTGTTAATCTGAGGGATGGCCCAGAACTGATCAGCTTTCTGATATCCAGATCTCATGAGCCTCTAAGCTTGCAGATATATGAATCCTGGAACACAGCCCCTCCTTTTCCAGATGCCAGCACCATAACCCTCCTTGCCTGTCCCTCTCCCAGCTCTCTGCTGCCCCTACCTGCCTCATTGCTTGGTGTCTTTAAGGTTGTATCAGATTGGAACAAATTTATCAGCTTATTTATCTCAATTATTCTTCGAGAGAAAAAAAAAAAAGCAATTTTGACATATATGGAGACGTCAGGTTTCTGGACATCGTAAAGTGAGAAGAGTAAGGTAAATGTCCCATGTCATCTCTGCAGGTGGCTGTCCCAGCAGCCTGTGCCACGCATGCTGCTCTTGCTTGTGAGTGCACCCTCAGACTACAAGACTACAAAACTCTCTCAGACCTCCTTTCATGTTGGTCAGTGGTGCTTTCTAAACCCAGACAGAATAAACAGGGTAATGTGGGTGCTGCTGTTTCAGCGCTTTGGTACTTGGAAAGAGTAGGGCAGCATCCGTAGGGAAGCAAAGGGAAATGGGGAGCAGGAGCGGGGCCCCCGGAGGGGACAGCAATGTGTAATGAGTAGGAACAGCTGTGTGGTGGGGAGGTGAAACCGGGAGATGGAGGCTAATGAAGACTCAAGCCCCATCCTGAACTGAAAAGCCTTCTGGAAAGACTCTTTATGCATCAGTCTTCCTTAAGGAAAATTTGTCTCTGAGCAAATGGCTTGTAAAATTAATGCCAGTGACAGGTAAAACTGGGCAAGAAAAAGTGAGACTGTCACTGGTTAGCTTGGAGGCTCTCCAGTCAGGCATGTCAGATGAGTTTTTCCTAGGCTAAAGATCCTGTTAAAGATATCTCAGACCTATCAGTGGTCCTCTTTAAAAATTCAGGAAGGATAGAAGAAATATCAGGAAGAAGGGAAAAGACAGATATGTTTATATTTTTCAAAGAGGAGTGGGTAGGAGCAGGGAATTAGCGACTGATCAGGTCTCTGCAACTCTCTGTGGTTCCCCTGATCAAACCACTTTTATACTTGAAGGTAGATGCAGGACTACCCATTGCTCCCACCATGACTGTTTGTGAATGATTGAAAAATTCTATACTTGTTATGGTGAAAGAAAAATCCAAGGTGAAGCTAAAAGCATAAAGGGAAAAATCTACTATAAAAAATACACTGTAGGAATTGCATGCCTCTGAATCACCTAGAATTCATTTAATAACCAATTGTTTCAGTAAAACTGTAGTAAAAGAAGTTTCCTATTGACATGGGTTCACTTCAACAGCTGCCAAGCACAAATCAAGGAATGTTTACTTTGGTGCCTTTGTCTGACAGAGAAGGATTGTTTCTGGCAAGCGCTTTATATTGTATTAAGATGTCAGTAAAAGCAAACAAGAATGTGAAAATTGCATTTCAAAAGTAATCTAAAGCCACCACGCAGAGTCTCAAACATTAAAGGACACAGTGAGGGTAGGTGTGTTGGTATATTCAAAGAATGGCAATACATTTGCCTCTTTTAAGTTCTTGATGTGAGCAAAACTCTTCTTGATCCATGAATCTATTCTTTTAGCACAGAGAATAGTGCTCAGACTTTACAAAGGCAATGAGTGTTTCTCCCTGCACCCAGATATGCCAGCCACCAATGTGTTTGTGCAAAAAATTTTGATAGGTAATTTAGCTGCAGGCAAATCACAAGTTACTCCTGTATTCCCACCATCAAATACCAGAAGGGTTAGAGAAAAGGGAAAAGAGCAGATCAAAGCAGTGTCATTAATATATTTAAAATCCTTTCCAGTTAACAATTTATCTACTGCATATAGCAGAATAAACATATAAATATGTACACAAACATAGACAATATGTTTCCATATAAACAGCAAGTTAAAAATACTTCCAGTATGTAATTTCTTCTTTCAGCTTTACTTAGTTTTCTTAACACACAACTGTTGGAAGAGATTTTTGTGAGTGTTTTTTTTCCAGTTGCTTTGCTGTACGACTTCACCTTTGAATTCTTCGAGCTGGCAAAAGCTTCAGTAGCTCAGTGTACCAGAAGCTCCTGCTGTTAGTCCCACTACAGCATCTTAATTGCAAACCAGAGATGATAGCTTGTGTTCAAAGAACACAGACAGAGATAGGACCAGTGATCTATCTGAGCTCTGTTACAGTGTGAAGTCTTTCTGGGAATGCTGCAGGCTAACAGAGAGAGAACAAAAATTTAAAATGGTGTATCAAGAGTGCTCCCTTTCCCCAAACCAAGGGAGGAGCATATAGCTTCCTCAGGTGTGAAAAGCTGTACACTCCATCTATCCTCAGGCACAGAACCACACCAAGATGTGCCTGTACATGAAGTGTCTGATGTTACTGAAGTCACTGATGGGGTTTTCTCCTTTCTTTTCTGTGGGTAGGGGAGTGAGTGTATAGGATGCCTCCTTCATCTACTGGATGGCAGTGAAAACCCACCAGCATGGTTTAAAAACATAACATCATGTTATGGTGACACAATCAAAGAAATGCACTTTGCAGCTGCAGCAGCAGGGGGTGAAGAATGAATGGGAGGATGGCAAAGTGCATTCCCAAAGCACCTTGTTAGATCCCAGAAGGAGGTGCAAGGGAAGCTCTGCCTGCCACACAGGTGAGTTCTGCTCCTACCCAAAACTTCCATGGTGCTGAAAAAGGAGCCTCAACAAACAGGTCTTGGGTAAACTTCCATTTGCCACAAACCACGGGGTGCATGAATGGTAAACCTAGAAATCCAACACTCAGGAAAGTGAGTGCCTTCTTAGAGAAGGCAGCAGAGAGGTCATTTAGATTTACTGAGGGGATCTGCTGTTCTAGCATGGTGACCTAAGGTTTCCCAACCTGGGAATCTCTGATGTCTGCCTCCCCACCTGTATCAGGCAGCTACAACTCAATGGGCACAGGGATGATTGGCTGAAGCTGTGTCACTGCTCATCAGAATGGGGCCATCTCTGACCCAGAAGTGGTGGAAAAACAGGAAGCACAAAAGCTGCAGCATGATGCAGCAACACACACATACAAATGCTGCATTGCAAATTAGGATCAGAGACTTGTACTGTACAAGCTGAGGCAGTAAATCAGTGAGGCCAGCACTGTAACAGCATGATCCTCTGAAAGCTTCCACTGCAGTCTCATGGGATCCATCTGACACAGGTATTCCTCTTTCCTGATCCAATCCCACAGATAAGAATGGACCTTACTGATAATGGTGATATTTGAGCCTATGCTGTCCAACCAGCTCACCCTGAGCAAAGAGAAATGTAAAGGAGGTGGAGACAGGTTTGGGTCTTCATGGAGACAGATTTGACTCCTGTGAGTCTTCATGGGTGAGTCCTCCTGCAGCAAGGCTGGCCCCTGTTAAGCGCTGAGGTTTTTTATCTTTCTAAATTACTTTGCTAAATAGATCTACATGCCCTGACACTTCACTCAGGCAAATGGTGCCATGAATTGGTCAGCAGTAATGAAAGCCCACAGCAGAATCTAGAAAGGTATCAGGGTTAGCATTTCCCTGTGGAGTATTTATTTGAATTTGGGGTTTGCATAGTCTACTACATTAGGTAATCCTGCCATTGGCCTCCAGCTGTCTTTAATTAGCTCCTTTTATGCATCTAATTTGTTGTTCAGCTTACATAATTAATAACTTCCAGTGAAGACTGGTATCCCTTGCCATCTTTCTAAAATACAATTAGAACGTTCATGAAAGATGGGGAATTCACAATTTTATAGAACCAGATCAGCTCTGAATCTTCACAATTGTGTTTCCATAAGGCCTGACTACACGTGAATAAAACTGGCCTCCTTTGATTGGATTTGTTTTGGAGAGAAGTGTGGTTTACATTATAAGATTCCTGTTAGTGAGGTGACTCTGAATTCTTATTTGCCTTGCTCAGAAGGGGCTTAAAATGAAGATTGTATCCTTGTGGCTCTAAGTCAGGAAAATATTCATGTGTGTGCTGCTGTAAGAAATGGGATCTTAGCACATGCTACTGTCAAGCATAAGTTTAGGAAATTTATTAGTAGACAGGGGTGAATTTAAACAGCATGTTAAACCTGTCTTGAACTGGAACAGAGTAGATAGCATTAACCTAGCTAGATTTCCCTACTGACATTCAGTTTACCTAAGCCATTTGAACTACTAGCAAAAGGGAAAAAAAAAACATATGGTATCAAAACTTTGCTAGCAATGGTGTTTGTATATACTGCAAATGTGTCATCAGTTGCCTTTTGATAGTGTTTGTAACACTGAACTGTTAATTATAGTCTTGCGTAATCCTGAATTAGTAATTATAGTTTGGTGTAATCTAACTCTTTAAAATGTGGGGTTTTATTTGTATTTTTATTTCACTAAATTTGCTGGTGTTGCATAAGCTTTTCATTAGTACTGGTCGCTGTTGACATCAAAATTAGTAAGTAAATTTAGCACAATACACTAATGTGCAAATAAAATCCTTCTTAATGAATCTTTGGGGGATTTTTTTAGATCATCCCTTTTTTCCTCCCTTAAGACTACAGCAGCAATACAAAGCATCACATCTTTACCTTCCACAAGTGCTGACTGCCTTTGTGCATTCTTGAAGCTTTCTGCTGTGTTTCCACAGCAGCAGCAATCTTCACAGTTCACACAATAAAATGATTAAGTAAATTGTCATAATATTATGGTAAGATAAATCTATCTACCTGGCCACAGTTCATTTGCATTTTACAAATAATCAACAAATTTTATATGGAACATGTGAAAACAAAACACTTTTGACAAGAGATGGAGATGATTTTGAAGTCCTTTTTTAGTGTGGATGATGATAACAGACGAGGTGTAAATCACTGATATACTCCTGCTCATTATGGAGATGTTTAAAGACAGTAATAGACACATTTGTAGCACTTAGCATTGTTTAAATCAGCTCAAATAGAAATCAATCCATAGATTTCTGTGACATTCTGTCTTAGATGCTTAGAATGAAAATGATAGAGAATGAGGACCTGAACAAAAAGGTGGTTACCTAACCTCTCTGAGTCCAGAAAGTCTGTAGATTGCTGGTCATTACAGTGCCTAAATTACAGGAATATTTTTGATAAAAACTTCCTTCTACCTCACTGAAAAGCCACTGATCAAAAAGCGGTGCTGGAGCATAGGGGATCAAAGCCAATTTAAGCTGGCTGCTTTGTTTGTTTTCATGTCTTTGCATTTTGAAAATGGGTTCTAATTGTTTCTTGAAATGCTCCTCCCTTTGGCTCTATACTTCTGAATACAGTTTATTTCAAGAATTTGGTCTGGTTCATTTACCAGAAAACTCCCAGATAAAAACAATGCAAGAGGCAGCAGTGGCTCTTTATTTCTAGAATATATAATGATTACATTTCTTAGAGAAAGGAGAAAAATGTCTTTTTCTAAAAAAAAAATCAGAGAGTAATATACAGGAAAACCACACCAAGCTAAAAGTGTGTAAGTTTGAGCTGGGTGTTATTCTGTGTTTGCAGCTCCCTCGGGAGTTAAGAGGAGGAGACTCATGTTACCAAACAGCAGGGTCTGGTCCCATTTGAACACAATATTTATAACAGTTATCACAAATGTCTACAAAGACTGGTCTTGTGTATGGGTTCAGTGATAAAATACAGGATTCAAAGGTATGGGATCTACTGAAATAAATCACAGCTTCTCTGAACTATATTTCACATATCATTTGAAATTACTGACTGCAAGATTCCAGTCTCTGGCAAGTTCCTGTGCTCTGTGGCATCTTTGGAGTTCCAGTAGTGTAACTGAGGTGAGCTTACAGTTTCTTTTCAGCACTGTGCAGGTATGCTTTCACTACCTTCATGTTATTCCTCCAGCTCCCATTTATTTGTGTCACCAATATTCCTGACCCCCTGACCACCTTCTCAGAATCTGGACCTATCCTGCCTGTTAGCAGAATACACACACAGACCTTCAGAGCTGTCAATTATTCAGTGTGAACAGCCTGATGAAAAAACTTGTATCAATTCACCCTTTAAGAAGTCAGTTCATCAAAGCTTTGACCCAGACACTCTTCCAAGATAGTTCAGCTTGGAGGCAACTTCATCTTGTATTTCAGATTGTATTTCATATTCCCAGTTCTACCTTTATTTTTTGTTTAAATTACTGGTTTTTGAAAAATCATACTGGAAAATATTGTATCACAGAGAATCCAAAGTCAACAGAAACTTCTGCAGAAACAGAGATGGGACTTGCAGGAGCACCTACACTGCAGGAAGGGGCAGCATGTGATGAAAGAGCATCTGATGAAAGAAACTGGGGCTGTTATCTTGCATTGCTGTGTAAGAAGATGGAATCAAACTTCCATAAACACCTGATGGGAAAACAACAACAAACAGAAAGGAGATGCTAATGATAGGCATGAATTTGAACCATGGTTATCTGCAGAGCTAACAAAAGCTTCATTTCTTAAATGGAAAAGAGGAAATACTTCATATAAAGACCACTAAAAAATCTGTGCAATTAGCTTCTCAGCACAGATGTTACTCAATTGAATTCAAATTAGGGAGTAATGACTCCTAAGCTTGCTAAGATTCATCTGAATTTGAAGTATAAGATTCAAATGTAGATGATCAAACAACAGCGTGATTTATCTGTTAGATGTATCAAAAGAACTGAGCCTGGGGTTTGAATGCATACATGGCTTTAAGCCACTATGTGCAACATGGTATTTCTGCTCTCTCTGATCATTTCTTCTTTTTTTACTTTTTCATTTTTTTAAGAGTTCTTTTTGTGTCATGAGCAAAGTACATTGCTCATTCATAAGGGGATTGTTCAAATCCCAAGTTCTTCTTTATTTCTGATTCCGTTTGTGTGAATGTTTTACTCAACTCCTTCCAATTCTGGAGAAAGAGAAGCCATGTGGAGATTGCTGCTGCCTACTCCAGCTAGCCCTGGATCGGCCACAATCCAAACCTTAAACTCTCCCCTCCTGCTCTGCTCTCAACTTGCCACCCAGAAATGGCCAAGCATCTTCCACAAGGATGTGAGCCATTTTGATTTGTACCAAACTGACAACACATCTTCTCCCAAGATTTTGCCTTGACATAATTCTGTGTACAGAGGGCATTAGGAATGCATTAGTGTTGAAAAATATTCTTCCTGAGACATCTGTGGAAAGTACTTTTTAAGCATATAAGGCTGTATTTCTGAATTGTAGAAAAGAAGTGTGTTTTCCCCTAAGTATTTGATTATCTGTGTAAAAAATACTGCTTCTCTTCTTTGGTGTCTTAAGGGACAAATGCTTTTCCTCACGATAATTATTTATCATGAACAGAATTTCCCAGAACATTAGAGAAGATGAGAAAACAAACTTGGACCAGATGTTAGTCCCACTATGTAATGGATTATTGGAAGGTACTCAGATCTTGTGGTGATGGCTGTCGTATAAAAAGCTATGCAGAATAGAAAATACCGAGAAGCTTTTGAGCTGAAATGAAAATAGAATTACATTGTCCAACTGTGCAGTTCTAGTATTCCATTTTCTTGTATGTAGTCTGATAGGCTTCACTCTGTTCTCCAGAATACTTCATTGGGCCAAATTCATTTGTGTGTAACTCCATTGACTTTAATGCATTAGAAGAGTTTCGTTTGTTCTGTTGGATGTTGGGTGTTTTATGCATGCAACATCATTCGTAGGAGATTACTTAAAGATAAAAATGTTACCTACATTTCAACACAAGGTCCACCTTCCACTTAAGACCCAAGAGAGCAAAATAAAAATGTCAATAAATTAAGAGATGGCAGGAAAATAAGTTAAAATGTTTTTTTAAATTTTTTTTTCCATAATTCCTTGAGAAACATTTCTATGATGTCAGAAAGCAAGCTGTTTTGTGTGAGGGTTTTTTTTATCCTATATTTAATTCACTTCTATCTTCATGATTTAAACCTTAAGTCATATACAGAGACTAATTAGGCAATGCTATAACAAGGATTTCTGAACTGTAATTATTATTTATTCAGATCAGTGGAAGAATTACCAGGGCATATGTTAAAGACAATAGAAGCTAATGGAGGAAGAAGCAAAAGAGGCCAGTAGTGATTTTAACTGTATATTGTTATAATTTAACTGCATATTGTCAGCTACCCAGCAGTGCAAAAGTAGCCATCTAATTGACACCCTGAAGTAGGGGCCTGCTGATGTTGGCTTGTGAGTTATTAAATTCAACCACAATTTTTAAAAATTAACTCTTTTAAAGGAAAAATAATTGGGAAAAAATTATATATAGGGTATGCACACTAGTATTATTAGATGTTTGATGAAATAAAGTGGCAGGAAAAAGCTGCAGAGATATATTTGCCTGATATTTTCACTGTATTTAAAATGTGTAGTATTTTGCTCATTCTCTGAAAGACTCCAGACTGTTTAATTGCCGCAAGTGCCCACGGATTTCATCTGCAGTTTTAACCCACCAGTTACTTCCCAGCTGCACTTCTAGCATTCAAAAAGCCAGTTCCAGCTGCATTTCAATTTAACTGAAAAGTTTCAACACTCCCCAAATGGAATAGTGCCCAGCTGAACTGCCCAAGGGTCCCCTTCCCCTCATCCCCTGCCCTCCAAACACACTCCAGCTAACAAACTTGTCAGGGCTCATGCAGTCTACAGGCACATTATGGTATAGTACCAGGGTTTAATCAAGGCAAAGATCCTGATCTAGAGAGAAGCTGGTTGATGCAGAACACAGTATTGGCAGCCCAGATATATTTTCCTCTGATTTAGCATGAAATACTTTGGTTCAGATGGACAAAAACATTCTCGTTCTGGTCAATCCAAAACTATTTCCTTTTTACCCAATCAGGTAAAAATTGAGATTTTGTGTAAACTGTCTTGCATTTAGTTGTACTTTCTGGAAATGGGGCCCAATGTCACTTAGGACTCTACGTACTAGGAATAAAAAGAGAAGAGGCAGCCATTTAAAGTTGTAGATCCTCTTCTTCTCCCTAGTTCTTCCCTAATCTTAAGTTTCCCAGATCCCAGTTCCATTTTTCTGCCTCTCTGTTAATGTTACTCCCCCGAAGTCATAGCAGATGAAGAAAGATGAAGAAGACGTGTGTGTGTGTGTAATTTCAACGTGTGCTTCTTGCCAAGGGAAAATCAATACGTAAAATCACCTTATAAGAGATTTTTTTATTTTTCCACTTGATGAACAAAAGATGTGCCTGCTTTCCTCCCGTGCAGCCTCAGGTCATGTGCATTTCTCTAACTTCATGTGCACTACACAAGGAAGGGGCAGGGCACAATCACAACCTGGAGGGATATCACGAAAGACTTGAGATGCAGAAATGGCCAGGGCATGACTGCATGAAGAAAAGTTCAGTGTATAGGACCCTGAAGTCTCCTGCACTCCTGCAAATCTGGGGACTGTCAGTTGCCACAGGGATCCAAGAGCTAAAATCTTTTTCTCTCAATGAAAGCACATCTGTCACGTTCAAGCTAGTGAAACTCTGGGGCTCCAGCAATGTATCACCACAACTCTGAGACCTGAGAGACAGGTCCATTCGCCTTTACCTCCACAAATATGTGTCCTCACTGTCCATTTACTGGAACTATGCAGTGTCTTCAGTACTAGCTTAACAATTCATAATGATGTCCTTGCTCCTTGTACTAGGCTGCCTTCAGTTCAGTCCTGAAGACAGAGGTGATAAAGTTAATGTCCAGATGGATTATATATATTGAAAACACAATTTTATATTGTTTGTTTCATATAATATGTCTGATTTTTTGTGTCTGAGCTTGAAAATGCTGCAACAAAGATGTGGTTTTGCTACATAATCTTCTTATTTGTTTTTTGAATCTTTCATTCAGATTTATGCAGATGTTCAGTCTGCAGCTATGCAAAATTTCAGATGGTTGTAGACATAGAAAACAAGATCACAAGTGTGTACATAAGCAAAATGCCTCAGCAATGCTGACTTGAAAACCTGAGCTGACTGTCCCCACTTCATCTCTGCATAGCTGGCTGATTAGCATTTGGTTTTTAACTTACCTCTTCAAAGTACAGCAAGTATACAGCTTGGTTCTTCTGAAGCATTTAAGAGTTTTTACACGGCATCTGAAATGGAACCTCAGATGTCATCACACCTACCCCATCTGTCCTCAAGCCAATGTAAAAAGAAACTGCTGATACACACTTCCACACTCAGAAAAATGTTCCTAGGTCTTACTGACAGACACTGCCCTGTTTCGACCACTGCTGTTATAAAAGTGCCTTGAAACAAAGACATTCTTTTTATTTTTGTGTGGCACTTAGTATCGTAATGTCCCAGTCTGTGACTAGGGCCCTGCAATGGGAATAAAAATAATGTTGTAATACAGGCACTTGGAAAATTCTGCTCAGCTGGCTTTCTCTTGCTAGAATTTGGCTTTGCTCTTGATGAGGTCATGTGAAAGGAGCATTTATTTATTTATTCATTATTTTTGCATATGTACAAAAGCGTTCTAGAAGTGCATCCTCAGCACCTTTTACACAGCTACAAATTATCTTTATAAAAATAACACTAAAGCGAAGTGCAGAGCAGCCACTCAAAAATAAATAGTTAAAAATATACTTGGCAAATGAAAAGCTGGAATCACATTTCTATATCAGAGAGATTCTTCCCCAAGCACAGTCCTGTTCAGGGAAAATGAGGGTCTTTATACTGAACCCATAGAGTCAACAGATAGGATGTCTCAGAGTTTGGGAACTCAATGAGTTCCAGAGCCTAAAGGCCAAATGTAAACTCCATGGAAAGCCTTTAGATTTCAAGTGACTTTCTTGACACTGTAAAGATGGGTGGTATCAGTGTGTGAGAGATTCCCCTGATTTTCTGTGTTTCTATCAATCAAGAAATTACATCTATTCTTCCAGCTACTCATGTATTCAATATTGTCTCAAAATAGGAAGAAAAAGACTCACAGCGGAAAGAAAATATTGAGATAATTTTCCCATCAAGAGCTATAGAAAAGTATAGATATAACACAAAATGCTGGGTCCTCACTAGGTTAGGGTCTCTCCTAAGACAGAAATTATGTCTATCAGCTTTTGTTGCGTTTCAAAGTGTTTATTTGGATTAGAGTTATACAAAATCTAAATACTTCATGAAACTAGCTCTGATGAAAGTTTTAAATCACCGTCTGGGCAATGTTCTTTGTCAATACAGCACTGTCATCTGGAAAGATGTAATGATTTAGTCATTTGGGCCAACTAGTTTTGTCAGGCACTGCCCACTGAGTGATCTTCCTTAGGAGCAGTATTTAGGGTTTCTTTGTTTTAAACCTAACTTCTTTTATTTTAAATACAAAGTAACTTTTTACCTTGTTTTAGTCAAAAAAATGCACATACATCATTTGCCATTCCTTCAGCAGAAAAGCATATAAAGCAAAAAATGTCAAACTTCTTCAGACATTCACAGTAACCTTAACAATAGTGAGATAACTTAAATGTATAATGAGTTTCTACTCATCTTAAAGAATTGGAGGGGCTTTTCCTTGTTGATGAAAATATTTGAAAAAAAGCCAGCAACTATAATTTAGGGGTTTTAGATCTGCAATACGAGAATTATAATAATGCCATTTCTCCCAGCGGTTCCAAAAAGGATATTCATTAGTGTTTAGCAGGCTGAGTACGTATCTACATAATACCCTTAGTGAAAAGATGTAAAATGAAAGCCTTCAGTGTGCATAAACTCATACAAAGCTCTTCCAAAAGCCAGAGTACCTTGTTTCATCAGATGGCCGAGTCATAACTGAAGTAATTTCATCTTTTTAAAACTTGTTTTTTTCATTTTGGCACTCCAGCAGCATTTCACATCAATAAGGTACTCATTTCAGCAGCTGCACCTTACCTAAATGTATTTAGATGAATGCAAAGATTACTTTTGTCAGATTTTTACAAAATCAACCATCTTGAACCTAACAGCAACAACATGGATATTCTGTAGGGTTTCTGTCAATTCCGGAAAAGGTATTTTCTGCTGACAAGCAATTAGCTTTCTGCTATTATTAAAAATTATTCAATGGCATTTTTGCAATCTGTTATTTGTGTACTTTTTTTTAATGCAATGAAATTTGACACTTAAGTGCAGGGGAGAAAGGTTTCTACACAAGCAGGACCTATCTCAAAAAAACTAGGCTCCCAGAACTGAAATCTTTTCACATATTGCCAAAAATGTAACATGTTTCACACACAGTTATGTCCCCAGATGACCTTGCTGATGCAAAATCTTTTCTTGGACTGCTTTCTTTCATTTGGAAATGCAACAAAATGTTATAACCTAGACTATTGGTCAGTAACAAAAGGAAATGTTACTTTTTCCAGCCACAGTATTAATTCATAATACCTTGCACTTAGGGGGTGAAGTTTTATTTTCTGAGCGATCTGCATTTTATTTAAAAAGGAACTGTGGTCTAGCAGAATCCTAAAGAAATGGGGATTCACTCTTAGTTGGTAGTTTCCTTTCCCTTTTTGAATAGTTACCAGTTATTTATCACTGCTATCAAGTTAAAAGATGTCTTCTTCCAGGTCTTTTGCCCTCACGATATTTATTGTTGGAAAGCTCTAGGTGATGTTGACATCTCAATGTTTTTTCCTAAATATGCAGGCATTTATTTATGCAATTTTTATGGTTATTAAGTTAATTGTATCTCTGTCCTCCTGTGAGTCACTCCCAAGTGCACCCCAGCAGAGATCACTCCTTATGTCAGCTGTAGAGGGGAACATTCCCTATTTTTAGATGAGCCTACAGTGCTCTGTAGAGCAACCAGTCTCAGCCCAGACACACAGTCAGTTTCTGGCATTTATGTCACGTCCCCAGGGAGTCTATGACCAGGTCTCATATTTAAGTCATGATTAGAAGAAACAAAGCATTAGATAACTTCTAGGGTATTTTAAGTAACTTATGCTTGCATCTGTCTTGACTATGCACCATTGCTTGGGTGGACTGTTTTTTCTGAGCCCTCACTAAATCTGTGTGACTTCTACAAAGGCAACTGATATTTCAGAAAGTACATTGTAGACCTCATCGGTGTTTCTCAGAGTTTGTAGAGTCTTTGGTCATTCCTTTAAAATAATGCTTCCAGGCTCACAAGGAGTTTGATTGCATGTCTTCAAGGACATTGGGTTGGCCATGTCTTTATGGGTCTTCAGTGTCAGGTAACAGGCATCTGTCTAGAAGCTAAAGGTTTATGAATTGAAACATTGCAGTGTCCAGAAGATGCTTCCATAACCAGCCCAGAATAAACAGTTCCTATGGAATTCAAAAAGAGAAATTCTTCATTTCCAGACTATGGAGTTTGCATTTTTCCATGAAGGCAAAAAGAATCATTTGTATCCAACAAGACAGTACATTTAACAGTGTCTTGCAATATACTAATAATTACCAACCACAGAGCCTTGGGTCCAGAGCCAGCCTCCAATCTAGATGAATTAAAGACATCTGCAAATACTGGAGGCTGCTAGGAGGTAGGTCAAAGTTAAAATAAGGGAAGCTATTTCCTAAACTGCAACTACAGCCAAAGGTATTGGCTCTTGCCAAGGGGTAAAAAATCCCACTGAGGAGTTACATGAAAGAAAACAAGGTTGCTTATTCCCCTTTGTCTGTGTTTTTGTAAACAAGATTACGAGTTTTTATTCTGATTTATGTTGGCAAAATTTCCTCCCTCTATCCAAAGCATTAAAACTCTTTGAACACTGATCAGTGTTGCCAAAGAACAACAGTGTTACCTACAATATCAGTCATTGCTATAACTCAGACTCATGGCAGATATTTAGGACTTCTGCATTTTTGTCTTTAGGTACAAGATTATATTACAATAATTACATTTATGTATTATTATAGTTATAAATAATTGTTAGTTTTAAGCATCTTAAAACATTGTTGGGGATAAGAAACAGAGAAGGTTTAACACTAACATAGCATTAAACCAATAACGAGATTAAATTCAGCCAAACAAATTCCATAGTTCTAATAGAAGATAATTCTAGGATGGAGATGTCTGGAAAGAGAGTGGCAGTGAAAGAAACAAACTAATGGTGTTGAAAGCCCATTTTGAAAGCAAATGCCCAGTTTGAGCCATTTTGCACAGAGCATGCCACAGGTTTGTCCTTCTCCATAAACTGAGTTTCTAGCTGAAATGAAAACGTGGAAAAGTCTGCAGAAACCTTCAAAAAGCCCTAGAGGCCAAATGAAAATTATATATGTAGATTCAAAGACCAACAAAAAGCATGTCTGTGAATAACTGATTAATATTGATTCCAGTTCTCATACCTTAAAGGAAAAAAAGAAAAAGAGGAAATATTTAGTTGTAACTGGCAGCTTTGCCCCAACCTAATCCTCCAAAATAAACAGTACAAGCAGAAGACTAGTGCAGCTGAAATTGCATCTCTTGCCTTTATAATTTCTGCATATTTTTCACATGAAAAATATTTTCTATTCATGTGTATACTGTACCTGCATACTGCCCAGTTCATGGCTGGGTGCTTATAAAAGCAGTGCTAACTTCAGCAGCCCTGACCCTCAGCATAAAGGTCTTGTCACATTGCCTTGGAGATAATCCTGTGCATTTAATACCCATTGCATGTGCCAGATTTAATTCTAATGTGCTGCACCAAAATTGTGACAGAAAGCCAGATAGGAGCAACCACCTACTTGGCTGAAGAGAAATAGGGTGGCATCATATTCAACCACATTAGCCCACTTCCACTGATCCCATTTTCCTTTAAAGTTACTTTTATGTTGTATTTTGCTATTTCACATATTTCTTTATTATGCTTTTTAACAGTATTGGCTAATGTATTAAGAAGTTTCTGTTACTAGTTTCACAATATTTTTGCTAAAACATATGAACAGCTATTACCATGTTTTTATTATTACCATTAGAACATACCATATAACTTAATCTCTCTAACGAAAAAATATGGCATTAAACCTTGTTGGAAAAAATAATAAATGCTTCAATTGAACCTATATCTTGACTTGTTTGTGTGAAAGAACATGTTTTAAACAATATTCTGTACTGCAGTGTTGGCCAAAGGGGAGGCTACAGATTTGGTTATCTACAGACAGACAGACAGACTGACTGCTTCACTATTGCTCTTCTGAGCTGTAGTGAGAAATAGAAAACTTAACCTTGGTGAGCCAGGGGAATGGGAGCAAAGAGAGTAGCTTTTTGCCAGGCATCTTAGGAATCCAACTAGACTTGGAACAGATAATAGCTGGAAGAATTTAGTTCAGCATTTCTTCTCAGTTGGATCCAGAAGTCAAGCCAATCTATCACAGGATTAGATGGAAGTGTTGTCTAGGTAAAGGGTTTAAGTGTTTAACTGGTAAGACATGTTGTTCTCTCAAAGATGTTACAGATTCCTTTCTCTCTTGCAGGGTTTTGGGGGTTTAGCTTATTCAGCTTTTCTCTTTTTTTTTCTTTATTTTTTTTCTTTTTAAAGAAAAGATTATACAGCATATTGTGTCCCCTGTATAAATCAGTATGTTTCATTGATACCACAGGAATGAAGACTTGGAAATTTGTTTTCCACCACCTTGGGGTCTACCTTGCATTTTTATCTGTTTAAAGTAAGATAGATGTCTCTTGAAGCAGAATCCTTACACTTGATGCTAGCAGGGAGTGTAGTTTCCAAAAGGTGGGTTGTTTTTCATCCAGCTGTAACTGTAGAGACAACTGACAAAATGAAAACATTTCTCTGCTAATGGTTGACACCTATTTTTCAGAGCTGGAAATCAATGCAGGGCAGAGGAGAATCCAGCTTTCAGTCTCTTTGGTAGAAAGTACACAGTCTGACTGAGTAATCCAGGGGCCATGAAGAACCCTGAGCCTCTCTGTGCTGCTTAGATGACTCCAGAGACCATGAACTCCTTCTACATCCCACCTGTCAGAGCCACAAAGTCATCTCTGAACTTCTTTTATCTTATGTCCACTTTCCCAGTGAAGGAAGGCTTGGTGAAGAAACAGGCTCTCTCTGCCCTGCTTCTGCAATTGCTTCAGTACCTACTGCAACACAGGTTAGTCTAGCCCAAAGAGAAGGATGAGAGGATGTCACAAAGGGTCTGACAACTGGTGTAGGACTTGTGTCTTCATTAGTTTTGCACCTGTTTTTACGGTTTTGTTTTGTATTTTTTTTCTGTGCATGAAGCTACTTCAGACATGCCTCTTATCACAAAGAAAGATTCTGCATAATTAATTCTCAGCATTATGGTCCCACTTGATAATTAATTTATTCATTCTCTTATGGTATAAATGTTTCTCTACTTAACCAACGGACTTTGGTAATAGTTCTCTGAATAATTGATTCCTATTGCTGTTGATTCTCCCCATTTTTATTTAATATCAGGAATGATTTGCTGTATAACTTCCTCATTGCTTAACTTATAATCTACACAATTGCTTGGTATCAAAATTGATTCACTGCTTAACTGTCCCACAAGAAAATGAACAGCAAGTAATGGCCATCCACTTTTCACCTCCATTTACTTTCTCTACATCTGCCTCTTCCTTTCTTTACATGACAACCCAAATTGTGCCTGACATCCATTTCAGACCCTCAGCCCAGTACAAAATGTCACTGCTGCCATCAGTCCTCTGGCCCATATTCAGGTTCCTCCAGCCCCCTTTAGTGTCTTTCCCCATTGCTCTCCCAGCTCTGGCTCTGTCATATATTCTCAGCCTGTTTTTCAAACCTTTATGATCATCTCTTCTGTCCTCCTTTCACCAATTTAAGTTCATGTCTGTACCCTCTACACACATTTTTACCTACTACTAATGCTTGTAATCTTTCTTTTGCACATTTACACCTGGAAGACACCTCTGGGCTACTCCACAAAGCCTCTTCTCTGCCTCATCCTTAAAATCTTCCCTCAAACCCACACTTTCTGCACTGCACACAATGCCTGCTATACCAGAGGCCACTACAGTATTACTGTCCTCATATGACAGTGGTAAAACTTTAAAACTGCTGGCAACACACCCAGATTGCTCATGCATCCTTGCACACACCATCACACAGCTCCTGATCCTAATTCTCTTTACAGTATATCATGTCCTTCTTAAAAAGCACACATAGGCTGCTGACTTTGTCTTGTATATTTGCACTGCCCTGCCTGAGATACTGGGGAAAACTAAATAATAGATGCATTTCCAGAAAGTTAAAAAGCCAACGCACAATAATCCCTAGGGAGGAAAGGTTGCACCAGTAGAGATGAGCCCCAAATTCCAATCTACTCCTTTCTTTTTCACTTGCCTGGAAATTATATATTTTTTCCAAATCTTCTGCCAGTATGAACCAGATCTCTGAGGATCAATTAAAATGCAGCACAGAAAGTCCTCTCTGGCAATCCCACTGCAGGATTCCTTTAGGAAATAAGTAAGATCAGGGTTGAAGGGACACGAAATTCTTATTTGCAACTCATATTATTCCCAGCATGTAAAGATAAATAAGAAACTCCTATGGATAATCTCCTCCCTGACTTCTGTCTTCCCGCGTACAGCAGTCAAAAGCAGCTGCTGCTGCCCCTCTCTATCATAACAACAATTCCTCCTGCCTTTATTCAGTCAAAGGTGGTGAATACATAAATATTTTGTATACAAGGTAATTCTTGGGTTAGCAGGAAGGGATATTGGTCCAAATTGCCCTCCATTGTGATGTACTCAGTTTTGATAGCTTTAAACACAGATGGTATTTATCTGTTCATTCTACAGGAAAAACACATCAGATGAGAACATAGCAGGATTTAATATTCTAATATAAATGCCATTTCTTACTGCTGTCAACCATAGCACTTGAATAAATATTATACCTCCTTCCTTCAAGAAATCACAGCAGGGTTATCTCTGGCAATTGAACCAGCTTCCAGGAAGATGCACTCTTCTGGTGGATTCTGCAAGGAGTTCAGTGCATGACCCCATTTTAAGATCTCTGGAATAGCTCTTTAGCGACTCAGAGGATCAGGTCAATTGGTTTAAACCTCGTCTGGCTCCCAAGGCTGAATTGGAGCGGCACTGACAGGCAGCAACAGCAGCAGCTACTGCTGCCACCTACGGGTAGCATCATTTTGGCTTCGTTCCGCAGAGATCCTTTCTTCCTTACAAGCAGTCTATAGCTGTTGGCTTGTCTAAACAAGTATAAAGGAAGAAATCTCATACTCATCGCTGATTTGTCCTCTAAAAGGAAAAACAGAGGAAGGACTTCACCTATGCATCCCCATGAAAAGAATCGGAGAATATTTTGAGCACTTACAATTATTGTCTGATGTAGATAATGAAAACAATGGTATCTTTTTGTTTTATTCCTTCGGTGTTTTGGGTGCTGCCTTCACTTTAAAATCACTGGAGCACTGTCATCCCTGGCATAACAGCGCTGAAATTACTAGAAATGCACCTTTTCTTTTGCATATTCATGTGAAAGTTGTTACAGCCCTTTTCTTCCATTCAATGTGGAAAAGCATTCATGCACTGGTGACTGTCATTCTTTTCCATACTGGGAGGTTTTTAGCTTTTTCCATTTAGAATTAAGAACAGTTTGGGGCATTCATCACCCCTGACAGCTGTTAATCCCTCTGAACTCTATACAATTACTGCGTTAAAATATTTTAAGTAACAGCACTAGTTAATGCTATTTTGGTGCAGTTGTGGTACTTTTAGTTCATTAGTCTGTCTCTGACAGTGGCTAGTCCCAGATGCTTGAGGTGCAAAATGAAGAACCTCAATAGCAGAGAATTAATGCAAGGGCACAGGAACCAGTCCCTTTCTATTATAGGGAACTTGTATTGTAAAATCCCTTTCACAAACGAATCACACTCATCTAAGAACTGATTTCGGTTTTTGATCCCTCCTGATTCCTGTGGAGAAGCTTTCCCGGCTTTCCACAAGCTGTACTGTTGAGAACAAAACCTTTTAATTTCCAATCTACATTTATTTACAGCCACTTTATACCAAATGTTCTTTTACCAGTAATGTTCTTTCACATAAATAGTAGTTATATTTTTTCCCATTTTTACTCTTCCATTTTGCTTACAGATGCAAACAAGAACCCCTCTCAAGCTTTGTTTTGCTTAGTTAAACAAGAGTTTCTTTTAATCACCCACAATTGAAAGGATGCTTATGCTTCGCTCCCCTTAATTATCCTGTTTACACAAGGGTCTCAGTTTCAGTTGGATTCATCTTTACTGTACTGAAGAGGCCAGAACTGTATTTCATACTGAAATTACATTATACTCAAGGGTCAATGAAACTCTCCATGTGAACCACTGAAAAGATCCTATTTGATACACCTTGGGGTTACATTTGCTTTTCTTGCAGCCATAGCACATTGGTGGGTCAACTAATACATCCCAGAGCTCACTTTACCCTCCTTCAGTTTTCACCTAGAAGTACAGAAGATATTGTAATTAATCCTTATTTTGCACTTTGCATTACTTTGCTATGTCTGTTACCCTAGTTTCTAAGGTCATTCACCACTTGTTCTGTCTCTGCAGATCTCACTTTTACAACCAAGGGGCTTGTAACTCCATAGATCACTGAATGCTGTGTGCCTGCAGGGATGAAGTTTTCAGGACACAAAGCATTTGCTTAATTTATAGTCTTTAAGTAGGGTCTATTGGCTTCCAAGGGGTAATGGATAGATTAAAGTCAAGCATTAAGCAAGTTAGAATCATGAAATAGAAAGTTTTTTGTCACATTAACTCTCCTGGCTTGCAACTGCACCAGTCCTGCCTTTTCATGCAGAAATTAGTCACCAATGCTCAGTTACCAAAACAGATAATTCTGAAGTTACTGCAGCCTACGGAAGGTGCCTCCAGAAGTCAAGAAATCTGCCTGCTGGTAGTACACAACAATCTCCAACACGAAGAAAAACATCAAAAGTAGGATGTGGAAGATCGTAGAGTCATTCCAAGGTTGGAAGGCACCTTAAAGAGCATCTGGTTCCAGCCTCCCTGCCATGGGCAGGAACATCTTCCATTAGACCAGGTTGCTAAAAGCTCCATCCAACCTGGCCTTGAGCATTGCCAGGGATGGGGCATCCATGGCCTCTCAGGAAAACCTCTTCCAGTGCTTCACCACCCTCACAGTAAAGAATTTTTTACTAATATCTAGTCTAAACCAACTCTCTTTCAAGTTTAAGGTCATTCCCCACTGTCCTGCCACTACATGCCCTTGTAATTAGCCTCCCCATCTATCTTGTGGGCCCCCTTTAGGTACTGGAAGGTGCTGCAAGCTCTCCCTGGAGCCCTCTCTTTTAGAGATTGGGATTGGGAAAGAATCCCAATTCTTTCAGCCTGTTCTCCTGTAGAAGAGGTTCTCCAGCTCCCTGATCATGTTCATGACCTTACTCTGGACCAACCTGGCAGGCACACATCCTTCATCCATTGGGGACCCCTGGGCCAGATGCACTACTCCAGATGGAGTTCCACAACAGGCAAGTAGAGAGAGAGGATCACCTCCCTCAATCGAGTGACATGACACTGGAAAAGGAAACAAAATTAACATGCTGATCTCTGACACAAAAATAGAAATTTGTCTGCCCTAGGAGATCTCTGTAGCTCGTGGTAGTGACTTTGCTTTCATTAGAGAAGATGAAAAGGGGCACTGTGTGATAGCCAGCGTGTGTGGGTGCATCTGACCCTGAATGGGCTGGCTCCAGTTGCAGTCAGAGCCTCAATCTGTACAGCACTTCTTGCACCCATTGTCTGCCATCACGTCCAGGCACAAAAAACAACTGAAAAATGCAAACTCGCAGATAATATAAAAGAAGATACTTCTTCTTTTATAGTCATAGTTTTGCTTAGTCATAGTTTTGCCTTTCAACTACCATAATAAGCACAGGGCTTTGAAAGGGATCATCAAAGAAAGTATCAAAGAAAACCCACTGCACCAGTTTCTGAATCATCCATAGAATGAAAAGACAACTGCCTGCAGACCCACAAATGTCAGCAATTAGTGCTGTGCTACTGCCAGGCAGTGTGCATGAAACAGCCAAGCAGATGCAGTGAACTTATTAGGCGTATTTCTGCTTTTACTTACAATGAAAACAAACACGGCCGTGCGAGTCAGCCCACTGATGTCCCTGACCATCAACAGTGCAGTAGTTTAAGAAATGGCTATCCATGCCGTCTGCCAGTATAATGATATCTCTCTGATACACAGAAGTAATATTTATAGTTTATTTCGTAAAACCACCAAGGCCTTCTACTGTTCTTCTTCTACTGTTCCACAGCAGCTGGAGGGAGGTGTTGCTAAAGACCTGCTGGCCTTGTGTACATGCAGTCTCAGCTGCAGTGACACTGCCACGTGCCATGGTGGGTCACCCAACTTTGCATTTATATAGATACACCTGAATGATGCCATCTTCATGCTGGTTTGCTGTAATTATTGATTCTAGTAGGAAGAAGCAAAGGTGCCGTGTGCTTTTTTCTGTGAATTTGTATCTAACAGAAAAAAAATATCAACTTGCTCTGAAGTAAGTGCTGCCTGGAGAAAATGGCAGTGGGATGAAATGACTTCTTCTCCTATTAATTTCCTACAAATATTAAGTAGCGTGTCTTTACAACAGCACATAAGGAAAAAAAAAAACCTTGTTTTCCTGTATTCCTCAGAAATCTGTATTTTTGGCAGAACCAAACAAACAACACACCTGGCCCACTCTAGTACTTAGGGCATCTGTTCAATGGTTAAGGCTCCAGACCCACCAAGTTGTCCAATCCTGGGCATCACTTGGTTAATAACTTCAAGCCCCGAAATCTCAGTCCAAAATTGCAGAGCGACAATTCTGTTTGAAACTGTTTGTCTGGTTTAGGGGTTACACCAGCAGTGCTGCGCTGGCGGTAAAACTAGATGATCTCAAAGGCCTTTTCCAGCCTTGACGACCCCATGATCCCAGGATTTTATGGTTTTGTGACCGGGGAGTGTCCGTCTCCACCGCATCGAGCCCGGACCGCCCTCGAAAACACCGCCCCACCGAAACGCGGCCCGCCCGCGCCGCTCTTCTCGCCGCGGCCGCTCTGTGAGCCGTAGAATCAACCGCCGTCGCTGGCGGCGTCACCAGCCGTGTTTGGCCGCGTCCCGGAGGCGGAAGCGGGACGGCGCCTGTGGCGGAAGTGAGCCACCGGGGCGGCGTGTGCTCGGCCATGGCATCCCAATAGTAGCGACGGCAGCAGCGGCAGCAGCGGTTTCCCTCCTTCCCCTCCCCTTTTCCGCCGTCGGGACCGGGTGGCCATGGCCGGGGCCCAGGCGGCCGCGAGCGGCGGGGGGCGCGCGCTGCTGCTGCTGCTGCTGCGGCCGCGGCCGCGCGGCTCGGACGGCGCCTCACGTGACGGCCGCGCGCCCGCGTCCCCCGCGCGCCGCTGCCTCGGCGACTGGCGGTGCCCGCCCGCAGCGCAGCCGGGCCCCGGCGGCGGCGCCGTGTGGGGAAGGGGCGGCGGGAGCGGCGCGAGGGGCCGGCGGCACCGCGGGGAGCGGGGTGAGCCCGTGAGGATGGGGCGTCCTGAGGGCACTGAGAGTTCGGGCACCGGGAATGGGGGATGGAGGGAGGGAGGGTCTGCAGCGCACGTCCCATGCAGAGCAGCTGAGGGAGCGGGGGGTGTTTAGCCTGGAGAAAAGGAGGCTCAGGGGGACCTTACTGCTCTCTACAACTACTGGAAGCGGGGGTAGCCAAGTGCGGGTCTGCCTCTTCGCCGAGACAACCAGCTGGCAGGATAAGAGGGCATAGCCTCAAGCCGTGCCAGGAAAGGTTTGGGTTGGACATTAGGAAGAATTTCTTTGCAGAGAAGCTGACTGGGCCGCCCAGGGAGGTGGTGGAGTCACCGTCCCTGGGGCTGTTTAAGGACGTGGCGCTCAGTGCCGTAGTCTGGTTCACAACGCCGTGCTCGGTCAAAGGTTGGACTCGATGATCGCAAAGGTCTCTTCCAATCTAATTGATTAGCAGATTCTGCCTCTTGGCGGTTCACCTCATGATCCACCTCACATTCATTCTGTCAAGGTAGTTTATACACTACACATCCCAGTGGAGACAATGCACTGTCTTAGATTGGCTTTCAGTGTTGAAAGTATTTCCTGCAATACCAGTAAATGGCAAATTGTGAGAAATTACTTCTTGCCTAAATGGCAAATGATGAAAGTTCACTTCTTTAACAAAGAAGGGACAGAATGTGCAAATTTAGCCCTCCAGCTTTGAAGTGCTCACAGGTTCCACCTGCTGAGGTGATTCCAGTAAATGAACAGATGCAGGACCCTGTGAATTGGAGGGATTTTTCCCAAAGCACTGTATTCCTTGAGAGCATCTTGTAAGGGCAGCAGTAGCGTAGTGTCCTGTTTTCCAGCTCTTACATATGGAACTTAGTGATCAGATGTCTTTTCACTTCCAAGCAAGCTGTGGTAATCTCAATACAAACTATTTTGTCATAAGTGAAAAAGCATTCCAGGTAGTAAGGAAACTCCTGGAAAGCAAACATGTTGATAAAATATTCTTTCTTAAGAAATAACTTTGTTTTCGTTTCTCTCTCTCTTTTTATTTTTTATTTCCCCAGATGTAAGCATCTCTGTGTCATCTTTACAAAGCAAAGAGAGTATTTCATTACTGGGAAATAGGAGACTTTATTTTGACACTCATGCGCTGGTATGCCTCTTGGAAGAAAATGGTAATTTGTTTGAAACAAATAGCTATTTTTAATGGCTTTAATGAGTGGTTTTTTTAGTTTACAAAGTTTGTTACTTAACATGCAGTATTACACCTTGATTTTTATGGGTTTTTGGGGGGCTTATCTATATACAAGGCAGGGACACATAGGGTTTTCTTCAGCTTCAAAAAGGAAGCAGCTTATATAATTTTGTTTGGAATAATTTTTACCCTATTGGTAGTTTAAAATGCTAAGAAAAAATGAAATTTTAAGAACTGAGTTTTCAAGGCAGTGTTTTAAAATTTATTAATTGGATTCCTTCATACTGAGTATATTACAACTTGAATGTGCACCAATGCGTTACAATTGGATGGCATATGGGCTACTTTGTATCCTAGAAGTGCAGCTTTTAGGATAGAGTGTAGAATACTCTATAAAATAGTATTATGCTAAAATATAGGCAAGGGAATAGATCATTTTGGATTCAATGCTGAGATAGGAGAGGTACCCTAAGATGAAGCTCAATACAGCTGAAGTGACTTGTAACAGCTCTCCATTCCTAAAATGGAGAGATTCCTAGTCCCCTTCCCCTGACAGGTGGTTTCTTCTTTTTCCATGTGCCAGGAACTTCTCAGGAAGCTCTCCAGCTCTTGTTTGGTATTCTGAGACACCAGTTTAATGAGCTGCTGGATCAGTTGAGTGAGCACAGGTCAGAGTGTCAGGAGGAGGGATAAGGGGAGAGGGAGCCTTTTAGTGGTAGTAAACTTTTGTATCAGCTCAGTTGCTGAAAGTGACTTGCTCTCAGCTGTGCTTGCTGATGCTGAGCTGCTGGTTAGTTTGTAATAACTACAAGTGTTTTTGCAAGTGTTTCTTTTCATAATGATTAACTCCTGTTCGTGACATTTTAACTCCTACATTTTGAGGGTGGAAAAGATGAAGGTATTTTTAGGGACAGTGTTTTACTATAGTTTCCAGTATATTCAATTCAAAAAGTTTCTAATAGGCACTCAGAAGCTGGTAGACCTAGAATCAAGACAGTTGGCTTTGTTTTTAGTTGCTGAGTTTTGTACATCTTCAGTGGCACTGAGTATAATTTTTTTTTTTATAGTATAATGAAGTATCTGCTTTTCAGAGTCAGAATTCTTGTTTGCTCATGAAGGTAATCTAACCACATGTGGGAGGTAACATTCCACAATAAGTCTGGAAAATTCCCTGTTTATCCTGCTGCTAGTATAATAGTGCTGTACTGTGGAAGCAGTCATAGTCTGTACTATGTCACAGACATAGGTTTGGGGTGGGGAAATTTGCTATGTTCTTTTGTTAGTGCTGGATCAAGAGGTCTGTGTTTTGTTATCTTTCATAACTGGCATTTGTTGTAATTTGATGATGAGTTATCAGCATTTCTGTAAACTGTCCAGATTTGGATTCCTCTCTGAATGTCACTTTTTGTTTCGCTTAGGGTTCACTACTCAGCAGTCGGAGGTCATTGTGTCTGCATTAGTGAAAATCATGAACACCAACCTGGATATGATTTACAAGGACATGGTCACCAAAGTACAGCAGGTTAGATCAGAGGCAATAGTGGGGTTAAAGTAAATTAGTGCCTTGTATGACTGCTAATGAAATATGTGTTGCTATTTATTACTATTAGACACTGCATTTTAAAAGTTTGAAGGTGAAGAGCAAATATTTTTCTTTATCTATTGGCTGGTTCATTTTGTCTTGAGTTTATCAGACAGTTACCAAAGTGTTATGATGGACCTTGAGATTTTAGTACTGTGGGTTGGTGTGCAAACCACAAGTAGCTTTTTAGTTTCAACCTTACAGTAACATGACACAGGGTTACTGAGAAGGGTTAGGCACAAGACGTATTCAAAAAGGCATGGATTTGAATTTCTACACATATTCTTTTGCAGACTTGTAACAAGGAAGTACAGATCCCCTCAGTTCATTACCACCCTGTTATGTGGTACTTTTTTTTTTTATCTCTGTGTCTCACAGGGACATTTATGTTGTATTAGAATTGAGCTGAAGTGAGTCTGAGGTTCTCAGCCCCAGGTCACCTTCCGAGCACAAGCTGTAACTTGTTTCATAGTAACCAGGCTGCTGTCTTGAGACATGAGGAAACAGCAGCTGCTCTCTCTGTAGTGTAACAGTCTTGGCAGAAGGGTGTCTCATTAAAAAGTGGGATACTGCAAAAGTGGATTTTGTGGCACTTTCCATCTAGGGAGCTTTCAAGTGAATCTTCTTAGCTTTTGGATTGTAGACAAGCCTACAATTCTCCTCTTGTGCTGAATTTGTTCCACAGTCACTGAGGGAATGCAGTATTAAAGGGTCCTTTTCTCCCATGTTTAGTTGTATTTTACAACAAGCAGTCTCAGCCTCCTTCTGTGCCTACTTTTTTGAATGAACGTTGTTCTGTGTTGAATTTAATGTTGCTACTGATGGTAGATATTTTCTGAGACTGTTAGATTTGACACTCAAGTGATTTTCTGCCATTAAGATGCAATGTGTAGCTTTGTATGGCAGCTCAGGAACTATGTGGGCTATCAACACTGGGCCACATGATAAATTTGTACTTCCTTATAGTCTTTGATTGCACAAGGGCTTCTGCAGAAAGAGAACAAAGAATTAGAAGGAAGATTTGGAATTTGTGGTTGAGCTATTATCAAAGTTCTACCTTGGTTAGATAGAACCTTAGGGAAAAACAGATTTACAAGTGTGTGTATGTATATGCCTGAAGAAGAGAAAGAATATGGAAGATTCTGGTCTCTGTTTACTGAGTCCACTGAGGAAAAGAGAGAACAAGAGCAATCTGAAGATAGCGAGGAGTAAGAAAAGAGGTGTCCATGCATCCTTTCTGTAGATTTTCTGTAGTATGTCCAGAACACTGGCCCGTTTTTTTCAGTCCTGTGGTCAGGTAGCCTGGAGAGGCATCTTTAGATGCTACTTGGAAATAAAATGTTGTGAGGTAGAATCACATTTTCTGACAAAACTGAAGTTAGAGTGCTGTGTAAGATTTGTAGGCGTCTTAGTCCAGAACAAAAAGCAAGGGACTACTTATTAGAGGAAGATCTTAAGTAGAGAAGGCAGTTTCTATTTGCATATGTGGGTAGTGTAGGATCTAGAACAATGTCTACAGACTTTTCCCTCCTTTAAATTTGCAGAGAGTTCTTGTTTGTCTTCTGTCAGTTCAATGTAATGGACTGAGACCAGCAATTCAAAGCATCAGTGCGTGGTTCTGAGTAGTGAGGCAGAGACTTCCTTTCAGGGAAGGGAAAAAGAGGTAATTACAGGAGAGTATGGTTGAGCTGAGAAATTTTGGTCTGAAGGCCAGCTTTCCTCATTTGGCTCAGAGACAGCCCTCCCTAATGCCTTTGCTAGCTTAAGAATTTGATGACTTGAAAGTAAATGTTTCCTAGGCTAATAATTGAATTATTCTGATCTGTGTTAGCACTGCCAATTTTGTTAGACATTATCAACATTTGAGCCTAACTTGCTTATTTTGACAGTGTCACTCTGTCTTGCTTTCTGAAGCTTGGAACCTGAAATTGCTGAATTAAAAATTTCAGGGTACCAAAATCATCTTTCATATTTGTAGGCACAGATGAGGAAAAGGCATTATAGTTGTGATATGTTCTGAGATTCATCTTCCTTCTTTTAAAGGAAATTGCACTTCAGCAAATAATGTCCCATATTGGTGGTGTGAAAAAGGACATGATTATTTTGGAAAAAAGTGAATTTTCAGCACTTCGTTCAGAAAATGAGGTAAAAAATACTGTCTTGGAAAGTGCTAGTCTGCTTTTTTTTTTTTCTTTCTTTTTTTTCTTTTCTTTTCTTAAAATGATGTAGAAAAGCATCTTGTACCCAAGGAGATGACTGGGCCTGGGATGTTTTGGCACCTATATTAATGACATTGTTGATGGAGCAGAGCAGAGGGCACCTTCAGCAAGCCTGCAGATGATCCAAAGCTGGGAACAGCAGCTGATACACCAGGCAGTTGTGTTGCCATTCATGGGGACATCAGCAAGCCGGGAAAATGGGATGACAGGAATCACATGAAGTTGAACAAATGGAAATGCCCAGTCACTCCCCTGGGGAATACCCTCAGGCACCAGGACAGGATGAGGGTGACCAAATGGAAAGCAGCTTGGCAGGGAAGACCTGGTGGACACCTGGTGTACTGTGAACTAGTGATGAGCCCTTATGGCAAAAGCAGCCAGCAGCCTCCTGGGCTGTGTTAGGATGGCTGCCAGTGAGACACTGCTGATTTCTGCCTTGTGCTATTGTTTGGAAGGGCACAGTACTGAGTTAACATGCATGTGTATTCATCTGTACACATACTGAGGACATAGAATAGTGCTTGGTTTGCCTGCTTTTTCATATTATGAATTATAGTCACCGTTACTGATCATGCAAATTCAGTAGATTTCTAGATTGTGTGGTCTTAAATACAATAATAAAGTCTAAAATTCTTCTCCTACTCTCACAGAAAATAAAACTTGAGCTCCAACAGATAAAGAAGCAAGTCATGGTAAGATACTGTATCAATATAATTAAAAATTAACACCTGTCTAATTAGCTGGAAAAAATAAGTGTTACTTTCAGAATTTTATTTTCTAAGCTGTATTTAATTGTTACCATATATGTGATACTGAAATTGCTTTTGACAGTACACTGGACTGCAGCAATGGCATTTTGATGGATACCTCATTTATGGGGACAGGAAACTATGACTAGTACAAGAGGTGAACCAAAGTATAGCTGAAGAGGTTTTTATGTCCTTAATTCAGATTCAGAAAGTAGCTGCCATATCACAGAGTGAAGTTCTGCATTTAGGGCTGTCTGTACATTAAGGATGCAGCATACAATTAAAATCACAGTACTTCCTAATTTTGGTGGTTTGATTGTTTGATTTGGTGGTGATTTTGTTTCTCTTTTTCTCTGAAGAAAAACCAGAAAAATCTGTCCAGAATTTAAGAATCTTTAAATGGCTTTTTAAGACCACCAAGTTTGGAGCCATTATGTTTGGTCCCGTTTGTTTGGGAGCAAATGACCATCGTAAGAAATCAGGCTCTGTGTAGAAAGCTTACTCTTTTAAAATACATATGGCATCTAATTTTTGAATTTTAACTTAGTTTATGGTTTTAGTTGCATGTAAGTGAGTTAGTGTAATCCACTGGTAGAGCATCAAGGATCTGAGCCATCTTTTCTTAAAAGCTAGATGTCTTTATATTTTACTTTGAACTGTAAACTCAATTCTCACAAGGGTGTGTTGTTATATGCTTCCTCATACAAAAAGACACAATGTAAAACTTCAAGGAAAACTAATATTTTTTTATTTATTAAACCGCAATGTGTTCTATTGAAATGACAACTAAAGATAAATCTATTAAAGTTCAAAATTCAAACACAGAAATTGAGTCTAATTATTGTTAATGCTAAGCTAATGAGTTGGCATTGGCCTACTTGAGAAATGCTTATTTGGCTCTAGCAGTAGAATCTCCCAGAACATCAGCAATCTTTTGCTTCTCCCACATATTCATCTGATCAGCAGTTTGCCACATGACAGATTGTCAGCTGGCTGGAATTCCTGCCACGAGGTTGCATTAAAATGGCAGCTGTCACCAGGAAAAGCAGGACTCACAGCTATTGATAAAGTCAAATGCAAGTGTGCAACTTAATTAATGGTAGTTTTAAAAAGTTAGATATTTAAAAATGCAGTAAATATTTCCTGACTCTTAAGATGTCTATAGCTCTTTCTGAAAACTCTAGATGTAGTCGTTAGAAACAGATTTTCTTTTGCATTGGAAGGTGAGAAACTTGAACATTATTTTGAGCATCAAGGTTGCTTTGTGGAAGGAAGCCAACTTACAGGTATAGCCAGACATGGGTTTCTGGATATGAGAGAGATTTACAAGATATATGAAACATTCTCTGCATTTATAGAAGGATGTGCTCTCAGTTAAGTGTTGTTCTCAGGGCTGAAAGTAATTTTTAGTTTTTGATTTTGAGATCAAATTTGTACTATAGAACATCATACTTCCCAGGTGAAGAATACAAATACTTAATACTTCTGAAAATTTAGATACATTAATTGGAGAACTCATATTCGTGAGATATATAAATAAAGATACAATGTATTTGTCTAATTATTTCTGCTTATGATAAAACAGAAGATCTTGCTTGCTGCTTTATCAATTTTTCCTATTAGGATGAAATTACCAAAGTTCGTGCAGATAACAAGTTAAATCTAAACCTGGAGAAGAGCAGAGTAAAAGAACTGGTAAGTTTTGGTTACTTCTAGAAACATTTCAACACTGAGGAATCTTCAAATTTGGGTAAAAGTATCTTTCCCAAAGAGCATTTTCGTACTAACCTATAGTATCACTCGGCTTCAAGATGGTATTTATGCAAGTTACTTGTCCTTATGCTGGTATATATAAGGTGTCTTGTTTGGGTCTGTATGTCTTACCTGTTTTGATCTTGTTTTAATATCAGGATTAGCACATTACACTTAAATATATTAAATATTTAATCTAATATGCTGACTAGTTGCCTAGAGGGTTTTCTATTTTATATCTCTTTCTCTGTTTACACACTTAATATTGTTCACACATTTTGTTGAATCATTGTTGAAGATGTTTCATTTTCCTATAACTAGTTTGTCAGAAAATACCTATTGTGGAACTAGTTGTAATTTTTTTTTTTTTTTTTTTAGTTTTTATTAATTTATTGCAAGTTATCCTGATTAATATTGTTTTTGAGCTCTGAAATACCTGGTAGATCTGAATTTATGTAATTTTAAATTAGGGTAATGTAGATATAAAATTAGAAGATTAACCAGTTTTTGCATTATGCATAGCACTCTTGAGTTCTGTTCTCATAGATTTATTTTTTTTCAGTGGCTTTTAGGATCTCAATGAAATGGCATCTTTTAAATTGAAGGATCTTTTAATGACTTTTTCTAAATTATTATTATTATTATTTATTTCTCAGTCCCTTTCCCCAGGTATGTCATAAAGACATAACACTTATCTTCAATCCAGGCACTAAGAACTATTCAAGTAGAAATCATTTATCTTCTGTGTGTGCCCCTAGAAGTTTTTCACAGTGATTAGTTTACGTAACAGCTGTGTTAGTGACTCAGTATAATGACTGACAGTCTGTTAGCCCATGGTACATGCTTGAATAAAGTACAGCTTGAGCAGGTAGACTTCTTGTTTAAAGGTTAATACTTCATGCTAATGTTTTAAAAAAATTCTTATGAAATGTAGTCATTGTGTTTATGATAAGCTTTGCAATAATTTGGGCTTACAAAACTTATATGAAACCACTGCAGCAGTGATAAATTAGGCAGCAGTGGTTTTTTGTATATTAATGTAGGATCATGGAAACTGGACTTTGGTCTTTTGTGCAGAATGCAATTTTATTTTGTCTCCCAGGAAAGGCAAACTGTGCATGTCAACTTTCTCATAATAAAGTTGACCAACTTTGTAGTCTGTTGTGCAACTATAATTTCATAGTTTCTATGGAAACTGCTCTCTTTTTTTTCCCCTCCCCCCACCCCACCATTTAATTGCCAGCTCTGCAATGCGTGAACAGAAGAGGAAAAAGGCAGCTGAATGAGGAGCAGGTTGTACCACATATGCTGAGTTGGGAGAAAGATGTAATCCAGTATTTTCTATAGTAGACACAGCATTATTGTTATATTTACTTCAATTGTAATGTGAATAAGGACTGAATATCCAGCTTTCTGAGGAAAAAAAGTAAGGATAATTGAAAATTACTGTGCATTCTTACTAAGTTACTTTTCAGAAGAAAATGTCCGAAGTTTTTTAGTTTTTCAGTTGTTTTAACTTGAAGCAATAAGTAAAATGTTCTTGTCCTTCAGTTTCATGTGGAACAAGTGCTGAAAGAGAATTTCTTACTTTGCCTACACTCATGTTAGCAGTCTTTAACGTTTTGAATTCTAAATGCTTTATCTTTTCTTTTATACAGTTTATTATTTTATAGTCTCTTCTACTTTATTTCTCAGAGAATCCTACATTGCTTAGTGCACATCTCTTTATGTGATTTACATCTTCAGTGTACAGATGGGGTTAAAAAATTTGAAGTACAGTACAAAAACTTGTATATATTCATGTGTTTGTGCGTCACAGTGCATCTAATCTTACTGATAAAAACCTCAAGAAGTATCTGACAAAATTGATTTTTTCTTGCACTGTGAAAAATGTGAACTTAAGGGGAAATCTCTGTTGAATTTCAGAGTGGGAGGTTTAGCCTTGTCCTTCCTTCTTTTTTCTTTATGCACCATGGTTATGTTGTTACAGACATGATGATGGCTTGCAGTAAAAGGCCAATTTCACTGTCTTAAAACTAAGAGTAAAATCCTTGAGCCTGACCTAGAGAGTTCTAAACACAGATTTTCTAAAACTTTAAGAAACATCCAGAAAGAAGCTTGTAGAATATAAATCATTCAGAAGATATGTATTTGGCTAACTGCATCTATTTAAAGTAAAGCAGATGAACTATTTCAGTCCATAAAATTATTTTAATTCTCATGGTTCTTTTGATAGTGATCAATTCCTCAGTTAAGGTCCAATTCTCCTGCATTTCTACCGAAACATAATTTTGATTAGATTATTTTATAAATATTCTGCCATTTTGACATTTTCAAAAATGGAGATTTATATAAAATGTCTGAATTTCTTTTTTTTTAATTCCTGTCTTCACTTTGCAGAATCAAGTGACTCCATTAATTGTAGACATACTGTTATTTATCTTTATGTAATTTTCTACATTTGTAGCAGCCTGCTGTGTTTTAACATCAACTTGAGATCAGTCAAAAGTCCAAACAGAGCTCTAGATCTTTAAGGAATGTTTTTTAGTGCTGAGGCATTTATGTAGATTAATCTGATTTTAATGTTAAAATTAAATAAGCTTTCAGAGTGAAGGAAAAATAAGGTGACTTTCCATGTGGGAATGCCAATAGATAAGGTTATTGCTGTTTAACTCAGGATTCTGAGCTGCGTGCCTGATGACCTTAGTACTCTTGACTGGAGGCTGGTGTTTTGTCAGTTGTCTATAAATAATTTAATTGTGCCAGTAGTGGGGGCAGGAACCATTATAGGTGTCAAGGTAACTCAAGCCTGTTCATGAAGCAGGTAACCTGGTTTAAAAGGTGTGCTATCCTTATTTTGGATTTAACTTTTCCTTGAATCCAACAAATAAACCACAACTTCTGACGATCCACAAACAAAAGGCTTCACAGGCCATGCAAATGTTCTGTTTTTAACAAATATACCATGAAATGACAGAGGTCAGAACAATCAAATTTTGAGTGCACACAGTGCTGGCTAAACGTTTTGTTGATAGCTGAGTTTGATGTGATCTAAGAGTTTTTTCCCTTTCCTGAAGGCAGCAGATTGTTCAATCTTGGTTATGTTTGCATGCTCAATAGATTAGTCAGCTGTTCCAGAGTTACTGTTTAGAGTCATAGATCCTTGCTTTTCAAAAATGCAAATCTGCCAGTCTCTCTTCCAGCTGCTTACTAATATATACAGTTTTTCTGGAAGATAAGTGTCTGAAGAACTTGTTACACTTCACATTTCTGAAGTGTGCTTTTCAAAAGGACAGCTACAGTACTGTCTCCCAAGTGCTGTCAAGCAATAATCTTGTCCAGATTATGAATTTTACATAATTTAGAGACAAGGAAACATGCTTTTAAGTGGGGGGAAAAAGGGAAAAATATTTAAGGACAGTATCAAATTTAACTTGTTTTTTCCTCTTCTAGTATTCACTTAATGAAAGAAAACTACTTGAAATGAGGACAGAAATAGTGGAATTGGTAAGAATTTAGTAGCTGATTATTACACAGCAGGTCTTTTTGTAATTGTGTTATAGACCTTGTATCCTTTTTGGACTTTGTGATGGCCTTATGTACTTTAACTTAAGTGTCCATAGAATAAAAAGGCTTTCATATATATTGTTAGACCCTCTTTGTGTCAACAGAGCTGTTCAGTAGTCACTTTAAAACCTCATGCATGTAGCATTTTCTGTAGATAAAATTCCACTCACAATGTGAAATTAATTCTTTCCACCATGTTTAGAGAAACTCATTGCTAGACTGATTTGCCTTCATTGTAGAGGAGATTTTTACCAAGAACTACTACTTCTCTTTGTTTCCTTTCTGTAGTTTAGGGAATTATCCCTAGGAAGTCATCTAGCAGTAAATCATTAACTGATTCATAATGTTCTAGTAGTGCTGATTTGAAGCTATCAGCAACTCAGCATTTGTTGTTCTTCGTTTACAAGTTAGATTTTTCAGTCTCTTCTGAGTAATAATTCTATCCCCTATTTTTTTAGTAGAAGTCCTGTCTTCTGTCATAACCAAATTCTGAATTTGTAGCTGATTTTGTGGTAAAATTCATTGCAAGACAAAGACATGATTTTCTACAACAGAAGACCAGTTCTCAGTTTTTCTAATGATCCATAAATCTCTCTGCTCCAGTATGATTTTGTCATGAGAGGCTTTTAGGCTTCTCAATAGCTCTTACAATTGAGCAGTGACTTTAGTCAGTGGGCTGAATGACAGATTGAAGTTAATGTTTATGCTGTTAGATTGAGATAAGAAGGCATCCAGTTCTGCCAGTTTCTAGATTACTTTTTAAGGAACATGTAATCACATAAATTTCCTGAGTTCACCAAATACTCAATTCCTTGGATATAATCAGCTAAGAAGGAACTTGTTCTCTTTGAATAAGGTCTGTAATTAGTTCAGTTGGTTAGAGCATGATGCTAATAATGCCAAAGTTATGGACTCCATCTCTGTACAAACCCTTCACTGCAGAGTTGTATTTATCCTTGTGGATCCCATCTAACTCAGAATATCTTGTAACTTCTGTAAGAATGCAAATTAATATCCATTTAAGGAGGAAGCAAAAATACAACTGGAAGGAATGGGTTAAATTTCTAGATAAACTAGGAAATGTTCAAATTGCATTATTTTGTTGCTTTGCTTTTTAGCACGCACAACAAGACCGAGCTCTGACCCAAACAGACAGAAAAATAGACACAGAAGTTGCGGATCTGAAAACAATGCTCGAATCACACAAACTTGATAACATTAAATACTTAGCAGGTAAGGAATCTGGTGGTTGTCTCTGATGGTGAAGCTGCCAAACATTTTACAATGTTTGGCAAACTCAATTGTAGAGACTGTATTTATAAAGGCCCTGATTAAAAAAAACAAAACAACAAAAACAATCCAAGAAACAAACTTGAAATAGTCTTAGGCAAGATTAGCAGCCTTATTTCTGTACTTAACCCAGAATAAGTTTCCTATGATTCACAGCTTTACTTTGCATGGGCTTTTTTCAGGTTTTTGTCCTTCTTTATACTGTTAATAATAACATGTGTAAGAAATCTAAAAGACTGCCTGTTAACAAGGACCAAAAAGTTCTGTGCCTGACTTAATTTATCTAAGCAGCCTCCTGCATGCATTACTAGCATTTCTTCATCCATTTGATGGAGATCTGTGTTCAAAAAAGGAACATTTCAGTTTTTCTGTCTGTTTAAGGCAACATATTCTTTAAACTTCCCTATTTACACAAGTGCTTGGAGAAGATACTATATATGTGTGCCTCCATTATTGCCCTAGGTAATTGTAACATTTTGACATTTTATTGCTGAGTGTGAAGTATTAATAAATGAGGTTTTCAGTACAAAATAATTCTGATTTAGATTTTCTGATGATTTTTTCACAGTTTTGTCAAAAGTACAATTGCATAAGCCTATATAATTATTAATTATTGCATAAGCCTGTATAATAGTACTGTATTTCAGACGTACCATTTACAGAGAACCAATAAAATGGAAAATAAAAGGTGCTTTACTAAAATGAGAGGAAATTCTTTTCCCTAGCATTCCTACTCAAAAACAAGTTGAACTCTACAAGGAGGAAAAAATAATTTAAAATAATATGCATTGTTTTTGAAGTGCTCCTGTTTGCAAACAAAGGCAAAAATATTTTGTGTGTATGTCTTGAAATAAAAATTTGATTTCATTTAAGAAGAAATTTTAAAAATATTAAGCTGATAAGCCTTGTTAAAAATGGCTTTCATTAGTTTGCTAAATATTTGACTATTTTATTATTCCCATTATTTATTTCCTCATTTTATATCTGTAACTTATTATATTGATCTTTTTTGGAATGAAAAGCAAGTAAGGGTTTCTTTCTGCCTTTTGATCATTTTCCAGCATTTTTTTTTTCTCTTTTTCTTATTTGTCATTTTTATACTCTTCCTACCTTGAAATGGTTTGTTGTAAATGAAAAACTTAATCTCTCACATGGGGGTGGGGAAGTCATTGAACTTCTAGTATTGTAGCAAGATGTGTACATAGCTTTCTGAAGAGATGTTGTGAAAGCTATTGATTTAATGTTGTTTAATGTCAATATTAATGCCATTTTCCTCCCCATCTTTATTTTCTTTCAGGTTCAGTATTTACATGCCTTACTGTAGCACTGGGATTTTATCGTTTATGGATATAACAAATCACAAATTTAAAGGGACTTCTTTGCCTGAGTTTTGGGAAAAAAGAAGTTTTCAATCTTTCCCTGGGTTTTAACCAAATCTTGACTGTTTTATTTATTATTTATAAAGCAGACTGTTGAGAATGTAACCAAAGACGTGCCTAAAAACAAACTGTGCATATACCTTGCATATGTTGAACCTTACCTCTTGATGGAAGCACTTTTGCCATTTCCCTCCGTTCTGAGCTGCAGGGCACCTGCCGATGCCAAGTGTCCTGTATAGGCAAAGACTGGCATTCCTGACAATGGAGTGGGCCTGCATGCTGTAAAGAAAACCAGTGGAATTATGTTCCATTGCCTGCTTAGACTCATTGGCCAGACTCAGTTGTGTGTATTGGACTGAAGTATTTATTATTAGTGTAAAACTGAAGCTACGTGTTCTGTGGCTTGGAGGCACTCTTGTATAAGTGGAGTTTGTGCTAACTGAATCATGCTTACTTCTCTCTCTCTAACACTTGTTCATGCAGTTACTATGATCAAATATTTGTTTGGCTATTTTTGTAACGTAGCTATCGGCTTGTTTTCCAGATAGCTGCCCAATCAGTTGTGCTCATGAACGAATCTTTTGTAAAGATAGCAGTGTTTGCTGCTAGTTTTGTCTGTAAGGTATTTGTAGAGATTTTTGTGACTAACTTGCCTTTGGTACACATAAGTATTTGATACTCATTCCGTATGCTAATTGCTTACCTTACTACTGTAACTGGAAGCTGGAAATGCAGTGAGATATGCTGGTTGTGTTAATTTGTACTTGGGTGATACAAAGTGTCTCAGGTGCTGCCTTCTTGATGAATGGGAATTGATGCTTCTAGAAAGGAAAGAGATTTTAAATGGTGGTTATGAAGCAGGCTCTTAAGCAAGAGAACTGCAGTACCAACAATCTGGGGGTTTTATTGTTTCATTTCTTAAAAAATCATGTTGGTTCTTCAAATGTGGAACTCTAGTAGTGATTGTAATAATTGAAGCAGCAGTGGACACCTGTAAAGATGTTAAACCCACATAGATCAGGAAGTGCCACTGAAAGCAGTGAATAAAGATGTCCAGTGTATCCAGGTATCTGTCATTCTTCCAGTGATTAAATGACTGTTTTAGTAGCAGAGCTGCCATCTGTATTCTTTCACTTAAGGGAAATCTCCCTTTCCTGCTTGCTCTTCTCCTAGAGCTCAGTTTATGCACTGGTAATAAATGCTGCTAGAGCACAGTAATGGCTTTGCCTAATGAAAGCAAAGCTTTTTGGCTACTTTGTGCCTATACTGTAATAACCATTTAACATTTTTGTGGTTGGAAGTGCCAACTTTGATCATGTGCAAGTTCAGAGGAAGAGATGGATGCCTGTAACAATACTATACTGGCCTGAAATAAAAGATTTTTAATATTTCATAGAGTATGATGTGTTTTCATTATATAAGCAACTTTTTGATTTTAAAATGGTCTCTTTGGTTGAAGGTAAGTCACTGATTGCATAGCAAGTCTTTTCAGCTAAGAATTTGCAAAGTCAACAGCCCCTCCAAGACACTGCAGACAAATAGCGAAAGGAGAATTATTACTGTAGACTAACTAAACAGCCCCTCTAAATTAATGAATTTATACTCGAGACCTTCACCTGTTGTTTAAAAAATTATTTTTATACTAAGTTACAGGATTTGACACTTTCTCAAATTAGACAAGCAATAATTCAGTTTTTAGAATGACTTTGCTGTTGGTCTTATCTTCCCAAGGCAGATGGTTCTATATATGTCCATGGAATTAGTACATGTTGGCCTGCAGGCTTGTGCATCTGACAAATAGTTGCTAAAATAAGTATTTAAGACTAATTTTAAACATAGGGTCTATCTAGCTAAAAACAGATACTGTGCAAATAAATTTCTATTTAGGGCAGGTGGAAGGAGGAAGTGAAAGATTATAGAGCACCAGCATCTTGAAATTGCCAAAGTGTCAGCAAACCAGTACTTCTTGGTGAGTGTTTAAGCAAGGAATAAAGTCCATGTGTCATTCAGGAAAAATACACTATAAATAGAACATAATTATTATATCCTCGTCCATAAAGTCTTCAAGTGTTGTGTAGAAAGCTTGTTACTCTCAGTCTGTGTGCATAGACACAAAATCTTCTCTCATGTACTCTTTTTAACACTGTCTCATATATACCACATGTATTTATTGCCTTTCCAAAAATTTAGAAAATCCCTCCATATATTTCCAAATACAAATCTAACAAAGATATTTAAACTCAAGGAATGAGCATTTTGGTACAGGCAAGAATCTGTTACAGAATTACAGAATGGTTTGGGTTGGAAGGGACCTTAAAGATCATCTTGTTCCAGCTCCCCTGCTATTGACAGGGACACCTTTCATAGATCAGGTTGCTCAAAGCCCCATCCAACCTGGCCTTGAACAGCCAGGGATGGGGGCATCCACATATTCTCTAAAATGAAAAAAAATAAAGAAGAAAAGAAAAAAAATCCAGAAATGTTAGATATCTCACACTTTCTCTTTAACTTGCCATTTGAAGCTGAGCTCCAGCCTTAATTTGCTTTCAAGAAAAGTCCATTTCTGTGTAAGGGTCTGTTTATACTAACACTAGTGGTGAGTTTTTCCCATAAATTTCCCCATTTACATAGCAAAGATAGAAGGTTCTTCAAGATTTTTTTCTGGAGAAGGAAATTGAGAAGCATTCCATTTGCTGGGAAGCCCAAAGCACCAAAACTTCTTTGTGTTTTGCAGAACACATTCAGATTCAGAGTTCTTACAAAACTGTATTTACTTGTGATATGTTTCTGGGAGTATCCTGAGTTTGTCTATTTTGCTTTCCTTCTTGTTTTCAGTAAAAATCTGCAAGGGAGCAGTCTCCCTTTCACTGGTATGTATTAGATAAATTGTTTGCTTCAAGCATTTTATTACTATTAAATCCCATGCAGTCTAGCCCCTTCCCTATTGGAAGTGTTGATTGCATCATTCATTTCTCAGAATGTTGTAGAGTTGTACTTAAAACCACAAGTTGACAAATGGAAACATATTTTTAACATAGATACAAAATCTGCTTCTATTTTACTAACCACAAATGTTTTGGTTTACTAGAATAACACTTCTCCTAGTTGTGAATGTTCACTTAAATGACCTTTCCAAAAATGGTGAAATCCTAGCTCCAAGCAGCTATTAACAGTATCTTCAAGATGTTTTGAGTCATACTGCTTTAGTGGACTTCTCTCTTCTTACTCTTGCTACCATCTGCAGACCTTGCACAGGAAAACTGGTAAAGTTTTTCATGTGGTTTGGGGTTTTGGAGTTATTTTAATCAGCAAACTTAGGTAAATTCCTGTAACTAGTTCGCTTGAACTACTGCAAGATGTGAGCAAGACCTAGTTTTGCATCTATCTCCCCACTGAGTTTTCAGGAATCAGGTAAACTGCCTTTACTGTGATTTCTAAAAATTATCAAAACTCTGGAAGACAATTTACTATTTAACAAAACTGCTATTTAAAGCCTCTTTTCAAGGAATAAGTACACAGTAAAATTAATTTTTAATGTTTTAATATATTTGAAAAATATTTTTAAGTTTTTGATACTAATGGTTTATTCTTGTTTTTCCTTTATTTATAAAGATCTTGAATTTAAAGAGGTATTTGTTGGTGAGGTTTTTGTTGTTGGATGTTGCTTTGTTTTTTATTTTAGAATAAATATTTCTGTATAAGCAAAACATTTCCTTTAGTCTCTAAACAGAAAGTTCATTTACAATCAAATATGTCTGGAGTTTTGGGGGTTGCTTTAAGCAGAAACAAATGCACACTCCCTTGGAGATAGATGGCCTGCTGTGTCTTTGTTAGGAAAGCTTCCTTTGGCTTAAAATAAATAGGGTAAATATTTTTTACCCTATTGGTAAACATTTTAAAGTGGTAGTGTTGATTCCTTATTTTACACTCAAGTTCTGTCAGAGCAGTCACCCCTGATCCTCAACATGCAGTGTTACACCTACATAGAGATCACAGAAGAAGATGGCCAGTGTTTGCATAGTGCTCCTTTGAAATCTGCCTGTTTCAAGGAAGATGATTTTGGTTTTCTTGGGAGGGTGCCTAGATGGTATCGAAAACAAAATTCTGGAAACAAGTAACAAAATATTGCAACAAATATCAACCTTGGGCCAATGTTTATTCCCGTAGTGAGGCATGTCAACGTGGTGTAATATTTCAAATACCCCACGTGTGATATGCACCCTGACAAACTCTTAGAAGTGCATTCGGTTCCCCATTGTATTCTGAAGCTGTATCAGCTTGATTCAAATCATGAGTAATACTACCCATGAACAGTCTCTTCTTGTTGCATTAGCAAAAATGTAGTGAAGGGAAAAAAGAAGGGTGGTTTGTTGTTTAGATTGTGGTTTTTTTTTTTTCCCTGCAGGGAAGTGGCACATGTTCTGTGAGAACTTTAAACAGAGCTGTGTGGTACATGAATATAACAGTGGTGTATTTATAGCAGCAACTGAATTTGGTCAAATCCAGCTTGTACACAGGGCTCCAGGGTTTGCATCAAAACCGACAGAGGCAGTAATAGTTGCCTTGGTGGGGGTCGGGAAGGGAAGCAGGGCAGGTTTCTCAGCATGAAGGGAAAACTGGGCATTTTTACTGTTTACACTTTAATCTCCAGCATACTTTGGTCTTTCTCCATTGTTAGAAACCCAGTAGTCCTCTTGTGCAGACTGTTGGTAATGCATGTTGCTTCATGAATAGGCAGCTATTAAATGTGTCACTTTTAATTGTGATTTTGTCCAGAATAATGGGTCACTCCAAGTCATTCTCTCTTTACCCAGGATATAATTTCTTGTGGCAAAGGTATACTGTGCTTTATATACAAAGGCCACTGTAGAAGCTCTTTTAAAGGCTACTTACCACAAGCAGATCCAGATAGTGGAAGGAGATTTTTAAAACGTTTTATATTGTGGCTTTAAAATAAGTCAATTCCTTTTCCTCATGGTTTACATGCAGAGTTCCCTTGTGTTCCTTGACTCCAGCTAAGCCAAGAACCTAGATACCTCTTGTCTGAGCTATTAAGCTCTTCACTGAGCATTTGAGACCAAATAAAGTGACAGGCATGTGCCTATTAAAAGAAAAGACCTCTGCTGGTGCTCAGAAGAGACTGAGCATGCCTAGTGTGGATCTTGCACATGGATTTTGCATTTTTGGTCAGTGGGTTTTTTGATGTAGTTAGTTACCTTGTCTCATGTTACATTGCACCACCGCACAGAAGGACTGGGCTCTGAGAAGTTTTTTAAGAAGGAGCTCAAATTGTGTGGAAATTGAGGGGGGTAAAGTGCTCACACTTCCAAAATCCATAGGAAAATCATTGCAGAGATGTTAGTATTTTCATTCCCTCTAAAAAGGAACCATGTTTAAAAATAAACTGAGTTGATTTATTTCTTTAATCCTTCTAGCCACCTTCTACTCTGCATTGCAGCATGCTCTTGTATGTGAATTGTTTCATTTTTAATAATCTGGTTTGGGCATGCCCAAACTACAGCTCTCAAAAAAAGCTATGCAAAGATTGCTCTCCTTTTACTACAGTAAAAATGCATTCAAGACTTCAGCATATATGTATTGTCTCCTGAGCTGCTTAAGCAGTTAACGTGTCTTGTTTGCAACAGGGTCCCAGTTTGCCCTGAGGTATCAGACCACGCCTGACAAGTTATAAATTTGGTGATTCATAAGGTGCAGCTAACTAGAGGGTTGGGAATGTCTAAGGAAGCTAACCCTGTTTGATAAACAGTGGTAGTCATCAGCTAACAAAGAAAAAATTTGCTCACTGTGAAAGGTAAATGTTCAATAGAAACCTCATCTCCATTTGCTTAAAAGTCCAATTTTTTGAAAGGTATTTTCTTTTTCTGCTGTTACTTAGCAGGGAAAAAAGAAAAAGAACAACATAGCTCTGTACTTAGGTGCTCTTAGATCATTTTCCTTTGCAGCTCCTATCTTCAAATTTTCCATATGTAATTTAATAAATTCTTTTTGATTTTTTATATGCTATTTGTAGTTCAATATTGTTTTCAAGCTTTCTTGTCCCTGCCAGGTTGTAGAGAGATTTGGAGGAGGCAGTGGTTGTTTTTCAGTGCGTTCTTAATGAGGGATTTAATGTATTTCATAATAAAACAACGTTCAATGCATTAAAATATGACCAAAGGCTCTCTTTCAAGCCTTTACTTGCTGACTGAAGTTAAAAGCTTATTTATATGGAAGCTTCATATCAGTCTTCTGATTGATGCTTATTTAAGTTTTTGTACAAATTGTATTTCAAGTAGCAATTTAAATATTTTTGTACACTGTTAGTACATCACCACATGCAGCAAAACCACAAGACCCTGAGGTACTCAAACGTCTCTGAATAAAACAAGCCACTGGATCACATATAAACAGATACAAATATAGGAGGGGAAAAATTGCAAGGTGCTGGAAGTCTGTGTACTGTAGAAATATCTAAGATACCAAATAGATAAGACAGTAGCAACAGTGAAAGAAAACATAAGCAAAGCTAGTCTCTTCGGTCCATAAATGAAGGTTAAGGCATGTGGCTCCTCTTTGCTCTTGGACAAAACCCAGCAATGGAGACAGGCAGCTGTTCAACAACGGCCTTTGCAGCAAGTGTAGCTCCCTGTTCCTGTAGCTGCTGGTAGCAGTGTGTTAACCCAGAAATTTCTTCACTGTGAAGGTGGTGAGGCACTAGAACGGGTTGCCCAGAGAAGTTGTGGATGTCCCATCCCTGGAAGTGCTCGAGGTTGGATGGGGCTCTGAGCAGCTCGGTCTGGTGAAATGTGTCCCTGTCCATGGCAGCGGTGTTGGCAGCTGATAGTCTTTAAGGTCCCTTCCAACCCAGCCCTTCTCTGATTCTATTAAAATGGAGCATTATTTTGTGTACTTTTCTGCTGTCCTGGGATGAAGCACATTATTACAAATAAGTGAAGTTTTATATAAACTGCATTAGACTTGGTGTGAAAATCATAACTTAAACATGATGGGGATTGGCTTTTTTTTAGATCTTTTGCCTATGTTGCTCTAGCATACTGTGTTTGAGTCCTGATTGCTGATGACCAAAGGATGATTGTTCTTTGCTAATTACCCTTACTGAAGTAACAGCTGGGGTAAGTGATGTGGTGATAGATCTAAGTCAGAAGGAGCTGTAGCCATGCTGGTGAATTTCTGTAGAGAGATTAGAGAGCCTGTAAAAGGCCAAAATCAAGAAAGGTGAGTTGCTTCTTGAAGCACTGCCTCAGGGGGAAGAATACTTGAAATATATACAGATAATGAAGGGGAAAAGCTCAAGAAATGGTAACATTAAAGAAGACCTAGGACCAATAGCAGGAGCAAGTTAGTTGCTAAGTTACGAGGCAATTTTGGACAGCAGCTATGTAGGCAAGGATGGTTTAACAGGTCTGTACCAAAGTTCCCATGTTCAGAGGTTATATGGAAGCATTATCTCAGCATCAAATCATCACACAGAGTGCAGGAATTCGGTTGTTGGGAGAGGTACCTGCACTGCCAGGGAAAAGACTGCCTTGCTTTCTACTCTACACGGGGCTGGGGGAGCTGGCCAGTGCCAGCCTTTATGCCTTGCTCAGTCCCACACTCAGATGAGTCCCTCAAATTCCAGCTCCTACTGGGATAATTATACAGGAAAATCCAGCTTTTGGGAGCAGGAAGGTAGTTTCTGACTGCTTCTCCTATCACGTTCTACCACGTCTGCAAGCACTTCAACCTTCGGCCCTCTCCGAAGAGATCCCAGCCTGCCTGAGGATAAGAAACAATGGCCCTTGGCATAATCTTTTCTGCAGTGGGGATTAAATAGGGCCATTGAATGACAAAAAGAGACTACTCTTCTGCTGGGATCCCAAGGGCTGAAGGACTTTTGTCGCAGAATAGATTCTGGCATTTCCAAAGACAAAGGATGGTGAATTCAGTAATGAGTCCCTAGATAGCCAGCATAATAGATTCACTCGATTTAAACCTTGTCCCAGGGGACCTGTAGTGAGCTGCTTTTTTTTTTATTTGTGGTCTTTGCCACCACAGAGCTCAGATCAATGGAAATGCTCATCAAATATGGAACTGGCACTTGTGATGGAGATTGACAAATATGGCTAAGTACAGCTGTGTGTTACAGAAAACTTAGTTTTCTAAGACTTAGTTCCTTGAACTGATGCTGTGGTCTGATATAGGCTGTTGCCAGAATCTTTATTTAATTCCTTTTGGTATGTGATAAATTTTAGTTGCCTAGACAGACTTATGAAGCCACATTTGATCTGTACGACAATTACAATTCTTTGAGCTCTTTCCCTAATACATCCAATTTCATTTACTGAGGATTGCTACCTCCACTCATTCTGGGAGCTGTTCAAATAATACAAAGGAAAGAATACTTGGAAATGTAAAAGGAAAATTGCACAAAAGTATAGTTTTATCAAGAGTAGATTGTACCAGACTAATGTGGCAGATTTCTCTGGTAATAACCGTATCACAGACTTTCTAGGCAAAAGAAGCTCTATGGATGTAACAGATCTTGACTACAGGTTCCACATAACCTAACTTGAAGGAGACATGAAGATAATGCTGTTAAGAAGTTACCTGATGATGGCAAGACAAAGAGTTCTGTTCACTGCTGTTCAAGAAAGGCCAGTTCAAACTGTAAGTGTTCTGAAGAAGAGCTACCAGGCTGTTCTGAAATATGATTCACTTACCCTAACAAATGAAAACTGAAGTCAGGCAGGCTCTGGGAATGCTCTCACAGGTGCTGTGTTAGTAGCAAACACAAGAAAAAGGAAAGAATTATTTAAGGTGATAGGCACAGACTTACCACAAGTACACTCTAGGGTGGAAAATATAAAGATATTCCTGACCATCAAAGAATTTAGAATTTGGAATAGGAATCCAGCAAGAAGAGATATGGTTGGAAAACTTGTGTGAACCAGTGGAGTCACATTATAATGTGACTGTGTTGTGCTTGTCTTACCAAAGATAGGACTCCATAGGAAACTTACCTCTGCTGTAGGCTCATATAAACACTGGAGGGAAATGCTTTTTATTTTTTGGCTATCTGGAAACTTTTACCAAAGCTGTAATGCAACATTATATCCACTGGTTCAAGCGTCAGGAATATGTCAGCATTTTTTTACAGTAACTTCAGTAGATCAAAAAACACATGTCATGCCCTAGTGTTCAATGAGTATGAAAGATGAGATTTTTAAAGCCTTGAGGTTTTTTTGTTCTTCTAATCTTCTGCCAATACATATGAAATAATTTACTATAAAATTCAAGACATCACTTATGGGCTATTGCCCTCAGTATTACAAGAGTTTAAAAGGGGAAACATCTAGATTCTGAAGTGTGCTATGCCTTATTTTGATCTTGAAATGATATTTTAAATTTCTTTAAAAATATTTTTAATATATATGCACATCTAATTACAGCTAAAAGTAATTTATACTTCAATTATCCTCCCTTCCTGCTAGGTCCTCAGCAGATGAACAAGCCCAGAGAGAGGCTTTAGCCTGGGTGCTCTCTGCCTCACCACACCTTGATGGATCCTCTCTCCTGCTCCCAGAAGGGAGTCCAAAGATGAAAAAGGGTAAGTGTGTGTGAAATACACACACACATGCACAGAGGGCAGGAAAGGACACATCTGCTCTGTTCTGCATTCACTGTATCCAGCCTTAGTATTTAAACAGAGTTACTTCTGAACACACAGCCCAGGTTTGAAAAAGGAGTTTCCCACACTGCTATGAAAAGTTGTTTCTTGGAGTGTCAGAATCCAAGGCTCGCAAGCAATTTGATTGTTTTACAGTCTTCTTGATTTCCCTTTATGACTTGCACGTTCTCTCCCTTATTCAGTCCCAAACTGCAGACGCCTCATTTCACCACAGCCTTAGTGCCTTGCCCTGCTTCAGTCTGGGCAGCTCCCAGGGGTACCTCTGCTGCTCCCCACTGTCCTGGTCCTGCACAGGCTCTTGCTGGAATCTGGGGTGCAATTCCAGCAGCTGGTCTCAGCCCAGCTAAGGCTGATGGGAAGCTGCAGGCATTTTGAGAACACATGAAATGGAAGCCTTTTCTTGGGTGTTGATGACACAAGTAACCTCTACTCCTTTTCTGTCCACCAGCTCCAACTGCTGGTCACCATCCAGCTCTCGGATGTTGCAACTCTGCCTTGCAAGCCTCTGTGTTCTCATCCTTTGTTCCCAAGCCCCGCTCCTGCTGGCAACACCATGTTTTGCCTCTGGCAAAATGACACACATCTGCTGCTCCTCAAGGGCTGTCTGTCATCCTGCCCTCCTCCACCAATACAAGACTTGCCTTAATCGGGATTTTCAGGTGTGATAGAAGAAGAAATTAAGTTATTTGGGAGGTTCAAGCTGTCAGCCTACATGTTCTCAGTTATTTACTTATTTTTTTACTTTTCCTCAGGAGAAATAGATAAGGTCCTTTAAAGCAGGTTCTTAGTTGGCAGCTTGGTGAAGGAGCAGTGGGAATGTGTATTAAAGAAGCTGGAATAAACAACAAAACCAAAACATAAGGTCACAATTCAAGCAAATATGCCGGAGGGAACACTAAGAACAGATGATGTTTATTGCTCAATATAATCTAAAGTCCAGACAGTGTGAGAATGCAGTCCAATGGAGCACTCCTGAAGCTCGGAATAGAGAGGTGCATAGAGAGCAGGCCACAGAGGAGGCAGCATGTTTTTCTTTGAAAAGGGTCAATAATGATTGTGCAGTAGGCTGGAAATACTTAGTCACATAAAAGGTGTCAGTGCTAGCAGCAGAATAGAAGCTTTCACACATTTCTTTATTAAAAAAAATGAATCAGACATTAAGTGTTAATGTGAGACAGCAGGTCAGTCACCATTTCTTATACAAACTATTGCAGCTGAAAATGACTGTGGGAAAACTTCCTAATTAGCCCTGTTGGGGTTTTTTGTTTTTTAAGAGAAAAGCAACTGAACTTCTGAATCTAGTTTCCTGTGGAAACAGCTTACACAATCAGTGTTTGTCCTGTACCTAATACTTTTTGTAACCCTCTGGCAAATCAGGTTTTGACTAAAGTTGAAAGAGTGATAGTGTTGGACATGATTATATTTTTTTAAACATTTCATGAAGTCTGGCAGCAGGATAAGGGATGGAGTCAAGTTACTGCCCTGACTGAAGAAAAGGCTCTCAGCCATTATGTGTTGGTCCCAGCCAGCTGGCAAGGCAGCACACACGTGCCGACAGTGAGTATATTTGTAGCCCCAGTTTGTTGTCTCTAGGTAGTGGCAGGGTGATTGGAGGCATGAGGAGAGGTGGGATTGTTGTGGTGAAGAGAAAGAGATGTGGGACAAAGGACTCAAATCCGTAGGAAATCAGGGTTCGTTAGTTGTGCTGCTCAGGAACAACATGTTTATCTAACAATAGCTTTCTGCCCAAGCACATACGTCAGAGCCAGATTAGATTTCTATTTGCATACCTCCTTACCTTTCTCAGGAATGCCTCTGGCATAAAAGTCCTTAATTTCTCTTTCTCCCTTAAGGCATGGGTCTCCTGGAAAGTAACTGTAAAATTTGCATCTTATTTCTTAATAGATTTATTACTTTGTTTACTTTAAGTCAGATGAACTGGGTTTAATAACCACATCAAATGTTTACTGCTTTTTTTTTTAATCCTCTTGGCTCTTCAGAAATAACATAACAGAGAGAGAGCAAATGAGCTGGATGCAATTACATTTTGTGCACACACACTGAGAGCAGAACCTGAAGACAGCACTGTTGTGCAATGTAAACAAGGCACAAACTTATCCTGCTGAACCCTAGTTGCTAGTGATCTGAGAGGGAAAGAATCCAATGGATTTCTGAAGCATAGGGATGAGCTTGTAGTACTGACAGGAAGAACAGGATTATTTTGTTTTCTTTAGAACAGAACATGTTTTATACTTACTTGTTGAAATAATAAGGATGGAAAAAAACAAGCCACATGAAAACTTTTAGCAGCCACAGTACAAAAGAATCCTGTAGTATCCAATCTGCAGGAGGACAGAACTGGAGCTGTGTTCTTTCTGTCTTACGTAGTCTAAGGTCTGCATTATGCTCATTATAATGATATCAGTGTTTCTAAATTAAAGTGGCAATGTCTAGATTCCACAGGGATGTGTGTCACAGAAATGCATGTGCTAGTAATTAAAACAGAGCGTTCAAATATTGCTTCATATTCAGACAAGAACCTTTTTATGCAGTTGTGTAATAAAAAAAGGGAAGCTAGAGCCAAACTGAGGGCAGCAATAATACACTGCACAGCCGCTGAGACAACATGAGACCTTGTGCACTATTGCTGCCACCAGCCACACTGAAGAAAAGTCTTTTCAAATACTAGGTAGCATTTCAGAAAGATTTTATGAAAGTCCATTCAAACTCCAGCCCTATGTTCCCACTGCTAAGTAACCACTTAGAAAACTCACTCCAAAGAATATCTTGTCACCTAGAAAGTAAATGAGATATAGCTACAATGAAACAGACACTACTTTAGTAGATCCCACCACTAGGCTACTCTGCATGCAGCCATCAGTATTGTGCCTTTTCAGGGGCAAGAATTTGCTGCTACAGGGGGGGAAAAAAAAGGCACAAAGAGGCAATTGGGCTGTGCTGCACTTCATGGGGTAGGGGATAGTCCTTCCTTATCCCCCCATTGTCGGTTTATGAAAAGAAATACAGAGCAATTACCCTAATCACAGTCTTAGCAAATGTGATTAATGATCAAACAGTTTCCCAACGTTTTGGAAAATCCTGTCTTAGTGTTATTTGCCTTGATTTCCTCCCACAGCAATAAGCTGTGTAAGTTGACAAAATGCAAATTCAAAAAGCACTACCTTTTTTGTCCCAGGGGTGCTATAGCTTCATTATACCAAACCTACTCTTTAGTAGCTGACCTAATTTCTTCTGTTGTTATAATTTTAGAAGGAAGTTTTTACAGGCTCTTTGTACATGATACAGATTAGTACTCAAAGGTATCTTGGCCAAAAAAAGAGGATGAAAAGTAGTCTTTTGTTCCCAGTACATTGTTGGTTTAATTTAGTCAGGTGTGTCCTGTGGAGGAACGGAGGAGTCACATTTAAGGCTTGCTGATTTTGCTCCCGACTTGTCTTTATGTGTTCTGAGGCTAAAATAAAGCTTGTGTTGCACATGTAATGTGGCTAAAGAATTATCTCCCCTCATCAGCTAAACTACCAAGGAGTTTTATGCTGAGTCAAACCTAATGAATTGGCACTTCACAATCTAGCAGCTCAGATCTGCTTTCAAAACAAGCACCTTTAAATGTGTCATTAAAAGGCTAAAATACACCCACTGGGCAAGGCCTCTATCCCAATAATATGGCTGCATGAGTCTTAGGCTGAGTCAAGGGGATCCTACAATAAGCAACACTTTGCTCAGAGCAGTAGTGAAGGGGATGGCATTTGTCTCATACGATTTTTGCAGTAACTTGCTATAGTCTGCTAATGTTTATTCAGTCACACCTGGTCAAACAGGTTTACATTGTCCCCTTCCCTTCCCTTCCCTTCCCTTCCCTTCCCTTCCCTTCCCTTCCCTTCCCTTCCCTTCCCTTCCCTTCCCTTCCCTTCCCTTCCCTTCCCTTCCCTTCCCTTCCCTTCCCTTCCCTTCCCTTCCCTTCCCTTCCCTTCCCTTCCCTTCCCTTCCCTTCCCTTCCCTTCCCTTCCCTTCCCTTCCCTTCCCTTCCCTTCCCTTCCCTTCCCTTCCCTTCCCTTCCCTTCCCTTCCCTTCCCTTCCCTTCCCTTCCCTTCCCTTCCCTTCCCTTCCCTTCCCTTCCCTTCCCTTCCCTTCCCTTCCCTTCCCTTCCCTTCCCTTCCCTTCCCTTCCCTTCCCTTCCCTTCCCTTCCCTTCCCTTCCCTTCCCTTCCCTTCCCTTCCCTTCCCTTCCCTTCCCTTCCCTTCCCTTCCCTTCCCTTCCCTTCCCTTCCCTTCCCTTCCCTTCCCTTCCCTTCTTTTGGTTTGGGGTTTTTTCACAGTTCTGCTAGAATTGTTATCAGAAACTATCAACATGATAAAAACAGAGTGAGCTTCAAAGGCCTGTCCTGAGTTCAGACTTGACTGCCTGAGATCACTTGCTCATGATATATGTTCATTTAAGTAATTAATACATATGACTGAGTGCAGAGAAGAGCTTTAGAGTCTTCCAGCCCTGTGCAGTTCAAGTAACTACATTTTCCTATCATGACACATGCCTCGTGAGAAATCAGAAAGTGGTTTTTGCATGGCACAAGCTGAAAGTTTTCTCCTTGCTCACAAGGGAAGAAAGGCTGACTTGCAGCAATTTTAAATCCAGGAATACAAACTCTGTGGAGATGAACTCTCTTGGAAAGCTGTGACAGCAGGGCTAATTTAGAGTAAAGCATTTTTGGACCAAATAAATGGCACACCAGGGAGAGTAGGAGGTCTGGAAGGAGGCTGTAGAAAGAGTGGATGAGTAACCTAGGTTATTGAACTAATGAGATTATGTTTTGCTTCAAGATCCACTGTAGAGAGAGCCTGAGTCATTTTGTCTTGGCCTGTGTCATGAGGAGGGGGAGGCTAAGATTTAATGACCAAAATAGCTGTATTGCTGCCAGGGTGTATCTTGGTTCCCTGGGCACCCCCTCACAGCTGTCCAGGAGAGTTACAGGGAACTTTTCCTTTTAGTCTTCTTTATGCCACCAGCCACCGTTCTCTCACCAAGACCTCCCTTAGCTTCAGGCAAAAAGCCTCCAGGCTTTTTGGCATCTCCACTGATGCTTGGAATCTCATCTGGGAAGTGTCTGACAGCAGGAACCCCCCCTGCCTCCCACCTCACCTTTTCTGGGCTGGGACTTCCCACATCTAGGGCCTCCCCAAACCCCCTGGTACAGGGGAGCCTCTCTGCACTGCTGGGGGACCCCTCTCCAGGGAGCACAGGTTTCCTCTCCCTGCAGGCATTGCAATGCTAATGGCCCCTGCTGAGCTGGTGTTTGATCTCCCTGTTTTATCTCCATGCACCAAACAGAGCATTTCATATCTACAAAAATGTGTATATTATATATCCTGCTAGAGTGATATAACATAGACTGGTGTAAATCCCTTTTATACAGCTTATCAGACTTCCTCATAGGGAATTAATTTATTGTGTTTTAATTATATTGATGTAGTTGCAGCAGTACATAGTTCTCCGTGTAAAAATAGGATGAGAAAAATCCCTAGGTAAGGGAAATTTTGCTGGTCAGATTAAGAAAAACCTTCATATGCCTAACTTCTGTTTCAGGAATCCTGCCATTTTCTGTATGCATTGATGATAACTTCCTTCTCCAAGTGATATAGAGGAGCCACCAAGGAGAGGGGCTGTTCTGGACCTTGTTCTCACTAACAAGGAGGGTCTGGTGTGGAATGTGAAGCTCATGGGCAGCCAGGGCTGCAGTGACCATTGAATGGTGACATTCAAGATCCTTAGGGCAGCAAGCAGGGTGCAAAGCAAGCTCACTGCCCTGGAATTCAGGAGGCCAGACTTGGGCCTTTATAGGGATCTCCTTGGTAGAGTATCACAGGATAAGGCTCTGGAGGGAAGAGGAGCTCAAGAAAGATAGATAATATTCAAGGATCACCTCCTCCAACCTCAGGAGTGATCCATCTCAAAAAAGAGATAGTCCAAGAAAGAAGTCAGGAAAACATGCCAGAAAGCCTGAACTGATTTAAAACTTTGTCTATTAGAAGGTGTCCCTGCCCATGGAGTGTAGTTGGAACTCATTATTTAAGGTTTCTTCCAACCCAAGCCATTCCATGCCTGACTGCAGTAACTCCATAATTATGTTTCTGTAGCTCCAGCCTTCTCCACTGCTCCCCTTTCCTCGCTTCTCTCTAGTCTGCCATCATCCAGACTTTGTGCTCCACTAGCACAAAGTGCAGTGCCCAAGGTGGTGATGTTTGTTCACAGATGGGTTCTCTATGGATACATCGTACAGCTCACTTGTTCTGTCAGAATTCAGGTGTGATATTGATTTAAAAATTGGAAGGAGAGAACTCATCTTTAAGTGTATCCAAACTTGATTTTAGCCTTACTCATTGCTTTTTGTATTAGGCAGAACTGTCAGTAGAGTTTCTACAGGACTAGTCATACCCCAAAAATATAAGCATGCTTATGGCTTATAGGAGTGGTGGCAGAGTTGCATCTACAGAGTGTCAGGATCTGAGGCTCCCAAATTGCAAAATTGCTTTGTTTAGTTCCCTTCCAACCCCAAGTACTCCATGAGTCTGTGAACATTAACAGAATTAAACACTGTGCAGAGGATGAAGCCCTAAATTAGGAAGCACTAGGCAGAAATTCAGACTATGGAATTGCTGGGCCGGGCAAAAAGCTGTTAGCCTTGTAAATTCATCTCATTCATTTTCTTCCTTTCTCAATGCAGTGAAACCACAATTTCTATCCTCCATGTCATCCATGAAAATATTTTAATGTTTGTGTCAGTGCACTCCAGGCAGTTAATAGATTCTTTCGTATATTTGTGATTGGTTGACTTTCATCAATTTACATTTGTTTGTTCATGGTACATTTTAATCCCTCAGTGGGAGGAAGTAAAAAATCAACAACCACTTAAGCCATTTATATCAGTTTTATCAAATTGTTCTTTAATCAATACTGGGTGTTTTTCCTTTCTTTTAGACTGCTAAAAAAACAAAAAAAAAAATCCAGTTTCCTAGCTAGTTTCTTCAAGTTTATCTGAAAGAGACAGGGTGGGAAGGGAAGATAGATTGCCCAAGTTTTGTGTTTGTAATATAGCTATTCAGGTGGAATGAAAATAACTATTTAAAAATGAGTGGCAACAGATTTTTCAAGGATTAGTGTTTATATCACAGATAAAGCAGAAAAAGACATGGCATGATAAGAAGTAAAAGTGGTCAGAAGTGGGTGTGACTGTGAAGGAGGAAGAAAATTAGAAGTTGAATGATGGTAAAAGAGAGAGTCAGGGAAGAGACTTAAACCAATGAGAAAATGGGCAAGAAAAAGTGTACCAATTTTTGTTTGTGATAGGCTATTAAGGATGTCTCCCAAAAGGAGAGAGGGAGAAAGAAAAGGCAGGGAGCATACAGGAATGCTGTGACTTTGAGAGAAAATGTTGCAAAGCCTCAGCATGGTCCATCTGCCTTGAGGTAGGACTGATTTTGATTAGTTCAAGCAACAGGGCAGGACAAAAGGATGAACAATGAAGACACTGGAGGAATCGAATTAGCACCGCAGGGGCTCCTTGGAAGTTCAGCAGCAGGCATGAGAAAATTGAATTAGCAAAGACACTTCACCAAGAAGACATAATGGATAAAATGTAGGCCTGGGTGGATGGAGAGACCAAGATAAATGCATATGTCACTGGTGCCAATGTGACTGGGTACTGATGCACCAGGAAAGGCAGAAGAGTGAAAGCCTCCTGAGATTCCCGTGGCAAATGGGAATGGAAGAAGAAGCCTCAGCTGTCAAAAGGGAGAGTAAAGATGGAGCTGCGAAAACCAAGGAGAGCAAGCTTTGAGTGGAAAAAGAAAGTTGGGAGACAGGTGACAGAAGTAAGATCACTGAAGATATATAAAAAAACCCCAACATCATTTAAAGAGGCAGAAGTCACAAGAGTGATTTCAGTAGCATAACGAGAGAAGACAGCAGAATATCAGAATGTAAGAGAGAGTAGAAAAGAACCTTGGAAGTATTCTCTGTGTGTGAGTTGTGTTTTTAGTCTTGATGAGATTAGAGCCAAGGAAATGAGGGGATGTTGTGATTATTGAGAATAAGTGTGCACACCACAGGAAAGTTAGTGAAGGCTCTGAAGGACAGAGGGAACAAGACAGAGAAGTGATAGAAGCATGTGAAAGAGAGGTGGTGTATTAGTATCTTCAGGAATTGGTTTATGCAGTCTTGCACTGTGAAGAGAAGTCATAGGAGAAAGCTTGCTAGCACAGGTATGGAAGATGCTTTCAGAGATTTTTCCTTCCTCTGTCTGAAACTTGATGGATGTACATGGATCCTTTAGCATCAAGGCTGGTTTTCAGACAAACCAGCAAGATGGAAAGGAACAATTAACCTTAAGAAGAGATAATATAGGGAATGGAGGGAAAGAATTTGGTTTAGAAATATGGAACTATCTAATTAGTCTAACAGGCATCCATCATCTACCATTTCCCACAGCATCACCGTTTCCCAGTATCCACTGTACTGAAAGCCTGTGTAATGACAAATGGGATTCAGGTCACTTGGAAGACCAGCAGCTGTACCTGCTGATTTCTAAGGTTATTCCTGTCCCTCTTTTGTCAAAGATGAGAAGCAGGAAAAGAAAAACCAATTTTCAAAGTTGGGGTCAGCAGAGATGAGCACACCATTTGCATTTTACTTTATTAATGTGGGCTAGCTCAGCAGACAAAGTCTAGAATACTGATAAAAGATTCTATAACCAAAAAATTGTTGCAAAAAAGTAATGATTGCAAATCATTTTCCCCCCTAATGTAAATGTAGCACTGTTAGGGGGACATTGAGGGGTGTGTCATACTTGATTTCACTCAGGAAAAACAGATGTAGGCTGGACAAAAAAGGCTCCTGATATTCCACCAAGGAAACATTTTGTGAAAAAAAGAGGTTCAGCTGGGCCCCATGATTGTCACATAGTCCTGCTCCTAGGTGGTGCCTGCTGTATTGGGTCTACAAGTTCTCCCTCTCTTTCTGATCGGATCAGCTCACAGAGCTGGCTCTATCTTTGGTTTCTGGCACAGAAACCCTGTTAGTCCTCTGTAGAAAGTGAAACCTTTCACAGCTTGGATCCTATAATCTCCCAAAACATAATTGCTCTTCCCTATACCCCACACTTCCCATTAGCTCAAGCACAGGTTTTTGTCTCTCCCTTCCTATAAAGTAGCATGAGGTTGCTGAGTACAGAGCATCTCTTCATGGCTCTACGGTTGTGGAAGCCATTGAGCACATGCATTTGAGGGGGGCTAAAACTGAACATGCCTTACTGAGGCAACTCAAGGAATACACAGATATGTGCAAAATTATCAGTAGCTATGTGTTTTTCCTTGCCTGAGGCTTCTGAGCTTTCTTAGGGCTGGGATCAGAGACTTGGAGGCCTTCTCTCCTCCAAATCACAGGAAACTTTTTAGCTTGAGTTGAACCTCACAGTTAAACCAATGTGCTATGAAAGAAGAGTTGTCTGTTGTGTTCTGCTCAAGTTTTCTGTGCCTGCAAGAGCACCCCCAGCCTGTCAGGCCCACCGTGAGATTACAGTTTGTCTCACCTGATCCAATAATTACTTGCTGCCAAAAGGAGTGATCCCACTCCACCTCCTCCCCAGCCGTGTACCCCAGCAGCTTCCCTTCCTGTGGCACTGGAGCTCATCTAGTCTCACAGCAAGGATTTCAAGGGACCTAATCCAGTAGAAAGCTAATTGTGACACAGAGGGTGAGCAGTATTTTTGCTGGATTGGCTAGAGGAGCCACCTCACCGCAGGATCACATTAGCACAACCTGTGGGAGGCAGGACTGCCCTCCGTGGTGCCAGAGAGCTGTCAGAGAGGCTTGGCTCTATCATCACACCCTACCTCACAGCACTGAAGAATCCATGCTTAATGCTGTTTCATGCTCTGCATCCAAGAAAATTCTTCCTCTGTCCTGGACATCAGGTAAGCTAGGCAAAACTAATCCCTCTCCAGCCATCTGACTTTCCAGAGATGGTCCTATTGTGAATGGGAGCAATTGACTTCCACTAAATCTTGTCTCTGGAAGGTGTGTGACATGGATCTGACAGTTCAGCTCCACATCCAACAGTACATTCAGTAACTCATCAATTTCTTACCTTAAATCAGAATACAAAAATTTGCACACAGTGCCCAGATTATCACAGACAGACATGATGAAGAATCTACACATTGACCCAGAGGATGTGTTAATTTGTTCCTAAGTATATTAAGTCTGGTACCAGAACAGGGATAAGCAGATACTGAACTGAGATGAATTTATGTCTATTTTATATTGAACTGACATATGTTTCAGTTTCCAGCACTATTATTAAAATATAGAAAATACACCATGTGTTGTATTTTGATTATTTGGTACTTGTTTTTTTCTAGGTGAGTTTCTTTTTTCTTTTCCTTCATGCTTTATCTCTTGGCACAGAGCTAAACCCAAATTTCACCATTGTGTATCCAGGGCTAAACAGCTGACTTACTGTCTTTTGACTGTTAATTTTTAATTTTGTGGGTCTTGGCTCTGTAATCTCAGACAAGAAAAGTTAAAAGTATTGCACATTCTAGTCTTTTGTAATGTCTCATTTATGAACATAATAATTTTACTTGGATCCAACATAGAGCTAAGATAAAAAGCCTTATTTATGAAATGAGAATTCTGTCTTCGGTTATGGTTATTAAAAGCATATGTGTGAAAATAAAGGTGTTCTGCCATGTTGGCTTATATCATAATGGTACAATAGCTGTACAGTACAACACATTACTTTTGCAATGCTTTGATTTGTTTTGGTCTAAACTTTAAATAGCATAACAGAATCTTCTGGGGAAATACATGTGCATACAGAAACCTTATATCATTACATGGGCTTCTAGATGTAGCACTGTATGTTCATTTGGAAAGAAAAATAGACAACTATTCTCTAATCAACACCTTTTAACTCTTATTTACCTGGAGAGATACTCATACATCTGCAGAAAAGAACCATAACAGAAGTTATGCCATCACTGTGTCCCACATGAAACCTTGGGCCATGGGGCCTTGGCAACATGGCAAAGCAGATGTATCTCAGACCAACACAGACATTTGCTCAGTGACTAGTTTCACATGACAGAATGTGTGGGGTTTTCTCATAGGATGACAGGAATGTTTAAGTAGCGGCCTGCAGAGGCACTGCTGCACATCTTGCTGCCTGTGGCCACCTCAGTGGGTGCTGGGTGACTTAGAGTGACTTCTACTCTGTCACTTGCAGTAGCTCAGACAGCTTTGAATGAATCACAGGATTCCAATAATTAGCAACAAACCTCATCATGTGGGCAACCTGCAGCACAGGAGCTGTCAGAACAGAGCGGTGACTAAGGAAGCTGGTGTGATCCCTGGATGTAGAACACCTTCCGTAGGAGTAGAGAGGTGATATTACAGTAACAATAAGGGAATGGTGTGTCTTGTTCTGGTGCCCACACTTGAGAAAAATTATGTTGACAATTTAGATTTCACAAAGGAGTAATGAGAGCTAGATGATATCTAAGCAAAGCTGATTAATGGCAAAAGACTTACAATCAGTCTTTTTATTTTGTTGAAAAGGAGACTAAGAGGAAACCTGGTGGGGAATAGCAGGTTGTGCAGGTTCTCAACTGCAAGGGGCTCTGTCATCATCTACAGACAGAAAACAGCCACATCCCATGGCAGGAGAAAGCTAGAAATAAAGTAGGTAGAGTAGTTCAGGGTAAAGATCAATTAACTTCATCACAGTATTGTACTTGGATGATATTCTGGCTTAACTGCCCCAGAAGCCCTTTTAATTATGATGGCAAAGGTGTCAGGAAATGTGTGCATGAATAATTGAGATGATATGCTGTGTAAATAGTGCCAAATGAAACTTCCCTCCACAGAACTTGAAAGTGCTGACTGGGATATCTGCACTTGAGCAGCTCTTAAGGGAGGGTTGTGCAAATCAAGGACTCTTTTGCTGCTATGGGTAGCTCCAGGAGACAGTGCTTGAGGCCTTCCCAAAAGCATGATTGTCTTCAATTCCTTCCTTTGCCATCTCTGCCATGTTAGCCTGTAAAACAATAAGTCATTCATCCCTATATTCCTCCTCAGTGGTGGTCATTTTTGTATTTGGGGAAAAACACTCTCGTGCTTCTCTCTCATTAAAATCATTGAGTCTTCAGGCTGTTCAAAAATAAACACAGAGTTCAGGCTTTTTGAATGCAGCAAGTAGCCTACTGATTGTGTCTAAGTGAAGAGTCAGTGGGGATCTTTCATTTCTTTGACTTCACAGCAGTTTATTTCATGTTGTCTATTTAGATGCTAAGTGCTTTAAAGTGCAAACTGTCATTTCTATGGATGTAGTGTTTAGCACAGCTGAAGCCTGTCTTGATTGGGGGTTCTAGATTCAACCTAAATGCAGATAATAGAAATTTATAATAAGACTTCAATTAATGCTTACTCTCCCATGCTGTATAGTTTGACATCAGTGATGCTTTTTTACTGTGAGCATTTACAGAAGTTACAGTCTTTCCAAGAGGACTCATCAAATGCTGTGGTAGAAGGATTTTGTGCTTTGTCTCATAGAATGTATTTCCAGAAGTGGAAAATTTTTTACTTTCTTTTACATGATCATGTGCACAAAGAAGAGTAGACGAAATCTGCATTTGCTATCAACAACTAATCTGAATCTAGGTAAGGACTGAAATGAAAATTTGAAATAAAAACAACTTTTAGCTTATATGGGCACTCAGCAGGTCCTTGGATGCCTGCCCTCAGCTCTCTGTATATAGCTCTAGTTGCTATCAGGTCCTGGATAAAACTCAAATCAGTTTCAGCATTGTTGCTGTCTCTTCTAATTGACTGTGTCCATACGCTTAGCTGGTGGGAGGGACATAGGATCAAAGCACACAGAAAGGACCAAATGTTTTCCAACACATGCTAGGCTATTCAGAAAATTTTTTTGGATGCAGAGGCCTGACACTAGACAAGCATCGGGATTCCCAGTGTCCTGCCACAGAGCACTCTGTCAGGAAGCAGAGACCTCTTTCTTTGTTAGTGTTAGAAGCATGAGGACCAGACACACAGCAGTTGAAAACCACAGTTCAGCTGGCCATCAGTGCTGTGCAGCAGCAGAAGCACGTGGAAAAATGCTGGATGACTCATCCATAATTCATCTGGTGTCCCAAGGAATGTGTGGGATCCCAGGCACTCCTGCAAGGGAGAGGTCTCCTACCCTGCCATGACATGGGCAGCAACCAAGCTTCTCTCACCCAGGGAACCCCTCAGTCCCCATGAGAGGTGCTGGTCTTCCTCCTGCAGCACAGGGCCAGGAGTGGAGCCCTAGGATGCTTCATGAGGATGCTACTGTGGGGAAGGGTCAGTGAGGGGGCTGGCCCCATGCCCTGGGATAACACATGCAATGATTTGAGGAATCCGTCCCAGCCAGTTGACTCTTTGAGAGAGCTTTGAGAGACTCTGCTCTTGGCGTACAACCTCCTGCTGGGCTGGGTTTCCAAGTCCTTCTGGCAAAGGTCTGGCCAGGTGTTATTAAACCTTAATGACCTGTTCACACAGAACCCAAAAGGCAGGCAGCTGCAACCCAGGGCAAAGGAGTTTTTAAACCTGACCTTCAGCTTGGCAGTAGCTAAGCAACATATTCCATATTGAGGAATTTCGGTCACATGATGAGGTTATTTTGAAAGTATGACTGGCCTGAAAGAGACAAGTAGAAAGTCTTGAGGGCTATTTGAAAGAAAAACAGAAGAAACAGAATGTATATCAGAGACTGTGATTTGCAGTTCTGTGCAGTAGCCTAAACTCTGTTTAGGCTAGAGTTTAGGAGTTTGCAAGATAATCTTATGGAAAAGAATAATAATAAATAGGAGGAAAAAATTAAAGACATTAGAGACAAATTAAAGTAGATGTTAATTACTTTAGCTCCATCCATGCATTCCTTCTACTGCCAAGGGAGAAGTCCTCCAGGACTGACTGCTTCCACTAATTTTCTGAAGGGATGAATGAAGTTGAGAGTTCTCAAAATACCAGAGCTACAAAAAAAGTTTGTGGGAAACCTTTCAAACATTAGTCCTGGGACTGTGTGGTCATCCACACAGCCTGGGCAGAGCAAAGAGCTGAAGTGCATGTGTACACAGTAATTCCCAGTACAAGAGCCTCAGGATGTCAGCTGGGTTGCAGATGCCCCAAGGTGCCCATAGATCAAGAGGGCTCTATGCCATAATTCTTGCCGTGGTGGATAACTTCCAGCTGAATGCTTTATTGGCAGGAACATGGAAAAACTTCATGAAACAGGATTCAGAACTCACTAGATAGTGCACACGAGCCCAACACATCAGTTACATCCAGAGTCTGCAAAAGTATACCTATTTTACTTCCAGATGTCGATAATCTCAGGCAATTATCTTTTCAGGGCTGTAGCCATTTTTGCTACCCTTGATCACAAAAAAAAAAAAGAAAGAAAAGAAAAGATGTGAATAGAGACATAATCTAGAGAACGTGGCATGTTTTAATAGTAAAAGCTTTGCTTGGCCAAAGCAAAATTCCTTTACTACATGATGCTTGATCTTACACATGCTTCTGTAATTATTTTCTTGTCTTGTGTTACTTCACAGTATTTCAATTGGTATATATATTTTTGTCTTGTGTTCTGCCACTGTTCCCGAGAGCACTCTTCATTGCACAATTCTCTGTATTATCTATTTTGAGGCAGCTTCTAGGATAAAGAATTAGTCCTGGGATTTATTCACAGTTTTGACATTGGCCAGCTGTGTGACTTCTGGCCAAGTCACTGCACCTCTTCACCACTGTTTTCCCAGCAGGAAGTGTAGGGTAATAACCCTGTCTGAAATCACATGGAGTTCTACAGATGAAGTACTGTATAGTTTACTGTCCCTGTTTGCAGCAATGATTTCACCCATGTAGCTGACTTACATACAGAATTTTCCTTTTTTTTGTTCTGTTTTTATCAGATAAAAACTTGAAGAGCACCTGTCAAAGTGCTTATAAACCTACTACAGGACTGGCAGAAAAGGACGAGCACTGAATATTTCTGTTCCTCAGCCTGTTTTAAAAAAGGCACAACAGTAATAGAGATAAGCTTTTAAATTAGATGTTTGTGACCTATTTGAAACATGTACAAACAATACAGACTTTGCTTTGTTTTGAATTTTTTTCTTAGGGTGGCCTCTGCAGGAAGAGATACAATATTTATTATACCTGCAACAATGCACACCCTTGGTCCAGCCAGGCAGGGATGCTGCTTGAATTGCAGCAGCCCCAGGACACGGCAGGGAAGAGCTGCCTAAATTTAAAAGCCTCACTGTGACACTTACTTTCCAGTCCAGCCTGAGAGTTCACTTAACTCCACATAGAAACTAGGAGAGCTTCCTGTAGTGTCTCTGCCTCTTTAAAAAAGTGCCCAGCAGCCAGATTAAGTTTGACTTCCAGTAACTTTCAGGTCCTCAGACTTATGAATCTCTAAAGTGATGCAAGTGCAACAGCCAAGTAATTTGGCTAGAGATGCATCAGTTAATTTTAAAAGATGTTTCCTCTTTCACTCTTTTGCATAATCTTCTCTTAAAAAACAGTAAATAGGTACTAAATACATTTTCTTATAGACATCAGCTACTGGAAAGGTTCTTTGTAACATTATAGTCATTATAACATTACAGTCATGATCCTGTAATTGTCTTGTACAGTAATCAGCATATCTTATCTCCAAAGTTCACTTTTGGAGTTCAACTATGTATCAAAAAAAATCCCCCTAAAGGATATTAGTCCGATTACTCCTGGCTTGCCTTTTCTTTGTAACTTTATTTCCTCATTTACACACAGCATAGTTCAAACACTGCATGCCCCTTCACAGCAAAGCTCTCCATTCCTGCTCGGAGTTGGGGCCCTAGCTTTGATACCTGATACTCTATGTGCAAATGTGAAAGTTGATTTACCAATGAGAATCCACAGGAGTTCAAAATCCTACTAATACAAGTGAGACTAGATGATCAGGGACTAGGACTGTTTTGGAGCTGCTGGTCAGGGATTTTTGCAGTATTATAGTCGATGATTTGTCTGTCATTTGAGCCCTAATAAAGGCAAAACTCTGCAGTATTATTTTGATGTTTATTTTAAGTGTATCACCTTGCAGTGCCAAGGTCAAGTCATGCATCTATTCATTTTGTAACTAAAGTACTGTTGGTTAAATTGTCCTCCTTACTACTTCATAATTGTGGGAGGAAAAAATTTAGTGGATCAGAATAGTGCACCACTACAGTGAATGTTACTCTCATCTAAGACACAGGATATGAGAGAGAGGAATCAAACTGGAGTCAGCTGAGGACATCTCTTCCACCACACACTCAAGTTCCTCTAGGAGGGTGTTATTCACCCCTTGAAACCTACTTGGGATGTTTCTTCCAGTAGAGCTACACCTGCAGTGTATGCAGGGTGCAGGCATTTTACCTCAGTCAAACCACATGCAGCCTGGTAACACTTTGTTGTGTTCTTGGCAGCACTGAAGGAGAATGATTTAGTGAATTTCTTTCATGTATGTGTTTGTAAAAGGCACAGTACTGGATGTTCGACATCACTAAGGAGCCAAAATAAATATACTGTGGTAATGACCTTCAGGATGTGGAAGAGAATGTTCTATCACTTAATGATAAGTAAATAAATAGAATAGCAATTCTGGCCTTGTTAATTCGACAATGTCGTTAACTTCAATACAGTAGTAGACACCTGGCCCCTTCTTACCATGATTTTAAAGTTCTGTGCTAAAAACTGGACCTGCACAGTCCTTCCATCTCAGTTAAAAATTAAAGTTCATTCTTATACAGGCTCAGAAACTATACAAGATTTTGATAAAATACATGGCTAATTCTAGTGGTACAAAGCCCTTACTCCACTTCCCACCTTCCCCTGATTTTAGGACTCATATTAAAAGGAAGCAGAGTTATCTTTCAAGTAGTATGGACGCCCATCTCCATGACACCCCTTTAAAAGATGTTGCTGGATATGTAATCATTAGCATTCATTTCCTTGGAAATGCAAATCTTGGTTTCCAGAGCTGGAAAGCACAAGCTCCAACAACCATAGCTTGGTACTTCTCACTGGCCAATTTTTCACTGCTGCTTTCACACACATTTGTCTCTGGCAGTTCACTAGCAAGGAGTGGTCAGTTTCTTGTTACAGCAGGGGTTGCCCTAAACTTTTGCTGCCCTGTTGCTCCAACAATGTTTGCTGGGTTTGTTTTCCAGTTCACATTAATCCTGCCTGAGCCAATACCGAGCTGTAAGCACTTACCTGACCAAGGAACATTTAAAAGATTTGTGTGGCTGCATTTAAATTTCTGTGAGTAGACATGGTTATTACACTTCCTTTTCCTGAATTTTTCTCTGTGATTCAGAATTCTTATACACAAGACTGTGCCACTTTATGGATTGTGCTTCCATTTAAGTTGATAGGGAACTTGTACTAAAACTTTGAAAGAGAATTTTCTGCCTTCTCTGCTATTAATAGTATTGCTGCTTTATATAACTTCATGATTCCCATACAGTGGATAAATTATAACAGACAAATAAGCATCTCTGCCCACAAGGAACTTTTACTTCTGCACAAAAAGAGCTTAAAAGACACAGCAAGAAAGTTCAATGCAGAAAACAGACTGAGGTTTGGAGGGCAGAGAGAAAATGCTGCAAAGTAGCAAGTCAGCAAAAGGTCAAATCTTACTCTATTGATGAGGGACAGTCACCAGAATTAAGGCCAGCATTAATGTTTCATAATACATACAAAAATTACTGGATGAGCAGTGAAAATTGAGACATCAGGAAGAGAGAAGAAGAGGCTATTTTTCTTGTAAAGTGTTTTAATTTTCCAAGTGTATTTCCTCTTGGCCAAGCTTTGTCTCACCTCTTCCTATGAGCCAAGGATGACACGTCACTGAGTCACATGTCACTTCAGCTGCATCTTCAGCAGCTTTTGTCCCCACCTCTTCAGCATTTTTGCCAGTGCTACCTCCTGTTCTTGCTCAGACACAAAGCTCAGGCAGGGTGGAGGGACAGAGGCTGCCCATACCCACTGCCACTCTGTGCTGTGCCACCTGTGTGCCAGGCTGGGCTACGGCAGATGTTTGTGATGATCACGGCTGGCTTTGTGATGATCAGAGTACTGGGTGGTACCAAACGGCTCCAATGGGACCCACAGGGGCCAGGTAAAGACCCTTGTGCTGAATTGCATCACATATAAAGGGTTTCATGCTGCAGGCAGAGGATGTGGACAGGAAAAGCATGGTTTAAATAATATGCTGTCTCTAGAAGCCAAATATGTACTACAAGAAATCTCTAAGAGAAATCACCTCCCTCTCTCCCCCCAAATTATACTATTTAAAAGGGCATAGATTAAAATTTACTATACAGTGAGTTTAATGTAAGTATCTCGTGCTTGTAAAAATATTGTAAGACATTAGAAAGGTTTCAGAGTCAAGCATCCATAATAATCAGAAACGCAATAATTTGAATGAAGCTTTGCATCTTTAATTCTGAGTGCACTTGCGTCCTGGTAGTCTTCATTTGTATGATCACATATAACTTTTTTAAGAACACAGAATGCATGATTAAGCTGGAACTGGTTCATATGCTTTTGTCAAATGTGCTGGAATGGGAGGGATGTCTCCAGGCACCTTTCTGTCTCCATTAAATGCTGACACAGCTGAGGTGAGAAGTTAGGTGAGAAGCTCAATGTACTGGTCAGTGAAGTGATTCATGCTTCTCATACTGACAAAGAGCATTCTTAGTGGGAGTGCTACATTTGTTCCCAGTAAATTTCACCACCAGCTGATCCATGACTGGTGCAAGCCTTGCACAGAGAGAAACTGTAATGCTTGATGGTTCCTGGTGCACTCCCACAGCCTGTCACTCACTGGCTAAGAGGCCTGGCTGGCCCAGAAACCTTCTTGCAATCAAAAACTGAAACATGTCCCTTAATGCACCAGTTTGTACCTTTCTGCAGTATGGCAACAACTTCTGAAAATGCATTTGCAGGTTCTTCATTTTATTATGGACCCTAAGGTTGTTGCAAACAAGAAAAATCTAACTTAATTAACCCATGATGTGCTTTTAATATGGGCTTTGGCTTGCTGTCACTAATGAGCCGGTTCTCCGATACAACTTCTGTTAATGTTGGAGGGGCTGACCTTCTCTACATCATTGGGCCTCCTACAGATTGCACCTTTGGAAAGGTGAGTTCAGAGCAGGGGATGAACGCTACAGGTCATGTGAACTTAATAGGGCACTCCAGGAAACTCGCGAGTTGCTACAACTGTGCTCTCTCAGCAAGCCCAGCAGCCGAGAGCAAGGCACTACACAAAAGGAGGTCTTTGCATTCATGGAGTTTACTCAAAGTTGCCTGGCACATCAACAAAGGTAACGCATTCAGTAGAAGAAATAAGGACTCTCTAACATAAGGGCACAATATATTCACTAGAAGAAATGAGTCTCTAACAGCAAGTTTATCCTAGAACAGACCATTAAAATTAAGTAAGCCACTTGTTTATCAAAAAGTTCCTTTAATTACCAAGAAGAAGCCAAATGTGACAAATCCATGACAACACTGAATTGTTATTTTACTGAAAACTTTATGTTTTAAAATACATTTTTCTCTACCACAAGGCTTAACCTATTAAAACCAGGGAGTACAGGCAGTATTTGCCTAATAGCAGGCATTATTATGCATTAATTACCTTAAGAAAAAGAAAAGTGAAACTGCAGTTAGCAATATACAATGGAGAGCTTTTTGAGATGAAAAGGATTCCCACTCCACACTTTTCTTCAGCCTTTCTCAAAATATACCAAATTAACTAAATGTGAGGGGACCTATACATACAGATCACTGTTTGTTTCTCTACAAGGCTGTAAAACTGAGAAGAATGCTGTCAGGTCAAATTAAGGGCTGCTGATTTTTATTATTTCATTGCAAATCCTTCAACACTTTTTTGTTCTGGGGTCAAAGTCAAGAGACTGCAGTAAGAATCCTACCTTTTATATTTTTTAAGCAAAATTTTAATTTTTCTGTACCACAAAGATGGTACATACGAAAAGAAAATCTCCTAAAAACTCATAAAACAGATGGCAAATAACCAGCCACCTACCTATCTTCTCTAAATGTCTTATTTTTAAGTAAATGGGCTTTTAAGCCAACTTCATTTGTGGGTGGGCATTGACTCATGAGTTTTGAACACTCACTGTGGCAATGTAAATCTGGATCAAAACTTAATCTCTATATTTCAAAAAAAAAAACAGTTGAAAAAAATTTTAAAGCAACAGAAGTGCTTGTATTCAATTTAATTTTCAGGCTATCCAAATTAAATATATATTTTTCAAATCACTCAATAATTCCCTGGCATTGCTACTAGACAAAACGCAGGAGAAACCTGTTAGTGTCTCAGTCACAGGAGGTTTAATAAAGAGTTTAAGCAAGTGCCTGTCAGGAATGCTCATGGCATATCAGGTCCAGCCATGGATGGGAGAGGAGGTCAGATCACTCCTCAGATTTTCTCAACTTTTTGATTCCTAGAAAGGAATTGTTATTGAGACACTTCAAAGGGGGGCAGTGCCATAGAGCTGTGACAAATCAGTGATGATACTGTGGTTTTTATATACTGAAGATTTTTATATCATATTCTATAATATCTTCACACAGATAGGTTCATAAGGTAAGATAAAAAAAGCTGTCAAGTAGATAAGATTTAGTAATTTTCAAGCTGATTAAACAATATTGTTGATGACAGAGGTTAGCATAGGTCTGGCTTGGCAAACAACAGTAATTGCTGATCATCATAATAATAATAATATGTACTAGAACAGGAAGCTACTCTTCCTACAAGCTTCTGAGCATACACACTGCAATCATGACAGCATACATAATGGCAAGTTCATCTTAAAAACAATCACCTGCAAAATCATGACCTTGTTTGAAATATTTTAATTGCTCTGTCATGCAAGTATTCTCCAAGGTTACTCTGACTGAACAAAGTAACAAAAATACTTCACATTTCGTCAGACAATGTGTTTTGTAGACACATGTTTTTATACTTCTGAAATTAAAGGAGGCAACTGTCTGTACATCCTACAGGCTTCTTGTATATTTAACATAGTCCATAAATCATAACATAGGGATTGGTCACGTACAATAAAATGCTACAATCTAAGAAGGGCAGCAGATATTCAGGATTTCAGGTTTCAGCAGATATTCAGGATTCAATGATAACTTGTTTCCCCGGAACAGATGTGAAAAAGACAAACTACAGATTGGTAGGAGTGGGAGCAGCTACAATAGCTGAAGATTATTAGAATGCTGTGTTTTCACCTGACAATTTCACATCACTAAAGTCCATTTAAAATCTACTTTTGTCACTAAATTAACATGTGGAGCATTTAAATTTGTATGTGTGACAGATGCAGAGAGGAAAAAAATAGTTTCTCATACGTAAGCATCTCTTTTACTGAAGAGCCAAGTGAGCTAAAGAGAAAAGCAAGACAAAACTCTATCTGTGTGCAATTCCTGGAGCCTTACTCATCTCACTTCCTGATTCTTCTTTTTGGCCTCCTTTCCCTTAGGGCCCTCCCACCTCTATAAACACCATAACAATAATTATCGCGTCAGGGGAGACTTAAACATTCTTGACATCCTAACATCTAACAAGTACAGGACATTTCACAAAGGCCTAGCCTGGCTTTCAAGAAGTGGGTCAGCTTGACACATCCCATGTGTTTCTGAAAGCCTGCAGTCTTTGAGCTTGCTCATCTATGGTAATGGGCACCCTACCAATGCACGGGCTGGAAACAAAACACTGCCTGGTTTGCCAGGGGAACTTTAAATTGTTTACCAAAAGCACATAACTCCTTAATTTCCATCCCAGAGAGGATATCTTATGGTGCCTGGTCACACAGCAGTTTCCAAACTTGGCAGCTTTGTGACCCACCTGCCCCTGTTAGATAAAAGGGTGCTGGAATTCCTCCAGCTGCATGCAGGAGTCAGGCTGCTGATGTGCCCAGCCAGGATAAGACAAAAGGGAGCTCAGAGTGTTTCCATCCATTAGTCCAAGAAGGCTGCATGGTAAGCTCTTCTCTTTCATCTTCTCCTGTCCTTCAGCCTCACTTCACTTAGTTATATACCACAACAGGATTTTTCAGTCCTACCTGATCTGGCCAAACCAACTATTTTCCAATAGAAATTCTGGCCACTGTGGGGTTTTTTTAGTCACCCTTCAATAGTTTTTCTTATAGTTCAACATTTAAATCATGCCAACTTGTTTCCACCCTCGGCAGAAATTCATGATGACTCAGAAATGGATCTTGTCCTGCTAGCTGAGAATCACTTCTCTAATAGTGCTATGGTTTGATATCTGTTTTCACAAAGGGAATAAGCCAATGCGTCTCATCATATTTTCTATCCTGCCCCCACCTAAATTTGTGTTGTGAATAAAAAACATTCTATTCAGCTTGGAGGGCATTTTATTTTTGTGCACATTTTGACATTTTAGTTAGAATACGATGCTTGTACAGTAACCCAGGCAGTGGAGACTACAAAATCTTCTATTTATGATCTATTCCAGTGAACAGATTTTCAGTTCTCCTTAGACTGACTTTTAATGTTAAGTAAAAAACACACAACTCTATGCACCAGAAAACGATCCAAAAGAATTGTTCTTCAGTGTGGAAAGAGGATATGGTAAAGACATGTGAATAGTTACTTTGGAAGAAAAGCATGAAGTTAGGTAATAAACTCTCTAAACTCATCAACAAAATGCAAAGAAATAATAAAAATCAGACTGCAGAGATTAAATTTGGTGAGATTTTGTATAAAGAGTGAATCATACTTCTATAAAACTTTGTGTGCCTGGAAATCACAATGCTCATGTACAGACCAGAAAGGTAAGAACAGAATAAAGAGAACAAGCCTGATCCTGCTGTGTATACATGCTGATGTTCAAGTGCCAAAATCTATCTATCTATCTATCTATCTATCTATCTATCTATCTATCTATCTATCTATCTATCTATCTATCTATCTACCTACCTACCTACCTACCTATCTATCTCGCTATATATTGTATATATATATATATAAATACCACAACTGAAGCACTGGCAAACAAGTGAGATTTCTAATGACTTTTGCTCTAAGATAGCACAGGCATAGTTGAGTCATACGATAAAATTATTTCTATTAGCGGATTGCTCAGCTTTATCAAAGTAGAAGCACCGTGAGCAGCAATATAGCAATACTGTAAATTGCAAATGGATTACCATTTGATTCAACAATGTTAATAAGTGATGATGGCCTGTAATTCATATGTGATTCATTTTGGCAAGTCTTCCATTTGTCAGTTCATCAATCCTATCCTATACATAAGCAATTAAATCAGCAGGGCTAAAATACAGTCCAAAGAGAAAAGGACTCTGGTAGTTTAAAGAGATCTGTCCTTCATACTGTTGAAATATCATTGCCTACTTCTTAGTGGTTTTCTTTTCCTGCTAGGACCAGTAAATCAGCTCAGTAGGCACAATAATAAATAACACACTGCTAATTTCCAAGCAGCTTCTAGAAGCAGGAAAATTAATTCCAAAACAGTTACAAAGAAACTACGCACTGGAAAAGCTTAACTGGGAGGAATACTAAACAAAGAACAGCAAACAGTTACCATCACTACAAACGGGAGATATTAAATTTCGGAGAAGTGGCTGGAAACGTGTCAGACTGGCAGCCGCAGCACAAGCACTAAATTCATGTGCAACTAGAAGGCTTGGTCCTATGGCAGGGACAAAGGACACATACAGAAATAGATTCCCAAGGAGAATCCTGCCTCTGTTTGTTGATGATAGCCAGAATGCTATCGGCATCACTGGCACAGATGGCCATAGCCCACTTACTCACTCTTAATGAAAACACAGAGAGCAGCCAACACAGGATCCAGGAGCTAAATTAACCTCTGCAACATCGAGGCTGTACACAAAGCGCTGTTTTGAGAGGAAGATGTGTTAGTGCCATCAGGACAGCTTTATTCTTACTGGTGCTGCCTGAAGGGTGTCAGTCGGGGTTGCTCTCCCCTCTCCTCTGGCTCTGGATTCCCCAAGGAGAGCGATGGGTGTACTGACAGTGAGCTGATGCCCACCCAGCACACCAGCCCAGAGGATACGGCTCCTGGACTGAGGGAGTGATCACCTGCACTCATTTTAAAACATGTTCAACACATTGACTTCCTCTTGATAGGCTCAACAAGAGACCAAACAAATACCCTCGGTGCCTGGAATGTTTGGATTGCATTTTCTTTGGTTGAAATGGCCCCTAAAAGTAAATATAAATGAAAACCAAGGATACAGAAGAGAATGTTTGCATTTGAATGTCAAAATTAGGCCTAACAAAAGGGGGGCATTGCTTTCTGCAAAGCTGAATAATCTCTAGCTGATCCATCTACTGAAATTCTTTGAAAATGTCAAAAAAAAACAAACCTAAAAAAAAGAAAACCACCACCCCAAAAAAACCAAAGAGATTTTGGCCGACTAGTCAATGTGTTACAGTGCTTCAAAAGGCCTTTGATTAAATCTCTAAGCCAGAGAGGACTCAAGCAGCTAAGTAATCACTGGGCAAAAATAAAAGTACAATCATGGTTCAAAAACTGGAGATGGAAAACAAAGAACAGAATTGAACTGCGAATTTCTGCGATGGTAGAAGGTTAATGCCAGCCAGCTTCGAGGCTCTGCAGCAAGTCTCATATTGCTGCTGTATTTATCACTGATCTAGAAAGAGGGCTGTATTGTGAGATGGCAACATTTGCAGCTGTCATAATTATTTCAGCTAAGCAAGACAAGAGGGGACTGTGATGATGAGGAAGTGCTAACAAAACAGAATGCACCGTGTAATGGTGAATTAAATTCAACACTGAAAATGCAAAACAAGGCACATTAGGGAGGGACATGAGTGCTGCTTCTAAATATGACAAGCTCCCATTCATTCATACTAAACTGGAAGGTAGAAACTGGGCATTTATATAAATATCTATGTGCTACCTCTAATCCTCACAAAGCTGTAGTCGAAAAACAAGTTAGTAGAACACAGGAGGAATAAGTAACATACTGGTTAACACCAATTATTAGAAATCTCTGCAAAACCTCTGGCACAGTGTGCAGTCTAACCTCACTCAGAAAAGTGATGTGAATGTGTTTGTCTGGGGCATAGCTTGGAGAAAAGACTTTTAGAAAAAGAAATACTTTGTCACACTTGGGTTATTTATCCTTGAAAGATGGCAAAGGATGTGATAAAAGCAACCAGAGTAGCAAAGTAGGGAATAATGTCAAGAAGTAAGTGCAGAAACACCTGCTCTCCTGTGTTACTGTTCAAGAAACAGGAACCTAATGGTGGAAATCTCAAATGGGTGACACGAAGCATTTTGGCATAAATGCTAGAAGTGAGACACAACTGAGGAAGTAGATATGGCAGAAAATGTATTGACAATCACAAAAGAGTTAAGACGCATCTACATTTATGAACATAACAAATTTATGTCTATAGTTAGCCAAATACTGTATTTTTAATAAAAATGTAAACAACTAGCAACAACTAAACAGCTTACAACATCTAGATATTAGAAAGCAAATTTATGTACAGTGGGAGATAGCCTAGAGTGCTGGGGTAATTGACCCTCAGGCATGACTCAGCTTGTCTTTCAACATCCATCCTAGGCACTTCCACCCTTGTACAGTTTTCAGTTCCTCATGATAGGGTATTTTTACATAACTGCATTTTGTCCAGCCATAAATGCTATTAGACATCATGAAGCAGTCACATGTGACAGGATATTTTGGTAACTATAGGTGAGAAATGTTTAGCTTCATACAAGCCTTTGTGAATGTCACACCTGCATTACCTCACACGCCATTTCACACAGATGAAGCATAATTAATGTCCTCTGTTTCCTGCTTCTGTGCCTATTCTCCAATATGCTGGCAGCTGGAAAAGGGTTTGTGAAGTGATCAACATTTCAAGTTCATAGAATCACAGAATTGTTAGGGTTGGAAGAGATCATCCAGTCCAACTTTGTTGCCAAGGCAGGGTCATCTAGAGCAGGTGACACAGGAACACATCCAGGTGTGTTTGGAATGTCTCCAGGGAGGGAGACTCCACGACTTCCCCAGGCAGCCTCTTCAGTGCTCTGCCGCCCTCAATGTAAACTTCTTCCTCATGTTCAGGTGAAACTTCTGTTTTAATTTATAGCCATTGCTCCTTGTCCTATTGCTGGGCACCACTGAAAAGAGTCTGGCACCGTGCCCTTGACACCCACCTTTGAGATATTTATATGCATTAATGACATGCCCTTTCAGTCTTCTCCAGTCTAAACAGGCTCAGCTCCCTCAGCTTCTCTTCATAAGAGAGATGCTCCAGACCCCTCATCATCTTTGTGGCCTCTGCTGAACCCTCTCCAGAAGCTCAGTACAAGTTGTTCTTGTACTGAGCAGCCCAGAACTGGACAGAGGTTCTAGACTTGCCAGTGACATTCCCTTCCTTTTCTAATATTTTCCAAGCCAAGCTTGCCAATCTGTAAACCATTTCTCTTTCACTGCTGCCATGTGAATATATTAGTGCGGGCAACCACTGAATATCCTACAACATTAAGAACAAACAAAAACCACTCTCCAACACACGAATCAAAGAAGGAAAACAGGCCCTGAACAAAGCTCTCTCAGAAACACTGTGCTGCTCCTCCTGTCCTCCTGAGCAGAGGCATTCCCAAACTTTCCCATCTCTGGGAAATGCTCTCAGTGGCATTTACCCTTACCAACTGTAGTGCTGGACACAAGGTGTGGGCAGCAGACCCACGTTGTGCCTGTCAGGAGGCGCAGCCTCCCCGGAGCCACATGCCAGCCTGTCTCCATTTTCCTCAGCTGCCATCCACAATCATCCCCAATGGTGGCAGAGCCTGCTGCAATGCCGCCTTCTCCTTCTTCTCCAGCTTGGCCTCATGACCTGCACCTGAAGGCAAGGGTAACAGAGGTTCTTGTTAACAGATCACTTGGAGTGGACTAGAGTGAAATGACACTGAGTGACTGGTGTTTACATAGACATATGTACGTACGTATGTACGTACGTATGTATGTACGTACGTACGTGTATATATATATGTGTGTGTGTGTGTGTATGTGCATAGTTTACATTCTTTTACAAGATTTGTAACTTGATCTGGCACTGCTTGTGTGTCGTGCCAACTATTATGAGCCCAGGTCATACAGGGAAGAGAAGGGCTGGCATTAGGGGTGTTTAATTTCATCAGGAGAGGATGATCCCAGTTGGACTCACTCTGGAGAGTCAATCATTTGAATCGAACATTAGCACACTGAGGGTTAATGACTCTCTCCCCTCTGAGGGTCATCTTGACTTTGTCCCAGTGAAAACCTTTCAACAGGTCCGGGTTACACCAGAAAACTTTTCAACAGGTCTGATGTGCCCATGTCCACACCAAGAGAATTATCATTACAGTCTCATGACTGTCATGTCAGTGACAGGACTCGAGGAAACAGCAGGAAGCTGTGTCAGGGGAGGTTTAGGGTAGAGATCGGGAAAATGTTCTTCACCCAAAGGGTGGCTGAGCACTGGAACAGGCTCCCCATGGAAGTTACAGCACCAAGCCTGGCACAGTCCAAGACACATTTTAACAAAGCTCTCTAGCGGCATATTCAGATTCCACGGTAATTTCATAACGAGAGGACGGTCACCATTTGGCTGGCCCTCGGCAGCAACACCCTTCAGTAACACACTGAGGGTCAGCGTCCCTTTCCCCACTACCCCCGGGGACTCGCTCAGACCTCCTCCTGGAGAAAAGCTCGCGACAGGTCCGGGTCACGCCAAAGAGCCCCACAGCAGCTTTGGACCGCATGGATCACTCCAGCACCAGAGCCAAGGGACCCTGTCGGTGCGGCCAGTTCAACTCCCCTGACATGGCCCCCCCGCCTCTCCCGCCTCGCTCCCCTCCCTCCGCGCCTCGCGCCCGCCGAGGGGCGGAGGCCCCGCCCCGCCGCGAGCGCGGGGAGGAGGCGGGGCCGGGCCGCGGGCTCAGCTGACGCGGGGGCGCGCGGCAGCGGGGGCGCGCCGGAGGCCGGACGGAGCGAGTGCGCGCCGGGCGCGCCCCCGACCGGAGGAGGGGCCGGGGGCCGAGCCAGCCCCGCCGCCGCGGCGCCCGCTCCCCGCCCGCCTCCCGCTTCCGCCCGGCGCCGCCGCCGCCGCCGCTCCACCCGCCTCGCCCCCGGCCCCGCCGCGCCCCGCGACGCCCCTCGCTCCCATCGGGCACCTCCACCGGCCGCCGTCATCGCCAACCCTCCCCCACCCCGCCCCCCGTCTTCGTCCGAGACGCTCCGGTTGTGGGGGTGACCCGCGCTCCGCACGGCCCCGGGCCTGCCCGTCGCTCCGCCCCCGGGCCCGTCCGGTGACAGTCGCGACCGCCGCGGGAGGTGGCGGCGGAGGAGCAGGAGGAGGCCGGAGCCGGGATGTCCGGGCAACAGCAGCAGCAACAACAGCCGCCGTCGCCGCAGCTCCCCTTGGCGGCCGCCGTTCCCCCGCCGGCGCCGGGGATCCCCTCTGCCGCCGCCAGCCCCGGCCCCGCTCCGGCCGCCGCGCTCCTGCTCCACCCGCCGCCGCCGCCTCCGGCCACCGCGGCGCCGCCGCCACCCGCCGCCGCCACGGCCGGCAGCAGCGGGCCCGCGGCCGCGGGGGGCGGCGGTGCCGGCGCCGCGCTGGGCCTGCCGGGGAGCGGCACCAGCGCCCCGGCGCCCTTCCCGCACGGAGACCCGGCCCTGAACGAGCAGGAGAAGGAGCTGAAGCGGCGGCTGAAGAGGCTCTACCCGGCCGTGGACGAGCAGGAGACGCCACTGCCCCGCTCCTGGAGCCCGAAGGACAAATTCAGTTACATCGGCCTCTCGCAGAACAACCTGCGGGTGCACTACAAAGGTGAGGAGGGGCGGCCCGGGCCGCCGCGACACCCCCTGTGCCCCCCTGGGGCCGGGGGCTGCCCGGCCCCTCCGTCGGGCAGTGGGCACAGGAGTAACAATAACAGGAAATAACACACGCTCCTCTCCCTCCTTCTTCCCTGTTTTCCGATCCCCTAAATTTTCCCCCGCAGCGTGGAGATAAGGGGCTTGTTTTCCCTTATTTCGGGTTTATTTTTCTCTCCTTTCCCCTCCCCCCCCTCCCGTTTCTGTCGCCGTGCGGGGAGAGGGAGGGGGACACAAGGGGCCGCCCCCGCCTCCTTATGCTTCTGGAGTGGGCATTATGTAAACTCCGAGACTTCCTCCGTGGATTCAGGTATCGCCAGAACGTTTGGGTCGGAGGCAGGAGAATAAAGGACGCTCGGAGTGACGTGTCCTGTTTATGGTAATGAGCGAGAAAAAGAAGTGGCTGCTTTTTCTTTTTTTTCCTCTCGAGAAAAGCAAGGGTTAAATGGAGTTAAGAGCAGCAAGCGTTAAGCTATTGAACACGGAAATGACGGGAGGGGAAAGCACTGAGAAAAACACGGTTTATTTTTAAACTGTGAAAAAAATTACTTTAAAGTCACTGATAATAGTCTTGCCTAACTATTGCACAGAGTTATTTGAGGGAAGGAGCGATAATAGGACTTAAATTAATAAAGGTGACTAAAACTTTCTTCCTACACGTTTCACAGTTAAAGTTACAGATTTTCAAATAGACGGTAAAAAGCAGAGTATGCTTTTGTATTAAGAAATCACATCAGCGAGAGGCAATAGAAGAAAAACTTGTGTTGATTGTTATGAAATGTCATAAAACCTGGAAACATAAGCCTACACTCTGACCTGAAAAAACACAGTCACATCTGGTGTTCTAGGCCCAAAGCCCTAAAGTAGAAGTGTTGTGGATTCAAAGCCACTTCAGAGTTGGCTGTGAAGAACTGGATCTTTTGTCAGTCTGTAGTCAAATGAACGTAGTGGGAGGGGAAAAAAACAACCGTGCAATTACCCTTTCTCAGAGTTTGCAGTGGAGAAATTCAAGGGAAATCTCGATAAACATGTTACTGTTTAATCGGAGGAGGAAAACGGCAACACAAACACATGGCAGGATTTGGCTGCCATGAAAGGATTAAATGTACTCTGAGACTTTTTTTTTTTTTAATAGAGAGGTTTTATTATTACACACAAAATACTCTGTTAAAAATGCTAAGTTTAATGCACCATACAAAGATAATAATGGAGCTTGATGACTATAGAGCAAGTTTCTGGGAGGCACTGAGTGATTTAAGGATGTGTAATTTAATGCTCAGCTCTGAATTTCCTGGCTTTTGTTCAGTGTTTTACGACCTTGTATTTTTAGAAACATTTTGTATTTTCTGGTGCTTAGTGGTGGTGGGTTGTTTGGTTTTGTTTTTTTTTCTCTCCTAAGATGATCATAGCTTAGTGGCTATCGAGTCCTTCTGCTGGTTTTTGTTTTGGCCAACTTCTTTTTCTCATGAGCTAGAATTTAGAGGTCGAACCTCTGATCTTTCAGTGTAATTGCAAAAGTATATTTTCAAGCTTTCTTTGTGCTATCCCTGTTTTTCTTCACTTATCCCCTTTGCCATGTTGTTAAGGAAAATCATTACCTCAAAGAAATTACAGAAGTCATAAAGCAGTCAGTAGGTTGTAACAATGAAATATCTTTACTCTAGCTCTTAAATAATGGTAAATGCTGTAGGTTGAAGAGTTCCTAGGTTAGCCCAGAGCACTCTGAAAAGGAGAGGTGCCAATATAACATGTCTGTGCTTTTCTTTTTCCTAAGTGCAGATGGGAGTAAATGGCTCCTTAAGTGGCCCATCTTTTCTTCTGGGTAATTTAATGAAGGTGGCTGTTAGGGCAACTCCGTGTTTATGTTACCAGCCTGGCGCCTGGAGTTGCTAACTGGGTTAAGCAGTGAATGGTATCAGAGCATTCCTACCTGAGAACCATGGGGCAAACATGCTAAACATCTGCCTTTTTCCCCTCCTAGATCCTTCAGCTCTAAGAGTACAATAAAAGGGAAGAAAATGAGGTTTAGGGAGGAGAGTAAGGGAAAATAGCAAGAATGTGCTTAGAGCTGTGAAGTAGTGTTTCTACAAATCAGTTCTCAAAAAAAAGTGCACACAGTATCTTCTTTTGTAATATTGGCACTTTCAGTGCTTCTGAGATTACCTAAGTAGTAGTGGAAGAATGTTCGATATTTTTGTTGAAAGGAAATACAAATTATATATTGAGCAGGGATAAAGAACTGTTGTATTCTTGACCAAAATACTCAAGGAAAAAGACAGATCTGTCCAAAGATGCCAGTGACCTAAAGCAATTCTTAGCATTTTCTAGTACTGGTGCCATCTTCACTAAGATTTTCTCTTCCGCCTCTGTAGATTGCTGGCTCCAGAACTGTTTTTCTGGAGTAATTTCCTTCTGTTCTGTGACTGATAGGAAGCAGAAAGTGTTAACAGCAGTGCTTTGCCTTCACCTTGGATGTGTTGAGGCTACTGAAAAATGGGTGGAGAGGGACAATCAGTGCAAAAGCTTTCAAAGTTATTTTTCATATAGTTAGGGTCATAATTTTAATGTGCTGATGTATTGTGAACAGTGATGTTTTAGTTTCATTGGTTTGTGAGAGGAATGAAGGTCCTCTTGATGTAATTTCTGAAGATTAATTTCATTTTCTTGCTTACCAGTGGACAAGTTGTATGGAAGCCTGAAGTGCAGTAGATGTCTCTTTCTACCAATTGCAGCTGGGATGTTTTGTGTACTGCATTTCTGGACCTGAAGATTTTTGCAAGCATCCTACAGAGTGCTTAAAAATGAAAACTGCCACAAAATCAGGCATTGATCTAGTGGAGGTGGAGGGTTTTTTTTAAAAAAAGGAGTGTAGTCTAGCATCAGGATAAAAGCATTTTAAATTTTGTTAAGGTCAGCAAAACCCAAGAGTCAGTACTTTCTTGTGCTGTCCCTCAGAATCATAATGTTACTTGGAGAGGAAAACTTACATGGGGAGGTTTTTTGTTTAGCAGATTAGGTAGCTTTGTCAAAATCTTGAAATGAAGTACATAGTGGCATCAGTGATATGTAAATATATAAAAGACTATACTTAGAGTATTTTTGTTTTTCCTATGGGCTGACATACATTTTTGTGTTGCTGACAGCTGTGTAGAGAGCTAACACTGTCATACTACCTGTTGTTTGTGGTGTATCTTTGTAAGGGAGACAATAAAAAACTCAGAAAAAAATTGATGTCATTTCACTTAATTATAATTTTTACAGCTCTGAGGTGTAGGTAAGTGGTAAAGAAAGCTTAAGTGCATGCTGCATATAAAACAGTTACTGCACAAAATTACGTAGCTATTAAGGCAAGACATCTTCAAAAATATTCCTACATATTTCTAAAACATTCAGAATTAACACATAGATCCTGTTGAAAAACAGGGAATTCCTAAATGCTATATGTGATATGAAAGGTCCACTAGACGGACAAGTTAGGTTTCCAGGAGATAGTGATCTATACTGTGTAGTGTAAGGAGACAAAAACAGACTCAGTGCAGATTTGTAACCATGGAAGAAACTATAAACAGAGTTAGGTAAAGGGTCAAAATCATATGTGCTGAAATCATGGAAACTCCTATAGAAATTTCACTTAAATTAGTCTTGTGACAATTGTCCAAAGAAACTGAAGGAAGTTATGCAATTTTGAGTAAGCTGCCATTGCATGTACTTTTTCTAATGTATCACAGGCCAGGGAATCTTAGCCAGACATTTATTTACAGTGCAGTGGCCTTTGAACTGTCTGTCGTGCAAAACAAAAGAAAACACCAAAAATAAACTATTTTTCACTGCAAACTATGCATTCCATATTCTGTTGGAAAATGAAGAGGATTCTATACTCCATGTAATATATAATATATTCTATACTATATAGTAGTTCTGTGTTGTCACTCTGTTACAAGGATGGTGTCAGTTTTTCTGTCAGAAAACACTCAGGGTACATTCAGTACAGTTTGCCGGTTTTGGACAGCCTTGTAGTTCTGAGATATCTTGCTTTTTTTAAACTGGAGAAGAAGTTAAAGAAAAATTAGTAATTTGTGTCTTCTGATTTGTTTTTTTTCTTAGAATTATAGGATCATTTAGTTTGCAAAAGAACTCTAGGAACACTGAGTCCTACCACACTTAGTACTGCTGAGTCCTTGACTAAACTGTGTCCCCAAGTGCCACATCTACAGGTTTTGTAAATACCTCCAGGGATGGTGACTCAACCATTTCCCTGGGCAGCCTGTTCCATTCTTGTCTCAATGAAACTTTCCTAATGAATTCAACAGAAGATTAGGCTTTGATTATTTTATTTTTGGCCGTGTGAGGAAGTCATTGAACCACCTGTTGGAAATAACTGCAGTTCAGCTTATGTAAACTTCATTTAAGGATTTAAACTGGATAAACATGCTTGCTTTTCTCTAGGTAGGTGCGCCCATAGTCTTCTTTTGGACTATTTGGTGTGTATGCATGATACACTTAGATTTAGGTTGAAAGATTATCTTTTTGATAGCAGAGATGGCTTCTCCAAACATATTTTTCTGAATTAGCTTTTTTTCAAGTAGATAGAATTTAAATTTAGATTAATTTCACTGTAATTTTGCTTAAGGATTGGTGATACAACTTGTACTAAAAATCATTAGTGTGAATGCTTAAAAAATGAAATAAAGCATGGTCAGCTCATGGTTGTCAAACACTTCTAATGAAAGCCCAAGTGAAAACAGTTCTAGTAATGAAACTGTGATCTGGTTTACAGTGTGAAGTTCAAGATTTGTAGACTTATTTTCCCTTTTCTGCCCCCAGTGCATCTGTTTGCAGAGTTCTCTTTTTAATGCTGAAAATCTTTAGTGTTAAATACGACATACTTCAAAAGTGTTATTTTAAATACTCAACCTATAGCTTGTGACTGTAAAAGGGGTCTGTTTTGAGGAAAAACTGGGCAGTATTTGTGTGATGATCTACTTCAGATGTTTGGAACCTTTGATTCCAAAGTTCAGAGTTGGGTGTCGAAGTTCTTTTTTATTCACAAACCAGGAAGTGAGGAGTCAGGCTGCCAAAGAATGTGGCAGCAGTGTAAGACATGAAGCTAATGGGCCACTCAGCTCAAGAGTCCCATTGGTGACAGTGGTCACAAGTGCCTGGGAAAAAAATATAAAAACATGTTGGGCATAAACAGTGTATGTGTGTTTCCCCGCTTGGCTTCCAGCCATTTTAAGCTGAAGGACATTCTGAACTCAATGCAGTGTCTCAGTTAACTGCTGTTCTAGAAGCTTGCCCAATGTCCTCTTAAACACTAACATCTATAGTATCCTTTGGTAATAAATTTTACAGTTCAGCTAACTGTTGAGTTAAGAGCCTCTTTCCTGCTTTAAAGCAGGCTGATAAACTAGGATCTCATGACCACACATAATTCAGTGTAGCTTGGTGGCACTGAAAGACTCAACTACCACGTTTAGACAGTGTAGAGATACTTGGAATATTGGAAAGTGGATAACTGGATGATGCTTAACCTTCTCTTAGACATATTAATTATATGTAAGTACAAATAGAAGCAGTATGCTCAAGCAGTAAAATGGGATTCATAGGAGATTATGTTAAAAGGACAGCAGTTCTAAATTTAGGGTGTCTTCTGTTTTATATGGGATGAAAGTAGTTTTGGGCACTGACTTCCCCAACCTTGTTGCTTCACCACATGAAGTGTTTGGCAATACTGGTAAGGTGTCTTGTTACTTCTGCCCCTCTGTTGACCTCTTACTTGCAGTGTGACAGCTGTATGTGGCTGTGTTGTGAACTGGATCAGGGAATTGATCTGCTGCTTAAAAAAAATCTGGTAGGTTTCTTAAACCCTGATCAACTAATCAATCTGGTTCCTGCTATGTCCTTGCAAATAAATGCCTGGGTTGGGGAGGAGGTGGGAGAAGGGGAGTTTCAGGAAGAGGTGCTAAGAATACCTTAAATAGGTCTTGTTTCCAAACACTTAGATTGTGATTTCACAAAGCTAAGTCTGCTGGGTAATAGATTTACATTTTCAATAATAATTTGGCTGGTTCCTACTGCTTTAGTCTTTTCTATGTAGAAGACTTTCCCAAATAAGGAGAGTGACTCAGACTGAAACTACACAGATTGTCAAGTGCATAGAGTAACCAAGGGAACTTCTTTGCAGCCTATTTTAAAGTAAAAACCTAAAAGCATTTTAAAAGTATTTTTCCTTTCTCCAGTGCATTGTTTAATCAGACTTCTTTGAACTTAAGGGATGTCTTAGGAGTTCAGTGTTCTGCCCCTTTTAGCTGAAGGATTTCTACATACTTAGGCATAATAATCTGTAATAGCTAAATAGTGATCTACCAGCATTTGAAAACCAAGCAAACCCGTGGAAGCTCTAACTAAGATTATGTACTTGGTTATTACACTGGTTGTCACAGCCTGAGGAAATCACTTAAATATAGTGAACAATAAAGCATATTGTGTATGGAGGAGAAAATTACTAGTTTTTCTTCATGTGATGCATCAGAAATCAATATGCAGAAAGTAGGCAGCAAACTTAACATTGTCAAACCTGTGAAGTGATCAAAGGATTTCTATACAAAAGAATTTCTAGTACTAGCAAGTACTAGGAACACACTGAAGTAGTGAAGTAGTAGTACTAGCAACACGCTGAAGTGAGCAGTGGATTTGCAGTCAGAAAAGTAAGGTTGTTGGCTGTTTGTCTTTAGGTAGTAGCACACTGGGGTGAGCCATTAACATCAGAGAAACCTTGGCAGATTAAACCTAACGTCAGTGGGTGAAGAATTTGTAGTGTGCTAGTAAAGGTTTGATTGCTGGTGTGGCCGTGGTGAGTTATCCCTGGCTGAGCACGTGCCATTGGTTAGGAGCTGCTGCATGCAGGCTTTACAGGCTGATAAGCACTGACAGTTCCATGAGCATTTGCACAAGGGAGCACTGTGCTCGGAGGTTCTGTACAGGTCAGTCCCTGACCCTCTGCCCTTAGAAGTTGTGTACTGTGGGCCACCTGGGCCTGATCTTTCCTGCCTGCCTACGCTGTCATTCTCCTGCAGTTTCTTCTTTGCTGTGTGACCTGACTTGCTGCACCTGAGACATGATTAATCTGAGCCTGAGCAGTCATGCCAGTGTTAATGCCTCTGGAAGAAGTGTGTTTGGTTGTGGGATTTTTGCATATGCAGATCAATTGCTATGCAGGTGCAGTAGGCCTCCCTGTCTGGACTGGAAATGACAGCTGGAGTGCTGCAGCACAAGTGATTTGTACAGCACACTCAAAACAGGCATCTCCTTTCATCATGCTACAGATCCACATGAAGAGTAGGCATGGGATCTGTGTGAATTATGGCAGTGACAGTCTATTCCTGGTTTCCATCTTACTGAATTACCTTACTTCTTTCCATGATCCAATACATTTTCCATCTTGGTTTTTAAATTTTTTTTAAACTATGCCCAGGGTCCTCATGCATGACTGTCACACAAAAGTTGAGGAATTTGGGTGTACCTGGGAGACACTGTGCTTGCTTGAGCAGGTTGTTGCTAAAACAAGTCATCTGGTCAAAAACCTGCTTCCAGGTTGCCTTTGGAAAGGGCTGTGAAGAGGATGACACATTCAGAAGGTTAGTCTTAGTAGAGTACAAGTGGCTCTTGGGTTTAGATTGAAAATCCTGAGAGTAGACAAGAGCTGAAATTGGGTATTATTGTGGCAGAGCTAATGTATAGTGAGCCTAATAAGAAAAAGAAGTAGGAGCTGCATGAGCTCAGTTGCAGGCTGTAAGGCTTAATGCTGTCCTGAAACAACATTTGTTACATGGAAATTAATTATGAGTAGTACATTCTGTATAATGACTGATTTTTTTATTCTGGAGGACATTAGAATTGAAGTATCTTTACTAACCTGTAGATTCAGAAGTACTAAGCATTAGATGAAACTCTCTTACATCATGTTTCAGTCTATAAAAATGAGTAAGCCCTGTGCATTTGAGAAATCATACAGTTCTTTCAAACACTGGTAGCCTTTTGTCAATGGTGTTACTTAGAGGGGTGAAACTTTTTCCTAGTTTCCCTTCAAATAATTGTAGGACCTTTTTGGATTACTATATCCAGGACTTCTTTTAGCATTCTTAGTTGCAATACAGGTGCTTACAACGCAAATGTAATGTTGAAACAAAATACTTCAGCATAAAAATCAGGTTGATTAGAATATTGTATGTTGTTTGCTCATTGCATAAGCCTTTTGAGTAGTTGGTATGCATACCTTTGAGTCACCTTCTGCAATTAACTAAAATGCGTTTTTTGTGTGTTTTGAATGCTCTTGTTTTTCAGGTCATGGAAAAACTCCAAAAGATGCTGCTTCTGTTCGAGCTACACATCCTATACCTGCAGCTTGTGGAATATACTATTTCGAAGTTAAAATTGTCAGTAAGGGAAGAGATGGGTAAGCAGAGTGCATTATTAATTAATTATTTCTTGAAATACTGCCTCACATCATGTTTCAGTCAACAGATGTCTTTGGTACCAAAACTTAGTTTCATATTTTACCACTTTATATATCTTGATTCCTTATTTTGAGAAGTTGCACTCTTATATTTGGTTATTTTAAGAGAGTTCATTGTCTACAAATCAGAGTACACGATCAATACCAAAATATCATCTCATTTTTTCTTGACAGAAAAGTTAGGGTTTGAATGACTGGTTTGATCCTGCTGTTACCTTTAAAGATGTTGGGTTTTGGCTATATGGATTTAAAGATTTCTATGTAATTTTTAGGGTGTGTAGCAGACCAATTTATTTCCTCAGTGTGATCTTTTCACGGAGGTCATACCAGTTTTGAAACAGAAAGTTATTCTTAAGGCTGCTAGTTGATGAACAGTAATAACAGTAAAGGGGAGTATTCTGAATAAGTGCCCGGGAATTTGTCACCTCATGGAAAGAACAAGAATTGATGAATAAGAAGCTGCTGCTTCCCATAATCCATCTGAATTATGAATCTGTTGAAGCACAAGTGATACATGCTTTTAAGTCTACTGAGGCAGATAGAATCTCACCTGGGAAAGTCTTGAAGTGCTAATGAAATCTTTGGTGGAGCACTTTAATTCCTTTTCATCTTTCACTGCTTTTGGTAGAGGATGTGTGTTAATTCTGATACACTGTAGGACTGCTTTCTAATGTGCTGTAGTACATTCTGTGGTTCTGCTTCAAGGTTCTAGTCAGGACTGGCTGTCCCTGTTCTAGGTACTGTACAAGCACGTTGCAGGTGCTTATGCCCTGTTTTGAAAATAAATCTTGAGAGAAAAGAGCTATGGATGAAATTCAGTACCTTTGTCTTTTCTTTGTCTTGCTGCAGTTTGTTTCTTTCATTTGCTCAGAGTTCTGTAAGCCATCTGTAAGTCAGAAACAGTATTCAAATTTCTTTGTTTTCCTTATAGTATTGCATAGTGATATTTTGAAGGAATAGCCTCTCAACAGCACTGCAGCTTTGTAGAGGTGTTTATGAGTTTGTTGTTATTTCTGTTCTCAAAAGTTAGTGCTGGGAGAGTTCTTTGCTATCAAAAAGTTACATCCATAGCTACTTTTGTTACACTGTGAAGACCTAATTATATATGAATTGAGGGTGTAGAAATTAGTTTTTCAAGTAACATTCTGCTACCGATTTTATGAGCACCTTTAATTTTGGGGGGTGTGTGTGTAGGTTTATTGCTTATTTGGTTTGTTTTCTTTTTATTTTAGAAAGTTTTTTTTTAAATTATCCTGCTGCTGTGGCTTAAGGAGAGGTTCTCACTGTAACTTTGCTAGTGGTGTGTCTCTTCTTGAAAGAGGTTTCTACCTACTTAGTTTGGAAGGTAGCTTTTTTGAAGTGGTGGATTTCAGAAAGTGTCCACATTATGTGTGTTTGTCATTTTACATAGCTCCTGTAACACTTCACCTTAGATACTTTGTGTTGGATTTTAGAACTTTCAGGCTGAGACTCAGCTGGCCACTCAAGGCAATCCTGCAGAAGTAGGAAAACATGACTAAGTAAAGTTTTTCAAGGTTTGGTATTTAAATGGTTACTTGTGATTTTGTACATGGCTAGGACTTGAAAAGTTGCTTGCTGAGACTGCATAGAAAATGGAGGGGTACTTTTTTCAGTTAATACTGCCTCATCCTTGCTTCAGCCTTGTGGCTTTCATTTAATGTCACTTTATGAAACAAGAGCTCCATAATGAGCTGCGATGTTAATTTTTTCATTGCATAAGATAGTATGGTAGCTGGGAAATACTGTATACACACATCTAAAGTCCAATGTAGCTTGGCTGATAAAAGCCAGGAGTCGACATGTGGGCACCTCACTGGATGTTAAATGTGTATCTCAGGTCCAGGAGGTCTTTTGATGAGATGCAGGATGAATCTCTTACAGTTCAGTGTTAACCTTGCATTCAAACTAATAAATTTTTCTGTAATAAGTAAACTGGGGAATTTAATGTAGAGAAATAGGGCTATAGATACCAGTTTGTGTCTGTTTGGATTTATTGGTTCTTTTTCACTGCCTGTTGTGTTTCACCCGGCTTGCTCCAGGTACATTTTTACCATTTTTTTTTCTTTTTGTCATCTGGTAATGGGAAGAGAGTTCAGAAGGACCATGTCTGTAGAAGACCAGCCTGTAGCTAATAGCGTCAATTATAAAATGCTTTAGTTGCAAAATTATGTGTTCTCAAGGTCTAAGCCTAGCTGTGGAAGCAGTAGAACTGTGTTTTATAGTACTGTTTAAAGGAAATCGTAGACTATCCAAGGCAACTGAGAGATCTATCTGTGAGCTGAAGTACAGCTTCCAACTTTCATAAATGTCAATGGATAATTTAGTGGTGTTTGTTTGGAGTTCCCTTAGGTAGTAGCCTTTACTACTTCTATTTAATTTCTTTAAAAACTCAGCTTAAAGTATTTAGACCATGTACTATATTATAGGAGTATATCTAAGAGCATTCTTGCTTCTGTGCTCTATGTAGCATGACTTGCCTGAATTAATCAAAAGACCTTTACTAAAAATCTGCTGTAGGAGATCAATTTTTCATGCTACTGTAGCACTTGAAGGTGCTGCTCCTGGAATCTGATCTTGCATATCTGAAAGTAGCAGGGCAAAAATTATTCCACTCTGAAGAAGCACAGCTCTTTTTTGTTTAGGGTGTGAATATAGCATGGCTTCTTCTGGCTGTCTTTGTTTGAGCACAGCATTGGTTTTGTCACTCTAATGACCTAGGTCATTAAATTCTTTAACTTATCTAGGTGGGTAACTGGCTTGAGTAGAAATTTGAAAGTGTGTAATATGTTAATTTTGCAGAAGTTCAACTTTGGGAGCATTATGAACACACTGAAGGAAGTGTGATAAAAGCAGGTTTACTAGTAAGGAAGAACTGGACTTGGAAATCGGTGTTGCAGAGCAGATGAACAGTGAAGTTGCTTTTTGATACCTCCATGTGGTATGATAGGGTCAGTAACTGATGGTACTGGATGAGAAAAAGGGAAGTGAGAATTAAGTTCAGTAAAAGTAGTAAGGTTGAAATGTCATTCAAACAGAATCTGTCTTGGTATTTGTAAAGTGTTTGACACAAGGAGTCCTAATGTGCTCCTACAGTACAGATACGTGAAATAATTATCCTAGATATTTTTGAATTCTTGCTGAAAGTTCTAACCAACTGTCATATTGCTTTGTAAATATTTCCTGCTGTTCTTTATGTCTTCAGTTTTCTTTCTTAGTTTCATGTTGTCCTTTATAGCCTAAGGGTCTCTATTTATATATATATATATATTCTCCTTTTATACTCTCTTTTGCTTTGCTTTGTTTGGCTCGTGTAACATTGTGGATGGTTATGTGAGTGATTAGAGACAGTAACAGTAGAAGGGTAATGGGTATGTAGGGAACAGTACCAAGGTGATGATTAGAAAGCATGGTAGGAAGGGGGATTATTAACTAAGAGTAAGTTATATCTACATCTCTGTTGAAATGCCCAGTTATAACTTAAAAGTAAGTAAAAAATACGGCCAGAGAAGAAGCAGTCTCTGAACACACACTGAGTTCATATCCCTTTTCCCAGTTTGTGACTGTGTCAGCTTCATGGTAAACCTGATTGGCTAACTAATTTTCTGAAAGTTGACCTCCAGAGCGAGTTAGTTTTAATTCAGTTTTGTTCCTCAGTGTGGCTGTTTGTATTATTTTATGGGTAGCTGTGACAGCAAAAGAGAGTAAAACTAGGAGCAGAAAGCAGAATCTGGAACAAGGGGACTGGAAATGCTACTTTTGGTCACAGTACTAGCTTATATTCATTAATTTTAGTTTAAATACAGCTTTTTGGCTTTTTAAATCTTTCATCAGGAGAGACCTGTTTCTTTCCCAGGAAAATTGAGCTTCTGGGAAGAATATCTTTATCCTCAGTGTCTTGAATTTCTGTTCATTCTTATCCACTGATTTTTAAATACAATTAATAAGAATGGGTAAATGATAGTAATGCCATGTACTTCTAGACAGTCATCAGTGCTTTTAGAACAGCTGAGGAAGATGTATGCTTAAAATGCAAAATCACAGATTCACAGAAAGTTTTGGTTGGAAGGGACCTTAGAGATCATCCAGTTCCAGCCCCACCACCAAGGGCAGGGCCACTTTCCACTTGACCAGACTGCCCAACACTCCATCCAGCCTGGCTTGGAACATTTCAGATTTTTTTTTAAAGGAGAATGAAAACAAGGATTGGGAGTGGCAAACCATATGGAAGGATCAATGAAAACTAAGTTTAGAAAGGCTGAATTATTTTAGCAGATTGCACTGAGCTTACACTTGTCTGACCAGGATTGTTTAGTCTGTGGTGTGGTGGTGCTGATGCAGATCTTCATGACCAGGCTTTGTAGCACATGTGTAAGTTCTGCTAAATGTTGTGCACTAAAATAAAATGTTAGTAGAGCAGTTCGTGCGAGTAATCAGTGTGTTTTTGGTAAAGCAAAAAGAAAAAGGCTTTAGATGCTTGTTACACTATGGCTGGTTTTTAACACTGGGTATACAACAGTCATCTGTTGTTTTGGCAGTATCTTGTGTAGTATGTGTTGTGTATGTGAAGAAGTAGGTGGTGAAATAAAAAAGGAAAAACTATCCAAAACAAAAATACCATGAGAATTAAGTTTGAGTTTTCATGACACCTATGCCTGTGGTAGAGCCTGAACTGTTTTAGAGTGTTTGAGTCATGTTTGTGAAATACAAATGCTTTGTTGTCTTCTAGAGGATGTATGTGTAGCTCTTCAAACACAAACTATACTTTTTTATTACAATTTGTTTGTGTTGCACTAAGTTGGCTTTTTCTTTAGCATCCAGTATGCCCATTTTCTTGTTCAACAGAAACATAAACCAATAAACAAAATATATATACCATTGTCAGTTGCTGGTTGGTTTGTATTTGTTTTGTACTTTACTGATGCAGTCTGAAAATTTTATGCAGTCCTAAGACCTATTTTTATAGTTTTAATATGTCTTCAACAGCTATTTGTTAAAAGAACAGGCATTTGTTAAAACAGCATGCAAAACTTTGCTTAGTCTCTATTTACACGTAAGTAGGCCTTGCAGCATTATTAGCAGAGTACTTGTGTATAGAGTAGAATCTGATAAGGTCTGAAGTATCCTTCTTTCATTAATGTCTTCATTTGAATTGTACAGCTGCAAGAAGAGATCAGGTCCTGAATCAGCAAGTGTATCTTTTCTTAAACAGTAGTAGTAATTAATTTTTTGCCTGAGTGTATGAGACCAGACGTTGACAGAAATGAACATTACCTAAATGTGTAATAAGATTATTTGAGGTTTGTGTTTAACTAGTCAGAAATACTGGAACTGTGACAAAAGTTTTGTTGTTGTATGCTAGAAATTAAAAATAGTATATTTAATTTATTGATCTTAGCTTCTTGAAAAATCTTTTACTTTCTTCTGTTCATTCACATAAATATAGTGTATAGATGATAACTTTACTGTAGCTCATATTTACATTATATTATTTTCTTTGCACCTATTCTCTTCTGACAGAATGGCCCCCAAAAAGGCTCTAGTGTTTGGGGACAAGTGTTACAAGATGAAAGGGTGAAGCCTCAAAGTGGGATGGATGTCAGTAAATGGGATCCTTCTAAGAGAGCAATCACAAGCAAAATGTTACATGAGTAACAGTTTTGAGCACTATGCAAAATGACTGCCTGATTTATTTTTGGCTTTTCCTCTCTATGCAGAACTGCATTAATCTGAAACCTGGGTTTAACATGTTCAAAATACTGTTTCCTTGGAAATACTCCATAAAATTAAACTTGAAAGACTTGAAATGAAAGATTCAAACTGTGTATGGCATATTTTGAAACATTTAAATAGATTAACATCTCATTTCTTATTGTGATTGTGCAGACAATAAGGATCTTGAATTGGCACATACAAAATTTTAATGCAGAGTAACGATATTAAAGATAAATGTAGGTACCTTTTTCATGTGCCTTACTTCTGGCCTCATAGTGTCAGCAAAGACAGTGTAGAAAACTGTAGGGGAAAGTTATTCAAACTTTCTATGTCATTGCAAATTAGTTGTGAGGGCCCTGTGGACATTCATTAAATCTTTAAATTCCTACAGATGATGCAGTTTTTTCCTCTTTGTCCTCTTTCCAAGATACAAACATAATGATAAAACAAACTATACCTGTTATAGAGCTTACATTTTTTTCAAGTTGCTTCTACTTTTCTTAATAATCAATGCATTCAAAACATTCAGGTGTTTTCAGTTGCCTTATTTATGACTGTAAACATCTGTTAGTGCTTTGTCTCAGGTTCCCTACAGATATTATGGTAACTTAGGTTTTAACAATGTATGATTGAAGTTGCTTCCTTTAAATGTACAGTATATAGGGAATAAGGTACCACGTTGATTACTTACTTTCTGCAACAACAAAACAGTTGTTTTTTGAAGCATCATGTAGCAGTTCCCCAGGTTATAATGTGTTCAGTAGCATATATAGGCACAGTGGAAGTCAGAATTAATTTAACTCTGCAGATAGGAGGTGAAATTTCTGTAGTCGGGAGGCTTTTACATACTACTATGTAAATATCTGCTAAATTATTTTAGTTGTCCTTATAAATACAGTATGGAATTTTCGGTGAGTTTTTTTTGAGAAGTGATTATTTGGTATTTGAATTTGTCTTCAGGCTTTCTGAGGTATGAGTTGTTTGGTATAGTTTTTGATATTCCTCTTTATGGAGTGAGGAGGATAGGATATAATTAATCTGAATTCTGGTTTTTATCAACTTTCATAATGAAAGATCTTCCATATACCTTCCAATACAGTGGCTACAAGATTGAATGGAACAGTTATAAATAAAAATCAGAGTTGTTTCTTTTTGGTTTGTTTTTTTTTTTTTTTAAATTTCTCAATCTTTTAGCATCTGTAGTTCTGTACCATCTCTTACTGTTGTTTTTTCCTTCTATTAGGCTCTGGCTGTTTTTATTTCTCACAATTAGTCTATTTGGCTCTGGCTGTTTTTATTTCTCACAATTAGTCTATTCAGGAATCCAAGTAGAAACTTCAGGCTCCAGCAAAAATGTAAATTTAGCTCTTTGACTAGAAAGATACTTGAGGAGAAAATAGTTATTGTGAGTTTTCTGCTTCTTAATCATTTCTCTGCAGAGAAGCCTAGGCTTTTCAGTATGTGTTGTAGGAAAAAAATAGTATCTTAGTGCCTTTCTTCTTTGCTTTGTGGTAAAAAAACTGAATCTTCAGTGGATTTTAAATTCTGTAGTTTTGTGATGTTCCTAAACTTTCTATATGACTTGTGAAATGAAAACTAGCAAATGTGCTGAGACACTAAAATGGTAACCTATATCTTTACTGAACTGGGCTGGAACAAGAATAAATACAATTCAAAGTGAAAAAGCAAAACTTTATAAAATACATTTGCTTTCTTGGTCCTTAATACCAATTTGGCTGCACTTTAAATTGTGTTCCAGTTATATTCTCTTATTTCAGTCTCTCATGGGTTGATTTCATGTCTTTCAGTGAGTGGCTGTTCCTTATTTTATGACCTCCTGTAAGAGCTGAGCATGTTATTGAGGTGATGAGTGGGACTGAAAATTTGTGCCATTTGCCTGGATAAATGATCCTCCCACTTCAGAGCAGGGACGTGGCTGGGTAGGGAGCTGAGGTGGAGGGACAGCCCTCAGGTAGTGAGGGAGGCAGTATCAGAACCACACCGTTGTTCACCCTCTCTGGTCTCTCAAGCCACACTGTGTCAGGTCCTTTTGGAAGGTGCTACAGGATGGACTGAGGGTGCTGCTTTGTGGTGCTGACAGCTCCGCTTCCCAAGGACAGCTCTTATGGCCTGACATGGCTACAGACAGGAAAAACAGGCCCACTTTGGTCTCCTAGACCAAACCCATTAATGTGACAGGACAGCAGCAAGTGTGTCATGAACTGACTTAGAACATTCTGGGCCTGCATTGCGCCTGGGCTGCTTGTGCTGCCCATCATTTTTGTTGTAGGATAAGGGAGGAAAACTTAAATATGTAGCTCTGCCGCTGCTCTTCTCCTGATCCTGACATGCATGAAAGGTGAACTCTAGGCAGCAAACAGGAGGACAGTTTATGTACTTCCTCCTACTGAGGTGAGTCTTTTTGCAGACCCTGACTTCTGACCTAAACAAAGGTTAAATGTCTTAAAAAAACAAACAGAAAAGTTGATTTGAGTCTGTTAAGGTTACAGGTGTGAGGAAAAGGTAAGAAAGTTACATGTAGTGGTTTGGCATAGATACAATTCTTATTAATAAATTTTAGGGCATTTAAAGCCTGTCATGGTACTGTTTTCCTCCCCAGTTTATAGTGTACTAATCTAGTTGAACATGGGATTACCTATCTATCAACTATAAAAAAAAAATAAATTAGCTTAGTTGATGAAGTTTTAATTTTGCTCACTTCAAACCATAAGTTGTAGACATTCCTTTTGCCTTGTGAAAGATATCTATAGTAAATTTATTAATTATTTGGAATGTTTTTATCTAACTTCAGTTTTTATTAATAGCAAGTCTCCTTCACGAAATGGTGTTAACATTTCAAGTAGTTGTAAGTGAATCCTGGGGAAAAACACATATTGTTGATGATCCATCTTCTTTCTGAGGTGGTGTTAGTGCCTAGTGCTTTGCAGTCACTACCATCGAGTAAAGATTCTTTGTTCCCTGCTGTATTAAATACAGTTTGTCAGTGTTTACAGCTGTTACTGAGGAGGCTTGGAAGTTAGACTATCTGAGGAAGAAAACAGTGGTGATATCAAAATGTTGCCTAGACAATGATCTTCTTTGTAGTATTTTACATTTTTGTGTAACCTTAGTCTTGTTACTATAAAAATACTGAAACAAAACTTTGATCACATTTTTAATACGACTTGCATTCAAAGGCTTTCTACAGTCAGAGGAGTTCAAGTAATCTAATTTAAAAGTAAACATCTTTTCTTTAATGAACAAGAGATTTTCAGTCTTTACATGAGTATCCTTCATGTGTCAGACCCCAAACTACCCTAATAACAACTCTGCCTTTATTATTTAAGACAAAATCAAGGGATTTCCACTTGTTGCTTTCATTTATAATTGTTTTGTTGAATCTGCTGCTGCAGTGTTGCCTCAGTAATGTATTCAGCAATGCAGCAGACTAATCTTTTTGTTCGTTGCCCTTTACTTCAGCTCTCCAGTATTTTTAATTATAATATCTGCTATGTATGGTTCTGAGGTTCCATTTTATGCTGGTATTTTTGAGGGAGAGGAAGTTAATGTACAATAATTTCTTATTGTACATTAGAAATTATCAGAGGAGGGCTTTGCAAGTATCAAACATAGAATCAGGTAAGATAACTGTTGGAAGTGATCCATAGAAAAAGCAGAAACTGCCATACACAATCAGCCGTATCACTTCTGAGACGTCCTGCTCAGTTTCATTCTGTGTCAAAAGCATTTTAAATAGCAGATTAAACTGCAAGGTTAATTCCAAGTGTAATAGTTGCTTTAAAATTTCATTTTATGAGATGTGGATGCAAAGGTTTGTTGACTTGAACTGCTTTTAGATTGCCACAGGTGAATATTTTATTTTCATACACTTTATTATTTCATAGCAAATTCTTGTTAACTGATGTGAACTAGTTTCAAAATACTTTGAATAATTTGATAGGAAATATAAGTTTAGATGATTTTTGGATGCTTGCTTTAGATGTTGGAGGGGGGTGTTCTTTATTTTTGGGGAAAGGAAAAATGGTGAAAGCCTAGCTTTTTTCTTCTTGTATTCCAGTTGTTTCTGTATTCCTGTTGTCTTGGTAATGGCATTAGTTTTGCTTAAGAAACAAGCAAAATTGATTTTGCTAACTTCTATTAGTGTTGTTTAGGGGTGAGGAAATTCGTCATTTCAGCTTTCCAGTATTTGCTGTTAAATTGTTAACAATTATACTGGACACTGACTTTATTGAAACAACCTTTTTGTACAGCTGGCTTTTGGACTTCATTTCAGATTACTGGTTAGTATAGTACAAATATTTTGCCCTCCTGAGTATGCCATCAGATTGCAAACAGCTAAGTACCATTGCTGGTAAATGTCTCAAGTTAACATTCTGCTCTACAATCCAGGACTTTAATGTTTCAGTGTTATCTTTTCATAAGTGCTGTGCAAGGATGCCTTTTGCTGCTAAAGTAATGCAGTGTTGCCTGTATTTTATAAAATTACTCATTCCAGTTTTTCTGCAAAACATCATTAGGTATGTTGATGATAGAACTGTGTTTGTATGGCTGTACCCCTACTTTCAGAATAAGGTGTGACTTTTGTCTTTCTTTGTTCATGCTTTAAACATTTTAGCTAATACCATTGTTCTTCTCTGTCAACAACCCAGGATGCTAAAAAGTTGTCCTTAACTCCTACAGAGACAGGATCTGTCCATATTAAACCATATATGCTGGGAATCCCTTATTCTTATGCCACTATTAAATGACTTCTCAGTAGCTTAATTGGTAGATGATTAGTCATAGTGTTTCTTGGCAACATTCCACATATGTATGTATTTTTGTAAGAGACAGATGCATTTCTTTTTTTCTTTCATTTTTAGTTACATGGGAATTGGGCTTTCTGCACAGGGTGTGAACATGAACAGACTACCAGGTATGTTTCAGTTTCTTACATTATTTTTTAAAGTATGCTTCACCTTTGGTAAGCAGTGGAGTGTAGTGTGACACCTCTGTGTTGTATTTGTTACTGGACTTAGGTAACACAGCTGAAAAGTTTAACTTTTACTGTACATTTGCTCCTGTACTACTTCTGTCAGCTCTCACTGTTATTTATTACGTTATGAAGGTACTTTTTAGCAAACACATACATTTTCAAATTTTCATCATGTTTCCTGATAAAAACGAAGCTATAGGTTTCCATGCTCTGTATGCTGGATTTCTAGCAATAAAGATGAGTTACTATGATAACAGCTTTCTGTCAAACATGGAGGGAGCTCTCCTCCTGTCACTTTCTGTACCTTTACCTTTCCAGGTTTCACAGTAAAAGTATGTAGCCTAGTTTTAAGTTTTTGACTGTTCCATTGACCTGCATGGTCAGGGATGCTGTCTGGTTAATTGCCTGTAATATCTGTGAATAGTACTTCGGAAAGTTTTGTGCATGTATACATAAAAGACTGAGCTTTTAACAGATACTTAAATGTTAAAAATATCCACCCAAAGCAAACCAACTGACTTCCTTGAAATTATCAAAATATAAACCATGTTGAATTGACCTTTGAGTATCTGCATTTTCTTACTTTTAACTTTCTTACCCAAATGCTGTGGTAGAGATTCATATGATGACTGCAAGTCCCCGTTGCACTGTGAGCCCACCTAAGGCTGATGAATTATTAGTGGGTGGCATTAAGTTTGAGTATGATTTAGGAATTGCAGAGAGTGTAGATAGGTATTTATAAAAGAGCACCGACCAAAATGTCTTGCTGTGAATTCCATTGAGTAGTGTAACAGTATGAAGCTTCTTAAAGATTCTACAGCTTCTTCACCTGCAAAATCAGCACCATATTTGCATGCATAATGATTTGCTCTAGGCTGTGATTTTCACCTGTATTGCTAATTCTTTTCCTTTTATTTACAATTTATTTTTATTTTCAGGGGCAGCATAGCTAGTTACACTTCAGTCTGGAGATTGTTATTATGCAGAGGCTGCTTGCTGCTGAACAGTCATTGAGAATAATCAGGACTAGAAATATGTTTCCCCAGAGATGCCTGTTTGGTTTTTAGCCAGGAAGAATCTGATTATGACATATGGTAGCAATAGGTTTGCAAAATGAAAGGGAGAACAGGAGAATCTTCACTGCTTTGCTGGGACGTGTGATATCTGTATATAGCTTTTTGAATTTCAGCACTGTAGCTGATGATATTTTTGGTGTTGGTAATATTGTATGTTTGCGTAAAGAGAAGAATGTGTTATCTGAATTTGTATTACCTGTTATATACTAAAAATGCAATTACTTATTCAGCCACTGTGATAAAGGAAGTTGTCATTTTAAAGATTATACAGCTTTCCTAGATAAGAAAGACTAGAAAGCAAAAAGGTGAGCATAGTAATTAATTGTATTAACCTGGCTAGAATATACCAACTTAGCACAGTCTTTAATTTATTTAATAATAAAGAAAATTAATAAATTCCAAATGCTTTTGTTCTCTAGGTTGGGATAAACATTCATATGGTTACCATGGAGATGATGGACATTCATTCTGTTCCTCTGGAACAGGACAACCTTACGGCCCAACGTTTACTACGGGCGATGTCATTGGTTGTTGTGTCAACCTTATCAATAACACCTGCTTCTACACCAAGAATGGACACAGCCTGGGTATGGAAAAATGCTGCCTTTCATTACAGCATTATGTCCCTAAGTCTGTTGGGAATAGGAAACCCTCTTCACTTCAGGAGCAAAGAGTTTGAATACTTTTGATAGTTTGATAGTCTACAAAGTAATTAAAGAACTGGGAAAAATAATTTCTTCTGTGCTATTTGCACTAACATTGCTTGTGAATTTGGGAGGATTCATCTTTTAGCATCTCATTCCACAGGATCTATGTTAATGAACTCCATTACTAAATCCACAAATAGTGCTTGATGGTCATAAGAGAACTGAAGATAAGGAGAATAGATATAGCTAAAATTCCTTGCTGTTGTAGGGGGAACACCCAGCCTTCACTAAAACTGTACATTGGATGCATGTTATTTTGAGCATATGTTGGAGAACAGTGTCTTTTGGATTCCCAGTCTGGAGTCATTCATAGTTGGGCTAAAGCCATAAATTATAAAAGTTGAGCTAAAATTAAGTCCATTAAACTCATACAGTAAATTGTACTATTACGCAACACTACAAGACAGTTTTTGAATTTGAAGATGTTAGGAGTGGGTGGAGTTAAAAATTTTTATGGAATATCTATTTCAGTTACTTAATGTAATTTAATGAGCAAAGAGAGAGAGTGTAAAGAAGGAAGAAAAAAAATTACTTACTGCAGTAAGGAAGGAGTTGGGGCTTGGGAAGAGAACTTAGAATTGTCCTGAGGGGAGCAGGACCTTTGAAGGGATAAAGCTCAAAGAAGAATAAGATTTCTGTGATGGGTGGAAATGCGATAAGGAAAGGAGAGGTAACATGAAATGAAGTAAGAGATTATTGAGATAGGTGTTCTTGAAGTTGCTGTTCTATTTTCTTACAGTGGCAAACACAAAGTAGGTTTGGAAAAAGGGGGAAGGATGTGGTTTAAATTCTTTTCCTAGCCTCCCTGAACAAGACTGACAGTTTGTTTGCTCAGGCCTTGAGCAAACACATCTGACTTGGGAGTTTTCCTGCCTCTACTCACAGCAGGGCTTAGGAGTCTCCTGAGGTCAATTGCATGTAATCGCTTCTGTGATTCTAGTCTGTCATGATTTAATGTTCCTTCTAAAAAGAATGAGTCTGTATACCTTGACACCTAGGGCACTGGGACACTTGAACCATGGCACTGTGTTGTTTCTTCTGGCATCCTGTTGCAGGATAGGTCCAAGTGGAAGATAACGGGCTTGTGTTTGCCCTAATCTTTAACTGGGTTAAAGCTGAGAAAAGCAGTTTTACCTTATTCACTTTTTGAAACGTTCACAATGGGCCTGCAAGGAAGTTGGATCATTTGATCTGCTAAAGAGACAGGAGTGTTCTTACTACCCTTATGGTCCTATGAAAGCATGAGCAAGCTAGGAAGGCAAGAGCAGAACCCTCCTTTTCAGTGAAAAACTTTAAGCAGACTGGATTAGGCCAACTGAAACAACAGTGCAAAAGATTAAAATCTGTTTTTAGAGGAGACCAGAATGCATAGGTAAAGGGAGGCTAATAAAATGTCATCTGTCACAGACTGAGTCTGACAAACACTTTATGGATTTCAGAAGGAAACCTGACAGCTGTTCTGCTGTCATGGGCTTTGCTAGCTTTAGCTTCTGACAGAAGAAAATTGATTGTGTGTTGAGTGGAAAAAGAAATCAGAAATTTTGTCTGTCTCACTAAGTTGTTTGTTGCAGCTGCTAGTTGTCCAGAATTCCTGTATGTTCGTGATTTGGAGGACATTGATGTTTCTTCTCTGGGCCCACATATATGCTCTAGAATATTGAAAATCTCTGGCTCAGCCTGGGATTTGATGCTGCAGAAAGGGCTAAGCAATTCTCATGCAAGTGTGAAATCTTGGGTTGGAAAAAGGCCAAAACCAACCCCCCCTGCCCCCACCAAGACCCCCCAGCACCTACATATCATTTAGTCATTTATTTCTCATGCCTACAGCCCCCATTTTGGAAAAGAGCAACTTGGGTGTCAAAACTACCAATTAGAAAAAGTGGTGTAGCTTAGAAAAAGTTAGGGCAAGAGCAGGGAATAAATGAAACGATAGCTTTGAGATACGATGGGGGGAAACAAAAGAAACAGATTGACTCAGTATGTCATCCTTCTGTCTCAAGAGATGTGGGTAAGGAATCCAGATGCTCTTGAGGTTTGAAATCCTGGTGAAGAATAGAGATTGGAAGCAGGGATGGAATTTAGAACAAAAAGTTAAAAGCTTTGTTTTCATCTTAAATTTGAAAAGATGGTGGTGCAAAATAAATTGAAGTTTGAAAGGATAAGTGGATTTGAATAATTTTGCCTTTAAAAAAAATGCTTGCAACAATAAAGGAAATTCTGAAATACTGTTACTATTTGGCTGTCAGAAGGAGATTAGTGATGGGTTTTTTTAACTGAAAGGTTCCTGCCCCCCAAAGTTGCCTGAAGTTCCTGAAATGTATAGAGGTCATACTTTTCTCTAATCCTAAATCAGCAAAATCACTCCCTTGGTTTTCTGGGTAGATGGATGCTTGTAATTATGTAACAAGATATTAAGCTGTTCAGTTGGAAAACCAAAGCATGCTAGCGTGGATTAGAGTGAAACATTTGCAGGCTGGTCTGGAGTATTCTAGACATGTGCTGCTTGTGTAAAGATCATGAGTGAGTATTTATGAAGAAAAGTAGTAGCAAACAAGAAAAGACACTATTAAATCTTGATATTGCAGCATTGTGACATGCAAGTGAAAAAGTATTTTCAGATATCCTTACCTTTCTTCTCAAAATTTAGTATATATAGCTAGAACTTTCAGACTTTCTAATCTGCATATCTGGATGATTTGCTAAATCTTATGACCTATTATGCAAAAATTAAGGGCAATTTAAGTATTTTTGAATAATGATTACTTTTTGCCAAATATCGCTATTTATCATGTAAAAGCATGAATTGTGCCTAAGCATCATGGATTTCACCATACTTAACTTATTTCTGAGATGGTTTGGGTGAGATTTCTGAGCAGATAATGACATATTTAAGAAAATGACGCTAGAATCCAGATACATGGAAATTAATCTTAATTTCCTCTTTATTACAGGCATCGCTTTCACAGATTTACCGGTAAGACACAAGTGCATTTTCAAACTATTTTCAAATACTTCCCTTTGTGTCATAAATAGGTGTTTCACATCAGACTAGCATTACCTTATGCTTGTTGGAATTACAATGGCAATCTTTGTAACCTATTTAATATTAGATATTTCTCATCATGATTTCAGTGGTGATTTTTTAAGTGAAGGAGGAAGTGTTTTGGTTTTACCCTGATCCTTACAAGAGGTTTTCCTTTTCGGTTTTATTTTTTAGCAGAAAATAATACATGCAAATAGTTATTACATACTTTGGCACATTCAAGCCTTACATACAAAGTCAGAGCTGTATTAAACACCAACATGGTGGATGGCTGCTCGAGATACTGTCTTTGTAACTCATTCTTGATGCCTGATTTTCACAATATTTGCTTCATAGAATCAAATGTATCAAATTATTTTTTTTAAAGCTGCACATCTCTGAAGTCTTGTAGCTTTTGAGTCAATTAAACTGTGCTTTCCTTAAAACTGGCATCTGTTCCCTATACTACTGATACAGGCATGATACTGCACTTACTTTGGTTTTCTTCTCATCCACTTAATTTCTAATTTAATCTGTTTAAGGTGCAGTGTGTGATGCATATCCGTCTGGCCAGCTACTCCCTTTGTGTGGCCTTAAGAGCAAGGACAGATATTAAGGAAAAATGAAGCCAGTAACCCAAGGATCCTCTTAGTCCTACCACAGGGTTGAGTGTTTTATGTAGGAAACCACTGCCACTGTTCTGGATCTTCAGGATGCTAGCAGGACTCCTTGCTAGCACATGGTGCCAGCTCAGGAAAACTGACACTATAATCTAAAGTATGAAGCTGAACCCCTTCTTAGAATCAACAGTTTCCATCTCATTAAAAGCTTTGAGACTTATAGTTTGTTGATTATTTTAGACTAGGTAACAGTATGAGCATGTTTATTTAAAACAGCTAACGGTGTATTTGTGAAAATAGAGGCGAGCTTGGTTTGGGCATGGTGTGAGCAACCCAGAATCATTCCATTTCACTGGGTGCTCTGGGCTCCAGATTTCCTACTGACCTGCATGTTGATAACTTCTTACTGATAGCTTTAATTTATTTAGTGTAATAGTTCTGTAGATCAACATCCCATTATACCATACCACCGTTGTCTGCAGTGTAATTATGATGTAGGTGTATTTATTAAATAAACTTTAAAAAAATGTTTAAACTACCTCCCCCCTGCCACACACACAAGAGACCCCAGCAACAAAACCCCATTCACACAATTGATTGCCTTGTCATTGCTGAGATGCTCATTGAATTTAAGAAAATTACCTTTATCCCAACAGGCAGATTTTAACTTTCTCATATTTGTTGTATTTTAAATTTGCATGGAGACCTAATCTCTAAGCAGAAAATAAAATTGTGACAACAATAAATGCTGTATTTTCCTAGATACAAGTCCAGGAATTCACAAAAGCATCAGTGCACTGTTACAGTTCTTGTTAGACACTAAAATTGGATTTGAGGCTATTGAATTTTCTATATTTTTCCTGCCAGTTCTTACTACTAAAATTCAACTATGTTTTAAATATAGAAGAAATATGGCCCACTTTGTAAGTTTAATTTCTGTTTTTTTAAAAGAAAAAAAAACCAGGTCTTTAAAAATCAACAAAAAATGTTACTTAATATTTTGTGAAGTTGAACCCAAAAGTTGTAGCATTTAGCACAGTTTAAAAAGTGTATTTTCTGACCAGAGTGTCAGTACGATTTCCTTCTTCCAGACTAAAAAAAGTCATGAGCAGTGGGAATAAAATTAGTCAGTCATTGTACTGCTGTATTGGCAGCAGCTGCCTTTACTGCTGGAGCACACTACAGGAAGCAGTGAGAATATTACTAGAGATGGAAAAAAACCCCAAAAACCCACAGCAGTGGGGATTTTAGAACAAGTGTCAAAAACTAACTAAAATATTTCTTGCAGCCAAACTTGTACCCTACAGTAGGGCTTCAAACACCAGGAGAGGTTGTGGATGCTAATTTTGGACAACACCCATTTGTATTTGATATTGAAGACTACATGCGAGAGTGGAGAACCAAAATTCAAGCACAGATTGACAGATTCCCAATAGGAGATCGGGAAGGAGAGTGGCAAACAATGATTCAGAAGTAAGGCCTGTAATATTATTAATTTTTAAAAAAGTTGTTAGTTGCCTGATTTTAGAGATCTTTAAAACATTCTATCTATTGCCTTGTGCAAGAATATATACTATTAAAAAATACTACAAGTAATTTTGTTAGCAGGTTTGATAAGTGTAAAAGGGAACACAAGCAGATTTTGTGGCAAAGTTGTCTGTGTCATTAATAATTTGGACTTCATAATACTGAGTGTAAGACTTGTGTTCTGATTTGACCTATCTAATATGGACTGGGGAGTCTGTAGGAAAGTTGCTGTGGTTGTAATGGGCAGTTTCAATACTCCAGGCTCTGGAAATTTCCCTTTTCATTCTCAGCCCTTGGCATGCCAGGTTAAGTTGTGTCTCATTAGTGTTTCTTGGAAAAATAGTTGTGACTTTGTATTTTTTATTTTTTCAATTAAAACAAAAACTTAATGAGCAGCAATTTCACTTCTGTGTGTGTAATGAGAAAAAAAAACCCAGCTTAGTTAGCAGTTACTATTTGGACTGACCCTGCTTTTGAGTGATGAATAATTGTTATTAAAATTGATCATAAAAAAGTTAGGCATTTATTATTTTTAAAAATTCTTTTTATGTACAGTGTTTCAGAGAATATACTGACTTTTAACTGAACTACTTTTGTCTGACTTGTACAGAAATATCTGCATTTCAAGTAGAATTTTTCAATTCAGTTAGCTTATCTTAGCAAAGGCTTTTTCCATTCAGGAGGTCTTGGTTTCTTACCTATATTTAATGAGTATTTCTGAGTTTTGTTTTTGTTTATTTTTAGAATGGTATCATCTTACTTAGTTCACCATGGATACTGTGCAACAGCAGAGGCATTCGCCAGATCAACAGACCAGACTGTGCTAGAAGAATTAGCTTCCATTAAGAACAGACAAAGTAAGGCTGGAAAGCACGTTGCATCCCTTTTTCCTCCCTTAAACAGATACTACATAAAGCTTTCTCTTAAGCAGCATTGTAGAATTTGCTTGCAGCACTACTCCATAGCACAGTTCCTTGCTGTCACCTAATGTTACACATGTATGAGCAGCTGGGTATGAAAAATCTGCGCAGTAATACTTTGTAACTTGTGTGATGTAGCAGAATGTGGTAAATTATCTGTTGTCTTTTCTCTTGAATGGAAAGTTGTGATATGTCTGAAACAAGTGTGTGTAATGTCTCTGAGTGTTTGTGAGAGCTAATGGTTAGTCACAGGAATATAAAACTTAGTCTTGACAAACGTTTATATTTTTATCTGAACTGTGAAAAGGGATTGAGTTTAGAGAATGTTTTATAAGTTAAATGAAACTTGAGTTTTCCTGCTTACAGATGTGAGGGGGAAGAGGACAACTAACAGCAGTTCAGTTCTAACTTGTCACGCCAGTGCTGTTTGGCAGCCTGATGGAACAGTGCCTTCCCCTTCCATTTAAATCCCTGCTCTATGACCATCAGCATTTGTGTTCCTGTATGACATACCACATGGGGAAACTGCTCTGGTTGTAAAACAACACATTTGTTGGGCTATTTTTCATTTGGATCAGTTTCTCTGTTGGTTGAGAGAGCTGGGAGGCTGTTGGCAACTTGAGCCAAGTTACAGCCACAGAACAACTAAAGCAGGGACTGTTGTGAAATATTTTATTCAACTGTAATTTGATTTGAAGTAGGTGAAAGAGACTAAATTTTTGTTTTTCACAGTCAAAATTGAACCTGTAGGAGTGGGATGCAATTTGGATGTTCTTGAGTGACAGTAGTTTGGTATGTGCTTATTTATAAAGTTGTGAAAATGAGAAATAAATCACAGAAGAGTGTCTGCAGTCTTATTCTAGTTCTAAATTCACAATCTGACTTCAAAGCAATTGGATGCTGGCAATAAATAAAAATACTGAGTTCTCATTTAGATACATGTAGGTGGAGTGCAGTTCTTAAATTTTCCTGTTGAACATTTTAAGGAAGCATGATCTTTCCTTATGCTAATTTTTTCTAAAAGAAAAAAAAAATCTTGTTGATTGATGGTTGCAGTGTCTTTTAATCATTAATGTACGTGTATTAATCCATAAGCTGTCCATTTAACTGATGTTGGTTTTGCTGAACAGAAATTCAGAAATTGGTTTTGGCAGGATGAATGGAGAACCCATTGAAACAACATAACAGCTGTATCCAAGTTTACTAGAAAAAAATCCTAATCTCTTATTTGTTTTTTGGTGAACAGGAATTCAGAAATTGGTTTTAGCAGGAAGAATGGGAGAAGCCATTGAAACAACACAACAGTTGTATCCAAGTTTACTAGAAAGAAATCCTAATCTCTTATTTGCATTAAAGTGAGTCTTCAAATTATACAGATGTGTGTTTATAGATGGCACAGTACCTTCTGAGACAAGACAATTACTCATTTAAAGCTTTCACAGAAATTTATACAAAGTTAAGCAGCGCTTTTTAGAAAATGTGTATATTTCACTTTTTTATGCTCTTCTTATTTGCTACATGTTTAACTAGGTTTTGTCATCGAGGTCCTGGTTTGCAGCATAATTCACATCTCCCTGTAGACTTGTTCTTTAGAACTAAGTTCTGTAGTTTTTTTTAAATGAATTTTAGTCCATTTGGATGTCAAGTAAAACTTAAAATGGAAACTGATATAGTAGCACGTTCAAGAAGGTTAAAAATCACGATAAGTTAGTCTGTTCCTCCAAAGGAGTGACTGACTTTAAAGACCAGTTTAAATGAGCTGTTTCATTCTATGCCACTTTACTAGAAACCTCTGGCTAAAACTGTGGAAATTCCATAATCACAAAGAGTTCTCTTGGCTTCCCAGGCACACGATAGTCACCTTCATTCTGGCATTTTTACTTGCCAGCTGCGCTGTTCTCCAGAATTTTGTATCACATTGCAGTGTTTGAATGTGGAAAAAATGTGTTATCTCCTCTAAGAACAAAGCACTTTAATTTTATGTTCAGTTAAGTAACTAGGAATGTGTTTGAAGTCTGTCATGCTCAAGTGCTGAACAGAATTCACGTGATAGTACTCCACACATCACAGAATTCACAAAATGCGAACATTTTGATGAAAGACTTCACTCAATAGCGTCAATTGTGTGTTATCTTTTTCTCAATCTGTCTTTCTAAATTTTGCCTGTTCTGTTGAGGCTACTGAAGCCTAAAGCATAAAGCAGGAGTTCTGAGCTTCCTTAAAGTCCATAGTAAAAGCTCCTTATCTAAAATGAAATTGACAAAGAGCAACAGCCTCTAAAGAGAAGGTTTGTATGGGAGTTTGATTTTCAAACTGTTTTCTAGTGCAGGTGTTTAATGTTAAAAGTTACCCCTTAATGCTTAATGTTCCAGACAGTCAAACTCTGTTCTCATTTACTTTGAGAGAAATGACAGACATGACAACATAATGACATATCTTTCTCAAGAAATAACCTTGCCCCTGCCAATAAAAAAAACCAGTTAGAACAAGAAAATAAGTTTAAATCTCTAAACTTTGAGGACATACTGACAAAGGCTGTCCTCCAAGGATAATATTCCTGTTCTGCTCCCTCACAAATTTGTAATTGTGTATTTTTGGTGGAATGCTCCAGAGCTTATTGATGATTGGGTTACTGATAATCCAGCATATTGTTGAGTCAGACTTGTTCTGTATTTAATGCTAAAATGAAATCATTGCTGTCGTTGGTAATTTGAAATGTGTAAATGGTTTTATTAGCTTAACTTTTTGCCTTTTGTTTAGGGTGCGCCAGTTCATAGAGATGGTGAATGGTACAGACAGTGAAGTGCGGTGTTTGGGAGGCCACAGTCCAAAATCTCAAGACAGTTACCCTGTTAGCCCACGGTCATTCAGTAGTCCTAGCATGAGTCCCAGCCATGGAATGAATATTCATAATTTGGCAACAGGCAAAGGGAGCAGCACACACTTCACTGGTAAGTTCACGTGGAGGGTAGATCACACAGATTTGGACATATCACACCACATGGATTTTTATCTTTTTTTTTTTTTTTTTAACTTAAGATTTCATGCTGAATTCTGTGTGTAACAGTAAAATTTTAATGATTAAAATACATGATTTCCAGTCACTGAGAAAACCAGAAGTTTCATCGCATGATTTTTGCATGTGCTCTTGGCTTTTCTTCTTGCAAAGTAGGTTGCCACCAATTTCTAAGAAGTGCTTCCCTCTGGAAGATAGGAAGTTCTGACATAAATTTCTGTTGTCCTTTTGATGATAATTTATGGCTTGGGCAAGGTGGTTTAAATCCAGTAAGTGGCATATATGATCCATTTCCTTTGGTGTTGATGGAGAAGTCAGAATAGCTGTGGTTGAGCAGGAAACACCAGAAGCTGGGTGGTATGGCTGAGTAAAAGACGTGCTGCTGGCAGCCACATTTCAGTCTGCACAGCTGAAACATTTCTTAGAGCATGTAAGTAATGGGAAATCTTCAGTGGGAAGCCATGAATGTTCAAAGCTGCCCCAAGCTTATGGGGAGATTCCCCTGCCTTCCAAAGCACCCCTGCTGAGAGGAAGCCAGGCATGTTCAAATGGTACCTGAATGGGCATCCTTGAAGGTTGACTCTTAAGGCAGCAGAGACCATCAGCTTTCACTTCTTTTTCATTTCCAGATCCAAACTGGAGCTGACTGGGGGCACTTTATTTTTTATTTTTTTTTCCTCTCTGGGATAGAGTGGAAAGCCAGTGTAGCCTGGCCATCAGAGTAAGGGCAGCAGCTTTGCCTTTTTTCCCTCTGCATCAAGAGAGTGCCATCATGTGTGTCAGTGGAGAGCCACTCAAACTTTCTGGTTGTTCTTCAGGTGGTTATTGGGATGGATTGTGGAAAGTATCTGTAACTTTTGTAATTTTGAAAATAGAGGCAGGTTGATGAATGAATGTATTATTAGAATTGATGTTTGGGACTTTATAAATGGCAGCAGCTGTTTTCTTTATAATAAGCCCTTCCTGTGACCTGTTTCTATTTTAGAACATACTAGGGAGCTTTTGGTTTGATGGAACTGGCAATTACATGTTTGCCTCAAATGGTAGTTTTCCTGTTATATTTTAGAAGGGTCAGAAGAGATTTTAGCTAGGCATCATAATTTCACAGCATGATGTAATTTTATTTAGCAAAGCACAATATTAACAATTAAAATAATTACAGGATAAAAGGAGGGAGGTTGGGTGTAAGTATAGCAACATGCAAAGTATTCAGCACTGAATTCTACTGAATTTATCAAAAGAATTATGTGATTGGGAATTAATAATATTTGTTTCTATTCATAATGATTACAGTGGCCTAGAAAAGATTTTCTAAAAAACTCTTCCACGTTAATACAGTTTTCTGTTTTACCAGTATATTAATACAACTAGAAAAACCTTTTTGTGTCTGTGTTGGTACTTGTTAAATAATGCTTAACTTCTGCACTCTAGAAGCCTTAATGGTTCAAATACCTGAAACGTGGAGGTGTGTCGTACTTAAGTTTGTGTGGCAAATTTAGCATACTTGTTCCTGGTCAGTAAATGCTACACTTATTTATTCTTTTTCTACAAACTTACCTGTAAGTACCACTTCATGACTACAGTTACTAAAACTTTCTTGCAGGGTTTGAAAGTAGTTGCAGTAATGGAGTAATATCAAATAAAGCGCATCAGTCTTACTGTCACAGTAAACACACGACCACCAGCTTGAATGTACCAGAGCTCAACAACATAAATGTATCCAGATCACAGCAGGTTAACAGCTATTCCAGGTAAACAGACTTTAGATGCTTCTAAATCACATTAAGGCTTGTCTTCTCTATGTGTTTGCATGGCAGGAAAAGTTTCCAGTGGGATTTGATATTTTTTTTTCAGTACAGTTGAAACATGGTGTAAGGAGCCAACAGCTTATGATGTCTGGTTGTTTTGGCAGTTCAAGATCAATAGACCTTTTTCTCCTGTTGGGTTAAAGAAATGCAGTGAACAAAAATAAATTACCTTGCCTATAGCTATGGTCAATTTTGAAGTTGCATAGTGAAGGTTAATTAGCTCTTTGGCACTTGGGATTTTAATTGAAGCCACTGACACTGATTTAAGTGTGTTGCACACAGGTAATGAAAACTTCTCCAGATACTCTCCATTTGACAGTATCTGCAAAGTAAGCACAGTTGAGATTCATATGAAGTGTGAATTCCCTTTCACTGTATACACCAGGATTGTTTGCCTACCTCCACTCACTGTCACGAGTGCAAACGCTTTCAGTTCAGAGAATGAAAATAAATCTGTTAACCAGGGTTAATACTGTTATTCATAAGCAGTACATATTAAGCTCTGGTTTGTATGGATGCAGCAGAACCTAATTTGATGTGAAATGCAATAGCACTCAGCTGCATTGCCCAAAATGGATTCCCAAACCTACCACACAAGGATGTGATGATTTGGTGGTGATAACCAAATGTATTTTAGTTGAATAGTGATAATGGGTAAAAAGGTAAGAGTAACAATTTACTTTCTAACTTTCCACAATTTCTGTCTGCATCAGCAGTTGCCTCTGCCAAAAGGCCTGGCAGCGTCCAGGCAACTTGGAGATTTTTCATGGAGGAAGACAGTTCCTTGGCTGTGTTCTTGCCCAGTCAGAGAAGCCTTTTGGTTTCCTTCCCCAAAGGAAGCTGACTATTTTTTGGTTGCTTAGAAGCAAGATATTAAACTTCCAAATTGAATCTATTTGGTCTTGACAGAGGTTTTAGGTTGCTGTTCTCTATGATGGAATAGAACAGGCCAGGATGCAACTGGCAGCAAAGCTCAGTCCCCAAAGCCACACTGGCATTTTCTAAAAGCACTTCTGTGAGCTGCTGGAAGCAATGGAGTTGAATGGTGAGGAGATGAATGCTCTGCATTTGCCACTGAATGTCTCTTCAGTGTTCTGCTTTACTCAACATTTGCTTTGGGGCTTTCTTTTTTTGTTTTTCCTCTGTCATTCCTCAGAGTAAATAAGAGGAAAACACATTTTTTCAAAATAATTAGTTACCTGAGTATGGTATTTTCAAAGTAGGATGTATATTGACTTAACTATATTTTTTATGTATAAATATTAACTATATTAAAAAGTGGGAGTAGTATATTTTCTCAATGCATTTTCTTCAGCTATGTGTACATACAGTTAAATAAATAAGGTAAGAACTTTTTGGTGTGTATTTAGAAAGTGTTATAGTCCTGAGTAATGGAGGACATGTTTAATTTTTCAGCATCTGGAAATAGTATTTTACTGAAAACTAATGTTGAGACAGCCTTAAAACTTCACACGGTGCTCTGGTATCACCAGCTGCTATCGAAGAAACTGTGGTCTAGCTTGGTAATATTTAACAGCAGCTTTTCAGTAGCTAAGATGAAGAAGTTCTGTGACGAAGCTGTAAAGATAACCTAAGTATTTAAACATGAGTAAAACTTATATTTATTACTCTCTTTTCAGCAATGATGTAGACATGGAAACAGATCACTACTCCAATGGGGTTGCTGAGACTTCATCCAATGGCTTCCTAAATGGTAGTTCTAAACATGATCACGAAATGGAAGAATGTGACACAGAAATGGGTCTGCAGTGATATTTCTTACATTTTTATTAAGTGATGGCAACAAGGTTATGTTTTTACTTGCAATGCTTCCCAACTTGAAAATTAGGGTTACTAGCTCAAATCTGAATTTTTTGTTTGTTTTGCTATTACTAGATGTAAATTTTAAAACCACTGATTTAGGCAGTCCAGTATCAGTGTGAGAACAGGGGAAATGGATAACTCATGGCTACTGAAACTAGCATTCATTTCTAAGGAAGTACCTTTGAGAAGAAACACCCGGTTGTGTAGCACCCTGTGTTTGAGTTGGGAAATTGCTTCTCCCTCTTCCCATTCATGGTTCTCATAGCATCTTTGTGCTCCACAGTAAGCGTAAGAATTCTAAATCTTTCATATTGAAATGCAAAATGCTATTATTTAATGCTCAAAAGCTTTATTTGGGAAATGTAAAAAATGAAAAATTAACTTTTTTCCCCATGTTTTCCACCAAAAAATACCAATTTATATAGTTAGGAGCTAAAAATTAAGTTTGTTTTACATAATATGCTTTATACTGTCATGCCTGTTGATGTTGGTGGCAAATGAGTATTTAAGTCCCCTCTGCTTGCCCTTTGTGCAGCTGCAGAATTGGTACTCAAACAATTGATTTAAGCAGATGTCAGTTAAAGTGTAGTTCAAGTGAAATGTGAGACCTTCAGAATGCAGCAGTGCGTGCACTGTGAGCACTTCCCAGTTCCGGGGCATGTGCTGCTGCTGCTGAATCCTGCAGCTTTGCTGGGAAATACAGTAACTGTGGAACAGCAGATGTCACTCTGTTACAGCCCTGCAAGGAGGAATGCAAGCTGCCAGACCATTTTCCCTGCATTATACTTTGAAACTGGATAATAACAAGACCTTATTTCTGTGACAGAAAACCCAAAACAGGTCCTTTGCTCTCCTGCAGCCTCTTCTGCAGAGACTTGCTGCGACAGGCATGCAGCAGCTGCACAGGGCAGGGAGTTGTGTTTTTTGTAATGTAATTGTCCCCTGCCTTTGGAAAGTCATGTCTTAGATGAGGCTGAGCTAGGGACAAACACCACTACTTGATGACTTGTGTGTGCTTCACCTACACTGTTAACACCTCCCCACACACACACTCCCCACCCAGTTTGAGTCTGGTGGTTTTTCATTTTTTAAAATATTTATATATTTTGCTTAGTGCTGTGTATGTAAGGTTTAGTAGGCAGGTATTTTCCAGAGGTGATAGATCTAAGGAAAAAAAAAGTGGCCAGTTAAAAATCCTTTTTTGAAATAGTAGTCAAATTACATCACTAAATAGGAGTGTTAAAGTGGGAAAGAAGAGTGGATTTGTAATTGAAGAGTCTGTCAAAATGCTCATTTTAAAACTTGATTCCATTGATGAAAAAAGACAAGGAATGGATAAATGCCTTTTTTATAAATGTGGTGCTTTAGATGTAAATTTTTAAGAAGCAGATTTTTCAAAGAAGCCAAAGTGTTGGTTTACTATTCATAAGCTGCATCAATATGTTTTAAAATCACTAGTATTGGGGAATATTGTAGGAAACAGTAAAGAAATCAGTTGTAGTGTCCTGCTTGATTACAAAACAAGCCTGAAATAGCCAAATGACTAAGATAATGTGTTCTGTGAGGGGTATGAACAGTCTAAATGATTGTCTTGTAGCAGAATCCATCATGGCTGTTGAGGAAGGTTGGCATTTTCTTACCCTCTGTTAGTTCCCGATTTGGTTTATTTTTAGAAATGCAATGCCAAATAATTAAGAAAGTTAGAACTGTGTGGACTTTTATTGTTGTTTTTTTAAACTTTAAAATTTTAGGGTAAAATCTGGTTTATCTTCTAGTTAGTTTAAAATTACCCTTTGCAAATAAAGAGCACATGTTGTGACAGCCTTTGCTGTTAGTTAACCAGGTCTCTTAAATGTTTATAAGGAGCAGTTCTGCAGTGTGTGTGGTACAGGAGCACGTGGGGCCAGGGTCTCTGGCTGACCTGCTGTCCCTCTGGGCAGGCAGCTGTGGTTGAGTGAAACCAGTGCAGAGTCTGTAGATCCATAGGCTGTTACCCTCGGCTCTGTCAGTGGTGATGATGACGATATCATTTCTTTAGAAGTAGATTCAAGTCAGTTAAGACGCCAGCTATGTGGTGGCAGCCAAGCAGCCATTGAAAGGATGATCCATTTTGGAAGAGAATTGCAAGCAATGAGCGAGCAGCTAAGAAGAGAATGTGGCAAAAACACAGTGAATAAGAAAATGCTCAAGGTATGTTTAATCTTCTTGTAAAGGTGCTGCCCAGCAGGAACTGCCCACAGCATGGTGTGCTGATGGAATACTGTTGTGCTTTAACTTCTGCCATTTTTCACTTGTCTCAGAGCAGGTGTTCTGGTCAGCTGTGGTGTAGCACGTGCACAGGGAAGACAATTTTGTGCTGTTACACAGTTAAACACAGAAATTAATCTAGCACTTTCTCTCATTTGTGACCACGTAACTTGGCCTCTTGAATCAAAACTCTGTTTTTGTCTCTAATGATAAAAGAACTGCAAGGGTAGAGATGCCCAAAATGTGCTGTGTCATTAGTACTCTGCATGTTAATTAGTTTGCCTTGATTTGAGACTGCTCTGGAATTCTCCTGCCAAAGACTGCATGCAGTCTTCAGTCTGTTTTCTCTTACCCCATCACTTAGTAAAATAATGCTACCTTTTGCCTTGCTCTTGGGAAAAAACACTGAATGGAACAAGTCCTGTCACAGTTTCTTTCTGTCTTTTTGTGTTGATGCTGACAGTCACCTTTGTGATTCTGAATCAAAACAGTTGAACAAAATAGCCCATCTTTTCACTAGTTGCTTGTAGCTGTAATAAAATCATCTTCCCACAGGATGCATTCAGTTTACTTGCATATTCCGATCCCTGGAGCAGCCCTGTTGGAAATCAGCTCGACCCCATACAAAGAGAACCAGTGTGCTCTGTGCTGAATAGTGCAATACTAGGTAAGTGTGACCCGCCCAGGAAGCTCAGGGTGCCTCCCTCTTGTCCCACACAGGTGCCCCTGCTGCTCCACCGTAGGGCTAGCAGTGTAGGGTACACTTCTGGGAAGAGAGGGATACTTTTGGAGAGTATGTAAAGTAACAGTACTTCTCTGCTTTTGTAGTTCAGAGCAAAAATGGGCCTGTTCAATAACAGTGCTGTGCACGGTCACTTTGTTACTCCTGCTTTGTGTCTTGCTCTAAGAGGAAACTTTTCAAATGATTTAAAGTAGTTTAAATGTCAAGTTTTCATTGTATTACTATGAAATAATTCAGGTATTTTACCTGCCACTGTGATTCTTTTTCAGAGACTCACAATCTGCCAAAGCAACCCCCACTTGCCCTTGCCATGGGACAGGCATCACAGTGTCTAGGATTGATGGCCCGGTCAGGAATTGGATCCTGTGCGTTCGCCACAGTGGAAGACTACCTACACTAGCTATGCATTTTGAAGGTCTGAAAGGTGTTGTGGCATATTCAACATGGAAAGCAGACCAGCTCTGCTGACTGGAATTTGGAATTTTAATTATGTACTAAGGACAAGTCTGTCGCTTTATGTTGCTTCCTAGTTTACAGCATGATGCAAATGATTTCTAACTTAGTGTTAGGAGAAGATTTCCATCTTTAAACCTCTTAGACAACTAAGAGTTGAAAATATCACTGGTAACGTCAGACATCCAAATTGACAAGTACCAATCCTTTGAACGATTGTCCAAAACAAACCAAAAATCCTGCTACCTTGTGGTGGGACGGAAGAATAGAAAACATGGATGTATTAGCATGTGGGTGATGTAAACGTCAAGCAGGATGACTTGCCAACCTCCACCCCCATTGTTACATAGTTCAATCAGTGTAATTTGCAAAATGCAAATGGTTTGGATATATAGTGTTGATGGGAAGAAATGATATTTTTTAATGTGTACTGTAAAACTTGAATTACTCAGGAGCTGAGTGAATATGTTTGTTGCTACTTACAATCCCAACCTGTTGATCTTAGTAGTTTTTTGTTTTAACATGGTCTTTTCAACTTTGTTTCCTTGTTTAACTACAGACAGCTTCTGTTGTGTAGGCTCACCAGTTTAACTGTTGTATTATAACAGTATTACATGTCAACACAGTGTGGTTATGACCTATTTATATAAAAACCAAATATTTAGTCAATTTACAGTCTTAATTTAATCTTTGTACACCTTGCATTTTTAAAAGTGCTTAAATAGTACTATATTGCAATAAAATGTAGTGATATCATAATTAACCAGCCATTAAAAACTTACATCTACGTCCACGGTAGCAGGGACGTTTATGCTACATTGTCTTGTTCGAGCTCCAGCGGTTCTTGTGGAGACGTGTGAGGGGAGTGGCTCATCCCTGGAGCAAGGGCTGCCACTTCCCCGAGGGAGCTGGGCTGGTGCCAAGTGAAAGGCTTTGCCGTGTTCTTGCCACACAGTGAGTGACTCTAGCAGGAAGCTAACTCAGGACTCCGTGCAGATGGGGAAAATCCCATCCCTTACAGCTGGAAAGTAAGCATCAGGCTGGAGAGAAGTGTCCTGCTGTGGGAGCTGATTTAATGATTCTGCTGTTAGGGTACAGCCTTTCCTTAGAGACACGAGTCACTGAAGCGGCAGGAAGAACTGCCTGCTGTAAGGAATGCAGCATCCACAACAGTAGGTAGAACATTGCTCATCTTTATTCTCTGCAAAGGCATTGCCTCATGGAGGCAGCTCAGCAAGCCTGGCCCTAGCACCTGGTGTTTCACAACACTGGCCTGGCTGCTCTAGCTTCCCCAAGAACTTCTGACAGGGGGAGAAAACAGGGAAGTCTGATCTGGCACAGCCTGGAGCCTTCTGCTGGCTGGAGCTGAAAGCAAAGTGATGATGAAGGGGGTAGAAAACACCTGGGTTGTGTTGAGATCAACTGTCACTAAAAGTCCGTAGCAGCATCTTCTGAAAAAGCTGTCTTCAGACTCCATTTTTAACCTGTGTTGCCAGCCAACGTTTCTTAAACCTTGCTGCTTTTTCCTTTTTATCTTGCCCTTAAAAGAAACAAACAAATAGCTGTTATAATTAATAATATAACATAATAGTTATCATTTTCTTAGCCCATGTGCTGGAAAAGCCAATCCCTTGGCTGCTGCAGCATTTCAGAACAGAACCACATCAAACACTGATAAACTTTCTAATGTGTTTTATATGCCTCAGGTGCATTCCACTGGCCAGGAGTACCACTGTGCACCAGGCTCCTTCGGAGGATGGGGGGGTGCAATGTTGCTTTCAGTGATGGAGCACAGATGGAAAACAGGCCCTGCTTGCTAAGGATCAGTAACTTTTTCCTCTGGTGTTCATGAGCCTCACAGATTGTGTGGCTGTGAGCCTGTCCCCATCCATTATGGAAATGAGGAGAAATGGGTGCTATTTCCCTGTGCTCACCACACGGATGTCCTGGGATCTTGCTATCCCTCTTTATCATCTGAAATGCCTTCCAGCAGCTCAGAGACTGGAGGCTGAAACAACACCTACCGAAGTATTTATTTCACTGAGCAGCCCTGGTTCTAGCACAAGAGCTGTCTCTGAACATACCAAAAATTAAGTAATTTTTTTTCAACCTGGGTCTCATACACCATCCCCAGGGGTGTGCTCATGACACCCACTGAGGCTGCAGTGTCCTGCTGCCCCTTCCTTACTCTCCAGGTGCTTGGAGTTAAGCGAATCATAAGCCAGGATGCTCTAGCACAGAAACCCTGATTTTATTCAAGTGTACTTTTAGCCACATATGCAGAAAATAGTACCTACTCTGACCTTCTGTACTCACCCCAAGACTTGTCCACAAACTGAACTGCAGCTTTTTTGACTGGGTCTCTCTTGTTTGCAAAGGAAAAAAATTCACTTGCTGAAACAGAGACAAGTGTTAATCACCAAGCTGAAAGCAGACAAGGCTCGATCCAGACCCAGCCAAGCAGCAGTGCTTACCCTGTACCCTGTTGGTGTGTGGCCCATAGAGCTGAGCATTTAGGAAGTCTTTGGCGAGCTGTTGGTGCAGGCCTGTTACACTGTGGTCTTTCAAGCACACAGCCATGTAGTTCCCTTTTGTCCTAGTCAGAGAGAGATGGAAATCCCTGCACTGTGGTTACAGGATCCAGAACAACAGATGCTGCTGTCAAGCTTTGCTGCTTGAGCACAGCAGCAGCCAGTGATGGTTTCTGATACCCAGATGAGCTTTGTGGCAGTATTAAAAAAATAAAAAGCTGGACCAATACTCTAAAGCTGTTGTCATATGCATTTGTGTACCCTGAGCAGTTTTATTTGCCATCCTGAGCTCATCCTACCAGGAGCTAGGGCAGTTACTATCTAGGACCATCAGTGACAACAAAATAAAGAGGAGAGAGAAAAATAGCTTAAAATGCAGGAATTTGGTGCTCAACCACCCCACCTGCAGCAGCACACAACACAATGTGTACTGCTGTGCTTATGACTGCCCAGCTATCTCATAGCAGTTACGTACCTGTAATACATTAAAATTATATATACACACACATATATGCTAAACTAGAAGCTATTAAAGGTGCTTTTAGCACATAAATATGCTTTCAATCAAAGGACAAGGGAACATAAAGTGCAGAAGAGGGTACAGCCATGCAGTGACAGAACAGCTGCTGTGATGCCCCTTCCCACACCAGACAAAGCCATCTCCTCCTCTTACCTGGCACCCTTTCTCCTCTTGCCCTTCTTCTCCTGCGCTTCATCTTGGCCTTGTTCCAGCTGTACAGCCCCAGCGTCAAGTTCCTCACCTAGAGTAACTTGCAAATGAAATTTCCCAAAAATGTTACAAATCAAAACCGGTCACAGGTTCCAGAAACAGGATTCAAAACAAGCAGCATTTTCCAGAAGCACTGACTAGGAAGAACAGCTTTAAGAGGGAGGGGAAGACATATATGCTCAGGGGAGCCCGAAGTACTGCTAGCCAGCTTTCCTCCTCCTTGACATCAATTAAGTGGGATTCATCACAGGACAAAAATTCAGTGCAACACAACAGCTACAGGTAACCCATACAGGGAAATCCATCTCTAGCTTTAGTCTTGCTTAAGTCTCAGCTTATCTCTTTGTTATGTCAGATCTTGTTTAAATAAAAGCAAGAAAAAGTAGCAATTACAGCATACAGCAGTATGTGAGGTTTGGATGAGAGAACTGTTTAAATAATTTTGTGAAGTCCTACAAAATACAGATGAATGCACTCATAAACACTAGGTTCTTGATTTTATAATTCTGAGTTTGAAAAAAGTTAATTTTCTACAGATGCTATTAAACTGCAGTTTGATATATAAAGTTTGCAGCAATTTAACAACTCTACCCAGGAATAGCCTTTGTAACTTAAACACAGGCTAAATATTAATTCACCTCTGGTAGTCCTTGCTTTTTCTGCTGTAACACCTGCCCATGATTCTCTTAATTATCAGGCGATTTAAGTGAAATCACTGCACAGCAAGTGATTTCTGTAAAAGGTGTAAGAATTAGACTGAATTTTTTCCTCAGATATTTCTTTTCCTGGGGAAAAGACACTCTGTCCAGTGTGTTCATGTTTAAGACCTGGATAAGGTCTCTTCACCAGAGCTCCCCACTGCAGCTCTGGCACAGGAATGAACTCCTGAAGTACCAGATGTGCACCTCATTAGCAAAGCAAGCTGTAGCGTACCTGGGTCATCGGCCACAGCCTGCTCAGCGGGCCTGCAGAGCAAAGGGAAGGCAACAGTTACTCTTCAATTCATGCTCCCTTCGTTTACCCAAAGCCACAGAACCCCCATTTCCAGTCCGGCCTCCCAAGCCAGGACCAGAAGAGGCTGCCCCAGGGGTGGTAGATAAGGAAACAGGGATCCCAACACCCACCGCCGCCTCCCCAGGTCCCCTCACCGTGGGGACACATCCTGCAGCTCCTGCAGCTCGTGCAGCACGGCCTCGGGCAGCAGCCTGCGCTTCTGTGGGGGAGAGGGGAGTCAGGCGGGCACGGGCAGCGCCGGCAGGCACACGCAGGGCCCGCAGGAGCCCGGCCGGGGTAGCGCGGTACCTTCTGCTCTGCGAACAGCTCCTGGTGCCGCCGCCGCTTCTCCTTCTGCAGCTGCCGGTGCCTGCGGGGAGGCGGGAACCACTGTCAGAATTCCATGTGGCGAGAAGGGGAATTACGGGAGGGAATAAAGGAGGTGAACGAGGGCTTGGAGGGGCTTGGAAGGCCAAAGAAGGTGGTGAGGAGGGGAAAGTAGAGGGATAAGGGAGAGGGGATAGGAAAAGTGAAAGGGGTTCAGAGGGGTGAAGGAGGGTAAGAGCGGGATAAGGAGAGAGAAGAGGCCAGGGAGGCGTAAGAGGGGTGGTGGGGTAAGAAGGGAGATAAGGTGGGGAAAGGAGACATCAAGGGGAAATAAGCAGGGATAAAGGAGGGAATAAGACGGGGCAAGAAGCGTGAACGGGGGTAAAAAGGGGGCTAAGAGGGTAAGAGGGGGGGTTTAAAGAGAGATACGCGAGGGGATAAGGGGGAGGTAAGAGGAGTGAAAGGGGAGAAGAGTGGGGCTAAGCGAAGGGGTAAGAGGAGGGAAACGCTGGTGTGAGAGCCGCCGTTCGAGGCGGGAGGCCCCGGCGTGTCCGCACCTCCGGGCCGCCTCCCCCGCCAGCTTCCGCTCGGCCTCGGCCGCCTCCCTCGCCACGCCGAAGGGCACCTCCTCCGGAGCCTCGTCCGCCTCGTCCTCCGAGGAGGAGGCCGGGCTGGGGAGCGCGGCGGGAGCCCCGCGCTTGCCCCCGGCCGCCGCCTTGGCCTTCTGCCGACGCACCATGTTCGCGGCCGCTGCGCCGCCCGCCCCGGAAGCGCTCCCGCCTTCCGCCGGGGAATGCCGAGCGCAGGGACACCCGCCCCGCCCCGCCCCGCGGGACGCGCGCACAGACACGGGACACCGCAGGAGGAGCCCGCCGCCGCCCCTTTATTGCCGCGGGGACGAGTCCCGCCGCCGCCTCCGGCCCGCCCGCCCCCGCTGGGCCCCGCTGGGGCCGCTCCCGGCGCTCCGGAGGTGATCCCGGGGCTCAGGAGATGATCTCCGTCTCGTGTCGCGCCAGCGCCGGCGGCAGCGTGGTCCCGCAGGGGCCCGGGAAGTGGAACCTGGAAGGAAGCGGCAGGTTTAGGGCGCTGGCAGCCACCGGAGCATCCCGCTGCTCGCTGCTTTACCTGGCGAGTCTGGCAGGGGGACGGGAGGGAGGGGAGAGGAGGAGAGAGGGGTTTAGGCTTTGTAGGGCGTAGGGACAGTCTCCAGCCTCACCCTTTAAACAATACGGTTTGTGTCTTCAGTGAAAATTCCACCATGGAAGAAGAAAACTTTTTTTTTTTACTTACTAACAGAAACTTAGTATTTCTTAAGCGCTGGGGATGAAACTAGCCCGTATTTGTCTAAACCCATTGTTTCAGCAGCTGGATGCAAAGGGCAGGGTGGAGGGGACTGAAGGCTGTTTGCCTGAGCAGCGTTACCTGAACCTGTTGGTGGCTGGAGTGGTTTCCATGTTGAACTCCGCGACTGGGACCCCTCTGGCCGAGACCTGCGGGGCGAACATGGCCGCAGGATACACCACGGACGAGGTCCCGACCTGCGGGCAGCGGGACAGAAGTCACCAGGGTAGCAGGACAGCGCTCAAACAGAGCAAACCAACCCAGCCCCGAGCTGAGAGCCCTTCTCACAACACTGCATGTGCACTGAAGCCTGGGAAATCCCTACAGAAATTAAACCGAATCAGTATCTGTGACTAGTGTCACTGCAGATGTAGCTATTTAACTGAGTGTAACAATCAGGAATTGTTTCTCTGATGCAGCTCAAAGAAACCCGTTTGTAACTGGAGATGGAAAAAACATCCAAGAAACAAAATGGTACACTTCATCTTGAGGAAAAATAAAAACCCAACAAAATGTTCCTTCTGTTACTTGAGATCATTCTGTAAATGGAAGACAACAGTCTAAGCAAGTGTTTTGGTTAGGGATCTGGAACCTAAGTGGCATATAAACCACCTTGCAAAAAAGCAGCACATTATGACTTACTTTCTTTTTAAACTGTGCATCAAAATAATTGTATTTTTCACTGTTTGAGAAATTAGAATCATAGAATGGTTTGGATTGGGACACCTTGAAGATCGTCTTGCTCCAACTCCTCTGCCATGGGCAGGGACACCTTTCACTAGACCAGGTTGCTCAGAGCCCCATCCAACCTGGCCTTGAACACTTCCAGGGATGGGGCATCCACAGTAAAGAATTTCTTCCTGTATGTAATCTAAACCCACTCTCTTTAAGTTAAAAGCCATCACCCCTTGTTCCTGATGAGGAGTCCCTCTCTGGCTTCCTTGCAGGCCTCATAAGGTACTGAAAGGCTGCTCTAAGGTCTCCCAAGAGCCTTCCCTTCTCCAGGCTGAACATCCCCACTCTCTCAGCCTGTCTTCATAGGGAAGGTGCTCCCAGTACCCTCATCAACTTCATGGCTCTCCTCTGGACTTGCTCCAACAGTTCCATGTCCTTATGCTGGGGGCACCAGAACTGTACACAGGATTCCAGATGGGGTCTCACCAGAGCAGAATAGAGGGGGAGTGAAATTCAACAGCCAAACAACACTGTGTCATCTCTAACCTCTGTGTACCTGTTGACTTCAGAGTAATGTGTGTACATTTTCAAACTGCAAGGTCTTTTAATGTTTCACACTGGACACTGGAGAGTCCCTCTGGGGCTTTTAGGTCCCTCAGGGAAGCACAGATGCATCTGCTTCAGCCAGGAGGTGCCACATCCTTAGCGTGGCCTCCCTGCTGGTTCAGAGGACAGGTAAAGGAAAGCACCACTCACGACCAAGCAGAGGTCACAGATATCCAGCTCCTTCTCCACTGCCGTGAGCACGCCGGGATCCAGGGCTTCGCCAAACCACACGACGTGGGGCCGCAGGAGCCCCTTGCAGCCGTCCTCCTCACACCTGTTCAAACACCACAACAGGACAGCGTCACGCTGCTGACGGGCTGCTTTATGCTGCGGAAGGGCAAAGCAGTTCTCATTCTCACTTGGGCAGGTCTCACCTGCCATCATTCTCTCTCCTCCTTCACAGCCCTCCCCACACCCTCCTCTACCCTGTGCTGCTGGACAGAAGGCAGCTCATTCCATGGTACACACATGCTGGAAGTACACATGTACTGCATGATCCCATGGAAGGGGTTGCTGAACAGTTGTTCAGCACAGATACTTAATTGTGCCTTCCCCTTACTCAGCTCCTGAAATGCATTAAAGTTAAAACTCGGCCTCCATCAGCTTTAATTAACTGGCTAACAGGGTTTTAAGGAGAAAATGAACCAAAAGACAGAAGCCTTGTGTTAGCCTCTCTTTCCTTAGGAATCAGATAAAAAATGCAGTGACTTTTTCCACCTGCAACTAACTAAGGCAAAGCTTCAGGCAGTGTAAAAAAGCAACACGGCACATTCTGTGCCTGTGAGGTACCCCAGCCTAACAGTGGGTGGCACCTGCAAAGTAACAAAACACTTACTGCTGTAGGACTCATTTTCTTGCTGCAATCCTCCTACTATTTCACTTACTACAAACCCCACAAAATTGGGCATGCTTCATCTTGGTGCTCAAGTACACAAACATGCGATGCCTTTAGCACCATGGTAGCTTCTACACACTCCTTGTCTGATGCCCCTGTAACTTTAGACTCAGTTTCCTGGGGCAGAGTTCTTTGTCTCCTGTGGAATCCCGTGGAATGTCCTTCCAAAACAACGTGAACAGTAACATGAAGCTTTGAGGTGCACAAAGCGTGAAGAGGTAATAGCTCAAACAAAGTGGTCCATACGTACTGAGGAAGGTCTTCAACTGGAATTGCAGCATCTTGTGTGTCAGGATCTGGAGCCCTGTAGTTACAAAATGGAAATACATGTCCAGCTGTACAAAATGTACTTTAAATAAAAACGTAGCATTCTCTAAAAATCTTCATATTCTCTAAAGCACACTCTCCAATCAAGAAAACTTTGCAACATCAGCCAACTTCAAACACCTACTACAATCCAAAAATACCACACACAAGGCAGGCAGGAATTTTTCCAGAATTATCCTGGAGCTGAGCGACTGTAATAAGCTGACCAAGACTGTCAAAGGCACGACAACTATTTATGTAACTATCTAAAGGTCTGGCGAAATGTAAAGGGAAAAAAACATCCTAAAAATTCTTTGAGTATATGCCTGGCCCATCCCCCTGCTCACTTCCTTTTTTAATGGTGGAAGAAAGAATGGATTACCCCTTCCCAGCCAATGCGGGGCAGATCGGGCTCTTGTAATTCGCAGCTACGTTTCCACAGCTGGTGCAGCGAGTTTTAAATAAACTACCTGGAACACACAAAGAGGAAACATCAGGGATGAAGCGATGGCTCTGAGGTGTGGCTGTGCAGGCAAGTGGTTGTGCTTATCCAGGGCAGCCTTTATTTACAGACCTTGGAGGCTGTACCTTGTGGGTAACTACAGAATGTAACAGCAAAGACAGTCCCACTGTGTCACCTTGTTCTGCCTCAGGACATGAGTAATACACAGTCCCATAACATATTTTGCAGGAAAATTTAAAATATCACTGAGGAAGATGATTTCTGTTTATTGCTTTTCCTCTTACATCAGAAACATTTTCTTAAAAAAATAAAATATGCTGGTCAACAACATTTTGTTCCATGCAAAACTCAAAAACTTCTGTAGCATTACTAACATGCTGTCAAGATGTGCAATATAGCCAAGAACTAAAATTTGCATCCATTTTGTAAGGAATACAAGTACCCAAAATTAAACTGTTGGCAAGGCTGCATCACTGGGTCCGCAACTGCGAAACAGCTTGTGCAGGTTTCCTATGTCCAAAGCACAAAAGTGGTGGTGGTAAATCCCATTTACACCTTTAGTGATACTCAAGTTAAAAAGCATGACAATGCTGGAGGACCAATATGGGTCTTTGTCCTGGGAGACCTCCACCCTGTGGCAGGGCCTGAGGAGTAGAGAAATGAGTGGGGTCACCTCCAAGGATGGTGCTTCCACACCCTCCTTTCTCTCCACACCTACAATTTCATCAGATCCCAAAGCCCCACTGACTCCTTGGTGCTGCACCTGCCTCGTGCTCCCCTGGCACTTTGTGGGAGTAAAGAATTCCACTGACTACAGGGAATAGAGGGGAAGGACCGGAAAGAAAAGTAAGGGAAAGAAAGGTAAGGGAATCTCAATCGTTTCCAGTCCCTTTGTCCTCCTGTAGCCAAGGACTGCACAAGTGAGGACAGGACAGAATGTAACATTAATAAAAACATAACATTTGTTACAGGACAGAGGAAAAGCACCAGGGCTGGTGAGGCCAGGCTTGCCAATACACCCTTTATTGGTGGCAGTCTGACACCAGTACTACCACACAGTGGAATCCTGGGGGATTCTTTTCCCCTTTTCTAAGTGAAATCAGCCAGGTGTCACAGCCACATGAATTCACGTGGATCTGCGGAAAACTGTGCAAGCGAGAAGGGAGAATCAGTTCCTGTGTACTGTCAGATTCCATTACAAACAGAAAGATGAGATTCTGTAATTCTAAAGGGGAGGAATAAAGAGAGGCTACGAAGTACCTGAAACAACTTCCAAAAGAGAACAGGGTGTTACTGTAAACAACTTTATGCAAGTTATAGTTTTAAAGATAAAATTCTTTTGTCTCTGTACTTATCCCACTTTCCCATCTTCCCACTCCCCACCCCGGTCTCCTGGCCTGTGAGCCAACTCTTACCGTGAATTTCTAAGAGGTGCTTGGTGCCTGCCTTCCTGTGCAGCTCATCAATGTTCTGAGTGATGACCACAACGCTCCTTCCTTGCTTGCTCAGGCGCTTCTCGCACTCCGCGATGGCGATGTGGGCTGGATTGGGATGTTTGCTCAGCATCACTTCCCGCCGGTAGTGGTAGAATTCCCACACACGGGAAGGGTTTCGCGCAAAAGCCCCCGGAGTAGCCAGCTCCTGCAAAAGACACAACAGGTCATCCTACAACAAAAGAATGTTCAGATGAAGCTTGCTGGATCTCTGCCATTTATACTGCTGCCTGCACCAAAGGGTCATCAAAAGCAGATTATTTATAACCAAATGCAGCTGATAAGAATTTTGTTCCACAGCCCTTACAAGGGTGTCTGGTCAAAGTGTCAGACCAAAAGAGGAAGTAACTCATAGCAACAGTGTGGTATGTGGGCTCACACTAAACTCCAACCATACTCTGTGCTGCCCTACCAAACTATTGGGAGCTTAGCACAAAGCAAGATGAGATATTCCAATGCACACCCTTTTTTGGCACCCACAACTCTCTTTTCCACAGCAGCCATAAAACTCAGCACCACATGTATATATTTCCTTTGCTAGGGATTTCTTTTCTGCTTTAATTTAAGTGTAACACAAGCCAAATTACACCCATTGTCAAAACCAGAGTCTGTCTTGTATTTTTTGCACGCAGGTCAAATTGAAGCTGCTTTTCACAGCAACTTTAATTTTGCCTTATATTTCTCAAAAATGAGGTGCAGCTCAGTCCAGCGCCTCAGTGCACAATTCAGCTGACACAGAAACACTGAATTCAAGTTTCTGATGCAGCAGGACCAGGCATTTGTACACACACATGCTTTATTTGAATTGATGGTCAATGAAAGCAAAAAACTCATCTTTAGAGTCAAAGAATCTAAAAAACTCATCTCTCTGACACTTTTTCAACTTCATCAGATCTTTCAGGAATGCTGTAATTAAAAACCACAAAGAAAGCAGGATAAGACTCATGAGGCCCTTGTAGAATTCACATTGTTGGTGCTTTTAACTGTACTCCCAGTGTCTGCTCCCACCTCCTCTCCCAGCCCTGTGGCTCCCAGCACTGGCAAGATCATTCCAGCATAAGAGACAGAGCCTGTGGGAGACTTAAAGAACCTGCCCCAAAATAAAACAGGCCCGAATACATTTTTAAAGGGTGTTACGAGACACCAAGATCAAAATAAAACAACCAGTTTCTATCGTCAGTTCTTCCTTTGGTATTTTGGTTTGTTTTTAAACTCTTAAGAGTTTAAAGCAGGAAAGGTCCCACATGGTAGGTAAACAGTGAGGGTGTCAAAAGATGAGCAAACAGCTGAACTGCAGGAAAACAAGGATGGCAGAAAGACCCAGAGCTGCCTGAAAAGAAGTTGTTTTTCTCAAGCAACTGATAAACAGAAGGACAGAAGCAGATCCCCAAGGGCACAGGGAAGAGCTGCAGAGGCAGCTGTAGGGAGAGCTCTGTCCCTGCTGCACTGCTGTGGGAGATCTTCCACCCTCCTCCCCCAGCTGTTCCTGACCCTCCACACTCACCTGTGTGACAGACAGAGGCACAGCTGTGCAGGCACAGGCCTCCAGTACCTACCTGGGCTTGCCACTTTCTCCAGAAGCCTCCAGCCCCTCTGAAGGTGGGGACGCCGCTCTCGGCACTGACCCCGGCTCCGGTGATGATGGCGATGTGCTTGGCTTTGGCAAACACCTCTCGGAAATCAGCCATGTCTGTGCCAGGGCAGGGAAAACAAGGAGCTGCTCAGGTGCTCACACTCTGACCTAAGAGGCCACACTTACGTGTCCAGAAATGACTTCCATACACACCTCCCATGACTTTAATTTCGGAAAACCAACTGGTTCCTGAGTTTCTGTATGTTGGAATTTAAAGGGCAATTCCTGGAGATCCTCAAAATACGTGTCTGAGCAAGCTCAGTAGGGCAACATGTGCTAATGTGATTACAGTCAATACTGGAAAGGCAGAGCCTTTAATTAAACCCCCACACTAGATGCTACCCCAATAACAACTGTTGACACCACCACCCAGGAAAAGTTTGCTTCCTAATTATTACATAAGATCCTGAGATGAAAAAAATACATTTGTTTTGTTGTTGGTTTTGTTTGACTGTGGTTTTTTTTTAATGAAGTATCAACTTCAAAATTCAGGTAAATTGAGAAAACACGTTTTCTTTTTATGCATTTTTCCTGTTTTCTAGGTTTGCAACTGTGTTTTTTAATGTGTTATTCCCACACAAATTACTTTTTCCCTGCATGGTAAAGTAGTTTGGGAAAAAGATGTAAAATTTCCTTTGCCTTTTTATGTGAGTCAAGACAAGATTAAAAAGGAACAGGTTAGTTATAGACAGACAAAAAAAGACCTCTTGCAGTTTACCAGATATTAATTTTAGTTTACCAGATATTAATTTTAAAGCAACACAGGTTAGAATCGCAAAATGGCTGAGGTGGAAGGGACCTCTGGAGATTGTCTTGCTCAACCCCCTCTGCTTAAACAGGGTCAGCCAGAGCAGACTGGCCTGGACAGTGTCCTTTGGGGTGGCTTGTGATATCTCCATGGATAGACTCCATAACCTTCCTGCACAATTCAATCCATTGCTTGACCACCCTCACAGCAGACAAACACCATGGGGTGTTTTTATGCATTGAGAAGATGCCCTGGAGCCTTCATTGCCACAAGGGCTCATCACTGGCTTATGGCCAACATGGTGTCCACTGGATCCCCAGGGACATTCCTGCCCAGCTGGTCACCCCAGCCTGTCCTACTGCCTGGGAATATTTCTCCCCAGGGGCAGGACCCTCTAGGGTATCAATCTCTCCTCCCAGCTTCATATTAGGTGGAAACTTGCCAAGGATACACTCTGGTCCATTGTCCAGATCATTAATGGAGGTGTTAAACAACACTGGCCTCAGTACGGACTCCTACAGTATCCCACGAGTGAGCAGCCTCCAGCTAAACTTTGAGCTGCTCACCACAACCCCAATCCTCACAATTTACTAGGTGAGCTTTCAGATAAAAAACAAACCTCCCCCCACCACCAAAAAAAAAAAAAAAAAAAAAAAAAAAAAAAAGCCCACCCAGAGGCAGGTAAGTTCCTGTAGAGAGAAAGAGCCACTGGAGAGGTCCCAAGACCCACAGCACAGATGGGGCAGAGAACGCTGCTATTCTGATGCCCCACCTGCTGTTGCAAACCCAAGCTCACAAGCCCGAATATGTAAAGCACAGGCTAAAAGCCCTCCCAGCCAGATCTCTGTCAGCAGCCAAATGCTGATGCTCAAGGCAGCAGAAAAAGCAAGTTTGCCTCAGCTACCCGACATTAGGGGGGTTGCTGTTGTACCTGTGTGCAGTTTTCAAGTTAAGGCACATTCTCACATTGAAAAGCGAAACCAAAATACTCCAAAACAAGCTACAATGGGTGGCCTGAACAGAGCTCCTGGGGTTACCCAGCTCCTGAGCTGTTACAAATGCTTAAGGCCCATTCTTGTACAAAGGAATGAGGAATTAATTTTATTACTCATTAGGATTATGAAAGGGAAATGCAATTAACCATTGCAGACTTACGAGCATAAATTATAAACATTAAAAACGCATTCATGTTGCAACTATACTGACTGCAAGGGCTTTTGGAACTATACAGAACACAGACATAGGTAATTTTACTACCTAGGGGACAAAAAAAGCAACTTCACACTGTTTTAAGCATTTTGAATTAAGCCATGGATTTCACCCAGCACACGAAACCTTCTAGCACTTCACCTTAAAAACCTGTCCGGGGTGCTAAAGCAAATACACGTCTTACTTGAACTAGGACGGGCCATTTCCAAGCAAAACTTCTGTTTCTTTGAAGACGAGGCTTTAAGTCCACAATGCGCTTGGGAAACCAACCTTCTAGCGGAAAATTGAAAGAGACACATCAGGGTTCGTCGGAAGTGTTTCACCTGGGGAGAAATAAATCAAACATAAGCGGCCGAGGCAGGGTGCGTATTTCTGCCAGTTTCCTGTGAGGAGCTCTCCTTAAAGAACCAGGGGCGAGTGTTCCTCACGGCTTCCTCCTGCACCTGCAGAACACGGAATCATCCCCAACCCGAGACCCTCGGGCCGGGATCACCGCTTTTGTTCAGAACGGGGGAGATCGGCCCTGCTCCAAAGCAGGGCTTTCGGCCGACATTCAACTTACGCGACGCTTCCGAACGGCGCTGCTAACCCGAGGCAGCTCCCAGGACCCGACTGCCCGCCGGCATTTTAAGAAGAGTGGGGAAAAGCAAGGGACGGAGCCGCGACGGGCTGCGAGCCTACGTGCATCTGCCGGCCCGCAGAAGGGCGAAGGGGACAGACAGTGCGGGCGGGCGGAGCCTCGGTAAGAGGGCGGTGGCGGAGGCGGCGACCGCCGGGCCCTCAGGTCTTGTTCCGCCCGCGGGGCCGCCGGGCCCTCACGCAAGCTCAAGGGTCACGAGTTCGCGTCCCGCCCGCTGCCACTCACCCCGGCCGGCGGCGGCTGAGGCCGAGCCGTGAGGCCCCGCACGTCCCGCCCCGCTCTGCCGGCAGGGCCGGGCCTCGGCGCCGCTCCGCCCTCCCGCGGGGAAGGGGCCGCGGTGTTAAGGCAGCGTGGATGCGCGGATGGAGGGATGGATGCATTGGATGGAGGGATGGATGCATTGGATGGAGGGATGGATGCATTGGAGGCATCGGCGGGTCGCTTCCCGGCGTTGCGCTGTCCCTGCGCCGTGCCGGAGCGCGCACGGATTAGCTGGAATGAAACGCAAGTAGGTCAGGAAAGCTGGATGGCTTTCCAGCGTCATCCCTCTCTGCGGCCCACCCTCGGGCGTTCGCAGTTTACGCATTCACGGATGAAAACTCCGCTGCACTTGGACGGCACACCATTTTTCTTTTTTTTTCCTTAAATGAGAAAAGCTGTTCTTAGCATGTTTTGCTGCATAAAGAAGGCAGCGCCTGTTCTCATCCAGCCGCCTCCTCTCCACCCTTCCCCAGCCTTAAATCATTACGGTCCATTTCAGTCAAGAGATTTTGACACGTTTTCCTCCGTCCCTTTGGATTCTGTAAATTCCCAGCTAAGCAGATGAAGAAGACCCCAAAACTTGTACCCAAAGCGGGGAGAGGCTGAAAGCAAATCCCACCAGCAGCCTTGTCGAGCGCCGGGGGCGGCTCCTGTCTCCCGGCCCTGTTGGCACAGGAGGAGTTACCCGAGCGAGCTGACCTGAGGGAACAGCCACAGGCTGCTCCCAGGGGCTGGCAGCCCAGCTTTCCCTCAGCGCCCTGCTCCGTGGCACTCGCTAGTGTGTACACAGTACCAGCACTCCGGACTCTGCATCCAGCTGCAAACTCGAAGGAAGCCTTTGGTGGCGGAATGTTGACACAGCGAGTGGAACTGACTCAACGCTTGTGCTGGTGCTTGCTGGGCTGTGACAGCTGTTCCCCGAGCACTCCGTGTCTCCAATAAAGGCATGCGTGCTCGTAAAAACAGCACATCATAAACTCAGAAAACAAGGTGAAGGCCAGCGTGATCTTAACTCAGCATTCTAACGATCCTGATGGTCAAAATCATTAATTCTGTGCAGACTGGGAAAACAAACAGGATGGCAGGATTGTTGAATGAGAGACTGGCTCTGCAAAATGTTATATTCAGTATCATGATTAGTGCCTGTTTTTTTTTTTAAACTGAGATCTTGCTACAAACTGTGCTTGTTATTTTATGCAGTGTATTTTAGCTGCTAGTTAATATTAAAAAGAAAAAAAAAAAAGCAATTCACAGTTGCACTATAACCACTATTTTCTTCCACTTTGAATCCAAAGTTCAAGACAGCAAAATCCTAGTCCAACACTGCTAACAGGGAAAAAAAGGTCCTGTTTATGTACTAGAGTTTTGAGTAGCACATCAACCAAAGAGCTTTCACTTTCCTATCACACTGTTGCACTCGTTAGCTGTGCTCCTCCTAACTTTACATCGACCCAGGGCAAGGCATGTTAACATGCAAGGTTTGCTAAAGTAAAGGTCTTTTAATAACAACAGAACCCACAATGGCATAGGTTATGTATGGTAAATGGGTACAGAAGGACACAAGGTTGGCTTGCTTTGGTCTCTGTGGCATGTACAGGTTGCCTACTCCAAGAGCACAATTATCCCAGTGTTTCTGAAGGAATCAGTCATGCATTCTGTATTCTCAGCAGTCTGAAACAATGAAGAGCCCAGCTGATGCTGGCTGATGCTAACCTGGTGTAACTATTGAATGAGTGCCGTAAGAAAATGGCCACATTGATTTCCAAAATTGTTTGTAGTGGCCCTAGACAAATATATTAATGCCAGTGTGTAAGTAGATTTCCCAAAAGGTTTATAAAAAGATTAAAATCTAAACTTAACTTCAAGACACTGGGGTGTTTGGTGTTGATACCTGGCAGTGTCCCACAATAATCTGTGCCTGATAAAAATAATTCTGCATAAAATCTTTTTCTTTTACAGAAGTTTCCTCCAGCAGCAGCGTCATTAATGCAGTGACAACAACTCTAGGTGGACCCCAGAAGCATGAACTGTTCTGCAAAGATTCACATTTCACCAAAATCAATTAACATGTAAGAATCCTGTCTTAGAAGAGACAAAAGCCATGGCAAGGGTGAGTGCACTGCACTTCACAGCCCCCTCCTTTCACTACCTCCTCCAGCACACTGCCTTCCCAGCTGCCAACTGTGCTGCAGGCAGCTGAGGCCTTCATTTATTTAGCAACGATACTCTCTTGCCTGTCTTCTGGGAACTTGTCCCATCTCCCCTTGACCCACATGGTTCTGTTTTCTGGCAGGAGTTCCCCAGCTCTGCTCCCTCTCCTGGGAGGGACAAGGAAAGCAGAAGGTGAGGAATGTGTATCCACAGGGGCTGCTATTCTCCTCTGAGGCTCAGTGGTAAGATGGGTTCATGCCATCCAGTCTTCCACTCCAACCACACTATCCTTCAGCATTTTTACCAAGTCCATCTGAGCAGCACCAGCTAGAAACAGCTCCCTCTTTGAACATGAAGCCTAATTGTACCAAACACAAGCAAAACATTTTTTTTTTTTTAAATCCCAAGTCTGTATTCTAACACACAATAGGTCTGCACCAATTAAATACAGTATGGCAGTATATAAATTACAGTTCTTTACAGTAAATAGTAAAAGACAAGAGTCCGCTTACTGTACACAACAATCAAAGAAAGAACAGCAGCTTTTCAGTAAGGTCCCAGGTATCTCAATCATTCACTTGCTAAGGAACAAAGAAAAGATACAGCAGGCCATTCACTTCACTCATTTTTTACCATGTTGCTTTACAAATATCCAGAACACTTGTACAGGCATCTACAGTATCTACATGTGGAACAACCTTCTTAGGAATTCATGAGCACCAGACATAAATCCCTCCATCATTCCCATTATTAAAATAAACTTTACAGATTAAAATTACTTTAGCAGGTTCTATTTCATCTTGATAATAAACCAGCAAGTAACAAGTGCAAAGTTTGCAGTCATGATCCATTTACTGCTTCTTTATTTCCCATTTCTCCCCACCCCACACCTAAAGAACCCAAACCCCCCTAAAAATCCCAGAATGTTGTCCTCTCACACCCTTGCAGTAATACTGTTTCTGCAGTCAAACTGCCCGGCTGGCTTTTGCTAACACGTGAAATGCCAGACTCATAGCTTCAGGCATCCTCAGTCATTCCAATGCCAAGTCAGCACAGTGGCAGGCCTCTAGGAAGACAAAACATACGAAGCAGTTGGATATTTCAGTGTGCTTAAACACAGAAGGCTGCACGGTGCCCAGTGACTGAAAGAAACATGGCACCAAGTTACCAGTTAAAACATTTACAATAGAAAGATATAAACAGCAAATATGTCAGTCTAAAACAAGTTCTTTGGTAATTAAGAACAGCAAACCGCAGCGGTTGGGTTTTTTTTACCAAATACGGATTTACATCCTGTTTTTTCCTCAATAAAATATCTTTTGTTGTTTAAAATATATCTCCCAAAGTTGTTTGCGTAACAAATAGTCCAGTACCTCAGTTATCTACAATCAGCTTTAACTGTGTTTTAGTGTGCAGCCATATCTGCTCACTGGCAGACAAACTATAGATACACATTCATATATATATAATATATATATTATTTATAAAAAATTAGATAATTAAGTCAAGGACTCTAGAGAATACACATTCCGTATGGACAGGTTAAAATGTACAATAGCTTCAAAAATCCATAAAGTTTTCTACACAGTGATGCGTGTAGTAAGTGCAAAAATACTGCGGTTTAGTTAATCCAAGATTTCCTGTTTTCCTGTTTCCTAGAAAAAGCAGAAGCTGCTGCATCTCCTGAATGGCAGAGGACATCTCCTCCTGTCTTGGGAGTGGCTGGTGAGCCTTGAAGCACAGAACTCTTCCGTTTCTCTGAGGTGGAAGATGCCTGAGACCGGGAAGTGCTACTCCATTTCCTCGTGGGGGCTGGTGCTTTGCTGAGGCGTCCAGGACGAACGAAAATGCCGTGTCGTGGTTTGCAGTGGAAGTACTCTCTGCCTTTCACAATTCCATCGTGCTTCCCTTCAATGGAAAAAAATGCACAGGATTAAATGCTGGTGCTGCCATTAGCACATACAATTGAGGCACTGAAGTGTAAATAGTTTTGGTTATCTGTCAAATAGCCAAGATTGTTCCTGCTGAGTGACAGAGCCAGATGCTCACCATACACTAGGGAGAGCAAAACTTGGAAAGGAGGGCTTGAAATGTGACCAAAAAGATTATTTTCTAAAATACTGCTTTGTTAACTAACAGTTTAGAAAGCCAAGCATGTGTTCATTTTGCAAAATAAACTGTCCTCAAAACCAACTGCTTGCAAAGCTTAAAATTTATCTGGAGACAAACTTCTGGCATAAGTGATATTACCTATTAAACTACAAAAAACATATTTTTAAATGATTTCTATATTCTATAGAAATATATTTCTATATTCATTTCTATAGAATTCACTTCTATAGAAGTTTCTTAACACTTGCAGAGCACTGACTTTTTCTGACCCCTCTGAAGTTACGTAAAACCTGTGCTTTGGAATTCATCTTTCCCCAGTGGAAAACAATAAATCTCAAAAACCCACTGACAGCAAACCCATCTGACAAGTGATGCACACTGTTAGTACTGTTCATGAATGTGCGCACACTGATTTAAAAAAGATCTGCCAATTTTAGGCTTTCCTTGTTTCTCTGATCAGTAAAAACAGATGGGTACCAATGGGGAACTACCACAACATGCAAAAGCAGGGCTTTCAGACAGTTAAAAATGGATCAGAGCATCCCTATCACCAGAAAGCCAAGAACTGGGTGTATCAGATATCAAGCTTCATGAAACCAGAGGTACTTCCCAGGACTGAACTGGAAGGAATGATGATACTGTGACTTTAAAAATTGGTCACACTAGTTGCACAGATAACCCAGAACACATTTAGTCTTACCCAGCTGAACATTGAGTTCAACTCCAACCCAGATTCCAGATGAAAAATCCACCGTTCCAACATATCTCACTGTGCCCATCTTGTTACTTCCAACACAGACTTGTTCGCCCACGGCCACCCAGCTTGGTAAGACGTGGGCTTGATCTGCAGAAGCACTTTCTTCACAATCAGAACCATCCAAGTGGTCCTTCGTAATAAAGTCGTCCATGGAAGCATCAGGATAAGTCTCAGGGTCTGAAGCGTCTTTCACCAGTCCAGAACAAAAAGGGCTTTCTACAGCATCCGCAAGCCAGGCGTCACCTGCTGCTGCTGCTGCAGAGCTCTGCTGGCCCGTGCACGGGCTCTGCCCCTTGCCAGGGCCTCGGGGTGACTCCAAGGCGCTCTCTCCGTTAGAGGACAGAAGGGAACACGACTGTGGAGCTGTTGAATGGTCGAAGTCCTTCCCATCTTCAACGCCCATGAACTCAGTAAAGGAGTGATCTTCCACAATGTCCGTCGTGTGCTCAACCGTCACCTCGCGCGCTGAAAATTCAATGGTGTTTTTGCCATCCAAGGAACTTAGAGCTGAGAAGGATCCATCTCCGGGTAACTGCTGAGAGTCTCTGTCAGTGGCACTGAATGACAGTGGTACTTGCTCTGTTAAGGCACTGTTTTCTTTCAGTGGCACCACAGGTAACTTCTCTCTCGCTAACTCCTTTTCTGACTCTCGACATTCCTTGTTCAAAGAAGATCTTAAATCATGTGCAAGGGATGATCCCGAGGGATCGCTGGAGTCCAGCTCCTTGGTGTGACTGGCTAGCTGGTCTGTGCTATCACTACAGGGAACAAGCATGTCAGACAGGGTGGCATTAGAGGCACTGTGGGAAAAGTAGCCACTAGTGATGCTGCTAGTGGTGGGGCTGCGGGACACCTCTTTCTCAAGAACACGTGAGCTCATAAAGTCTGATTTAGAGGAAAACCACTCCCTGTTCTCCAGGCTAGCATTGTAAATACTGAAGTCAGCAAACTCCTCTGGTACATAAGGCCGGAAATTTTGAAAACTTTGTGGACTTATCAGCTTCTTATTGATGGCCTCCAACTCACTGTCTTCCTCCTCAGAGTCCTGCAAATGAAAAGAGGAACTAGGATTAGGAACCTGTGACAGTGAGGTTTCCAAAATAAGCTAACCATCCTTTATTTTTTCTTTTCTGATCATGGAGAATTATGTTCCTTTAATATTCTTTAACTGAAGAATGGAAGACACCATTGAAAAGAGCTGGTGGGAACTACAGCTGGGATCTACACTGAGCTACTCAATTTTTAGAAAATAAATTCTAAATAGTTCAGAAAATGTAAAGCAATAAAAGGAAGGTTACATATTTTCATCCACAAACTTTTTTCTCCTATGATTTAGACTAATTAAACCTACTGAAGGTATTTTATAGAGTTAATTCACCACCTAACAACAGAAACATAGATATGAATGGTAAAGGCCTTACAGAGTCCCTGCTGCAACACAGACTTTAAAAACTATGAGGTTCTTAAAAACTTTGCACAGTGGGATTTTCTATTAACCTGATATCAGCAAGGCTAAATAGTTTTGCTTACCCCTGGCTATTCACACCTGAACATGTTCAGGATGTTTGAATATGCAAGGAAAAAGATCAAAAGTTACAGCAAATCTTCAAGGAAGCATTTGTATGCATACATGTATGTGTTTGGAGGGAAATAAGTGACAATAATCACCCTGGCAGAATTTGGAGGTGCCTCCCTAAATTTCCCCTTGGTGATGTGAAAGGGTGCACTGTGATCAGACCACAGATGTGGCTTTCACAGAATTGATCTGAAGCTAAGAACTTCAGTCTGTAAAAATAAATCTGAGAAAGACTCCAGCAACATGGTAGGGTTGCTCCCGCAGGATAAAATACTGCAGGCAGGACTCCACATGGCTGCTTTTTCAAGTATTTCCTTTTTTATAGACATGTATGTCTTCATTTACACATATATATGCATGTATAAACATAGGCATATGTATGCACACATATATATTAAAAATTGTTAGTTTACAGGAAATTTCTACTAGAAATAATTGTATTTTAGGAAAATTCAAAACTGCTGAAGTCCTTTAAAAAAATCTCAAGCACCCGTTATTTCTCAGTTCCTTATCTGCATCACAGATTTCAAATTCTGATCAAAGCAGATCCTGTGTGATATCTGAGTACCTGGATGCTTTCAGACACCTGGTGTGACTCACCAATGTAAAAGGAAAAGAAGTACACTTAACCAGATGACCACAGAGTACCAACACATCAGGATAAACATCCTCTTCAAAATGTTTCCTCGCTTCAAAATAGCCAAGACTGCCCCAATGACTTTGTATAACAAAATTTCAAATGCCCAGACAGGAAAGAGTTGCCCATGTCAGAATAATCACACAGAACTGGTTGGATTGGAAGGCACCCCTTGAGGTCAATTAGCCCAATCTCCCTCTGCTCAAGCTGAGTCAGCCAGAGCAGCCTGTCCAAGACAGTGTCCAATTGGGTGGGTTTTGACATCTCTACAACCTTCCTGCACAACTCATTCCAGTGTTTGACCCTTCTCACAGTAGACAAAGTGTTTTCATGTTTCATCTTGTGATCAGATGGAATCTCATGTGTTTTGATTTGCCTCATGTCCTGTCACTGGACACTGCTGAGAAGAGTCTGCCTTAGCTCATCAGGTGTTTTTAAACATTGATAAGATGCCCCTGTGACTGGTCTCCTTAAGGCTGAACAGCTCCAGACATTCCAGCCTTTCCCTATATGTCAGATGGCCCTTATCTGTAACAAGGTCTCATGTTCATTCTTACCATGTTCAAACTCAGCAAACTCATAGCAAATATAATTCAGTATTACCCATGCAGAATGGCCTCTTAAGAGGACTCAAGATTTTCAATATTAATTTTTTTGTTGTCACAGCTATCAGTATTTGAACAGGATGTCTCTACTTGTCTAAGTATATCTGACAAATCCAACCACATTTCAGATTTTCTGATTATTAATATTTGCTCAAGTAAACACTTGGTATCCTTTGCTTTCTAATTTTCACAGTACTCTTTCAGAGTTATTTCTCATACAGAATTTCGATGAAGGTTTTAGTTTGCAATCATTTATTTCTCTGAAGAGGAACAGTAGTGTTATGAAATGCCAGTAAGACTCTTGAGTATTATTTATACTATTGAAAATCTTGCTATTTACATCTTAAATCCACAGTTCCTACAGAAGGAAAGGAAAAAAAAGTAATACCTGCTCTATTGAGACTAAGAATACCCTTCCAAGCACTAATATTGCAGGATACCAGTTGCTCATCTCTGAGGGATGTTTTCTCAGCCATTCTGCTTACCTCTTCCCTTTTGCCAACTTTACTTGTACAAAACTAAGCTTTGTTCTGTGCAGAACCTTATAGTTTTGTTTGTTTTTTTTAAACATTAAAAACTAAGAGTTTATCAAATATACTTTTTAAAGTTGAAGATTATATATGAGCTCCAAGCTAATAAACATTTAATGAAGGAAGTGTTTCTAGTCGATACTGGCTAAATGTTCCCTTGAGACCAAAATGTATTTTTATAACAGAGTTCTTTGTATCTCCTTTGAAACTTGCAGAATTCCTCATTTAACTGAAAAAAACCCCACCTTGGTGGTGTTCCTGTTCAGAATCAGACTGGATAAGAGGCTGTAACTGAGGAATGGCTCTACAGACACACAGACACTGGTGAGTGATTAGGAAAGGTCAAACAGGTAACCACAGTGTCAGTCATGTGCCACTTCAGGGTTATTGTCATCCTAAGTAGAAAAGCTGAGGTAAAGAGAACCAGTCTTCTTACTAGAACATGGGCTATGAAGAATGCTGAGAATAGGTGATGAGATGCCACCTTGTGACAGACAGAAGGCGGCCCTGGTAGGGACAAGACATATTTCCTTTCAGAGCTTCTCTTGAATTTCCTGATTGGGAAATTCCAGAAACAAAGCAATTTCAGAGTCCTTCAAACTTCTGTGGATGTGATATGTTGGGGGAAAAACAAAAGAAGGTGCTTTGTACAGCTCAGGCTATTGGTATAAATAAAGATAAAATCTTAGAAAAACTGGTCAAGAAACTTCAGCAACTTCCCTGGGATGTAACAGAATGACTGTAATGAAAAGCAGATTTAAGAACTGGTAACAGAAAGACCATGAGAGCGAGAACAAATCAGACAAGACTATATGTCAAGTTCTAGCAGTAAAGAAGAAAAATAAGCAAGAGCACAGAGCAGCTTCCATACACGTGCTTTGTAATGAAGATACTGTGTCATTAAAAGCTAAAGTATCTGAGCTTTCAAAGCCCTAAATTATACCTCTCAAGTAACCTCAACAAGTTAGATCCCATTTTACTAATTTAAAAATCAGTAATACTTATCTAGTTGTTGCACTACTGGTGCCTTAATTTTTATTGCCTGCTAGAAGGGTTTCCTCTTAGCAAATCCTCCCTTAAACATTAAGTACTGGCAGTATTTAAATACACTTATTATGAAAATGTTTAATCTGACCTTAACATAAGTCACAGTATTCCTGTATTATCTAGAACGTGCCCCTATAGCATGCTGTTTTGATATAGCTGCAATATAAAGCATGTGTAAGTACTCTCTGAAATTTCAGGTTGAATGCTCTATTTCAGGCCAACTGAATAAAAATATTTTTTGTTAACTGCTTTTTTTTTTTTTTAATTACCCTTCCTTTGACAGGTGTGTTTTGAATATTGGAATACTCCAGCCTAGTTAAAACATAGGACTCACTGCAGCTCTTAAAAATGGGGTAGCTTGGGAAGCCTACATCCTACAAAGACATCTCTCCTAAAGCATCATTTGCTAAACACAACACCATAGGCTGGCTGGGCTATGCAAAGTAGCTGTGTCAACCTCCTCCCCACTAGCAGCTGCTACTTCTTGCCTGTCTCTCCAGGACCCACTCACAGGTCTAAAAGGTCATCAGACTTAGAGGATTAGATCCAAATGAAATATAACTGCACTGTAGTCAAGCCATCAACTGGGTGGATCAGTTCCCTTGATCTCACTTCCTATGCAACCAAACAAAAAGCTGTGTTGATACAAGGGAGAAGTCAGTATGAGTTAAGCAGATGAGAACTGAAAGAACAGCTCTTTCCATGGTCCTGTTGGCTATGGCAGGTTTACAGTGTTCAGTGAATTAGTTCCCTTCTAGTTGGCAAAGCCTGGTGGCAGGATATTACCCTTTTCTAGCTCTAAAAGCTTCTGTGTATCTGTGGAAAGCAGCACAGGCAAGTGCCTGGGTTAATTCAGGGCATGCATGGGGTGGGACTTTGTTTTCACTCAAGGGATTAAAACTACCCTCAAGTTGCTATGGAAAGTTTTGTAACAATTTATTTTCCAAAGGATGTTTTTCAACCCTCTAGAAGATTTTTTTTTTTGCCAAATACCTTCATGCTATTTGTATCAGTGACTCAGTGCAAGTCAGCACGTCAGCTAACCTTATGGAAAATTAACACGATCAAGAATAAAACAGTTGCCACCCAAACCCAGCAGCCAAGCTTCAAATATATACACCATAATACTCAGGATACTTTGGTCTAACAACATACAAAATAGCATTAGAAATCCAGAAGAAGGTTTTTAATGGCTTGGCTATGTGGTAGGAATGAAAATAACTTTGAATAGGAAGAACCCATCACTACCATTTTGTGGAAAAGTGTTCCATAGGATTATAAAGGAAATAATTTGAAGGTTCTGAATTTTATATCTAAAGCTCTGATTAAAGCAAGTATTTGCAGCCATGTTCCACAGCCCCAAAACCAAAACCATCATACAGCAGAAATGATGATTGATACACCTTTTGTTGAAGCAGCAGTGAGAAAAGGATTTAGCAGGTGAAGATTAAAACAAAAGCCCTCCACCTTAATTTCCACCTGAATTATGATGAAGACAGGCTGCATGTTAATTAAGAGCGGCAATCTTATTTTAGTCATATTACTTCCATGTCAGGCAATTAAAAGCTTTTTATAGTGTACCCACACCTAAATGCATGGTTACTTACACCAAATGGGATCATTCCATTTACTCTGGGGCATAGTCACAAAATCTAGGTAACATACAAGGTATATTAGAGTGATAACAGCATGGCTCACTTACTTGATCAGTTGTGCCCTGTAAACACTACAACTTCCCCTCTCCCCCCGCCGTACTGGGCAAATGACATAGAAACATTAAAGCCCAAAACAAAACAAAAACAAAACACCAAACCCCAGTGGAGTTAGTTCCAATGACAGAATGCATTTGCAAGCCAGGCAAGCAACTGTTAACAACCATAACCTACAATCAGTCCCAAGTGCTTATTTCCACCTCACAACCTCTTTTTCCTGCTGCAGTAGCATGAGTGCCTCAAGCCCACCACCAGGCCTCGAGACAGAAACTGGTACAAAACTTACAATCTTCTCCTCAGACATGCTGCTGGCACTGCTTCCTGCAGGCACAGCACAGCCAGCACAGTGCACCTGAGATGGAGGCATGCTCTGCAAAGGTTGAGACACACAACACATCACACAAACCACAGCTCTGACCACAGTGCTAAGTGGGTGCCAAGTTAGAAAGGTGGGAAGACTGATGAAGGTGAAACACCCATGCTGGCCATACAGACATCAAAATTCAAGTTAATGGGTAGGGAAAATCATGCACTCTTCCCAGAGTTTGAGGGTGAGGAACAAAGGCCAGAATTATAACCACCCCAGAATAGTTTCACAGAATTATGTTTGATCTGCAAAAAAAACCACACCAACATCTTACTGAATTTAAAAAAAAAAAAAAAGGTAGGTTACTGCTTCTTTAAAATAGAAGTACCCTGTAAAGGAGAATACATACCAAGAAGTAAAAAAACCCCAAAACCCACAAACCCTGTATTCAGGCAAAAAACAAAACACAAAATTCCACCAATATGAAGAGTGGCCTAAATAATTTTACCAGAGAATTACAAAATTCTGTTGCAACAGATGCAAATGATTTGCCAAGTACACAGAATCACTCCATCTGCTTTAAAAAAGCAGGTGGTTTTCAAAGATTACCTCTTGACTAAGTAGAGGTCGGCTTTCAAGTGGGGTCTTCCTTTTATGTTCCTCTTTCACTGGCATTAAGGGCTTGAAAAACTTTGGTGGCTGGGGAGAAAATGCTTTAAAAGGGCTGGCCATTAAAGCATGGGAATTCTCTGCTACAATACCTAGGTAAAAAAGCAAAAATAATGTATTTCAGTTCTTCATATCCTGACTGCAAGAGCATATTTCAAAACAACTGAAGGTTAAGCCATGCAATTGACAAGTTGCTGGCTACAGAAAAATATCAGTATTTTAGTATTTAACCACTGGCCTAGGCATGAAATAATGCAGAGGTCAGTGAGAAGTCTTCTTAGAGTAGTCCAGAAACAGAAGGAAAGCAGAGAACATCAGGATCTGCCCCCTCCATTCTGAGGCTCCAACATTTCTCCTTTTCATCCTGGTCATAAAAACAGCAGGAAGTATCCTTGAAACTAGAACTCAGAAGCTCTTTGCTTCCTGTGTCTCACCTGGCCTCTTCCCACAACACTGCAAGTCTGCCCTGTAACGAAGCCAGCCATCCTGCACAGCCAGGATGATCAAAAAAGAAATTATAAGCAAGGAAGTGATGAATAAACCCTCAGTCCCACTTCATTGCAGCAGTATTTCTACCTGCACTGCCTGGTCAATGTGACCTGAAGGAAACAAGGCATCTGTTACACACTGACAGGGAGGCACAACCAATATCCACATATCATGTAAAGAACCTGTCTAAGGACAATTTCCACTTTAAACAAAAGCATTTTCATCTTCAAATTCATAAAATAACAGCAGCTGCTTTTTGTTCTTTTGTGGTGTGTGGTTTTTTGTCTTGGTTTGGGTGGGTTTTTTTCTTTTTTTTTTTCCTGCAGTTTTGATTTGTATTTAGCACGTTCTGCCCCCTTCTTGGTTTTTTGGATACCCTCAATTTTAAACCCTTTCCTGGATGTCTTATGCATTTCTCCCTTTCTCCCCTGCTTCCAGATTATGGTTAGCTCCTTAAGTAGAAGCTGGATAACATATTTATTAGGAAAAAAGCACTGGGAATTTCATTTTTAGTTTAATGCAGTAAATAAGAATCCACCAGCACTGTCATATAAAATCTCACCACTGCCGTCTTTGCTCTTGCGAGGTGACTCCCTGGGTAAAGTACCATAGCATGATACATCTTGGTAACTGGAACAACAGTCAGATATATCTAGGTGACTTTCAGACCAACCCTAAAAACACAAAAATACATAAATCTGCATGATGATGCAGGAAAATGTGGAAAAAATAATAGGTAAACTCGGGTGTTTTTTTTTTAAAAGTCAAACAAACCCCACAAACCAAAGGTATGTCAGTTACTGACTTCAGACAATTTTCCTGTCACAGAAATGGATTGTTTTAAAGCTAATCAGCTGGTCAGTCAGGTGTTTAAAGTTTTGCTCTGTTTCTTAAATATCAGTTTATAAAATTCTAATATGAAAAGCAGAGAAGGACAATAAGGTTTTATGCAAAATTGCATGTAATGGGTGCAATATCTTTGAAGATATATTATGTAAATCAACTGCTTTAAATACTATTAAAGGAAAATACTATTTCTATTTCCTTTTTTTTCTCCTCAATTTTCAAACACATCTTGCTTCTGGTGGGCCTGGGAAATCTGGGAATGTGAGCTGTTTGTTGCTACATTTCCATACCTTGTCATCTTCATCACAGGCAGAAAGATCCAGTCGACTACAGGACACCTACAGAACACCAACAGACAGAATGACAAAATGCCTACCTTTTATTTGTGACATGTAATACTTTGCAGAAACACTATGATCATTTAGTCCTAATAAATATTTTGCTCTCTCTTTTCAGACCAGATTATGCATAAAGACATCTATGTTTCTGCTGTATGAGTGCATGAGAGAACATAAAATGGCAACCACCCCTTATAGTATGAAAAAAGTTAAAGGGACTTGAAGGTAAAAGTAATCTGAATCAGGGCAGTTGTCATCCTGAACTACTTCCTAAATGGATATCCTTGTGAAAGGAGAAGAGTTTCAACCAACCCTCCCTCTTCCTTGTTAACTCTGTAATCTCCTAGGACAGACAATTTTGGGGAGGGGTTTCACTTGGTGACCACTTTCCTGCAGGCTGGTTAGTCCCAGCACAGAGTAGTCATTACCACATCTTGTTGTGCAAGCATTACACCAGCACAGACAGCAGCCCCTGCCCCATCAGTGCTAACCACGAAGGGTCCTTACGTTGTGCACGTTCGGAGTGCTGATGCTCCTGCGGATGTTCCTGGCTTTGGTGGAGAGAGCCTCTTTGACAGTGACTGCCTGTGTAAAGAGAACAAAACACTAGCAGCAATGCCATGGTCTCCTCGGGAGAACTGAGCAAGTGGGATAGGGACATTTTTTCAGTGTAGCTAACAACTGCAATCAGGGCTTGCATTCACAAATCTTAATTTGCACACACAGCCACCAAAGCTTCTGTCTGAAATTCATTCTTTGGCCTTTGCTTGTTCAGGTTCTGACTACTACATCATTGCCAGCTTTAGTTACTACATCCACCACCTCTGGAAATCTGTATTTCGCAGAAGTAACTTTGTCTTACATTTATTTGTCCTATGATCTCTAAAAAAAAAAATCCAACTGAAACAAAAAAAGCAACACAGTATTTTTAAAAAAATCAATCATCTCTTCTTGAGTTCTCATAATCCAGTGCAAAGGGTGCAAGAAAAGCCTTTTCCTTGCCTGTCTTAGTCGTTCAAGGCTCAGAATGTTCTCCACTTGCAGCACACCTCGTGTGTATTTCTCAATGTAGGTTTCGCCATCAGATGTGCCCTCATTCTCACTCCTTGCTGCCATCAGTGCTAGGGTCTCACGATCCTCAATTTCTTCTGTAGCCTAAAGTAGAAGTTACACCATTCAAGGTTTCAAAAAGGAAAGCCAATTGTTTCAGTTCACTTTTTTAGACCAGTTCAATCCAAAAATCAGTTTGAATTGGGCATCTTAATCAGCAAACTTAATTACAGTCAATGACCCAGGGCTGTTCCATAGAGATGCAAATGATGCTGAAGGAATCAAGCTTAGGAGAAGTTTTGAACAGTTGCTATAGTAAAAGCACCTCCAGAAATAATGCAAATATAACCTGAAATTGCATATGTTAAGGCTCAACTAATGACAATTTCCTAGGCAAGGAAATTTAATTTCCTTCCCAAATCTTAAAATATGCTGTGATTTCACTAGAGTTTAAAATTTAAGTAGTACTGCAGCAAAGTGACAATCACATGGTGACAAGACTATTTATGTTTTCATTTGTCCAGTTTGTTTGCCTTTAAAATAAATCTTATGGTACATTTACAACTTGTATAAGCTTTTTCTATAAAAAGTAATTTATATTCCTGTGAACTCAGCTTCCCAGCTATTCTCTTTTCAAAGACCTGAACATTCCTCTGAATACCCTCTATATTTTCCCTGTAGACACTAATGGCCATTCAAACAAAACTCTACCACAAAAACTCAGTTAAACACAGTAGAAGAGAAAATAAAATCCCCACAGTTTTCAACTGTTTAAAGATAAACATGATGTAACACAGAACTTCAGTATATTCACTCTGGCAAACTGCCTCATATCAGCAAAGCAGGACATTTACTTTCTAATCAGTATCACACACTGCAGTAGGTCAAGTCTGTTGGTTTCTGTGAATTTGCCAGAGAAATATCCTATAGTTTACCTTTGGTATATTGGATACTATTTCATAAGTCACTCCACAGGCATAATATATATTTTTCAAGGATATTCTCCTTTTCAGGCTCTGGGTAAAACTCTAGAAAGAAATTTTCAGTTACTGTTTTGATAATTATTATTTATGACATCCTAAGAAATAAAACATGCCATGCAAAATCTGATTACAAAGGCAATCAGAATAATAATTTATTAAATTACTTTTTTAGCATTTATGATATTTTATGTCATATTTACAACACTGTGCTCAGTATACAAGGCTACTAAGTTCAATCATTTGAAGAATGGACAGTTCAAAGAAATATACCAGTACACAGCTTCACTGCAACCTATAAAAACCTAGTTTTCATTTCTCTCTCATTAGACTTCCAGAATTAAGCAAGCAGTTAAGGAAACACATTCGTTAAATTAAGAATATGGAACAAAACAAGGAATAAAAGAATATATAAATTTATTACCTGCTTGTTATAAATGTTGGCTGCAATCCTTTTGCGTAATACCAGTTCCATTGCAGCAGGGTGACTAAGCTGCACAGTAGTCTTCACAATTAAGTAAATTCTCTCATTTTGAGGAGTTACCCTATTCAGGTGCACTGAATCATGGACAGAAGAGTCCCAGGCAGCAGTGGCTGAAATCTATGCAGACAAATTAAGTAGAAGAAGGAAAGGGAAATCAAAGATTTTATTACTCTAACAACAGGTATCATTTTCAAAGATTTAATATGAAGTAAAACAATTACTTAATTTAAGAAAAATCAGCATCATTGAACTAAGTGGAGTCAATCCTCCTTTCCATAGTAAGGAATTTATCCAAAGAAGCAAAAAAAGAGGTGTTAAGATACTGGGGGAAACAGTCATCACCACAATCCCTGCACTGTGCAAACCCTGCCCCAAAAGGAAGTCTTTACATGGCTGGAGACAGAAAGGAAAGCAAAAGCAAGACTGGATGAAGGAATACAAGTCCTACTGCTACTGTATTAAAACTATTACTTTTAATGTAAAATCTTTCATCTATATTGGATTAGGCTATAACAGCCCCCACATAAAAACCCTGCATCCATTCTGCAGAATGGGGTTTTTTCCTTTCCTCTGCCTTCTCCCCAACCTTTCCTGTCTCATTTGTTCTGGAAATGATCTCAAACAATAGTCTAAGTAGGAACAGAACATATAAGGAATCAGTTAAGAAATACCTAAATGGATTCAGAACCATTAATTTCCAACAATTCCCAAACCACGTATTTAAAAAACAATAATTTTGTGCCACAAATTAAAAAAGTTTATTTAAGTAATAAATTAAAAATTTATTTAAGTATTAAGCTTTGCAGAGTGTGCACAATAAACCAAGTTATTTTTTCTAAAGAATTAAGAATTTGCAAGAGAAATTATGGAGGGGTGAGGAAAGCAGGAAAAGGGATTTTGAGTCAGGCAGTTGAACTGTTCTTTTGCAAAGAGCTAAGACTTGTCATCTCTGAATTAAGGCAGAAGAGCTAACAAGTCATAGCCTCTTAAATTCTATATAAATAGGCCAGAAAATCAAGGCAGCCCTAGATACAGATGGTACTTCTAAGACAAAAAGGTAATAATAATAATAATAATAATAATAATAATAATAATAATAATAATAATAATAACAACGATTAAATACACAGAAGTAGGAAATAAAACATAAGAAGAAAGCATTAACAAGCTTCAGCTGTCTAGAAGGAGGCTTGCTAACAATTTACCTCATCATCACTGTGTTTTATGATCGGCAGATAAAAGAATGGGCTCCCATGCTCCTTTGGTAGTATTGAGTTAACTCCTGATGCATGGGGACCTATAAGTTGTTCATTGGCACTGAGGTCATCAGCTAATGAAACAAATGTGCAAAGAATGAAATAGTTTTATACCAAGGGATATGAATATATAGAGGCAAAGTTGTAATACAAAGCTGTAATAGAGGTCTACACATATTTCATAATATATTTAATCCTACTTAATCTTATTACTATGCAGCATTTTGAAGATGATTTCAGCATACAAAAGAAATTGAAAATAGCAGTTCTAGCTACATTAGGCTTTTAGCTAAACAAACAAACAAATGGTGTGTAATGCCACAATCAACCTGTTTAAATATCCTATTTGATCTACTGTCCGCTCATCTCTACTGACAGTAAAAAAACAACCAAATAAAAACATTCCTTGTGAGCATAGATGAAGGAAGAGGGTATTTCATTTTCCAAAAGCATCTGCTAAAGCAGTTATTGATGCATTGCCTATATAAATATGTGCAGTAGCCCTCTTCAGTGCTGGATGTGATATGGCCTGTGGATCCTCCTCTGCTTTATGTTTAGGTTTGTAATTAGACTTGATTCCTAAACAATGTGGAGCTACCTCTAGTCTCTTGTTACTTACAAGAATATATATCAATATTCTTCTCATATTGCATATGGCAGTTGCTATGAGGACCAGAGTTTTAAACATCCTGATATATATATATATATTAGAACTAAATACCTTCAAAGGTAGAACACTTAGATTCTCTTTAAAAAGCTCATTCTTTAAATGAGCTGTTTAAGACTCAACAGATCAGTGGAAGGAGCTCTGAAAGCATTGGGAGATTCTCCATTAATGCTCTAATAACATGTGCATTTGTACATCAAAACACTTAAAGGATTTCCTCAGCTGCTGTTTAATTCAAACTAAGCTTGCTTTCTTACACTATTTTCTGTTGTACAGCATATCACTGTACTCCTGTGTTCCCTGACTTTTATCTTTATGCTAAAATAATTGTTCTTAATTATGCCAACATATGCAACCAGAAGAAAAAGCACTTTACAAGCCATATCAGACAGTGTCATTGCCAGGACTTGTTTGATTTCTTACACCTTTCAGGTTCATTCTTCCATTTAACCATTTATTCACCCAAATTAATCCCCCATTTCTCCCTCCACAAGTTTCTTAATCTGCTTTTACAACATACCATTCAGATCAAGGAAGAGGACAGGTATATGTGTTTCCATTCCTGCAGGTGGAATCCTGAAACAAAACAAACTGCTAGTAACAAAGAAGGCAAACTCAGACCCTAAGCTAATGTGGGCAAACAGATCTCCATGCAATATTCATTAACTGTAACCAATGGCTAAAGCTGTCAACATTTTGATGGCTACTCTGAACGCCTGTGTGGCACAGACAGCATTTTGTTCATTTACACACAGAGCTAAATCTAGAGCTTTGCCAAAACTCAATTCACACCACACAGCATGTGGCAGTTGCTGTGAGGACCAGAGTTTTAAACATCCTGTTCTGTTCCTTATGAAGTTAACTGGTTGTAGTCATCTCATGTATGAAGATCAGCAACCCTCCAAACAACTAGATATGTAAGTACTGGCACTCTTTATATCCATAAACATGCTTTTAGCTACATGTCCACAGCACACCTCAGATGGATAAGGGGAAAAATTGAGATAAAAGAGTACTGCTATATTATTGCCCAAATACTATTGGAGACATTAGTGTACACTTGATTAGAGGAGTGTTTCTTGTCCATACTTTCCCAAACCTAATATGTTGCTTTCCCCATTTTTGCATGTCAGCTTCAAAGATGTTAGTTAAAACACAAATTTAAATGAAACTAGAGAAATATATTACAAATTTGGATGAAACAGAGAACACATCCTTTGAAGTCTTTGAAAGAGTTTATCCTCTCTCCACCCTTTATTGATGACATTATCATGTATTCTACCATTCATCTTTCAACTGCTCCCTTTCTGAAAGGAATCAAATGACTGGATCATTTTCTCAATTATATAGAGTTGTAAAATACTGTATTATATTCAAAGGTGATTTTCAAACCTTGAAAACTATTTCAAAGCTTTGTTATGTAATATCTTAGTTAAGCAAATCTTTCTTACATTCAGAGCAGCACCTGACCTCCTAAAACTTTCTGTCAGCTGAATGCAGTTTGTAGTATCACAGGAGAACACAGGAAGCTCCAAAACATCCTTAGATTTGTACCTTGCAGCATGCACAGTTTATGTACAAAAAGATGGCAACTCCAGTGGCTTTTCTGAACATACCAATTTGCGGGGGCACCGGGAATTCCACTGCCTGGTGCTGGAACAAACACTGCATTCCTCTCTTCTGTCAGCCCTACCCACTGCTCCACCAGCCGGGCTTCTCGTTCTATATCATCCTCAGATTTTTCTACAGTGGAAGAGATTAGGATTACAAATGAGACACACTTTTTGTGGTATAGGGCATAAAGTACTTAGGATTGAAACTTCGAACTGCAAACCTTGTTTGTTGCTGATCTTTTGGATCTGCTCATCTAAGTACTCTCTGCGTTTTATTAATGCATCAGACCACCTTTCTCGTACACAGTTCAAATCTTCTTCCTAATATGGAAATAGAGAAAAAAGTCACTGGACTATGTGGGTAAAAATAAAGAGCAGTGAATTTTGTGGTAATTTAATCAGAATTTATATTAAAAGGCTTGCATGATGCAGAAAACTTTTTTTCCCCTGAATGACATGCATACTGATTAAGCACCTCATCACCCATGAAGGGAAGTTTATTTGCTTTCAAGTCTCAGACTTCAACAGGAGAAAAGAAAATGTGACTGTCTCTGCTGCTGAACAGATTACACACCATGGGTTAATTACTCACAGAAGTGGCAATCAAATTTTTGATAGAGTATGGAAGAGGAAAACCCAGTATCATCAGTTGATCATAAGTTCTCCTGAAGATTAGACAGGTCAGCACACCCTCAAACCTGCACAAAATTCCATTGCTAGCAGCTGCTATCCGCGCAATTAAAAGATTTCTCATGCAAACAAAACCCATCATGCAATCATGCTTTGTGGTATCACAGAAAATCTGGTTGGTTCTTCTCTGTGATATGTCAGAAAGCGCATAAACAGCCCATAGGAAGTTAGTACCTTAAATTATATTTTTGAGATTGCTAGGAAACTTAACATATCATCTTAAGGGATGTCAGCATTCTCACCTAACTGGTTTTACTTCTGTAGGACTGCCTATTAGAAAAGTCTTCTATGTAGAAATCTGAAATTTATTTTACTTTGGGGGGGATTTCCTCTTCTGCTCTTTCCCACCTTTTGAAATGAGTCTTCTGCTACACTGCCTAAATTGTGACTTATCTCACAGAAAATCAGGGTCAAGGTTGGGTTTTGTGCAGATAAAAGAAAATTGCTTCATTGAAGCTTCTGTATCTACCCCCCCATTCACATCCTCCACTCTCTCTCACTCAAGGATTTCAGAAAACTGCACAACATAAAAGGTTATGATATTTTCTTTAGAAAACAAACAAAATATCCTATGCTGCATAATTTGCCTGGAAAAGATGCCTGCAGCTGCTGGTTCTTTTCCCTGTAATATTCATTGGAAATTGTTTTCATTCTAAATTAAAGTTTCAAAGCTTTTATTCCCATAGAAATTCATGTAGCCAGTTAGGAGAGCTGACTGCAGAGTACTAGAGAAGAGAGGACACTGTAAGAGTATAAAGTCATAAGGTAAATTGAAATAGCAGTGGTTTATAGCCCAGGTAGCCTCTAAAATGCACAGCATGTGTGTATTTCAAAGCCGCTTTTGCTTGTTCATTTGAGAGCTGCTGGCCATTAGCATTAGCTGTGCCCCATGCCGCAGGATTGACAGCAACAGCAGCAATACCTGGTAACTATCCATATCACCACCATCATCCTCCTCCTTCTGGTACGAGAAAATACATTTTGTAAAACACAAAAACCCACGCATTTCACTCAACAGAAATACACAGAAATAACCCAAAACATGAATACCAACATTTCTGCCACAAACTTGTAAATGTTAAAATCACAATATTCAAATAATTAGTAGGAAGATTTTTTTTCATTAGACTGTAGCAGGTCAGCCATGATTTGAGGATTAGTGAATATGTTTATTTAAAAAAAAATAAAAATTAAAAACCTCACAGAATCCAGTGCCAGAAAAATGACTAAGCAAGCAGATCACTAATCTCAAACTCTAGTTTCATCTGTATCCAAGGTTAGAATTATTTGTGGAACTGTATGCAAACCTTCTGACAAAAGGCATCTTGCTTCCCTGGATGGCCCATTCCACTTGTTCTTTGCCATCACTGTCAAAATCATGCTTCATTTCCAATATAAATTTGTTCAGTGTCAGCTGAAATAATTTATGCTTCTTAAGGACTTCTCTGGCTATGTGGAATAGCCCCCTCACATTCAGTGATGATTGGTTTTGATTCTTTGATAAGAACTACTTGGTGTTTTTTGAAAAGCTCAACAGTATTTCACTACATTTTCTCTATTAAATTTCTTTTTTTTTTCTTTTTTCTTTTTCTTTTTTTTTTGCTTCTCCCCTCCTCAACTTTCACCATCCCTGGAAGGGAAGGAAACTAACAGCACTAGGAATCTAGTATTAATTAACTCTACACACAAAGATAGAAACCATTTCCATATTCCTTCTGTTCTATCACACCCAGTACTTTATCAGTCATACTTTCAGTTATAAGCAATAAAATACACAGGTTTAGCACCACAGGCTCACGTTACATGTATTAACCTCAAGCACATGTAAAACTGTAAATTGTACCAGTGTGCTAAGGTCCCTTTTGGAATTATGTTGGGCTGGGTCTAGAACAACAGAACCACACCAAACTGAAAAATTAGCTGCCTTACCTGGTAGCTGTCCAAGCCCCTTTGCAGCTTGGTTGATCTGGCAGTCACCCCACCTACAGAGACTGAAAGAATAGCTTCTACCATGAGAGGCAACGTTCCTGAATGCTGCACAGGTTTCACTGTCACCTGAACTCTGCGAGAATGACCCTAAGCAGGAAATTGAGAGGGAGAGAGAAGCTAAGAATAAAATTAAAAAATCAATTTAAGCATGAATAAGATGTCAAGGAGAAAATACATACCTGCCTAAGCTGGAAAATTCCACCTGTGTTTACATCTTTTGCCTGATGGAGTTCAACTGCAGTGTATTCACCCATCTCATTCAATTCTTGTATGGAAATCCACATTTCTATTCTTCGAGTTACTTCATTCCATCTAAAAAGACATCCCCATAAAAACTCACGGTTGCCTCAAAATATTTTATGCACCACAGGTACTAAATACTTTTAGAAAGTTGATGGAAGGATTAATTGGTAATTTATTTGTACCTGTCTCTCAGTGTCCTAGTTTTTGCATGAAGAGAATCAACCTCCCAAAGAGAGCTGCCATTGCCAGTACATCTGTGACCCCACACCTCAATAGCAAGAGCTCCTTCTGAAATGAACTCCAAAAACTCCTCTGTGACATTGACCACATAGTCCTGGCAATAAGAAAAACAAATCACATTCAACCATATTAAAAAAATTGTATCTCCTCAATTTGCTTGTAAGGACACACCAAACAACCAACTTCCTGCCTGATAAAACCATACAGTTTGCATCAGAAAGCTCAACTCTGAACAGGAAAGTTGTAAAACCTCATCATCTCAGCAATTCATGCTCTTGCATACCACATTTCATACTTTGAAAATTTCCATAAAAGTGATGTCACAGCTCCAGAGATCTCTTTTAGGCTACTAAGCTTACCAAACAAGGAGATAATCAGCTGTCATTATATAAATGTTAGCTTTCTCCACATATTAAAGATAACATCTGAATTTAAAAGATCTTTTCCTTTTGCTACATTTTGAAGAAGTGACAAAGTGAAACATTATGGCATTCTTAAGCAGAGTTATAAGTCATTAGTTGTATGACTTGACTCCTTCCTTATTCCCCCAGCAAAACAAGGCTCAGACTCTAAACAGTTTCTCTCAGATATATGATCTTACTGGGAACACTATTTCATAATAAAAATACTTACCTTACAGTGAGAGAAGGTCACTGTAAAATGAGCATCTTTGCTCTGAGGTGAAGGCACATCTGGATCTACCACTGGTGCTGCTACTGTTGACTCACATTGATCCCAAAATGTGTATTGACAAAAGACAAAGTTGGAGAGATTAGGTGGCAGTCCAGTTGCTTCTTTTATTTTTACCTGAGGAGACAAAACAAACGTTGTCATGAATATGACTGTTTCTTCTTCAACTGAAAATTGAAGATCAACAGTTAGAAGAAATTTTAAAGGACAGTAAGTATGTTCCCATTTAGGAAATCTGATTTTGCATATACAGAAACATAGGTGTATGGACTTCACCCATGTACATGTTTTGTTTGAGGAAGCTGATAAACTCAAGTGGAGAATGAAATGGTTTACCACAGAAGAAATTAAATCCATACACCACCCATAGATAGTACATTAGAAGATCGGACTACAGGAGATAGATGTAGAGAAAAACTGTTACTCCTTCTGTGTCTGTAAAGGATTGTCTTTGTAACACCAGTATTTATGGTGCAGATGTACATCTACTAGAAACTAACACAAATTAAATCAGCCACTGGCAACCAGTGACTGGCCTACCCTGAGCTGGAACAAGAGAAGTCCTTTCAGAGACTTATCAGCAAGCGATAGTCTACACAGCTTAGTACTTTCCATCCGACTGACTACTTAGTTACAGAGGCCTGAAACCGTAAACTTCACCAGGTGTTCTCACTCACCCTGCAGGAGAGCTTTTTCGCTCTGTGAATAATTTCCCCGTTGTTATCCATGACTTCCAGACTCCCACTCTCACTGGAGTTCTCAGATGAGTCATCTCCTTCTACCACACGTTCTGGGACAGACCCAGTGACACGCATGACTTCAATATGCAGCCGCCCTGCAACCTGAAGGCAATTACACAGAGGACATACATGGCCACTTGAAAAACACTTATTCACTGGGGAACAGGACAGCAGGCACCATTTGCTTGCTAAACCCCTGGTACACAGGGATCCTCCGAGCTCAATGAGCCCTGCAGGAGCACCCAGCGTGCTCAGCCCAGTCCTACCTCGCCCTGCTGGCTGATGATGGGCACGGCATACTGCAGCTTCACGTCGTAGAAAAGGCACTCCAAAAACACATTGGCGACGCCGATCAAGTTGTGGTTCTCCTGTGCTTCATAGAAAGGATCTCCCCTCTTGCCAATCAGTTTCCTTATCTGTTTTAGAGATAATGAAAGAGATGTCACAAAACCACCAGCGTGGGAACAGGAGATAAAATAACCTCATAGTATTAAAAGATTGTGGCACAAAAATGACTTCACTACCCATTTTTGTTCCTTCCTGTTACACAGGCAGAAAGAGACCAGAATCATTTTACAAATTTGACATGAAATCTTTGAGATGAGACATTATACAATCCTTTCTTTACTAAGGGATATAATAATATCATGACCTGCATATTTTAGCAATGTCAAGGCAAAGCAGACTTCACCATGAGCAATCACAGTAGCCACTGATTTCAAGATGTTTCACCTTTTCTGCTCTGTTTATAATTCTTAAATGAGAGGTCAAACCATCCTCAGGTTGTGCTGGTCTGGCTGCTGGCTACCACTACAAGGGCAAAGGGAAGGTGCAGGATGACTCCTATTTAAACCAACAAGTGTTTTTATGACTCCCATAGAGCTGAGATCACACCTGCAGCATTCCCCATTACAGCCACAAAGAATTCATGCAGATTCCTAGCACAATATGCACTTCTCAGTGAATCTGTTAGTTCCTCCCCTTCTTCTCTTTTGTCTTCAACACATGCATTTGACCTACATGTTTCTATGTAGCACATAGAACACATGCATTATGGACGACATAGAAAAGAATGATCCTGGCTCAGGCAGACATAATGTATTCAAATATGTGCTATCAGTTCTTACTAAAGTCAGCAGCAAAATCATCGTTGTCTTCAATGGGAACAGATGAAGTGCTTGACCTCCCCTGTGTTATGATTTTAGAGATTCCCATTGTCCCGTCCAAAGCATGTAACAAAGGCACAAGAGTTGTTCAAACATATTTAAGAATGATTCTTGATACAAGTAATTTAGGTGCTTCCTAACAGCCACAAGACAGTAAGATATATTTCTTATGCACTTCTACCTGGATACTTAGATGATGTCTTCTGGAATACCAAATATCACATCTCTTTCCAGTAAACAAGCAAGTTTTTGACAAATCTCAGGCTTATCTGCCAAGGCTAACGTGCTACTTAAATTCTTACAAAACACCACTTGGTTATGATGGAAATACTGATGTAGACTAATATCTTCAATTGATTTCTTCACTGCTTTAAGGCTGGGGAATATACAAATGAAATTAAAGAATACTTCATAGTTTAAAATCAAGTTTTATCCCACTAGTATGTTCTGCACCTTGAGTGTATCTAAGGAGAATTCTTGTTAGCTTTGACACTGACTGCAATTTAATAATTTTATTTCTAATGCAGCTTGCTGCTTCCATTCAGAGCTGGTGGTCATTTTCATGCCAGGTAAACATGTGCTTTTAGTGGCACTGTGAGTCACTACCTCAGCACAATTATATCTGATCTCAGCACACTTACCATCTGAGAACACAAGTGAGATAAGACATACCTGTGTTTTATTATGTATGGGCATTTTGAATATTTAATATTAGTCATACTGTTTTGTTCTGCGTTTTTGTTTGCTTTTGTTCTTAAAAATAAAACATAGCACCCTAATCTTTCATATACGAATTCATTGCACTTGCTCTCTATAACATATTAAAAGGGGTTTAAAGAAAACAAACTCAGTGATCCATTTCAAAAATACATAGATTACCTCAGGAATTTTCTCCTTCCATTCTTGATAGAGGTCTCTCATGTCAATCAATTTGTTCTCTAGTTTCTCAATAGTCCACACTTGAGTACCTTTTCCTTTTCTTCTCACTTGAATTGCAGGCTCGCTTACTATTGCACCCCTCTAAATCAGAAGAAAAAACAATCAGTGAAGGAAAGGTATATGTAAGTAGTTTAACTCTTCACTCAAATTGCATTCTTAGAAAGGAATAAAATACAGAACATGCAGCTTCTCTCTGCATGCCAGTCATGCTGCTTCTGTCCTGAGACAGGGCATGGCCTATACACATCTCTGAGGATCCAGATCTCTTTATTCTTCTCGAACAATGACCATTCCCACAGGAACATTAACACAATTCAATCAAAGCCCTTAAGACAAGCATATTATCCTAATTGCTATTACATTTACAGCAGCACTGCAAAACCCTTCAAGACACAAAACTGTAGGAAACTGTAACAAAACCCATTAATTTCTGCAGATATAACTAAAATGCAGGTTCTGCAGCAACTGAACACAAATGTCTGCTCATCATCTGCATGCATATATGGTGATCAAACACTTGAAAACAGCAAGAGCCATACTTAATGCTCTGTTGCCATTTTTACTTACTTTCAGCATATTAATCAGGTAATACTTCTATTTTGCCTATGCACAATCTAACAAAAGTAACACTTTATTGGCTCAAGCTGGATGAATGATATATGTCTACAAGGTTTAGCCACAAAGCTACATTTTCCAGCATTCTTTGTTATCATTACCTTTTTGTTGGCACTGAGGTTTTCAGCAGGGATCTGAAGTGTTACTTGATAATCTGTTAGCTTACTCATTTCTTCTGCTAAGAAGTTTGCTTCTCTCACCAGAGTATTTGCCTTTACTATTTGCTCTCGTAGTTTAGCCAAGCTCTGTCGAAACAATTCATCCCTGTGGTGCAGTAGGTAACATGAAAAATACACAGAAACCTATTTCTATTATTGGAAAGCTGCAAACAGAGGTGCTAACAAAGACTTTTCTGAAACAAGTTTAAGAGGAAATGCTGAGTAGCACTGTGTCAGTGAACACAAAACACTCCGACAATTTTATTGAGGGAAAGCAGTGATCACATATTAAACAAACAAATTACTGTTGAGGCATGTCTAGTACAGTGATGCCCAAATAAAAGGTCACAGTAATATGGGAGCTGGTACAGTGATAATTTGTTTAAAGCCCTGAGGACATTTTGAATTTTCAAGAAATGAAATAATTGCAGCTGTCTTTGTCTTTAATCTAGAGTCTTGTTCCATAGAATCTACCAGTCCCAACATGTGAGACTTCATCTTGATAAAACCTGCTCTTCCTCAGACCATAATGTTAGAACCTGCATTCACTGCAGCCCACAGCTTTGTATCACTCCAAGGGCTTTGCAGTGACCACAGACATCTCCCCACTTACTCAAGTATACACATTAAAAAATATTACAAAAAAAAAACTTAAACCCTATTTACCCAAGGTGTCTTTTAAGTAACAGATGAATGAGCACAGATTAAAGCCTGTGCACTCAGTTTCTGGACAAATTCCAAAGAGGTTTCTCAGGCCTGTCTGAGCAAATCTACTCTAATGCAACACCTGGCAAACCTGCTATGACACATATTATACATACACCTGTGTACTAAGATATGCCCTCACCCGGGATTCTCATCTTTAAATTACCTTTTAAAATGATCATGATTATCCCTCTGAGCAAAGTTCATTCTGTAATCTCAGCAGCACTTACTGAGTCTTATAAAGGTGATGAGACACAAGATCAAACCTTGGATATTTCAGTCACCAGCTCTCCCCTGTATTATGTTTTTAGCCTTTCTATGCAAAGTCCTACTGAAATATGGTACACGTTGAGCACACACACTTCTCATTTCTACAGAACACCTTAAATTATACACAGCTATAGGAGGAACGAGGGCCTTCCTATGAATACAGGCAAAGTCTGCCTGCTGCTAACATGCCTCTCAGTCACCAACAGAATTCTATTGGAGTGGTTAATTTTTCCAAAAAATCCCAAGGAATGGCTAATTCAAACTGCACTCTGACAGCCCCCAGGTTTACCACAACCAAAGTGGTATACAACCAGCAGTCTTAGCAAGCAGCCCTGAATTTTAGTGCCTTCAACATGACAAAACATGCGGCTTTGTCTCTCTCCCCTACCAAGCCTAGGTTTGCAACAATGGTGGGTTTTATTTGGGCTTAAATAGCTGCTACCCTCAGTGGATTTTTAGTATCTTCCTCCATGTCTCCTCCCAGCATTAGATGGAAAATTTCTTTCCCTCTGCCTCTTGTTTCTGTTATCCAGGCTATCAAAATTAAATAAGTAATTCCAGCCCATGCAAGTGGCACATTCCACAGACAGCTATAATTCTGGATTCACATAGCAAACTAAGGCAGTCAAAAATTAATCACAAGAAATTATTTGATACTGAGAATGCACTACTACACCTACAGCCACTGTAAAACAACTGCCTAACCTGGGAAACTGAAGGCAGCTTTTATCTGTATGTAAGTGCTGTAAGAGCCATTGGATCCAGCTACAGCCAGTCACTTCCCTGATCTGGGACACCAGCATCTGGAAAGCTTTTTGGGAGTCTCCCATACCAATCTTAGCTAGATTCTTGAGAAAGGAATGGTTTAAGACTAAGGCAAACTTACAAGTAACTCAACCAATTATTATGGGCAGTTCTTAAAACAGTTGTGTTTTTCTGGATTAAAAAAAAAAAAGTTCCTGCAACTTTTAAGGATGCCAGTCTGCTGCAAAGGAAAAATCAACCTATATTTAATTACACTGTCCCATTTTGGAACTAGAGCTGTGCCACTCAAAAAAACCCCACAAAACCAAGCTGTGCCAGAACCCTTCCAGAAGGAAAAATAAATAAATAAATAAAAGCTTCAGATAGGATTTCTTAGTTCTTACTACATTAAACATACAATAAGCTCCACTAGGGTATTAACTGGGGCAAATACTCATTGAACATGAAACTCTGAAACAAAGCCAGGCAAGAAGAAACAAGTGACACTCACTTGTGGTCATTTCAAGTCTCTGGGACTCCCAATGCCAGATAGAGAATATGCTGGACTAAACCCCTGGTCCAGTATACCACCACCCCAACAAATAAAATTTGTTCAAAGTTACAATGGGTTAACTTCATGCCAACAGGATTTAACACCAGGCCAGGTATCATCTGTCCTTCCACAGTCAGCAGAAAGTGGGAATAACCTCTGTGCAATGTGTTCCAGCTGATCTGACAGATATAATAGCCACATGCCCACATTTGATACCTATCAAATTAATTTTGCTGGCTGATCCAGTAGAGCTCAGCTTCATTTGCCACAGCAACAGATAGACAAGCTAAAACTACACCGGTCAAATCCCCTGCAATCCAAACTCTTGGAACTTTTGCACATTTTGCACATCCAGTCTTCCCATTCTCCCCAGGATTTCTTGCCCTCTGGCCAGTTGGCTGGTAAACATCCTCTCAGCAACATGTTGCCATGCTTTTACAGCAGAAACCACTCAAAGGGTTTTTTGCTGGTTTCTTATTTAAGACAATTCATTTCCTCCTCCTTTTTTTCAGCAGCCAAAACCTCTTCTAGAACTAAAAATAAAAATAAAAACTATACCTAAGAGGATCTTCTGGAGGACAGGGAACTGATAAGCTCTTCCAAAAAACTGATTATTCAATGGCAATGCCATCAAAACATTATCAGACTCCTCATGGATCGCTCCAAAGAGAATCCATTCTCCTCTTTTTTACAATGCAGCGAAGTACAGTCTTCATGCAGCTCAACAGTTACACAGAGTAATGCATTCACCCATGAAACTCAGAAGCAAAACTTCTTTTTCAAAGCACAGTTCCTTCTCAGAAACATCTAAAAACTACTGAGAAGTAAAAGCTGACAGAACACTTAGCCTTGATATCACTCCAGATTCTCTTCTTTGTGATTACATGGTTATGGTGGTTAATTTTAAGCTAATCAATTACCATTTTCTATTCTCAGCTCTCAAAGACAGGCAAGCATTTTGCTACTTCCTTTTCCCTTCAGCTGCATCTTTTTAGTGGTACTGCCTCCCCTGCCAGTAAGCCCAGTTCTCTGCTACAGCAGTACAAGAGATACTGAAGTTATCAATGATTTCTTGATGGCCTTGCTGTGCTCAAAGCAGCTCTGAATAGAAAGGCCTCCAACTAACACATTTCTCACTCTGTGAACATTTCTGCACTCCATATGCAGCTTTAAAAGAGTCTGCAAATCCCAACCATGACTCTGTGACATTTTACATTCAGTTCCCAATGATTCTGTTTTTAGCTTTTACAGGGGCAAACAATTATTTTAATTAATGTTGAATCATAGAACTACTCCCTACACTTGCCATGAAAAACATTCTAGTCATCGCTGCTCAACAGTTAGCTATTTGTTTAGCATTTTTCCCAGGCTAAACTGGGCAGAAATTACAAAATAAAATCTTGCACAAAAACTAAACCAAGATCTGTTCTGTTCTATTTCTAACACTCTCAATTGAAAGCTGCAAAACAATCTTGACTATCTTGGTTTACAGCCGTCTTGTAAATGGATTTTGTTTCTTAAGGATGAAAAACAAAGCAAAAATAATTACAGCACTCAAAAGCACTCAAACTCACTACATATAGAAAAAAAACACTGAGTGAATAAGGAAGCTCATGTTTTAAAAGAAACGGATTAAATAAATTTACAAGAAACCTGTTAGAATATCTAGGCATTCTTCCTGCTGAATTAGCCTCATGACAGAATACTCACTGGTATTCAGAAAACTTAAATCATCTTGTTTGCTGCCCCTTGAACTTCCCTCCATGGAGCTGGCATCCTTCTCTCCTCAATGACACCAAGAGCAAGCTTCTTGCATTGTCAAAATGCAAACATTCTGCTCACATCTTCCTAGACTGCATTTTAACTGTCCCCACAAACATCATGATGGTCTTTCACCAGGGCTGCATTCAGGTGCTTGCTATTCCTTTGCAAACATGCTGATTCACCTCATGGCAAGCCTTTAACTTCCTAAGCAGCCCAACCAGAGCATTTACCCAGCTGCGCTATTCTTTCCTTCCTTTCATGAACTAAACCAGTAATTTCTAAATCAAACATTTTATAAGCTGTTTTCAAGTTTAAAATAAAACAAGAAAAACACAAAAAAACCTACAGAAAACTGACCTATAATACCACTCAAAGTAAGTTAAATTTTTATGTCTTTTGTGGGTTAAATCTTGCACTCATTAAACGTCAGAACTCAGCCCTAAAAAAATGCTAATACTTTGGTGGAAGTGAAGATCTTGTTCTGCACATCAGCTCCACAAAAAGCGTTTACTGATTTTGGATGCAAGGTTCAAGCCCCATCTTTCACCCTCTGTAGTTCTTACTAATTTGCTTCTTTTAACTCCAGTATTCTCACCTCTCCTCTGTCCAGAGATTCACTTTCTGCTGTGCAGCCTGAGCAGTGTAGGAGAGCCTGTCGCTGCCATGCTGGTGCTGCCTTTCTGGGGAGAGCTGCTGCCGCAGCAGCTCCAACTCGCGCTCGTACATCACCCGCTGCTCCTCCAGAGCACTCCGCTTCTCCTCCAAGTACTGCTTCTCCAAGATCTGGACCACATTTTGTACTGGGTCTAAAAAGAAGGGAAGGGGAAAAAAAGAGAAAAAAAACCCCAGAAAATGTGAGAAAATGTCATTTCAGCATTACAGGATGCTCATTATTTAGTTGGCAACGGCAATCAACGTACTCCAGAGTCTGCAAACACAAACTGCACCCCAAAACAAAAGCCAAATTATTAAATATTGCATTAAACAGATAAATCCAAACTAAAGTTAAAAAATCAAATGGCATGCAAAAGGCTACAACAATAGTTAAGACCCTTCTCTATTGCATATTAAAGTGCTGTGTAGTTATAAAATATTCCAGAATCTCAGTAGGGAAAAAAAAATGGATGGAAAAGGAAACAAATTTGTAAGAAAACAAAGCAAAGCACAAGGGAAGATGATGTTAACCAGAAAAGGAAACGACTTAAGGAAGTAAAAAGCAATGTACTTTCTCTATTTTGGCAGAGAATGAAACATGTTGGAGAGCTGTAGATGAAAACTGAGACAAACAAATGGTCTGACTGGTCAGTCACACTGCACTAATGTGCTGCACAGCACTGAGGTAGACAAAATATGTCCCAAAGGGACTTCTGCATTTAGCTTTACCAACCACATTTCACCTCAGTATCAACACAGAACATATATCCGTTTGGATATTCAATCCTAGAAAAACTGCTTGTGTCAATCAGCTAGGGATAAATCTGAAGTGCATTCAAATTAATGAAACATTACTCTGTTCCCAGGATTAGGTCCAATGCAAGCCTGTGCCTCTGAAAGAGCCATTTAATAGAGTAAGCTGTATGTACTACCAATATATACACCCAGTTCATCAGCACACATCTCTGAAAGCTCAAATACAGCAAAAAAAGTGGTTTGCAAAAGGACCAACCTAGACAGCTGAGTGACAGCACATCACCTAACAGATTGCTGATTCTGTATACCACAAGAGAAAGGGAGAGGGATTCCAAAGCTGGAGTGGTGAACTGTTAGGGGAAGCAATACTGAAGCTCTAGGACATTGCCAGTATTTTCAAATGCAAAAAAAATTCAGCTGTAAAATAACTGTTTGTGATACCTCTTCCATTTCATTATTAAACAAAAAAAGTTTCTGCGACTTTTAAGGATGCCAGAATGTTGCAAAGGAGGGAAAAAAATAAACCTAGATTTAATTACACTGTCCCATTTTGTCACACATCTGTGTGATTTAGTTATAAACCATCTTCCCCTTGCTTTTTGCAAACACTTCTGCAAGTTGCTTCTGTGGCCCCGGCCTTATTTATGGAAGAAATCACTGGCTTCACACAAAGGCATCATAAATACCACAACAATGGCAATTATAAAGGACAAAGTTAAAAATCAGTCACTATAAATAGAAACCAAATAGCAAACTAGTGATGCATAAAAGTGTCTTAAAATAACTAGAAATATTGTTTTTTAGTACATTGCATTCTCAGAAAGAAGTTAGCTATTATTAGCTTTTAAACAGTGCAACAAAAACCCCTAACAAGTTCTAAAATTCTGGACTACAATATTATTAATGTTCATCATTAATAATCATTATTAATTAATTAATAATGTTAATTATCACCATCATTATCCTCCAGATAATACCAGAACTACTTTAAAATACATGGGCTTTGCTGCATCATTCCCTAAACCAATTTTAGTTTTATATAAGAATGTCTGAGAAAATCAGTTATTACAGATGACAAAATGGAAGAAATTAAGATCCCTCCATTGTGTTTGCAAATACAGGAAATTAATCTAAGGCTGACTCATTAAGATGAGACTTTCCTAAACTGCTCAAAAACCAGCTATGAGTTCAGGAAGCAGATTCCTTTAATAAAAGTGATCTTTTCAGACACCTAGATTTACAGGATCACTACAACCATAGGATCGAATTACACCATGGTAAATATTTGGAGCAAGATGCAAGAACCTAGTATAAAACTTTCCAATTGCAACATAATACTGTACTGCTTGGGGATAAAAGAAAAAAAAGGTGGGTTATGCTTGTCTTGTAATACAAAAAGTAAATTTACAGTTTTAGAAAACTTTTTAAATTTAGCTTTTGTAAGAGTTTACTAAGAAAACCTTAACTCTGTCACAGGAAAAAAGTAAAATATGGTGTGAGTTATAAACTATCTAGGTAGAATTTGAAGAAATAAACAGGGTTTTTTTACAATTCAAAAGAACTACAACAGTGTTTAAATTAAATTCAAACACCGTGTTCTACAATTTTGGATTTCTCATGCTAAGTCAAATAAATTATGGAAGATTCTACCCAATGCCTGCCAAATACACAGCAAATTCTATACAGCATTAAAAGTTCCAAGCCAAAATCCTTTACGTATTTATGTGACAATGACTCTGAAAAAAAAAAAAATCATATGCAGTTAATCCCCTGAAAAATCACAGACTACTAACACTGAACAATAAAGATATATTTTCTTCATAGGATGAGCAGCATTTACTACCTTGCTACAATGTCATTTAATTCACATCTGTAATCTGTTAATCCAGTCACACTGATGCTGAATAAATTCCCTAAGATTTCTTGCAAGTATATTTGCATAGGCAAGCAAGAAGAGGGTTATGACACAGGCTGCTTTGCTAAGTTTTATGAAAATCGTCTCCCTGAGCTGTAACAGTTTTGTTTGCTAAAATGAGAAGCTGCCTAACCTAATCACACTGTTTACTTAACCACTGCACAGTATACAAGAATAAAGTAAACTTCTTTGATGCATTCTGTGTTTGACCAGCATCACAAATTATCAGTACAAAGCTGATCTGACAGAATCCCACAAAGAAAGTTAACATGCTGAAGGAAGGAAAGGATCTGGATGTTTTCTTTACAGCAGTTTTCAAAGTTACACATTCTCCTCAGAGGTTCTTTGGAGCCGGATGGAGTCTGTGACACTGTGGTACTGGTTACATGCCATAAAAACAAATGTGCTTGCACCCTGGAGAAGTCAGGATATTTATTTAAAGAGGATTATAATTCTCAAACAAATCCAGGGGGGAATCCAAAAACCAAAACAAAGGAAAACCAAACCCTCTTGCTTTGGACTGTATCTATGCAAGATTATAAAATAATTATCGAATAAAATTTTTAAAATACCTCTTCATTTCCCTCTTAGGACTTCTCCAGAGAATACGTATAATAGAATTAACAGTCTTCAGCAATTTAGTTATTTCTTCTTCCTTACCCATATCTATTTTTAATTTTAAGGAAGAATAAACAAATGGTACTGTAACAACACTGCTTTACCTCCTACACAACAAACTGGAAGCCTGTCAGAGAAAAGGTACCTTAGCTAAACCATTGGGAAAGTGCTGCTAAGTTCTGTTTATCTAACTTCAGATCAAAAGACCAGGCTATGATCCTCACACTCACTTGTTTTGTCAGCATTTTATTGTCACTAACTACTCCACTTTAGTTAAGCAACACTGATGTGGGAGTGAGCAGAAGCAGCTGAAATTTGGATGTGGCCCTTCTGAAACAGTGTGACATGTACCACTGCAAACATTTGCTCTGCAATAGGGAAGAAAGAGCTTTAAGGAATAGGAAGGTCTGAACTGCCCTCAGCTAAGACGCAGAAAGCAACCAACCAAAACAAAAACTGGCCTGGACCACAATCAGAAAAGTGTTGGGAAGGTAGAATTAGAAAGAAATTATAAATGTGACTTTGTAGCCAGAAAGGCTAAGGAAGAAATACAAATGATAGCACGGTTTGAATAATTCAAAGAAACCAAGCGGGCTGGTATGCCAGAACACATTCTTTCCTGCAATAAAACCAAGCTGAGACCCCTCATCCCAGCCTTATAAGGAAAGGTCTGAAGGACCCTGAGATAACTAAAAATATGCAAAAATAGCGATTTCTATAGGTTGTACACAAATGTTACTATATTAGTATACTTAGAAAGATTGGTTAGTTAAGGAATAGAATATTCAAAGGTATAGGTTATATAAGTAGTGGTATAGAAGAGCTCGGCCTCTTTTTTTTCCGGGCTCTCTTCTCTTTTTCACTCTCTTTTCACTCTTGCTTGCTCTTTTTTCTGTCTCTCTACCTCTCTACCCCACGCCCTGAAATAAACTTCTAACACTTAACTCGATTATAGAGGTCTTTGCCGTGTCTCTGACCGTCCCCAGAAAGCGTCTCCTACAGATTGGCGAGCCAGCCAGGAGCAGATCGTTTTCTTCAGCTGTAAGAGACCCTCATGGACGGTAACTAACACTTATCTATCGTGCCTGCTTTCCCAGTACCGTGAGCAAGGACCACGCTGCTTAGCAGCGAGTTGGGCCGAAGCTCTTTAAAGTTGCAAGGGGAGTTCCTGAGTCCAGAGACGCTGAGGATCGGTGTCTTTTGGAGCTCTGGGAGACTCAGCCCCGAGATTGGAGCACAGCGAGGTGCCTGGCACCGCTTGGTGCTGTGCTGGAAAGGGGTTCTGAGCTCGCTGCAGTGTTGCAAAGCAACAGCTAGAAGCGGAGCTTGGTGAAGGAACCCGACAAGCAGCGTCTGGAGCCGCAGCAGGGGAGCCTGGCCAGCCCCCACGAGAAGCTGGGATTGGATACGCTGTTTTCTCCGGTACTGAGGTTAGTGTGCACAAGTTTTAATCATGGGACAATCTTACTCTATTCACGACAGAGACCTCTATAAGCGACTAAAACATTTATTACGCTCTGAGTCCAATAATTTACCGAAACAAGAGCTAAAAGATCTTTTAGAATGGACTCTACTTAACTTCCCCAACGCTGACCGTTCAGCTGTATTTACTAGAGATTTTTGGGACACGGTCGGTATTAAACTCTTTAATAATATCTCACACCGCGATATGACAGCCGCGCAGCTGGTCCCAGCGTGCAGGGCTCTGGTAGAACTCTTTCATAATAAGCAACAACCATCAGTGGCTGTCGCGTCGGATCCAGTCCCTACTACGCGTTTGTCCCTGGCCACGGAGACCCGGAACGTGGCCAGGCCCGTTCCGGCCCCCCGAAACTCAGCGGCATCCGCAGTTTCGCGCGTCCCTTCCCCACCCCCCCCAGCCCCCGTGATTTCGCAATCTGTTCCAGTGACCCCATCCCCCTCGGCGGACCCTGCGGCCCCCGCCCCTACTCCCCCTCCCCCTCCCGATACTGTTCCCGCCCCCAGTGTGGCAAGCGGCGAGCTCCCCGCTCCCTCAAGAAGCCCCATCTCCGCTGTCACAGCCCCCGCGCTGCCCACCCCCGGCTCTGCCCTCGCGGTGCACCTCGCCCCTCCCGCTCCCGTCACCGGTGCGACCCCGCCCCTTGACTCCGCCCCTGCGCCTCTGCCCAGCGATGTCATCGTGGCTCCTCCCCCCGTCGGTGCTGTCGCCTCAACTCCACCACCCCTCCTCCCCACCGGAGAATCTCCCGCTCCTCCCCCGCTGCACCCTGTGGCCGTCATTGCGGCTACTGCCTATATTCTATCTGCGTTACAAAATCACACTTCAGCCTCTTCCTTAACTCTTCCACTACCTCCTGTCACCGCGGAGTCAGCCCCGCCGGCAGCAGCGGGTCACACCCCAGCCCCTGAGCCGACACAGACCACTGCTGCCTCGAACATCTCGTTGTTTCATTTTTCTCCGCCTCCCGTTTTGCCGCGACCCGTAGACGTTCCAGCCTCCGCTGCCCGGTCCACCCCGGTCCCCTCAGCTCCTTCTGCTGTTTCTCTCTGGCCACGCGGTCCCGAGCCGCAGCAGGTCCCGGTTCTGTCTGCCACGAGGGCGGCCACCACCGACCCTGCACCGGAACTTACACAAACGCAGTGTCAACCACAGGTTTCCACACGGTCACAAAACACCGCGCTACTCCCGCCAGCGTCTGGTCCTGTGTATCCCCCCGATCCTCTACCAGACCCGGCTGTAATATCACCAAGAACTGCCGCTTCGCTGTCAGATGCCCCCGCGTATTACAACTGCGAACAACTGAAACCTGCTTCCCTGCCCTCGGCCGTGCCACAGCTCCCAGAGGCTTATCCACAAGTCCAGCATCCCGTTCTGCCCCCTGACCGTCCCCTATCGCAGCTGCTGTCAGCCGACACTACAACTACAAGGCCGCCGCTACACCTGGCTACACAAAACGTACAAAAGGAAAGGGGAATTTCTAACACAGTATCTGCATTAATAAATACAGGAGAGACAGTGAACTATTCTATGCATGCAACAGCTAATCCCCTGACTTTACCACTTCAAAGTGAGATTGTAAAATCCGAAGCTCCACTACACATAAATTCCCAAGAATGTTATGATGATAGCCAACTTACAAACTGGCTGGAAGTTAAAAGACAAATTTGCAAAGAAGAAAACATAAACCCCCTAGCAATGCCGGTGTTATTTAGTCAGCAGGCGGGCGGTCCAAGAACATGGACAGCTATTCCACCCCAGGAGATAAAAGAACTGCGAAAAGCGATAAAGGACAGTGGCATTTGCTCTCCATATTTTAAACAACTACTGAAAAGTACACTAGAAGAGCATACTCTCACACCCAATGACTGCAAAAATCTTGCTAGCATCACCCTTACAGATTCGCAATTTATGCTATGGGAATTGAAATGGAAGAGACTACTCAGAAATGTATTGGACAATTATAGACGTAGTAATGATCCAGATTTGCGTGCTCTCACCCTGTCAAAGCTCACAGGTGAACCTCCAGATGACCGAAATGAAAATCAGATAAACCTGCCTAGGGTAGCATTAGATGACATCAAAAAAATGGCACGCCGAGCCTTTTTGCAAATTCAGCCTGCTGGAACTTTTGAAAAAGCTTATAACCTTATTAGCCAAGAAGCCTCTGAGCCATTCACAACATTTGTGGATCGTGTAATTCAAGCTGCTGAACGCCAGTGTGGTGATGATATAGCCCGTCCAATTATGATACGGGACATTATCGAAAATAATGCTAATGCCGAATGTAAGAAGGTAATCAAAGCCCTGGGAAAAGAAAAGCCAACAGTGCCAGAAATGATAGACGCTTGTAACAAAATAGGAAGTCCACAACATGTAGCAGCAATTCAAGCAACTGAATTAGGGAGAACCTTAAGAGAGAAGCTGGAAAAAGCTCTTTTAGCACAAACATCACAAGCTGCAGTAATCGCGGCTCAAGCAGAGGCACGAGATCAAAAGCTCACTGAAACCCTACTGCATATCGAAGTCTGCTGAAACCTCCACACCAGCCAGTGACCCTGCAAAAAAGAGCCAAGAAGCAGACGCCCAAGCCTGATCTACGTAGAATCTTCAAGAAGAAAGTGATCTACCAGAAGCAGCTCAAAAAAAAAAAAAAAAAAAAATGGAGTTCTGTCGTTTACCCAAGTGCATGTTGCTTTTATCTTTTTGTTTTAATCTGTATAGTGATAATTGTAGTTTTAATAGCTATACCTTGTATACTCCAATGCATGCAGAAACTAATGTGTAGAACCGTATCTAATATCTTAGTTATTCATAGACAAAACGGGGGAGATGTTGGGAAGGTAGAATTAGAAAGAAATTATAAATGTGACTTTGTAGCCAGAAAGGCTAAGGAAGAAATACAAATGATAGCACGGTTTGAATAATTCAAAGAAACCAAGCGGGCTGGTATGCCAGAACACATTCTTTCCTGCAATAAAACCAAGCTGAGACCCCTCATCCCAGCCTTATAAGGAAAGGTCTGAAGGACCCTGAGATAACTAAAAATATGCAAAAATAGCGATTTCTATAGGTTGTACACAAATGTTACTATATTAGTATACTTAGAAAGATTGGTTAGTTAAGGAATAGAATATTCAAAGGTATAGGTTATATAAGTAGTGGTATAGAAGAGCTCGGCCTCTTTTTTTTCCGGGCTCTCTTCTCTTTTTCACTCTCTTTTCACTCTTGCTTGCTCTTTTTTCTGTCTCTCTACCTCTCTACCCCACGCCCTGAAATAAACTTCTAACACTTAACTCGATTATAGAGGTCTTTGCCGTGTCTCTGACCGTCCCCAGAAAGCGTCTCCTACAGAAAAGCTTACTGAACTAAAATGTAAAGACACGTGGAATGCTGTGAAGAATTGTTTCAATCAGCTGGATAACAACACATGAGAACCAAAAAATGTGACCCTTGTTCGAAGAACACTGACTCATTATAGACTGATACACTTCGGTCAAATCTCCAGTTAGTAACAAGCAGACCAAGCATCAATTAATGCTTTCAGACTTTTCCAGCAGCCTCATGCACAAGCCAATTGAGTTCAAAACCTTTGTCCCAGTTTTGACACAGATATGGGATGGTTTGAGGCCTTAAAACGGGCAACAGAATCTTCACAAGGGATGACAACACTGAAGACCACCAGGATGGTAGATTCATCTGAAATTCATCTCCTGGTATGAGTGAACCATAATGAGAATATTTCTGTTACCAAATAGCAATTTCATATCAATTTAAGTGATCTGTAACTCACATAAGTGATCTCATTAAAAATTAAACTAAAAATCCAGCAAAGTATTGCTGCATCGAACATATGAAACCGTCATTCTGTACTCAGTGGCAAAACAGACAAAGTAAAAGAATAAGAGGAGATGAAATAAAAAGTAAATGCTGTATTTCAATAAGCAAACCACAGAAAACAATGGAAATACTGTGAAGATATGAAGAAAGGAGAACAGAAAGCAATGAAACACCATCTACTGTGTCTTCTTGGTCAGGGACCAAACCCCAAGGTATTTGCCTCTGATTTTGTATAATAAAATACCTGAACAAAGCATTCAGTAGTTTACCAAGTTTTTCAGCATTTCTTTATACTCTGTTGTATCAAGTGTACTATGACCTGACTTCTGAAAATCATGAAAAAGCCACATTGTTTTATATACACCATACCATTATTTTATGTATATTATACCTTACTGTGTTGTTCCAAAAAAACATCATAATTTGTTTTAATAAAGATGAAATGAAACATTGAGAGTGATCAAGTGTTGAAAAACAAGCTGGCACTTGCCTATTGGTTTTTTATAATTTTGATTATTTTTTAATAAGGTTAAAATGGTGTCAGTAACATTTGATACAAAAAGTAGGATGAAACTAACTGAGCCATATATGGTGCACCCCTTTTTTCTACAGTAATTCTCAAAAACAAGAACTTAGTAAACTTGGATGTTAATTTGACAGGCATTACAGGTGGTTACAAGTCAGCTTCACTATAAAAGAGAGAAGAGGTACATAAATAAATAGACACATAATCAATAAATAGATAAAATTGTGTCAGGGCATAAACCAACCACTAATTTGTGAAAGTATTTATACCTAGCTGCACATATTTTTTTACAGATATATATATATATATATATATATATATATATATGTATTTGTACACATTTAACATTTTTTCTGTAAAATATCTTATCCTGAAAATCCTCCAAAGCCCTCTGGAACATGTGTATTGCTTGTTTTACCCAGAAATTGAGTTTCAGGCTGAATTTTTTAGACAATCCAAAAGAACATTTTTATCTGTCAGTTGCCTTACCATTACTATTCAGTGTCTTCATAATGACTTCCATTTGTGCAAACTCATAGTTGTAGTCTGGTTCTGAAGAAGCTTCACTAGCTGCATCCAGATCATGCTCTCCTAAGGAAGCTTCTTTCTCAAGGTCTTTCAGCCAATCTCGACGTTTCCTCTTTGGTAAATTGATTCTGAGTAAAAACAGAAATTCAGTTTATAAAAAAAAAATATCTGGAAAATGATAAGAAAATAAATAGGCTGAATGTAAAGTGGGTGGAATATAAAGATCAACTATTACCTAAAAAAGTGGTTGTTTCCCCATAATATTCTATCTCCATGCCATAACTGAGTGACAGAACATACCAGTGCACCATTTACACAGGATCTGAAAGAAAAAAAAAGACAACTCCAGTGAAATCCTGAAAAAAAAAGATTAAAGAATTGCTGTTTCTCCCATCTACTGACAGTCATTTGCATCATATGGTAACAAACCAGCGAGGTTCTCATGAAAGGATCAATGGGAAATTTACTGGTCTGATTTCTGTAGTCAGAATGAGCACCTTTCCCCTCTGCCTTTGGCTGGTACAACTCTCTTCAGTATACAGACAGGGTTGATTTTGGTTGCAAAGTTTTCTCTGAATGCCTGATTCTCAAACTGGGTCACTGCCTGTTTCTTATAAAGTCCAAACTTAAATGTATGTAAAGCCTACTGATAGAGCTCTCCAAAATACAACTTAGTCAACACTGAGTTGTAAAACATGCTGTTAACATATTCAGCATTCAAGCATAAGAATAGATTCTTAGATCCAAGTTTTGTTCTTTCAACAAATGGAGTCTCTATTATTAACAAGGGTCTATTTTTGTGAACATCTGGTATACTGCTGTATTTCTTTGTACGTTTCTTTGTATTTAAGTTTCAGTCACAAAATGGGAAAAATTTAGCTGTTGAACTTTTGCATGTGTGAGTCACAAAGCAGAGCATTTTATTTGAAAGGGGAAAAAAACTTCACTAAAATGAAAAAGGCCTTTTCAGATGCAGCATTCTCATTTCAGCTGTCTCTCTCATGTAAGTCAACACAAACATAAAAGCAATCCTTTTAGATCAGATCTTTAAACTGTTTTCAATGAAATTCTGGTAGCTAAATTTCTGCTGATACAAGTATCTTAAGAACAGTTACTTAAGCCATGAGTAAAAAAAAAAATATGTTTTTTCCATTGACATGTGCCCTTGTTCCTGCCAGTCAAAATGACTGACTTCTAGTACAGTAACTCTATCACCACAAGCCTGAATCCCATCTGTTTGTGCTGTAGGCTGCAGAAATAAAATACAAATGCATTTTACTAAAGTAAGAATGAAATAAATCAGATTTTTTTATGTATCTCTCAAACTTTAGTTTCTCATTCTGATACTGATCTGCACATTATTTAGATACTCAAATTTCAGACAAGCAGCATGACTATTAACTAGGACAAAGGTACTGCTTTATGACATGCTGGATATCCACATCCACATATTGGAGACCAAGTGACAAAAACATTTACGCCTAAGGAGCCCCAGTGCCCCTGGAATAAAAAATAATTAAAATACAGAAGTTAGAAACAAAAGGTGAAGCATGACTTTACACTGCATATTAACTAGACACAATTAATTAAGGATTTAGAAGCAATTCAGATCTTTAAAGCAACTTTTCCTCACAAAATACTGAACTTTACAGCAGGAACTACTCATGAGGCACCATTTATTCTCTGCCATCAAGACACGGGTTACTATCCCATCACACAGGCCAGGACAGCCAACAGCATCTCAGGGATCTTGTTACTACCCAAGATACAGACAATGGCCCTCACTCCTACCAAATACCTTCTTTAGATGGCTTATTCCAAGCCAAACCACTGATAACCTGTTGCCCTGCAGAGTGGGTAGGTGGGTGTTCACACGTGCAGGGAAATCTTAGTTTTAATCTCTGAATTTCCCTCTAAGTATCTATTTAAATCAACTGTATTGAAAATACTCGTTGATCAGAACATTAGATATTTCTGCCTATGGAAAATAAAAATGCATGAATGTTCTGCCAAAGAAAAGCAAATTTCCATTTCAATGGAAAGCGCTGCTGATCTTCCTTACCTTGCATTTTCTTTTGGTGTGAGTGTAACTTCTCCATCTAAAGCAATATCAATTTCACAGTGTTCTGGTTGGATTCCTATACCAAAGAGCTGTATATCCTGAGAGGTATCTGCACCAACTCTTGTGTGATCCTAGAAAACAAGCTGTTACTAAGAGACAAGCAAACTACCACTGTTGACATAGCTAAGAAAATATTAGCTGAAGTGGTGAGACTGCACAGTTTGTGTGTCTGTCGAGCAGAAATGGTGCCACAGCAGATCTCAAGACCACAACTGTCACACACAAACTGTTGTTCTGCCCTGAACTTCACTGTCATACAGTTTTAGCTAAAGCAAAATAAAGCAGTTGACACACAAAATCTGATTTTAAAGTATTCTCATACTATGCCTGCATACATATATTAAACACAAAAACCAGAAGAAAACCAGCCATGTCACATAGGCATAATTAAGACAACAACATGGATAGTAAAACAAGGTGCAGAGTTCTCTGCTTTTCAGAAAACAGCTATGTAGTAACTCAACCAAACATACATACCATTCTCTACACAATTCCAAGTCATATTTTAAGTTCTACTGAAATAGCTTGTTAGTGTTTGAGATGTGTTTTATCTGATACTGTACAAATACAGAAGTCCTCCTTCAGCTACTAAAGCAGAAGACTAGCTATAAAAAAGACAAAATAGTCTTTCATATGTTATTGACAAGCAGCTCAAATTTCCCTACGAACCTACTAGGTTTGTATTTGACACTTCTTCACTCTGATATGGGAAAAACTGGGAAATTTTTAACAGTGCTTTTCTTAACCTCCCTCTCTCATAATCTTCCCTATCATTGAAGACTATGTTACATTATTCTTACTGATTACTACTGAATATCATGTCTTTATGATCAACTCTTCACATATTTAAAGCAGTCCCCAGCTCCCCAACAAAAAGAAGGATCTAACATGAAGCTTCTGCTTGAAGTTCAGGCCAGAAGACAATTAGCCAGGCACATCCTGCCTGGAAAAGCTAGGGTTGATGTCAAAACTGGCCCACACTGAGCATTTCTCCCACTGTTGGCAATCAGGAGATCAAATAGGAAAACAGTGAAGCTGAGCTGCAAAGGGATAAAAAAAGCCTGAACATTAAGAGGAGGCCTATCCTATTTTTCTGCAGCAAAAGTCTACATCCCCTCTGAATAAATTAGTTAGAAATTCAACAAGTGTCCTTCCATTCTGTGAAAATATCCTGTTCACATCCTTACCTTTAAATAGTAAACCAAAAGCTCATTGAGTGCAGGGTCTGCATTCAGGTTCACCAGGTAACACTTGTCATCCCCAACCTTGATACCTGAAGACTCAAGGGAGATTCCCATGCTCTCCAACTGTCTTTGCCTCTCCTGTAAGCACAAAAATAGGCTAATTTTACCTGCTGCAATATACAGGGACAAGCACAGAGCAACTAAAGCTGAAGATGCACATGCTGAGTATGCATTCTGTGTATCACCACCAGACACTGGCCAGGCACCCTAAGTCAGTAGAATTTATTTTTACACACCAACCATAAAAGGTTAGATGTAATCCTCAAACACACCTGCCTCCCCAAAGCAGAGCTTACTTAAGCAGTCCTATTAAATTTATTAGGCTTACATACACAGCTCTATTGAGTTTATTAAACCTACTTGTAAGTAACACAATGTGGCTTTGAGTCTTTATGTTAGTAAAAAGTGAAACTCAGTTCCAATTCCTTCAAAGATAATCATAGTCATATATGATTTAGAAAACAGCATGCCACAGTTTAGGCTTATTCTTTTGCAGTTTTATTATTAATTCAGCTAAAGCACTTACTTGATCATGTGAGTCTTTTTTTTTTTTTTTTGCTACAGTTTGGATGTTGGGGTTTTTTATTTGGCTGGTTAGGTTTGGGTTTTCCCCTTGCCTCTTTTTTTAAAAAAAATATTTAAACAATGGTTGCAGCAAAACATGCTTCTGGAACATTAGGACTAGAAAGATAAACCAACACCACTTATTCTTCAAGCTATGGGTGGAGGAAATGACGGAAAAGTACACTAGAATCCAGAAGTTTTTGTTTTTTTTAATGTACAAAACTAATAACAAACAAACATTAGTGACTACATGTAAACATTTTCCTTTTCTGGTTAGAAATCGCTAAAAGCAAAAGCAACAAATACCACCCACAATTCTGATCCTTTTGTAGTTCTTCACTTTCTTAGACACTTCAAGGGAAACATGTCCATGGTCCCACTGTGGTCTTATAAATAAATGAGCTGCCCAAACACATTTTGATGTTTTATTTTTAAATCAAATACTGACTTTTATCAATGCTATCATGACATCACTAGATTTGTGCTAATAAAATCTAGACTTTAAAAAAACCACCACCAAACAAGCAAACCCACCCCAAAACAAGAAACAAGGGGAAAAGGTAGAAGTTCAGAGACATTTCAAATAGGTGATAGGAAAACAGCATAGTACACTAAAGCTCATGAAGTTCAGCTGACTAGCACTATATGAGTATCTGTCTTTCCTCCTAAAAATTTCTGAAGTACCTGTGCAATTTCTTCTGTTTTCCTTAGCTTTTCTTCCCAGGTGACTGTCAGCTCTTTTATTAGTTTTTCCGATTCTTCCAATTTTTCCTTCAGTTCTGGTGCCTTCATGGCCTAAAAGGTAGAAATTAGTAAAAAACCTCAGCTACTCTTACCACTGTGACATCTGACTGCACAAGGAAACTGAACGCAGCAACATAATATCAAATGCAACAAGTATAGATTTCCACTATGTCCCCAGGTTTTTCAAGGTCGAAGTTAAAGAAATAGGAAACTTGCAAAGGAGGATGACAGAAACAACTTTTATTGGATCCAGGTCTGAAATAGCTGAAGATTGACATAGCTACAGAGGGAAAGATGGAAAGAACAAAAATCTCTGGACCTGGCCACTCAAACTTTGCTGTCTATATAAAAATATGTGAATATTTAAAAACTTTAATTCCCAGCTGAATTTCAAGCTGAAGTTCAAGCACAATGTCTTTCTTCCAAGTGTAGCTTCAAACACCAATTCCTCTAGACATTTAGCCTTCCATTCTGTCTTGGTTTTTTAAGTGTTCTGAGAGTTGCATTAAAGCTTTCAGACTGACCCTGTTGATTACCTAAGGAAGGCATGCTCTGGAGATAACACAAGATTTTGATTTCACAACAGGAAACAAAAGCAAAGGGCTTGAATATGTCCAGTGCCAAGTAACAATTGAACAGGCTGGCCTATAACCCTACATAACTGTTTCTAGCAGAAGGTAGAAGAAAAAGCACTTAACAAAATAATTAGTAAGACTTTGGACACCTTCCTACTGATTGTGCTCAGCTGCAGCCTGCCAACATAACTAACAACATGCTACAGTAATATTTTCCAAATTAAAATAAGGGCTTAGAACAGGTTTTGATTTATGAAAATAGTGAATGGCTCCTTTTCTTTAAAGAAGATTTTCCCACTTCAGTCTGTAAAGAAGTATTCACATGAAAACACTATTCCTTAAATGATGATGAAATTTGAATGCCACACAAATTTGCCCTCAAGCACAGTTCTGTTTCTTTTCCACCAGTATTTTGTTTCTTCCCTGAAAAGATAAAAAATATTTTCCAGTCTGTTAAGCACCTAATTTGTCCAGATATCCTGGATACCAAATAAACTATCCTCCTACCTGGATAGTTTATTCTTCAAGTGGAAGTATAAATCTAAGATAAGCATCAATCACACAGCATCAACTATTAAGGCAGTGAAGCAAATTGTTGATGGTTTTCAGTGTTGCATTTTTGACAATTTTTAACAGATTTTCACAAATGTCAGAGAGAAATGTCCCCTAAATTTTGTTGTCCAATAACAGATTTATGAGTTTTCACACTTTTCCATCTAACATTACACATAGTCCTCCAATGCAAAAAAAAAAATAAATATTCTGCTAATAAGTGAGTCTACACAATGAAGATGTAATCTAGCCCTTATCTGTGCTGCATCAATTATTGCTTGACCTTAAGTTCCTCAAGAACTGAAAAGGGTCACCATCAGTACAAAGTTGTCCTCATTTAAAGGCTATTAAAGATAAGCATACATATGTTGGATTCAGGAAAAAAGATTCTGTTTTTTCTTTTTTTAAAGGAAAGAAAACAAAAAAGAATGGGTGCAAGGCTCTTTCTTTCCACATTTTCTAAGAAAGATGTTCTTCCACAAAGAATGTGACATTTCCTTGAGAAACACATTTTACATTGTACTCTGTATAAGATTACCTCAGCTTGTGAGAGCTGTTCTTTCAGTTTTTCAACTTCTTCACGTAATTCTCTGATGACCCTAGCATTTGGATCTTCATTCACCACAGCATGATTAACTATCCTTTTGGCTCTGTCTGCATATCTCAGAGTTGAGAGTGTTTCTTCATAGTTGTCTGCTGCTGGACTAATTGTGGCTATCATGGCAGTTTGGCTGTTTCCTCCCAAGTTGTCCTGCAGTACAGCCACAGAATGTTCAAGAGTTAAAAACTGTGCTGAGACTATACAGTATCTTCACAAAGAGACTTAGAATACTTAATAAAGGCATTGAAAGTACTATTTAGGCACTGAAATGTATTCTGGATATAAACTAGTCTGTGTGTTCCATAAACATTTCTAGCCACCTCTACCACCTCTGGTTCCATTACAACTGAAAACAGTCAAGTAGGATTTTACACTGAATTAATAAGAAACACTTAGCTGTCCACATTACTTGAAATAACATAGCTATGAGGGTTCCTTCACTCATTTCTTTAAAAAAGATGAGAAGTCCACGTACACAGGAATCCTACAAATAAATAAGCTGACATCTTGTGAACATGGTGAACAGAAAATATAAATTACCTTGAGAAGCCAAGTGAGTACAGAGTCTCTGTAAGGCACAAACTTGTTTTTCCCCTTCCCTGCTGCTTGGTCAGCAAGTGATGATATAACCAAGCCTAGTGTTGAAAGTGATCTATAAATGCAAAACAGCAGAACAACTTTAACACATATTCCAAATACAGATTTAATAACACAGAAAAAAAGGATTGCTCTGCAGAACTGCACATTCAATTTTAAAATATCATAGAATAATTCCAATAAGTTGGAAATGACCACCAGAGATCAGCTAGCCCATTGCCCTGCCGAAACAAGGCAGTGTATTTCTTTAAAGTTATATATTTGGAAGAAAGAAACTGGTATCAACAGTGTTTCATTGTAGGTGGTACTGAGATTGTATTTCAGAAAGACTGAGACTGTGTTGAAATATTTAGAATAGTTTGAAAAGTGTAAAATAAGACTGCTTCAGAACATGAAAAATCACTGCCCTGGATTAGACATCTACCTTTTCTCAGAGGATAAAAATCTTTCTGATTTGGATGCAGTCTCATGACAGTGTTACAAGTCAGTGCTGGCAGCACAGCAAGAACCTCTGTCTCTGGGAACAATGTTTAAGAATGCTGACTCAAATGCCAACTAAAACCAAACAATCTCCTAGCCATAAGGAGGCATCCTCAGATCAAATCCAGCTATGCTCCAGGAGTACTCATCTGCTTGGTGAACCAGTGACCAGCCAGTCATCACAAAGCCATACAAGGCTGCTGATCAGAAGACACAGATTAAGATGTCCCTTGACAGTTGGGTTGGGCTATAATTGAGGTAGAACCTCAGCAGCTTTTTCTGGGGAGCACAGACCAAATGATCTCTCAGTTACAAAGACGCTGCACAAGTGTGGAAGAGAAAAGCCCCCAGATTGCTTAGCAGGCAGCAATGCTCTAGAATTGTGAAGAAAATAGCCAATTCATGCATTTTGGTACATGTATAACTTCCACCAAAAGGCGTAACAGCTTCAGCAATCCATGCAAAGCATATGTGTGCTGCATTATGCAATTCTTATACAACCCTGTGTAAATTTTCAGTGACATCAGGGCTCTTGGGGTAAGTATGTTTAAGATAATGAGCTTGTAGAGGAGCCTGAGAACATTAAACAGATGCCTAAAGGGTTTTAAAGGAGACATCACTGAAGCCCAAGAGAATTCTGGGTCTGTCACACTCCTCCAGCTCAAATATCCAGCTACTCTCTATAAGTATAAAGGAAAAAGCTTCAGAAGCATTGCAATTAGATAGTCAAATAAATCTTTTGTTGTACTGTTCCACTCCACCTTGTGTTTTCTTTTCAAAGTAGTAATACTACTTTGGTTTATAAGCAGCAGAGCCTCAGCACTGCTTAAAACCACCACTGGTTCAGAAATAGCACTTAGGGAATGACAAAAATGTTGCAAAGTGTATTTCAAGGAAGATATCCAAGGGTAAGTTAACAAGAACCATTACATGTGCCACAAAAGGTATCCCCATATTGCATATAAAGACAGCATAGACCTGGGAGAAAAATGAAATTTAAGGAAAGGCTAGGTAATCTGAACTCCCAAGAGAGCACTCTATTTTGTAAATTTGCCTGTAAGATAACTTTCTGATTCACCTCTGAAAAATTCATACCAAAAATAGAAAGTTAATTTTAGTTTTGTGGCCTAAAGAAAAGCCTAATAACCTCTGAATGTTTTTGAATGGAGGCTAGAGAAAGGAGAACTGGTTCTTGCATCCAGCCCCTCCTCTCCACAGAGATTTTAGCATGCTAAACTTGCAAGAGCAAGCAGTAGGATGCTCCATGCTGCTCTACAGCAACCTCCTCCAGCACATCTAAAAAGCACCACCAGCACACTCCCAGTGGAGTCCAAGGAGCATAAAGCTAAAAATCTACCCTAGACTGCTTTCTTCTGATTTCTCTTTCTCTCTTTAAATGAGGGGAAACGTGAAAACCAAAGCCAAACCCTGAGGGAAGCAGAAGAAATGGACAGCCAGATGGGAAGTAGGAAGAACAGGGATTCAAAAAGACCTGTGATTGAAAACTATTTCCCAACTGGGCTGCAACACTAATTTGAGTTATGGGTACTGCATTTTAATGAAGAGGAAATTACAAGGTGCAGTTTATTAACATGGGATTAAAAAATGTGATACTATTACTGCACCTTACAAATACTGATCTGATTTTATGATCTTTTTATCAGCAATAAAAGCCAAATTGGAACCATTTATGTAGTTTAGATTTCATAACACAAAGCTGTTTAAACGACTTTAAGGGAAGCAGCAAAAGGAATGGCTGCCCAACAAAATGTTTACAGGACTCATCAGCTGCTTTGCTTCCTGCTGAGTGATTCATCAGAGATCTGTCATTACTCTGATCCTATCTCACGGTACTTATATAATGAATCAACCAGAAAGCCTAAGCCCACAGCACACAGCAGACTGAGTCAGTCCAGAAGAAGCAGAGTGGACTTGCTACAAGTTTACAGGAAAGTGCCATTTCTACACACTGTCTGTTCTCCTCGTCCCCATTCCTCAGGCATGTCCAGGCTGTCCTTGCTAGTAGGCACACTCCCTCCAGGGGTCTGAGCCAGCATTCAAAAGGAATTATCACTTCCCCATCACAGGGAAACAACTCTGTCCCTAAGTGACACCTTTTCAAGCTACTTCCGTACAATTTGGAACCAAACTCTTCAATGAGCAGAACCCACTTTTCTATTAGTTAACTGTAAATACTAAAACCCTCCCTTAAATCAGCTTGGAGCCAGACTTGTCACAACTCATTCCTTGGTCCTGCCTACATCTTCTTTTCATATTCTAAAGTTAAAATGACAACAGCTATGATTTTACTAATCAGAGCTAAAATTGCAGACTGCTCGAAGTATTTTTTTTGTAGCCACTAATTGACAGATTGTTTATTCTGCTTCCTCCTACTACTGCGTTCTAGAAGTTCTTTGACTACACCACAAAAAGTTGTTAAGCACCTCCTTTTCTACACTGGGTATGGGAACTAGCACATCCTGGGGAGGAACAAACATATCCAACTTTCCTATGAGGTATGGCAAATCTCCCAAAAACCTCCTTTACCAAGGCAACTCTGCATCAGCTCTGAGGAACAAAAAACAGAAGACATCTCTATTACAACTTGAGGAAGATGTTGACACAAAATGACACAACTCTCAGTTGCTTCAGTAAGTGAGAGAGCAGCCCCCCTCTGCAACATGCTGCCCCCAAATCAGGAAAGAATGTTTTCAACAAGAAAAGTCATGGGACCAAGGTGGCATCTAGCCACAGCTCTAGCCAGTTTTCATCAGAAACAAATGGTACAGACACTAAATAAACAGGCACATTATTTCCACATTCGTCTTCAAGACAATAAATTATAAAACAAGCAACAAGTTTATGTGCCAGTAGCTCCATTTTTTATCTCATTAAACATAACACATGCCACCAATACACGTTACTAGGTTTTTTTATAAAATAAAAATAATATGAAAAGGAGCTGACATAGTATGGTATATGGCTTAAATATACTCCATCACTCCAGAAAAAAGTATCACCTTTTCCTAATGATAAGTTGCATCTCACCCTAATGAAGACTGCACACAATGTTCTCTGAAGAGCTAGTCTGACTAAACATATACATCTTTTTTGAGGCTTTAAAAAGTCAGACTTCATTAAAACTCCAACAGCAAAACTATAACAGAAGACACCAAGCACAGCAGTAAGAATTCTCATTCACGTATCAGTTCCAAAAGAGATTTCAAATAGAGAATGTTAAATAAATGGACTGAGTATTACAGATTAATATCATATAAGAATTTAATTGAATACAAAATGTATAGCTGTTCAGTTTTTTTAAAATTTTTACAGAAATGTTTGGTGCTTTTATCTGAAGTTCTGTATTGCCAAAGAAGTTCAGCATGGGCAAAATAAACCTCTCCTACTGCACTGATACCATAAAAGTTTAACACTGAATAAATATCCTAAAAGGAAAAAGAAACCTGAAGTCTTTCTATATCTATAGTTATATTTGCAATTTGTTAATAGCTGCTGGGAGGGGTGGCATTTGAATTCTTTTCGAAGAATTAGAAAGAAACATTTAATTTCACCTTTGTTTATGCAAACTACAAATACAGTTTCTAGTAAAACCAATCTGAATTTAACTAGGAACCTGTGAGGTAAGGTTAAAATATCTGCCATTAAGCAAAGACAGCCACATCATTTTGTTTCATAAGAACTATACCAATGTGACTACCAACATGATGCATTAAACACAGTAGTAGATTAGAAACTAAACTAGAAAGAGCAAATATGTTTGAATTAACAAGAGGTAAATTTGAATCATTGTAAGTATGTGTGCTGTTCATACACACATTGTGCTGTCATTGTTAACATAAAATACCAAAGCATTTCATAATATTTTGAAATAAACTGAAAAAGCAGTAGCTTTTAATGTAACAGTTACACTCTTTCTTTCCCAGAAAATTAGTATATTTAGGACAACAGTAACAGTGTGCTACATTCTTGCTTTTGGACAGTAACACAGTAATTATGGCTAAAAACATGCTTTGAAACTTGTCATTGCTTGAGCATAAATGCCCAAGGCAATGCTAAACCAACACAGCTTCATTCTGATCTGATTTTCTCAAACTGTACATTATACTCTTACATATTTTAATTCATGTTGGAACAAAGCCATTCAACTCTGCAACTCTGCATTCTTCCTTGAGCAGATGATGAGACAAACACATGAGCCTGGGGACAGGGTGTATAAATGAATCACAAAAGGTATATGCTTAATTAAAGAGCACTGCTGTCACTTTTTCCAGATAAAATTCATATAGCCCTCATCTGAGTCAAGCATGAATCAGGATCCCTATGCCAATGTCAGGAAACACATGCTGCTCAGCAGAGAGCAGCTGAAAGAGCCATATTGAACTGCTCCTGATGAAGCTCATTTGAGCTGACTTGTGACAAGCACACCAAGAGGAGGCCAGGGAACCAGCAGTGATTCCTTCAAGACCAGGGTTCGCAGCCTGCGTATGCCGATGTCTTACTTGTTTATGTTGCTGCCTTCCTTCAGGCGCTCTCCTGCAGCTCCTGTTTTGGACACTCTCTCACTCCCAGCCAAATCCACCAGGCTGACCTTGCTGACCTTCTCTCCAGAATTCTGCACAGATAGGACATGGGAGAACAACAGCTAAGAAACACTGGCATGAAGCACCAACATGCCTGACACTGGCACCATGAAACACTGTTCTTCGTAATAACATGTGTTGAAAGTTATGTCTCATCACATATGAGACATGAGAGAAGAAGAAATTGCCAGAGGTCTTACATATCTTTAAAAGTCACCCATATATTTTCTAGTAAAGGCCTGAAGCATCAAGGAACCAGAATCAGCTATGTGGTAACATCAATCACCTTATGGCAGAGTGGGCCATTAAAACACGTTAACTCCAGCAATAGTTAAGACCTAAGAAGATTTCATGGTGTCAACATAATCTTAAAAAGTGATCCAACTGTTTTTTTTTTAATCTGGTGTGCTTCCTCACTCAGGGTTCTCTCAGTCTTGATTACTGGACTCCATGGCACCAAAAATCAAAGCACAGGTAAACAGATGATGTATGTGGAAGAGAAAGGAAGAAGAAGAACCCACCACAAGTCTATAAATTAATCAACAGAAATACGTACACCGGAATGCAGGTCATAGAGTGTCTGAGTCACTATAATATTGAACACAGCATGAGAGCGGCTGCTTTCTTCATTCATGTTGGTTGCAGCAACTGTTCGTGATTTGTTTCCCTCTGACATCAGTGACTCAATATCCTAGAGCAAGAAGAGTAAAAAGGGATGCTAGGATAAAAGAAAAGTATTGTGCTTGCTAAACAAAATCCCCATCTAGATGGAAGGGTGTGTGGGAAAGAGGAAGAAGGGAAGGTAGAAGTAATGAGAAAATTCTTTGCACATTTTGAAATGTATTGCTACAGAGGCTTGTAAATCCATAGAACAATGTTAAATCATACCTCTGTTTTAAGTGCTGCACTTAAAAGCCCAGCAACTAGAGTCAATGCATGCTTTCCTTATCTGCTGCTGAAATATGTTGGTGACATCCGCATTACAAATCATATTGTTTGATGCCAGGAATCAGGCCAGCACAAGTGAACACAGGGCACCTCTTTACTGACCTACACTAATACTGTCTTCACTTAATTGGCTCAAAACGTTACCTCACTTCAACCTGTACCTTCCCACATGTGCAAGACAAAGATGACTATGCAGAGCCTGATATATGTGCTTGCTGAGTCTTCCAAAACCGTTTCAGAAGTCATCAGCCAAAACCTGATGCATGAACTGAAGCACAAACATGTACTAGAATTTGCACAAAGATGTGCATTCAAAGTAAGCAATTCACCATAAAATCTGCAAAAGCAGTTTTTATAACTAATATGCACAGATGCTGCAGAAAAATTAAAAAAAAAAAACACAAAGAAACAAAACTTAAAAAATAAAAGATAACACTACACAAATAATTTTTTACAAACAACTTCCAAATCAGTTTCCTCTTAAAAAGAAAGTCCTACACAATTCATAAAACTGCACTGCTTTCCTTAATTCCATTGTGCCTACAGTGGTTCATTGGCTTCCACAATACTAACTTATTTGAATGTGTTCTGGTAAATCATGTGGGCTTAGATGCTGCTGTGATTTAAGTTATGAATAACCTATATATACACCTATATAAAACAGAATGTGGTATTCAACAACAAAGTCAAATTCATGCTGGAAGACTAATATCCTTCTTATAGTATCCTCATACTTCCAGTGCCAAGTAAATAGTGTTTGTGGCATATATTATATGCAGTGAAACTGGAAATTAATATGAGATACCACTACTAGATTTGTAACTAACGTAAAGGCAAACCTAGTGCTTCCACATGAAATTAATATTCCCAGAGAATTAGAGAAGATCTTTGCAATTGCCAGAGACTATAAACACCCATGAACCAAAATATCTAGATAGACATTAGTTTACATCTTCTGAGACTCCTATTGCTCGTGGACATAAGTGTTATTTATAAACTTGTCCCTGGTTTAGATTTACCTCAAAGTTTGTAACAGCCAGCTGAGACAGGCCATCGACGTATGGACCCAACACCTTGTGCTCGCGAACCTTGAGGGACTGCCGACTTCTGTGGAATAAAGTACACCTCATGCACAATCTACTAATTAGCCAATATAATAGCCAAAAATTACCCTCATAAGAAATAAGTACCTTTTATACAGCAGAAGTCAGCTTATGTCTTTTTTAATTGTAACAGGAAGAAGAAAGTATTCCAGAATTTGTAAGTCAAACAATAAAGACTCAAATCAATCTAACCAGTTTTGATCTATACACATAAATTATTTCTAATGCATCTTCCCACCTCAGTATTTGTGTCTGGAACAAAACCTGAAATGTCTTAATTGGCAGAAAGAATGATGAGGGGAAAAAAAAACAAAAACAAACCCAAAAACCACCAAAAAAAACCCCTAAACCCGCCCCCCCAGCAATTTGCTGAAGCTGCTAAAGCTTCAATTCTTCTCACATTTTCTACACTTTATTGACACATACTAAGTAAGTCTGAAATCTATCTTGCATACAACACCTTCAGCAATTATGTTCAAGAGTTGAAATATAAACCACATATATCAATGCTCAGTGGAAAAAGTCCTATCAAACTACTTCCTGTATACACATCTCCAAGCCAGAGTGCTTGACCACTATTTCTGTGTAAACAAAACAGAAGAAAGAATTCCTAGGTATATTCTAAGGTGTTACCTTTCCACATTCAAAAAAGTTCAACATCTAAACCATAAGGAGCAAGCTTCAAATTCAAATTTTTCTAGCTGATGAAAATTCCTACACAAATACTGCCTGGATCATCCAGCAAAAATACCCCAGAATTTATTTGTATGTGGTCTTGCTTTCTGCTGTTGTACTGGTAAAGTACTTCACACAGTATTTGTTTGCATCAGTAGGCTGGTATCCTCATGTTTAAATTAATCACACCAGTTACTATTTCATATACAAGTTTCACCCTCTTCTTTCAGGTGTTTGATATCTAATCCTCTCTAAAAAAGTCACATAAACATACATTCTGAAAAAAATTTCTCAGGGACTTCCAAAAGCAATTCCAATTTTTAGAGTTTTAACAAAAGTACAGAAGGCTGTGAGGTAAAGTGAAGCTACTCACCCTTTTGGGTCAAGCAGATCTCTGACTTTCTCATTGTAGATTTCCATATAGGACACTTCAACTTTAAAAGTATGAGATTCATTTTCTTCTACAGAGATTCTCTGAAATAAAGCACAACAGAGCCGTGGGATCAGACCCAGCTGCTCTGCATTGCCCATCATGGAAAAGGATTTTCCTGAACCTAAAAGAAAAAAGGAGAAGAAAATGCTTTAGAATATAATTTCTTAATTACTCATTTGTTCAAGAAGCACATTTAATTTCTCTTTTTATTGCTCCAGGAGCATAAACATGACAGACCAGAACATGACATGCTATCCCACACAGATATCTTATTCTTTGGACAAGGTAGAGATAAATAAGAGAAATTATCCTGAAGGCTTCTTTCAGTAGGGACGTTACTTGGGAGCCCATGGAACACACTTCAACACTAGAAACTGAAAAAGTCTCCAGTAGGAACTACTCCTTTCAGGCTTTAAAAGAGGCCCCAACAGGTAGCAACCAGGATCATACTGACAGAATTTTAGAATCTTTAGAATTCACTTCTCACTGCTTGTACTAAATGTATATGAAATATCGTATTTCAAAATTTTTAAATGTTATCTACCTTAATATTTATGTTTTGTTGTTCTCACTTCCCATGTGCACAAAGTGTTCTCCCCCTTCAGGGTACTCACCTGTCTGTCCATAGGCAAAAATACAAGCGTTATATCCCTGAAAGGCCTTTTCCAGAATTCCTTCTCCAAGGCACTTGAACACCACTTCTTGACCTAGAAAATAATTGGGCTTGATTATTTTTAATTGTATAAAATACTAAAATTTACTGAAAACAAGAATAAAAATGGTTTGCACATTATTTTTTACTATTGAGAGCACTGATGAATATATGATTCATGTACAACTGAGTGATAAGATCAAAACTGTTGCTACCTGTGTTTAAATATATTGCTGATTATCTTATAGAGTAAGCAGTTCTTCAAAAGGTGTCACAGAAGTTGAATGCTTAGAAAATAATACAGATGTCTAAATTTTTATTATTTCAGTGTATTTTCTGAAATCAGTATGTATTATTTAATAAAAAACGATACCCAAAAGAGTTCTTTAACAAAATTTCAATGAAACCCATTGGTGAGCTGGGACATATGGGGCACATAGGAATACAAGTAGTTGTTCTCTTAGAAACTGGCCTCAAGTTTCACCATAAGTTATTAAAATTTACCCTGTGCAAGGAGATGTTGGAACAAAGATAAAAGCATTCCAATGATATTCAGGAAGAAAATGTATATTAGGAGGTTGTGAGACTTCAACAGAGAAGTCTGAGGACGTATTTTGCCAAATCCATAATTTGAAACATCAGTTGAAGAATTTCATAGTCTGAAAATTGTGTCCCTAAGCCAGGCAGATTTTAGATGCACTTCAATCTTTCAGATGTGGAAGATGAAAATAGCTAGAGTGGTTGATTTTGTTTGTTTTTGTTTTTTTTTTAATAGGAAAGCCCAGGATTTGTACACCACAAAGAGGGTCAATGTGTTGTCTGCTTTGAGTTCTGATCAGACAATTACACCAGCTGTGTGTACACCCAAAACAAGAAGAGCTGAGCTAAGGATAGTATTTGTTCACCTTCAGGTGTATGGTTTTAAACTTAGATTCACTGCCTGGTGACTGGATGAACACCTGTGATCAGCTGCCTCTCTCATCTTGGTATGGGAGTTTCAGCAATTGCCAGTAAGGAGAAATTATTTCTTACAGTGAATGCAGTGGTGACTTCTGTACTCTCAAAATGGCATATACTGGCATGAAAAATAATCGCACTACACAATTATTTATGAGAACATCTACATTCCATAGTCCAGAGAATTCCTGCAGAGCCACCTCTGGAATGACTACAGAATGTTTTAGAGACATGTAAATAGGACAAGAAAGTATATTACTTTCATTTTCCTTTAATTATGATCTAATTTCTTTTCTCCTATAAAGAAAAACTAGTGCAGCAATGCACTATGAAATGGTCTTTGTGGTCTTTCTTTCTAGGTGAATTTCTAAAATTCCATAGTGTCACTGGACTTGGATTAACACAGTTCAGAAATGCTGAAAATAGGAACTAAAATCAGAGGAAAAGCCATTGTATTCTAGAGTAACTCCATTTACTTCACCACGTGCATTCAGTCACTTCTCCTTCAACTAGGGGTCATTTTATAATATCTATGCTGAGACAGCACTGTTCAACAACTTGGAAACAGAGACTGTTCAGCTACTGATGAACGAAATATATCAGCAGAAGATTTAATAAGAATGCAGAATAAACAAAAATTTGCTTTCTAACCAGCTCCTGAACGAGCCACTTTCTGAGCAAGAACACAAAATCAAGCAAAGACTGAAGCTGAGTATATCTATTAAAAGAAAAATAAATTATATATACACATTACACAGTGATTGTGAGTGGAAGACAAAACCATTTGTCAGAAGAGGAAAAAAAATTTATCACCCACTTCTGACAAGTAATAACCCAGTAACCTCCATGTTTACTAACGGGGGAAAAAAGCAAATACCAAAGTGTCTTAAAACAACAAGGTCATAATGACCATAGGATGACCTACAGACTCCTTTACTGCTAAGTATCAGGGAAGAAATCCATTTTAAATCTCACTGGCAAAGCTGGATTTACTTTTCAGGAGATACTAAATTTTGAGACTGTCATTACAAACAGAAAACCAATGAGATACTGATATATAACTCTAAAATGATCTTTTTATTACATATTTGAAGAGTTCAGCAATACCGACATAGACAAATGGGTCATTAAAGAGCGTTGTTTATAGTAACCAGTCAAATGATCATGGAATAAAATAAGAATTAGTTTTAAGTGCATTCACAGAAAAGACCACAAGATATTGAACTTCAATTACGGATATTTTATAAACTTGCAAATGCAAGGCACTGAGAGTAGCAGTATATCATCCATTATATTTTGCTATTTTTCATTAAGAAACCTCACTGCTTCCCCCATGAATTTTATTAGTGGGTCTGAAAACTGATTACAAACTGTATCATACAGAATTTTGTCTATATGTGTTTACAGTCAAAAGAAATAATACAGATCCACTGTCAGCACTGCTGCATTCCTGTTTTGCTAAATAAATCTATATTGCCTGCAATTCATACTTTTTCTTATTTACAGGAGTTTTCTTCCACAGATGTCTAGTATTTAAAGAAGTAAGCAGAGGTTTTAACCTATTACTTAATTTTCAGCAAATGGGAGAAATTTAAAAACAAAAACCAAAAAACTTAACAGAAGGATTTCCCCTACATTAACCCTTACTGTCTTTAAGATGGGAATTCTCAATCTTCCAGCTGGCCAAGACAATTTAACATCTTACAGAGGCACCTAAAGGACAAAGACATCCATCCACTCTCCCACCTTCTGCTCAGAAAAAGGGCAAGCTTGGGACAGCATGCCCAAGGCTGCCAGGGAGCCCAGGGTAAGCAAATGAGCTGCCAGTTCTCACAGGCCAGGATCTCCCCTCTGCCCATCCTTTTGAGAAAAGGGAAGCAAAGTCCAGTGAATTTTTCTTGCAGACGAGGAACAGCTCCAGTGTTAAGTCAAAACTTCAAACAGACAAGACACTTGTGTCTGCTCAAAATCCACAACTCACTATCTCTCGTGAGGGTAGAAGGGTAGAGTTCTTTAAGCCAATTGCCTGGTTTGCTTCCTTTTGTGAAGGAAATTTTTTGTGAAAATGGATGTGCTGTAGTCAGTATAATATTCCCTATAAAATTACAGTTTAGCTCAAAGACAGGTGTATGGCCCTTCAGGAGCCTGTAGAAACACAGAGCTGAGATTTCAGGCCAAACATTATGCAGGTTAGGGAGTACAAAAAATCCATGGGCAAGTCAATACAGTATGGGGTCTTAGGAATGGACCTGCCCAAGTGCTGCAGTGGTTATTTATGCCATCTCTTGAATCCTTCCCCAGCTGAAGGGTTTCTTTTCCTCTTTCTAAAGATCCACTTCATTGCAGACTTCAAAAGGCTCGTACTGTTGTCCAGGCTTGTAAAAAGAATCCTTTGTTCTCATCTCTGAGAATTTCTCAATATCCTCCTCTTCATCAAAATGCCAAGCAGTTATTTGTCTCTGTGAGCTTTTCAAGGCAAGCAGGTGTGTCCTTTACCCATGAACTGACTCTCGACCCACTCAAGTCAAGAACAAACGGTAATAAGCTATTTTGCTTACTCTCAGAACACCTCTTCTGCAGCCTATAGACAAAGCTCATCCCTCTTCCAGATCAAGGCAAACTCATTCTGTCCTACAACCAAATTCTTCCCCCCTTCACAAGCTACATCATTGACATCTTTTTCACCCCTTCCCAATGAGAGATCCATATTTTCACCAAACACCTAACTACGTTTTTCAGAAAAAAGGTGCAGGAGCTAATATGTGATGATCAGCACAAACCATTCCTTGCTTGGAATGACACAGACACAAACTGTTCAGAAATGCACATTCTCAATATTCAGTGTAAAAAACAACCAAACAAAAAGCCCCCCACACTGAAAGAGCATAGGCTTCGATGGGATATATGGAAAAAATTCTTTATTGTGAGGGTGATGAGGCACAGGCACAGAGAAGCTGTGGAGGCCCCATCCCTGGAAGTGTTCCAGGACAGGTTGGATGGGGCTTTCTCTAGCACAAGTTGTTGAAGAGCTCCCTTATCTTGGGGGCCAGAGATTAGAGCACCGGTTCCACAAAGGCTTTTAAGAGTTTACTTCTGTACTCCAGACCTTCTGCTGTCTTTTTGAGAGAGAGCCTTGCAAGGACAGCTACAAAGATGTCCTCTACAAGTTTTTTGTCACATGAAGGTTACCTTCACTATTTCTGTTGGTGATATCACTGGATCATTTAGAATTTAAGACCAGAGTTTCCATTTCAACAGAAAAAAAATTGCTAAAAAAGCAATTTTGCTGCCAACAGCAACAATACCCATATTTTCAAGTGCTGGAAAGATAAGGTAGGTACTTCCCGAACATGAGTGCAGAAAGAAAATTAGTACGAAGAAAATAAGCCTTATGTTCAGCCAAATAAGTTGAAGATCTCTGATAAAAGAAATATGGCTAATACCATTTCAGGGTCAGCTCTACACCCCCAGAGCCTGAGAATTATTTTCAACTACCCATGCAATTAACTTCATCCAAACAGGAATTTTGCTCTTGAGCAAACAATTTTAGTAAGTGCTGGTGGCATAAATTAATCAATAAAGTGAGAAATAAAGCCAGTCTATTGTGTGTGATAGTTTTAAAGATCCTGTAACAAATGTGCATTTCCAGGAATGGACAAACTTTGGGTTTGTGGGCATTAAAAAAATAACAGCAAGGAAGTGTTACCCACATACGTTATCTGTTGTGCACACCATTCTGTGTGTTCTCATGACCCACATGTCAATCAGCTAAATCTTTAATACGGTGTGATATACACAACTATATATCCATTCAACATAATGCAAGATGAGCACATTTTGTTTTGCACAGAGAGCAATGACTGATAGGGTAGCCTAGTACTTGTTAAACATTTCACTGTCTCATCTTCCGCTGTATTTCTGTGGTAGAGGTAAAAGGGTTTTTCAAGGAACTAAATTTGTCACATATGTGTTTTCTAAGAATTTTACTTCAGCCTAAAGTTCATACACAACTTACATTTTCAAGCAGTCTGGACTTAGCTTTCAAGCTTCACACGTTTCCTTTTAATTGTGCAACTCATCTCTGCTCTCGGCAATGACACTAAACTTACACATGCACAGAAAGCTACTTTGGCCAGGGAGAGTTTAATGCGCCTAGCTTCCAAATCAGCATTTCTTCTGTAGTCCAGCATCCAAGAGATACCAGTTTAGCTCCAAAAGTCAGGTGGTCAGATGGCTTGTTTGGACTCTAAGATTGTACCAGAGACTATTACAGCATTAACAGTCTCTGGATGTAAGACAAGAGGGTTATTTGCAAGGTGCCTAGGACAATGGAGGTTTGTTCCATGAGGCAAAGAAGTTATCAGATATCCCAAGCAATTCCAGTTATTGTAATTTTTTTTTGTTAACAAATATGCACATTGAGGCCAAGTTGTGAAAACAGACTTAAGGAGATTAACATTAACAATACATAAGAACTGAAATATTGTCATATCAGCATTTTTTGTTGGATCTAAACCAAGAAATGCTACTGCTGTATAGGATAGCATCAGCTCATGCCCAAGCAGGTGAACAAGCCAACAACCCAGTAAATTACACCTGAAACACTTTGGGTTTAGTTTTTAATTACTTTTGTTTTGATACTGTATCAAATTCATTATGTTCCAGAACAGAAGGAGGACTGGCAGTCACAAGATAGCTTCAAGACCATACAACAAACACAACAACAACAAAATCAGTGAAACCATTGTTTTTTGTGCACAAGTCTTTAAGCTCACATTTTTAGCATATTTCTGAAAAGAAAAAAAACAAATCACCACCAAAGCCTCCCACCACACAGCCTTCCACCAAGGAAAAAACTCAAACAGCACATCCCCCCGCCCAACAAAACAAAGAAAAAAATCCAAAGCCAAAAACCAGTTTTGGTTTTCTTTTTTCCCCAGGCAGGAATATTAACTAGAATAGGCAAAAAAAACCCAAAAAACCACCCCATAACTTTCTAGTCAGTAAAAAATGGAAGAGATGTGAGGCACCGTTTTCTAGAAACCAGTGCAACAAGAGGTTTATCTACATACAGATAATATAACTTCATTCCTTAGGTAAGACAAATCCACTTACAACTTCTGAAACATGCTAGAGAGATCTAGCTTTGATTCAAATGAAAAATAAATATATCTAGAACCCCCACTGAATTCACCTGGAGATGGGTTGAACCGAGCCAGAAACAAGTTTAACTGGTTAGGAGTGTTTTTCGTGTCTATCCCATCTCTGCTGTGGGTTAGTGCCACGGTGTACCCAACAGGTGTAGCTCCCACATGCACATGGGGCCAAGATACAGGTGCACACCATCACCTCCTTCCTTTTAAAGGAATAGGGGGTGTGCAGGCACAGAAGAAGGTGCTGTGGGCTCCAATGGCTCTCCCAGCCTGAGCTACAAATACTGTGCAGTCCAACTGCTCAGTGTAAATACAGCTCTTGAAAGCTGAACCAGTGAAAAACTTTTTTTCCTGAAGAAGTCTCTCTTTGCTCAGGCAATTAAGAAACATAGCAGAATCTACTACCAAGTCCTTAAGATCTGGGATTTCATACCAGAGCCTACAGTAGTTAGAGACATATTTTTAACACACGCATATGGCAGTTCATTTATGAGATCACTGATCTTAAACTTCATGGTAATGAGCCCTACAATCTTTCAAGATTATGCTTGGGGTTTATTTCCTTTCCATGGACCACATAAATTCCAATGTTCAGAGCTCTCTCTACCAAAACAAGTCCTCTTATAAAATACAAATATACAAGTAGACAAATCCAGTTATGATAAAACTGCTAGGATTACAATCTAGTGTGGATTATCCAGCTTTTGGGAGGAAGGAATCACAAAGTTGATCACTCAGAACACACTAGGGATCTGAACACTCAGACTTATGAATCACTTGAAAGACCTGAGATAACCACACTGTCTAAGGAGAACATGCTTTATTCCCCTCTCATGCAGAGATGCAGAGCACTGAAAACACACACATTCATCACTAGCATCAGTCAGAAGTAATTGCTGGTGCAGAAATGAAATTGTAAGTGACAGAAATGACAAAAGGTACTTCCAGGTGATAAAAAACCCCCAAACATTACAGCTAAGATGTAAAAGCATCCCTCCTGAACAGTGTTCCAGGCACCTGAAAACTTGCATTCCTTCTCACCTGGGGGGTAGCACCCAGATGACTCAATCTCTCTAAAAATAAGTCTGCCTCTGGGAAGAAGTCACTTGAGCTTTACAGTGCAAAAACCAAAAAAAAAACAAAAAAAAACCAAAAAACCCTAAACCCAAACCAACTTCAAAACAAAGGCCCAAACTCCTGTATGTTCTCAAACTATTTACACTGTCTAACATATAGAAAATAGTTTACCTGCATATTTTGTGGTGTTTGATTCATCCATGGACCAGAAGCAGTGATCAAAGGCAAACACCTGTAGAAGCACATAAAAAGACAAATTAGTTACTCTGGCTACAACACTTTTCTTTTTAAAGCAGTACAAATCCATGACAGCGTAACTGCAGTTGAGCTCTACTATTTCTGCAGATCCTAAATCAGAACTGTTAAAAGACATAATCAGCAGGAATACTTTTGTCTGATCATGAGAGTTACAAAGCTCAATACTTCTTATCTATCTGTAAGATATATTATACAGATTACTCCTTACTCCATCCCCTAATACAGATCTCAAAAAACAGATGAACCCTAATAATTAACTCCACTGTTTTCCAGGCACCAACAGTGGTAAATGTTAACAGTAAAAAACCAGCAGAAAAAATTCCTGCTGAATTGGTGAGATGACTATTTAGCAAACATCAGCACAATACACACCAAAGTTTTACCATGGGATGGACTTCTGATACTGTGAAGAGTATGACTACTTACAAGCCTTAAGGAGCAAATAAATTGAATTAGATTATCCATCTAAACTAAGAGCATGGTACTGCACCTCAGCAGAGGAAGCTCAGAAACTACAAATGGAAGATGTAGCTCCATTAGAGAAACAAGCTATCAGAGCCTGCTCTACTGAAAAAACTTAGTATCACTTCAGTCAAGAGATCCAGAGGGGTAAAAACTGAATGAGATTCAATAGTGCACTCAGAGGGCTTGCAAACCTGTAACAGTATCCTGTAAAACCACTTAACACATTGGGATTTGATCCAAGTTTTTTTTTCCTGCACATTCCAGAGCATCATGACAGACATTCAACATTTCTTTTTACAGCTTTAAATTGCTACAAACACACCTTAAGCTGCAGTGTATTTTCCACATTTTGCCATGATAAACTGTGGATGAGTTAACAGTATAGATTCTGGTTTTGTTATTTGGTTTGGGTTTTTGCCGGGGAAGGGGGGGGAGCAAGAGGTGGGGAAGAACTCCACAACCACCGTTTTAATAAAATTTCGCCTGGGTCAAGATTTTCTTTGCCTGGTCATCCAACAGATCTCCTTTGTGAGACAAACTACACGTGTCAGTGTAGAGCAAGAGCCACAGGCTGTTGGCCAAAACATGCAAATTCCCTAGAGACAAATCCTGAGGTGAGGAAGAAGATGGATCATTTTTGTTTGGCTTTTGGGGATAAAGAACATCTTAAAGTCCCAGCTATTCAAAGTTATTACACAACATAATCTACAGATATGTTGCAATCTAACCCTTTCCAAAACATCTATTGCTGCAAATATTACAGAAGATAACACCAGGCTAGCACAGTGACCTCACCTCCTTCCCTTTCCTCCAGCTTAATGCAAAACACATCAAATGGCCTGAGAGAAGACTTAATACTGAGATAACATTACAGTCTGTAAGTGAAGAGTTCTGGAATTCCCTTCTCAAGAAAAAACAAACAAACAAACCCACAATAATAATAATCTAACAGAGAGGCCTGAGTCACTGCAGCACAATTAGAATCAGACATCATCATGAATCAGATGCTCCCTGATGTGACTGAGTCAAAGATGGCATTTGGCCACTGAACTGCAAGTAAAATGCAGCAGTTACTCCACCTTATCTTCAGACATTTACATAAGTAGGGGGCATTTGAAATTACCTTTCATGCATTTGATGATCAAATCTAGGCATAAAACCATGTAATCAGTAAGAACAATAACCCTTTTCCTAACTTTTGTTGTCCAAGAACTACTGTTTTTCTCCTCATATTCCAATTCTATGGAAATTTTCCTCACAGGACATGCTAACAATACCTAGTCTCTCCAATGATCAAATGGCAAGCAATTAAATTACCAAAAAAGTCCATACCCTACTGTAAGGATCCCAAACTGACCATTCTTCCCCCTTAAAACTAAATGTTATCTGCAGTGGATCACACAGACCAGTTAAAAAGGTTACCAACTATACATGCTCATGAGCATTGAATTAAATGTCAATACAGCACTATTATGGGCCAATTTAATCTATTATCCTACACATTTTCCCTTGGTTAACAAAGAAAATGATAAAAGAATCATTCAATGAGTTCTAATTTAAACACTGATCTTGCAAAGAGACTCTTAGAACTAAAATATTGGCTTGCAGCCAAGTGTGTCTCCTAGAAAAGCAGATTTTTTTGGGATGTTCTTAAAATGGTAAAAAATGGTCAGACTGGTTTTCAAAAGGTCAAAAATGATTATGCAATAGGAAGAGAAAAATTCTGTCTTAAGGTAAAACAAATGTAAACATAGCATTTTAGATTGTTTCTATAATAAACATAAAAAAGCCGGGCAATGATTTGGTCTATTTATAAATTCTGTTTTGGAAAATTGCCAAATCCCTCTAACAGAAGTAACAAGATTACTTAAAAAAAGAAAAGTGTCAGGCAAAAAGGCAGAAACTGCTGGGGCATGCACTATCTGCAAAACATTCAGAGCAGCTGCAGCAAAACTCCCCTCTCCATTAAAACAGGCAGGCGAACACTTAAACATCGCTTCGACTAGTGATGACAAAACAGCAACCTTGAACATTCCCAGCAACTATACTTCAAGGATTCAGCCAACCAAAACAATTTTATGGACAACTGAGACCTTTGGGAAAACAGATTGCAAACACAGCAATTAACAGGGTAAAAATAAGGCACACAGAAGCCCTATTGGCACATGGTTCCAATCAGCAAGGCTCTTCAACATGTACATCAGGAAGGCATTTTATGAGAAATATCTGCATCCTACTGAAAGAATAACCCTTGTACAGAAAAGATGGTAAAAAAGGAAAACTATTTTATATTTTTCTGATGTCCAGTGCAGGAATGGCAGAACAAGCAATCCCAAGTTGAGCATGGAAGCATACTTGGAGTCAATACACAGAACATTTGCCATGAAGAAGCAACTTCAATATTGTAAATATTATCTAATGTGCTCCCTCCTTTCTCCTCTCTTCACTGATTCTTCTTCCTTAAAATGGAAGTGATGTGTTTTCTCTTTTTTCTGATAGAAGTGTGCAAAATAATTACTTTTCCGCATTAATTTTTTCTCCCCAGAATCCATTTTCCTGAAAATGGTATTAATGCACCTGTAAATATGACTATCAAAGCCACAAGAAATTCTGCTAATGTTCAAGTCTCAGACTCAATGACCAATATTCAAACAGGGCATTATCAGGCACTCAAAATGCCTTTTTAGCAGATATTTTTACCAACTTGTACCAAAAGTGTAGCTACCAACTATATCAAAACTATTGAAATGTATGTGAACAGAGGTATCTGTGACACAAACAGAACTTATTATACTTCAAGCATCCTATATGAATTCGTTTTTAACTACATTTGCAAGGTGTCTAATAGTATTCTTTATTCTCATTAATAGTCTTCTTGGCCTTTAAACAACAGGGGGAATTAGCAAACAAGTCTTAAAATTTTCTTATTTACTGCAAGATTCTGTATCTCATATTTTATCCTAGCATCTAAAAGAGAAAGCTAGATAAAAGGAAGCTGCCAGAAACCTGCCACACTAGGGTAGAAGGTTACAAACCAAAGATTTTGAATGAAGGGATTAACTGGGTATGGTTCAGCACAATCATATAAAAATGGAAATTTATGAGAAAGAACTAGCTGGGAAGTGCTGGATCCTGGTACTGCTGGTACTACTATATCCAGAGTCATTGTAAGTGTGCACATTAGCCTAAAAAAAGTAAGTTATGTAGGCTATTTCTAGGTTATAGAGAATTATAATTGGAGTGTTAGAAACTATTAGAAATTACAAAATATTTGTTCTGGCAACCACAACATTTAAGAAAAACAAAAGATATGAGACTTTGCTTCAGCAAATACCTGCAGAAGTTTAAGATGGTTATTTTTCAAAGAAGATAACTAGATGGTTATACTAGATAATATGATGGTTATTTTTCTAAGAAGGTAACTATAAGTTATGGCTTCTTCAAGAAGGCAAACTGGGATGCAGGTCCATGCATCCATCACGTATGTCAGTGAAAAATCTGGAGTTTTGTCTCAAATTCATCTGTACCTACGGCTTTAAAATTAAATTGCAGATTTTAATTAGATTTTAAACTAGAGAAGCCAATGTGCCTGCTGCTGCAGTAACGTATCACAGAATCTGAAAAGACAGCCAAATGGGTGCTCACATCATAAAAAGCCAAAACAACATTCTGCACAACTTGTTTTCATTAAGGTTCCTAATCAATGGCTTGCAGAAATAATAATTTTAAGGGTTTATGCATGTAAGCATACTTACGGAAAGTACTTACAGGTAATGAGCACCATACCCAATATTAACTGCCTGCCAGCTTAAGCCAAATTACATAATTAGCTTCAAAAGGAGTTTAATTTCACATTCATTATTCTTCTGAAGTCTAATCCTCAGTATAGGCCAGGCAGAGTCTGGGGCTTCCAGCATTTAGCAATGCAGTACCCAGATTGAACATAATCCCTAACACATTTTCTATGCAGCTATAACATGTTCCAGATGTATGACCAATGTTTCATAGCCATTTCTATCTGAACAAGAGGTGGCAAATCAATCACATTTTGCTTTCATTGAGAAGCTGTCAGTCTGGCAGGTTGGGTGACTTGTGGGGCTACCTGGTTCCTAAAAAGGAAAGGAAGGAAGAGCTGAGGAACAACTGCTGACAGAGACAAGTGACACAGGAGATACACGAGGAAATGGCAGTCTATACCAGCCACCTTAATGTCAATGGAAGCAAATAAAGAACTGAAAATAAAGTTGGTCACTGTGACCACACAAGACCTATGACAGGGCTGAAGAAGCAGGAAGGGATAATCAGAAGGGACCCTGGGACATAGCTCAGAGATCTCAGCTCAGAGCAACTGTTTTACCTCTGTCACAAAATCACACTTAAATGCGATGTCTGCAAAAGTAGCAAAATATAAAGCAAAAATAGCACCCCAATATCCTTATATAAATTTTTCTATCACAGCTTCTGTCTGAGCTACCAAGTTGAATTGGGAAAACAATTATCCATGGGAGATGATAAAGTTGCACATTAAAGATAAAGAGACTTCCAATAGTTACAAAATTTTATTTTAAAAAAAATTAATTTTAAAATCAACAATGTGCAGTACCCTAAAAACTGTATAAATCAAGAAATCTCATACCACATCTTTACAAACTCAGCAATGCCTATTTTTCACAGATGGCACTAACCTCCCTCTGTCTAAATCTGATAAATATTCCACATAACATCATAAGTCTCAGGGCTATAGCTTAAGGACATTAATGACCATCCAGCTATACCTAACAATAATGTGACATTTACGCACAAGTCTGCAGCTGCTCTGGTTTTGTCAAGGAACCACAAGGGCATACGTAAGCTTTTACATAATGACCAGAATAACTTTATCTGCCTATAATGGAACATGAATGATGCACTACAGAAAATGGAGGCTCTTGTAAAAACACTTCCTGGTGAAATTACAACAACAGAAAGGAGAATTTTCTTCCTTTTAAAAAATGTTTAGCAATGATCAAACTCTCTTTGATTAAGCATATCAACTGATAGAAGAAGTCTCCTGCCCTTTCCCTGCACTACAAACAACACAAACAATCTTTTCTATGTAAATTCTGTGTAATTTTCTATGTAAAATTCTGTAAATTTTCTATGTAAATTTTGTGTACTTTGGCAACTTTTACACTAATTACTAATTCCTGACTATTGTCAAGTGCAAACAAAAATGGTTTATTTATTAGTAGATGGGTTTTGTTGCCTTTTAAAAATATTCTTTTAAACAGAACTGTATGTAAGGAAATATTTTACAGGCACTACTTATTCAGTCTTTCAAATGTTTTTATGACTGCATTAAAATTTTGTCTTGTCCTGGTCACAGCTTTAACAAGCCATGTGTGTGCCTTGCCTGCATGTCAGTTGGATTAAAACATATTCTTATGACATTATGACTCTTCTAATTTGGATGTCTGAAGAACAGATTTTTTAATATATTTTCCTTTTTTGAAGCTGTGTTGTTCACATACTACAACAATGCCCAATACTTCTGCATTGGTCAATATTTTCAAGCAGATACAATTGTAAAAAGAGACAAAATACTTACCTTCGGTGGTTTTCTAGATGATTGGCAATAAATCCAGCAACAGTGATGTGAAGCATGAATACACCATTCACATAAAGAGAAGGGAACAAATAAAAAAGGAAGAAACAAAGTCAGTGTATGTCATTACTATAATTTGAACTTTTTTTAAATCCACAATGTATTTAAGAGTAATCAGATCAGAAGATATTTAAATGACATACCACATATTTTTAACCAGTAATTACTTAATTACTAATACCCTCCCACATTAAAAAGAAAGTATCAGGCTCCTTACAGATATAAAAATCTAACAGAGCTGCATTCCAGAAGAAAGACAAGTATCCGTTTTGTCATAAAAGATGAAACACAGCCCATTTCTGCTGGCAAATAAACTGAGCCTGCAAACTGCCAGACCAAGGTGCCAGGGTGAAGCCCCACTGAATTCAGCAGTGCTACACAAGCATATCCAAGGTAAGAGTCAAGCAAATGTTTCTTGAAGAGATTATAGAAGTGAAGAAAAAGGAACTTTTGTAGGCTGTGTTCTCCCCAGTCATGGAAAGCCCACAGAGCACATAAGAAACCAATGCAAAAACACCATCACCTTTCACACCCAACTGCAACAAGTGCTATGAGAAATAACACAGGGATGACAAATCCCCAGTCTAAAGACACCAGCTCAGAGTACTTCAAATTGCCCTTAAATGCTTTTATGCTGGCAGGCATACGGCCACATTATAAATTAAATCATTTTGGGTTTTTCTGGTGGGATTGGTTTCAAGTGAGATCGCTGCCCTGTCTCATTGTGCAGCCCTGTGCTCACTGATGCCAATGCAATAGAAGATGTGAACATACAGTGTAGAACTAGATTGACTTAGGCCATTCATCAAAACTACACCCTTAGGCACATGTTTAAACTATAAATGGAAATAAGAATTTTCCACTCGCTATTCACATCAAGAGGAAAAAAGCATGGATGAAGGAAAGAAAGAAAACATGGATGAAGAGGAAAAAGCACGAGAAAGGTCTATAGACAAACAACACAAGCAGAGAATGCAATAAGGTTTATAAGATAAAGACACGGACGAAAGGTATGGCAACAGACACACTACACAAAATTCAAAGATATCAAGAGCCTGCACTCTCAGTACAGAAACACTTGGGACCAAGCCATGCTTTCACTCACCAGTCTGTACCAACCCCATACCAACCCCACCAAGACAGAAGGAGTGCAGGGAAGACACAGAACATTTTAAGCTGTTTTCTTAGCAACCCACAATACAAGAGCTCAGCAAAAAAACTCTGAAGGGACGCAAATCCACAAACACATCTTATGCAATCTTTTCTGCCTACTCTCAGCTCATACCTCAGATGACACATCTGCCTGAAACAGAGGTTACAGAGCTGGGACACAGGACTAGTGTAATGCAAACATCATTTGCCTCCAGCCAAACCACTCACTGCAGCTTTACCCTTTCATTAGTGGTGGCTACACAGCTCAGTCCATGGCTAGCTCATGTACAGGTGGCTCAGAACTTGCAGAGAATGCATTCCTATCTATTTGAAAAACACTTTTAGCTCTACCCTGAATATTATCATTTTAATCCATTTTCAGATGTGATGCAATCAATGTTATTGTCTTGTCTAGACAGAGTCCCAGCACCACCTCTAAACTTCCAAGAGAAGCTCCTATTGAAAGAAGTCATCCAAAGTTTTTTGGAAAGCTTTTAAATACACTCATACCTTGAAAAATAATTCAGGATTATATCAGCTTAACTAGAGAATTCCTGATAGACTGCTGTACAGATTCAGCAGAAGTCCTAAACAGTTTCTTTGCAAGTAAAATCCATCAGAAAGTTTATCAACTGCTTTTCTTTCCTGAGATCATTCTTATAAGCCCTAATTGGAAAATGTACAGAACATCACTGAAGTAAACAAATGGTTTGACACATAATTCTTAAAATATTTACTTAAGCAGTGTAAGCCACTACCTTTTTTGAAGTCTCCTCTAATATCACTTTGATGTCTATTTCAAGAAAAGAGTAATAGTCACATTTTAAACCCCTGGTGGATGGCAAAGCTTCCCAGTAGCATCATTGATCTGTGGGATTTCAAAGCACAAGGAGCTGCAGCTTCCTACCATATGTCACGTCCAAGAGCTCCAAACTCTTAATACCAACTTCAGCAACTCCCCACATCACCAACAGCAATATGATCAAAGGCCTCTGGAATAAGTCAGCTAAATTAACTCACAGGATAGTTTTTTAAGCTATTTGGATATTTCAGCTAATCAACTCAGTGTAACCATTGTTCTGGCAGTGATTCAGATGGAAACACTCCAAAATAGTTCAATCAAAGGACTCAAACTAATAACTAAAGAACTGTTTACAGTTTACCAGAAATCACATCTGTGGCAGCTTAAAGATGTGATGTAAAATCCTGCATTAGCCTAACCAATTTTTGACATACTTTTTTTTTTGTTTGCTTTGCTGTCGCTTTTAAAAACATGTGTTCCCTTACTTCTTTCCATTTGCAGAAACCACCATTTTTCAGCTTCATAGATAACTGAAGCTGCCAGTTTTTACCAGTGGCCATACAAATGTGGTCATTCAGAGTCACATCTGGAGATGTGGACATGGCTGGAGAGGCAGAGACACACACAACACACATATGGACAACCAGATCAGAGATACAACAACTAAGATGTTTATTTCCAGGAGTTTTTAATTCCATGCCTAGTCATCCATGGTGTCAATGACAAGATACAGGTATGCCTTTTGAGCGACAACAAAATCTCCTCTAAAGCAGACAGCTAGTATATACTTCAGGAAATTATCAAAGTTACCTAACCTTGTAATGCATCTGCACAACAGCAGATTTTGGTTTAATCTGATGGCCATCTTCAATCTGTACACTCAGACAGAAGACTGACTATTTTCACATGCCTGGAATTCAAAACCCAAGCGTCTGAAAAACATTCTCACAGGTCAAAGGAAAAGTATGAATTTCATGACCACAAAGCCCACTGAACTTCTGGATTTCCTCCTGCCTTTGTCCTTAAGCCATCATGAATTTAGTAAAATACCTAGAATGATTTTCTAACTTTACTGAACAGTGTGTCTTCTGTGGGTATCTACTCAGGCTTTTTGTTTCACAACAGAACTAAGCCTCTCCTGCCCTGCTTGGCTAACACACATCAAGATCTCAGAGTGCTTAGCTACCTCAAACTTTGTGCTAGATAAAAAAAGATAGGTTACAGAAAGGTTTGTGCTAATGTCAACTTTTTTTTTTCTGTTATCTCTTGCTGAAACTCAACACTAACCACATTTGCTAAGTGACTCACAAAATGTCACTTCTCATGTTCTATGTCAGCACATGAATGAGATGTCTTCCTGACTGCATTCAGATTTTCTCTCTAGCACCTCAGCCCATTGCCTATGACAGCACACCATGAGAAGAGTGCATTTTGCTAGTAGTTTAACAGCAGCAATGGTTCTTCCGTCATTTTTTAACTATATACATTCTCTTTCATAGGAGTCTCCTTTTGCCATACAAAAAGTTGATACAAGATGACATTGCATATTCTGACTAGAAAACTAGTCCCATGAAATAGGAAGCAACAGAAGACACTCTTGCATCCAGATGTGTGCCATACTCTAATTTTAAAGACTTAGTAACTTTCAAAACAAGACTTTTTTTGTCCCTTAATGACTGTAGTCAGCATTCCCAACCAAATGTTGCTTCCACTAGAAGGAAAGTCATTTTATACATCAAAAAAACCTTGAAAGAACTATTTTTTTTCTCTGTGTTTCAAGTAATGAAGCTTCATCACCCCATCCATCTCCCTCCCTCAGTCAAGAAAGTCACCTTCAATAGGGACAAGGTACATTATAAAACAAGAAGGTAGGCGTAAAACCGGGTACTCCACATTAAAAGAAACAGGAACAATGTGTCTCTGAAAAACAGGTCTTAGATTCTTTGGAATATGCACACAGCCCAATTCATCTCCAATTCAACTGTTCTAAGCAGCCAAGTAGGTCACAATTGTACTATAATTATTTGACATTTTGGAAAGTAGTTGCGTTTTTTTTTCCCTATACTTTCACATTAGTTAATCAAGATGAAGCAACCGTAACCAGCTATTTTAAATAACCACACAGCATCTATGAATGAATGAAGCAGATGAGTTTGCAACTCTTGTAAGCTGACTACACTGAAAGTCAACATCTAAGACACCGAGCTGGAAAAAACTTTTTGCTCTCATCACATGTGCAACCACAGCAAATTCACAGTACTGACTGATTTCCCAAATATATAATTGCTTACATTTAGTGGTTACATAGTCATTGACCTACTCTTCAGGGTCACTGGTCAAAGGAATTTTTACAAGCAATTATCAATATACAAGAAAATGGAGAAAAGTCTTCAGGTCTTTTTTCAACTTGTCATATAAAACACTCTTTCCTCTGAAAGCACAGAGATGATCAAATTGCAAAGATCATCCTGATAAAAATAATATTTCTTACATTTCACTGCTCCAGCATCTCTGGAGTCTAAAGGCCAGCTGTTCAAAACAAGTATTATAGATTTTTGGAGTGGTTTTAAATTTGGTTTACTTTTTTAAAATCAGGCTGCCTTACAGCTCAGGCTGAGCCTATCACCAGCAGTGTGTGTTCACCTCAGTTAGTGGCAGAGTGCAAGGGAGCAAATCTGAGGAAGGATCACTGTAAGGAGTGTGCCTCGCTATCCAGGACAGAAGTAACTGCACTGTTTGTTTATCCATGTGTGTGCAGCTTCCAGAGTGGCAGCAGCAGAGACAGCAAGCACTCAGCACTCCTAACTGCAAACAGTGTAAATTATGTAGAAGCAGAGAGATCGTGTTTCTCCTATCTTTCACAGTAAGGTCAAGAAGCTCTAGGACCCCTCCTTGTCTCCTGGTTTATCACTGCAGGCTGTTACCTGCAGGCTTGATACCAAGCACCTTAAAAAGCACGGCTTTACATTATTGATGAACACGGTACTAAACTACTTAGATAAAGATCACAGTCTGCCACAGCAGCAGTTTCAGGTGATTATACACTGCAAACTACTGGGTAGTTCACCACTTTCTCTACAAAGAACACAGAAAAAGGACAGTTATTTTCCCATTTCTCCCATGAATTTTCTAAACACAGAATAAAGTAAATGGCAGGGGCAATGTCCTTAAAGGGAACAGCATCCCACCTTTGTGCTTGTCTGGGGGTGTACCTCCTGTACAGCTGACTAATGAAGCTGGCATCACGATTCCTTAGTGGGATTCTTGGAAGAGTTACTTTACATACTGTGTGAGCACACATACATACACAAATATAAATAATTAGTTATTTTATATTCTTGCATAAGGTGAGCAGCACATGCCCTGTTTAATCCTCCTACCCAGCAAAAGCCTGTTCTATAGACAAAAGAACCCTTTGAAGAACAGCAAAAAAAACCCCAAACATTTTAACAAGTAAAGCAATTTGAGCAAGTGCCTGCATAATAAGGTGGTAGCTGATCATAATCAGAAACACCATGAGAAACAGACACATACTCTAATAATAAGTTGTTCTCACACACTTCATGGAAACCTACCACATGCAAAGAGAGAAAAGTCAGACACTGAAATAAGAAGGATAAATACTGCAGTGCAAGTTAAACAAAACAGGTATTACAGTAGCAGAGTGACTTCCATGACACAAAAGAAACAAAGACTCCTGGATATTTCACCATAACAGGGTTCCACTGAAGTTCAGTCACTACAGCAAGGAAACTAACCAGGTTATGAAACCAACCCAAGCTCATTAAAGAAAGTGAAAGACATTATATTCTGACATTTACAAGATGGAAGACAAAGTGACAGCTGTCCAGGAATATCATTAGTTGCTAACTTACCTTCACTCCCAAATTCTGAGTATTTTTACTGCCCAAGGCATCATTATTCCAGTGCCAACAATTTGTTGATGTGAAGTACAAGTGTTTCTAACCTCTACAGAGAAGCCTTGATGTCATGTAAAAACAAGTTCTATCGACAGTCTGAAAAAGGACTGATACCTGCCCTACATGCAATTGTACATCATAAACATCAACTGCCTTAAGACAGCAGTCACCACCCATCAGCAGAAGGATTAATACTCTGCTAGAAAACTCACTAAGAAACTAAAATCTGAATACTCTCGCACATAAAATAAGCTGGGGTTTTAAAAGCCCGTTTCAGTTAATTTGTTCAGTTTCACTGAAAAGGCAAAACCTAACTAATATTGTCACTCTGCACCAAGATTCAGGAGCTTTGATGCAATCCTGCTGAGACCCCATCTAGAATCCACCAAGTTAAATGATCTATTTTCACCAAATCTTTAATCATACAAATTCAAAATTATCCAAGACTCTGGTTATTGTAATAAAAACCTGCTACACCAATTACAAGCATAATATAACAAGGATAACAAGCTTGTTCTTACTAACATCCAGCTATAGATGACAAAGAGGCAAAGGAATGAAAGCCTACCTGAAGTCCCCAGGTACATTCCCAAGTAGTCCTGTCCCTTTTAAAACCAATTATTTTTCCCTCCTTTTCAGTAAAATTGAATGTGCAAGAATTAAACAAGTAGATTTTTACCACCTAATCAGGTTTAACTAATCAGGGCAAGGAAATGAGGGAGGGGAAAAAGAATCTGATCTCAGAACCCAAGATCTATTAGCCCTTAAGGGTAGTCTCCAATGAATCTTAGCCTCAATGCAATGAGACTGCTGTCAAAGCAAACATGCTACAGTTTTGGAAAGTAAGTGGAAACACATTCTAGGACTGTTAATAAAATTGCAGTGGCATTTATTAGGCAGCTATAATTCTTATCCTGTTGCATTTATTACCAGTGCTTTTGAGGAGAAAACACCCCAAGCATTAACTGGCATTTCAACTCTGTGCATAAACTGTGTGGAGACTCTCACAATCAACCCATCACTGGAGCTGGCTACTGACAGCTATTAACTACATCCTGCCCTATGTCATGTTTCCCATGTCAATGGAAAATGTTCCCTTTCAATACTACTCCTGTAGCATTCCTTCAGAAAGGCTGCTTGTAAGAACCATCAAAACACCAGTGAAGATACACCCCTTGTGGAAGTTGTGCTCAAAGCGTCACTGACAATCAACAGCTTCACTGACAAGGTGGAAGACAGAAGAGCTCTTGTCAGTGGAAAGACCATGTACCAGAAAGAACTAAAGCATAAATGTAAATCAAGTAACTGGATCTGAACTTTGGTTGTAACACCTTGCTTTCTTCAACAGTTGAAACCAAAAAACCACACTCTTTTTGCTGAAAGATAAGCATATTTTTCATACTCAGTCAGGACAAGGATATTGTTGAGAAGTTACTGCATGTACACCAGTCCTAACCATGTATTCTGACTGAAAAACAGACAAGAACCCCCAGGTTTCACTGTCACATTCCTTTATCATAACAGGGAAAACTATCATTCAATTGTCATCTACTTTATTTTACTAATGAGATTTCAAGAGAGATGCTAATTGGGTTTGACACTTCATCCTTTCACACAGCTCCGCAACCCTATGTTAGTATTTCTTCAAACAACTGCAGTATGAAAAAGTTATCTGAGATTCATCAAAACTCACAAATTAATGTTTTTGTTTCATCCTAGCAGGTGTTTTTATTGACATGAATATTAAATGAACTTATCAGAATGAAAATTAAATCTTAGGTTTGATGACAATACATTTTAGCACAGCAAATTCACCAAAAGAATTTTGCAAATAAAAAAAAGTCTGTCTCATCTGGCTGCAATACCAGCTGTCAACTTTGAGATGACATTATTTGCTTTAACAGACAGCCTTAACATCTGCTACCATTTACCCGAAAGTGGACATAATACAGAGAAAGATGATGATGGTGATTCAGGGGATAAATAAGGTTTATTGTGTGGAACAATACACCAAGAATGTAAACTCGAATCAACTCTACATAAATAGTAAGATCTCCTGAGCTGTTGCAGGACCAACACCTAAAAGTACTGAGGATATTTTATTTTTTTACAGCATTCATGCAAGTGACAACTCTAGAAATCTTTCCACAGAGCTCTGCAAAGCTTAAGAAGCAACCCAGTGTGTTGCTTCTTAAGCAAACCACATAATTAATCCAAAGGCTAGAAAAGTTCTTCATGGTGTGTGCCCCAAGTTTATCAGTTAACAAATCAGGCAGGTAACCACCTTTACAGAGAGATGACATCAAGCACCAAGTTACTGAATCTATTATGGAAAGGTACAACCTGAATGCACCTCTACAGTCTGAGAATAGATCATTCCCAGCAGAGATGGGTGGCAACTGTTATGGCACTCCGTTTTTCTTTTCATCAGAGGACCTCTGACAGAGTTTAGAGATGCCTTTCTAGTAGACACCAGAAAGGTATATCAGAACATCCTACATGACAAGGGATGTGAGAAAAAACAAGTCTTTAACAGGCTCTCCTTCTCTGGTGAGCTGTGAATTTGTGAAAATTTGTATGGATATTATATGACTTTGAGCTACAAGCATTTTTACAGCAAAGCTTGCAAGCCAGGCCTCTCTAGCAGGCACTATGGGATGTATGCAACGTGTACTTGGTGGAAATGACAACCACCTCCTTGCCAGATGTCTTATGATAAATCACAAATTACAGGAGTGACAAACACATCACACTTCTAACCACTACAATGAGCACTGTGGAAAAAAAGATCCCTAAGTCTTCATGAACCGAAAAATGAAGTATACATTGCTTTTGTACAACAAAACAGGAAATATTTAGACTTGCAGCAGCCCTACAAGTCTAACATTTTTGCAGGGCTAAAAAAACAAGGATCAATTTATGACTGAAATATATTAACAGATAACAAATTAAAAGATTAAATATTAAATGATATTTCAATCCAATATTAAGCAAATTTTTTGGCTAGATCTAGTTGAATCCTAAATGGTTTGGATTCATGTTTTTAAAGAAGCCTGGCTTGATATGATAAAGAATAATAAAAATGTGGGGAAAAAAAAAATTAAGTATTAGGAACTGGAATATTTTTCCTCTGAGGAGAGGCTGAGGAAGCTGGCATTGTTCAGCCTGGACACGAGAAGGCTTGAGAGGAATCTCATTAAGGCATATAAATACCTGAGGGAGGATGTAAAGGAGAGAGCCAGGTTCTTTTCATTGGTGTCCAGTGACGGGGCCAGAGGCAATGGGCACAAAGGGAAACCAAAGAGGTTCCATTTTTCACTGTGAGTGTGACCAAGCTCAGGCACAGGCTGCCCACAGAGGTTGCAGACTTTCCTCCTTAGAAATACTCAAAAGCTGTTTGGACAAAGTTCTGCTCAGATTGCCCTAGGTGGCCCTGCTTGAGCAGGGGTTTAGAACTGGATGGTCTCCAACCTCAACACTCTAGCGGAAAAAGCTAAAATCACTTTTTAAAGATGTGGCACTCAGCAGTATGCCACTTTATGGCCCTTACATATATAAACATACAAAACATGAATAAATAAATAAATATGTAAAATATGATCTGCAAGGCTTCAGACTCAGGAACTTTTAGCCATTACTATAATCCCAGACTTGTGTCAATTTAAAATAAATAAATAAATAAATAAAACCCGCCCCTAAAAATCCTCAGATCACGTGTTCCCACACCAGCCGATATACAGCAGTTTCACAGAAGAAAAAAATTCAATGTAATATAAAATTTGTGGCAGCTCAGCAACCTTCAGTGAGGTTTCATACCTGGCTTTTATGACCAAATCTTTTCCACATCTCCAAAAAATATAGGCAGTCTTCTGCGAAGAATATTATTCAATGTGCTCATCAAGGGAAGTTACCAGGCAAGGATGGGCATCTAGGTTTCACCTCTTGATTTTCAGTGACCAAGCTGGGACAGTACTACTGTTAACATCATAGTAGCAAATTTCCTAGTTCTAAGCAGATGGTCACAGTCATTACCAAGAAAGCAACAGTACAGCTGTGGTGGAAATGAAATGCCTAAAGACAAACTGAAAAAATACTCAGACTGAGAAGGGATAAGGTACAAATTAGAATAAATCTTAAAAGATTTGCATGTGCAAGTCAGCAATGTAAATGGGTAAAACAGACAAAGCTGATTTACTGCTGACTTTACAGAGACTCCATTATAGAGGGAAGACAGTTACAGCTTTGAAGTGCCTTAGTGGAGAATGAGTCCACAGACAAATGCCAGCATTTGTAGTGCTTAACTCAAAAACAGAAGAGCAGCATAATTTATTTGTTTTGTTACAATAGACTTCATTTTTACAATATCCAAAAGAGTTGGCCTCTGTCCCATAAAAATTTCAATTTATTTGAAAACCAACAGCGATACTACAGTGTAGGTCAAGAGTGAAATTCCTGATTAAGTATTACAAGCAGTTTTCAACATAAGAAATGGCAATTTCAGAGTAAATGTGAACTCACATGATGACTAGCACAGCGAGAATGCAGTTCACAAGATAGCAGAAAAGAAAAATTCATCTCAGACCTCACAGACCTTGATGGCTTATACAAAGTCTTATTAAAGAGGTCACAATATAATGGTACACAAGTCATTACTGTGATCAGACAATTAAGAACCAAAATGGATTTTCAGTATTTCCTGAAAAGAAAGAAAAAAATTATTTGTGTCTACTCTTACAGCTAAAGAGTGAATTTACATCTGCCAATACACATTAGCTGGCTGAATAAAGCAATAAAACAGAGAGCAGGAATCTCCATGTCATATAGTCTATAACTGTCAGAGGCAACAATGCCATAAAGTCTTTTGAGATTGAGTAGCCTTCCACGAGGCAAAACAGCACTGACTTTGAATTATTTTGACTCATTCTCCTGCTGTCCAGAAAGCTTTCCCAAATTTTGATAGTGTAGAAATTGAATCTCATTTATTTTGTTCTTGTACCAACACTGTCCTGTAATTTAACCCTTCAATCAAACTTGGCTTTCTACATGTGCTCTCATATGTTGCACTTCCCTCACAGCTCTAAACACAATTCTACATAGGGAGGTTTTGCAGTTCTCCTCCTCTTCAAATCAGTTTGAATTCATACTTCTTAAGCATAGTGAACCTGAAATGCAGAGAATACAACAAAAGTCCAAGATATTACAAAGTCCAATACTACCAAAGAGTCTCTTAGAACGGCATTGTTCCCATGTTGCATTCATACTGCGCTGTTTATGTAGGAATATTTGCATTTTAAAAAATTGGAAAATATGGAAAGAAAAAACATCTTTCTGCACAAAAAACATAACTCTTTCCAGACTTTGCTATATTCCTTCAGTACTCCTGAAGAACTGTTGCTAACTCTTCTGTGAATTGCAAAGGGAAAAATCATGACACATTCTGGTTTGCATTAGAGACCAGAAAGGAGGTGAGAACCATAGAAATGGCTTTATTTTCAAAACCTGAAGAACTACTTTAGCTAGCAAATTCTTTCTGAGAATATCTCAGAGAAAGGAAAACTTTGAAAGCAGAGATTGTATCTTTAATTAGGCTGCAGGTGAAATAGTTTTATCGCTGCAGGAGATGGGGGAGGAGGAAAAACAGGTAGGGTTTCAAGCATGTATGCTGTTTCAGGTCTGAGGCAGAATGAGTAAGCTTCAGACCAAAACACTGGCAACAGTTGCTCTAAGAATACCTCACTTTAATTGCCCAAGAGGCAAAGCCAGTTTAAGAAATTTCTGCTCTTCTCCAACTTCTTGTTCCTAGCTCCATGCCACAGTCTCTCTGCTATGCTTCTGCTGGAAAAATGCAAGGCAATGGGAGGGTTGGAGGAAACATTAATTTGTTTTGACATTCTTTAGTTGAAAAATTATCTTAGTTTTACAGAACCAGAAACCAGCTGTACCAATGCAGGGAATGTACACAGCAAGCATCAATGTGCAGTGAACCCAGGGAGAGGGGGTGAAGCTGTACTGACTGCTAGACCACTGCCATATCACAAAAGGGGCAGATCCTGCCTCTGACAGCTATCAGGACCCTTTAATCAAGCCACTACCTGATGAACACAGCCGAAAATTCAGCAGCAGCCTAGTGCAGCTGCAAAACACAGCCATAGACAGTGAGAAAATACAGATGGAATTGACTGGTACATTTAACCTTAATGGCCTTCTATGACTCGTTTTTTATATACTAATTTACCTAACCATTTTTAAATCAGACTTCTAAAAGTTGACACCCTGTGGCAAAGTCCACAGTTTAAATATAGACATATCTTTGTACTTGCTCTGAATCTACCTTCTGATAATGTAAGTTAAAGTAACACAGCTCTTGTAAGGCAGTAAATCCTTCCTCCTGTTGCTTGTGGATGTACAGATGTCTAACCATTATCCCTTTTCTCATCTCAACTGTCTTCTTCTAGACTAAAGACATCTTGCTTTATTATTGGTTCTTCATGTAGAAGTAAACTCACCACCCTTACTGCCATTCTCTATCTCTTCCCAGTTCCAGCAGACATTTTTGAGACAAGAGGGCCAGAATAAAACACAACAGTCAAGAGCACTTTGCAGCTGTCCAGAGACATGAAACTCCCTCCCTCATTCCCCGCTCTTTCCTGACATGCTTTCCCAGTAGGTCATGACAGCCTCTGGCCATTTTTCACCCACTTGCTGAGCACTGAGCTGAGGTTTCCCTCGAATGAGCACAACTCCAAAATGATTTGCCTGGGAACAGGGAGTCTAAAAACCATGTCTGGGTACATAAGGTCAGAAGATCTTTGTGTTTCACAGTGAGTTTCATGTACCCTTTTATCATTCAGCCACAACCCACCTGAACCCTGAAGGTCCTCCCACAGCTTTCTGTGGCTGCCATGCTCCAACAGCAGCCACAGCAACACCATCTTGCCAATACATTCCGTCACACCCATATTCACCTCTTCTACCATTCATTTATAAAAGACGAAATACCAGACCAAGCAGAGACCTCTTCAGGACTCCACACATGATGTTCAGGGGAGAAAGAAAGGATTTTGACTGAATACTGGCTCATGCCTACTGAGTCTATTACTTTTATTAAGTGGGAGAAGCTAAAAGTCAGTAGTCCGTGGGTTGTGCCTGGCTTCTTCCAAAACACTCGAAGCACGAATATCAGTGCCTTGCCAGCTTAAAATAACTCAGTGGAACTGTAAAATTATTTTGAGTATTGAATCTTCCCGAAGTCTTTATAAAAACAGGCTAAGGAAACTTGCAGAAAGGGCACATCCCCTCCAAATGGAACAGAATCATCTGCAAAACCTTGGCTAAACTATATACCCAATACCATTCATATAGCAATTGCTGGAAATAAAAGTAGAAAATAAGAGTCTTAAAAATGCTATTAATATTTTCACTAGACACTTGTTTTTTAAAGTAAATTAGGTGTGGATAAGTTAACTACAGAATCTCTTGGTCAGCTTCTCCCAGTTATCTGGAATGATGATGCCATTACTAGAATGTCATTTTACTGTTGTTACAGAAGAAAAAGATGCAGATTAAAAGAATTCAGCAATTAGGAAAGAAAGTGATAGAAAAGTCCAAAATCAAAATGACAGCACTGAGTTTTGCCATATCCTTCAAAAGCAAAATATCCTTCTGCCTTTGGATCTGTATGCACAATCAAATCTAAAGCCTGGGACATTAAGCAATACTTTTCTTTAAATATATTGCAAACAAATTATGTGGCATCATCAAATTCAAAAGCTGCATCCAAGAAATTGTACTCCAGAACAAAAAAAAAAAAAAAAAAGTAAGGCTAGAGATAGCAGGGACTAAAAATATTTGCTTTATTTGTAGTTTTCTTCTCAACAGGTTGCAATGGAAAATTATACAAACATCTTAGCTTTTCTACCCCTCACTTTCCAAATACTGAGGATCAAGATAAGTGAAACACACAAAAGCTTCCTTCAAAAACAGCTTTCCACATTTATTATTATAGTATAAACTGAGTGGCTACATTCTGGGATTGCAATTTTGTTTTTATTTAATGTACACTGTGCTACCTCTGATAAAAATAGATGTTCTTTGCTTTCCCTACTGAACACACATGTAACATCTCTTCTATGTAACACCTGTAGGTAACTAGTCAACAGAAAAGCAGAAATGCAATTATTCCATTTTCAGTGCGTCTCTCCTAGCCTAAACAACTTCTTTGTAGGTAATGGAACGTATCCCTAACAAATAGAACCAAACCTCAAAGGCTCAATACAACATTTCCTTTAGTTATGCATCAGTTGCATAAAAGTTCCTGTCAAGCTCAGACAAAAACAAGTTAACTGCACAACATGATATATGAAAGTGGTAACCTTTCAATAGAAACCTAGCTTTTCCAAATGGCTGTTTTTTAGACTAATCCACATAATTAGGGTAATTAGTAATTAGTTACTCTGAGAACCATAACTCCTTACTCTTGGGCAGTTACAAATAGATACAATTTCTGTACAGTGCTGCAAAAAGTATCAAGCATTTTCTAAATCCTGTCTCACTCAAAAAACAAACAAACAACCAAAAGCAAAATGAAAAACTAAAACAAACTAACAAAAATCACCTCAGGAAAAGAACATTGTATACACTAAATCAAATGCAACACCAGCTTGTCAAGAAAAGGCAATAGTATCACATTCTACCCAGGAAGGAAGGAAAGGAGTGAAGGCAGCAAGTGGAAGAGAAAGATTTCTTTTTCCTTAGAGAAGAAAAATGACCAAAAAAGAAGAAAATTACTATTAGTAGTCATCAAGTGGAAGACAAAAATATTCCTTTAGGCAGCTACCCAAAACAAAATTTAAACAAAACAAAAAAAAATTACTTTTTTTTCCTTTTTGCCTTGACGTATTTTATTACAACAATACCACATAAGTGATATTCTTTTTCTGACAGTTTAATTATCTTCTGTTCCTCCTTTTCAACTCTCCTCAAATGAAATTGTTTGGTTGTTTTTGTTTTTTTAAATTTTTTTTTAAACACTGTTCTAGTGAACTGGAGTGACCCTAATAAAACCAAAGAACACCTGAAAAAAAAAGTCTGAAATACTGCCAACATTAATTTTGGCCAGTATTCTTAACAGAGTCTCACTAACTGAGCTCAAAATCATTTATGGCTTGAACGTTTTGGATTAAACTCTGCTGTATCAGAGCAAACTCACAAACAGCAACATTGCAGTTTCGGTTTTCTGCCTAGTCTTTGACCATTTTTCTATGGATATTTTTCAGATCTTGTTTTAACTGCCATGTGTTTTAATATTTGTTGTAGCAACATGATAATGAAATGTGTACAAGTCACTGCAATCACATAACTCTTCCAAAACTACAAAGACAGGATTTATTCCAGTTGCAGAGGAGTCACATCCTCAACCCTCCAAGCCAAGCTTTATGTTAGGCACTAGGTATACAGCTTAGAAATAGAACTGTATAATGGAAATACTGAGAAGCTCTTTGCCATAGCATCACTGGCAATAAAAACACCCAAGATTACAAACAATATCATCATGTGAGCATTCCAGGCCAGCCTATAAATAGAATTCAGAAAGAACTGGCCTCCCACAAATACGGTGTTCCAGTTCAACATGTATCTGCTAAAAATACCAAATATGTTCAGTAACGTTAAGTCCATCTCAATTTTGTGAATTAAATACCTATTTATACATCTGAGCTCTTTTATTTAGCTGATGATAGTTAACAATGGACAACTCCGATGGACTGCTGACTGAACAAGTGTATACTTTGTGAGTGTTATCAGTATTTGACTTATCCAGGAATATGCATATATTTATGGATAAATCAATACTTTCCTTGATAGTACTGAAATACCATGACTAAGAGGCTGTCTTGATCAACATCAATATTAGAATTTATGATTCTGTAATTAATTTAGGATTGCAGCCACAAAATCAAAAAGACATGATATTATGCAGAGATTCTTAGGGATAAGACTGTCACCTGCAGCTACCTACACAGATGATAAAAATAAACATTCAGAAAAAATATTTTTGGTACAAAAAAACATACTATTTCTAATTCGATACCATTAATTATTTTTCCAGAAAGAACAAGAGAACAACAGATTCATATTAATGGTTACACCACGTACTTATACAATAGAGGGAGTGGACACATTCCTCAGGTAGCAGATCAGTAGTACACAGCCTTTCAGAAACAATCAGAACTTCCTGAGAGATAATGGAAAAGATAATTCATGTATTACTCAGGATAGGCTTATTCATTTTGCTTTGCCAAAAAAAGGAAGGTGTTGGACACTTAGGGAAGAAAATGACAATTTACTTGAAAATATTAATGACTTGAAAGTTTCTCAGTGGCTGAGAATTGATTAAATTAATTAATCAGATTCAGTTAATGAGAATTGAATTAAATGTCAATTTTAGCAGTTCATATGGATATAGACAATGAAAAAGTTGGTGTCTCTGCAGCAGGTCTCACACCCTGCACATTTTCTATACTTTACCAGCTTCTGTAACACTATCTCACACATCAACTGCTTCATTCACTGTAACAAACCAGTGACAGTGAAGTTAAATGAAGAACAGAAGAAAACCCTGGATTTAAACACATCCCAAACTATCTTCACTTGTGGCATTCATCAAGCTGTCCATGTCAAGCCCTTTAAACTTCTGCAGAGCTGTTAGTGATTGCAGCTTGGCACAGTAGCAGGCACAGCAAGGCGTGCTCTGACTGCCAGCCCCCTTCCCTGTAAGGCCCAAAGCAAGGCCTGGCTGGTGGCTCAGTAACCTGTTCTGGAGAGATTCCCAGCAAAGCACTGACACCTGAGCAGCAGCACTAAGAGCTACTACAGACTGCAGGGAGTGACCAGAGCTGAGGACCAGAGTTAACCAGCAGGACATCCAGCCAGCACTGCACATACACCACAGTGCCAAGGTGTCTGGGAACTCCTGCAGAGTCTCCTCCTGTTCCCATCCCTCTCCAAGCAACAATCACTGATCTGGCTCCTGACCACTCCATGCAAGCTGCACAGATAGAAGAGTTTACTCTTTAGGAAATGACCTTCAGCAAACACCCTCTAGAGCATCAAGGGGAAAAAAAGACACGGTAGGTCTAGGAAACCATAACAATCATTTTTCCTTCTTCTGTGACTACTAAGTTTCATTTACCATATAGCACTGAAAACTTAAATTTACTAGACAAGTTTTAAGTGCAAACTCCAAAATAACTACAACATACATGGAAATTTCTTTAGATTGGTAACAATGCTGAGACAGTGCCAAAATTTTTCAGCATCCTGGTACATTTTTTTAATCTTCTGTTTAGCTGCAGTTACAGACCTGCTTCAGAAACCCAAATATTTATACAGATACTAGCAATAAATAGAAAATACTCCAAGATAGAACAGGAAACTACAACATTCTCAGTGTTAAAGACAACTAATTAAGTCTCTGTGATGAACAAAGAAGTGCCAACACTAAATGGTTCTTTTTTTTTTTACAGAACCACACACAGCTTTTAATAGAGTATAAGCCAGTTATCCTTGGAACTACATCAGTTGATTACTGATTCTATTTAAAGAATACAAATAACAGGAATTTCAAAGTATAGACTTTACTCCTGACTAGCAGGACAGATCTGTGCCACTACCAAAAAGTGTTTTGAAATACAGGGAATGTATGTGAGACAGTTTCAGTTTCCAAGTTGCATGTTGAAGCAGGAATGTGCTCTTTTGTTCTATTTTTTTCCCCTCATTTAATCATAATGAAGTCACTTGCGACATTACAACGGTTTCCAAAGCAACAGTCCAGTCAGATGTGATGAACAGAAGATAAGGGTGTGTGGGGAGAGCTCTGTAACCCACCAGTGATCTTGGTGGGAAACCCAGCATTCTGTAAAATTCATTCCGAAATTCATATTCTGCAAGAATACCTTCATATAACAGGATCAACATTAAAGAATCACAAGGTGAGGGAATGGGTGCTTTTCCAAAACACCTCAAAAGAATTTGTAAATCTGCTGGTCTGTTTCATGGGGAAAATACAATATATATATAAAAATCAAGCAGAAAAAAGATACTGTAACCCAGAATTTACAGTTGCAATAATGCCAATGATAATCCAATGACTGGCTATACTCACCATCCTTGTATTTGTCTACAAGATTTCCCAAGAACTTAAATAATGCTCCATGAATCCAGAGCAGAAAGGGTAATGTGTAAGCAATGACCTCAGACCGAGTCAGGTATATATGCCAACCAGACACTGTCAGAAATATGAGAAACAGAGGATTGTGCCTTGAACTTCAGCACGAGAAATGCAGTCTGAATTCATCCAGAGATACACTTCAGCGTATTTCTATAGACAAATCGCCTTTAGGGGTTTCACAAGGTGTCTGCAGTCTTTCAGAACAGAGTGCTTGAAATGCCATGGATTAACCGACTCATGTGTCTGTGTCCTGGGGCATGTTACATGTATATACTTCATATTAATGCTCAACCCACAGCACAAACAACACCAAAACTGCACACTCAGCATCATTTGAATATGTGAGGCACAGGAGACGAGCTCCTCTTTCTTACACTACATTAATACTTCACAGATAATTAATATTTTTCCTAAAGATTCCCCTCAGAAAACGTGGTAAAAGTATGTTGTAATATTCTCCATCAAAGCACATGCCTTCCTCCAGAAGGAACAGCCTCAAAAGAGCATTTGAAGGAACAATTACCGACAAAAGCAATTGTTTCCTTATTAGTATTTTCTAACTATCAGCATGAAAATTAACCAGGAGTCTTGCCTCAATAGAAACTCAGTCCTTGAACCATCCTTCCACACCTTTCATACTTCAGGGCAAACATAACACTAAATTACAGTAAAAAGGAAGTAGAAGAAATGCAGCAAACGTGTTAAAAAAAAAACCAACAAACCCTGTATAAACAAGTGATCCAACTCAAGAATATATGTTATGCTAATCAGAGGCCTGGGGAAAAAAAAGCAACCCCAGACACTGATAATTTCTCTATTTAAAAGCTAGAGAAACAAACAACACAGAACTTCATGAAAAGGTCTAAGTTCTGAATAGTACAATGAGTACTGGTACACAGAATTTCTTCTTCTAAGAGTACTTCCAACACAGACACCTATCTATAAAACCACAGGACCACAAATGTATCTGCATCAGACCCCAAAACAGCAAGAACTTTAAATTAAAGCTTCATTTTCTGTTTCATGCTTTAGAACAAACAGCAATAGGCAAACAATAGAACCTCTGGTAAACTTGGTATCTTGGCTACTAATTTTCCAAAGGAATAAAATCCATCCGATGTTAGTTCTCAAGAGCTGTTTAGTACATCTAAAGTAAATCTATTGTTACTGCAATATGAGTAGCTATCTCCTAATTAAGCTTTCAGAGGGACACATAAGCAAACAACTCCAAGAGACATCTTGGAAATGTATGTTTTAATTGGGGGAGGCAGTAGCAGGGAAAATAATACAGAAAAATCTGGGTGAAGTGGTTGTTGCCAACAAACTCAGCAGCTTGAAAGTAAGTTTTGCAAGCCTAAAATCTCACTAAGCTTGTCTTGCCCCATTTTAAGAATTGTCTCAAAAAATTTTTCTTAGGAAAAACCAGTCACTTAGAGCAATTTTCTTCCAAAAAGACATCTTGTACATGAAGAGAAAGGGGAAAAAAAAAATTTAAAATTTGCTCTATACATTGACTATACTTCAGGAATCTGCAAAAGCTGGTTGTATTTTCATGAGCAGGCTGATTTGTGCACGGCTGATTTGTTTAAAACAGCCCCCAGATTTTCCTGAATGAAAGATTATCATTCTTACACACCTTAATTTAGTATCAAAACCTCATAGTCTGGCACACAAACAGAAAACCAAAGTTAAAATTTTATTCCTTGACAGCAACTCTTCTCCAGAAGGGAGGCACAGCTTGGCAACCAACATCTGATTGTCTCTGGTGCCCAACAGCAGCAGACACACACCCAGCCTACTTTCACTCTTATTTCATTGCCAACAGCAACACCAGATGAACAGTGGAAGAAGTGCTAAGAATTCTTATATACCTCAATCTTAGAAATATTATTCCAGTATATTACCCCATTAACCAAACTATGTGAACGAGTCTAATCCAAAGCTGTTCTGAAGACGTGCTCACTTCATTTTACCTGTAGGATAGTGTGAGATGCCAGAGATTCTGCCTCCTGCCTACAGTAAGAGGAGGCTTGGTGACCCTGGCAGGGAGCAATGAAAAAGACCTCTGCCCTTCAGGTTTGTTTAGTTGTTTGCTTTACCCACATCCTGCAAAGAGCTCCACAGTCAAAGCAATAGTTTAATGGTTTGTTCTCCTCCATACCATAACCTAGAGAACAGTTAAATCTGGAAAAAAACTTCTAAAAAATCCCAAAAAACACACAAGCAGATGTATTTCTTCAGAGAACAAGTTTCAAATGTTTTTGCATTCACAGAAAGTCAAAATAGACAAGTTACTTCTGTGAACTTTTTCTTTCAAACTAATTCCTGAATAGCCTTTAAAAGTCATCTATTCTTCATTACTGTAAATTACTTCCATAATCTCAGAAAATTGTGATAAGGGATTTACAGCAATTTTCCCTTTCCAATAGCAACCAGTGCCTTCTGACCCAATTCCAACTAAATCACCTCATCTAAGCTTCAATTTGTATCACCAGATTTTTCTTCCAATGATAAACACCGACCATTCTGTTTACAGCCTCCTGCAGCCTCTGTGTGAAACCTTGCCTCTGCTCTGCCACAAGCTGAGGAAAAAGAAAACATTTCCCAGAAATTCTGTCCTCCAAATCCAAAACACTGATGATCATAATTTACTGTAGCTGCACATATTCACTATCTGATCCATAAACCTTGTCTCTTTACAAATCTATTACTTCCTTCTTGAATTAAGTTTATTATTTTTTAAAAAGGTGCTTTTCTTCACATCACAGCAGTCCATAATAATGTTTAGAGAAATTTCTCATTCAGGACTTGCTCCTACAGATACTCAATATGTCTTAATAAGTACTAGTTAATGCATTACTTGGGATCTCTAACACTCCTCCATGGCACAACAGAGCAGCCATTTATCTTTGCACAGTGATGGAAACTATTACTGCCATCTGTGTTGACTCCAGCTGGTATAGGACTAATGTAAAATTCTGTTAGCTGCTTTGAGCTGCTTGTTCAGCTGGCAATAATAAAAGTTGAACTCATTAACATCAGTCTTGCATAGCAAAGTTTCTGCTTACCTCAGAGAGACGACTAAGCATCTCCATGAACCTTCTCAACATTAAAAAACCAAAACAAAACATGACTATTTACTTGGCACCTGTTTTTAATAACAATCACAAAAATCCTCACAATTACATGCTGGAGTTTTTTCAAATATGTCTATCAACTGAGCCAAAATTATTTAAAAAAAAAGACAAGCTGCTCCATTCAAGGCTATATGCTGTTTCCTGTATACAAACCAAAATAAATTTCTAAAATCAGAGACCTCTCTAATGCTATTAGAGGCAGTTAAAGAATGAGCATCTCTGAAGCAAGTGTTCAGGAAACAGTTTTTTTATCACTCAACCATCACTTAATTGCACAATGATTCAGACTTTACATGTCATTTTATAATTTAAACAGACGAGACAAACTACTGGATTGCTCAAGCAATCTGTCATCTTAAATACACACTGGAGAATTTTTTGCTCCTCTGCCTGCAAATTGAAGAATTTTGGGACTACAGTCTGGAAGACAGTAAGAAGTCTTTCTGTCTTTAACAACAATTGTAGTGAGCTTTCCATTCTCCCCACAACTTGAACAGTCTAATATATCTTATTAGATGTACAAATGCAGTAGAAATTCTCTTGTGAACTGTTACCAGCTTTTGATTCTATCATGCTCCTCCAAAACTTTTCTTTCTCATCTACACATTTTGTAAGAAACCCTCTTGACATGGCTCAAAATACACAATGCTCTTTAATATTTTGTCCTCCTATCACTTCTGTCCAAAACTTCTGCACAATGGTCAACCTTCTGCCTGCAAGTGACTCCAATTTTTCACATTTAGAAATTATCTCCAATTCTTATCTTTCATTAAACTGCTGAGGCCCAATACACAGGGCAGACAAATACTAAAGGAAAAGCTATTTTTAAAAGAAGATGGTCCTAGCTGATAGACATGGGCAATGAAAAGAAGTTAATTACCACCTTATATTTGATGGATAACAAAAGGTGTTATCACATACTTTCTCTCAAACCTGAGAAATCCCATACTGTGACTCAGAAGAAACTGTTCACGTTTTAAAAATTTCCTTACTGTAATTGTCATGACTGACCAATATGCCACACCACCAGCAACCTGAGACTTAGTATTAAAGAAAACTTTGCAGGTGTAGCTCTTAGTGCAGGCCTTGAAGACTGAAGATTTTTTTTCTGTGATACCAGAAACTCAGAAGATGGTAACCACCATCCCAGCTTTGCCCAAGCAGCAGGAGGCCAAAGTATTCCACACTTCAGAAAGGAGACTGACTTGTCTCACGAACCCTACAATCCAGAAATAGAGAAGCACAAGGTAATCAAAGGCCAAAGGAAAGACCTATCTTGTTTCCTCAAGTTAGCAGATACATTCCTTCTTTCTTCATGCGGTTTCTTCCAATAAGTAAGTAAATGCACTCCTGGCCTCTCCTCCCCCACCCCAAACCCTTCACTAGACTTGAGCTTTCAGCTATTAGTCTTTAGTACATTATGAAACCTTCTGTTCCTCGTATGAAATTATCCATCTACCATTAGCAGTGGTAAAATACCTATTTTTTAATATTCTTATTTAAAACCTAAGTATTACACCTGAAAATAAAAATAACTGAAATACAAAGAACCTCATTGACATTACCTCTCTGGGCACAGTATTAAACAGATGAAGGGTACTAACTTTTGATGTCACCTCACCAGATGTGCAAGGCACTACCTGATCACACTCAAGTTCAAGGGCAGTCATTCATCCAGTCCAAGTTAATGGTCTACAGTTTCACTCAGTTTTCTGTGGAAAAGCCTTGGAACTTTCAGAAGTAATTTATGCAGCACTTCATCTCAAAAAGCCAGAAGTAACAACGTGCATGGGAGAGATTTAACTACTAAGCCAAAGCAATCTGGCCTCTCATCAACTTGTTGAATTTCAGTATTCATTCATATCTTGACCTTTTAAATTCTTAATGTTCAATATGAAAAAGCATCCACAATACATTTTTCTTCTTCAGAAACTACAAGTTGGATCTGCCATATGCAGAATTATTAGATCACAACAGACATTTTAATCATTTTACCTCTCAAAAAAAAACCCCAAAAAACAACAAACCCACAGATCATAATCTGATTTGACCTGTTAATTACTTGTAATTGATGGTATCTTTACTGAATGAAGACAGCTGGAACACTTTGTTCAAGAAAATTGGGAACATGATGAAAAATATCCTTCTGACAGCAAGAACATGCTCAGAACTGATTAATCCTCACCTGTTTTTGAGGTCCCAGAGAATTAAGTACTCAGAAAAGGCAATTCTGGCAAAGGGATGGAAAATAGGGGCTATTTGATGTCTATTTTAAAAACATTATATCAAACACCATGTAAAAAAGAAAAAATCAAGCCCAAAATAAAACCAGTAATGCAATGTTTTTACAAGATTTTAAAATCACAACTGGTATACAACCTACAGAGATCTACAACTTCTTACTATATTTGTTCACTAAAATATCAGGATTCTTCTTTTGGTTTTTGACTTGTAAACATTAAAACTCTGAAAAGTAGTATTTAAGCTTTTGCAGCCTTTGTTACAAAAAAACCCAAAAAAGCAACCCAAAACCCAGTACAAATGTAAATTTAAGAGAAACATTAAAAATCTATTTTAAATTTGAATTCAAGTCTGTCCCGTACCCCAAAATCCCCACATTTCACACAAGAATGCCCAGCCCAACTACTCCTGTCACATGCTTCACCAAACCTCTGATCACCAATTTCTTCCACGCGTTGCTCTGCACATAAACACTGCAATGTGCTTGAAACAAGTCCTAGCGGGTTTTTCTCTGAAAAATGTCTAGCTGGGATCAACAGCTTCTCTATCCACAGAACTTACCCAGTGAATTTGCAGTGGCATGCTGGCTTTGGTGGCAAAATTACTATTCTCATATTCAAAGCCTCTTTCACTACAAGAAATATGGATATATCTGCTCTTTTCTACCACAGCAATTGGTGTTAAGCTCCAAGAGATACAATGACAGACAGTACAGACACAGTGAACTGACAACAGGAAACAGGAAGGTAAAGATTTTTGCCTCTAAAATTCCACAGGGCTGTAATAATTAACAAAAATTTGATTTTGCATCTTTTCAGGTCCTATCATAGTTTAAACGCCATCCTGACAAAATCAAAAACTTTGCTACCTAGTTCCTGACACGGTTTATTCAAAGATTGCCAGTCATCATAATCACCTTTCCAAATGGACTTCCTATGCTGTGCAACTCTCACACTTATTGATAGCAGACATCATCACAGCAACTCTGACTGGCAGCCTGCACAGCGTGCTGCTGTCAGAAAATACTTTTTTCCCCTAAATAATTTGTTTCTCTCTCCACACACTTGACATTTAAAAACACGTGTTCAAACAACATGCAGTATTCTCAACAGAATTTTACCCAAAGCCTATATACAGCTCAAATATTTTAAAGATTTGATAATCCTTCTATCTTAAAAGCTTGTTCATTCTTCTTTAATGCCTACTGGAATCTTCTTTCTCTTGCTGTCTTGCAGCTAACAATACCCCATCAAAATGTTTTTTTTGAGTTGTGATCTCAGACAGCAGAGACAAGTTTATCTTTTTATGAATATTTGTTTACAAAGAGTGGAACACTACTGTATTATTATACTCAAAGGTAGAGGTTTTTTGAAATATCTTCCCACTGCAATTACCTGTGAGAATTTTGGCCATGCTGCAGATTTATTGTGCATGAAAAATCCCAGACACTGAGTCCAGCCAGGTTGTTATGTTTTTGGGTTTTTTTAACTCAGGGCATAAAACAAAGCAAAAAAGTGGCAAAGAGACAAATCAATGCCCAAAAATAGAGAAGGTGCATGGACCCTTTCATGCAATGGAAAGCACCTGATTAGGTACTAAAAAGGGCACAGCTTCAGCATGGACACAGCGTGAAAAGGAGCACTCCAGGTTACGAGAGGGGGAGTTTGAGAATGGGAGAGTCTATACCACTCTGCAGAAATGCAGAGGGCTTTTCATTCAGCATCAGTATACTAAGCACAGATACATTATGGAAGAAGTTATTCCGTTATAAGATCTGTCTTATTGCAGTAGAAAAAACCCAATAAAACCCAAAAAAACAACCAAACTCTAAATTAGACATCTTAAAATTAAATCAAGCTGTCAGCCCTGACGTGTTTCAGAGCAGGAGGAATATATTTACCAATTAGCATACAAAAATATAAATACAAAGTAGCAATAGGATAAAAAAACCCCAATCCCTGTCAGTGAGTACTTACTATAAGGGAAGTTACTCAGAGGAGTGAGACACAGAAGACAAAAGAGCTGAGACACGAGTGACACAATCACACACACACACTACCATAACTATAGATGGTTAAATGTAATCAAAGCTTCCAACTTAGATTAAGCAGCAGAGTGCTGCTAACAGCATTCAAGCTCTACCCTGAAGCACCATCATTTCTGGAGATAACACTTTACATGGTATCTTTAAAGAGCATGGGAGAATGCAGGTAGAAGGTCAGGAGAATGAAGGGTAGAAAAAGAAGGAAGTTAATCTTGAGAACAGAAAAAGGCATAAACTTTATCTATGGATCTGCTTGCACAGAAATTATGAAATTTAGTACTCAGATTAGCTCTGTATGTTTAAAGAGCGTGCAAGGTGGTAAGTCAGGCCTGGCTACTGGGCCCTGCAAGCTGACCCAGAGACTGCAGGAGAGTCTGTAGCCTGTGCTGGCACCCACTCAGAGCCAGTTAAGTAGGGAGTTCTGGCATTCTGTACTGGGATATCAAGTGTTCACCAGTGATGCTGTACTGCAGTTACACAATGGAAAACCTCCTTCATAGAAAGAGAGAACTGTGAAAAATGTATTCCTTCCTGATGATTGTTTTTCTCCTGGTACTGCAAATAACTGTGCTTTAAACTTAACAATCAGCTCAACCAGTAAGGTCAACAGGTATATTTAAATCAATCTGTGACTGTTATCCCACTTTCTGGCAAAATACTTCAACTACTTAGTTTCTAGTATTCAGCTAAATACTTTAAATACTACTTAAGACACAGCTTTCTAGCTCAATTTAGTACCATTTGTGTTGTGATTGCAGTCAGCTCTACCATTCATGATGGGAGTAGGCTGAACCACTCTGGAAACAGAAAATCCCAGATAACAGAGTGTACACTCAGAGGTACGTTGCAGGTATTCCCAAACACCAGATGCACACCATGGTGTCCATTAGATATCTCTATATAGCTGGTTTATAACACATGAGTTTTAGGAGCTTTGCCTTGTTACCTGAACATGTGCTCATCTTGCACTGCATCTGAACTAGGAGAGCAGTAGTGGAGGCCCACACCCACCTACATTTTGCCCTTTGCTGTCCTTGGCATTGCTCTTGATTCCAGCACTGCCACAAACACCAGGCACAGCATGGGCAGCACAGGCCAGTGAATCTTTGCTAGACACCCAGACTGTGAGAGTCTGGCACTGAGTGTCCTGATCTGACTCTGCACGGGAGGAGCTGAGGCCCCCACAAAGCTTATCAGCTAAACTTCCACGACACTGAGCTGCAATTCTTCTGTTTCAGGAGCTGCAACTCAGCTAATTATCTCTGCCATAAATAACCCATGGCCTAAATGATCTACCCAAGGATCTGCCTGCATAGTGAATAGCATCACACAAAACCAGCAAGAAGAAATAATGCAGAATTACATTTGGTCTCTCACTGACAAAAATCCTTAGAAGGGAATGAGAAGCCATATATTAAGGAACAAGAAAGACTCTGAGCAAGCAGATCAGCCTGAAATACCATTAAAAGTCATATGAAAGGGCACATAGGTTCTGAACTCTGATAAGCATTACATTAATTAGGGACCAGCATTAATGAGGTCAGCAGTTCCAGGTTACTAACACTACGATAAGAATGTGAAGGAAGGAGCAAAGTAGATGAGGAGCAATACTGCAAACAAAACTCAGGTTTGACAAATACAGCATTAAGTTCAAAATTATTTTAAAAGTGTAATCCTTCAGTGTAGTTTTCCCACTTTGACCATCATCATTAATATTTTAAGTCAGAGCAACCCTCAGTTATTAATTTTCAATGTAATAAGGAGTCAGCTGTTTCCTTTTTCTGCCTAAATAGCCATTCTACTAAAAAAAATGGCTAAGATGATGTTTGATCAGTAATTCCACACCAGCTTAATTTATTTTCATCTACTACACCTGCAAACTGAGACATGAAACAGAAAGAGCATGCTGCAAGAGAAGCAGCAGCTAAGGCAGGTATCCCATTTCAAATACTTTTAGATTAACAGTACTTCAAGAGAAAAAAACTACAAAAACAGCTCCAACCAACCAAAAATGCCACAAAAGAACAATACAAAGCAGCCTTTGCTCCTTCTGTTAAGAGGAAAAGTTCTGCAGGGAATTTTAAACTTTTATTCTACTTTGGAAGAGAAGTAGAGTGATAATGACAAAAGTATTTCAAATACAAAGTATTTCCACCATTATATGGAAAAAAAGTGCAAGTTTCCTAGTCAAATCAAACACTTACTTTGAGCTTACTGAACTCTGACGTTTCTCTTTACAGCTACTAGTCAGCATGCTGCCAGACTCTCATCACTTCCAAATATCTCTTGAAATGAAAGAAATTAGATTTAGTTTTTCTTTTCCCTACACAACAACTGCTTGATGTCAGTATTTCTATTTTCTTTTCTTGGTACACACTGCTAATGAAAATCCCTCACTCAAAATTCAGTTCTGCAATTCAATTTTGTAATATCCCATTTCAAAGTCCTTAAAGATGCAGCATTTACTTTCCTTTTTCCATCTGAGCAAAGGCAAGCTCACTTGCCTCTCTTCTTTGAACCATGATGAAGATGCCAATACCTTGAGAAAAACATTTGAACCATGATCCTTCAGAAGTCATCCTACAACAACTTCCTAGACAAAGGATGACAGATTAAGATCAATTTGGCTTAGAGAGATTTTAATAAAACTAGTTTCACACCTTGGTCATGTGAGTACAAGAGTGTTTTCAAAGTCAATTTGATCTGTCTTGCACATAAGCCATGGATTTCTTCCTCATTCATGTAAGAAATTCTGAAATAGCAACCAATAGTACAGGTCTGACCACACACCAGAGAAATCATAAAAACATACTCAGAAAACACACATATTTTGCAAAACACTAAGGACATTCAGCCTACTCAACACTGTAAATCTGCATTTCTGGGTTTAAACTAGCCCAAAGTTGCAAGAAGACATCCTGAAATTTCCAACAGAGGTACACCACATTCCTCAGAGCACACACAAAACTTCTGTCTGTGAGTGTAGATGGCAGCAAGGACAGTATTAGCATTTCTGACAAAAAGAGTGCCACTGTCACTTTCACATCTGCAAAACTGAAACTTCAAAAACTACTTGAGGGGATGCAGCCTGCCCCAAGGAGTAAACAAGGAAGGAGAGATTAGACTGATGTCTATCCAGGTTCAGTACTCATCCACCACACCCTGCTGAGAGCTTGAAAATAGAAGTGTCAAGACATAACTTCTAACTCTCACCATGTGGAAGTCAGACATCTCCCTCCTTCAGTACCCAGCAATTCTGACAGTAAAGAGGAATCCAATCATGGAATTGCAATGCTAAGAGAGAAAGATCATCTACTAAATTTACTAAAAGATTCAATTTACTGTTCCACTGAAAGGGACCTAAGGAGAACACCTAGATGCTCCATCTTCAAACACACTTCATCATCCTTTTGATGGTCACATAAGTTGTCTCACGTTAGATTATTTCACAGTCAATTAAAAATGTGACATTTAATGCAATAAATAGTAAAAATTCAGTGTTAAAATATGGATTACAGCCATGCACTAAAACATGCCATGGACTTAGATACAATGTTATAAACACCTCAAACAATAAACATTCTAAGGATTTGGAATGGAAGCTCTTGACAAGGAAGCTACATAGCAAAGCTGTCCAGTGTTCAATGGTCTGTTTACAATAACTGATTTTCCTTTTTGTGTTCAACTTGGATCCCAACCAGAACACCAATGAAGACTAGTATCACCCCAGAGAATGCCAGGTTTTCAGGAGGATGAAAAGAAACGGTTTTTTGGGGTTTTTTTTGAGGGGGGAAGGCAGGAGAGGTTGTTGATTGGTTTGATTTTCTCCAACATGTATTTTAATAAGTTTTATCATGTTGTTGGGCAAACATTTCTGCAGCTCTCTTTTGCTTTTCATTGTCCTGGTTCCCAAGTATCCTTTCCCTGAATATTCTACCACATCAGCAGCAAACCCATTAACAAGCCATCTCTTGGGTTACTTTATGTGTCACTTTCTCTGCAGACACTGAAGCAGCATTTCTCAAGGGCACTCCTATCAAAAATGCAGGTACAAGGATTAGATTTACACCAGAAGAATTAGAACTATTCAAAAGTTCCTTCTTTTTAAATGTAATGGGCACAATGGAAAGTACTAGCTTGCTTTCCAAAGAGCTTGTTTCAGAATAGCATATCTGCTGTGGACCCAGAAAGAAGCTCCAAACCAGCAAAACATGAGTGTTGGGATGATGGCTCATTACATACTTAAAACAAAACCTTCAGAACCACATTTTTATCCCGATGTAATAAAATAGCAAAGTGCAGGAGGTCTGCAAATACATTCTGCTACTACTCCCTTACATAACTGCACAGTTCTCTTTAAAGAAAAATTCAAACTCAGACACTTGTTGCTGAGCATTCAGAGGACACATAACTAATATATTAATGTCTTCAGCTACATACAGTGAATAAATTAACATTTCTCTGTTTTGCCAAATTCAGTCTGATTTTGCTAGAAAAAATTCACTGCAAATTTATTTGCAGTCTAAAAGAAATGGAGAAGTATCTCAAAATAAAGAATGTCAACACAGCATGACAGGAAGGAAAAAATACCAAAACTCATCAAAATGTTTAGGACTTGCATCATTCAGGGAGGTGGCACTACTGAGCCAAAACAACTCTGGATCACTGCAAGCTCACATCGCACTGCGTATCTAAAAAACTCACATTGAGAGATGCTGACAAAGAAACTTTCCAAAGCAGAACAGGACACTGCTCATTCAAGGCCATAGAGCAGCTTTGCCAGTAAAGAACTTCCACCAGTTCTGTGCCTCCACAGGAATGCTCTGTTGATCTATCTTTTGCAAAAGCTTGTCAACTGTAAAACAAGCCTGGGCTTTTGAATCACAAAGTAAAACTGAATCTAAAGTAAATATTCAGCAAGAATAAGAACTCTGAAGTTCTAAAAATTACATTACAGCCAGTGCCAGTAACCATACAAGTCAATTTGTTTGGCAGATAAATCGCCCCTTCTACCTCACACAATTCTTTTTGCTTCAACTCTGAAAGAATCAAGTTTATGAAAGGCCACCTCAGCTACATTAGACATTATTTTAATAATGAAGTCAGACAGAAAGTGGAAACCACATGAGAAGTATCAAATCCTCCAGTTTCTTATCTAAGATCTGCTGTTCCTTGTCATCATGTAAGAATTATTAAGCAAAACAGACTGCTCCACATACTAGTATTTAACACTAGAAAAATTATTGCAGCAGCTGAAGAGACAGATTCAGAATTTTGAAGCCTTACACTAGAAGAAAATTTAATCTTGGCTAGAGATTTTTGTACACTATTTAATTGGAATTGACATTTGTGTTTGAAAAATTTGTGTGTGGAATAAACTAAGAAAATGTAAGCTCAATAAATAAAATATGGCATGTGTTTTTCTCATTGTATTTGTAAGCCTAAAATATTCTCTAATACAAAAAAAAAAAAATCAGAAAAAAATATTCTAGTGTTGACATTTTCAGCAATGTGTTTTTAAAACAAAGCATCAAGTTACTTTATAGAAACTTTACAGTTCACAATGCATCCTGGCACCTTTTTAAACATATGGAGAAGTATCTTCCTAAGTACATGCAGAGATAAGCATGCCATTCCAGCCACAGCAGCTGCTCTGATTCATGTTTATTAAATGCTTAAAATTCTTGGAATATACAGACACACTGCAAAAAGAAGATGCAGTGACACCAGAAATCTCCAGTCACTACTAGCCTGCTGTCTATGCCATTACTGAACGTGAAGAGGCAGCAGCTCAGGCTTGGTGGAGACTAGTTTTTAAGAAACAGGTGAGTACAGAACATGTTGCTAGTGCACAGTAAGCCTCTCTGCACTCATCTGCAGCATCATCATTAACCATTCACTAACACAAGCACCCAGAAATGTTTCAGGCACGCCTTTCAGCTCCTGTGCTGACTAATGCACCTCAAAATAAGCCCTGTACCATTAACAAGCACCAAAATATATTCATGGCTTTGTTTGTCAAAACAGTAGTTGTGGTATAAATCTCTATCCTGAGTTATAACACTTAAATAAGTCACTATAGGATGAAAAGCAATGGGGGACTCCATGTGGGGCTGTGACTATATGGATTTCCCTACAGTGATCCAAGTGAAATGAGACAGAACATTCAAACTGCCTCTTATTGATAATGTTCCACCTTACAAGCCACTAGCTTCACATTATCCAAAGATAGGATAGGATTAGGAGTATTTGGTAAGCATGCACGTGAGGATGTCTCTATTTAGGATGTAACAAAAAGCCAAATTAAGGGTATGGCTGATGACCATAGACTATACTAGTTCAGGATATGGTTATGAATTTATAGATGTTTTGAGGGTTGAGTTTTTAAACTATTATTTTTATATTAGAAGACAACTATCAAAAGTAAAGGCCAGAGTTACAGATGATAACAGTAGCCAAGCACAACACTACCAGAAAGCCACTTACTCACTTTTCACCCAAAATGAGAAATTATAGAAAGGGACACTCTCCTCTGGCATTGAAAACAGCCTGTGTAACTCCTGCTCTTCATCAACATGGGTATCTTGAGCTCAAGTCATTGATTTTCAACTCCTGTCAGCAATGTACTTTTCTGGTTGACCTTCAAATTCTAAGACAACTTACTGAGCTCTCCTACCTCCTACCCCCAGCAAACATCCATCTCTTCACACAAGCTTCACACAGAAGAACCACAAAGGCACACACAATCACCTCAAGCTCCATCAAATCTCAAACTCTAAGGATCAATTTCATATCAACATACAAAGTCAGGTATTGGCTAGACAGACTTATGGCCCTTGTACTGCCTCTTATAACACACAGAGCAATGTTACTTCCAGACAAGGACACAACTGTTTTAGTTAACTTGGTGCTTTGGGTCACAAGTTAACTCAAGAGTTAAGTCCTGTGGTGCACATCATTGCACATCAGGGGTCTTTTTGATGTGGGCTGCACTCACTGCCTCCAGCCAACACTTTCACACTTCCTTAAAGAGCCTTCTCCACTCTGCCATCAGTAACAGAAACTCTCCCAAAATATCAAACAACCAGAGAAATCACTCAGTTAATCAAGAGCATCTGCACAGCACTGCTGCAGCAGTTGGCGTCTTGCTAGAGCAGGCAGTAATTGTTTCCATTAATAGATTCAAACCATGTCCAGGGCAGGCCAAATAAGCAAAGGCACTGCACTACTTTCCCATCATTAAGGACAGTCTGTCCATGCAGGAGACACTGGCACTGCAGCCAGAGGCAGCCACCACTACTCAGCCTGCACCAGAGGAGCGCAGCAGTTCAAATCTGATAAAGTCTCAAACACAATAGCAACAAGTGCATTCTTCAATTTAAAGATTTAGCTCTAATCTTATTACTAGAAGTTCCACCATATTGAATGCCTGAACAGCAGCTGCCTGCCTGCACAAGCTGCCCTGCAGGCCTGGTCAGACCAAGAAGGGATTTGCTTTGTCCCTGAAACTTTGTGCCAAGATTCACACTCCAGCTCTGCTCGGCACACAGACCTCCACAGAAGGGCAGCTGGTGTGCACTGCTGCTCCCTGAGCTCAGGTTCTGCAGCACCAGCACTTCCTCAAGTATCCAGAATCTAACCCACACCTGGGTCACACCATGTTTACAAGCATCATTTAAGTTTTTTAACTATTAAAGTACAGTGAATTAGAAGTCTGGAGTCTTACCACATGCACATTTAATAAACCTACTAGATGCACAACAGAGCAGAGAATCTTGTTTTCAAAACAAGACAACTGTCTCTATTTACACTAAGGGGGTATGGAGGTGAGAATAAAATTTTTCCTCTAGTCTTGACATCTCCCAAAAAAAGGGCAAAATAAACCCTCTGTATTAAGAGAGCTGCAATTTTTTAAAATTCATAACTCATTTCAATAGACAACATATTCAAGGTGTATTGACTAGTAATCCAGAGCTCAAAAATACCCCTGGCTGCAGAAATAAACATATGCATGCATAGCTATACCTTCTAAACGCAGAAACTAAGCATGTCTATAGGCCTACCGATCTTTTTATACATATTTTCCTGTCCCACAACTTAGGTTCTTCCAATATAGCAAAAGAGAAAAACTGGACAGGTTTGAAACTGCACCACATTCCACTGTGCTCTACTGAGAAATATCTGAACAAAACACTCAGTAGTCCAAAAGCACAGAATGGCTACAAAGCAATGATTGCCTAAACATGGTCATTCTAAGAAGAGTTTTCCTTCTCCTCAAATGTTTTATCTATTTTTATTCTGAAATTTTGCCAGCTAAGTACTACAGGCTGCTCACCCACAATCCCAACAGCTTCCAGCAGTAGTTTCCTCTAGCAATCACATTTGAAGAGCAAACCACAAGGTCCTATCAGCTGTCTGGATTTTATAAACACAGTAAAATAATGAATGCTGCATTTACTCACAATTCAGGTCACCTCATGAACCAAGAGCTATATCACACAGTACTTTGGACTACAAATTTGTGCCTCATTGTGTTCCACATTACATGCAATTTTAGAACAGCAGTTTCAAGGAACTGCATCTAGTGTTGCATCTGAGGCACGACTGGATTAAAGCAATGCAAATGTACCTCCCAAAATGACATTTTTCAACTACACATTTCATAACTCAAATCCATCTCCTCTGCCAAGGTTTAAAGCTAACAATTCACATCCTGAACACTAACGTCTAACAGGAAAGTTAGACAGGTCAAAGTCAGATTACTTCTACAATTTCCTGCAAAGATAAAAGTTGCTGCTTCTACTATTTTATGATCCACCTCCAACAGGTGATAATTTGAAGTTCACACATCAAAGATGTGAGCTGGTCGGCCATTCCTTCAGATACAGAACTAATTAGCAGCTGTTCTATTTCAGCTTCCAGAATTTTCAGTTTGAAAAAGTTACCATTATCATGAAGGCCTCCAACAGCACTCTTCTCTCATCTCTGATGCTACTCAAAGCAACATATCAAAAACAATAAAGTACCACAACCACAAAGGGAAGGACCATGTACTAAAGACCATCCAAAATCATGTTTTCTCCAAAGCAGAAGGAGCAACAGCTGTTTTCTGGAAAGAAGAGTTTTAGGACTAGCTGCCTAGGGATGAAATCTGTGCTTCAGATATTAATCTTTGAAAGTATTATGACCTACAAAAACTAGACAGACACACACACATCTGCTCCCAACTATTTATTTTATTAAAGAGCTTAAACCTATTAAAAAAGAAAAAAAAAAAAAAAAAAAAGAAAGAAAGCCTCCATATAGTCTGGAATCTTTAGTCATTTAGCACTATAAGAAAAGGGGCTTTTTAAGTAGAACTGGGCTTTGGTGCTACTCATCAAAATGAGGACAGATGAGGACAGAACCAATAAGTCATAACATATTGGGGATTTTTTTTAAGAATCAGGCAAGAAAAATACTTTCAGAAAAAAGTGAGATTTTTCAGTTCAGCTCTGCAATCTGAGGACTTCTTTCTTCTTTTCTGCTCAGAGATTTTTATTAAGGCAAAGTTTGCAACAGGCTACTGTGTTCTAATAGAATGAATTGCCCAATAAACAAGTCCGTGTTTCAGTTAAAACTACAGATGAAATAGCATTTCAGTTCTACGGTCTCCATGGTTTCTTGTTTATTTCCGTCAAGACAAATACTTTTGCTTACTAAAGGAAAAATCATGTCATGAAGAACTGTTATCAGGGAGCTAAAATAAAACTTTTCAGATCCTATGTATTAAAAAGTGTAGTGGAAAGGAAGGAAAGAAGGAAAGCATATTTTAACAATCAGAAACAGAGGAGGAACTAACCTAGCAAGACCTCATTTGTCCTACTGAAAAATAACATCCATAATGTAAAGTCAAATCTTCAGTAGACACAGAGATGTGAAATCTACATACTCAATCATTTTGCAGGATTGTCTGTGACTCCATACTCTGATTGTCTCATGGTTACATGTGAATATGGTACCTCGTTGCCAACAACCAAATACAAACATTTATAGCAGGACAGCAGGATGTATTCAATTGGCTTTGAAACATAATACCCATTTTTGAAAGCCTATAAATTAGAATAGATTTTTTTTCTGTGAAGAGAGTACTTTGAGAAAGGAAATTCAGGTACGTGGTAAAGACAGGAAAAAAATCAGAGAGCTCCCAGAAACTTTCTTCCTGGGAAGAAATGGAAATCTATATTGGTTTGGGAAGGAAATGGCTGAGAGACACGAGAGGTAACTAAAAGAACACACAAGTACATATAAAAAACACTTGAGCATATGTAAAGGAAACTGCTCCTACCAGTAAAAACAAAACATGGGTTGAAGGTATGAAGTCCAACAACGAACTTCTAAAAACTTTGCCAGCACCAGAGATTATACCTGATAGCGGCTAATGAAAACCGTCCCTTTTTGAACTCTGTCTCCTATTATTTCAGTTGATAAAGATTTTCCTGTGCCTTTCAGGCTCAGACTGTTCAGTTTTACTATGTTCTGGTTTTCCTCCTTCATTAGTTCAGAACACTGGAAGTCATGTGCCTGTGGGCAACAGCAGGCCTGCTGCTTATAAAAAGACAGAACACTTGCATTTAATAACAATTACTATTTTGTAGCTGGGCTTGTTACATGTGAGTGCTGTGTGGTCTAACAGTTAGAAGATGCAGTCACAACCCTGTCCTAATTTATGGCTATAACTTTACCTCTAATACAATAATGTAAGTTGGACAAATGACAGCGCTGTCTGGGATTTTAGGGCTTTTACATCACCTGTAAAACTAGCATTGCTTGTACATCTAAAATCCTTCAGAACAATCCTTAATAATGCCTAGAGACTAATTGAAATAATGCAACTGAATTTAGATTTAATTCAAAAACTCTGTACAGCATAGGCAAAGCTAGTAAAATCTGATTTTCCTAACCTTGGATGTTCTTCCAAGAGCAAATTTTATCATTTTATAGTTATTAAAGATATACCTAATTTTATTTTAGAAAATTCTGTCAGTACCTTTTAAATTATAACCGAGAGAACAAAGCAAATAAAGTGGATGGTCCTGAATTCTACTCCCTACACCCTATAGTCTCTTGGCTTCAGCTGAATTAAAAAAAAAAACAGCCCTGGAAACCAAATTTGCTTTAGAAGACTACTTATTCTTATTCCAAAATGCAGCACAAACTTGTACTTCCATTCAGCTAGAAAAGGGAAATTTCCATATAAAAAGATAAAACGCAAAAAGGGAAAGGTAAGACTAAACAGAATATTAAAATAACGCATAGAATAGAGAAAGACCAATTAATCACCCTAACAAATTAAATCATTTTTGCAATGACATGGTTGCTCTGAAAGAAAAATCCACTTAAGCTATATAAAAACAAGCTACACAAAGAAAACCAAAAATCCGTTTGACATCTCTAACCCTGCCAAGGCATCAATCCAAGTACAAGCAGCAACTACTCAGCAATTCAGAGCCAGTTTATACAGACATTTTATGGTGGGTACACACAGAAGAACAGAATCCATTTCTCATCATGAGAAATTAAACTATTTATATTGAGTGAAAAATGTAAACCAGCAGTTTAGCACTGAAGGAAATGTAAGGATGTTCATGAGGCGCTAGAAAGCCCAGCAGGCATCTTGACAGATAACATGCAACGTCTGCCATTAAGCAGGCACCCAAACTATCTGCTTGCACTAATGAGAGTTACTTCTGATCAGTATTTCTGACTGTTCTTTCCAATAACACATCTGGCAGTTGTTTCAAACACACAAGTTAGCAGCCAGACAAATTCCAGCCTCACACTGTGCTGCAAGCAGGATAGCTATCTATCCCTTGCCAACGCAGCTGCCGATGGTGAGGTCGCACACAAGCGTCACAGCTCACCCATAAGGCTCTTGATGTAGAAACAGAAGCCAGTCCCCACCAAGAGAATTTATATATTTTATAGATATTAAAGCCTGATAAACACAAGACACACAACCTCTCAAAAGACGGTCACTGTGTAGTCTCACTGAATACCTGCGGGCCAATGTGCACAACAAGCAAAATTCCCACATTACCGGCTCTTCATTAAACTACCTGGCCCTTAGTCTCTCAAGTCTATTGAAATAGTGATTTTCAAATCTTAATTCTGTTTTTGCTTTATAAACTCTATGTATATTTTATGCTTCATACCTCTCAATTCCACTCACTTTGAGGAGTTTGTTATTCTTATTATAGCAGTGTTGTGATTGAAGCTATATACACACTTCAATAAACTCCTGTTTGTTGAAAAAAAACCCTATACGTTCTAAAACAAAATAGTTTTTCAAAACCCCCAAGATTTCCATTTCACAGATGAGCTGTTAAGACCCAGAGAGGCAGCACAACTTACAGATCACACAAAGATCTTTGAAAGAGGCAGGAAACAAGCACAGATCTATCAAGATGCAGACCAGCACTTTAGCCACAACAATGGTTCTGAAGACAATACAAGCTGGATTTAAAATAAACTGGTGTGATTACAGCTATATTCTAGTACATGGGTTAATGTGAGAAGCACCTTCACACCTTGGACATGTAATAGAAAAGGTCTCAACTTTTTCCACTGGAAAACTATAAAAGCATGTCACTCTACCAAAAAAAAAAAAAAAGAATATTCTCACACTACAGTTTCTTCATAACTATTATGAACTGAGTCAAAAATATTTTTTAAAAAGGCTTAACTAGTAGGAAAGTGCTAAGTTGAAAATCTCCATATCCATTCAAATGATTTCTCACTCCTTGGCATTAAGTGCATTTAACAGATTTTGAGCAGTCAATAGGTAAACAGGCAGAGAATATAACACACAAGCATACAACATAACTATTCCCCTTGCACCTCCCTGTCTTTCCCCACACTCCCTCAAAGGAAAGAAATCTTTTCCTGTTCTGATCTATTTTTACAGTCTAGTGCATTGGTATTTTGGATTTTTTCCAAGGGTATTCTTTACTGGGGCATCACAACTAAATGCCAGATTTCAAAATTATTTTAACATATTCTCTCATTGGCTACTTCATAGAACAACACTGAATTAATAAAGGATCTAGCAATTACAGCCTTTTCAAATGCAAATAGGTTAAAACCTAGTAAACAAAGTTATATAAAAAACAAAATCCATCAGTAGCATAAAAACCAGATTCTGCACAGGTCACACCAAGTTGTTAACAGCCTACACTCAAGGAAAATCTGAAAACAGCACACACAGTCTGTCTAAGTCCTTACCTACTCAACAGTTTATTTTTTAAGCAGTCAATCAAGAATCAACTTCTAAACCTGGGAGACTAACAGGGATCTTCTGTCTCCACACTGGGTACCTCCGACTCCCTCAGGAAGCCAGGTAAAGAACCTGCCCTTACTTCCCATGGATGCAAACCCAAGGCAGCGGCCCCGGTCAGCGCTCGCCTCTCGCCCTCTCCCTCCCACGGCAGCCCCGAAGAGCACCGAGCGACACCCTGGGGACCCCGCGGCTGCCCTGACAAAGCCAAGCGAGACATCTGCGAGGGCGAGGCGGAGGAGCAGGGGCTGGGCTTTCACTCGGGGCACGGCGACTCGGGCTTTTACCTTTCTCCCTGCTTGGCGTTGGAAGGCGGCGGGTGAAGCACAGTCTGGTTCCCTTCCATCTCCACGATGCACTTGGTATTCAGGTCCAGCTCTGCAAGGCAACACGGCGGGGGGCTGCAGCCAGGGCGAGCGGAGCACCCCCTTTCTCCCGGCACGCCGGGGCAGCTCGGCCCCCGCCGGCTCCCCCGGGAGCGAGGGGCGGGCGAGGGGGCTCGTCCTGCCGCCAGCCCGGACAGAACGCGGGGGGACGCCGCGCTCCGGTGCCGCCGCCGCCCCGAGCTGTCCCCAGACCCCGGTTACCTCTCCTGTTCATGGGCCGGACCCTGACGGCAACTTTCACCTTGGTGTCCGACATCTTCCCCGCTCCCGGGAGCGGCGGGCGGGCGGCCCCGCTCAGCGCCGGCGGCGGCAGCGACACGGCGGAGCGCCAGCGTCCATGCCGGGCCGGGCGCGAGGGCGGAGGGCCGGGGCAGGCGGGGAAGGCGACAGAGAGAGGGAGGGAGAGAGGGAGGGAGGGAGGGAGAGAGGGAGGGAGGGAGGGAGTGAAGGAGAGGAGGAGGAGGGTCCGGCGCCGGGGAGGGCGGTGGTGGCGCAGCCCCAGCCGCCTCCTTGCTCAGCCGCGGTCCGCGCCGGCGCTGGCTGCCCACGGGCTCGCTCGCAGAACCGCCGCTACCGCCGCCTCCCTGCCAATCCCCACCGCCATCTTCCGCCTCCTCCCGCCGCGCCGCCGGGAGTGCGGGCGCTCAGGCAGGCGGCGAGAGGGCGGGGAAAGGCGGCGGCGCCGGAGAGCGACGGAAACAGCCGAGCGCCTTCGGCACGGAGGCGTGGGGAGACTCCCTCTCCCCCCTCCCCATCCTCGGCCAGCCGCTGCTTCCCAGCGAGCAGGCGCGGAGGGATGCGCCTTGAGCGGGAAGGCGGCGCTGGCAGGAGCGGGGATGCTGCTGCGGGAGCGGGATGCGCCCGCGGGGCCTGCCCGACGGACACCGGCCTGCCTTGGGCAGCTGTACGCCGCCACCGCAGAGACACCGGCTTGCCCGACTGTACATCGAGTTTCCGTGGGGCAAGGAAAGGAAGAGCCGCAATCTGCCACGGAAAAATATGTTACGGGGTATGGGGGGATGTTTTTTTGTGCGTGTGGTTTTTTTGGGTTTTTTTTTTGACAAAATGTGCACAACCCAGGATGACCTGGGTACAAGGTGCGTGGAGGCCTGGAAGCGGTGCAGCACGTCGAGGTGATGGAGCGAGGAGCCCTGCCCGGGCTCCAGCCTGCGCCTCACCTCCTTGGCTATGAAGGGCTACCTGCGAAGCGCCGGGGCCACTCGCCGTGTCCCGCTGCTCCAGGCGGCGCGCCAGCACTGACGAGTGCCAGCCCAAACGCTGCAGCACAGGGTAGTGGCCGGTTCAGTACTGGGGGAAAGCATTACAGACTGGTGTTTTATCCAGCAACGGAGAGCTCTGAGCATGGCTGAGCTTCCAGTGGGCAAGCCAAGAGGGATTTTTAGTTAAAAAATGCAATAGGGCTCCTTTCAAAGGTCCTGTTGGAACCTTTTCTCCTCAGAAGTGTTTCCTTAGATTCAGTAAAATATCTCCCCAAGAATCAATCCTTACTATCGATGAAACTAACTGGCAGGAATCCCAGTGCAAAACAGCAATGTCTGTGACATTTTCTTTATGGAAGACAGGCTCAAACCCAAATGGGATTATTCTGTCTACTCCGGGGCTAAACCACTGTAGGGAGAATGGACTAAACAACCACTGATGAAGAGATAGCTGCACTGAGAAAGAGCAGACCTTTCAAACAGAGGTGGAAACAATGGAGGGAGGCTTAGAAGATGAACCCCTTTCCCAGCTGCCAGCACACCAACCAGAAGGGCCCTGCAAAGCAACTGAGAGGAATGTTTCTGGAGGAGGCCTGGCTGTCCTGCATGGCCCCAACTCGCTGGAATGCTGAAAGGAAACGAGACAGTCACTTAGCACAGCAAAAGAGAAAGGTTACCAAATAGAACTGGCCATCTGGAGAACGTCAGCAGAAGTAGCTGATGCACATGGACTTCTTGCCCGTAGAAGCAGGCATAAGGAATGAAGTTCATTATGAAATGCATCACAAGCATGTGGCCCAACGAGTAAAGGAGTGATGTTGACATGAGACATCCAATTTTCTGCTGTAGACTGTAAGAACCCAGATCAAAGTAAGCGCTGGCTCAACATAAGGCATGAGGTCTGAAATGGCTGTGCAAAAAGGGAGTTGTTCTGTGAAATTTGGACACTGCTGGGAAAGAGAAGACAGCCAACAGATGGAAGGGAAAATACTCCCTTCCGTCTCAATTTTCCACCTCTTAGTGGAAAAACTACATCATTGCAAGATTACATAAAAACAATTACATTAGCTGAAGAGAAACTAAAGGGAGGCTTTATAAGATTGACTACGATTTTGGCTGTGAGAACAGTCTTGGTGAAGAAATTTTTACAAATATCTGGTATAGGCTTGTGAATTATAATACATCATTTGCAGGTACAGAAAACCAGCCATGCAAAACTGTTTAAAAAGGCAGATACAACATATTTTGTTCTAATGCAGACTGTAACTGTTCACTTCTTGTGAAATTCTGGTTTATTCTAGTGTTAGGTAGTTGAGAAAGGGATTTTTACTCTTTCATTTACATCAGTGTACCCTGAGAAACAGCTGCCAAAAATTTTGTCTGGGTTCTACCAGGTTTTTCTGCCCACTCAAGAAAGGGCTTTTGGCAACATTTGTACCATGACCTGACCACACCTATTGGGCAGCATGCTTATAGCAGAATGTATTTCTGGTCTCACCCCTAACCCTTTGCCATTAGGTCAGAATAGGAAGAGGGTCATGTTATAGAGGCCCCATGAGATTTTTAGGTAGATCAAAGAACAATCTGTGAATTCAGGCCAATGAGACATTTCTCTTCTGGCATTGTATCTCCCCATTGAACACCATATGGAAACCTTTACATCTCTGTCTTTGCTACTGGTAGCAACTGAGGATGAATATCTCTCACTGTCAGAATTTGTTAGCTTGATCAGTTTACATGCCCCGTGGGAACCAGCAAGTGATACTGATGGGTCGCTAACCCATTGGAATTATCTGCCAGCTATCCCAGACATGCTGATGGATGAATGGGAGATACTGGATGAGAAATAACAGCTTACTGCTTCAACAATGAGAAAAGATGAGAGCTGGAGAAAGTGGAGACTGATAGTGGGTGAGGGGAGCTCAGATGGAAGCAAGGGGGTAAAATCATCTGGAGCCGTCCTTCCCTGATTTCTCTTTCCTCTCCCTGTTTTCCTCCACCCTCTATTTTATTCTGACTCTGTACTACTGCAGACAACAGGAATTTTAGAGCCTTAGTAGGGCCAGGATTTCATCTTTGTCTGTTTCTTGTTTTCCATCTATTTCATTCTTCTTTTTTGCCTTAGAGCAATTCTGTACATTTGCTCATTGATCCACAGTACAGCAAAGAGCATAAATGAAACATTGCTCCTTCCTTTGGTTTGGTGGGAAGTTCCAAATGCTCCTCATCTTCCCAGGGCATAACACAGGTAATGGGGTTTGATGTGATTTGCCCACATCTCCCCATATATTCTGAGCAGGAGGATCAGTTGCTCTGCTTCATGACATGGAAATGGGGGAGTGATGCTGTGCATCCAGGTTGATGCCTGAAGCCCTGATGATGTTCAAGTGACCTCCTTTCTTCAGCAAAGGGCAAGGAGAAATGTCACAGAGCCTGCCAAGAATATCCATCTTGTCAGCAGCATCCCCAGCACATACCTTACTGTGCCTGACTGATGCATGCTGTCACTGGCACATCTAACTTCATCTTGTGTCACAGGAGCCAGAGAGGAGGAGGAGCTGGCAGCAGTGAGAGCATGGGAAAGCAGTGCTATCCTTTTGATGTTGAAAGTGATAAAAGAAAGACAAAGTGTCTAATTTTATAGAACCTGAAATCCAAGAGATACTTACAATGAAGGTTTTCACTACTAAAATTAACTCAAGGGGTGTATTTTATAAGATTGGCCCAAATAAGAGTTTTGTGTTTTCAAATTTTACTAAGTATTTTTTTTAAAATGTGAATTAACAGAGAAAAAACCTCTATTTTGAACCTAAGCATGATCCAGTCACAAGCACTGCAATATAAACAGAATATACAGAACAAACACTGTAATATAAAACCAACAGATATTTTTAAGGTTAATAATCTAATACAATACACTTAAGTTAGGGGAAAAAAAGAGGAAGAAACCATAGGTCTGACAAAATAATTGATAAATCTTTTACTTTTCATTTTGTTGAAAAAGAAGAATGGCTAATAATTCATGCATTTTTTTAAAATAGCATTTAGCACATAGGAAGGAGGCATTGTCATTATGGAAGGAAGAAATATTTCATATTGGAGGGGTGGGATAAAATATGACTATTTGTGACAGTACAAAAATAAGTGCCCTGTTGTGCAGACAAACTTGAATTTTTGATTTAATAAGATGCATTTAGAGAGCACCTGGGGGAGCAAATGTCTGCCCATAATTGCACATCAGGAACCAAATTTCTGTCACACATCTCTAGGTTTTGCAAGTAACCCTGCTGGACACATGCACTGAATTTACAAAAGAGTGTAGGATTCAGGCTGCTTTTCCACTTCCTTCTTGCTCCAAATTCAAACTGGACGTTAGTCAGGCTGGATGGTTGCCACTTCTGTCTTATCAAAGATCTGTTTTGACTGTCTCTAAAGCTGTGCAGGAGGCATGAAAATTGTCCTCTATGTGCAGCATATTTATGGCAACACTCTGGGCCCAGAAAGGGGCTGCAGAGACAAATGCTCTTCTGACACTCAGAAAAAAAAAATGAAGCAGTTTGAACTGCCAGCATTAAGAGCAAATGCAGAATATATGCACCTAAACATTACCCTGCCTGACAGGTGCTGCTCAGAGCTACACGAGGTAAATAGCTTTGAACAGGCACTGTAGTTTAAACCTACCTCAGCTCTGAACAGAGTTGTCTTTCTGTGATGAACAGACTAAATCTCTTCTTACAGGTTAAGTTACAAATGTTTTGAATTACCTGATTGGCTTTACCTGGCTGGGGTGATGACCTCTGCTAGACCCTAGCTCTGCCTTCATGCTCACCCTGGCTGCTCCACAGTAGATCTCACACTGGGATCAGAGGTGAACAATTGCAGTCAACAAATATATCCCCAAGACATGTGCAGTCATCTCTCCATCAAGCTGAAACATTCCTTGCTGTGGGGGGAAAAAATATTGCATGCAATTTCACTGATAGAATCTCATGTTTTCTCCCTGCCTGTGGTACAATATTGCAGTAGGCCTTTATAAACTTCATTCCAAGATCAGCACAGTAAATGAAACTAATCCACCTGTAAGAGGAGCTGCTCAATTTTAGCTACCAATAACTCTATGACCATTCTGCAGAGGACAATCTCTTTGCTCCACTCACTGAAGAAGAGGGGGCAGGGAGCTCTGTTCCCCATCTCCTATCACTTAGAACAGAGAAATAGTTTCAAATTACTGTGGGAACTTTAATGGCCATTACTACATATAGATGAGATGTCCTATTAATAGAAATAAATGAGCTTAGAAACAGAGTAATGTATCTATAGCAAAGAAACTGATGGGAAGTGAAAAAGAGGGGAAAGGTAGCAAGAAAACTGATGGGAAGCAAAGAAAATTTCTTTATATTGCTCAGATACATTTCCCTACACTCCAAAAGTGTGACTAAAGCTTTTACTGAATCCAAACTGAACCTTACTGTCATCTTGGAAGGGATTTGGTTATTACCAAATTTATTGTTATTACAATTGCAGGGAATTTAACATCCTGCAATTGTAACCTCAGATATGAGCAACAGTTGTGAATTCCTCTGACAGCTAGTTGTGTTCTATGTAGCTCACATTCTTTAGTTGCCCAGGAAAGAAAGGTGGCTTTATTTCTTTTTTTTTTTTTTTTTTTTTTTTGCTATTGCTGTTAATTATCTGTATGCCATCTCTTTTTCTCTTCAGGAAACACCCCACCCCCAACTCAAATACTTTCCTCAATTTGTTTATACCATGGAGAGCAGGGCTGTGGGTCTTCATCCTGGACTCAACCAAGTAATACCTGAATGAAAACCTAGGTAATTCTGTTATCACATCAGTTGTTTCCTACAGTGAAAGAAGAGGTACAGATGACGTGGTAAAAAGCATGGCTGAGATTCCACCTGGAAAACTCAGTGGAGCATTTAGGAAGAGGAGTTCAAAACAGAACTGAACCATTAAAGGGTTACTGGGAGAACTGTGGAATGGTGAACATTATCAAAGAAGAGCAGACTAAAAAAGTTCTGTTTGTTTAGTCTAGCAAAATAGGAGAAGGGATATGGCTGTTTATGCTTTCTTTCAGGCCAGTCAAAAGCATGGTGCTAGCAAAGTTCCAGGAAAAACACTAGGACAAGAACAAATGGGTGTAAACTCTCTTTTATACAGACCTTTTATTCTGAGTTGCATTAGGAGGACCACTGCCAGTAGGTCAAGAGAGGTGATCCTACCCCAGCACTGGTGAGGCCACTCCTGGAATGCTGTGTCCAGTTCAGGGCTCCCCAGTACAAGAGGGACATGGCCATAATGGAGACAGACCAGTGAAGGGCCACAAAGATGATTAAAGGTCTGGAGCACCTCCTAAGAAGAAAGGCTGAGACAGCTGGGGCTATTTAGCATGAAGAAGACTCAAAGGGAGGAATCTTATCAATGTATAGATTTATCTGAAGGGGCAATGCAAAGAAGCGGGAGTCAGGCTCTCTTCAGGGGTGCCCAGTGACAGGCCAGGAGGCAATGGACACACACTGATACATGGGAGATTCCCTCTGAACACTGGAAAACACTTCTTCACTGTGAAGGTGACTGACTACTGGCACAGTTTTCCCATAGAGGTTATAGAAGCTTCAGCCTTAGAGACATGCAAAAGCCATCTGGACATGGTCCTGTGCAACCAGGTGGCCCTGCTTGGGAAGGGGAGTTGGACCAGATGGGCTCCAAAGGTCAATCCTCCAATCTCAATCCTTCTGTGATTCTGTCTCAGGCTGGAAATGAATTGACTTCTACCCCCAGAGGAACGAATGGCTTCTTACACAGACGACCAGAGGACTAATTTAAGCTAATTTTAAGAGTGAGCTTGACTGGGTTAGGTGACGTGATAGCAGGCAATCTTTCCTGATGACCGTATCAGACGTGTGCCACTATACAGTCGTTAAACACCATGGTGATAATAATGTGTTATGGTAGTGGAAAGGTAAAGGAAAGAGTTTTGTACTCTTAAAAAGTAAGATCAAAAAGTCCCAAGGGAACTGACATCACATATCTGTGGTTAATATAACTATTAAATTACGAAAAGGGATTGATATTAAATCAATAGAATTTTCCCTTTTTTTCCTTTCAATTTTCTCCTATATATTAGTAGAAATCAGATGCTTTGCCTAAGAAGAAACGAAGTGCCACAGCTGGTTTGTAAAGTTATTTACAATTTAAATCAGTAGGCAGGCCCCAGTGAACTGAAGGAAAGGACAACCCTGCCATTATTCCCCCTATCCAGAAAGCTCTCGCCCCTCTTCATCTTTATGATTAGGAATGTCTGGTATGCAAGCATCACTCCAGCACATCCATGCAGTTCTCTTGTGACTACAAGTCCCAAATTGAGATTAAGGGCACTTGTGAGCAGGGAGTTGGTTCACAAACATTGTCCAGGGCATCACTAATTATTATGCATTTGCGAAGTGCAGGTATGTGCCTTTCCACAGTAGGAAAAGTGAGTCTGCAGTCTTCAAGAGTCTTCAGTTAGCAAACAGGTACTACATGCAATCTGTCAAACACACAGCACTGCTCAGACTCTGTCTTCAGAGGTGAGCCTTGTGCTCAGTAGGGATGACTGGGAAAGCTGTAAATATAAACAGCCTGATTAGTGGCAGCAGTCTCTTGGAACAAAAGAGCAGCTTTCCTGTTAACCCCTCTGCACCTAGTCACAGTCCCCTTGTTGGTTTACTTTCTGCTTTGAGAGAGAAGCTGAACTTTGCTGGCTACCATGGGAGAGATTTGCAACTGGGGCCCTGCCCCTGGGAGGAAGAGGAGGGTGGAGAGGGAGGAGTACATCCACCAAGCTTGCTTACTAAGTAAGCTGAGCTGTTAACCATGCTGGCCAAGCCAAAATTTCTCCTTACGCAATAACTTTTTAGCAATGCCTGCAAATAAGCACTCTAGACAAAGGTGTTATCTTTATAAAGTGTGGAGAAGGAAAGAAGCTCTTGTTTGAAAGATATTAGAAAGGAGAACAACACACGCTGGCACGTCAGCTAAACAAGGAAGCTGAGTGAGGCAAAGCCTTGAGAGAGGAGGTGGAACTGTGTTTGTTAAAACATATGGAAGTCAGCTCATCACAGTCTTGGATCTTGGATCTGTCTCCTATCTATTGAAGTCATCTGGAAGACACACATTAAGTTGAGCAGGTTTCATCAGTTCCTGTAGAAGGTAGAAACAAGTGCTGAAGGTGCTAATTAAGGTGGATAACAAGACTTATGATCTTTTATTTAGAAAACAAAACACCCCATCACTTCTCCTCCCAGTACTCTCCAGTCTGAAGAAAACATTCCAAAAATAATAATCTCATAAAAATCACCACCACCAAAATGATTAGCAACGGATCATACTCTCATTTTTCTATTGAAGACTGTCAAAGAGTGCAACCACTATATATCCTTCGTTATCATGTCACTTTAAGTTTTATCTTCTGTAAAATATGACAAAAGGCTTGCTCTTTGCAGGTAAAAATATAAATTGAGGAACAGATGACCTATGGAAGCTTCTTGTAGGTTGTCCACCAGCATTTGATATGAAAACTCAGACCAGTTATAGCAGTCACCCACAAAATCCAATACGGGGCCATGGTCGTGGTCACTGGGACCAGCCTGCTGCTGTGGCAGAGGACTGAAATAAACACTAACAAACCAGTGACTTGCAAGTTACTGACTTCTGATTTAATTTTTCCCACAGTCACTATTACAAATGGAGCTGCACAGGAGGAAGTACAGGGGTAGAAGGATTCCTAAAACTGTTAGTCCACACATAGTTTGAATTGTACAGTCCTTCACCCTCTTCTCTCCGGTAATAAAGCTTGCATTGCCTGTCTCCCAAAGGCATTCCCTGAATGACTTGATCCTTTCCCACTATTCATATTGTGATCTGAGGTTTCCTCCCTTTAATCTGACAGCAAAGATGAAAGGCTGTTTTAGAAGAGAAACACAGCAAAACCAAAACATGGACAGAACCTCTGGGGGAATTAACCTTTCTTCTGAAATCAAAGTAGTGAGGACACACATGTACACTGCAGTTTGACTGGACAACAACTAATGAGAAATACAGTTCTGAATTGGACTAAACCAGCTGGTAAGAAAGGGTAAGGTTTGCACAGAAGTCACAAATAGGAACAATGTGATTGAAAAGAAATCAAAACTTTAGCCTTATCGTCAAGAACTCTGACTTGAGGTTTAAGTCAAGTCAAACAAAAGAGTGAATGTTTGTCGTTTGATATAGATGTCTGATAATAATTCAGTTGCATGGCTTTTATTTCTCCAGTGAGAAGGATACAAGAAAGACAAGATTTACTTCTGCCTTCAAGGTGTGCTTTTCTAAGTGTTTTGGGTTTGTTGGGTATCTTTTAATCTCAGTAACACTGACACAGTGGAAATGTGTGAAATCAGCTGCATTTTAATGATAACACCATTCAAATACTGAACAGCTTTATGAACATCAAAAATAAATTACAAAAAGCTCTAATGCTGGGCCTGGGGTAATTTTAATTTCATTTTGCCATTCTAGGGAAGAAATGGTGTTTCTTTTCACTTGGTCTTCAAAAGGCAGCAATCCTTCTTGCAAAATAAAATTAAAAGTGGCTAACTACTCTACAGCCTTGGAAATCCTTTCATACAGTCTTCTTGGGACTAGAACCTACAGTTTCATCTCTACTACAGTGTAAACACCGTAACTTTTCTAACCTGTTGGCTAAGACTAAAAACCTCTGCTGTAGGATCTGCAAGACATGTTCAGGTATAAGGTCTCCACTGAGGCTGGTCCAGAGTGGGTGTTGCCCCAGCTTCCTGTCACTGAGCAACTGCACATGCCAAAAGTGAAGTGTGGTACTGATCCATGTGGTCTAAAGGAGTGTTAGGAACCAAGCACAGGTTCAGTATATTATGAAAGAATAAATAAGAAAAGGTAAACTATTACAATAAATTTCTTTCACAAAGGTTTTCTGATGCTGAAAGTCATAATTGCTTATAATATATTCTAAACATGCACAGGGCTTCTAGCACATAAAATCCCAAAGCAGCATTCCCAGAAATTGTCATCATAAATTCTGCTGCAAAGATTTCTCCAGGGAAAACCTCTGCACTAGCCTGAATCTCCCTGACTTCAAGCCCAGTCCTGCAACATTTATTTATGTGGACAATTCCATTTGCAGTACTCATGACTGCACAGATAAACTACTCATGACAGAGCAAGCCTCAACTCAAACAAGTCAGTTCAAGTAATATTAGGAATAGAAAAAGACTAATACATGTACTTTAAATACTTCTGGCTCCATAATATCATGCTGTAAGTTGAGGGGAAGTTGGCAGAGAACTCACTGAAGAGCCCTATTTCCTACCTAATTAAGGACAATGACAGATAAGGGAGCCAGGTACATCCTTTTCATATTAAAGTGATTATATATATTTTAATACTTAATCTGTCTGACTCTTTTTGCTAGATTTCTTATAAAGCATATTTTAATGACATATTTCTTCTCATGGTAGTACCTTAGTCTGTGATAGTAAAAGACACAATTGTTCTTTGTTTCTTACTTTTAGTACAGATCAGTAGTTACTAAATACTGGTTAATACTGGTGAAATTCCATAGTCCATATTATCAGGAAATCATGCTAGGTGAGTATCAAATGGGTTTTACCTTTTATCTATTTACATTTGGAAAAATTCCCAGTAAGAGCTACCTCCTGTGATTATGCAGATGAATAGTTCTTTCAATATAATTTTTTTTGTACTAGAAGTTTTAAAAATAAGCTTTGATAAAAAACATTTTTGGGGGGGTGGTTGGTTGGTTGGTTGGTTTTCTTAGTATCTGCAGAGTTTTCTCAAAGTGAATTCTTTTTCTCAGTTATAATTTTAGATCTCTAATCCTATGTCTTGCTTAAAATTGCCTACCCTTCATTCGAGGCATATAATGATATTTAAAGTATTTAAAGTGTTTTAAGGAATCTTGTGACAAGAAATAGTTTCCTGATTTAAAAGACAATATATTCCATGAAAGAAGGATTTGTTCACTCATCTCAATTCTCTGCCCATATAGTGCTCACCTGTGAGCAAATAAAAATTGCCTACATTAAGAGGGATCTTTAGAAAAATGCTACATATGTATTATTTCAATTACAGGGAGCATACTTCCCTAAAATGCCTAGTTTGCTCCAAATCTTTATTTCCCCCCAACAGATTTTTGGTCCAAACTAATAGATAATAAAAGCTACAAGTAACTGATAGCTCTCCAAAGGATTGCCATCTGAAAAGTGTCTAATTGTATCTGGAAAATCTGTTCAAATGCAGGTTATTCCTCTGCCAGAGGTAAATACTAATCAAAAGGCAACAGCCCTTATCATCTTGTCCATTTTCCAGGCTGAAGTGCTTCACCTCTTAAGAATGTGTTCTCTTTACTGGAATGATGGGTGTGCTCTGTGCTCTGACTTGGTGGAGTTCACCCTCTGCTTAAGACACAGACACCTTTCATTAATTTTTTTTTTCCTTTTCAGAGTTCATCTCTTCTCACTTCTATCCTCAATGTGAAATTTGAGCATTTCAAAACTGAAACTACACACTGTTGTGGAGCACACTGGAAGCAATTATCTAGGAATACACTGTGGTTTGGAAAAGTATTAATTTCTATGATTTGTAGGAAACACCAAAGGAATTAGTAACAAAAAGATCATCAGTATAGTGTCAAAACTTCTTCCAAAATCAAGAAGGCACCTCCCTGACAAGAGGGTGATTAAACACAGACTCTCCCTACTTTATTAAGGTAACCTTGTAATGGGAACTCTGAGATCTAGCCTGAAGTCTGCCAAAGGCTTGCCTTGATTCTCAGCTTTCTTGTCAGCAGCTGCAGGGCCAAGACATTTGTACTGTGTTTGCCTCACAGAGAGGTTGGAGTGCCAAGATCAGGAATATCTGTAAATCTCTAGGGAAGCAGTAGTGTGAAAAAGGTTTAAATGCAATGCATCATCTGCTCCCTGAGAACCTCTCCAGTATTAGAGAGCTTTGAAGCTGTGCAGGAGAGTCAGACCTTACACAAAGGAGGCACTTTAGAGAAAGCCTGGATGTTTATGTAACAGTATCAAAGAAGCACTTGCTGTTCTCCCAACAAACTGTCAGTTCTCCTGAGATGCCTGAATGAAGAGCAAGGTTTAGAACTCACTTCAAAAATATGTGTATTTTTGCTTTGCTCCTGTGGAGGCAAGCTGTGACTCACAGGTGACATGTAAACTGTAAGATGAGCCTCTGAGAAGAGTCAGGGGAAGAAAACCCAAACATTGATGAGAAAGAAAAGAAAGTAAATTCCTCCTGTGTGGGTGCAACAGCACTGTGTCCCTATGGTCCCAGTGAGGAAAGCTGCTTTTTTGACCACCATCAGCCTTTCCAGAATTGAAAGGTCCCCTATATTCAAGGCTATCATCTTGATAGACCTACTCTATAAACCTGCTCTTAGTGGTTTGGGGACTGGACATTACAGGAGAACCCCTCTTCCCTTGAAATCAGTTCTATGTTAAAAAATGCTACAGTGACATTATATCTGTGATTTGGGAAAATATAAAAGATCAAACTGATATGCACAGCAATGTGACTGGAGTGAATGGACAGGTGCTCAAATGGACAATGGCCAAAATGAAATAAATTTTATATTTTTTTTTCACTTTTTCTCTCTTATTCATCAATCTGAAAAAAAAAAATCCTTTATCTAAAAGTATTTTCTTCACAAAACAAAAAATATATGTTACATAACATCATCTCAATATGCATTTCTGAAACTCCTCCGACTCCTTTAATTCCTTAACACTGTAAACATACCCTGATATATTTATATGCAACCTGAGACCAGTGCTTAAAAATAAACCAAGTATGAATTGCAGTGTGTATGTGTGCACAACAGACACAGCAATCTCTACTAGAGGCTGAAGACATGACACTAAAGGAATACTGTCCAATATATTTATTTGGTTTTAAGCCAAAGGCTAGAGCATGAGGTGCAGAGAGTTATGCAAAGGTGGTGGATTTTTAAAGAAATAAACTCAACAGTAATTGTCACTGAAGCAACTAGACACAGTCCTATGTTCCTTTCTAAATGGAATGGCCACCACTCTTTTCCAAAGGTAAAGCACACATCTAGCTATTCCCTTTCCAAGCACAACCAGTCAGACCCCAAACCTAAGGAATCAGTTCAAGCATGGGCCCTTCAATATTTGCCATCCCTCTCTCAGAACACAAGATTTCGTATTAAAAAGAAAGATTTCAGTTTACTGCTGCATTTTCCCTTCCGCGCCGAAGAGCTCAAAATTTTTAATACTTAGTTTTATACAGTTCATTATGGCTTCTAAATTTTGTATCAAATTAATTAAGGCAGAATGTAATGGTTCTTTTGATGTAGTGTTGTAAAACACCAAGCTGTAGAGTAAAAGGAAAACAGTTGCATTGTTCACAAAAGAAGTCTACATTTGCTTTCAGCTGGTAGGTAAAGCAGAGAATGCAGGAGATGGCATATAGAAAAAAAAAAAATCTATTAGGTAGAATAAAGCCCCAAAGTTTATTTTGCTTACAAATCCAAAAATCAAGTGATTTCTAGTCCAAAGGAGACAGGAACAGAATGGGCAACGAGAGTTTTCATAGATTTTAAACCAGTATGAGTTAAATGTTTAAAAATCAGCATTTCAACTGCTGGAAAGTTGCCTACATGGCAGTAGGTCCTAGGAAATTTGCCCATCCATGAATGTAGTAGCAAAAACAAGCTCCTGGTGCACACAAAGGTTTGAGAAGATGAAAGCTCACAGCCCATGGTTCAGAGGAAGTGTTACTGTGACAAAGTATTAATTATGAATGAATACAGCATTGATGGTATTGCATGCATTTTGACACACAGCAGTCCCCCAAAGGAAGTGTTATCTAATTGGTTCTATCAAAGGCAGGTGGCTCCTTGGCATCTAGAAAGGAAGATAAAATCCAGGGGTCTGCTTCGCTGAGTAAATTTCCTTCCTGACCTCCCAACTGGGCTCCTGCTTAGGGCCATACAGCTCATACTGTGGAACAGCCAAGGAGGATTTCTGGTTCTTCCAAAGGCAATTGTTGTTTGGCCAGGCAGCAGAGAAGGCTGAAAAATATAAACTGTGCACATCCATATAATTTTCAACAGCAAAAGATGGCACTACAACAACTTCTGCAGGATATCACCAAACAGAAGAAGAAACCATCTGCAGGGCAACTGCAATACAGAAATGGTCTTGTAACAAGGAAACATGATGAAAAGATATGACGAATTATCACTAAATTATTAAAATATAGGAGTAAGCAAATCACACTTTATTGACAGGTCGCTGTTCAATTAACCTTTACAAATAGCTGCAATTAATGGATTTGTTTTGTATATATAAATGTTGATATGAGACAGATTAACACTTTGGCTGAATTAGAGGGCTAAACTGCTCCAATTTAATGCAAGTATTTGGTAAATCACTGGAGCTGTAACACATGCAGTTATTAGATGCCCTGAAGTCAGACCAAAAGCCAGATAAAAATTTACTGATACATTGCCTGTGAATTTCAAATTACATTAGTTAATATTAATGATTTCAATTGCTAAAAAAAAAAAATTACCACAAAAGTTTTATGCCATTTTAACCTACTCATCTCTGCCTCAGACAGCATTTACATCTAACTTCATTTTAATGCTGAACCATTTTAGCAGCAAGTAAATGCCTAAAAATGCAGCAGTGACTTCTAGTGGGGGTATTAAATCTTTCTCATAGTCATATATACCATAATTTCCACTATGCAGTAAGGCAAAAGGATTTGTGTCCACAGTAAAACTGTGAGAATATAATACTACTGTGAGTAAAACAAGAGAACGTAAACAGATCTAAATCTTCTGTGTGTTCACAATCAACAACACCTCGTTTGGAAGCTAGGAAAAAAAAATGAGGCTTACTTCTCACTAGCACTTCAATTTGCAGTTGAATCCTGGAGTTTGGAGTGCAAAAGCACCATATTAATGACAAAACAGGGGCAGACAGTGCTGAAAACCTCCTACGTGTAGCTGTGTTAGCAGCACAGCCAACTGAAACTTACATATGCAGGAGTATTTGTGGTCTAAACGTGAATACTTCAAGAGGCTTTTAGGCAAAGCAGCCCACGCTGTGTAACCACACACAAGATTATCTCCAGGTAAAGACACTATCAAAGACATTATCATCTAGGTAAAAACTTGGGCATTTTAGAAGAAGACAAAGTGCTCCACTACAACCTTAATAAAGGTGGGAATAAACTATCAGAGTGCCCCCAGAAATGCATTTTCCTAGTACAGAAAATATAGACTTTGACCAGGATTTCACTTCTCATAACTCACTCATCAGTGGTAGCTCCTCCATCACAATGATTTTAGTTGGATTTATGCAACCTTGAGAGACTTCCAATTCTCCTATCATTCCATCAAGGCAATCTCCTTTCTCGTGCACAATTCCCGGTAACAGTTCTGTCAGGAGTGTATCTATACTTAATTAAGAATAGTGAAAATTATGTGCTTGGAAATATAAATAAATGACATGTTCCTTTCACAGGTGCTGGTCTTTGATTACTTGTCAAAAAGAACCAAAACCACTTGGTTGTCAAGGCATGGAATAGTTTTAAAATGCCAAATGGTTTGTTTGGTTGATTTGTTGTTGGCTACAGGCAGCAACAGCCTGGTCCTCTCCCACAGGTAGGCAAGAGACGTGATGCAAGTTTTGCAGGAAGCATGGCGTGCTGGTCAGAGGGTGATTTCTCTCAAAGCCCCAAAACCACCTCCTCCCTCCTCTCCTACAAACTCCAGAACTCTGCATGCTTTATGGCCAGAATTAAGTAGCTTGAGCCTGCAGCACTAAGCATCTAAGCTCACTCAGATAGAGCTATATACTTTTATTGAATGATCACCGCTGTCTAAAACGACGAGGGAATTGTTTGCCGTGTAAGCCAGTCCGACAGGGTAAGAAAGCCCGTGGCTAATTAGAGGATTAAAGACGGGAAATTCCTCAGGTTTCCCTAAGCATATGACAGCCTGGCTACAAACATCCGTTACTATAACACGACCTTCTTTGTCAAAGGCCACAGCAGTAGCGTATATTCTGGAGGGGAAAACGAGGTTCAGACCGAAGCTGTCCATCTGGCCGATGAGATCCATCTGCGCGCTGAATATCTTCACGCGGGTGCTGCCCTTGCTCGGTCCTCGAGCTTTCAGGTGCTCTATTACCACGACAGCGCCCGAGGTCTGGCAGACTGCAACCCCTCTGGGGCTGACAAGCCGGGACCGGATCATCTGACACTTCTTTAATTCCCCGCTTTGGAAGTCGGCCGCCAAGCGGTAGAGCGCGCCTGCCTCCGAGTCGGTCACGATTACTTCGTTCATGGGGGTGGCATCCAAGCCCCAGGGCAAACAGAAGCCTTCCCGGACAGCCAGAACCCCTCTTCCCTCAAAATCGAAGGCCTTCACGGAGCAGTCCCCGCCGTCCGTGACCACCACGTGCCCGTCCGACGTGACCGTCACATCGAGCGGATACTTGATGTCATTGCCCGCGTCCCCCCGCTCCCCGAACCGCCGCAGGCAGACCCCGCTCGGCCCGAAGACGTGGATTCTCTTCTTGCCGTCGTGTGCCACTGCCAGGCGGCCCGACCAGGGGCAGACCGCCACCCCGGTGGGGTTCACCAGCGACCCCCAGCCCCCCAGGCACAGCCGCAGCCCGAGCCCCGCGGGGGCCGCCGCCCCTCCGCCGCTCCTGCCCAGGGCCGAGGCGAGGCCGCCGCCGGCGGGGCCCAGGAGCTCCAGCAGCTGCAGCAGCGGGCGGCAGTCGCTGGTCTCGGCGGGGCCGCAGAGCCGCCGGCAGAAGGGACACTCCAGCCTCTGGCCCTCGGCGCCGGCCAGGGCCCCCACGCAGCCCCGGCAGAGGACGTGGCCGCAGGGCAGGTTGAGCGGCCGCCGCTGCCCGTCGGGGCCGTACGGCTCGAAGCACACCCGGCACTCCAGCAGGCTCAGCTCCGCCTCGTCGTCCGCCGCCATCCCCGCCTGAGGAGAGCGATCGGAACGCCCGCAGCGGCCCCCGATGCCCCGGGCCCAGCGGGGCGGGAGCTGAGGGCGGCTGAGGCGGCCGCGCGCCCCCTGCGGGCCAGCGCGGGCGGAGCAGGGCCCGGGCCGCCCTCAGGACGGAGCCGCCGCAGCTCCCGAACACCCACCGGTGTCCGTATTGCCGCCGGAACATTCAAACACCCACCGGAATGTTCATCTGCCCGCCAGAATATTCATATATCCACCAGATTCTTACTGACATCCAGTTACTAAGTTACCGCAGTGCTACTAGCTCTCTTCATGCCTCTACCGGAGTAAGGAATTAAGCCGCAATTCCACAGAATCACGGAATAGTTTAGATTGGAAGGGACCTTGATGATTATCTAGTTCCAAATCCCCTCCCATGGGCAGGGATGACCAGGACAGACCAGGTTGTTCAAAGCTCTATCCAACCTGGCCTTGAGCACTTCCAGGGATGGGGCATCCACAGCTTCTCTGGGCAACCTGTTCCAGTCTCAACACCCTTGCACTAAGGAATTCCTTCTTAATATATCACCTAAACCTACCCTCTGTCAGATTTCCCCTTGTCCTGTCACTACACACCCTTCTAAAAAGTCTATCTCCAGTTCTCAGGCAGGCCCTTCAGGTACTGGAAGGCTGCTCTAAGGTGTCCCCACAGCCTCCTCCGGGCTGAACAATCCCAGCTCTCTCAGCCTGTCTTCAGAGGAGATGCACTCCATCCCTCTGAGCACCTTGATTTAATTGGATTTTCCTGCTGTTCTGGCAAAATTTAGAAAATATTTACACTCATCACTAGTAGGCACATTTCTCAGACAGGCATGTATGCACATTTTTGTAAGGCATATGGACTGCATGTGCTTCTTCTGCTAGGTGTATTTACTGGGTATTTTCAGAGTAATTGCAGGGTACACACAGATCTTACACATCCTAAAATGGCTGTTTTGGCGCATGGCATTGCTCTTGCCAGGCTGTTGCATGCCTGGGAGTCCTGTGCAGGACACCACAGAGCATGTGGCAGCCTCGTGCCAAGCGGCCAGCCTTTTGTGGCTATCACGTATCTGAAAGTCTGAGATAAACTTTGGGAGCTCTCATGTTGCATCTGGAAAAAAACTTGAAAGGAGGGAGATGCTTTAACCTGGTAGCTGCAGTTCTGGCCAGGAGTGAAAAGAAAACCAGCAGCTCCCAGCTTGCACTGGCCCACCAGCTACATCCCTTCTTCTCTCTGTCAACCCAACCTTAAACACGAGTATCTACAAGCAGTGCTGAGTGTTCAATGAGCTGTGGGTGTGGGGACTGCTGTGCTAAAATCAGCAGAGCCATTTGCAGCTCTAGGACTATGGTACTCTAAAAAGCTCCCTGGCTTTTACTCACCTTCTATTCCTGATGGACTATGATACACTACATTGCAATCATACCTTTCCTTTCAATATAAGCTGCAAAGGGGAGAAGTTGCTGTGCTCTGTCACCCTCAAAGCAGAGAAGATTTTCCTCACATTCAGATGGAACTTCCTGTGTGTTCTTCAAACTTTCAGTTTGTGCCTTTTGCCCCTTTTCCTGTCCCTAGGCACCACTAAAAAGTCTAATCCCATCCTCTTGTCAACTGCCCTAAACATTTGTAAGCATTGATGGTCCCTTCTCAGTTACCTCCCCTCCAGGATAAACAATCCTAGCTCTCTCAGCCTTTCCTTTTAAGCAAGATGCTTCAGTCCCCCAGCCATCTTTATAGTCCTCTGCTGGACCTACTCCATGTCGAGGTCTCTCTCTTGTACTAAGGAGCCCAGAACTGGACACAGCACTCCAGATGTGGCCTCACCAGGGTTGAGTAGAAAGGCAGGATCACCCTCCCTCTTCCTGTTGACCACACTCTTCCTAATGCACCCCAGGATACCACTGGCCTTTTTGGCCACAAGGGCACACTTCTGGCTGACTTGTTGACCACCAGAACTCCCAGGTAGGTCCTTCTCCACAGAGCTGCTTTCCAGCAGGTCAGCCCCCAGCCTGTGCTGGTGCCCTGGGTTTTTCTTCCTCAGGTGCAGGACCCTGCACTTGCCTTCTCTGAACTTCACTAGGTTCATCTCTGCCTGGCTCCTGTGTCTGTCCAGGTCTTGCAGCTTGGCAGCACAGCACTTTGGTGTGTCAGCCACTCCCCTTAGTTTTGTATCATTGTCAAACTTACTGCAGGTACACTCTGTCCCTTCATTCAGGTCACTGATTAATAAGGTGAACAAGACTGGCCCCAGTACTGACCCCTGCAAACACTGCTTGCTAAAGCCCTCCAACTTAGCCTGGTCACAACACTGAGCTCTGTCACCCAGCCAGTTCTCAATCTACCTCACTGTCCACTAACCCAGCCCATTTCCCTTGGTGAATCTATGTTGACTACTCCTGACAACCTTATTTTCCTCCACCTGCTTAGAGATGACATCCAGGCTGGGTTATTCCAAGGATGAAGGTGAGATTTACTGGCCTATAGTTTCCTTGGTCCTCCTTCTCGTACTTTTTCAAGACTGGAGTTACACTGTTTTTCCTCCAGTCCTCAGGCATCCCTCCCATACTCTGTGGCCTTTCAGAAATGATGGAGAATGGCTTAGCAATAACATCTGTAGCTCTCTTGGCAATCTTTGAACCCTCTTACCCAAGTCCTGTTGCTTTGCTTGCCCATAGCTGTGCCCTCAAATGAGAGAGAAGCACACTTGTGAGTGACTGCTAGGACATTTTCCACCCACACTCTCCCCTTTACTGTCATCCAACCTACTTCCCTCCAGCCTTTCTTGCTGGATGGTCATTTCCACTTGGCAGCTGCTGCCTTGCCTTGCCCACTCACTGCCAGCTCTTCACTTGACATATATTCACAGGGATGGAGAGAACAAACTTGCAGCAGTTTCCCACCTCTCTCTGCCCAGCCTGGTGCAAGGCCAGTGCCCCAGAAAAGAGTGTTTGAACTGCAGCTGCCACACTCCCAGGGCTGCCAGCTGATGAAGCCAAGTTGCAGAGTGCCAGGCAGACAATGTTGACTAGCAATGGCTGAAAAGAAACAGGAGCATTTCCTTCTCACAGCTCTCATTTGAATTGATATGGAAGAAAAAGGTATATTTGGTTATGGCTCTTTGTGCATGGAATTTAAGAAAAGCTGTTAACATCTCAAGGCAGTAAAGGCAGCTGTGTAGGAGCTGACTTGGTAAGCAAAATGGATAAAACCCCTGGTTTAAGAATGCCCCATTTAAAAATGTCAGTTATAAGTAAAAGAAAGGTGGGAGATAAGTTATTTTAATAAATTTTAATCAAGCTACAAACTTTAGTAGATACAGCACCTCCAGAAAATAATCTAGTCCCCATTGTCTGTGCTTCTCCGAGAAGTCATCAACTTTTTCAAGACACCTAATTTCACAGCAGTTGCCTGAAAAGGAGGTAAGAATAACAAATTAGTGAATAATTAGTTAATGAAAAATGCAAACTGTCCAGGAAAAAAAAAAAAAAGATCTTATCCACAGATTTCCCCACAGTGCCTAACATAGTGACATAAATGCACTGGGGAAAACTTAATTGCTCTCTTTTGCGCTGAGATGCAAATGTCTATGCCAATGACTCACTGCACACAAACACTGCCAGTCTCAGAAAGCCGTAAATTTAAAAGTGAGATATTACAGCACATCAGGAGGAACTTCTAAAATTAAACTCCTGACATAGCTCCAAATTTCGTTATTTTGGTGGATTTGATTTGTACATTTTTAGCATTTTCTTTGAGTGCCATGTTACTTGTCTTCTTTGTCACAAAAGTACAGTAGAAACTGTAGCACTGGTAGGACTTGTATTAAAACCAGGGCAACTGGTTGATGAAGGTGCAGACAAAGACAAATTGGTCAAACAGGACTCTAAGACTGCAGCTACAGGATTACTGAGTGCAGTATGAATCCTGGGAGAATAAAAAGGTACCAAATGGAGACGAGAAACTGTTTGTCTCTTGGGTTTTCTTCATATCTTTTGAAGAACTGAGGATTTTCAATGACAGCAAAATCCCTGTGGATAAATGATATTTATTTTTCCTAGTATTTTTCCATGACTCCAACCTTCAGATAAGAAGCAAGTGACTGTATCATTTGTCACAGGGCAAGGCAGAGGCATCTTTATGTGTTTTGGAAAAAAAATTTTACTCACCAAATAAGCTTTTAATTTCAGATTCAGGAACATAAAATGGTGGGCCTGAAATAAAATGTGTGAAGCTAATCAGAGAAGAGACATGGAAAGAAGACAAAATTTACAGTGTAGTAGGAGAGCAACCCCTTCACTCACAGCAGCTGGCCTGTAACTGGGCCCTACAGTGTAGCACCATCAGCAGGAACCAGAAAACATGTCCAGGAATTGCTGGCACCCTGGTGGGCCAGAGAGCTTCAGGTGTTGCTGCTGCTTTATCTCCAGCTGCAGCAGGGAATGTTATGTGGATATTACCACTCTCAGTGTGCTGTGGGATTCCAGTCGACAATCTCTTTATACTACAGTGGCACGATTAAGGCTAAGAGCTGAGCAGTGTCAGAGGGAAAGCAAATAAACTGTTGTTGCTTGTGATAGCAAGACCTAATTTTTTTGGGAATAATTATGCTGAAGGGCTCAAAAGCAGAAAAAGGTCTCTTTATTTCGTGAGTTAATATTAACTAAAAGATCTCCCACTTCAGCATATAATATAAAAACTATAAAAGGAAAAATACCTTATGATTTTACAGAATTTCACCTCTTCCAAGTGAATTCAGAGCATGGTAGTGGCTGAGAGAGAGGCACAAGATGGGAAACACATTGGGTTGCAAATACTGGATGAACAGCATGAAGCTGATGTTCTTGGGCGTGTTTCAAGCTCCCCAGGCCAGACAGGATGTTACTAAGTACTCTGACTTCCAGCCACACTGGAAGCACATTGTAGCAGCCACACTTACAGTTTCATTTCATTGTTAATATACCATGGCTGTCCTCAACTTACCCTGAGCATGTCTCAATGCTATAGAAAACACAAATTTAGTCCCAAGCTTGGTCATTAGCTCAACTTTTTAACACACAGTTATACTGGTGTCACCAGGTAACAAAGCTAGCAGATAAAAATCTTGGGGAAGATACTAATACATCTACTATATCTTTATACAATTTGTATTAGAGCAAAATCACAACATGAACAGTACAAAGTTCTCACCTTTGTGTTTGTTTGGATCGTATGAAACGGTAACGAGAAGATAAGAAGAGCTTTTCTCCACTAAGTTGATCATCAAATTGGCATAGCTAAAAGGAAAAAAATATACTTTATTATTTTTGTAAAGCATTCAAGCATAGCATTCAAAATATTCAACAAAACACATTTCTATGCAGACAGAATTTGAACTGAACTGTACAGAGACTAAACAAAACTTAGTTTAAATTTCAGAAGCATAAACTTCCTGCTACACATGAAAAATATAAAATAAAAGTTATATCTACTCCTCATAAACAAGAACTTATCTTTTTTTGCACATTCAACTCAAGATTAATAGAAGAAGTATTTATCTGCCATAGCCTAGAATACAGTACACAATGCAGTACTGATCTTTTAAAATTACTGTGAATTGAAGATTCTGTATCTAACTAAAAAATCCCAGGAGCAGGTTCAAATTAAATTTGGGCTACCTATAGGCAAGAACAAAAATTTAGGAGCGTAATCTCTAATCAAGGAGAGTTAGGGGAAAAAGAACAAAGACAGAAGAAGTAGATGTGGTGAGAAGGAAATAATAGAATTCAGATGAGACTTGCAGCTCTGCTTCTGCAGGGTTGGAACAAACCACATATTTTCCCACCAAGAGGCAGGGTGGCTTCCTGAAGGAAGAGTACAGCACTCTGCGACTGCAGCAGATGCTTGTGGTAGAGAAGAACATGTGCAGGTTAGTCCTTCAAATGAAAAAGGACTCATTAACAAGTGACAGGTTCAAACTTTGTTACTGATACATCAGAGAAAAGACAGTAACAATGCAATTTACTAACCTTTGTCTGTCACATGGATTCACAGCTACAAGAGCTCCTCTGTCCCAAACCCCATCAAACTTGCCAACTATCGAGCTATAAGGAGATAAGGAAAAGGCTTAAAAACAGTAAAAAGGGATCTTGATCTTCTTTCAGACGCTTTTGTGAGGACACAAAATTCTGCAGCTAGTGATGCAGATTCCTCATCACCTTTTTGCTATGGTGCATCATTTTCATAATCCAAACCAAAAGGATCTGGAACTCAAGAAACCCTCCTGGTTCTTTGTTCTGCTGCGAAAGCAAAGAAGTGTGGGAATTGGTCAGTGCTTCCCCATCATTAGGGGCTGCTGAGACACAGCAGGGAGGAAGGAATATAGTTTTAGTACATTTGGGCTACAAGTCTGTGTGTTCAGTAACCACATCCTGCTGTCTAACATGCACTCAGCACATCAACAGTTCTTGACCACCTTCTAAAACCCATGCATGATTTCATATGCAGGCTAAGGAAGGTGTCTTGTGGCTTTACTTGACTTTACTTTATCATTGACTCAGCACATTCAGTAACTTTAGACATCTGAATTCCCAGCTACGTGCTCAGGACAGTTAGCTCCAACTTGCAGTTTGATTAATGTTATAAAAACTAAGTTACACTGCTGCTCCCCTCAGTGTAGCTCTGCTGCAGACACTAGTTCAGCTCCAGGATATGCTGGCAGATGGCTTCAGTGGCCACCCAAAGCCTGCAAGTGAGCAAGACTATCAAGAACTGCCTTTATTAATGGGTGGTAAGAACAGCCAGAGTGATGCAAAAGACAAGAATATCTGGGGATAAGAAAGAGCTTCGGTTTTGGCAATTGTTAAAATAGGAGGTTAGACAGTAAGGTAGTAATAAAGTAAATGGCATAGTTTTAAAGAAAGTTTGAATAAATTTACTTAGAAAAATGTAGCATAGAATTGTGCAATACCCTTCTGCCTACTGGGCAGAGTCCAATTGCATCACCTCTGTCTTCATTTCTGTACAGGTTTTGGCTAGTAGTTTTCATAGTAGCTTGCATGGGGCTGTGTTGGATTTGGGCTTGCAATCAAGTTGATAACACACTCACAATTTAGTTACTGCAGAGCAGTACTTACACAGCATGAACACCTTTTCTGTTCCTCACACCTGGAGACCAGTACACTGGAGAGCACCAGAATGAACAAGATAGTGGGTGGGGACACAGCAGGCAGAGCTGACCCCAACCTAGCAAAGGGATATTCCAGACCATCTGGCTCCATTCTCAGAAAGAAAACTGGATAAAACTGAGTGGGAGGTTGGTGGATGGGGGCACTGCTACATGGCTGGCTAGGCATCAGGTGCTTGGTTTGTTGTGGGCAACTGCTTTCATCTGCACCACTTGTCTTTCTTGGGTTTTATCTTCCTCTCTGTTGTTTTTTATTTTGTTGTTGTTTTTTATTTTTTGTGGCTTTTTTTTTCCTTAAAACTTTTTGAAATTTCTTTTTAATTATTAAACTCTTTTCATCTCCACACACACTTCTTTCTCACTTTTACTCTTTTGATTGTCCCCCATCATCTCGTAATTGGGAGTGGGCAAGCAGCTGTGTGGTGCTTAGTTCCACCAACTCAGCCAGAGTTAAACCATGAGAACTTCTCTCTGCCCACTGCTACTTTCATTGCAATGGCACTGCTTAAGTCTCTGGCATCTAACCTACAAGCTGATCTGTATTTCCCATTCTACTGTGATGAGACATGATAACGCTTTCAAGTGCTGACTTCTTTTAAAGTTTGCCAAGTCTAAGCATCTTATTTAAATAACCAGCCTCATAACTGAAAGGAGATTTTTAAAGAGACAGTTAAACAAGCAATAGACATGCAGGGCACAAAGGAGCATTTAGTGGGGCAGGTGAACAAACTTGATCTTCTGAGGCTTGGAGGCAGTTCTCCTCTCTGCATAGCTGAGTCTGCTGGGTGACCTCAGGCAAACCACTGAGGTTTTCTGCACTTAGTTTTTCTTTCCAACCTTAATCTGGTCTAACTGGAATGGCAGCAGTGGTTCCCTACATGAATTTCATGTACTTTACTTCCCAGTGATTTCATCAAGGCCTACAGACATCCCAGGCTGCAGACAGGCTCATGTCTTGTCCCAGTGCTGGTCTCCTGGCTGCCCAGATCTCAGGACCTGCTGAGTGTCTGGGTGCTCCTTGTCCCTCTGCACATCCACTTTCCTTCACAACACAATGAACCCATGAGGAAAAGGTAAAAAAAGGCACACAAAAAGCTGTCTTTCATCCTGATGTGGAGTCAGGATGAAGCTAAGGTATGAGGAAGTACTTTCCTTGGCTTTGCCTTTCACTGTATCACACTCTTATGTGTTTATACAGCACTCAGCATGGGTTAGGTACTACTACATCTAACAAAATTAACATGAAAATCAGAAATTCACATATCTGCAGAAAACCCACTGGATTTAAGAGTAAACTTGTGAATTTCTATCTCTGCATATGTTTAGTAGTTTCAGTAAATGCAATTTTTGATTTTCATTTGAAGTCTTGCAGCCATAATTGTATTAGGACTACAGTAATTGTGTAATATAGCTGTTTTACATATGTCTCAGAATTCCCAGAAAGAGCAGTAATTCCTGTTACTCTTTAACTAGCAAGAGTCTTTGAAATGTCCCATTCTGACAAAGGTCAGGAGTACATCTGAGTTTTATTCTAATGAATGCTAGGCTAATGGAGATGAAAGGGACCTATTAGTAGGCCAGCCTCAGCAAGAGAGAAATAAGTTTAATTTCCATAATTACTGGGTAATTAATCAAATTGTCTGTATACAGAAACCAGAAGTGCGTGTGCATTTTTTAAGTCACAGGTCTTTGCTGACTGATGTTGGGAATACAGTTCATTCTGCATCCAGAACGTCTATCTGCCATTTTATTTTGTGATGACAAACTATGTAATAGATCCAGTGATATGTACTGAAATTGTCACTAATTATCTAACTTCGTTTATTTCAAAGTATTATTCCACCATGTTGTGATAGAAGTTACAGGTTTTATCACACAACTTGCTACAAAACTTATGACCGAATTTTTCAAACAGTTCTGAGAAGCTTAAGCAATCCTTGGGCAACCTGTCAACTCACAGCAAGAAAGATTTAAAGGGATCTACAGTGTAGCAACTAGCTATACTGAAGGGACAAGGTGGGGTAGGAAACTGGGCAGTATCTACAAAATCACATTCATACACACCATCTGTTTGACGCTTTGTAAGACGAGCTACATAGATACACTTTTCAAACCAACTGGAGTCAGCTGCAGCAGCAGAAGTCCCAGTCATGGCCTGCTATCTGAAAGACTCTGGACTCTAGTAATGAATAGTCCTTTTTCCAGTGTTTTGGCAGATAATAAAAAAGAAAAGGTCATATAGTAAGCACTGTGCTCCAGTGTCCTGAATTACCTATTGCACCTTTCTGTACTTGTTCTGGAAAGCCCACCAAAGAAAATTTTAAGACTTTACCTCCTTACTGAAGAGGTATGGAACAAATTCTTGTGTCTGACAGTCACAAGACATTCTTCTTTGTAAGAAGAGCAAACAAACACAAAAAACCTCACCAAAACCTTTTAATCTAGGGAAAATTCACATCTGAGTAAGAACTGCAAGAGGAAGGAACTATTGTGCTAAGACACCTCTGGATATATTCTCTTTACTTTTACTACTTACTCTGAGTAAGGGATTGTGCTAAAGTTTTGCTTTATAGAATTCATCAGTAACGTTAAAGATGATTTGGTTTTACTGTAAAAGCAAAAATGTTTTTTGGTAACTTTCACAGAATGGCATGGAATAAGAAGCCCATTTAAAGATAATTAGTTATCATCCTTAATGACTAGCAATGGAATTAGACTTCTGTTGAAGATTGTATGAGAAATTTGAATGGCCAATTTAATACAAGTTTGCTTGAGAGGACCTGACAAATCTTTGCCTGATCCAGATAAAATAATATCATTGGATAGTATTAATACATATTCGATTATGGAGGATTGTAAAACATGATGAGTATTCCTACCTGGACAAATTATAAATACTGCAGCAGTAGAGGGAAATGTTGCCAGAGGTACTCTACAATAAAAGCAAAGGAAACAATTCTTATCAGCTAGTTGTCTTTAAATACACACTCTTAAGTATATATTTCTACTTCACATCTTAAAATATACTCATACACTATTAAAAATGAAATTTTAAAAATATATTCATGTATATAAAATGAAATACTGAAAAAGTGAAAAACACTGAGAAATATTTTTAGTTTTAGCTCTGTGAGGTAACTTTTCTGATCACCTCAAGAGAGGTTCTAATTTATCAAGGCATGCAACTGTCCAGTTTTAAAATACATTCCTTCTACATTCAGGTGTTTCATTGTCATAAGAAGGCCAAAATAGTAAGTTTAGAAGAACAACTTCTCAATCCAAAAATACAACTCAGAGCTTCCTTTAAGACCTCTTCAGGAGAGGTGAATGATTACCAGTAAAACTTGCCCAAAAGCAGAATGACTTGCTTGCTAACTTATGCCAGCATTGCATCATTAACCACACCAGACCATTTGACATCACAGGAAACATACCTGGAACATTTTTGCTCCTGAAATCTCAGGGACTGGCTCCTCACAATAAGGCAGACTGTGTTCTGAAAAAAATTCCTTCACTGCTTGCTCGCTGACTTCCACACCAACAACACTGTGCCCCATGTCTGCCAGCCTGCACACAAGAGAGAGAAGGCCCAGGTTTATGTGAGGCCCACAGGCTGGGCAAAATATGTATCTCCCATGTATCATGTATTTCTTAGGGAAAGTCTAGTTTTATGATGCCCTGATATGTCTAATTCTGACTTCCTGAAGTGTTCATATTGAACACCTCCCTTCCATGATCTGAGCTTAAATTAGCACCACTCAGCATAGAGTTGACAAGGATTTACATGCTTTATTTAGATTTAATGAATTATTCATTTATTCATACTAACTTGATGAAAACAGAGGTGATCACACTGAGAAACTATCCATTTCCAAAGGTGCTGTGCTCTGAACTGAGGTGGCTGAGGCACACTGTCCACCCAGCTGCCTCTCTGGCTTGGCAGGAAGGGACAGTGAAGGGGGTGTGGTATCCTCCATGCTGCTGCAGTTCAGCAAAATACCAACGTGTGTCAGAGCCCACAGACAGACTAGAAAGTAGTCACTGTGGTAAAACCTGATAGCTGGGTTACTTGAAGATGCAGTGCAAGTTTTTCTCCAAGAAAAAACACTGGCTTATATAGGCCCTAATTTTAAATACAGCACTCCCTCCCCCATCCCTCCCCCCCAGAAAATGGTAAAAAGTAAAATAAGTAAAATAAAAAGTATGAAAAAAGAGAAAGTTACATTTAGCCCAAATCACTTAAATTTCCAGAGTGGCATGCAACATGGTCTCTTGAAAATGCTGTCTGACACAACTGACCTCATTGCGGGCAATTTAAGCTGACGTTGCTACAAAAAGCAGCAGTGGTAAGGGCATAGCTTCAGTCAGTCCATCCATCTAAATTCATCCATCTAAATTCAGCATTCCCCAAGCTGAACTTGGGACAGTCAGAAGGACTTTCAGGTCAGACATCACCCATTCAATTTACGCTATTATACGAAACACCAGCTTCCTCCTCCCTTCAGCTTCCAGTGACACTGCTTTCCTAGCAGTGGAAATGTGGCATATTTCCACCAGCCAATATAATGCTGGGAATTCCCCCTCTCCCTCCCTCCCCACATCAAGTAAGATTTTTGCTCTTATTATCTATGTTTTACCATTTCATCTCTACTGCTTTACCACAAAGTGGGAAAAATATCCTCAGTCCACTCCTGCCATTTAAAAGAACATCCAGGTACTTCTGGAGGAGCCTGCAGAAAGAACAGACATGTTTCACTTAACTCTGTGAGTACTTGTGCTGGCACATGAAAAGCCAAGTGCTACACACTATGCCAGGTAGCACAAAAACTCCATGATGGCACATATGTTATTAGCTCAACCTACTTTGTGCCATTAGAAATAAAAGCATAAAATAAAAGTATTCACTTTCCATTTACCCAGCAAGAAAGTAAATTTCATGTCATTCAGAAATTAACACATTTCTGTTTGTCCAGTTTTCTCTTTGTCTTTACAAGTAAACAATCCAACCAACCCAACTCTAAGAGGATCATAACAGAGATTTTAAACAGAATAATGAAACTTCTGCATCAAGTGAATCACTTCTACAGGTCTTGATAGACTATATAATCAAGTTTGCTCTCTTAGGTCCTTGTCTTTTACTGCATGGCAGTGCTCTGATGCCCTCTGCACATTGTTTCAAGCTCCAGTTACACACCACGAACAATAGCGCAAAGCTTCTCCATCAGAAAATTTAAGATTTTCTAGTCAAACTATCCAAACTCTAAGGTTTAAAACCTGATTCAAGAGTAAAAGCTCTAAATTCATGCCAATACTTTCTTTTATCTGCCTTTTGACAATTGTAGGTGACAAAAAAATATATATATTTATTTTTGTTTCAAGCTGTGCCCATGTAAAATTACTAGCTTTTTCCAAATGTTCCATTTTCAACTAAGAGTTTCTCAAACGAGCCAAACCACTCATCTCATGGCATTACTTAAAACAGCTTAGGCAGAAGAGTGAAGTCACGTACGGATGCCCTTGTTCCTTGTGAAATCCGATGTCACCCATTTCCCATTTTTGTAGCCATTCCTCCTCTGTCACCACTCTCTCTCTCTGAGACCCAACATCAGAGCCTTCCAGGAGCCCGGATGCATCCGCTGAGTGGTCCATGTCCCCAGAGAGTGCTTGTAGCTGTGAAAAAAGAGAGAAGAATTACCCCCACCTAATGCATAGTTTGGAACTGACTCTTACTTCCTCGAACCGGACAAAAAAAATCGTAGCTCCCAAGAGACCACAATTTGGTGACAATCGCAAGGTAGCTGTACCGAACCCGACAGAGCAACCAGCATACTCTTGCTGCCGATAGCTTCGTTTCCCGGGGCGGCGGAACGCGCCTGTCCAGCACTGCGGGACCGCCGGTGGCTCCCTTTTCGCACCCATGGGGAAGCCCCCCTACCCCGGTAACGAAGGAGGGAGAGGCCGACATTTCTGTCCCGTGAAACCGGCGGGCAGCAGGCGATGGCGAGCGCCTGCTCGGGGCCGGGGGACCCGTGGGGTGACCCGTGGGGTGACCCGTGTCCGCTGAGCACCGCCCGGCGCCCCCCGCCCGGCGCCCCCCGCCCGCGCAGCGGCAGCCGCGGTACCTGCGCGGCCGCGGGTCCCGCCAGGGCGGCGGGGCCGGGGCGGTGCCTCCCCGCCCTCCCCCTCGCTACGCACCGCGGAGAGCGGAAGCGGCGGCAGGAGGAGGCGGGCTGAGGGTGCACGGCACCGGGGAGAAGGAGGATGGCGGTGGGGATGGCGGCGGCGGTGAGTGGCTCCCTCCCTCAGCTGCAGCGCCCACCGCGGGGCCGCTTGTTCCTCCCCGGAGTGGCGGGGCAGGTGCCAGCGCTGCCCCCGTCCTCACCTCCCCGCTTCACTCTTCCTTCCCCCCTTCTCTTTCTCGCTCCCTCCCTTCCTTCCCCCTTCTCCACCCTTTTTTCCCCGCTGCAGCTCTAGCAGGAGGCGGCGCGGACACGCGTGAATGTGGTCTCCGGCCCCCGAGTGACCCGGCCCCGAGGTGAGTGCCCGGCGCCGAGCGCAGCGCCTGCCCCGCCGCCGCCCGGCACCGCCCCCGCCCGGCCCCGGGGCTGCCCCTCGGGACCCCCGCCAGCTGTCACAGCCGGGCCGGCGGGGCTGGGCGCCGCCGCCGCTGCTGCCGCTGCTGCTGCTGCTTTACTCGGGCTGAGTTTTAGAGGTGTGTGCACTCCCCGTGTTAATCAGGCTGCTCTCGCTTCCTCTCTGTCTCTGACGGTGTGTCTGTCTGTGTGGTTTCTTAATTTATTTTCTCTTCCCCAAAGACAAACTTGCTTCCAACCGTGCAGGTAAACCTCACTAAGCTTTCCAATATCGGCCACGCACTACAGACGGATGAAACGTTATCGAATGTGACAGCGCATTACACATCTCTCTCCTTTTAAAGGGCTTATTTTCTCAGCCAGTAAGATGTCTACAGGATAGGGTGCAAAGTCATGTAAAGCTTAGCAGAGTCAGCTATGTTTGTTTGTTCTATAAAAATTTGTGGTTTTTTGGGAGGGTGTTTTTTTGGTTTTATCAGGGGAAGTGGGGAGCAAGTATCCTACAACTGCTCTTTTTATCTCTTTCTCCCCACCTCCCTCTTACCCCTGTTGAAGGTGTAAGAGCAAAAATATTTCTGCAAATTCTGTACAACTGACCTATATCTTTCAACATGGGCAGAGTTCCATCTGATTCTACAGAATCACAGACATATTTTTTACCCCTTCAGTAGAAGGGGTAAGAGCAAAAGAGATTCAGAAATCTCTGAATCTGAAATATATTTACCAAACTTCCTAGGGATTGGAAACTAACACTTTTTCTACTCCCCACATACACATTACAAAATTTGCATGTTTTTTTACCTCCTTGGATAAAAGGGCTCCACAGCAGCAGCAGACTGATCACCTGATGGTCACTAAAATGAGTCACCTGGTGCCTTGCTCAGGGCTCCTTGCTCAGTTGAAAGCCTCTGACTGTAAGGACCATGGCATGCCAGAACGATTATTTACCATCAGAAGCTTAGGTGACACAGAGAGATACTGTTGTGTCACTGATACCTACATAAAGAAAGCTCTAGGGGAAAAAAGCCACCATTTTCTGGGCGTTCACAGCAGTTTAGGGAAATCTCATGTAAATGAAAATGTTTGGTTTTTTTTACTCTCCAACCTCATCCACACCCATACAGTGGTAAGTTGCAGTGAAGTGATGCTAATTTTTTTTTTCTATTTTTTCTTTTTTTTTTTTTTTTTTTTTAGGTAACAGAGTTAAACTTAATGATCTTTTTCCTACCTCTGGCTAGTTATAATTGGAGGGGACACATACAAGAAACAAAGTTTAATTTTGTATTGTGTTGTTTGAATTTTATTCACTAATTTTTCATTTATGTAGATATCCTTATGCGATTTCTCTTCCTCTCACAAATAATTTCTTCTCTCTTGAGAGGAGAGTGAAGCACCAGTTTACTTGACTTGGATCAGCTTAATATAAAATTTTGTAAAAATTCCACTCTCCTCCTGTTACCTTGACCTTTAATGGAATTTCTGAATGAAGATAACTGCTGCCTTGTCCATCACTGACAGCTTGAATAAGGAGGTTGCATCCTGAAATAGGGAGAATTGAGAAATCTCATATATATATATATATAAACCCTCCCAAAAACATAATTACAAACTGATCCCTATTAGAACAAGATAACATTCATGATGCAGTGCTGTAGTACAAGGAATATATTTCTACTTCTTTTCTGTATGTTGTAGAGCACTTTAGATTTACTTCTTCCTCTAGGCTGTCTTTTGCTTTATCCCCTGTGAAAATAATGCCTTTGATAATACCATTTTAAATATGCTTTCATATTTCTACATCATACTTTTTCACACTCTATGCTTTCCAGTTTACTGGAACTGTGGTTCATTCTATGCTCCTACCAATGCAGTCAAAGACAGCTACAGAGCGCTCTCATGCCGTAAATCTTTTATTTTGTCCTATAGAATACTTAACAACAAACTTTGTAATATTCCAATCATTTATAGGTGCAATATAATGGCAGTCTAGACTTCAAATTCTGGTGTCTTTTCATAGGTGGTTGTGCAAGTCTTGGAATTGATTGTACATCTGGCATTAACTGTCTCTTCAGTACACTGTTTGGAAAAGTGCTTTACAGTGCAAATCTCTTGCTGCCAATAAATCAGTAGTTAGCAGGATGAGTGTTACTCTGAGTGGTATTTGAACGCTTGCATCAGCACTGAGCTGATGTCTGTTCACTTTGCCAACCCAAATTCCAGTCCAGGTCTTCACGTAATGCAAATCAGATTACTGAAATCCAGGATATGCTGGTCTGGAACAGCCTGTCAAGATGTACTCAGGGATCTAATCTTGACTACAAATTTAGTTTAAAATAGTCGTATTGTTCCATTCCCGTTATGCCTCATTCCCATTTTCCCCTCGAATTAACAGTCAAGCTGGACACATTCTTACCTAGGTAGCTCTGTGAAAAGTAGTATTGTGAGTGTCTGTGATTTGCTCTGCAAAGTCAAGCAATTTAAATTAATTAACTATTGCCTACCTTTTTTCAGCTCTAAGAATACAATGTCAACGGGAAGGGTACGAACGAAGAAAAAGGCATGTTCTTCAGATCAGTCTCCGGACAACCTTCCTGTGAGGAGTTCTGGAAGACAGGTATTTATAATAATTTGAAAACACATGGGTTTGTACTTTGCTATTTTTTATTTTCTATTGACATTTGTAAAGAAAGTGGGCTTCTTTGTGGGTAAGTTGGGTCTTAGAGTACTGAGGCCCAGGGAAGGAGACTGAGTTAATTCTGTGAATAAACAGATCAAGTGTCTCATTTTGCAAACAGTATTCAGAAAAGATAAATACTCTATATAACCTGTAAGTATTTAATGCATTAAAAATACAGTCACGGATTTCTGTACAGTCAGACAAAGCTGTCTGGCCCATCCAGGCAGAGGCCTAAAACAGGATAATACACAGTACCTTTGAGGCCCAGAAGAGACATTTGGTATTTAGTTTCGTATCAAAAAAATGCCCTAAGCTTACCCTAATATTTTATTTGAGGCACAGATAGGATTGGCACTTGTAATTAATATCAGTAAGTATTATAAAAGAGGAGACTTTCCAAAGGAGAATTAAAATCAATGTATGAGGCTTGACTCGTTAACACATGCTGGAGCTTAAAATACTATTTAAACTGTAAGCTCTACTTATAATTTCTTCAGTGCCATCAGTTAGACCAAGGCAAGACATTTTTAGATATAAATGATATTTCCAGTCTTACTGTCGGTTTGGGGTTTTTTTTGGGTGGGTTTTTGTTTGTTTTTTTTTTTAAGTAGAAAAATCTGACCTAATTTGACAGCTGTTTCATGCTGCAACTATTTCACAATGGCTACAAAGATTTTCATTAGGATCATTTTAACTACAGAATGCCACTCACAAGCTGCAAGACTGACTGAATGCTGCTTTGTGGAAGATGTATTTGTGTCATTTATGGTCAGATTCCAGCTATTCTTTATTAGGTGAAGAAGAAAGCGGCTGAAGCAGCAGATGATGATGATGAAGCCTCAGAGAAGAAATACAGAAAGTGTGAAAAAGCTGGATGCACTGCAACATGTCCCGTTTGCTTTGCCAGTGCAGCAGAAAGGTTTGTTACTTTTTATTTGCATTTTTCATGGACTTTCTAAATCTGCAGCTGAAGTTAAGATTCAAATTGTATTTTGAAAAATTCCTTCATTTCTAAATGTAGAGGGAGGATTAAAAGATACTTCTAACAGGAATCTTAAGATGCCAGGAAAATGTCACAAGTTATTCCTGGTGTCAACAGCTTTCTCCTGTGCAAGTTGCTAATTCAGATACAGAGTATCTTTGGGATATACTTATTTATGTTATTAATGGTGTCCTCTGGAACATGCCTTGCTTCTGTGAGAGCGTGTTAGTGTAATCTGAGAAAACTAAACTTGCTTTTGAGATGGAAAATGAAACCATCATTTACTGTAGAAAGTTGTTACCACTCTTTCACTGGAATGCTTTGCAGGCTGAGGTGAGATTCTAGCCTTGAAATTTTACGTCTTAGGAGAGACAGTCATTCTTATCTGAACTCTTTGTTCTTGTTCACTTTCTCTGCACTTTCACAGGCGCTTTTCCATTCTGACCTTGGTGGTTTTGAATGCATAATATTGGCAAGGTATACCTATAACAGGCAACATGTTAGACCTCATTATGAAGCAGGCACACTGTAGTTATGTGGCGCTCCTCCCTCCCTGATAATTGAGGCAAACTTTCCTTCTTTATAGCATTGAAAAATAAATATAACTAATTACGTGCTTCATTTAGTTATATCTGTGGATTATTCTTTGGTGGTAGGAAGTCAATGTATTCTAGATGTTACAATCATAAGGAAGGGAAGCCAAGTGTTTTGGCAGTTGCCTGAGAGACTTGTCTGGGAAGTGAGCACCTGTGAGATCAGCACTGGTGATATTACAGTTTTTGTTCAGGAAACAATGCATACTGCTTACTCATCTTCTTGAATTGTTATTTTAATATTTTGATTTTCATCTTTCCCACCCCACCAAGTACATACTTTCAACTTTATCTATTTGAGATGAGCTCATCTCGTGGCTATTTGAGTTAGTAGCTGAGGTCACTGCTTTTTACCTTGTGCATTTATCTTGATTAATTTCATTGAGTTTAATGAGAGTATCCTAAGTGAAGAACAATTGCTTTGTCTGATGAATGTAATTCTTGTAATGGATATTTTTTGAGACCAGTAAAGAACAAATGCCCAGAATGCGTACTGCTTCCTTAGGGTTTTGTCTCACTGGGTTAAAATCACAAGTTGTTCATGAGAAAAAAATAGGCAACATCTGTTTTGTGTTCAGATTTGCCTTTATAGTTTTTGTCAGTTGTTCTGGGGACAGAACATTGTAATGACTTATGAATCAATTGATCCCATGTACAAGGAAAATGCTAATTTAAATGATCCCTCCCAACTCTGCACTAATATTGGAACAAAATACAACAAAGTGAAGGAACTCTAAGTTCTTGTGGAGATGAGTTTTGTATTCTTACACGTTGCCAAAATGCTTAGTGTGTCACAGCACATATTCACTGTTTCATGTTCAGGAAATGCCTGCTTAAAGGGTACTAAAGACAGGCTCGGTTGACCATTGTTAGAGGGAGGCTGCTGGAAGCCAGACCAACTATAAAACTGCACATTGTTGTACACTTTGCCTCCCTTGCATCTGGTGTTGCTTAGTTTGGAAACTGGAAATGTTTGAGACAATTGAAATGACCTTATTGTTATTTGTATGGCTGTAGTGCCATGTGTAAGTCTGTCTTCATGAATCTAACATAAAGCCCTGGCTTGTTCTGAATATTTTGTTCACATTCTAGAACGTGCTACTGTCAATAGAAAGATTTTTTTTTCTTTCCCTAAATGTACTATAAAACTAATTCTATGTCTTCTGCATTACAGATGTGCAAAAAATGGGTATACATCTAGATGGTACCATCTGTCCTGTGGGGAACACTTCTGCAATGAATGTTTTGACCACTATTACCGAAGGTAGATTTACCAATTAAGGTTGTGTCCTTTCAGAGCTTATTAAAACTCGGCAGCTGTTGAAACATCATGTACATAAACATAATACAAAGATTGGTCCTCTGTGCTTCCTTTGGTCAGAGTGAGGCTTATACAGTGATGATAAAACTGCAGGTGTTGTATGGGCTAATCAACTTAAACACGGCAGCGTGAACAAAACTGGTTAGTTTAGGCAGGCTGGTTTGTGTGTGCAATTATTCTGAAGCTTTTGTCTTTTTTAAAAACAATGTCCAAGAATTTTAAATTATGAGAAGAACTGAGTAAATGTGTTTTCCTTTATAAGTTGACTTTACTGTGCATTCAGGAGACCTTGCCTCTCTAAAGCAGTACAATAAAAAGTTAGAAATCAATTTAACTCTTGTGGTTCAGTGACCATGAAGACTCTTGTCAGGCTGACAGAGTGCTTTCATTCCCAAGTTCCCTCCTATCTGAGTGGGAGTTACATCCAGCTCTATCAAGACTTTTGTGTGCTTATGTGCTCAGCAGTGCCCATCACTCAGTGCAGGCCTTACACACCAGGAATTGTGCTCATAAGCAACTGGACATAATGGTCAGGATACAATTTATTGCTGTCGTAAGAGCCGCGATTCTCTCCTTTTAACAGCAGAAATACAGTGCTCTCTACAGACTTATTTCTCTGTCCTTATATAAAATATTTAATTTTAGAGTAACTGCTATTGCTTGAAGTGGATATTCAATTTTCTGACTGCTTGCTGTTTTCTCTTTCTTCTTAGCCATAAAGATGGTTATGAGAAATACACTGCCTGGAAAAGGATTTGGACAAGCAATGGTAAAAGTGAGCCCAGTCCAAAAGCCTTTATGGCTGATCAACAGCTTCCTTACTGGGTGAGGTGAAAGGTGATTTATTTAATAGAAATGTGATGTTCTGGTGTGTTTCTGATATTCTGCTGTTCAAACAGAAGTCAGCTGAGTTTTCATGGGGTGCTTTTCCTAGTATCAGAGAATTGTGTAAAAGCTCAAGATAAAAATTCTGGTCAGCTTCTCCACTGTCAGAGACTTTCTCCACACCCCACAAAGATCAACCTTCTTTTAGTTTTCAGTGAAGCAGCAGCTGTGATTTTCAAGTAGAATAAGATTTGGCAGGGAAAGTATGAGTGTTAAAAACTCTGAAATCAGATTCTGTATTTCCCTGGTAAAGAGAGCAGAAGAAAGATGGGAATGTAAGGAAGTTGTGGTAGTGGTGTTTTGTTTGAAGTTTTTTTTTTTTCTTTAAGTAATGAAGAATATATTTTTGAAGTAATGCTTGCAAAGTCCACCAAAGACCACAGTAATGGGGAATTGAATTAATTTTGGTCTTAGGTTCTGTGCAGAAATTCAGTTTTGCAGGAGATGAGTACAAGATTTCTGTAGATCAAACACCTCTTATGACCTGATGATTACACAAGAATGTGTCTAACAATTATATTTTACAACTTTCTCACATCTGGCTTCTTTCTAATTGGTTATTTAAGTTGCACTAATCTTATCTGTAATCACAAGCAACGAGTAAAAACATGTTTGTTTTTTGACTTGTAGGTGCAGTGCACAAAGCCAGAATGTGGTAAATGGCGTCAGCTAACAAAGGAAATCCAGCTGACACCACAAATAGCAAAAACCTACAGATGTGGTATGAAACTGAACAATTCCACCAAGGTACCACACAACAGTTTTGCTCATATTGAAACTTAACAAGTTGGTGTTTCTTGTTTGCAGAAATTAATTTCTTCTTGCTTGCTGCTCAGTGTCTCTAATGTCAAAATGATAGTCTGATGGCCTGGAGAGCTGCACAGTGAGAGTCCTACATGCTGCTTGGACTTCTTGTTTTCTGACAGGAAGTGTCAAGAAAGAAGTATCTGAAATATCTTTGTCTACACAGTCAATTTTAAAATCCTTCAGCTAGGGGATTATTATAAGCATGGACAAAATAGACATACACCTAAATGTTCTTATCAAATCAGTTTGGTCTTTCTTCATTACTGAGGAAAGCGTTTGAAAAGCTCAGTGAACTTTTCCTAATTGCTATCAAGTCTGTCATGGAGCTTTACATGAAAAGGTTCAGCTTTAGCATGAAGATAATTCCTGAAATTTGAAAGAGTCTTTGAAGTGCCATATGTCTGATCAGTAAAAAGTAACTTAACAAATGATAAACATTTTTTAGAGTGTTTTTGCTTTATGGCGTGTTGTGTTTTTAACCTACGCATTTCTCTACTTTTTTTTAACAATTGTGTCTACTGCAGAAGGCTAACACTAAGCACTTTTTTTGTTTCATTTTAATTTAGAGAATCATCCCACAGAAAATTATTTTGTGTTATACTTATTTTTTTTTCAGTACAGCTTAAGAATAGCTCTCATACCATTCAATTTTCTTTCAGACTGAGGGCTCAGACCAGTGTTCCATGCCTGAGGACTTGGTGAGTAGTGGCTGTTCCTCCTCATTTGTCCTAGAATATGAAAGCAATTTTAAGCATGACATATTTATTTCCTTTTTAATTTTGGTTCTTTGGCCAGTTATGTCAGTATTTATGCATTTTACTCAGGAAGCTGTGACAGCTATTTGCAACAGAACCTAGGGCCTTTTATTTTCTCATCTTTTTTCCTCTTTTCCCTTGCCATACTAAGTAGCTTTCAAATGGTTTGTGGTGTCCTTCGGTTGTAGCCTTTGACTCAGTTTACTCTTAATTCTCATTTTTGATCAGGCTAAATAGTATTCAGTTGCCAGCTTTCAAGTAAAATTCCACATCCTAAAATTTTCTTGTCTTTCAGGTGATTTCTATCTTTAGTTAGGCTTTTCTCACTTTTTTGAAGATGGCAAGAGAACACCAAACCATGTTTTTCTCTCTCGTAATACAAAATGTACATACAAGATGTATGTTGGTGTTTGAAGGGTTCTGTGATCATGTCACCCTGCATTTCTGATATCATATGAAGAGATGTTCAATATGCCATGTTCACAAGTGTACCTGAGGACTTCTATCAGAGGGAACACATTCAAGCTTATTATTGACTCTTGTAGAAGCTTTGTGGCTTTGTTTCCCTAATGCATGTCTGCATGTCTGACTTGTAAATTAAGGTTGAATCATTAGCACTTCTTAGGATTCTAGAAGGTCTTTGATGGGGATAGCAGAATCTGAACTAAATTGATCAGTTAGTGTAGACTTAGAACTAAGTTCAGATTTCTGGATGCATAAATGACTGTAAATGTTTTATAAAGGGCCAGATAAGGCATAGACATGTTGTTATGGTATGTCTCATTTGTTTGCTTTCCACATGGTGTGGAGTTTGTGAAGTTGCAGCTCCATGTCTTAGAAGAGATCAACACTACAGGTTTTCTGTGTCATGCTGAGGAAGGGGAAAGAGGGAGAGAAAATGTCTTTATGACTTTCAATTCTGAGATTGATACTTCCAGTGCTTTTTGGTATCAGTTTTGGAGGGAGGGGGGAAATTGGTTCATTGTCCAACATTTCTAAAGTACTGATGTGTTCTCTTCTCCCCTCTTTCCTTCACTTCTCCGCTTGGCCAGAGAGTGGCTGAAGTTTCAGACCATTGGTGGTACTCCATGCTCATACTCCCTCCTTTGCTGAAAGACAGTGTGGCAGCTCCCTTTCTAGCTGCATATTATCCAGACTGCGTGGGCATGAGTCCATCCTGTACCAGCACTAATCGGTTACCTGGTGAATCCAACCTTGTGAAGTTAGAGCACTTAAAGAGCGTGCCTAATGTGACTGGTAAGGGCCATCTGCAGGGCTGTGTTGCTTGAACAGGTGTGGTAAATTTTGTCTTATAACTGAGTTTATAAGGCACATTAATTCCCCTGATTCAGAACACTGGTTCTGTTCTCAGCACTAATACACAGTCTCCCTGTGACTGCCTCTGTCATTTGATGCCCTTTGCTTGTTTGTAAGATAAAGGTTATACATTTCTTAAGGCTTTACTTTAGGGAGTAAGCAGAGACTGCAGCAGCTTTCTGCGTGCCACTGTTTATAAAAACAGGAAATTACCATGCAGCTACTTAAAGACTGTTTGCATTCTCAAGGAAATGAAGATTTATCAAAAAACCTCAGGATTCTGCTAGTTTTGATATAATGGATTTTTGGGGTTTTTAAGAAAAAAAATTGATTTCTTAAGGCACTCAGATTCTGTAGAGGTTTTTTTTGTTTTGCTAGTGACAGCCTGGGAGTGCAGATTAGCAGAATAGGTCAGGTATTGAGAAAGTTAATTCAGGATTGTCATACTCCTCTCAGAAAGAGTGCTTTGAGGAAATTTCAGCTTCTCTGTTGTCTTAGCAGGCTTTGTTCTCCTTAGGTGCTGAAAAATAAATCCGTTCATATGTTCAACAGATGTATCTGCTTAACAGAAAACTTCATTACATAGAGCTACCAATGCTGAACATGGAAGATGATTAATTATTACTCTCTCTGGGCAGCATTAGGAATTGAAAAAGAAAGGAGTTCAGAGTACTGCCTGAGTCTGTACAGTGATACTAGTCTTCAGACGTGAATTTAGATCCCACTCCTTGTTGGACTCCTCGTGGTATTGGGGTGCCACGAAACATTACTTTGATGAAACTTCAGCTCTGATAGGTCCAAGGCATATCCATGAGGCAGCAGGACAATAATAAATGCACAGCCCAGAGAGCAGGAGAGAGGAGAGCCATGTAAAGGGCATAATTCTGGAGGTGCCTGGAGGCTGGAAAACTTCCTTGCTATCTGTGTGAAGTCAGTGGATTGTTTTAGAGGGAGAAGGATGTGATAAAGGTATGATGGAGTATGGCTAATTTCCTGGTGTGTCTTTATTCAGTTGCAGGCATGAACAAGTATTTCCAGCCTTTTTACCAACCCAATGAATGTGGGAAAGCACTTTGTGTGAGGCCAGATGTCATGGAACTGGATGAGCTCTATGAGTTCCCAGAATATTCACGAGACCCTACCATGTACCTGGCATTGAGAAACCTGATTTTGGCTTTGTGGTACACAAACTGCAAGGTAAGAGATGATGATTTGTCTATTTAAAAATAATAGCAGCTTTTCTGGGATGGGGACTCACTTGGATTTGAGAAATTGCTCCCATGTTTATGAAAGTCCATTCTAAGATTGGCTGTGTTTTGGGGGCTTGTTGGGGTTGAGAGTTTTTTGTTTCTCCCCTTTCCCTCTTCCTCTCCCTCTCCCTCTTCCTCTTCTCGCATAGGAGCTTCTTCTGCAGTAAAAATCAAAAGTTTTGAAAATCTTAAAACTCTACAGTGCCTGCCTACCTATTAACTTTTTAAAGGGATGCTTGAACACATCTAAACACTGTTTTGTGGTGCTTTATGATTTTTTTTTTAACCTGATTGTTGGATAGGGAAGTGATTCTCTTTTTATTTAGGCTAAACCTGTGGCACTGCCTTCAATAGAACTGCTTTCCACATACCAAAGTTCCACATACCAAACCTTTCTGATTTGGAAGTCTACATTTATGTGAAAGGTTTTGGATATTAATCTCCTTTTCCCTCAGAATGCAGTTTTGGAATGGATTTTACTGGAATGCCATTGTGAACATTGCCACCATGTAGATTCATTTTGTAAATAGGAATCCATTTCAATATCATTCCTGTAGTAATGGAACACACCATGGAGTTATCAGAAGTCTCTTGTAGACTCATTTGGTTTTATTCCATGCTAATCTTGCTTAATAAATTGTTACCTTACTGTGTAAATCTTGCTAATAAGAACTTTCCACAAAAATTCTTTTAAAATGCTCTTATAAGCCTGAGTCATGATTTTTTACCATTTGGTTTACAGTTTAAATATGATGTAAACATATGAATAAATACAATATTAGAAAATCAACAATTTTCTCTTCTTCCTTTCTCCTTTGCAGGAGGCTCTCACCCCTCAAAAATGTATCCACCATATAATTGTTCGGGGGCTTGTGCGGATCCGCTGTGTACAGGAAATGGAGAGGATCCTGTATTTTATGACAAGGAAAGGGCTAATTAATACAGGGATTTTGTCGGTCAGTCCCGACCAGTACCTTCTTCCTAAGGAATACCACAATGTGAGTTGCTGTAATAATCTCTACGTTATTAGTGCTGTAAAACTACACGGTGCATGCAAAAATTTTTTTGGTTCTGGATTTTTGGCTCATTTGCATAAATGGATGAAACTGTCGGTAAAATTACATCTAGAACCTAATATGTGGAAAGTTTTCAACATCGCTCTCTTACGCCTTCAATGGGTATGGAAACTACATAAATCAGACTCCTTCCAGAAAGGATTTTTTTCCCACTAAAATCTGTGGAGTTCATTCCCATGGATTTGTGCGTCCCATGTACTGTCCAAGTGGAAGGGAACTGTGTAAAAAATATACAGGTTCTGTGTCTCCTAGAATACACCTCTGCTTCCATAGGTGAGAAAACTGCTACTCCATGTTAGTTTGCAAGAACTAAAGGGAACATGTTTATGACTAGCAAGTTGTTAAATAGCACCCAAAACTTATTAATGTATTCTGTAACAAAGTATCTCCTTGAAATTATAAGTCATGTTTGGAACACCTATTTGGAACACCTAAATATCCATTTGTAGACGTTTTTCATTTATAAAATAGATTTTACTAGGTCAATCCAATCTATGATTGAAATCTTTTCAAGGTAAATATGTTTCTTGTCTGATAAATTCAATTAGATTCTTACTTTTGTTACTGATAGCTTCAGGTCTTTCTGTTAAAAGAAACAGAGGCATCTTCTTTTGAAGTTCTTTGAAGTTTAACTATTTTCAAAGCTACCACTTATCTTTTTTCAATATTAAATGCACTGCCATCTTTAAAAGTAATCACAGATTACTTTAGATGACAAGAGAGTCTAGACTTCTGAAACCTACAAACATTTTTACCTTTAGCAAATAAGAGTGAAATTACAATTTTTATTTCTAACTATTTTTATTTAAATACTTTAATATTTTTTAGAAATCTGTCATTATTGTTGGGGCTGGTGCAGCAGGATTAGCAGCAGCCCGACAACTGCACAACTTTGGAATTAAGGTAGGAAGATTTAGAGTACATTACTTAAAAAAATCAGACTTCCTCTGCTTTGAAAAGTGAAGGAAAAAAAAGAAAAAGTGTACTTTCTTGTTAAAAACATGTATGTATAGGGTATCCTAATTAATTTGTGAAATCTGGGGTTTTACTGAGTAAACCTGCTGTTTAAAACCAGCATTTATTTGTATCTAAAATTAAACAGCGTGCAGCATACATTTTGTACAGACAGTGCACCCAGATCATTGTGTTTAATAGCCTGTAGCATGCCTTAAACTCCAGATTTTGAGATTTCCTGAATAAATCTCCAGCTTTTTTAAAAAGAAGGCTTATTTTTGTTAGGGTTGTTTCTAAAGTAACAGTTATATTTGTATATGCATATCCCAAAGTGTAACCTTTCTAAGATGATTTAAATGCATAAATTAACTACGAATAATCCAGAAATGAAATAGTGTTAAGATTGCTAACATTGCTGGATTGCTCACGGGGGGTTTTTTTGTGTTTTTTTTTCTCCTTTGCTCTGGAGTTGAACAGATATGTATAATAGAATTAAATCTTCCAATTTACTAAGCTGCATTTTGCCACAGGTCATTGTTCTAGAAGCTAAGGACAGAATTGGAGGCCGAGTGTGGGACGATAAGACATTCACAGGAGTCACCGTTGGAAGAGGCGCACAAATCGTCAATGGATGTGTCAACAACCCCATGGCACTAATGTGTGAGCAAGTGGGTTCCTGCTGTGGTCATGATTATCACTAGTGAAAAGCTTGTTACTGCCAGGCTCAGATGGCTGGGTAAGGGTGGGAGTCCTTGTGACATGATTAAAGTCCTGTTCTGCATTGTAAGTAAACTCCACGTTGCTAATATATCTTTGATAACAGTTGGGAATAGAGAAGGGCTGTAGAATGGTTTCAGGTACATCATGTAAAGAAAAACAAGGTGGCTCCAGCTTCAGAACTGGAAGAAACCACTTTTTTCCTCGTTTCTAGAGATAGTAACATAAATGGTCCCCAGAAGCCTTCCTTAGGACTGAGAAAGACTTTACTGTGGGAGGCTACTGCTTCTGTGATGGATTTGCCTATGCTGCCTCTCGATATTTCTAGTTAAATCCTGTGCAAATTAAGATTAGTATGTCTTAACAACTAAATTGCTACTGATGCAAACATACTGTGGTTCAATTTCTTTAAAAATTCTCATTACTTTCTGGTTTGGTTTAGGTTTTTTGGAGGTAGGAATCTGAATTTCTCCCTGTGGAACCTGAGTATGGGTTTTACTCAGAGACATGCATATCCAGCTCATGCCATCTGAATTGTTTAGCATCCTATAGTGCCATGAAGAAATTCTAGTGTTTTTTTTTTAAAAAAAAGTTTTATTTATGGAATGGGGACCAATGACTTCTGTATACACTTCAGATACTCATCCCTTTTATACACTTCAGATACTCATCCCTTTGTGGTCATTTAATGTCATTTTTCATTGAAAGTACAGCTGTATTCTTAAGATCTGCAGTGGTGACCAACAGCCTAGAGAGATGTGAGGATATATGAGAAACACTGGAGCATGCCCCAAGGAACAAGGCCATAGGAAGAAATTAGCAGTATATTTTGCAATTTTTTTCTGCAAAATTTTTGATCTGTAGAACGCAAAACTATACAAATTTTGCTCTGCGGTGTTTTCAATGAAGATTGGACAAGCAAAGCAATGTTTAACTCCAAATAATTTCTTTCTTTGCTTGGATGTTATTAACATTGGTGGTAACTGGCAAGCAATATCCAATGAATTCAGGAAACTGTTTGGGCCTTAGACACCAGAAAGTTGTAGAAAGTAACTGATTTTAACTGTGAATTAGAAAATAAATTGAGGTAGAAATAAAGGTTCACCATGTTTCATTACCAGACTCTAAATTTCTGTACTAGCCCTTGCCTGACAGAAAAGTTGCAGAGGAGGTTTCTGTGAATCCTCAGTAAAGGAAAGGATGGAAAAATGGGGAAAAAAACCTGGATTTGTGGACAATTAACAGATAGAAGGATTGTTGGTATTCCAGTTTGAAGAGAGCAAGAGTTACTCTGAGTTAAGCTGTTGATGTTTTTTAAACGGTATCACTTAAATGTGAGGCATTAACCTTACATTAAGTAACTGAGCAGGCTGGGTGCTGTAGTTTTTCCATACTTAAAAAAGCAATAAAATGTCTTTTTCTTAAGCTTGGCATTAAAATGCACAAACTAGGGGAGAAATGTGACTTGATCCAGGAAGGTGGAAGGATAACAGATCCCACTATTGATAAACGTATGGACTTTCATTTCAATGCCATCCTAGATGTTGTCTCTGAGTGGAGGAAAGATAAAACCCAACATCAAGATGTTCCTCTTGGTGGTAAGTGAGACATGTATTGCAAAAGTGAAGATATAAGCTGTGTTCATAAAGTTCATATTAAATTGGCTCTTACATCAGACATTTTTAGAAGTGCATGGCTGTCCATCTGACCTTAAATCCAATAGATGTTTCTGATATTGTATATATTAGATTCATTGTATATATTACATATATTTTAGCTTGTTTTCATGAGGTAGGTTTTTCAGAATAACTAGTGTCACTAGCAGCTCAGAAGACGTGCTTCTGACTGAAGCAGGCCATAGCTAGGCTTAGCTCTTGTGCTTTTTGACAAATCTGCCTAAAAAAGAGCCTGATCAAAGCCTTCTGCTGGCAAGAATAGTCCCATCTCCATTGGTAACGCCTCCCACCACACTTACAGCTTGTAAACTCAACAGCAAAAAATAAACTTGCTCAGAAATGTCTGCCTTCCAAATCTCCTCAGCATGGATTCTGTAAGACAGAATTAATAGCTCCTACGTTCTTCAGTGAGCCCTAGATCAAGTTTCTCAGTTCTTTGATTTAGTAAAAATTAATCAGGATTTATTTGCAAGGATCCTCTATTATCTTAAAAGTGTATTTTACCTGAAATCTACAACTGTATATTATGATAGTTAAACAGTTTCTCTCCTGTCTCATTCAGAAACCTATGAGAAAACAACAAAGCTGTACTCTATCACTGGAAAGATCTTGCAGGGGTTTTTTGTGGTTTTTTTTGTGGTTTTTTTTTTTGTTTGTTTGTTTTTCTATGAGAGGAAAAACATCTTGGTACAAATTAACAATTAGAGTGAAAATCTTGTGAGCCAGGGAACAGCATGTTTAAATGCAGTAGAACTTCTGACAAATTGTCAAATGTTCTTATTTCAAATGTGTTCTTTCACAGAAAAAATACAAGAGATCTATAAAGCCTTTATTCAGGAGTCTGGTATCCAGTTCAGTGAGCTGGAAGAAAAAGTACTACAGTTCCATCTCAGTAATTTGGAATATGCCTGCGGCAGCAATCTCTCTCAGGTGAGTTTTGACAGCTGTGTTCTGAAGTGACTGAGTTTCACAGAAGACAGAAGTAACACTGAGAAATCTCTTGATCCATTCTATGGCCCTAGAAGAAGAATCAGCTATCTTAACTATTCCTACACCCACAATCTGTTGTTTGAAAGCACTGAGACACTGAGTCCAACACTGCCGTATTCAATCTGATGGGAGTTCCTGATGTGCTTCCAATGAAGCTCTTTTAAGTAGAAGTTGAGAATAGATGTTTAGAAGGGAGTTGGCCATTTTGCTGAGATGCTGGATGATATGATTCGCAGGAGAGTTACTCCTCCTCAGATGCTGGGTGTGACTTCTGCTTCTCAGTTCTTTTTACAAACTGAGGAATTTCTCTTTCCTGCTATTTATCCTGAGGTCTCTGTCAAACGCATTTGACTCCTGAAGTGTTCCAACTCCCTGCTGGTGAGCCCCAGTTTACCACTCCTAGGTACTCTCTTGGCTAAGTGATACTTGGCTGCCCTCCTGACTTCAGTTTTAACCAAGCAGCTCCAGGAAATACAAAAGTATCATATCATATTGTTGGCAGTGCATTGTTTACTCAGTCCTGTTGCTACATTTAAAGACATTTAGCATCAATTGTACTACAGCAGTGGGACAGCTGACTGATATGTGCAGAAGTACAAATCTGAACTGAGAAGCACACAAGAACATAACAAAAATCTGCAAAACAATGCTATACCATAGCAGTCACTGGAAAATATTTTGATATGTCAAGTTTTCATATTCCATGAGCATCCAGGAGAATTAAGAAAGATGCAAAAATCTACCTTAGCTTCAATTTTAAAATCAAAATATGATTGATTTTATGCATCTGCAATGATAGGAATTGGCACCTGAATAATAGTTTGAGAATTGTTTCAGATTTTTCACTGCTAAGTGGCAATTGCTTAGTGCAAATACCACTGTTTTATTGACTGTAAGATTGCAGGGGCTGGAGGACAAGGTCAATGAAAGGTATCATGGAACAACCTCCAAAGTGACAGAAAAATTCCATTGAATTTGGGGTTTTTTGTGTTTTACTTTCCCCTTCATGTTTGGAAATAAGGTATTTCCATTTTTATATGAAGTCCTAAGGCTGTAAAACCTGATTACTTTGATAAATACAGACAACTGAAATAAATACAGAACAATTCACCTGGATTTTTGAACTATTTTCCTTGTTTTCTTTACTAAGCAGAACCATAAAATCCCTGCTAGTGATCAACCCATGTTATGACTTTCCTTAATCCAGCAATTCATATGTTTTCTACTAGCATTAGGTAAAAAATCATTTTGATTTTGTCAGCATTACCATAAATTCTGGTGGTGCACTTTTTTTTTCCCCAGTTGCAAAGGGGCTGGGGTGGCTTGTTCTAAACTGTGGAACTTTCATAGTCCCTCACCAGTAGAAACAGCCAGTTATGTTCTGTCCACAGGTATCTGCACGCTCGTGGGACCACAATGAATTTTTTGCACAGTTTGCTGGAGATCACACTCTTCTAACTGTGGGATATTCAACTGTGATTGACAAGTTGGCAGAAGGGCTGGACATCCGGCTCAATTTCCCAGTGAGTCTAGAAAACGTTGATGCAGTGCCTGTCTTGGATTGCTTTGAATGACCCAGTCAGATATTTGTATTCTTTGGGACCAGGCGAATCTGTGCCTGTGATTGTTTCAATTTGTCTTTAAAAAAAACCAGGAGGACAATTTCAACATTTCTGAAATTCTCCCTGAGGACTATCAGTATTGAAATATTAGGATACGATGGTGTTACAAGTTAAAATCATGATGATTTTTTCTTTTTCAGTTTTGTGGAGGCTATATTTTGTCTGTCAGGATTTCTCTGGAAATTTGTGTTATTCACTTTCTAGATTGCTGTCCAGTGCTATTTTAGCTATTCTTGCTGGAATTTGCATTGCATATGTACATTTTGTAGTACAGTCTCTCAGTGTGTCTTTCAATAGGTTCAGAGTATTGACTATTCTGGTGAAGAAGTGCAGGTCACTACTGCAGATGGAACAGTGTGGACAACACAAAAGGTACTGAGTATGCTTCAAGAATAAGAATTTTAGAGAATACACAGTATATGTCCTTTTATTTTCTTTCTCTCGGAAGACTATTTAGTCCATTTTCTCCCCATTCAAGGATGAATATTCATGTATTTTAGTGGCCTTTATTTGGAGAGCCTAATTTTTTGGTGAGCATGCTTGAGATTTGAGTATGAGTTGATTTGAAAAACTAAGGACTATAAAGGGTAGTACTAAAAACGTGAAGCAAATAGATTTTTATCTGGTCTTTGAAGTGACATTTATGTTATCTAGTTCCAATCCCTGCTCAGCTTTACCCCATTTAGCATGTCTATCCTGTTAAAATTTCCAGGATTTTACAGCCCCTATTTCTCAGTCTCTCTTAATCCCTGTATCTCCACCTTCTTCATGCTGAGTAATGTAGCTTTCAGTAATTTTTACAGTGATTCATAAACTTGATAAAGATTGGATTGACATCAACAGTGTTACTGAGTGCATTTTAAAGAGAAGGAGTCTCTGAAGGAATTCAAACCACTGACTGACTAGCTCTCATTTCAAACAGACAGGTTTGTTAATCTGAGAGCCATTGATTATCATTTATTGAAGCACGGTTAGCCACTGTGATGCAAGCAGCTCAACAGACTATGACTTAAAATCAGTGAACTGTGGGATCTGTTCTCACCTGAATGTAAGGCATGTGTTTCCCATTAATGGAAACTAAAACCAGACACTAATCTAGAATGTCTGGTGCATTATTGTGCTACATCCTACTGGCATAATCCGAGATTAGGAGGATGCTGTGAGGCTTAAGTGCCGTATTCAGGTTTTGGTACTGTTGTGATTGTAGCTATTTCTTTCAGGTATTAGTGACTGTACCACTGGCCCTTCTTCAGAAAAATGTCATTCAGTTTAATCCTCCACTATCAGAAAAAAAAATTAAAGCCATTAATAGTTTGGGAGCAGGAGTCATTGAGAAAGTAAGTGATTTCATATTATCTTTAATTTTCTTTTCATAGAAACATTGGCTGTTATGTCCCTGTTGCTTTTGCAGTATATTTATTTTAGTTTATTTATGATGCATAAACATACATTTATGTTTTACTTGTATACAGTAGCCCAGGAGAGCAAAATGTTATCGAGGATCACCTGTATTTCTGTTTCTTAGTTTTCACAATTTAATGGTGTTTTTAAAGAAACTGTTCACAGAAGAATTTCTTGGCTTAAGCATTTTGTACCTAATTTGATTCATGATGGTCTTGGATCTTTTAGAATTCTTATAATGTGTTTATTTCAGGACATTTTAAACTAGTAAATTCTTAAAGTATTTGCAGAAAATACTGCAAGTTGTGTGTTTGACCAGTGTAAAATCTCCCTTTCCCAATAAATAAGCACAGCCTCTCCTGAAAAGCTCCCCAGTAAAATGTGTGCTTAGAACAAAACAGTAACAAAGTAATGCCAGAAGCAAGTTTATAAGAATGTTGAAATTTAAGGACAAGATTAGGTAACTCAAATTACAGGAATGCCACTCATTTCAGTTATACATTAGGTTTTCAAAATAATCTGCCAGATTTCTTGAACATTTTACACAATTACTTCCACTGTAGATTTGATATTCTGTGCATTTGCAATTTATGACATCAACTTTTTTTTTTTTTTTTTTTTGGCCTGTCCTTCTTGGAGGACAGGTTCATATATTCTTTGTTGGGACCCACTTACTAAATGTGTGGAAACAGGAAAATGTATTAGAAGAACATATACCCATATGCTGTTATGAGTTTGGCGGTATGAAATGCTTAAATTCCATTTTTTTTATATCTTTCTAGATTGCTTTGCAGTTTCCATATAGATTTTGGGACAGTAAAATTCAAGGAGCTGATTTTTTTGGTCATGTTCCACCCAATTCCAGCCAACGTGGGCTCTTTAGTGTCTTCTATGATATGGATCCAGAGGTATGATACATCCCAACTGTATTTTCTCTTGGCATTTCATAAATTCAGTTTGAAATCTAGGTGCAATAATTACTGAACAACAAGATTTTTCTTCTACCCACACCCCCACCTGCAACTATTAAAAGTGGAATCAGTGTTATTTATCAAGATAAAGCTCATCAATATTTTGTTGTAATAAATGGGTAAGTTTTCCATGATTTGGATACAGACTCATATACAAGCAAATACATTCTCAATTTCTACTGAAGGCAAGGCTGTAATACCTTACTATAAACCTACTAATGTGGGAAAAATGCTAATAGTCACATCCAGTTGAGGACTCCTGTTCCATTATTAAACCAGCTAAAAATCCAGTTAAGAAGATCATGCTGACTTACTAATGCTTTCTGGCTTGCACTAGTCTGAATAACTATTTGGAATAGCAGAAGAAAAGACAAACACCAAGTTCTGCATGAAACTGAGATCTGTAGGGTCAGTCTCATAAATTTCAAAGCAAATTCAAACCAGTGGATTGACATCACGTTTCTCTTCCCTGCCAGTTCCAAGAAGACACATTACACATTTATGCCTCTTCATATTTCTACAATTGCTGCTTACTACTTGGTAGCAATTAAAAGGCCATTTTGTAACCTGATGTCTTACTCCAAAAGGAAACCATCCTGTGACATTTGTGCTCTGTTACCACCTGATTTGTGCTTGCATACAGCTTTGCTTAAATGAGTTTCCTCCAGTACTCTTAAGCTCCTGCTACAAGAAATTCAGTGTGCTGGTGCTGTCCAGAGACCCTACATTTAATGCTTAGTTTGCTTGATAGCTATTCTCTACTAGTTATCAAAGTTAGAAAAAGAAGTATTATTGCCTTACATGAACAAGAGAGGCAGAGTTCTTTAAAGACACTGAGAACCTGTGTGCTCTTCCCTACTCACCGCTTCACCTCTAAAAGTTCTGCCTGGTAGCAGATGTCATGAAATGGAAGGAAATACCAGTAGATGTGACCTTTAATTTCTTGCTCCAAAATCTGCTGGTAAGAACCTAGTATTGGTCTAATCAAAAACACATCTAACTTGTATTTAAGTAGGCTCTCTGTCACCACAGTTTGAAAATGGAGTACAGCTGAGGTAAAAGTTCAGCACAAAACTGAAGCTTAAGAAGGTACACACAAGAATGACACTCAATATTTTTTTTGGGGGGGTTCAGCCTTTAAGCAGGTAGACAGGAAGTTTTCAGTGAGCTCAGCAAGTTCTAAAAGGGGCTGACTGTAACAGATCTGTGAACAAGGCATCAGAAGATGTAGTAATTTGAGCATAAATACTGCAGAATATTCACCCTTTGTTCCAAGTAATCAAACCCACTTTTCTCTAGAACAACAGTTGCTTTGCAGCTGGAAATATCTTTGCAATAGCAGTTAAAAGGGACTGTTTATGAAATACTTAATAAGGTCTTGTTTTCAGGGAAAAGAAAGCATTTTAATGTCAGTGGTCACTGGAGATGCTGTGACAACCATTAAGAATTTAGATGATCAACAAGTACTGCAACAATGTATGACTGTACTTCGAGAGCTGTTCAAGGAGCAGGTAAGAGAAGCCTCTTATTAACAGATGAATTAACTTGTCACCAGAATAACACTTTCATGATGTATAGGCAGACCTTTGACATTTAAAACTATTTTTCCTTTCTTGTCAGTTTCAGGGAGTAGATTTTCTTTGATACATACTAAAAATCAGTTTTTGCTCTCGTGTGAAAAATGTATGTTAGATCTCTCTGAAGGATGGTAGTATATAACTGAAAAATAGAAATGACCTATCATCCTTTAAAATGCTTTTAAAAAGCAAAATGAATTAAAAGCAATACTTCAGGCAGGTAACACAAAACATACTTCTTACTTAGTTGTCACTTTTTTTCTGGTCATCACCACTTCTAATATTGATAAGATCTTTAAGCTAGATGAATTTGATTGATTTCTGCCTTCCCCCATGCCAGGACAACTGAAATTGCAGCACCCCCAAACCAATCCAATCCATTTCTCTTCTACTAACTAACAACCCTTTCTCAGCTGCCTTGGGATGGAGGTATGGGCAGAATGATCTAGCAAGGGCCCTACATTCTGAATGTAAAAAAAACACTAGATAAAAATTTCTACCTTTTTTCCTTTCTCCAGATCATCAGTAGGATAAAAACTAATAGGAAAATCTGGGGCAAGCAAAACATTATCACTCAGCAATGTTATTTGCATGCTACTCTAGCAATAATAATGTTTAATTATTAGTTTTCTTACAGAAGTTAGATCCCCAGGAATTATTATGTTCAGGGGTGATCTCAAGTTTTACTGATGGTTTGAATGTTAGGATTAATGATCTTGGAAGAACTTTGGTATCTGAAAACCATTCCTAGAAACAAACATCTGGTAATGGTGATATTCTTACTAGAACCACATGCAGTGGAAGTTCACATACCTGTACCTTGATCTCATGAAAATGAAGCATATGAGTCTTTGGTTTCAGTGCCGCTCTAGTCCAGAAGAGTGATTTTCACAGCTGTCTCCATGGCTTACAGCAGTTGTGAATTTCAGTCATCTGAGGATGATGCAGTGGTATTTTCAAAGACAAGATAGCTTTGGGGGTGTTCAGAGCTACTTCTGGGACATCCATAAAACTTGTCATATTTGGTTGGTCCTTGTCTTGATTGCTTGAGCTTGAATTTCTCATGAGCTGCCTGAATGGAATGTATCTGTTGATACCAGATGTTGTACAAGAGGCAACCAGAGCTGTTTCTGGTTACTTGTCATGAGCTCCTCCAGAGGAAGACACAGCTGTACTCGACTAAGGCTTCATGCAAGTGTTATTCAGGCTCTTTTTGGTAGAAATCTGTGAAATTTGCATGCTGCAATGTGACAAATAATACTCACTGTTAATTGTCATGGCTCAGCCAGACTCTGACCTCCTGGTTTTTGTTTTCTGCCTAAACCTAGTTTTCAAGACAGCTCATTTTCTGATCTAAGATAAGTAATCTTATTTATGCATTGGAATAAAATTATCTCCAAAATGAAAATTGAATTTTGAGATTTAACAAGCTGCATGTAACAAGCATTGTGCCTAACCAAGACAAAAATCGCTTACATTATACATACAAACATGCTGAACAGTATCAGTATTATATCTGATTACAAGAGCACGAGTGTATGCATTTTGAGGGGATTTTTTTTTTCTCATGTACTTCTAGTTGTATTACAATATGCAGGTCTGCATTCAGAATAGTGCAGCTGTGATGTTTCAGGTATCAGGCAAGTGTAGGAAATGAAATTATCTTTGTAGTTAGTACTATAATTAAAAAAAAATAGAATGTGATCTAATCTGTATCTTAATAGTACTAAATACTTTAAAGATCACTAGAAACTGAGAAGAAGCTGTGCAATGCTGAACTTCTCTTTGCAGTGTTTAACTTCTAGTTTGGTTATGCAGGAGGTTCCTGACCCAGTGAAGTTTTTTGTTACTCGATGGAGCAATGACCCTTGGCTGCAGATGGCCTACAGTTTTGTGAAAACAGGGGGCAGTGGTGAAGCTTATGACATGATAGCTGAAGACATCCAAGGAAAAGTTTTTTTTGCTGGTGAGGTAAGCATCTTTGTTATTTACAAAGTTGGTTTTGTAATTAAATCAATTACAAAATTGATTAAGGTTACTGGGAGCAGTTTCTTATGGAAGATCATCTCTTGCTATCCAACACCATTAATGTAGAGGTAGTATATAAATATTCTGTTATGTAAATATGCTAATGATTCTTAACACAGAACCCTCTCTATTAATATTATTACCGGGCATGCGGAGTCCACCAAATATTTCAAGTCAGAAGTAAAATGCATTTTTAGTCAAATTGTCTTTCTGTGTACTCTATTTGTGGGTAACATAACAAATGCACCATGATGGTGTAGGTGCATTCTGTACTGGGGCAGAACTTAACCTGCCCCACTAAGGTGCAGATAGCAGAACACACTGCTGCTTTTGTAGCTGACTGGCTTGAAAATTTTGAGGTTGTTAAAAATCTTAAGTGTTTCCTTTAATGCTCTTTCTAAAGAGTTTTCCATGGCTGTTAAAAATGCATGTGCTGAAGGAAAACAAAACTGATGTTATTAACTATTAACTGTAATAATTATAATTCTGTATTATTAGTTTTAGAAACAATTGACTTTTTTTTTTCTTTTCCTTTTTCTATTTTTTTAAATACAGGCCACAAATAGGCACTTTCCTCAGACCGTTACAGGAGCTTACTTAAGTGGGGTTCGAGAAGCCAGCAAAATAGCAGCATTTTAAGTACTGAAATTTTGTGTTTATAGATATATTTTTAAATTGATTTCTGTGGGTAAAACTATCTTCAAGTTTCCTATTGCTGCCTTTTTCCTACATGGTACTTGAATTGTATGTGGTACCTGAAGATAAAATCTTCATCTTCCTTTTCCTCTTTCTCCCCCACCCCATTTTTAACCCCTGATGATATATACTGTTGGGGGCTTTTTTCCAGCTGAGGTCTTACTAGCAGGAGTGACATTGGAATTGCTGGCCACAGCTTGACTAAGAGAACTTTTGTCAAGAGTTCTCTTCTGTATGGCTCAAGTCATGCTATTGTGAACCTTCATTTCAGAAGGTCAGATTAAAACAAGACTAAGTTAACATACGGCATTAAAAATGCTGGCAGTTAGTAATGATACGGGAATTTTCCACTAACTGTGCTTCTCAGGTTGATTATGCTCATAGGAGTTCAAACTGGCTTCCAAGAGCCTGAATAGCCTAGAAAAATTCTAGGATTAATGTAGGAAGGAACTCAACTATCACTTTTCCCACTTGAAATCAATAACCTTTTCTATAATATTTTTTCATATTCTTAGCATCCACTAAGTGGGCTTTGGGATATGAAGTTTGTTCCCTTAAATAAGAGAGCTGGAACAGTTTACAGTGCAATCATAGAAAGGTTATTGTAGCTAATCAAAACTTGAAAAATTTACTTCTACATTACTTTAAAAAACTTTGAAATATCTCTATTACTTATTCTGAGAAATTCTTGTTACAATAATAGGCTGAGTTTAGATTTGCTCATTGCTTCTGTAGAAACAGGACAGCTTAAAAACACCATATTGCTATGATTATTTTGAAAACAAACTTCCAGATTCATTTGGGCTGAATAGAGGAAGTATCTGCTGATATGACTGTACAGTGGGGGGTGCAGGACTGTAAGTTCCTAATCATTCATTCAACTTTTATATTAAAAAATAAGTGAAGATGAATGAGGAAAAATATTAACACTCTTATGAAGGCCTGAAACAAGGTGGCTTGCACTTTGACTTGAAGTTTATTTTTTTTCTTTTATTATGAAAGTATTATTAAAAACAACTTGAGAGAGTAATTCAGTAAGGGCAAGACATCTGTCTAGTAGCTTTTTCATGGGACAGGGAGGAAAATATTTTTCAGCAGAACTAAGAGAGATGTAACTGGGATACCTATTGTAATACTGTTCTACTATATTGGTATTAATGAAAAAAAATAAAATAAAATCCACTGTTAGATCTCTTTCCCCACACCTTCTCTGCAACTTGGCTGTATAGATGTCTTGATTTCTGAAATGAACATAAGCACTTACTCTATCCTGCCCCATTCTCATGCATAGGCTTTTCTCTTTTATTAATCCCTTCATTTAAGAATGACAGCAAACATTTTTGACTTACAGTGCTTATTTTCTTAAGGCTGCATCCTTGGAAATAAACAACAAGCAACCTTAAGAAAAATCATAAGATGTTAAGGGGTTGGAATAGACCTTAACAATCATCTAGTCTCAGTGCCTGTGGGCAGGGACACCTCACACTAGACCAGGTTGCTCAAGGCCTTAGCCAACCTGGCTCTCAACACCACCAGGGTCCTACTGAATAAATGCAATTCTTCTTTTCAAATATGTAATATTTTGTTTTTAGAGTAGGTATGATATTGTTAAAAACCCTTTATTTAATCTCTAATTTACAAGGTGAAGATGTTTATATAACTAGATGTTTTTCAGATATATATTCTGTTCTGCTTCTTAAAGCTGAGTTATATGGACTAATCAGAAGAGTGTAACTGTTCATGATTTTCCTCTACATAAATGCTGGTATGTACAGTTTTAAAGTATTTCCAATTATTAAATTGCAATCTGAAGCTGTAAGAAGCAAGACAAAGCCTTCTGATTATAAAAAAATATCAGGACATAAATTTTGCTTTTGGCAGTCATTTGCACTTTGTTAATTTCATATAATACAGGCCTACTTATGGCATAACTAGCAAAGATTGAGAGCTATGTATGTTTGAATTCCAAGTTTCTTTCCTGTTTTATCATGTATGACAAATTATTGGGAGAGGAGCTTCTGGTGGTGGGGAAAAAGCTTATTACTACAAGCCCCAAACCTTATATTCAATGGCTGCTTCAGCTAACCTTGCTTAGAAACTTCAGTCAGCTTAGTAACAGATAAAAACATGTCACATTTCAGGTAGGAATGTTCTGGAAAGTTTAGCTCAGCATCCATTTCTCCAGTCCAAAGTTTATATGAACATGCTTGATGTCATTCTGTTAATTTGTAGTTGGCATTTTTAATTTATCTGAAACTTTGCAGCTGATAAATGCTGTATTCTAGAGAAGAGAGATGGACATGAAGAAATACTATCACATTTGGCTTTAGATAATGCATGTTTACGGCATTAGAAAAATGGTAACAAATGATAAATTGGCCTAGTCTACTAATTACTAAAATTATTTGTATATTGTTTTGGTGCTAGGGCACTTAAACTGTGTTGTGCTGCACTGAAGTTTGAGGAGTAAATGAAATAAATATGTTCCATTTTAATTTATGTTAATTTGAAATATATAAGAACATCAGGCTGGATCTGAGATTTCATTCTTTAATGTTGCCCAAAACTTTTTTAATAACTATGTTAAAATTTATTTCAAGCATGTATGTGTTTTTAATTTTGTGTTTAATTTATTCCCTCAAATAAAGAACTAGGGAATATTTTCTTTGAGTAGGTTTGTTTAAATGTTATTGAAAAGATTTGAATGCAGAGCATGATCTGTTACACTTCAGTTCTTCTGTGTGACTATGTTATGGCAGCAGAATAAAACTGGAAAGTATCCACGGGATGCCCCTGTTGTGGTTATTTTTTCTTTAACTAGTGGCCAAACCTACTTTTTTATTACATTTTATATTAAGTTTTCATTTTGGTATTTTCTTACAGCTAGACAATTCCTCAGAAGGGCTGCTTTACAGCCTCCTCTAAGGCCTAACCGTGCTGTTCTTTCATAGCCAGTCTTTTTTGCCTTCAAGTTTTACAAAGCAACTCAAAAGCTTGTGTTATATTATTTTCATTAGGCCAGAGGAAATTTAAGCTAGTAACAATCGTTGAGAAGAATGGCATATAATTTTCAAATATTACCAAATAACCATTTAAAGCTTTTCATGGAGTAAGTGTATTGTGAACACTGTTGGATCGTGGGCCTGAAAAGCACAGACTACTAGCACAGATCACTACAAGCATGTGCAAGTTTGGCTACATACTCAAAATGTTTAAAAGACAAGCTATGACAAATTCTAGTAACACTGACCTGTTGCCGCTGAAGAAATGAAATACTACTTTTTAACATAAGGTACAAATCAGCAGATTTCATCATATTCCTCATAAAAATTTCAGTCCTTCAAAAAACCAAGAGAATACTTTTTTCCTTTTGGCCCAGTTGTCTAACACTTAGATCAAAAATAAGTGAAATAGTGTAGTCCAGTGAACGAGGTCAGGTGAAAAGGGAGGACAAGTTACATCATACTGCCATCCTCTTACTCCCAGAAACTCTGAAGATCATCTGGTACCAAAGCTGCTACTTGGAACAAGGCCAACATGGAGCTGGTTGCTTGGGACCATGCCAGGCTGATATCCAAACATCTCCACCAATGGGGATTCCACTGCTCCTCCAGGCCCCATTTCTGTGACCATCCACATGGTGAAGTTTCTTCCCCTAACAAATAACTGCAGTTTCCCTGGTGGCAACTCGTGTCTGTCACCTCCCATCCTCTCCCTGTGCACCTCCAAGCAGAGCCTGGCCCTGCCTTCCCCAAACTCTCCCATTTGGGAGCTGCAGACCTCAGGATGATCCCTCCTCACCCGTCACTTCTGCAGGCTGAACGGGCCCAGCTCTCTCTGCCTTCCCTCCTGCACCCTGAGCTCCAGCCCCCTCACCATCTTGGTGCCCCCACACTGGACTCACTCCATGATGTCCATGCCTGCCCTAGGGAGCCCACAGCTGGACACTGCTGCTGAGGCCAGCTCACAGGTGCTGAACAGGGGTGCCAGTCACTTCCCTGGCCCCACACTTGCTGCAAGAGCCTCGAGTGCTGTCAGTGTTCCTTATCAGGAGTGCCCATTGCTGAATGGCCCTCCATGAGCTGTCTGCAAGAACCATCTGGCCCTGCCCAGGCCCTTTTGGGCAAAGGTGCCTAGTAAGACACCGCTGTCCCCACCCTCACTGTTGAGTGGAGATACTCTGTTCCAAAAGCAGGATGCTGCTGCTGCTTTTGTTAACCTGCATGAGATTCCTGTCAGCCCCTTTGTTCTTGCATGTCAAGAATAAACGTTTAGACCTGTACTTTCCAGCATCTTGCTTTAATAAATACTTCTGAATTCAAAGGCAGGAGAAGCATTTCTTTGCAGAAGGAAAACAACACACTTGTCAGCATTCAAGGTGTTTCTTTTCTCAGCAACTGAAATACTGATTTTACTAAATTTCTTACTGCAAGTTTTCAGACAGTGGTCTGGTATCTGACAGATTTTCCCACTCTTCTCCTTCAATAACAACCATCAGAAGTAATTTCAGGAGTGTTTTCAACTAGTCCAGTTGAAGCTACTGTATTATACTCAGCTTTCTGATTTGGTAACAAGGAAGATTAGATCTGCCCAAGTGGTCATGAGCCACCCTCTCTCTGAAACAGAAGAATTAATAATAAACTTTACTAGAGTCACTATGCTGACACCCAGGGGCTTTATTTGTCCAGATTAAGTATGGGCCTCCAAAAGGGTTATTTTCAAGTACAGCTTAGCAATGGCTAATACAAACACAGACAATTCTTAGATCTCTCTTTGTCATGTGCTTTTAACAGGGTACCACAGAAAGACAACAGACCCTATAAACCACCTGGTCAGGTCCAAGAAGGCTGTTAGTTTAGAGCTTCTGGAAAGAAAGTGGGATGGAATTTACAGCTGTCTTTGTAATTTCATCTTGGTTAGACATGCCTGACCACTATGCCATGGGTTACCACATAACTCTAAATGCATGTAACCCCTTTTCACTCCAAATTGCTGATCTCCCCACTTAGCCCTTTCCATCTTCTTTGTCCTGCAGGGCCCATACACTGTTGCCACAAGTGCTCATAAGAACAGCTGTTTATACCTGGAAATCATTCAGATTAACTTGTGGTTTTGCAAGTCACCAACCAAAATACCGAATACCAAACACTTAACTAAAGAAGAACTGATACATCGGATTGTAGGAATTACGCTGGAAGCAATCAAATCAACATCTTAGGACTATTTTTTCTCTAGAATATAATGGTCAGGGCATTATCTTAAGCATCTGGAAGGTACACACCTGAACAATTTATTCAGTTACCTTTTATCCAGTTAACCCATTTCTATTTTTACGAGACTCTGTGAACAGGATTTAGATCCTTGATCAGATGTGCTTCTAAACCATCTGGATAAGCAGGATATTTATTTACCTTTTTGTACTGTCTTGCAGCCTTTCTCCCAGTTGCAGAAAGAACTGGAATCTTGTATCAGCTGCAGCCAGACTGCTATGGATTTGCTAGGAAACAGGCATTTCTTCTCCATTGAGGCCATTGTTAAGAGATTTAGGCAAAGCATTTGAAGGATGTCAAGTTCATTTCCATTCCATCAGTGCAATTCCAAAGTGGCAAGTAATGCATTTATACAATAAATAGAAGTATGCTATACTTTTCTAAGTTTTCACTAGAATTCAAACTATTTAAAAAATGTTTATACTTTGGAGTTGTGAATCTTAAAAACACTTCCTGATCCATATCATTAAAACTGGCTAGTGCATTTACATAAAAATCAAAAGATCATTCAAGTATTTGTAAAACATCAAAACTAAATACAAGTAACTTTCTGCTCTTAAGACTGACTTGGAAATTTTTGATGTTTTTAATTGCAAATTAAGAAGTGTTCTTTCTACTAAGACAGTTCAGAGACAAAAAACCACAAAAAAACAAAACAAAGCACAAATTAACCTCACAGAAGATATAAAATCCCGGTGCAAGGACACACATTTCAGCTATAGTGTCTTCTAAAGAAGAGAAGGCAATAGTTTCTAGCAGATGAGATAAAGACAAACAACCTTGTTCCTGTATAGGCTTTGTTTTTACTATACATGTAAGCAAATGTTAGATTAAAACTGATTTACATTTTTGTGAAAGACATTTATTGAATACAAAAAATCCCCATTACATTCAGCCTTTTTATAAATGGTTACACGCAAAGAAATTCAAAAGTGTGTGTAAGATCAACAGTCTGACTGGCTGAACATTTTCGGAATTTAGATAATTTATGAATCCTTACTTCTCATCTGTACAATAATAAAATTCAAAAAAATACACTTTGTCTTTCCAGCAATACTAGTCAGAGGGATTCTGTGCTCATGGTGTGAATGGCAGCCCACACTTCGGCAGCTCTTAGTTTTATGATTTTAAGTGTAAGACTTCCCATGTTAGAAACAAGGTGTATGCAGAAGAGTAAACCTAAACAAAAAATTTATGCAAAGAGTTTGCTTTGATCCTAAAAGCTGCCAGCCAAAGTTCAAGACTGCAGGCTTACAAGTACCATTGTCCATACTGGGGCAATGAAGCTCAGCTTCAGAAAAGCGTTCCCACACAGAAGAGAGGTTAAATATATGTTCACATCAGTGCTGCCCAATTTGGAAGCCCTGTGGATTTCCAAAGCCATCAAGCCTCCAGCTGTATATCTTGGATAGCCGCTTTGGAGATGCTAGGCCATCAGGTCAAGACACCAACATAAAAGATATTTTGCAAAGTGAACTTTAGAAATTTTCCTATTGCCTTTGGAGGGATTTTATTTACTACATCCAAGACATTGTTTCAATGTCTGTGGTCTCTGTATAAAGTTAAACTACAGGTTTAAATTAAATGAAACCTAAGCTCATTTTCATGAAACTTCTGCACACCACTTGTTATCACTGCGTCACTGCCTCACACTGACATTTCATGTCATAAATTCAAAGATACCAAGATTAAAAAACTGATTTGCACAAAAGAAATTTGAAATAACTTTATATACACAACAAAAAGCCTTTTAAAAGTACAAAAATAACATCTATATGCCAATTAGTTACCATGCTGTGATAGTTCTTTCAGTGCCTACACATGCAAGACTGATCTAGATTCAGAGTAGTTCTGTATCGGTAGAATTAATCAGAATATAGAAGAGATTAATACGTGACTAACTCTTCCTATTGTCAGAATTAATGTCTTCAAAATATCTTTGTAACCAATACTGCAATATTCCAGTCTCTGCATGTATATGTGTAGATAAGCAGCTTTCATTTTAGTCGATTTTAAAATCTCCTGTAGGCAGGTCATCCACGCTAAAAAGCTACGATGGCTTTAATGAATCTAGTTACACAATGCAATTCAAAATGTACAAAACTATAAAAAAGGGAACATTTACTGCCATGCATAAAACTTATGTATGTTCAACTAAAAATTGAATCAAATGCAGTTCTGTTTAAAAAAACAAAACAAAAAACCACACAAAGCAATTTACATTAACACTCAATATTAGATCAGCAGAATTAGCTCTGACTAAATACCACAAGGGTAAGACAACATTCCTTTTGCTGGTGCCTATCAGATCTTCAAATCCATGGAAACATAAACCCAGGAATCTTCACTTCCCACAGTCAAATCAGGTCACGAAATCAACTGAAAAGAGAAATGTATTAGTTTTCTCCTTTTTCTCAATCCAATCACATATAACCTCTCCTTCTGTATCAAATTATCATGAAAATACACTCTCCTTTTGCTTTTGAAAAAAACCTAAAAACATCCCTAGAGCAGACAAATTGCTCTCTTATGCCTTTGCTGATAGTGACACAGGTATGCACAAGACACAGCAATTCTACATAGCCATGTATCAACATCTCTAAGTGAAGCCACATGAAAATGAAGTTACTTTATTAACTCCACTAAGTGAACCTCACTTCTACGGTTCCGTTTTTACTTTTAAGGCAAGCAAAAGTAATGAAACCTGATTTTTTTTAACAAATTAGAAAACTCGGATTGGACAATAAACCCTCTGTCATAAGTACAGTAGATAAGAGCTGATCTTCAGCACAACAAACTCAAAGGCAAGATCATCATAACTGTACTACCAGGAGCACATAAAGAAAAGCTATCTGTCTTTATTCCCTTTTGCCTTAGCTGACAAGTCTGCAGAGTTGTACAACCTCATGTGCTATTGTCTATGGATGTATGTGGCCAGTGCCTGAATAAGATTACATCTTGCAGCCGAAGCTGTAATTTAAAGCAAATTCATAGCTTTCAGAGTACAAATCATTAAAAACTATGAAAATGTTAATCCAAGTTATGCTTACCAAACAAATACATGAGAGTAGTAGTGGCATGCTAAGAAAAGAATCTGAAGCAATTATTTTTTTAAAGAGGGAAACACAAGGGAAAAAAACCCCAATGAAACATCCAAGGTTTAGGTTTAGGTGAGCACTAAATTTCCAGTATTATACAAGAAGCTATTAAAATTGTGTAAGAAGATGCCATACCAGGCTGAAGGAAAAAAAACCTCACCCCAACCCAGAATATTTTCTAAATGATCAAGTCTTTACCTCTTTGACTGTTTTTTTGATGAAGTCTTTTCTGTCAGATAAATCGTAACTAGGATATTTTTCATACACCTAAAAAAAGTAAAAACAAAACAAAACCACAAAACAAGCCTCAAATTACTTTCATTCAATGGATTGTATAAATAGAAGAAGCTTAAATGAAATTAGGGCAAAAACTGATGTTGGTACTTCTAGTACTACAACTGCTAAAATGCCCTCTGCTAATAAAGACACAAGCTTATTTTCCTGTCCTTATTTGGACCACATAAATATTTAAATGCAGATACTCTTATGTTTGGTCACTGACTAAATTAGTACTATAATTTTTCACATCAACAAAGTGAAATGCCTAGCTTGCCAGGTCACACAAGTAAGAATTCTCCAATTTTTGTTTTAAATGCTCTCTTAAGTAGTCAGATAGCCCTGCATTAGTGTAGGCAGCTAAACAATTAATGAAAAATAAATAAGCCATAGTATTTGATAATAAGTAAAACTGTGATCCTTTCAAAAGACCTACAGAAGAGTCAATATGTTAGTGCTATTGTACAACTACTCTTTGGTTAACAGCGTGGGAGAGGACCAAACAAACAAAAAACAGATGCCAACACTGACAACCAATTCAGACTATTTTATTTCAGCATACCAAAATTTCAGACTTCTAGAATGACTATAAATATGAAAACAAGTTACATAGAGTTTTCTCATAAGTTCTGGTTTGGTTTTCTCAAGATAACTTCTTGAAATTACCAGGAAAACCAAACACGTGAGTTAACCAGAAAATATCAAGGTAACTATATTTGTGTTTTTAGTCACTTTTCCCCCACCTTTCCCTTTTCTGGGCATATGGTTCCCACCTGTTCTGGCAGTTAATTGATTTCTTGCTGTATTGATTCCACTCACTAACTCAGCTGAGAACCATCCTGATAGATGCTGATAGGTGACAGCTAAATGGACTTATAAGGAGAACATATGAAGAATGACTGTGCAAAGTGAGCAGCAGAAATGAACAGAGCACAGGACACAGCTGTCCCCTATGGACAGCAGCAAACCCACTGCACTGTCTAAACATGTCAGATATTTTCTCTGTCACACAAGGCACTTGGTTTGGAGGCAATACTGTCACTTCCCAGGTAGCTAATTTTAGTATTTCCCTTTTAACACTGATATCAGTGTTGCATATCTGAAGATTAAAACTCTCATTGTAATAGCTATTAGCAAGTAAATAATCCAATGCAAAACTATCTAGTTTCTGAACAACAGTGCAGAGTACAAGCCTCCATTTCTGCAATTATGATAAAATGATGATAAAAGTCAGTTCACAAAATCCACTACCTATAAACACTGCAAAATGCGATTTACTTACCTCCTTACAGATTTGTTTCATTGTAACCTCCTCCAAGTTTGCATTGGCCAACAAATTCTTGACAGTTTCCTTCAGTTCTTCATCTGTGGGTGGTTTCTTCAGTTTTTTAATTAAAGGTTCATCATCTGAACTATCCTCAGATTCGCTTTCTAAATATGAAGAACAATTTGGAGAGTAATAGGTTTTCAGTTTGTCCATTTTCTTCCTTAAAAATAGAAGCCATCAGAACTTCCCACAAACATCCAATCCAGATGTCTTCCTTCAAAATAGACATCTTGCTAGACCTGGTATCCATTTAAAAACAAAGCTAATGCTATCAATACTACATTTATTTATGAATTTGTGTAATTATTGATGAACCATCAGTTTAAATATCAACAAGAACTCTAAAAAGTATGGGATTAATTTAACCTATCAAACTAATTGAAAATACTTATTACAAAAATTTTAATTCTAGTATCACATCCCTAAGAAAATAAAAAGCAAGCATTTCCTTTAAAAAGGAGTTTGTCTTTCTTTTTTCCCCCTATGAGTGCTGTAGACTAGGATCTTGTAATTTTGCAATGTAATTTTGGAAACTTACTATCAAAAAGACCATGAGAACAAAAAAGAATTACTTTGTAAATGAAGTTAAGAAGCACAGGACACTCCTACCATCTTTGCCAGCAGAAAAGGAATTAGACTGAATGACTCCAATATCCACTCAGTTCCTCTACTGCCAACAAGATGAAATTCAGAGCAGATGCCAAACAAACTAGATAATGACCTTACAAAATGACCTACTTAACGTTTTGATTTTTGTACTGCAAATAGAAATGCAGGAGTAAATAAGAAATTATGAATATCTTCTGTAACTTACAGCAAAAACACACATATAACATTTGTGTGTATATATATAAATACGTGTTGATGACAAAATAAGGTGTACACAGAACACAGCCACATTTAGAAATCAAACTGATAATACACTGAGTTAAGCACAGGCCAGTTGCTCTGCTGAGAAATAAGATTATGAAAGAAATTTAGCATAATTCTATGATTAAAAATTACCCGCAGCGTTTCACAAAGCACTGACAAGAAAGGTAACTAATCTGACCTGATGCTTGTGCTGTAGCATGCATATGCCACTACCGGCATTAAATAGAGTACTTTGCAGTATGGATATCAACTGCATTAGTAACTTATACTACAGTTGTGACAGACTTGGCTGCTGTCGCAGAGTGTTACAGAATTTAAGGTGGGAAAGGAGCTCTCAAGATCATCTGGTACCAAAGCTGCTACTTGGAACAAGGCCAACATGGAGCTGGTTGCTTGGGACCATGCCAGGCTGATATCCAAACATCTCCACCAATGGGGATTTCACTGCTCCTCCAGGCCCCATTTCTGTGACCATCCACATGGTGAAGTTTCTTCCCCTAACAAATAACTGCAGTTTCCCTGGTGGCAACTTGTGTCTGTCACCTCCCATCCTCTCCCTGTGCACCTCCAAGCAGAGCCTGGCCCTGCCTTCCCCAAACTCTCCCATTTGGGAGCTGCAGACCTCAGGATGATCCCTCCTCACCCGTCACTTCTGCAGGCTGAACGGGCCCAGCTCTCTCTGCCTTCCCTCCTGCACCCTGAGCTCCAGCCCCCTCATCATCTTGGTGCCCCCACACTGGACTCACTCCATGATGTCCATGCCTGCCCTAGGGAGCCCACAGCTGGACACTGCTGCTGAGGCCAGCTCACAGGTGCTGAACAGGGGTGCCAGTCACTTCCCTGGCCCCACACTTGCTGCAAGAGCCTCGAGTGCTGTCAGTGTTCCTTATCAGGAGTGCCCATTGCTGAATGGCCCTCCATGAGCTGTCTGCAAGAACCATCTGGCCCTGCCCAGGCCCTTTTGGGCAAAGGTGCCTAGCAAGACACCACTGCTCCCACCCTCACTACTGCAATCTTTACAGAGCAATTAAGAAACTCAGTGTCTATATCATGCACATCACGAGATGTGGGAAAAACAACCGCAAAAGGACACATGGAGGAACCATATCTATGTTAACAAAAAACCAGTATCAAGCTGCTGAACCAAAGACACACACATGGGATACACACTACTGGATCAATTACAAGATTTGCATAAAGCCACTACAGAGGCCCAAACAGAACTTTACCAATATTCTTCCAGCAAAATGGAGAACTTGGCTGATACTTTCAGTTCATACGCAAATAAAAACTATTCACATACACACAGCAGAAAATACATTAAATACATCCAAACCAACAGGTTTTTTTATTAAATACTGTTTCAAGGAAAGAAGCATCAAGTAGCAAACCAACAATTTACCAAATTCCATTTTCTTTCACAATACAGTGCAAAAGCTTCCTTTCTAATAAACATTCCAGTTAAGCTATAAGGCAATGCACGATGAAAGATTTAAAGCATTTACCTTTTCTAGAACTGTTCTGGTTTTTCTTAGTAGTGCTGCTGTCTGCCTTCTTGACATTTGCACCCTTCACAGCTTTCTTGGTTTTAGAAGTCATCTTTTTAGATTTTTCTCTTTTAGATGCTTTTCTAGGGGGCTACAAAAAGAAAATAATAAAATTAAAGTAATAGGTATTACTTGAACCTCTTCCATTAAGAGAAATCCATACCCCTTTTCCATAAAAGGAAAAATTTCCACTCTGAGCACAGTTTACTCCAGCCACTTCATGCCTAAGTTTCCAACAGAGCTGGTACAGCAAAATAGATACACTGCCTACATCCAGTGTATCAAAAGCTGTCATAACCCTAACTCTTAAAAAATACTGCAATCTTAAAGCTGTACAGAGATTTTCCATTTCACCAGGTCCTATTTTCAAACTAATCTGACAAACAAGTGTTTTTGTAATTATTACGATTTATTCAACACACCTAAACTTCAGTTTCTGAAGAATTCAGTCCACTCAGCCATTGCAGACATACCTAACTCCTACCTTCTGAAAGAAAGCAAAGATGACCCACTTAGATCAATGGAGTTTACTGCTATGCCTTTTTGTTTGTTAGAATTTTGTTTGGAGAGTTTTAGATTTTTGGGTTTTTTTTAAAAAATAACTGAGTTCTTGGAAAAAAGACAACTCCTGCCACTGAAACAGATATTCCTCTCCTCACAGCAGAAACCCTGTTTTCCTGAAAAAATTAACAGATACGGCAACTTTTAGTATTTCAGCTCTCTTTCAATTTGCCATTTACAAGGAATGAAAAAGGCACAGTAAGAATTAAGGTTGTTTCATGGAGGCATAAAAATTCCCTTGAACCATCTTTTTACATTAAACCAAACACCTATCAAAATGACCCCAACAAAACAACCTGTTAAGTTACATTAATTGCCTTTCAACAAAAGATTGCTACTGTTTCCTATAGCTCAGGCTATTAACACCCTGTTACACTTCCATTTCAACAGACAGAACGTAACTTAAGTAAAGAGTGGACTTTTATTACCACCAGGGGTTACATAGTTGCCATAAAGAACTTGGGCACCAGCAGTTTGACTAATTGCACTTTGTTGCTGGGGTCTGATAAGGAGTAACGATTTTAAACCGAAGGAGGGTTGATTTAGAAGAAAAATAAGGAAGAATTTCTTTTACAATGAGGGTGTTGAAACACTGAAACAGTTTGTCCACAGGGGTGGTGAATGCCCATCCCTGGAAACATTCCAGGCCAGGCTGAATAAGGCAACCTGATCCAGCTGAAGATGTCCCTGCTCATTGCAGGAGGATTGGACTAGATGATCTTTAAAAGGTTCTTTCCAACCCAAACTATTCCATGATTTGATGCTTCCTGCCTAGTATGCAAAAAGTTTTAAAGAAAACACAAAATACAATGAGATTAAGACACTTCAGAGATTGCAGAGATCTTTTTAAGGCTGCCTACTATGCTGCGCTTACTTTAAGACACAAAACTTGAAGAGAGAGATTAAGATATAAAATCCAGGAGAAATATGGAAACAAGATCCCAAACCAAAGCAGTGAGGTAGGTCAGTGACTCCTCCTGAACTCAAAGTTAAGTCCTAGGTATCATATCAAACACTGCATTATGAAATTACAAGTTATCACAAGATGATCTAAGAAATACAATTACATTAGCAATCCTGGCTGCCTCAAAATTACACACAGCAAACGGTTTTATAAGGTGCATACATACACTCAAGCACCAGAACTTTTGCCTTTTATCTAAATGATTCTCTAAATTCAACACACTAAGAATTTAGGAAAACCTCTTAAAAATTGCAGATGTATTCCCTTCTTCAGCTAAACCTCACTCCCCAGTTCTGTGTTCCAAGCGTTACCAACTGAAAGCAATGACATAATGTTGAATAACAAACAAAATAACTCATTACCTCATCTTCACTTTCTTTCTCTTCTGAAGACTCGTCCTTTTCCTTTTTTTCATCTTCCTCACTACTGGATTCATCTGACAAGATCTCTGGGCACTTGGTGCGTTTTGCTTTTCTTGCTGTTCCAGAGCTACTCCGCTCTTTTTTGCCACCTTTGCTTTGTGGTTTTTTGGACTTTGGCAATGGCTGAGAGACAAGAGATGTGTGTAATCCAAGTAGGAATATAGAAGTAAATTTAAAAAAGATAAATTATTTCAAATCACATGAAAGAACAGTAAAGAACTATAGAGGTGTCTTAACATAACCCAGGGCTATTTTATATGCTACACTCAAGCCATAATATTTTGCAGTAAACATTCACTAATGAGATAGAGCTGAGCAAAATGAAATTTCATTTCTAAGATAAGTGCACCCCTTCCCTAAGAAAACAAATCTTCAAAGGTTAGAGAAGGGAAGCAAGAAAGGTTCATTCTAGGTTGTTCTTTTACCTACCAAGCCTTTTCTTCTGGTAACAAATCAGTTAATGACTCAGAAGACTTAAAGGCAGAAATTTTGTCACTTCTTATGCAAACCTGCATTTTGCTGTAACTCAGTAACTGTGTCCCTAAAGCTGCAGGCTGACCCCATCATTTATTCACATCACTTTCCAGTGTTTGTTTGGAATAGATTTAATTTCCTGAGCAATAGTGCAACTATTTTAGTATTACTTTTAGATTAAAAACTGAAGTCCAAGAAGATTAACAACACAGTTTAGCAGTCTTGGCAATTGCACTCTGAATCTAGTGCACTGGCTAAATCCAAGCGTTTGTACCCTGCAACAAATTCCATTTGGTGATGTCCAAATGTGATAACATACATTTGCAAAATACAGCAAACAGAGGCAACATCTGACACTTGATTTTCCCATCCTTTCATGTATCTATTCTCCTCCACCCACAAAGCAGAGGATAATTGGCATTTGGGAATCGATATCCTAATGAGCTCCATGTGTTCATGCACTAACAGTGTCTAATGGGGACACCCACAAGTAAACAGAATTTCTATTTAAGTTGTCACCCCGTTATGGATGCCTGCAGTAGTAGAACTACTCTCTTTCAAAAAGTCATTCCTACTTCAGTAAGTTAGAACAGTAATTATATTATTACTGGAAACAAGCAAACAATGAGGAATAGAGAACAGATGCACTTTCCATCAGAACAGAGCTGTAAGAGCAAGCATAACAACCTGCGTCTTACCTTGCCGGAAGATTTTGGATGCATTAGGAAGTTTAATATTCTGGTTACGAGCTCACTATTAACTCCTGATCTTTCCAAGTCAAGAACTTCACAGATACTTTTCAACATTGCATTTCTAAATCTGTAGGGGGAAAAAAAAAAGGAAAAGAAAAGAAAAAGAGATTCAGTATCACATCCTAAACAGTCAACATCTGACTGCTAGAAGCTGTTGTCTGGCTTGTGTCTGCCACCTGACTATATATATATATATATATATATATATATATATACATATACATATATATATATATACACACACAGTCAACTACATTTCCAGACTTATCAATGATTAAGCAAAGAATCGCCACCATATTACATAAAGCAAAATAAAACAGAATTCCCAAATCTGCATAACAGGATATTTAAAAAAAGTTAAGGAACCACAGTAAAAAAAGTATTACATTCTTTATGACGTATAGCCTGAATAGTAAGGTTCTGCGAAATACATGTTGACCTTTGTTCATCTTTTTCAATGCTGCTAAAATATGACATGCACATGTAAAGTCTGGGCAGAAATCAACCACAGAGGCAGAACAAATTAACAAACTGATCAACAGTTTGTGTTCCACACAGCTACAAACAGCAGCAGAAGCTACCACAGTAATGCAAGCACACAGGGCTCTGCACCTTCATATGCAACCCAATGCAATCAGGTTTCAGAATATTTGCTGAAGACTAAACTAGCAGTTGTTTCATACAGAAAATAAGAAAAAAAAAAAGTGCAAAATTACTTTACTTTGCACCCTTTTTTGATAGGGGGAATTATCCAATTAAACCTTTGGGAAACAGTCAAAATTCCCATCAGGAGATAAGAGTTTGTCTTGTAGATTCCCATGTATTTGGCAAACTGTACTCCTGGAAAACTGCCTATCTGAAGAAGAAAGACTTGGAAAATCCAAGTTCTAGAAGCCTTTCCACTACCAGCAAACAGGAACTAAAAAACCCACTCAGTTTTAGAATATATTTTGTAGATGGTTTTAGTTCTTTCATTTGTTACAACTACCTACACAAATATGCAAGGGCATTTTAAACTTTTTCAGTCCAGACAAAACTAAGTTGCAGCAGCTTTTCCTGTTGATGGAAAAGCAACGCATAAAGGGAGACAGTAAAAAAAAAAAAAAAAGTTTGTGAGACTAGTTGCTAGAGCAATTCTTGTATGTTTAATATATAATAATCATAGACGGCTTTGATTCTGAAGGAGGAAGGTTTTGAGGCATAGAAGGATGCAGGTTTGCACCATGAATAAAGTGCAATGTGTTCACAACACTATGCTTGCCCTGGGGAAATAACGCTTTCCTCTCATTTGGTAGAAGAATCTGCTAGTTAGCATGTAACAGTTAAAATCAGGAATGTAGGAATTGCGAATAAAATGTTCACAATTTAACTCATAATACATTTCAAGCTGTCTTAAGAGACCAGTTTGTGTGATTAAAATGAACTCAGAAAAAAAATTGCAGAGTTCTAGTAAACAGCCACCTGTCTTACAGTTTAATGTTAATCTCAAGTAAAATTGTGGACGAAAAAAAGAAAAAATAGATTGCATAGCATGAGTCAAGCTACGTTAAGTATCAAGAGATCATTACTTTTTTAACATTTCTTCCTTCTTTTTATATTGGTCACTTCCTTTTTCAAATGGAAACCCACTGAACTGACCCACATTCTTCTTTAGGGATGCAACCTAGAACAGAAGACACAGATTACTTTTCATTGCAAGCAGTTTAAACTATTTCATCCGACTACAATTGTTAACCTTTCATACAAGAAAACCTGTTCTAGCATTTAGCTTTCTGTAGACAAAGCTACACCTTTTAGGTATAATCTACATGGATTATGCCTTATCTTATGATAGACAAACTACAATAATTAAGTTCAATTTCTTGTGACTGTGGTACTTTTAATAACTTACTAGACAAAGTCACTTGCAGTTTCAAGCTCACTTAGAATGTACTGCATGATGATTTACAGGTTTGCAAAACTACAACTTTATGAAGCCTGTTGCATGCTTTGTATCATGTCATTTGTTACAAAATAGGGAATTTTATTTTTTATTCTATAATCTGCTAAAGTAGATTTGCTTTACTAGCTATTCTGAAGTCTTACATAATTCCATGACTATATTTTTGAACCTCTTATTTAGTAGGAGCAATATCTGCATTTACGTACCACCCAATCTACAATTTCTACCATTACACCTGGTGTCTGATCTGGATTGAACTTCCATTCCAATAGCCCTTATAAATGGAAAATTGCTCCCATCAAGATCACAAATGTACTTAAGTTCTTTGTTTTCGTTTCATCTCCTTTTACCAAAAAAAGAAAAAAAAAGAAAAAAAGAAAAAAAAAGTTAAAAAGTAACCCCAGATCTCTCAATCTTCTGAGATCTTTATAACACTACCAAGAATAATTTGAACTAGCTTTCAATACTACAAAGTTTATTTTTGCTGTTTCTTCACTAGTTTGTAATTTTACCAAAGCTGAGCTCCTTTTCCAAAGAGCTTGGTCCAGCACCTAAAGAGAATTTGCAGGTGGTACTGGTATGTTTCATTAAAAACGTTACGTACAATTAAAAGCACATACAAATATGTCCATACAAGACAAGATCTGACCTTCATTATATCAAACAGCATTCTGAGTTCCCAAAAACTCTGATTAAATACAATTTTGACTGAAACCATACTGATATATTTTTTTCTAAATACTTGTGGCAACAGATCATTCTTTGAGATTTAAACAAACATTGCATCAGAAGCAGTGGTCTAAGAAATTAGATCACATCTGTATACTAGTACTATTTAATTTCTGGTTTCTGTGCCAGCTGTTCAAGTCTCCAAAATACACAAAGATATTAAAAAAGTTCCCATAGTTACAATAAACATATAGAAATTGTACAATTTAATCTGTCTCAATTTCACATTTTGCTTCCATTAGCAAGGAAAATGGGTCATATTTACTCTGAAATTTAAGGCACAATCAGTGATACATAACCCACTCCAAGAAAGACTTGCCATTATATTTTAAGTGTCATCCTTAAATACAAAATGGACAATATTTAAATTATCTTATGAAAACTGTTATATATAAAATCTTAGTAGATATTTTTATCACTTTTATTTTTCTACTGCTTACTGCAAACTAAGAGAAAAATAGCAGAAAAGCAGCAATGTATTAACACATGCAGTATTTTGAGTATTGACAAACTTGCATGTCAGCAGCTTTTAGAATGTGAACCGTAAATTATTTCCAACTCCTCCTTGTAAGGTAATCTAACATTCCACCATTAAAGAAAAAAAAAAATCAAATCTACATTCAAGAGACTTTTGATTTAGTACACCCTGCCACAGGATTTTTATAGGGAGTGAGTTTATAGGAGTTAAAAGGAGGAAGCTTATTTAACTGGTCCTGCAAATACCCATTTTCTAAGCAGCTTGTAATAAATAGCACTCAAGAAATAGATCCATATGTGCAAATGTAAAAAACTGCACTACAAACATTTTCACTGTACATGAGAACTAATGGATATAAGATTGAAATTCTTACAGTGCCTGGTCTGTTGTAGAGGAGTTTGTGCAGGTTCCTAAGTTCGTCTGTTTTCTTTTTACTCAGAAAGAACTGTATCCTCTCAATTTCACAGAGTTTTTGTCCTTTTCCTGAAACAATTAAAATCATTTATGCTATGCATCACATTTGTATTTACCTATGTGTTTGCAACTTAAAGATTCTACTTTTTTTTTGAAAAAAAGCAAAGAATTTCCATAAAAACATCATTAGACATTACAATAGGTCACACATTAAGCAGGCCTTTTCCTATCAGTTAGGCATCCTGACAGGCTTGTTACCTGCCTTACTTGATACTACTTAGATCAGGGTACAAGGATTTGGCATTTCTTTCTATTCTGGCTGCTCCTGCCTTTGTTAGGAGTGGTGAGGTACTGAAGATCCTATTCCAAGTAAGTTTAAACATCATGTAACTTTTACAGTTTAAACTGATGCTACAGAATAAAAGAGTTTTCATATTTTATAGCATTATTATTTTAAAAAGGATCATGACTCATAAATTAGGTCTCACCTACAACAAATTAGTAATTTCATCTTTTTTGAGTTTTCGTTATCATTCCCAACACAATTAGTATATGAGAAGTCAAGCTTACCTGGTGTAACTGTAAAAGGTTCCTTCTGCAGTGAGGAAACTTGCATGGTCAATCGGTCAACCTTCTTCTTCTCTCTTTTTCCTTCAACAATGAGACTCTTCTCTGCAAAAGACAGCTTCCTTAAACACAATATTCTTCATTGCAGATCTGACTGAAGTGACAGGCAACACAACACTGACTCTTTGAAATGGCAAATCAAAAATGGATGATGATATAACCAGGTACTATAACACTTTCAAACCTTTGGCTAATAAGCCAGCGTGATTCTATAGAGCTGCATGTACATAACTAGAAGTCTCTCCAGTTCTTCACCACAATCCTGTATCCAAGGAAACCTTGAAGACAAGACTGGGCATTTCCTAAAGGTAACTTCACTGTAATGGAGACTGTAGGACGATGTGTTTTCAGAAACAAATCCTTCTTTCCTTTCATTGCCTTTTTCAGATACAAAACTGACCTTGTTTGCACATTCTCTTTGGATGCTGCACTCTGTATGCACACAACTCCATGCACAGCACTATGAAGAATACGAACACCAGATAGGCAAAAGCAGGGTCCAGGATGCCAGCACACAATATGTTTCCCACTACTGGACTGGAGAAACCACACATTTCAGCAGGAGAGCAGAAGTACAAGTGCAGTGGGACTGTACTACACATCCCAGGGTACACAGAGAAGCACTCCACAAGGCACAACACGAGTATCACTAATACAGCAAGAATATTATTCCCAGTAATTCTGGTACTGCTTACTAATGAATACATTTAGATTGTTTTACATATACCCAGCACATCACTAATTTAATGATACCACTCCAAAGAAAAAGCTAAAGCTTCAGCTGAACATTTCATACTGAAATACTTGACACCTCAAGTAATACTATCCTTAGAGCTAAACAGATGGGCTGTCCTGCCTTTAACAGCTGAAAGCCACTTCAAAACCTGTATGAACATAATCAAAACCAGAGCAAAAAGAATTTTTTTTTCTGAAAATCCAATGACAATTACTCTGCTGTTTTCCAAACAGCATAATCTGTCTTCTTTCTACTGCCTTTCCTAAAGACAAACATCATCTCTTTCAAGGATCCAAGAGCATCAATGACTTGGTTTTCACTGTGCCACATTACAGCCATATTTCCAAGAATGCTTTCCTTTTGAAAACAGATGCCTGGAGACTTCACAATAGAAATTAACATTTTTGCATAGTAGTTCCCCCATCTTGTTTTGTTCTCCTTGACTACCTTCAATTACATACCCCAACAAAAAAACCTGCCTTGCTTCCTCATCCTATCATATTGCTGCAATTTTTTATATACCAAAATTAGTCTAAAGGAATTTCTGCTGACCCAATATAATTACATTTGGATACCCAGAAAATTAATTCACTGTAGTTAAGCAAAAACATTCATATTGTTTCCAAAAATACTGCACACTTGAAGTTTTTCTTTGGCAAACACAGATCATTTCAGAGTGTTACTGGCAAAAAATAATTTGATAAAGGACAATAGCTCCTACAATCATCAAAAAAATTACACACAAAAAACAATCCCTAGTATAGAAGTCCAGGATGCTGGCAGTTCCTTCAATCTTTACTGAGATAAATCAGCACCACTGTTTTTAGCACTGCCTGATATAGTCTACTGGGAAGCTATTATGACCCATGAGACAGATGTGCTATGGCATCTCCTCAATAATTGTACAATTAGCCAAAATCACAGGAGACTGCATTCAATAGCTTGGCATTTATTAAAGAACAACTTATTCAACAGAAAAACAAGTACCCTTTTCTTCTTCTTCCTCCTCCTCCTCTTCTTCATCTTCATCACTTTCCTCAGCTTTGTTTTCAGTTTCAGGTTGTTTCTCATCTGTTTTTTCTGACATCGTATCTTCTTTTGAGGAATCAACAGAAGACATGGTGTATGTTTCTGTAGAAAGAGTCAAAGGAAACCATCATCAATAAAACAACATCCATGAAAAGCACAGGAATCTTGCTTTAAAAAAATTACCTTCTTGTGCAGCAGAAGCAGTGTGCTGGCACTCTCTGATTGTTGACATTGTCTAATCACTACGGTGCCTGACATATACACAAGACACACAACTTTTCAGAACTTGTTGCCATCCATTCTGCAACTAGTCTGGCTAAGAACACTCTAAAAGGTTATAAATTCTATTCACATACATGTCTTCAAGCTGCTTTTGTGAAACATTCGGAAACACCCACTCAAAGCAGCTGATACTGTTATCTATTAAAAACTGCAGTGTTTTAAGATATCAGCATTTTACTGCACCCTGCTATAAACTTAATACTTATTTTTGATCATGGTTAACTATGCATGCAAATTTCCTAGTAACTTAAACAGGTTACTTACTTAGGTGGGAAATGGGAACAGAAACATTAAAAAAAGAAAAAAAGTTGCAAGCAATTCAAGGAAGAATTAACACTGCTTTCATAACCCAGACAGCTGCTGCATCTTTGGTCATGAAAATACTTCCTGTTTTAATTTGCAGATCTACAACAAAAAAGAATAAATGCTTCATATTTAGCATATTTAAGAGTTTTTCTTAGCATCTGAAGTGGCATATATGTAAACTTTAAAATATCTTAGTTATGCATGTACCATTTCCCTACTAACAGAAAACATCTATCCAATAGAGCAAGATAGCCATATATCTCATTTTTAAAAATTTTAGCTTTCAAAAATTTTCACCGTTTAGATCTGGAACAGAATTTCACAAAATTAACCATTTTCTTTTTGCAATATTAAAGCCAGTACAAGAGATCAGGTGCAATAAGTAACATTTAGATCTGCTGCTTATATGAAGCATTAGCAGTTGCCAGAGATCAGTCGTCTTCCAAATGACAGAAAACATGAGTTAATATTTATTACCAACAGTACGAGGAAAAGTAAAGTTTCCTGGCTAAATCACGAGAGAAAAATCTATCTTTCAGGGTAATACTACCAGTATTTCATTTGTAGTAAGTAATCTGGCATTTTCACGGCAATTACTGACTTCTACTTGAAGTCATGAGTAAAAGCAAGAGAAGCACTACACACTGTCTTTCCTTCCCCTTTCAAAGGTTACAGAAGAGAGAAAGTTAGAGACTTCTTAGCTTTCCACCACCTACGTTCGGGACGACGTTTTGCTTAGGGGAAAAAGGGATTCACCTCTACCGGGAGAGCGTCTCCCGCCCTCGCCTGGGGCTTTTCAGACGGGGACTCTCCACCTGTCCCCTCTTGCCGGTTTGTAAGCCGGATGCCGGGGCAAAGCCGACGGCGATGCGCAGCGCCCGGTGGCGCCGGCAGCCAAGGCGCCATCGCGTCCCCGCCGGACGCAGGACCGCTCCGCCCGCTCCCGCCGCAGGACACCGCAGCACCCAGGAAACACCTCGGGCAGGGGCCGGGACGGAGGCAGCCCCGGTGACAAGCGCCCCGCACACGGCGCGTCCCCGGGGCGGGACGGGCGCCTGGCGCCGCGGCGGCTGCGTTTCATTTTTCTTCGTCAGAATCCGTCCCTGCTTGGCCCGGGCGCGGCGAGGCGGGACCGCTCTCGGGCGCCGTTACGGCCATGGCGGCGGGACCCACCTCAGCTCGAGCCCCGGCTCCCGGCTCCCTCCTCAGGCGCGGCGGCAGTAGCTGAAGGCGACAGCTGCTGCTGGACGAGGCGGGTCCGGGCGCAGCGACACACACACACGCACCGCCGCGGCGCAGCCCCACAGCCGCCAGGCACTCTTTCCCTCTCCTTCTCCCTCTTCCCTCCCTCCCGGAATCAACAAGGTTTTCAAAATGGCGGGTTCTCGGGCGGTGAGGAGGAAGCGGGAAGGCGGCGGCCAATCAGCGCCCGCGGCCCGGCCGGCGCGGGGAGGGCAGGGGAGGGCTGGGGAGGGCGCACGTCACGCGCGCCAGCCCGCCCGCCCGCGATGACGTCAGGCCGCGCGCGGCGGCGGGTGCGCGCTCCCGCTGAGGGGAGTGGGGGGGCGGGGAGCGGGCGCTGTGAGCTGCGCGACGTTGTGCTTTCCGTTTTAAAACTGGTACCGTCTGTAACTGCAGCGGCTTGGGGGAAAAAAGCTCTAAAATAAGGAATCCACACCTCTTAACGTGCCTAAATTGGGCGGTGATTAATATACAGTCCCCAGACTTCCGTTTTGTACACAGAATGTGAATTGTAGTGTTTCCCAATACCGCTGGCACAGGTCTCCCAGAGAAGCTGTGGATGCCCCATCCCTGGAAGTGTTCTAGGCCAGGTTGGATGGGGCTCTGAGCAATCTGGGATAGTGAAAGGTGCCTCTGCCCACATCAGGTAGGTTGGGACGAGATTATCTCTACGGTCCCTTCCAACCCAAACCGTTCTACATTTTTAAGCACTTAGTAGTGTTTGTGTTACACATATATCCTACTTTTACTACCAGTTCTACGTGACTATGCTTCACGCTCGCCTACGATGAACAATTCCCAGGAACGTGGCATTCTTCCCACTTCTTCTGTGTTACTCCAACGCGGCTCCTCCCCGCGGGGGCTGGCGCAGAGCGCCCGTTCCGTGCCGCCGTTCCGTGCACGGGATCCCGGCGCGCATCCCTGCGGTGCCGGCGCGGGCGGGCCCGCGCGGCTGCAACGGCCGCGCCTCGCTCGGGGCGTTGCGGCCAACGGGAGGGAACGGCTGAGGAGTGAGGTCGCCTCCTCACTCCTGCAAAATGTAGGGTCACAGGCGGCCCCCGAAAGAGCCGAGGGCTGGTCCCACTCAACGCGCTGTGGCCCGAGTTCAAGTCTTAAGTTTAAGACTTAATCTTGGAGCCTGAGAGGAGGCCAGGCTGATCTCCACGTTGCCTTCAACCGGAGTCGGGAGTACACAGACGGTATGTTGAAGGAAAGCAGCCCGAAGCAGCAAGTGCAGGTGACTTGTCTGAAAGCCGTGTTATCCCAAGAGCAGTTTCCTGGCTAGTGCGAGGAGCTGTCGGTATATGGCTATTCCTTTGCAAGGGACCAGGTGAAGGGACAGTAAAAGAGGAAATGAGAAGAGTGTCACACTTCCGTGAATTGGTCATCTTAGCTGCGTGTCAAGCATAGTCCCCTAGAATTGGTGGTAAATCCAGGAAATAAGTGTAACACAATTACTACAAAATACTTAGAATCAAAGAACGGTTTGAGTTGGAAGGGACCTTAAAGGTCATCAGGTGCCAATCCCCCTGCTATGGGCAGAGACACCTTCCACTAGAACAGGTTGCTCAGAGCCCCATCCAGCCTGGCCTGTAACGCTTACAGGGATCTGGCATCCACAGCTGCAGTGGGAAATCTGTAGGATAAATGTATTAGGAAATACTACAATTTATATACTGTGTACAAAGGGAAAGTCTGGGGAGTGTATATTAATCACTGCCAACTTAGCCAAGAGAGATGCAGATTCCTTATTTTAAAGCTTCTTTTAAAGCTGGTGCAATCACAGATGGCGGTCATTTTAAAAGGGAAAATGTAAATTATTTACCAACAATACGTAATTAGACAAGCTTATTGTTAACACACAATAAGGAGACAGAAATATCACTGAGCCACGGGCTACACAAATGGCACAAGACAGATGTTTGAAGACAACAAACTACTTCCTGTAAGATGAATAGGTTTGAATTAATACAGAATTGTGACAGAAGACATCCAAAGGCTGTGCTTCAGGTTGTGATGATAAATTAGATAGTCATTTTGTAAAGAGGGATGTGTTTACCCAATGGAGATGATTTGCCTAACTGAATTACATATGTTGATATTCTACACATGCCACATTAGATGCACCTTCATCTTGAGGAGAAATAGAAGATAATGGTTTCATTGATCCTTTTAGTGAAGTCATACCACTCTAGTAGCTGACAGACCCTTAAACCAAATCCAGTATTTTAGGAATTGATATACTCAGTGTGGGTAAATTTAATTTTGTCACAGGTACCTCTGGCAGAACTTCAACAGCTATGATAATTTCTCTTGATGGTGTTTTTTTGAAACCTCCTCTGCCCTTCATAGTATCTCTTTGATTTACAGCTTTATCAAGTAGTTTCAGTACGCTCTCAATAATTTAATAATTGGTTGTTGCATCTCCCGGTTGAGACTGAGACAATAGGGGTTTAGAGCACTTTAGAAAAAATTTGCAAAGCTATAATCTGGGAGAAAGAGGAGACCAATTGGAAAAAAAACCCCAGATATGTTTTAAACGAAAATTTCTAAATTCAAGAAAATAGTTTGAAACTGGTTTATCTTCTCATTTTCACTATGAGTAAGAAAGCTGATTCTTAATATACTGCTTTGGGATGGTTTGCTGTATCAACACTTCTATATTGCTGCCTCCTCCCAGTCTGATGAAGTCCACTTAATTATATTATTTCAGCTGAGATCTGAAAGACCTGGATGAGATAATGATATTGGTATAAAACATTAGCATTATCTAAGGTGTTTAGACAGTGTAATGGAAGGTTCTAAATGAAACCTAAAAGCCTTGGTCCTGGAAGAAGGACAAATTGGAAAGGTATGAGTAATTTTAAGCGGTTCTTAAGAGCTGCTTCCTATAGATGGCTCTCCTTATTCCATCACAGAGAGGGTGCTCCTCTACTGTCAGAGTCCTAATGTTGAGGACACACTGAGTTTTGACAGCTAGCTCCATCTGCAGATGCCAGTTCTATGAAACATAGTTCGCCTGGATGTACCTGGGGCTGCCTTTTAGATATCAAAGGCTACATTTCTTAGACATCATAGCTCAGTAGCATTAAAATGCTGAAAACTGTTCTGAGGGGGCTGTAAAAAGGGCAGCTGCACGTTTCAGCATACATTACAAGCTTGTGTTTTATGCTGACGTGCACCAGGCAATGCAGTTTTAAACATGGTCACCAGCCACTGTTAATTAATAAAAAGAGCTCTTTTCATTTAGTTCAGAGCAGCTTGTATTAGCAAGCAATGTTTATTGGCTCTCAGTATAGAGCATAGAACAGCGTGTGAGAAGCTTTTGGGAGCAGAAATGTAGGCTTCCCTTCACAAAGTCCCCCAGGGTTGCCTTTATTTTGTTTCCAAAGTGACCTGTTTCTGCAGTGTCCTGCCATCAGCACAGAAACTGGCAAGTCTGCTGTGGGCAAAACTACAGAAAAGGTAATTTGTGGATTGCAGAGGAAGTGCTCTGCATCAAAGTAGACACTAAGTACCTCTCATTTGGAATTTTATACATAGAGTAAAATACAACAGCAACAAATGATGGTATGCTACTTTTTTAGTAATGTAGGTACTGGTGCTTTGTGTTCTTGTACAAGTCATTTAAATATATATATATGCATATGTGTGCACACTTCAGGGTTTTTTTAACAGTCATGTGACAAGGTTTCCTAGAAATGTCAAAATGCCTGGGCTGTGAAATTCTGAGAAAATTCTGTGCAAATGCCAACTACATCTTTATTAACACTAGGAGCAGTGTGTGGCTTTTGAATCTAAGGGTTATTTAATCACTACCAAAAGCAGGAATCTAAATATGAACCAATAATTGTACTAATTAATAAAATTTAACAGACAAGAACTTGAAAGCTATTTGACTAGTATGCAGTTAAGTTGTGATGTGATCAGTAACATCAGCTGAGAATCTTCAGGTGTTCACTGCACATTTGTGCAAGGTATTTTACATTTGTTGACTGATAAGAACACTCAATTTGCAGTGTTTCCTAAGGGGGTCCTGCATCCTACATTCATTTCCCTTTTTATACCCCATCCAAGTGTTTCTGGATTAGCAGGCTATGCATCCATCATCATGCTAGTAATGCCTGACCCTTAAGAAGCCTGAGGAGTTATCCCTGTAAATACAAATACTTGTAAACATGAAATGTGTAATCAATAAGAAATCAATGAAAACAGTTTCATTATACTTTAGAAATCCCTTTTTGTGCCATGATTCAGGGTAAGTATGTGCAAGATTCAACAAGATTGTAAAGTACAAAGAAACATCAGAGACAGACAATGAATCAAAGTAGTATATAAAGGCACATTTGTCATCTGTGTCTGAATGACAGCATTGTGTGTTGGCAGGCTGAGTTCTGTGTGGGGATTTCTGTGTACCTTCCACTTACCATGAAGTCAAATCTTACTTTGCAGGGTTTGAAAATTACCGCTTTGTGTGTGTAACCTACAACTCTGTGTTCAATAAAAGCACGCACGGTTTTTATGTGTTCTACGAAATACTTAGATCCACTGCTAGATCCAGTGTTTAGAAGGAGGAGGCTGGGAGTTGTGCACAGGTGATCTGTAGCTCCCGCAGGCGACAGCCCTGAAGAACTCTGCTGTTGACACCAAGGAGAGCGGTGTAAAAGGGCCCTTGCCTTAGTGTTCCACCCAGTTCTCATTATTGAGCTGTTTACAGGATGGTTTCCAGAGCAAAGCATGGCAAGGACAGAATCTGACCCGCAGTGAATGCTCACTCAGTTACCGGCCTCCTGCTACCTTGTGGGAGAGTGTTGCAATGAATAGTGCGTGGATGTGCCAGCGAGCTATGCAAATGTTATGTAACTCACACTTTGGAAAAAGAAACACTGTCCATTCATTTATGCCGTAAAGGTTTGAGTCTTTAAATTTACACTTGACAACTCTATAGGTATCTGTACAATTCATTTACAATTACACATTTTTGAACTTACTGTAAATGGAAAACACTGCTGGGGCTATTACTGCTTTGCACTAGGAGGAGTTTACACGTAGTCCATCAGGTTGTGCTACAAAGTGGAACTGGTGGTTTTCCTCACACATTGTAGGTATTGGCAAAATCTATTTAAAAAAAGCCAAAACAACCCACCAAAGATGAGAAAAAGGAAAACGCTGTGGCTTGCTAATATTTTAAGGTGATCTTGGTAATAACTTGTCTTCCATGATATGATTCGACGGTGTCCAGAAGACTAGAGGCTTTTCTTTCCCGAGCGAGGTCCTCCCCCTACAGCCGCCCGGTACGGGGGTACCCAGCCGGCACCGAGCCTTTCGGCTCCCGCGCTCGGGACGTGCAGAAAGAATTTGTCCTTTGTGGGCAGCGCCGCCTGCAGCTGCACGCCCGGGACGGCCACCGGCAGCGGCCTCGGCGGCCGGAGCACCCCCGGTGGCTGAAACAGCCCCGGTCCCTGCGCTCGCCGCCAGCCCCCCCGGCCGGGAGACAGATGCGCGGGAGAGGAGCTGCGAGGGCTGCAGGACCCGAGCACGGACCGAGGGCCGGCAGCAGCTCCCCGGCCTCCTTCCCGCGGGATACCGCTCCCGGAGCGGCGCCCGCCCCGCAGCCCGGAGAAACCCGCGGCACGGCAAAGGTAGGGAGCGGGACGCGGGCACCGGGACGCGGGCACCCCGCAGCGGCCGTCCCGAGCTGCCGCCACGCCCCGGCAGCGGGAGGCGCTGCGCTCCCGGCGCCTCGCTCTGCCTCGGGGGGCCCGGGTAGGCACCGACCGGCACCTGCAAGAGCGGGGAAGGGGTCTGAGCCCCTTCCCTCCTTCTCCCCAAGCTTCTCCAGCCCCGCCTTTCAGGTGAAGAGGAGGTGATTGCTGGCTCGAGGCATGTCTGTTAATTGCGTTATCGTCTGAAAGAGAGGTGAACTTTTAAAGTTTAACTGAAGTTTGCTTTGGGATTTGCTTGTTTCCTCTCGACTGGAACCTTCAGAATTTAAGTATGCTCCGGGGCTAATATAAAGTGATAATGGCATTTAGTGGGGGTTTCATTTTGCATCCTTACAGGTAATATTCTGAAGCCTAACTGAGGTTTCGTTTTTATTTTAAAAAACATTCATTTAAGCCTGTACTCGCTGTAATTTTGACAGTGTTTTGTTTTTCACATACCTTTCCTTGAGGTGTGCTTTGCTACATGTAACATGCAAGCTTCTTAGCTTCTTTGCTACAAAAGCTTCTTAGCCTTGAAGAGACGACTACTGTGATTAATCTTCACCCATTTCAGGTTCAGGCCCTTAGTGTTTACTATGTTTACTATACATAAACTAGATGCAGAATCAAATATTAAAGTATCCAAGTGTTCCCAGTCCATAGTAGAAACAATTACATTTATTATGTGGAAAAAGAGATCCCAACTGTAGTTGTTTAAAGGTTTATACATCTGGCTGTAATACTCAATCTACTTCAAAATTCCATGAAAATTCTATATGAATCATGCCTTATTTTCAAACTAATGTAATTTTACTCTGAAAATATTCATAGCATATTAAAGCAATATCCATGTCCTGGCTTAGACTAACAAAAGCCATAAAGTTCAATATGGAAGCAAAGCATTTATCCTCATTTCACCCCTCTATTCTGGGTTTCTAGGCATTTCTTCTCACAAATGATGTAGTTATTCATTGTTTGACCCTTGCAGGGCTTTAGGTTTAGTGAAGTTAGTAAATGCCAGGTGACCAAGTTCTGTTCCTAGCTGCTTCAGACTTTACACCATGGTAACTTTGTTTCAGAGCTGTCACCACCAAATTACCTGACTGTAACTGGAGCCTGAATTTGTTCAATAGCTCCTGTCACTTTTTTTTTTTGCTTTTCCAGTTCAAGTCAAAGTTTTTAATACAGGATTTGTGTTGCCCTGAAAACTCAGCTTTGGAGCCTGTTGACATAGTTTCTAAAGAATTTCCTCAGGACAGTAACTATAAACAGAGATATGTATGCATTCCTTCTGTTACACGTATATTGATGGACATCTCTCATGGCCAGTGTGGTTAGAAAGGTGTTATCCTGATTACCCAGTCCCTGGCCATGGTCAGAAAGCTATAAATCGTGAGAGAAGAAATAAAGTTTGCTTCTTCTTCACCATATCTTGAGCTGCATCCGTGTGACTTATTTCGTGTCCAACAGTGACAGATTTGTATGCAAATTGGATAATGCAGCTTAATTGACTCTCCTCTTTACTTGGACTTGCAGAATTGGAAATATGCTTTTAGTAGAGACAAGAAACCACAGTGCTGTTTTGTGTGGCTAAAAGCTATAAGCTTTCAGTCCTGGTGACTTTTTAGTGGAAATCCTGATATGACAGAACTAAAGGCTTTAGAGGAACTATTTTATGTGTACACACATAAATAAACTTGTAAAGTTCAGATAAGAAAGGCTTTTAAAGTGTTACAAGAATTCTAGCAATGACATTCTGATATATAATATAGGAATATAGAATATAGGAAGCTTATATTTTCCTTTCTGGTGGCTGGACTTCAGAGGCTTCACTGGTTTCTGCATGCGGCTTCCTCTTAGTGTGAGGTGGGCTCCACCATGGCCAAGGACACCAAGGAAAGTTGCAGGAAGCCTATAGAGAGCTGAAGGGGTTTAGCACAGGACAGAAGATTTACTGTTTTGTAAGTCAGGGCTTGGTTTGTTCTTATTCTGTGTTAATGCATATTTAAGGGGGCATTAAGGTAAAGTTTGTTTTCAGTATGAGAACCTACAAAGACATATTTTACATTACTAAAGTATGTAAAGGGAGAATGCCTCATCTGATTTTTCATACAGAAATTTGATATTCAAGTATGAATGGAAGCAGATTGTCAAAGTCTTACTTAAATGTTGTTACAATACTTTTAAGTGGAAACAGATTTTATAACACTTACCTGAAGTATCACTTTTCATAACACCACCCTTATTTTGGAGAAAACATGGTTTAATACCTAATTTTGTTTATGAGACTCAACTGCTTGTTACATGAAGGGGAAAATTAGAAGAAACATCCTGAAGTTTTTGCTGAGCAACAGCCTAGTCTAAACATTATAGAAAGGTTAGAAGTTTGTAATTGTAGTTTATGTCACTATATTTCTCCACTGTGTTGCCATTTCATTTATCATTTTTCCAAGTCAACTTTAATTGATGTGTTTTATTTAGAATTTGGAGCGTGATAGATTTGCACTGACATGCATACATTATGTAATTCCAAGAGGTAGCCATATGCAGTAATGATTATGAAAAACCATAAAAAGGGAGAGTGTATTTAGGCTGAGATGACTGAATCACCATTCTTTCCAGTGGAGGTACTGGCTGAAGAAGCTCATCTTTCTGAAATGTGCCATTGTATAGTGCATTGAAACGATGTGGCAAGGTCTGAAAGCTGTGAAGCTAATCATTCCTGACTAGCAGCTGTGGACATGGTGATAAAAATTTCTTTTAATTTTAATTCAGAGCTTAAAATAAAGAATGCACCTTGGTAATTACCAGATAAAGTAATTTGGCTTGCAGGAATTACAAAGGTAAGAGAAAAGTCCCCATGTTAAAACGTCAGGAGGATAATTTTGCTTGTAACAAGCGGGAGTGAGTGAAAGTCAAGGACACTCATTACTTTGGTATGGTATAAAGGAAAGAACGTGCTGGAGTAGGAGTGATTAGAGATGCTACTGTGCAAAAGCTGGAGCCAGTTCTGCAGAATTTGACTTCTCACATATTCTACCCTTAGCACTTCAGCCATTCTTTATAGAGGAAGATGCTGACTTAAATTCGCTGATCCTGAATGGCTGCTCATCTTTTTTTTTTCTGTACAGAAGAGGAGCATGTAGTCATAAATTTTATTGTTCCTTTAAGCAGACTTCTTCATCTTTTTCAGTCCTTTTCACAATATAATAAAAGATACATTCTGAAGTCTTCCCAGTATAAAGTAGTGTATTTACACGTGCTGATGTATTTTAGAAATCATTTGCTCAAGATTTAAATACGTTTTACCAAATATTGCTTAAATCTTTATCTTTGAAAGAATGGAAAGGCTTTTCCAGTATGGAACTAGAAGACAAGTTGCAAATCCTACGTGTATCTGACAGTCACCTCCTGTGTCATCAAAGACAAATTAGTGAAGGGTTCTGTGCCTGGGCTTTGCAGGTAAAATGTGGAGTAAAAATCACAGATTCACAGAATATTCTGAGTTGGAAGAGACCAACAAGGATGATCAAATGCAGCTGTTAAGTGAATGGCCCATACGGGGATTGAGCCCACAACCTTGGTGCACTTAGCACCATGCTGTAATTGGGATGTCCTGAAGCTCGCTCAAAAAATGAAACACTGTGTTATGCCCAGTGAATGGAAGCTGTGTAAGTTCTCAAAATGGTTCATGGAGTTGTAGATTGTATTTTAAGTCATGCCTGTAAAGCTGGGGTAAGCCTTTCTGGTCAAAATATCTAAACACAAGAGTATCCACTTACATGGAAATCAGTACTTTTTTACATGTTTATTTTGCAGATGTTATCAATACACTGTTTTACTTGATGTGATTCTAAAAATTAGATTGCTTTGTAAAATACTTTGGTTATAGAAATCCCTGTACAAGTCAAAATTATTGCAAGGATCTCACAGAAGGCAGCATTTGAGTACTGAAGATGAGTGGTGCCACATGTGAAATGTGGACATTACAAATAGACTTTCCAGGAATAACATCACATTGCTACCCACATGCATCTGTGGGTAGTTGGTTAAGCTTTTCCAGAAAATTTCACAGACTAGCTAGGTAAAATTCTTAAACTAGTTGGAATTTGCCAGTTAGTGTCTCTAAGTGAAACCACCTCCAAAACACCAAATTTGGACTAGCTGCTCAGGTAAAGCCATTGTTTTTTCCTTTTTTTTTTTTTTTTTTTTTTTTTGGTTGGGTGGTTGGGTTTTTTTCTTTTTCACATTTTATGTTTTAGTAAATTGAGGATTAACATAGTATGAATATTATTTAATAGCAGAACTGGAAATAGGCTGCAAGTCTGCTGATTTCCATCCATAGTGTGTGGGCAGTGGAAAAAGAAAATGGAAATTTACAACATCTTTCCTAAAACTCAGTAGAAAAGGGTGGAGTAAACCGATCAAACTGTACAATCCCAGAGGACCTTTAATTGCTAACAGGAACAGTTTATCTGGAAATGGTTCTGATACCCATTCCTTCTCCTCTGGTGGTTTTGCTGCCCATGAAGCAGCAGCCTCACTGTGCTCTACAGCTCGGTGTGTTAGGATAAAATACTAGGTTGTGATCCATGGAAGGCAGCTGGGATTTGGGACAGAATCCCAAACATATACTGGATATAAGCTGATGACTTTTCACTTCCAAGTATTCATTTCTTTGCTTGTAAATGTGCATGTGTTTTATGGTGCATGTTTTGCTGGCATGAAAACTAACACAATTATTTTCTTCAGTTTTTGGGGGTGACTTTAGAACTTCAGCTGTTTGTGCTTTTCAGGATTCCAGCACAAAGCGACCAAATGTGTTACTGTAGGTGTCCTATTTTAGGACAAAGAGGTGTTAGTGAGAGTAAAGTATGCACAGGTTTGATGCCTCCTGTATTCTCACTCCCACATTTTTATGTACATTGTGAGCAGATTTTACAGTAGATCTTGAAATGCAAAATTAACTTCAAAACTGGTAGGTTTTTTTGTGTGTTGGTTAAGATGGTGCATTATTTAGAACATTATGTAGAATAGCTGTTTCACTTAAATGTTATTAATGATCCAATACCCACAGATAGGTGCATTATAATAACTTTAAAACATTTGAGAATTGGTAAAACAGACCTTGGGTTTGTTCCTTTTCTGCAAAAGTTTCTGGAGTGTTTCAAATTTTACTCTATAGTTTTTATATAAATGATTTTATAAGACACTTCAGAGTCTCTTCTTACAAAACCTTTGTTGTTGCAGGTATTTTTATTATTTCTTCAGTTTAGAGGAAGTTGATACATATTTCAAAATAAATATCCCAGCTTCTCCAAGTAATTCTTTTATAAATAAGCTAAAAGTCTTTAATATTGGAAAAATGCAAACTATAAAACTTGTCAAAATCCTGTGATTCTATAAAATTATCTACTGCTTTTTGGAACAAAGCATACATAGTTATGTGGACAAAAGTAGCTTTGTGGAGTAGAACATATTCTCATGTTTTTTGATCATTTGTTCCTGATGCTGAAGATTAGTGTACAAAAATCAGTCAGAAGTAGAGAGCGCACAATCTAATGCCTGTGCCTTGAATTCAGTTGAGTTTTTTGAAATAAATTATTATGTTATATTCTTGTTATAGTAGGTGGTAGTCTGTAGTAGCTGCTAAGTGGAAAGTTGTGTAAGAATTTTCTCCATCGTTTTATGTCTGAATGTTGTCTTTGCATATTCACAATTTAATGAAATATTCTCCTTTCCCAATGAAAGTTTTATGTTTGGTTTTAGTCCAGAGGTTGACTTTCCTGGAAAGCTTATGGGAAAATATTTTGGCTGGTTTTGATTTAAAAAAAAAATAAAATTGTATGCTTTTCCCATTTGAAATGTAGCTGGAGAAAGAGACTGGTGTTACATAAATACAACTGTATAATTCAACAGTTTTAGCCTGGACATTTCTCATTGAGGGTTTAATTACTTTGGAAATAAAAGATTGAAAAAGTATTATAAAATTCTGATGTCTGTTTCTAGTTTACTCTTAGTTGCTTTAAGCCGTTTTGAAAGACTTGCATCCTGGTTGTTACCATTTGGTGAGGCTTGCACCACTGCACTCATAAACTGTTGTAAATTAGTACAAATTAATAAATACCTACTACAATTACAGCTGCCTTCAGTGGTATGAGGTTTCCTTGGATGCTTGGTTAGGCCTTAAGGGAAATACTTAATACCCACTATGTAAAGCAGTTTTTATTACTCATGAGAATTAGACTTTTTGCTGGTGGATTGCAGCATTGATTACAAGATCCTTGATCACATGTGAGCTTTGTAACCTGAACACTCTAATGTGTTGGAAGAAGTCTGCCTCTCAGAAATAGGTCCTGAAACCCCAATGCTGTAAGTACCTATGAGAGTGGGTTCCTGATTTGCTCACCAAATAAAGATGGATTATTCACATCCTCAAGGTTTCTACAGTTGTGTGCAGGATTGTAGACATTAATAATGTAATACCTGACATCTCTGTAACAAGTTTTAAAGCTTTATATAAGATTGTGATACCTAGTATTATTAGATCTGGTTGTTCTGTAACACTTCCCCTTTTGGGCTTTTAAAGAAAACATGTCCAAGACACTAACAATTTGCTTAATTTTCCTTAAAACTTGCTATAAGATTTGTAAGGTCCTAAAGCATCTTAAAATCTTTCCAGTGTTTAAATGAAGCCCTGGATGTAGGAACTGTGAGACAAGTCTTTTTGTTCATAGTAAATTGCAATCTGACGTATCCTGTTACTGAAGCCAGCTGTGAGTGTACCCAGACAGAGTGATTCAATTCCAGAGTTTCTGTGTGTCGCTTCTGACTTGTAAATGTCAGTTCAATTTGTAAGCTTAAGCTTCCATTTAATCTGCAGCAGGCCTTCCTGTAAGGGAATGCAGATGCTGAAAAGCGAAGCAAGATCTAGCATTAACTACAGAACTTAAGGCTTATTAAAAATGAATGCCATGGCTCTCATCAGAGTAAGAATTTAGTTATGTTGTGGCTATTTCTTATTTAAAATGTGCATATATATATATATATATATATATATATATTTTCTGAGGCTTTTTTTCTGGTGTGTTTAAGAAGTGACTTTCCAAGGTAGAATTCGACCTGAAGTGCACATCAGAATGGTCAATAATACAACGGTGGTATAATATATGTATTTTCTTAGAAGTCTGAGTATTGTTAGGTTACATATTTTTTTGTATTTCGTTGACTAAGCAATTATCCTTTAGAAAATGCATTCACCTTTAGTTTTCCAAAAAAGTTTTGCTTGTCTTTTCAGAATAGTTTTAAACTTGGTTGAAAAAAAACCCCAAAACCCAGATATGTGACCTTACTTGGCACAGGTCACACATCTTGGTTTTCCATCTGGTTAAGTAATTCAGTTGAAAAATGAGCTAGGCAACAGAGCCATTTTTGTCATTTTTGCAAGTGCCTTACAAAAATACTTACTTGAAATGCTTTCACTTCACACTTCTTCATAGCTACCTTCCTGCCCAATTCTAAACACAGCCCTCTGTCTTCACTGCATTTTGTGTCTCAGAAAAAGATGAATAGCAGTCTCTAAGCTTGCATACAGAGAAACATTCAGGAAAAATATTCTAAATTACTACATGGACATTCTGTATTATGAATTTGAGCTGACTTCAAAAGTTTATCAATTAAATGACAATCAAATCTGTTATGGATTCTTTTATTTGGAAGTGACTTTTGTTTGTAAATTCTAAAGTAAATTAAGTTAAATTTACTTCTTAAGTAAATTAAATGAGCATTTTACAGTCACTTTTAAACTTCAGTTATGGTTTAACTAATAAATTTTAAAAGCTTTTTCAAATTAATCTTCCCAAAAGTTCTGGCTGATAAACCCTTCTAAGTTGTGGTAGGGTGATTGCAGAGGTTACTAGGTCTAGTTCTCTGTTCTGCTCCTCTCCTCAGTCTGCTGGGCAAAGAGCAGCAGAAGAACATGGATGTTTGTTGAGCAGCCAAGGTGATTCACAGATGGTACATAGCACAATCTTACCTTCAGAGAAAGCAAGTACAGGGACTGTGAACTAGGGAGGCACAAGGCATGGACAGATTGCTTATTGTGCTGCAGCAAGGGCCATCTTTTGCAGAAAGTGGGGCAGGCAGCAAAAATGGGCAACATCTGCAGTGTTCCCTGACATCTTTAGTTGTAGGTTTTGGCAGGACTTGCTCAGTAGCAAGAACATCTCTGTAAATTATCTGTCTACAAACAGTGAAGTGGGAATGTGGTCTTTCCTGGAAATCTGTGATGAGTTAAACTGTATAGTAAGGTGGTTTTAATAAGGTGTGGGGTTTTTTTGGTTGTTGTTGTTTTTTGTTTTGTTTTGTTTGTTTGTTTGTATTTTACTGATACTGAAAATACTTCTTCCAAGGGAATTTGCTGGGGAAAAAGGCAGAATGTACAAAACACGCATTGTTCAACACTAACTCCAGTTTTCCGTGTTACTGAGCATTCTTGTTCAATGTAAATTATACTGAATTATAATGCTCATTATACTGGACTGTTCAGCTCATTGCATGTGGAAGTAGTCATTGAGTGTTTGAATTTGTATTATATATTCATACCCTCAATTAATACAGAGTAATTTCTTTGTGTAGATAGCTTTTAGAGTCCTTTTCTTCATTCATGCAATTCTTGAATGTATTCTTGAATATCTTTCCACACTTTTTAAGCAGTACAAAAGTCTGCTTCTCATGTGGACATTCCTGTTTCCAAAGATCCTCACACAGTGAGGCCATCCTGGAGAAATTGTGCAAGAGGAAATTTTGAATGCAGTTAGTGGTGGGATAAGGCAAACTTCCTTCTCTGGAGTTATGATTATATTCTGTACAGATTGATTTGGATGAACATGTGGAATCTTTCTCGTTTATGTGGTTCTGGCTGGGAACACTGACTGCTTTTCAAACTTAGTGTGTAGTAATGCATATTGAACTTCTTTATAACCTGTAAGTAGTTACACATCACTTTCTTCTCCTGTAATCTAGACCAAATAATCTGGAATTTTCCTGGTAGTAACCTGCAAAAAGCTCCAAAATATGCTCCCTTAAACATTCCTGATGCCTCCCAAACCAAATAGTCCCTTTTGACTAGAGAAACAGATCATGTTTTTTGGCATGGGCTCTGCTCCTGACCTCAGAGAAGCAGTCATGAAAATGAATTGAAAGTTCAGAGCAGTTGGAAGCAGCTTCTTTGGAATTACTACTAGACGTTGGTTTCTGCTTTCTTTTGAGGGTATCTGGTTTTGTGCTTGGGGTTCTTCTGTAAAGGCTGGTGTAAGTTGTCTTCATAGACTTGCAACAATTTCTATTCTGTATTTTGCTCAGGTAAATTAAATGTTTCCTCCTTACAGTGCATTGGGACTTCTAAAACTTGTTTTTAGAATGCAGATTTTTTGCTTACTTGCATTCTGTCATCATTGCAGAGCTGAGTACTGGCCCATTTTGCTTTCTGTGTTGCATTTTATTCTGGCAAATATAGTATAATACGGAAATTTGTCCATATTTGTTTGTGTCAGTTGACATTTTCAGATACATTGAAAAAGTACAATAGAACTCAAGTGTTTCAATATATTTTAAAAGAAAATCTGTAGGTAATTGAAAAAAATAATTACTTGAATTGTTATAATAATAACAACAATAATAATGTATATATAATGTAATATATACTGTAATTAATATAATCAAATGTTTATAGCTGATGAAGAGAGGAGAGCTGATGACATGAAGGGACAAATGTTGCATGTACAGTCATTGTACATTTGTATGGCAGTAGATTTTCAGATCTTTCCAGTGTTCCATGAGATGAAGATGGGAAGAAAAAACCAAAACAAAACAGGTAAAGTGAAATTATTTGGTTTATTTATTTATTAAAATAGTAGTGGACTAGGAAGAGAACTCCCATTTATTTATTGGAAAAGTGGTGCTGCTTTAGCAGTATCACTCTGACACTCATTAAACTGTCAGAAGAAAATGAAAAATACTGGGGAGTGGAGGGATGTAGAAAGCACTCAAACACAAGAAAGTTTCTCACATGCCTGACTATTCATCCATTGCAAGGGACTGTGTGAAGATTATGCAGAACGAATGAACTGGTTGGTGCCTGTTTGCCTTAGGAGGTGGAGCTCCTCTCCTTCCTTACCTTGCTCTTCTTAGAGGAATTGCCCTTGCACTCAGCTTTGAATAGAAACACCTTCAGCCTGTGTTTCTGTCTCTGTTCTCCTCCTGGCCACTCACCAAGTGCTGCTGCTTTTATCCTACTTTTAGCATTTATTAGCTGCATGATTAGCTGGATAGTAGACATGGACCAGCTGGAAAGGAATCAGGTGTTTTTAGGCTCTGCTCAGTGCCCAGACTTTGCAGATCATGTGCCTGCACCAGTGCTATTCTGGCACAAATAGAAGTCAAGACCCTCTTTCTTGTTTATGGGGTAAGATAAAATTACATCAGTTTTAGCTTAAAACTGTGCCCCGAGCATGTGGCTGGATATGATGCTGTCTAGTACAACTGCCATGCTCATAGGAAGAAAGGGATTTCTATTACATTTCTGTGCCAATTCAGATACTTCCTCAGTTCCTGGGGAAAATGGTTTTTGTTTTTTGGAGGCTGGCAGAAAACTGACTAAATCTTCTGTCAGATCAGCCAGCGGAACTGTCTTAGTGTTTACACAGTTACCTGGTCTGGTGGAGAAGAAGCTAAGGAGGAGAGAGGTGAGGGGGAAACAGGCAAGTAGGAGCTCTTCTTTTAGGGGAAGTCCACAGATGCTCCAGATTGGAAGGTGTTGGAGACAAATCTAAATATTTTGCATAACAAAGTACAAATTTGAGTACAATTTCAGTTAAGGGTATGTTTCTTTCTGTCCCCACAGTTCTAATGACTTGCCTTTGAATCAAAAAATTGGTCTTTTGTCATGCAGGGAAAATTTAGTAGGAATTATAACTACTTTGTCATTAACAAAACAAACCACTGTTTCAATTATTTTGAATGCTTCTGGTTTTTTTTTTTTTTTTGTGTGTTAATAAAGTCAGCCTTAATCATCAGATATTGTAGTATCTGCAGAGATTAGCTGACTTGGGTCTTAAAACCAAATGTAAAATAATATGAATAATAGTTCACTGAATAATTTTATTTATTGAATAAAACATTAGATTTTGTTACATAGTATACATGGACATATTTTTATTGGCAAAACAAAATAAATTACAATTCTAATATCTCCTCAGATCTGAAACTTATACTTGATTGTTTTTAACTTTTGAATACATTGATTTTTTTTTTTTTGTTACAGATGACTCAGATTCCCATCAGCTTACTAAGTGTGTTAATTTACAGAAGCTGTAAAAAGCAGGCATTAATGTCATAGAGTGTGCAGTGTGCCCTTCAGCGCTGATTACATGCTCATTACCTCTGACTCCCCTCGTGTGTGTGGTTTTTATTCTGGTTCTTTATTCTCAAAAGACACATGCATGTGCTACTTTTTCCTGAGTTGCTGCCAGGGGATTAAGGGAGCTGTGATAGTCCTGCTGTCCATTAGCTGAGGAGATCCCACTAGTGAATGAAAGGGCGCAGGGATGAATTAAATCACAAGCAGAAGCTGGACTGGCACAATGTGTAGAGGGATCGAGGGCATGCATATGGTGATATCCTTGGGGTGTCAGGAGGGAATTTACAGCCCCTGAGGACTTGCCTCATCCAGAATATTGGTGTGTGTGGATTTACTGAGCTCCTGCCTCTCTACATCCATCTTCTGGATGAAACACTCATTTGACATTTGCATGTTCATTATCTGTTCCCTTCCCTTGTCCCTCTGACAGAAGAGTTTGGGATATAAAGCTGTTAGTTCAAGCTCAACTCAGACAACCTGATGACATTAAGAACAAGAAAAAGGGGGATGTGTTCTGAGAAAACATTGAGTTTTTTGTTCACTAATATTATTTTAGGTTTAGGACCACTGCTTGTACTTGAGTAGTACAAGCAGCACCAACTCAGCAAGTTTGTTGATGATACCAAGCTCTGTGGTGAGGTCGGCAGGTGAGGATGGAAGGAATGCCATCCAGAGGGACCTGGACAGGCCTGAGAGATGGGACTGTGCAAACCTCATGAAGTTCAACAAGGCCAAGTGCAAGGTCCTGCACCTGGGTTGGGGCAAACCTAAACATGGGTACAGGTGGGGAGACAAGTGGACTGAGAACAGCCCTGTGGAGAAAGCCCAGGGGGAATTGGTGGGTGAAAAACTGAATGAAAGCCTGTTGTGTTCTGGGCTGCATCAAAGGAAGAGTGATGCATGTTGAGGAAGGGGATTCTGCCCCTCTGCTCCACTCTTGTGAGACCCCACCTGGAGTGCTGTGTCCAGCTTTGGGGGCCCCAGCATAAGAAAGATATGGATCTGTTGGAGCAAATCCAGTGGAAGACCTGATAGTCTGATGAAGACCATCAGGGGTCTGGAGCACCTTCCATATGAGGCCAGGCTGAGAGAGTTGGGGTAGTTCAGCCTGAAAAAGGCTCTGGGTAAACCTAAGAGCAGTCTCCCAGTACCTAAAGAGAGCTCAACTGTGCCGTGTGAACCACAGATATTAAAGTACACAGTGAAGCTTTGTGAAGCTGGACAACTTCCCAGAGCAGTTGGTTTTTCCCCCCCTACTTCTTCATTAAACTTTAAACAAATAGTTAAATGTATATAAAGACTTTTACAAAGAACACTTTTAAAAGTTCCCAAATCCTGTTGCCTTCCCAATAATCTTTATTTCAGAAGAGGAAACTTGCTGGTTCTAATGTATGGAGCTGAGTTCTATTACATTCTTTTCTTTTTTATTGTGTCAGGGTTGGTAAATTTGAGCTTTGAAGTCATGACCATAAAGGTTTGAGTGTATTTTTGTAGGAAGGACAATTACAGACACAATAATTGATTAATCACTAATTAAAATCAGGTTTCATAATGTTTTTTAAATAGTGTAGATTTATGTTCCAAATTTGCTTATCATGTGATACGTTACCATGAAGAACAATGCTGTAAATGCAGGGAATCAAAACTGCACTTGTCTAAAGTCTGTGAATAGCTGAAGGCACCCCCAGAACACGTGCTTGGAACATCACTGCTGGACCAGGAGAGCAGCCACTGCTGAGAGGTGAGCACTCCAGCTGCCTCTGGAAGGTCCAGGAGTTTGTCTGCTTTTCTGATAGTTTACTATTATGATCTGCTCTGAATCTGTGCTGAATTTTAATGTCACACCATTCTTAACTCTGTATAATTCAATTAGTTTCCAATGTGAGGCCTATGAGCTTTCATAGATAGAAGTGAACATTCAGTACAGGGCTACAAACTGATTTTGCCAGGCAGGATGGCAAAAACCTTTTTGCAAGGTGGCTGAAGCATGTACTGCCATTGTGCAGCAGCTCCCTGCTTTGTTCTGGGTTCAACAGAATTTGAAATAGCTTCAGTTTCAACTAGGAGCTCAGTTCATACTTGACTTTACATGAAACAGTTGTAAAATTTTTAATGTCTGACTTTTATTTCACTTGAAATGGGTTGAAAGCATCTTGGGAAAATAGATAAATCTCCTCATCTTTCACATGTAATGTTAAAAGGCATTTGAAGAGATCAATGCAAAGTCTTATGAGATCCATAAACCTTTTTGATTGCAGAAGGAAAATGTGTTCATTTCTGAAATCTCTCTGAGAAGTGGAAAAGAAAAATAGGTCATTAATCAAACATGGAACAGAAAGTGTGAAGTTACAGCTTGCAAATTATTTTTGTTCAATGTACTTTTAAAAGATGAAGACAGAAGCACTTGTAACCTTTGTAGCTACAGAATTGCAGTTCTCTTTAAAGCATTTGCAGAAGATGCATATTTGTGCTACGGTTTTCAGTTTTCAGATGAAGAAAATATGCTTGCTTACTTGTTGACCTTTGCAGAGCCCTCTCTCAATAGGGATCTGTAGCGCGTGTTTTTTCCCTTACCCTGATTTTTTTTCAAGGAGAAGAAAAAATGTTGAATAAATTTGGTATACTGTGTCTTTCTCAGGGGATAGATTAGTTGGTAGTTTTGGCTATGTCAGGGTGAAAATGAAACCTTGTGTTTGTGACAGTTGACCTGAGAGCAGCTGTCAAACATGTTTTTGAGTCATGGAAGTATTTGAAAATGTTCCTGTCAAATAATAGCATGTGAAGTTCTTTCCTGACCTTGGAAAACATTGCTTGTTTTAACAAAATAGTCTTGTGGCATCTCCTGTTTCTGTGAATTAGGACCAGTAGGGTTCTTCAAAATTAATCTGTTCTATCGTTAATATAATAAAACAATCCAATCCCCCATGTCAGAGCATCATAATTAATTTGTTCTAGTGTCAGTCTGCTTTCTTTCATGCTGCATTTCATTTTCTAATGGAGGTTACAGGAAGAGGGAAATCATAACAGGACACTGAGAATTGAACTCTAATTTACATGGGAAAATATAATAATAGTAAAGTAGCAGTAAATTTCCTTTGGGGAAAACAAGGTTTTCTTTGGTACAGTTCTTCTTGGTGAAGTTGTATGTTCTCTGACCTTGTCGTTAATGACCTCAATAGAATAATTCCATCGACTTAAATTCACTACAAGATTTAATGTATTTTCCTTTTTCTTATATCCCCTAGATAATTTTACTGATTTCATAGGAAACATAAATTTCATTTACTTTTAGATAACTAGCTTGTGGTAATTCTAGGATATTATGAATATTTCTAAAGCTTTTGCACAAATGTTCTGTAACTGAGGTAGGTGAATTGAAATTTTCATTCCATATTTAAAATAATTTACACTTCTTGTTCTTACAGTGACTGCAACACAGAAGTATCCTTTCAAGTCCCTGAAGAAATCCCCAAAGAAAGAATCCTGTAAGTAAACATATGGGAGTTAAGACTGTGTTACATACTCTATATTCTTCCTAATGGAAGAGTGAACAAGAAGTCACTATGTGGCTTTTCATATGTCCAGGTTGCCTTACAGAGCTCAGACAAAGGCTGATGTTATGCTTCCTAATTCTGTTAATTTAGCAGTGATTTTGGTTGCACATAATATTATAGTAAGGCAAATATAAAGGTGGACTTTGAAATGACATCTTGATATTGAATATCAGTTTCATCAGAGGGCATGTCTCTGCTATCAAACTTTATTCTCAAAACTTTTGCACAGTCTTTCTAAAAATGAAGAAGTTACAGAAATTAATGTATTTTTGTATGACTATTTAATATATTAGCTTTTATCTTACTGCAGCATTACATTTCTGGCCCTTTTTCAATTGCAGTCGTGCAGTGGATATAGAAAAACCTACTATAAATCATGGAAGAAACAGGAATAAAATAGCATAATACTTTGATATTTATTGTATTATCTCCCTAAAGAAAATGCTTCGGTGTAGATGAAGAATTGTCTCTCTTGCTGACAATGAGGATCCTTCAGGTTGAGAAACTTTTTAAAATTCACTTGCAAGAGCTGTATTGAGGCTGGCTAAAGTGTTGTAGAAGTGCCAGTGTAACCACTCAGTCCATACAAGTTACACTTTTATAGCTTAAAGAAGACAGTGGTTTTATCTTTGCCATCTCATTATCCTCTAGACACATATATTCCCTACTGCTGGCACAGGTAGTAGAGGTACCTGGACAATTTTGAGTGCATACTGGGGTCTAGGAGAATTGTGAGAGCTAAGTAACCTCATAATCTCCTGTGCAAGTTTCGTGTCTTTAATGGTGGCAGTGTTATGTCCAACGCTTTGCTGTTGCTAATACCAAAGGCTCTGTCTGTGCCTTTGTAAATACAAGATAGATAGGTCTTCAGCTAAACTAGAGGGGAGGTTTGGTGCTTTGGGGGGCTTTGCAGGGTTTTTTGTTTGCCTGTTTTGTTGTTTTTCTGGGTTTTTTCTTTTTGTTTGTTTTTTTTTTTTTGGAAAGCTTCTTTGCAGAATCTGGGTATGGAATTTTTTATGATACTGGTTGCACATTGAAAGAATAATTCTCTGGCATGTGTTTGTAAGTATACAAGTAATTTTTAAAATTTGAAATACAGAGAATGTACCTTTCTTTCACATCTGGATTGTGACTTCAGTTGACTAAATAGTGTTTCTAAGGTGTGAGAGTAACTTGCTGGTATTAGGATAAGCAAAGGAAATTAGCTACAATTTTATGCTAACTTCATTCTAATATTACGGCTGCTTGGATGAGAATCAGTTTCCCCTTAAAAATGGGAATGGCATTCATTCCGGGATAGCTGGCAAGCACCCTTCAATGGTAAATCCATTGTGGGATTATTACTGGTGGGAGTTGGAAGATTCAATAACACGTACTATACTGCTAAACTAAACTTTTTTAGGAACAGGAGCTCAGGATATTGGACATTACAGAGTGGATCAAATTAGTCTATCAGTAGAGTTCCTCTGGACAAAATGTAAAAGTATTCTGTCCAATTTTATGGGTTGCCACATCTGTTTTGCAGCTCTTTTCAGTGGAGGAATGGGTTAAAATCCTTTCTCAGATGGTGGGTAGGGAACTTGAAGTCATATTCTCTATATATTTTTTCTACAGCCTGTGGTAGCACTAAGGAATGTCTTGGTGTGGTTCACAGCTTATCTCCACAGGCAGTTTTGTTGACCCAGATGAAGGAGTGGGGCATGTGAATGAGTAAGAAATCTTGAGCTAATAACATCTTTTCTCCACAACATGATCTGAAGGTTTTTGTTTAAAGTGAATTAATTTTCCAGAGTGGAATGGGGTGGTCTTTCATGAACTTACCTGAATAGAAGCTCTATGGAAAAAAATACCTCTCTGGAGATAATTGTAGCATGGCCCATTAGTCACTGACTTTCATCAGTGGTGACTGAGAGAGCTGAATAATTTTGAAAACTGAAGGCTCTTCATCTATATATAAATAAACTTGTATCAATGGATATTATTAGTGGACGACTGAAAAGTTGTTTAAACCCACGAGTCCTTTAAAGTTCTACAGAAAGCAACGTAATAATATTTTCCAGATAGCAGTCTTAACTATGGAACTTAAGGTACTTTCTTCATGTAGATGTATCACCCAGTGCCTCAAATTAATTTTCTTTCCCATAGCTGGAGGTGTTTGGTAGACCTTATAGGCAGAGATTTGCAAGGAAGTTCTTTACTTATTTGAAATAATATATTATGGCTACTGTTAGTGAGCACTAGAGGGCTCTTTAGACTAAAGCAAAAGAATACAATGTCATGTTTATCATCAAGGATATGTCTGAGGCATTTTGGAATCTTGAATTAAATAATCACAACCACTGTTTTCATTAGAATAGTGTAAGGCTTCCCTTTTCAAGCAAAAATAAATCAATGTCTTTGAAAGGAGAGGCATATAGCCTGTTTTTATGTAGCAAGTGTTTGAATATTTGAGAAGCGTGGTCTTTATATGTAGGCATCCCACTGGTTTAAATTTTTATAAATTTTTTTGATTAGCAGTCAAGATTTTTTTCATGTTCTCTTTTCAAGTGGTTTATTTTAAGATATGTGCATGGCATATATTTCTTTCGGCTTGTCTGTCCATCGTTAAATGTCTTTCCCTAGGTGGTGGTTAGTTTAGCCCCTGTATTATGAAGCCCAAGTCTGCCTTGCAATCTAATAAATGTGATTGCTGTACGCAGAGGCGAATTTAAAATGTACCTATGCTTCTTTGGAAGTGTTTTTTATTCACTTTGAACTTGCTTTTCTTAAAAGGGCCAAACATTATACATTTTATTAACATAAAAAATGATTCTTAACTGGTCTGAATTTCTAGTGCAGCCTGGAAAGGCTTTGCCATTTTATACTGGCTGATATGTGAACTGAGTGTGTTTATTCCAGTGTTAATTGATGCCATTTGAGGGGAGAGGAGGAACTGTAAAACCTATTCTATGCAGATGGGAAAAAAAAGACATAAAAGAGGACCACTCTATAAGCTTGAGGGGAACAGTGGTCTTGTTGTCTTGGTTTACACAGCTTTTGTAGTCAGATATATTTTTTCATACGTCCTCTTGATTTTTCCTTATATAGGGTTCTTGTGCATAATTTGTTCGAGTGTTTTTCAAGGACACTGTAGTGTTGCAGAAGGTAGTTGATATTAGAGAAAGGGAGAGACATTAAAAATTGAAGTAGTTATTATGGAACCCAATTTACATCACTCTAGGTAGCATAATTTTTTATTGTCACAGGGAAGCCTGAAATTATGAACCAAAATTAATGCAACTGTGCTTTCAAATGTAGAGCTTTTACACAGACGCAAATGTACACTTGTTTCAATATGACTTTGTAGAGAACAATGAGTAGGCTGCTTATTTAGAAAAATGAAGGGCATTTTTTCCCAATAGCAAGTCAATCATCAAAGCAGCAAATGAGACTTTAAATAAAGGCTGAGAGATAGTTTATTTGTGGGACCAATGCACTAGAAACCAGTGGAGATTTTTTTTGTCTTAAATAATGTTGGTAGCAGCAACATAATTTTACTTGAGACACTGTCCTTCAAATGTTCCCCATTTTCTTGGATTTTCCTGGCCCTGATATACTGTTTCCAGTCACAGGTACATGCAACTTCTTTTTAGCCCTTGGTAGTGGTGTTTTGTACAAAACATTCTGCCTTTGAGTGGAATTTTTGGAAGTAAAGAAATGTAATGATGTAGTGGGCCCGAGAGGAGGGGATTTGAACTGTTTAAAGATCAGAGTGATCTATTTCCATCTGGAGTTTCTCTCAGGTTCCTGAGACTCAAAGTATCGATTGTTCAAAATGGGGCTATGAATTTACAAGCAGGAATCCTTCCTAGTCAGGAACTAGGAAGGGAACTCTGTTAATTGACCAGAACAGCTTGCAGAGAGAACAAGGAAAGAACATTGTGGTCCATTTTATAATCTTCTCTCCTCCAAGTCCCATCAAGCTTACTTTATTGTTCTTGTATGCTAGAAGGTCTCGGGGGAAGTGGGATAAAGAGGTAGATGGAGGTAGAATTGGGGCACTTTGCCTGCCAGGGAAAGAAGATACATTGTTGAAAAGCAATGGGCTGAGGGATCTGTGGAACTGAGGTCAGACTGTGAGGGGCAGTGGGGAAGGCTAGGGGCACAGGAGGCAAAGAAAACCTGCTGCAGGTACAAATTGTCCCTGACTGCTCCTAAACCCTCTACCCCTCCCAGAACCATCTAACTCCTTGCTGGTACCCACTCCCTAGGGATATTTGGGAATCCCTCCAGACCTGTCATGTCCTCGCCCTTTCTCCACTGCAGTCCAACAACTTCCCCACCTATCATAACCCCACTCCTATCACCTCTGCCCTATCTAAACCCCTGCTCTGCTGCTGTTTCCAAATATTGGTGGCACAGGAATTAGGACAGAAGTACTTAGTTTCTTCTCATCCTTGAGGCAGTAGAACTTAGTTTTATCCATCTTGCTGAGGTGCCTTGAAGTGACTCCATGGAGGATAGCATAACTCTCTTCCCCCAAACACTGCTAATATTAGACCTAACAATTATCAGAATCAAAGTAATTTCAGTTGTCTTTGAGGATGAATGCACTGTCTGTGTCGTTCAGTTTGCCACACACACTGAGTGAATTTGAGGTACGGACATTAGACTTCATTAAAATGTCTTCTGAACACTCTATGGCCAAAGACATGTCCGGCTGCTGTATTTCTATTTTTCATCACTGATGAAGATGCGTGTGGTGACTTAGATTAGAAGATGACAGTCTTGGATCTGTCTCAGCTGCTGCTTCTAACTATCATAGAACCAAAATAGCATAAGCTACAGCACAGTTCGCAGAGCTTGCAAAACACGCTTGCCTAGGGAAATTGCCAGCCAGGTATCAAATACTTTGGCAATGAGAAGGTTCCTTTGATAGAATCAGCAGTTTATTCCATGAGTGCAGTCTACAATTTAAGGAGAGCCTGTGTTGGCACTAAGCTGAACAAACTGAATGTTCAGTGAAAAGAATATAATGCATTTAAAAATTATTTCAGTCTTCTGTGTCATGGTTAGTCTATTTGACTAGGCTTTGTTTGAATAAAAAATAGAATGTAAAATAATGTGATTCTGGGAAGCCCAAGCTCATTTCCTAGCTCTATGAAGTTTTTGCTAATGTGACTCAATATATATGTATATGTAATTCCTACTTGAAATAACGTATTGTAATATTTTTAGCTTTTTCAATTCTAGGTTTTAGGGCAGGACTCAGATAATTGCCAAGAATTGCAGCATAACAGGAGGAAACTAAATTGTGACAAATAGAGTCAGGAAAGATTAATGTATTTCACATTATTAGAAGATAAAGGCTTATGTTTAAAAGAATCAAGTAAAATGCTAACTTGTCTAAGGACAGGATTCTTTGAAAGAGAATAATTTTGTTCTGTATTACATAAATTCTGAAGCAAAAACTTGCTGTAGACAACATTTGACTATATTGCTGGTAAAAACATTATGAAAAATTAATGAAATGCATAATTTTGACATTTTGTAAATAACTAGTTATGCCAAGCCTAATCATCAACAAAAAATCAAGAATTAAAAGCACATTCAGAACTCTGTCTTCCTAATGAAAGAAACTCTGTTGGGAATTTTAACAAATGTGGGGATTGGGAATTTTAACAAATGTGGGGATTGGGAATTTTAACAAATGTGGGTAATCCTCTTTCATATATAGTATTATTTGCCTCAATGCCTCTTTTAGTTTATAACAAGTTATATTAATATCATTCTTCAAAGCCATAGCTCTTTCTAGAGGAAAATGTAATGTCTTTCTGGACTGTAGAGAGGGAGTAAAAGCAAAGGAAGGAAAGAAAGCAAAATCTTAATGTTAGGCCCTGGCTCCTGCCGATAGAATATGGTGGTAATGGAGCCAAACCAATTCCCATTACTTTATATACCAGAAGGGGTGGAAATGCTGAAGAGGTCTGTGGCTTTGATGAAGTTTATAAAACCCACAGATATTTAGTAAGCTGTAAAAGCAATATAATTAATGTTAATAGCTTTTCATATAAATGCAGCTTATTCATAATCTCAGAAGGTGGGTGTTGGCGACTATAATCACAGTTAAATACTTTCCTGTGATAGGTATGCAGATATATTTTTCTCTACCCATTATCTAAAATTGATGTCTCCCAGTTTTCAGCTGAGAAGTTCAGCTGGAAGTGGGAAATTTTATGTGGGTGGTGGTAAAAAATAACCCTTATTTCCAGTGCAGAGCATACAGAAACACTCAGTGTATCCATGACTGTGTCCCTATCTTTCTACTCTTGCTTTTTATTTAGTTTTCATGGGACAGCCTGTCCAAAGATTCACAAAGACAGGCTGGATCCTGTGGGCTTTCCCCAATTATCCATGTTTGTTTTGCCAAGACTTCATACTTTTTCTGATTGTACATTTCCTCCACAGAGCAAATTTTTGCTTTAAGCTCCATGACACAGTTTAAAAATACAAACACAAAAACTCTCTGACTGCTATTGAGATCTCTATTATAACACAGCAGCCAAAACCTTGTTGAATCTCTTGCTGATACAGCTCTGATATCTCACAGCTAGGGGAAACCGAAAAGCTTGCCACAAGTCCATCTTTTTTGAGGAATTGCATGGTGCATCCTCTTCTGTCATGCCAAGGCCTTTCTGTAGGTGGAAGATAGGGCTGAGAACCTCAGTCTTAGGCAGCAGCACTATCTTTTTAGATAGCTTCTCATCGGCTTAAATAAAATGAAACTTGATAACTTAATAAACTTAAAACATAAAACTTAATAACATAAAACTTAATAACACACTTACTGGCTATTTTCTCTCTTTTGAGTTAACTGTGCGAATAAACTCCCAGAAGCAGAAATTGTGCAGTGAAAATAATTATCTTAGGACATTTTTGAAGGGTGAATTTTCTGGTAAGTCTGTGTTGAGGGTTAAGTGTCCTTCCTTTTGTTCCTTCTCACTTACAGAATTTTCCCAATTAGTTGCAGGGAAACCTGACTGCTGGTACTTACTGGTGCTTAAGAAGACAAAGAGTTTGGCTGGGCCCAGGGGGAAGGGGGGCAGATAAAAAGGAGGGTGGGGGCAGCTGGGGGCTGGCTTTCTTCTTCAGCTTCAGAGCGGCACTTTGTCTTCTTCATCTTTTTTTTCTTCATCTTCTTCATCTTCGTCTTCTTTGTCTTCATCATCATTTTCTTCATAGTCACCACCTTCTTCTCTGTCATCACCATCATCTTTGTCTTTGTCGTTGTCTTTGTCTTCATCTTCTTCGTCTTTGTCATCTTTGTCTTCTTCTTCCTCCTTCCTCCTTCGTTGGTGGACCTCACACCCCCTGTCCTGCCGGGATGTGGCAGTGCCAGCCACCGCTGTGGAGCTGCTGATCCACCTCATCCACCAGCCCAGGATCTCAGCTCGTCCCTGCTGTTCCAGCCGAGTATTCCTCAGAGCCCTGCAGGAGCACCGGGACTGCCCGCCTGAGGGGTTTGTGAAACAAAGCCTCTCCTCCATCCCTTCCCGTCTCAGCCGAGAAAGCTGTCCCGGGGTCCCTGGTTCTGTTTTCTTGTTATTGTTGTAGTTATTGTTGTTTGTGTGCCTCGTTATACTAGTTATATATATACTATAGTTATGCTATATACTAGTAAAGAACTGTTATTCCTATCTCCATATCTTTGCCTGAGAACCCCTTGATTTCAAAATTATAGTAATTTGGAGGGATGGAGTTTACATTTTTCATTCCAAGGGAGGCTCTCGCCTTCCCTAGCAGACACCTGTCTTTCAAACTGAGACAGTCTGTCATGCTGATGTGTTTCCTGAAAAGGAGCACCAAGAAGCATCTCAGCAGCCTTTTCAAGAGACTAGATTTTCTGCTTTCAAAAAAACCACAGGGTGTGCAGCCACCCTATGTATCCCTTTGCCTGTCCATCTTCCCTCTAATGGTGTTGGACTCTCTGCCCAACTTGTAGTGGTTCCTGCCGAGTTGGAGGAGACAGAGCTCAGGTCTAGTTTGTTATGTTCAGCTGCTGCTGGTCACCCATCAGTGCAGATGTAGTAGGCTGGCAGGAGCTGAGGAGGAGGAAGGAGGAGGGTGGTGACTCCAGGAAGGGGAAAGACATGGAGAGGAGGCAGTGGAGAAATGCTGTGGGAGGACACTTGGGCAGAACTGTGTGGGATGGAGCAGTTCAGGTGTTGTGCAAGATTGCTGTGAGGGAGCATAGGGAATATGGCTGTGTTGCACAGGCTCAGGCACTGCATTACACTGTGGGTACTAAATGTAGGACATGATTCTGTAGGCTTCATTAGTCCTGCTGTTCCCAGGGTGACTTACAGAACAGTAGGCATGCTCTGACATATGGCTGTATACCAGTAAAACTTTCTGTGAATGGCTGGAAGACTGAGTGCTTTCTTTTGTTCCAAAGGCACATTTTCATTTCTACAGAAAATGGAATTATTGAGGGCCTGCTGTGGATAGAAAGCCTGTAATTTATCGGGGAGCTGCACTGGTAGGCATATCTAATCTGCCTAATCCATTGCCATTAGCATTGAGCAGACAAAATGTTGAAAGCATACCTAAGCCTGCTGGTGATATAAAAGAGCCTACAGCTAAATAGATTTTTTTGTTTCTTGAGATTTATAGCTCACGTATGTTTGCTATACAAAAAACAAAATCCAACTGAATAATATTACTGTAACTTAGTTAAAGCTTTCTATTGAGAGTATAAATCATGAGGAGAAAGCTAGATTTCCTTTTATGTGCCTGTAGAATATTGATATAAAAATAGATCTTTTTGTGTTCATATTTCTTCACAATAGTTTAAAAGAATGCAGAGGCAGTAGTTCTACTGAAATGGATCTTTAAAATTAAGGCTACATCAAAAGGGAAATTCAAGCATCTCTGATGAGCCACAGTTTTGGAGGGGATGGAATCATCTTTGTATGCAACTCTTCTGCTGATTCCCACTGAATTATTTCAAAAGGATACTTTTTTCCAACATTCACAAATGTGATTGTTTAACAACATCCCACACATTGTAATGCAGAGCAAAATAAAAGGAAGGCAGAAAGAGGAGTGAATGAAGCTTAGTGAGCAAGCTACAGTCAGTGTGGCAAAACAAACAAACAAAAAAGGTAAAGTATAGTTTGGTACACTGTTTGGTGCTCTGGATCTCAAAGGCATTTATCCTGCAAGTGAGCCACTGGGAACACCAATAACTTCCTCCTCCAGCAGCATCTATCTGATTTCAGCTAACAAAGATCCTCATGAACTTGTTTGGTGTAATCTGAGGAGATAATGTATTAAACCCTATGATAGCTAGTCCTAATTGCACCTCTTTTCAGGCATTATTCACCTTTTACACAGTAGTGTGTTTTTCTTTAGTCTACTAATGCCAGACACTATCCAGCTATCACAGCCCTTAATTAGCATTCCCTCTTTGTTTTCTTTGTTTTTTTTACTGCAGTAGCTTTGACTAAGTAGTCTTCTATTTTTTTGACTATTCCCCTTTTAAGCTAGGGTAAATAATAGCTATGACCTGCGTTTTGAAGTGTTCAGTATTTTTGTTGTTCTTGAAGAACCACTGAATAACTGGTCAGACCTGGTTTTCAGATGACCCCATAGCATTTAGCACTTTGCTCAGCAGCTCAGAAGGAGAGAGGGTACAGAAGCAGAGGGCAAGCAGAGGCTCTTGGAAACCTTACTGGAAATTCACACACAGTGCTAGTATGCATTAGAGATTTTACCTTTTGCAGAAGTTGAAAAGGTCATTAAATACAATCAGGTTTGTTTTGTGCGTGGTATTAAGACAAATAACACAATTGTGTGATCAAAATTCTTGGCTAAAGGTTGTCCAACACTCCAGATGCTGGTAACATGCTGTGTGAACTTTTTGACTTTCAGGCCAGACCCCTCTGTCAGCTGTTTCTTGTTTTGCTGTAGTTTTACCCAAAATTGAACAGTTGTCCTGAGAGCAAGTCTACAAATGTAGCACAGCCCAGAAGAGGCTGAATAGCTGTAGGGAGTGCAAAGGGCCAATATTGTTTTCTGGGTGTCAGTACTGGGGGAAGGAACTGAAAAATATATCTATATGAAAAGAGGAGAACTTGTTCAGTTGGGTCAGGCTGGCAAAAAACATTAATTGTTCTCACTTAGAAGTGGAGGTAGAAATAGAGGAGGAGCTCTGGAAACGCTTGATGTTTCTCAAAGGTAAAAATTTTTCCCAGTGTCTAAAATCATGGCAAGGCAATGCTCAGGAGATGTCTGAGCTTCAGGGGAGCAGAGTACTGTTCTGCACACACTGGGTTTCAATTACTCTGCCAGACCGTATTGAGTAGTATTGAATCTGCCACTTGACTGGAGGCAGGCGTGATAAAGACAGCATTCATGATAATTAAAATGGCTCAAACGGACTAAGGACTGGGATAGTTGATCCCTTGCTGACTTTGTCAGCAGGGCTTAGGATTTTGTATTCAAGAAAAGGCTAAGCTTTGTGTGACACTGCAAGGGGGCTGAGTCAGGGGATCACTAACCTGTCTGCCTGACTACTGCCAACCCCAGTGACAGACAGACAAACGGAAGTTTTCTAGAGCCTGGTCTCTGCATTCTTCTATGTCAGTTTTTTAGGAAGCTGACCCACACAGAACTGTTCTTCCAGAGTGGTCTGTGGAGCGCTCCTTGATTTCATGGCATTTGAACACTGCTTTGTTTCTATCTCCTAACTAAGAGCTAATCCCTCCTAGAATAGTTTCCTTGTGTCATTTTTCAAGACAATCAGTTACTGAGGCTCCAATTACAAATGCCAGGGAAAGTTCCTCTCAGTTGTTGTGCGTGTCAGCAAAATGTCTTCTTATATTAAGGTGACTCCTATTGTGGAGGAAGGCTACATGGCAAAACACAAACTCTGCCAGAAACACCTCCGCATTTGAGGTGTTGGCAATATTTGTGTCATGATGAAGTAATTGGAGCACCCTACTGATTACTAAAACAGGTTCTTCACAGACCTGTCTGAAACAGTGAGGATTTTTGAGGGGGAGGGGGCAGGTGGGGAGGGGGTTGATGGATGAATTAGGAAAAGCTGAAAAGGGGGGAAATCTCCAGGAATTATTCACCCAATGCCATGCAGGGACTGTCAGCTTAGTGATAAAATGTTTGAGATCAATTGATGCAGGAGTGTTTCATGGGGCTCTTGAGTCTGGAAAAGTGTTCTGACCAGTGGATAAAACCGGTTTGAAAAAGTTTGTTGTTGTTTTGGGGATTTTGTTGGGTTTTTCTGAAGTGACACAGTGACCGATTCTGGAAACAGTGAAAGGAAATGTGTGGTTTTGTTGTGAGTGTTTTTTAGGCATTAGGTGTTACCATCAAACATCCTGTGGTGCTGGCTGTGGCTGTTCAGCTGTTTGTTCAGTCCCTACACCGGTCTGTAGCTCGTGCTGAGAACCCTCTCTCCCACAGCCTTTCATCAGGGAGGATTGTGGCTTCTCCTCTCTAATTTTCTGGTCCTCCACAACTCACTGCTACACACCCGTGTCTTCTGACATCGATGTCATCCTGGCTTGTGTTGCTATGAATCTTTATGTGGGCACATCTATAAAAAAAAAAAACAAAACACCTTGCCTTATTATTCATAAGGGAAACATTTTTCAGCTTCTTTGCTTCCTCTATGACTTGTACCAGTGGCTAGCCAACAGTGATGACTAGTTCATGCTGGTCAAGAATTGCATCTATTTGTTTTCTTGATGATGTGGGAAGGAGGCTGAAGAAGAAATGTCAAATGTTCTGACTGATTTCTTTGTGTACAAAGGTGTCTTGTATCTTCTTCCTGTGACATTCTTCCTGCCTTGCTTTTTGTGTTTCACAACTCTTCCTCTGTTTCCTTCTGACTGCAACTCTGACTGTGAACTCTTTCTGACTGTGTGTTTGGGTTATGCCTTGCAGGGGAGGGGGCACAGTCTGAAGCGGAGTACAGAAAATCTGTAACATAAAAAGTATTGATACCAGACTACTGCATAATCTCACAAATTACAGCCTCTTAACTCATTACTTTTAGAAGTAGAAATGTTAGCAGTTAGGAATTGTCAAATAGGTGTTACCTGAAGGAGTTGCCTTCTGATAATCCTATGCACACATTAATGACAAACATTAAAATGTAATGTCATGCACATTACATTGGCAGTAACACAGAAACCCAGATGTAAATACTAGAAGAAAAATTGTTTGTTCAACACATTTCACAAGAAGGCCTTTAAGGCAAAAACAAGATCAAGCACACTGGAGCATGTTATTTCTATAGATACAAAAAATAATGAGCTAGTTCCATATTCACTGTGGGATATTTGGAATTTTGCTTCCTGATGGAATAACTAGGAGTAATTAATTATTCTAAAGAAAAGGCAGAGAGATTTTAGACTTTTAGAGTAGATTCAGACAGGTTTCAGACAGGTAGCATAGTAAGTTTTAGGAACTGTCTGCCAAACACTTTTGTGTGGCTGAGATAACAAGATAGAAAGGGAATAAGTCAAAGGGAAGATGGTGGGGAGGTAGGAGAAAGAATACAGAAGAAGAATACAGAAAGAATACAGAAGAGATTCAGAAATGAGAAGTATCAGTGGCTCCTTGGGTCCTCTGCAGGCATTTTGTGTTTATTTTGTATTAGAATCTAGTGTTCAGGTAGGTAGAATGTATATGGCATTTATCTCTTCTACCTTAGTTAAGGCAGGATTGATAGAAACACACGTACCTGCTTTGTGTTGTTTGAATGATCATTTGTGTTACCTTCCAAAAAAATATACTTCATCAGATCAGTGATGTTCACTAGAAAACTTCTTACAGGGACTAACTTTTCATCTTTTAATTCACTCCAGATTTCCCTTTGAAAATTTGTGTTTCACTGCTTTGCCCTTGAAGGCAAGACACTTTACAGTCTGTAACAAAGCATACAGGACAGCTGAGGCGTGTGTTGTATACTTTGTACACAAGTAAGTAAGGTGGTGGAGTTTTTTTGTGGTGTACAGATGATAAAATTTCTATGCTTTTCCAAGGTTAGGAGGTATTTTTTGGCAAAGCCCAGAAAAAAAAATAAAATAATCTAAACCTTTTATCTGTGCTGCAGGCTTTTTTTTTTTTTTTTTTGTTAAAGAGATTGGAAACCTATTGCAAAACTTCTGAAGTTGATTTCCAGTGGTAGAAACCAGAATGTCAAAGGAAAGTGTTTCCTCTTTACTTCCTACTGTGTCTAATAAAACTGAAAGGCTGTACATAGTCACATGTTTAAGGAGTACCCAGTTAAGTGCCCTGACTTTTGCTATGATTTTGTGAAATGATCAGTCTAATCCTTTAAGGTTTGAGCTGCTTTAAGTCCCCTGCTAAACTGAATTTCTTAGGGAAATAAAGCTCATGTGGATTAAACTATTTGTCTGATAAACTTGAAAACTTTCTGAGCCATCGATGTAAAAAGGTAGGCAGGACTCCCCTGTTGTACATTTTCTGGTACATTCAGTCAAAATACTGGCATCACATCTAAGGCTCCCTAATCAGCGTGCAAGTGGGGCAGTGTAGTTTATGACTGCTCCAGGAGCACTTTGGAAGCAATACCAGGGAACTAGGGTTATTGTTTTAGTAGTGTTAAGGCACACAGATCCTTAGAAACCAGGTTTCAAAAGTTTTGCTGGTCAACCATTTCTTCACAGACAAGTTTGGAGCATAAAATCTGCCAAACTAATAAACCTCCATTCCTGAGGAAAGTCATGGTTTACAATGCCTTCTGAATGAGGAAAATAATTTATTCATTGACTGTTTTTCAGCAACATGCTGGAAATTTTGTACAAGTGTTCATTATTTTAAATTAGTATGTTTTTTGGAATCTTTTCACAATAGAAAAATAAAGTTCTTTGGCAATGGATGGTATAGAGAGGAGAGATCTTGATTGTCAGTTTAGGGATGCTTTAATGTGGGAGAATCTTAAACCTCCATATGGTGCCGATAACAGACTTTTTGTGGTCCAGACAGAGTGATGGATGGGCCTTGTGACCCATAATAGTATTGAAACTCAGAACATCTTGGTATGTGGAGTTGCACATTTGGGTTATCACTAAGAGATAAAAAATTTAGTGCACTTGTTGCCATTTGAAGGAGGCTGAAGCAACTTGCCTGTTTCCTGGAAAGACAGTCAAAGAATGAAAGCACATTATTGAAATTTTTCTTTCACCATAACTATCTCCATTCCCATCATACTCTGCTGTGTTTACTGGAAATTAACTGCAGCAGAACATCCAGAGAATATCTGATTTCCTGTAAAACATTTACTTTATTTATTCTTCTTACGTGTTTTTCAGTTTTCCTCTCTTCTTCCTAATCCTGTTGACAACAAAAGAAATTAAACAAAAGATCAACTGTTGGCTTTATGTAAAATATTGCATCAAAATAATGATTCATTGTAAAAGGATTGCACACAGTAAACACACCCACAAATACACATTCAGGTCACAAAACCAAAAATGTTATCATTATCATAAGGACAAAGGAAGTTGTTATTTTAGTTTTTGAACAGTCTTGATTCATGTTTCCTGTCATTTTGCTTGGGGAAAGAGAAACACTTATCTCTAAATAAACAGTTTAACAGAACTGCCAGAAATTCTTCAAATCCTTAAACCAGTATTATCAGAAATAAATCCATAGTTGAAATAAGCTCCATCCTCCTGCTTCTGTCCAAATTTGGTTTCCACATATGAGTTTGAGTGCTGCATCTCACATCACGATCTGATATTATTTTTAACCCAAAGGCAAGAAGCCATTATTGTAAACCCTGTTCGTGTAGCATAGTGTGATGATCACTGTATTTCAAGAGGATCTCAGGTGGAGTTTCTTGGTTCTCACCAAGTTGTGCTGTATAATTACTCTGAGGTTTGCTCAGTAGGAAGCAGCCTATCTGTTCCAATTTTTCAGCCCAGAGAGGTGCTTCATGCTGCTTTCCTAGCTGAAGCCTCTGGCAGCTTGCTCCCTGGGACACCCAGAGACTGGTGAGATGTTTGTGATCACCAATGGGGATGCTACATGTCTGGATTCTGACACTGAGTTTGTTCTCTGCAGGGCTGTTGGGAAGTGCTGTTTGTCATCTTTTTGTTTATGTTGTTCAAAAAGCCATGAAGATATACAAAGCTAAAAGGTCTTTGTGTTTTTTCATGCAGTGTTAGAAATATTCTGTAGGTGTACATGATTCTTCTTCCCTTTCACTTGCTCTTTTTTCTGTATAGCAAATGTACTCTATTCCTGAACTAAAACCAGAAAGACTGGAGAGTGTTTTGCTTAGTCTCTTCATGCTGTTAATTTTATATTCAGGAGAGTCAAATGGTTTCCCTGCCTTTGGCCTCTGTCAGAACCATGGGACATTTCGGGTTGAAGGGACCTGTCTAGTGCAACTCCCCTGCAATGAGCAGGGACTTCTTCAACTGGATGAGATCTCTCAGAGCCACGTCAAACCTGACCTAGAACATTTGCAGGAACAGGGCATCCACTGTCTTGCTAGGCAATGTATTCCAGGGTTTTACCACCCTCAGTTCCTAATATCTAATCTAAAGTGATGCTCAGTTTAAAGCCATTCCCCCTTGGCCTGTCACTACTCGCCTTTGTAAAATGTTTCTCCTTAGCTCTCGTGTAGGTCCCTGGAAAGTGCTATAAGGTCTCCCTGGACCTTTCTCCAGGCTGAAAAACTCCAGTTCTCTCAGTCTGCCTTTGCAGGAGGTGTGCTCCAGCCCTCTGATCATCTTTGTGGTCTTCTACTGAACTCACTCCAGCAGGTCCATGGCCTTCTTGTGTGTGTGCCCTGAGAAGAGCAAGCATCACTCCAGGTGGAGTCTCATGAGAGCAGAGAAGGGGGGAATCCCTTTCCTCACACTGCTGGCCATGGCTCCTGTTACGCAGCCCTGTGTACAATTGGCTTTCTGGGCTGCAAGTGTACTTTGCTGGTCATGTCCAGCCTCTCATCCACCAGACCTTCCTTGAACTTGGTGTTAAGTTCCTCCTTAAACTTCATGTTCTCTAAAGCTTCCTTGGCAGATTTCAAGATCCTGGAAGTTTCTTCCCATCTGCCTTCTGCAGGTGGGGTCTGACCTAGCTTTGCTCATTTGGTAAGTGAGAGAGGTGTCAGGACTTCTTCCTTGCAAGTAGGCCAGTTGTTTCTCCTTTTGTCTAAAGTCTCCTTCTCTTCTTCCACAATGCAGCATTTCAATTCCCTGTGATTTAGGATATTGCTGTTCCCAAGACATGCAAATTGCAAGCATGTAGAGAGTTATCCTAGGGAAAATCTAGTTTAGAAAAATTTGCTCACAGTCAGAGGTCACTGAACAGATTTCTTCACCTTGTAAGATAGAACCCATGGAAACTAAAAATTCAGAGTTCACACTTTAAATCTTTGTTTGTATTGTATAATGCAAAGTAATTCTCTGTGGGAATAGATTTATTGATGCATTTTGCCATGACTGTGTTTTGTCATATCCCAGGAAATATATATACATGTACAAAATCAAAACCTTGAGAAAATACTTGACCTGTTTAGACTTCTTCCTAGTGAGTACAGGGCAGTTAAATGGAGCCGGGGGCTTTTCAAAGATGAAGTCAAGCTTAACAAAAAGATGAGTTCACACTTGTCATTTCTTCAATGACCGCAGAGAGTACTGAAGCAGAAAACACTATTTGCTTGGATTTTTGCAGTGTTTGGAAAACCAAAGATTTTGTTATACCTCTTGCCCTTCTGCCCCTTTTCTTTACAAGATATCAGTATTGTAAAACTCAGGTTTCTTTTCCTAGAGATTCTCTCTGCCCAACTGGATATCCTTAATTTTATAAGAGTCTTAAACAAATTACTAGGTTAAAGCACCTATTTTTAATGAAGTTACTTGGCAGATGATCGTAACCAATACAAAATAAAAAAAAACATTAAGTAAACCCCTCCCAAATTATTTCAGTGTAACTGAATAAATCCTTGGATCACTTGCAGCAAGCAAGCAATGTGCTTGGCTTTGAGTTCCCACTATCCTAATTTTGGGATTGTTGAATTTAACAACTGCTTGCTAGGTGGTGCATGTTAAAGGTGTCCTTTCAAGGAAGTTGCTGTAATTGCTGTCTGCTCTGCTCTGAACAGAGGAGGGAAAAAAGTTTCATCACTATTCTAACGAGAAACCGGAATGTGAAGCAATCTTGGATTTTGTTACTGCAGCTGTGATGTGATAAGAATGCCACCAGCAAACAGTTGCATGTGTTTTAACATGTTGCTGCTTCTCATCTGGGAAGTGGTACTGTGTCCTTTTTGGATGCTGCCATTACAAAGGTGGCCAGCCTAAAGCAGCAGGGGAGAAGATAGGCTCACTCAAACAGTCCTGCTGTGGTGTGCTGAGAGGCTGAAATCCTTAGAAACTATTAGTTGTGTTATCTGACCATATGGTTAAATTCCATAGAGACAAAAGTGGATCTGGACAAACCTTTTCATATCTGGTCTCATCAGAAATGGGTGAGATGTAAATTCTGGTAAGGAAAGGAGACTGCAAAAGGGGAGGGGAATAGCATGGAGACCCTCCCTGGAAGTTCAGTAAGGAGAGGGATGCTGGGACACAGGGACAAGTTCTTGGTGTTCCTTATGGGTATGTTTCAGCTCCATTATTTCCCTGCATAGCCAGTGCATTGGAGTAACCCCTCTGCAACCCCTCTTGGAAACTATTTCTCACCCTAAATTAGCCAAAGGCTAAGTGTGTCATACTTAAATACTAAAGAAAAGTTTTGAATCAGAGGGATATATTAGCTCCACACCTTGGTCCTTCTTGCCAGATGTCTGTGAAAGTCCTATTGTTGGTTTTTATAACCATAAAATTAAGTACCTCAGCTCTGTCTCATCTCTGACCTGCCCATCCTTGACTTTAGAAGTTAGTTAAAATAACAAGGTCTGGGCTGAAACATATTATTAGGTGCCCCCTGCCACCCTTCCCTTCAAATTGTACTTGTCTTTTAAACCTGTGGATAGAGTCTCATAAAGCTAAGGCAAAGCCATCACCTAGGAGACTGTCTTGGGTTGGAAGGAATGAAGCTGTCTCCTAATATTTCCAAAAAAGCAGTTGAGAGCTTGAGGCAGGACAGAAAGCACAGTAGAATGAGAGACATGAAAACAGTGCACATTTTTATCTCATGACAAGGACAGGTTGATGACCTCCTCTGTTACAGGGGAAGCTTCCTGTGCAATCAACCAGGATGGTTTTCCCCCTCTCAATTTTTAAAGTGATGGCGATTCTGATGTCTGAAATAACTGAAATTCCAGGCACATTACCAAAACACTTTGTTAAAAGTCAATGGAATGTGTCATTTTGGGCAGACAATCAAAAGGAAGAAAAATATCTGTGCATGATTGATAGTCTGTGCCATGCCCTGAAGTTAGCTGTAAGCTCAGCTAATAGAAAATAAATTAATTTATCTGAGCCTTAAGTTGTCCCCATACAAGCTTGTTATATATATACATGTTCTCTTGTTAAAAATGTGTGCTAACTTAAGAGAAGGCAGGAGAAGAGGACAACTTCAGTGTCTCCTCTTTCATGTGTATTTAGTATGGTTCCTTTGATGCTGCTTTATAAATGTCTCTTTTCACAGCTAGAGAGTTTCACCTGGTATCTGATGCCCACAAGAAATGATCAACTCCGCCTCTGTAGGTGTAACACATGAACATGAGAGCAAAGCAAACTGTTTGTTTCATTATATTTTTTATCATCAGTTCATGAGGTGGTGCTGGTTTGGGGGGAGCTCTATGTGCTGTCCAGCTGGGGAACTGGACCTGCTTGTGCAGGGTGGCCTCTGAGCCTGAGAGGTGTCCGGTGACCCTGAGTGGTCAGTGACAGTGTCTCCAGAAGCAGTGCTGTCACCTCATTGATGATCACTGTGCAGCTGGGGAGGAACAGAACTGCCTTGCAAGACGATGGCTGGCATGCCTCATGTCACAGGAGAAGGTCAAGGGGGAGTGTGACAGAAGCCTGCCTGCCTCTTCCCTGCGTCTGGAGTGAAGGAGGTGGCTGAGGACATGCCCTGGGCTGAGGGTGCTGCTCTGGCTGCCCCTGGGCTGGACATCTGCTGTTCAGTGGCAGCTCGTCAGTGTCTTATTTATGGCAGGCTCATTGAAACTTAGCTTGCTTCCTTCTTGCGGGCTGGCTCTTCATACACTTAGTGAGCAGGAAGGAGTTAGCCGAAGCAAAAATTTCTGTAGAGCTGTTGCTGAGCTGTTTGGTTGCCAGTGGTAAAATGCCACTCCTGATGGTATTGCCAGTAGAGCTCTGCCACCAGCAGGTTTTGCTATGGGCAAGTACACTTTGTCTCAATGCTTCCAGGTCCCAAGAAGACAAGTTCGCACTGAAATTCCGGTAATACCCTGTCAAAGCTATTGGCCTGGATCTTTAAGCTGAGATTTGCAAGTACCTGAAACCCACCCACTGGGGTAGCAGGCTGACTTCTCATGGCTTTCTGCTGAGGCTCTATTTTATTTTTTTTTCCTCTAGCATGGTTCTGTATGGATCAAATAGCAAAAGATAGGTTAAAGTATAAACACTGGAAAAGTTACAGGTGGAGAAGAAATATAGAACTTATGGAATCCATATGATTTTGTTTGGAGATGGTCCACTATGCCAACAAAGTTTAATGAATATTGCATTTTGCTTTGTTTGCAGGAGCAGGATGTCTGTAAGTCACCTACCACTTTTCTTTTTGTCTGAGACAAATCCACATATTTTGAGATCATAATCATAAATGTTCAGTAGACACTGTGCCATTCCACTCCCTTTTTTACTGTAAAATAAAAAGCTCTTTACACTGAACCTACTATTCTTTTGAAATAATTTAACTTGATTTATTTCACTCCAATAGAAAGCTCCTTATAATAAAGTTTTATGTTTTAGCTAAAGGAATTAATGAAGATTTCAAGCCTGGTTTGTCAGTGAGTGACTCGCATACCAAGTCAGAACTGTAGAACAATAGGGTTATTTAAACAGGAAAATATGTGGTCCTGATTTTCTTATAGCTATACTGATTACAGCTTATCTGCATGCAAAATGTTACACAGGCTCTGTATTTTTCTGCACTGACATCCAATTTCTAACATTGTGTGATTGTACAAATACATATATGGAACAGAGATTCCTTTTGAAAAATTTGGTTTATGACGGTACTAAAAATTACTTTTGATGGTGTAATCCCCCTTTAAAAGAGTTCTCGTTAAAGATAGCTATTAATAGTCCATGACATCAGGGGCGTCACACTTGCAACTTCAGATAATATATGTATACTCCCTGTGCAAAACCCCTTCCTGTTTTATTTTCAGCATTGGTTATATTACTCATTAGCATCTATTTTTGTTATGAAACTGTCTCTCTTACATTGACAAATACTTTCATTTTCCATAGGGAAATGGATTATTTGCATGTTCACTAAGTAAAATGTTTAAAGACTAATTTTATTTTAGTTATGCTCTGATTTTTAAAAGCTTGTTATAAAACCTGTTTTTTATATTACACCTATGAATAGATATGGCTTTTCAGGGTATTTGCTTTTTGTTAGTTGAAAACTGCACAACAGGGTAGTGAAAGTTTATTTTTTTCCCTCATAAGTTAGTCCTATTTCTTTATGTCTAATTACAATGAAACTGTTAGTTATACACTAACTCAGTGTTTTCACTTGCTCTTAATGGTATTTTGTTTGTGGGATGTGAGCAATCTTTTCACTGGTCACGCTATTCTTTACCCATCTATGTCAAAAATTAATTAGTAATTTCAGTTAATGCAGAGTGGTTTAGTCATTTCTGAAGTATTTCAAGTCACTGCAAGGATGACACAGTCATGTTAGTAATTAACTATGCCAGCCTTTATTCTTATTCTGGCTAGTAACTCAACTAAAAGTTTCCAGCGATACTGCATTTTGACATCTCAAAGGCTCAGCTATTCCCCCAGGCTGGAGGTATAAAAGCATCAGTTAAGAGTGTCCAAAAATTTAATTAGATCCTCTCAGTTTTGTGCTTTATATCACTGCTATCCAAGAAGCAAAAGTAGAGAACTTAGCTTGTGCCTTGTCTGGAATTGTGTGACAATGTGAACTTTTTTTTTTTTTTACTTTTTTTTCTTTTTTTTTTTCTTTTTTTTTTTTTTTTTTTTTGTTGGCTCATAAAGGAAACCAATCAATCTGGGTTTAGAGATTCAGGGACTTGAGCTGGGTAGCAATTTTAGCATGACTCATAACACTTCACAAAATTAGCTTGCCGAGAAGATGTGCTTCTGTGAAACTGTGAAGTACCTGGGCTCGAGGTGTAGCTGGAAGAGAAATCATTTTGACAGAAGAGCTCATAAAAGTCCAGCTCACGTCTTTTAGTGATGACAATTGCAAGAATCATCAGTATTGATCATCTCAAGTCCTTATAGCCTGAGCTCCTGCACAGTGTCACATCACCTTCGGCTACTCTTTGCTGTGGACATCCTGGATAAGCACAAAAGTAGGGGCAAATACTGAAGAGAAGATGGAAGCAGGGGTATAGACAGCTGTCCAAAGAGCATCAGTAAGTGATTGACATGTAAATCCAGGCCCCACAGTTTAGGATTTGATACCCAAGCAGTAGAGTGCTTGGAACAAGCATATATTAACATTTCCAGTTAATTAAATGTCTTGAGAAACGTGCATAATTTTTCTCACCAATTATGTGATGTCTAAGGGAAAATAATTTTGTTGTAAGCAGTTTTGCACATTTATGCAATCACATTATAACTTGCATGGAGACAATAGGAAATGGGATACAAATATGATGGGATGTTTTTTTTGCTGAAGTTTCCAGAATTTTTGTGCATTTTAATGTACTAAATCTAGTTTTCATAGCTTAAAAGAACACCCCCCCATAGTTACAAGCTGGCCTTATAATTTATCTGAAGGAAAGATGACTATTCTTTTTTGTAGTTCTGTCTCTTCACTGTTGGAGGCTGCTTCAGTGAAATTTCTTTTTGTTTTGTTGCTCCAGCAAGGAGAGAGTACCAAACAAGATGCTACCTTTGCTAGTCTGTTATTAGCAGCTGCCCTGCTCTGCTCTGCTTCTGAATTTACCACCCTACCATTTTCCCTACACCTGCATGAATGACTTAATTTCCTTCATCCTCCCTCACTCACCACTCTCCTCCTTGAGATAATTGCCTTTTGCTGTTCAAGTGCTGTGGTGCTAAGCACGGGGGCTGAGAACAGGAGGAGTTTTCTTGCTGAGCTTCATCTGTGGCAAATCAAGTACTTGTGTGATGAAGGAAGAGTAGCAAAGGGGGCAGCTGCAGGAAGAAAATACAGGAGCTGGAAGCAGAGGGAAGGTGGTGAAGAGAGTAGTGGTAGAGGCTCAAGCTATTTCATACTAGAACAGAACATGGAGGATAAAAATCTAAGCACAGAAGGAGAATAATTTTCTACTCATAAAGTTTTCCAAAGAATTCCATATTTTCAGTACTGCTCTAGAGCCTAAAAACATAACTCTGAGCCCTCAGTGTTTCTTGAGTCTTGTCTAGGATTGGCCACTGCTGAGAATATAATACATCTGCTTCTGCTGGGAAATGCTCTGCTAGCTCAAGTGGCAGTATATGTGATATGGCTCTAGTTTACCTAATCTCATTGTAACCCCGATGATGAACACCATAGGGCTCAACAAGATTCCACATGTTGGAGCAGCTATTTTTGTTATTATTGTTATTTTGTTATTATTGTTATTTTGTTATTATTCCCTCCGTCCCTCCTTCCCTAAATATATATAAATATATTAAAAATTTGTATATATAAAATTATATAAATTATATATATATATTATATAACTATATCTAAGATTGTATCAAGCACCCAATGTTAAATAGTTAAATTCTAAGTTTGTCCTTATTCTGAGGAAAAGAGTATATGATGGCAATTCCAGCAAAGCTGTAATATAAAGAAGTAATTCAGCAAGGAGGCTGAATTAAAGTTGCACAAGCTTCTTTTTTTTTTTTTTTCTTAAATTCATCTGATGCAGTATAATTGTCTGAAAAGAGCTAAAAGCTCAGCTGTGAGCTTTTATACACCCCGGAAGAAATGGCTATATATAATTTTTCACAGGAAAGTACTGCAGGAAAAATGCCAGCAACGATTGCATGAAGTACAAAGTAAATTTATTTTGTCATAAGAAAATTGTAGATTAACATTCATACTTCTGTTTTTCTGCACCCTCTGCACTCTGATATATCTATATTTCTTATCTGTGGGTGTGGTGCATTTCCTACAGCAGGAAAAGTTCTTGAGGGTTTGGTGTCATGTGGCACAATTAGATATTCTCCTGCTACTTGGCTGCTGTGAATCACACCCTTTGGTCTGGAATACGGAACTGCAGGATTCCCAACCCCTCCTGCTCGCAGGGAAAGCTTAAAGAGTGAAATTTTAGCATTGACAGAATAAGATGACACCATCATCATTAAACACTCAGATCTGAAATTACACGGGTACTTTACTTTTGAGTTCAGATTTTTTGCTCCCTTCCCCTCCAACGTGAAGACATCACTTTGTTTTTTTCTTTTTAGATGACATTTTTTCACAAGCAGAAGCCAGCAAGGTTTCAGACATCAGCTGCTATGCAAACAGGTTAATTTGGGAGGGCTCTGATGAGTGTCACATCTAAAGCCTTGCTGCTTTCAGTTTTACCTCGTCAGGGCTCGGATGGGAGTCGTGGCTAAAAGCTGCACAGAGACCCAAATGGGAACGTAAGGGTGTGCATGGGCTGGGAGCTGACAGGGTTTAAGTAATCACCTGCAGTTGAATTGAGTCTCGGATGGGAAGTAGGAAGTGCTGTTCTCAAGCTTCCTGTACAAATAAATGCAGCTTTCCCACAGCTACTGCATACGAGCTGTGACGCGCGATTAAGGTGCAATGGCAGCGTGCACTTAATAGCAGGGAGGGGATGATTTCTCGGAGCGGCCGAGGGGCTGGGAGACGAGTCCTGCTGCTGCCCTTAAAAGTGTTGAGCTGTCAGCCAGCCAGGGAAGAGGAAGGGCGTGTGGGAGCAATCTGCTGCGCTCCTCACGGTGAGCTGTGGGGCTCTGTGACATCGTGGTTCTTGGGAATGCCGGAGTCCGAGGGCAGCCGCTGAAAAGTCACACCGCTGGCGGCGAGTGCTGCTCGCCTCTCAAGGTATGTTGGAATACAGCTTTCTGTCTGGTTTTTCTCCTTTAAGAGCAAAGGATACCCTAAAAGAACAGAAAGCCAGCATTAGCTTCTAATGGAAGAGAGTGGAAAAGCCTTTTTAAAATTTTTATTTATTTTTTTTTTTTTAGGAGGTAAGGACTAGAATGATTAAATAGCTAAAATAAATGTTATTTGTGGTTTGGCTAAAATAAAACTATCTGGTGCTTAGAGCTGAGGCAGTGAGGCAGAAGGAAACCTTGGTGTCCTGACTGTTAAAGGCTGAAAATAAATAGACATCAAGTACTTCCCAAAAAGGGTGAAATGTCTCTTGTCAGTGTAACTTTTGGAGAAATAGCTGTGTGAAGTGTTTAAAAATGCTGCAGTATTAGAATCTATCTGTGTGGAAGGCAATTGCTAAAATGGCATACAGTCAGTATGTTTTAGTTTAAATAGAAGAACTTCTTTCACACAGAAAAAATACCGGATTAAGCTGGAGAAAGCCTGAGTTTAAAATGCTGATACTTCCTCCTGATTTAAAGGCATTTCTTCTGCTAGAGTCTCATGCAGCTGGTCTCAGGAAAGAAAAAATATGTTCAACTGTATTGCAAGTGTTAACTTCTAATCCGTGTTAATGTACACTTCTAATCTGCTCAGGGTTTAGGGTTATGTGGTTTATGTAAGCACATACAAAATATATCATACTTCTCTAGTTTGCATTTAAAATTTTTTTGGCACCAAGAATAGACAACTGCATTTACTGGAGTGTTTGCACTGCTTTCTCATCATAAGGCTTTCTCAGTGCAAAGCAGCTTTAGTAATGAAGATGTTTCAGGCTAGTTTATTTTAAAGATCTGTATTTTCTGTAATACAGAAGCACTCTGCTCCCTAACTGCATACAGCAATATCAAATGTCTTCCTTCAGAGAGCACTGTAAGTTGTAAAATATTTAGAATTACTATAGTAAAGGAAGCATTACAGGGTGACTTTGAATCCTCTTGGTCAACAGACAGTGAATGCTTTAAAGAAGTAAATTTTAGCAGAGATACAGGCTGTGACTGAAATGCCCCCATGCAGCTTTCCAGCTGCCTGTGAGCAGGCAGGGCAATCTGATACGTTTGGCTGCCCTCAGCCTGAAGGGCAAGTGGACTCAGCTAAGGGCAGGCACTGGGTTTGGAGGGTTCCAATATTAATGGAAACAGAGGTTTCAAAATCCTGTCCTTAAATATTTTTCGAAACAAATATATTGTCCTGACTCTTGTCCTGTACAGGATTTGTCTATGCCTGAATGTGAGTGGGTGTTTGGGTTGTTGCTTTAACATGAAAGTGGCTGAAATCAATGAATGTAAGCTATTTTGGAGAAAGTACTGCACATTGGTAAGGGCATGGCTGCAGTTATGCTGCTGAAAGTAATGCTTCAGATTATGGATGGAGAAGTGTGTGTTTGCAGAGTGTCTAAAGCTGTAGTGAAGTGGAGGCATTCTTTCAAAATAAACCAGAGCTACTCCAGAGCCAAGCCAATATGATGAGAATCAGACTCCTCTTCTCCCATGCATCTTACTGTCTGATGGGGGTATTTCACACAAAGTCCTGTCTGCTCACACAAGGACCCAGAAACCTCCCTAGGTTTCATGTGGAACTAGCATTTGGCAACCTGGTATAGTTTCTGTTCCCTATGCTGAAGTGTATTCTGCATGCACCTCACTGGTGTGATCATGGGTGTCTTTCCCACAGATGTGACATTTTGGTGGTTCTGTTTCTGTGATAGTATGCTTTGGGGGAAAAGTTAGTGTAAATAGCAAACAATATGGAGTTTTTTCTCTCCAGCTAGGTTCTTGGATTGCACTCTATTCTCTAAATGCTTCATAAGCTTTGTAGAAATAAATAGTGTGGAAGTGGTTGTCTGGCCTTTCCCTTTTTGGTGGAGGAAAGCATGTACTTTGTCCATATTATTATTGTGAGTTTAAAATGCAACTGTGAGAAGCAGCAAGCTACTTCACAGGGAAACAAGCAGTGCTAATGCTTAACCTGGTTCTCAGCTCATTAGTATGCCTCTGATAAAATCTGTGGTGTGAGCCTGAGCCCTGTGCCTGCAGTTCGCCCTGTTCAGACCTTTCAGTGACTTTCAGTGGTGAGATCCAGTGGAGTGTGTTGCTTTGATGTACCTCAAAAGAACTCCTGAAGACTTGCTGTCTCCCTTCTGCAGTGGAGATTTTTCTTGAATGTGCCTGAAACTTCACAGTGCCTTTAGGTTGTACATATCAGATGCATAAATATCTCCTGGGCTAGTAGTACTGTGATATCTGAGACCATAATTACAGCTCTGGGCCCATGGATATCTCAGGCCCACGTGAACAAAATACTGTGGCAGGCTGCCAGTGTCACTGTGAATTGAGCCCATCAGACCTCCTTGCATATCCTAAAACAGATATTGCCTTCAGTTTTGTGAGGCTGAAAGTGATTCTGGAGCTGTGCTTTTCCTCTGGTACTTGCCCAGAGCTGGGTACAGTTCCCTCCTCTTCCTCTGGTTTCTCCATGCCAAAGCAGAGCCCAGTATATTGCACTTCACAACTGGTCTTACATTCATTCCATTTGAAAACTAATCTTCTGATTTGCAAAGAGGAACATTAAACAAAACAAGAAAGAACAGATCCAGAGGGAAAGACAGCAGTGATACTAAGCTCAGCCTCTAGCATTCTGTATTTCTGCTGAAGCATAACTGAGCTCCAGTGCTAGACTATGAGCCTTCTCACTTGACAGAAGCACAGGTCTGAGGGCCATCGGACACTGCAAATTTACCTAGTCTTGGACAAACATTTACAGAGATGTTTGTGCCAAATAACTTTGTGCTGATCAGTGAGAAAATAGTGTTCAGTAATCGCTCTGTGTCTCTTCTAAATGGTTCCTGCATGGACTTTCTTCCTGTGTATTTCCTGAGCTTGTTGTAGACACGGCCATCATGGGTACTTGTTATATATGCTTTTTGTTGTAAGGAGAGACAGAAGAGCATAGAATCCTAGAATGGCTTGGGCTGGAAGGGACCTTGAAGACCATCTAGTTTCAACCTACCTGCCGTGGGCAGGGACACCTTCCACTAGACCAGGTTGTTCACAGTCCTATCCAACCTGGCCTTCCAAGGATGAGACATCCACAGCTTCTCTAGGCAGTCTGTTCCAATGTCTCACTACCCCTCTGAGGAAAGAATTTATTCCTAGCACCTGATGTAAGTCTCCCCTCTTCTAGTTTAAAACCATTCTGCTTGTTCTATCACTATCTGCCTGTGTAAAAATTACTTTTCCTTCTTTTATGGACCCCTTTTAGGTACTGGAATGCCACACTGATGTGTTCCTGGAGCCTTCCCCTTTCCAGGCAGAACAATCCCAGCTCTCTCAGCCTGTCTTTGGAGGAGAGTTGTTCCAGCCCTCTGATCATCTCTGTGGCCCTTCTCTAGATGTTCTCTAGCAGGGCCATCTGCTTCCTGTGCCCAGGACCCCAGGGCTGGATTCAGAATTCCAGGTGGGGGTCTCAGCAGACGAGAGGGGCAGATTCCCCTCCCTTGATCTCCTGCCCACTTTGCTTTAGATGCAGCCCAGGGTATGATTGGCATTTTGGCCTGCAAGTGCTGATGCTGTCCACTCATGTCCAAGCTTTCATCCTCGAGAACCCCCAAGTCCTTTTTGGCAGAGCAGCTCTCAGGGAGTTCTCGTATTCAGTACCCATGTCTGGGATTGCCCTGAGCCAGGTGCAGGACTTTGCACTTGGATTTGTTGAACCATTTAGTTCTTATGCACCCACTTCTCTAGTTTGTCCAGATGCTGGTTTGGAGACAGAATACAGAATCACTTTTTATTAGAAGGAAAAATTACCATTTTACTGTCATGCTCATGCTCCTGCCCTTTAATTGAGACTGTCAGTATTTGTGTCTGTTGCCTGCTTTTCTGCCTCTTGCTTTGTTGTAAAGATGAGGAGAGGGTGGAAAGTATAAGACACGAATCATTACTCAAGGAGTGGACGTTGTCTGGGTATCTGACAGAGGCTTTGATTATATTCATGTTTGGTTACACAAACTGTTGAATTTTCAGATAGACAGGAATGAAACTTGGAGATCTGAAAACATGTGTTCTATATATTTGCAAAAAAGGAAAAAATCATTGGAACGGAAGAGTTATATCTGTTTTCAGGGACTGGAACTGGTTCCTTTGAGGCTGCCTCTGCTTACACTCTCATGTACTGTATGTTGCTGTGGTGTAGGGGAGATTTCTTTGCACATGTGTATATATAGCTGCAAATAATTCAAAGTTACACGCTCTAAATCCCTATGTACATAGAAGGAAAAACACATTTCATGATGACTAGCATCCAGGCTAATCCTTTGCATGCAAAGAAAATTCCAGAATTAAGTAGAAGCAGTGACACGCAGGCTGGCACTGTTTATGTCTGAGCAGTAGATGGGAGAGTTCATGTGAATTTTTGAAGCATTCTGATGGAGGTGGGGAGATGATGAAGGAAAACAAGACAGTCTTTTCCTCCATTCAAAAAAAAAAAAAAAACAAACCCAAAAAAAAGGAAGAAGGTTACAAAGCTGTAATCATTGGGGAAATGGAGCTGCTCCTGTGGGCTGTTTACCATTGCACTCACTGGAACATTTTTCACAGCAGCGGGAGCTCTGCCAGCCACTGGTACTGGAACTCTTTCCCCATGGGGTTTACCCGTTTTAGGGCTAAGATAACATCCACGGGGCCAGCAATAACTTGCTTGCTAGTTTTGCACAGTGGAGAAGATGCAATCTTGCACCCTCTTGACCTCTCCACAGTTGCACTGATGGTTTCAGTGGTAGGGATTCTTCATCACAAGTTTCCACAGAAAATCTGTGGGAAAGGCAATCGTGCCCTTTGCCGGGAGTGAGGTAGAGGCCACATACATGTACTTAATTTAGACAATACTACTATGAGGACGTATTTGTTGGATTGCTCAATGTTTTTGTTGTAAATACCCAAGCGGCGTGCATGGCTTGGGCAATTTCAACCCCCCTTGTTAACTTTGCTTATCACATTTTGGGAGGATGTACCAACAGATTTAAGGAAGCATACACGTGTGAAGAGTAGAGAAAAAGTCAAGAATTCTTATCTCTTTCCAAATTCCGCAACAGTGAGGACAAAATGCCTATTTTGCCTATGGGCATTAGTTGTCATGGTCATAATTAAAAGACCAGCTAGCAGAAAGTTTCTAGAAAGGTTTCTGTAAGACTGTCATCCTATAATAAAAAAAAAAATCTGTGAGTTTTCAGTTCTACATGCTCATTTTTCTAAGAGTTTGGGAGGTGGGGCAGCTTCTTTCAAAGATTAGCTCCCAGTTGCTTATCTTTGCACACATAATGCACAGGTCTATTGAAAAACACTCCTTTGAAAATGCTCCATTGGCAGGACTTTGACTGCATGGCTAAGATCATGTAGGGACTAACCAGTTGTTACCAGATGCTGAGGCACTTGAGGCTGGAATCTCATATGTTTACAGGTTGCTGTTCCCCCTTGTAATTATTACTGTAATGAATGTTGAAATTTGGAATTGAAGTGAGGGAGTGATGAATGCAAACCTCTAACTGTGTTTGATGGACGCTCCTGGTTTATTACATGTACTAACATCTGGATTTCTAAGTAGTTGCATCGAGGCCCTGAGAAACTGTGTTCCCTGTGCTTAGCACAGTACAGGCAAAAATCTTTTTGTGGATGCTCGGAGCCTGAAGCACAGAGACAGAAGTGGGATGTGGAAAACAGGGTATTTTTGCTATCCCAGCGTAGTTTGCAACTTATGTTCAGCAGCATATATGTGAGGCCTATCAGAGGTTAGAGGTGCCCCAAATTCAAAGCCTGGGCACGTGGGGCTTCTTCACACTGGAGCAGTAGGCAATATGGAAGGAATTGCCTGCAGCAGAATTCCTCCCAGGATATCTCTCCCTACACGCTGGGCTCTTACCTTTTCCCATGCGAGGGCTGGGAAAGAGGGAGATGAAATGTGAATACTGAGAGTACAAGCAGAGAGATGCTCAGTCAGGGGATTGTTACTGCGTCTACTTCTCCTTTTTGCTTCTGCAGATCTGTCCAGAGCTGGAACTTGTCCTTTCCTCATCTCCAGTTGCCTTTGGAAGGACCCTTCAAGGAGCTGGCAGAGGAGAGGTTTAGGGATACACTTGGACTAGTTTAATTACCAGTCATGAAAAGCAGTAGTAATAATTACTTCTGTAAATGTGTTTTGTTTCAAAACAGCCTCATGTCCAGGTCCAAACCTCTACTATTGTTTCTTGCCAAATTTCAGCATAGTCAGTAGCTGTTGATGTTGTTTTCTTAATGGCAAAGGCTTATGTCAGAGATAGTGACTTCCCTAGGGTCTGATCCTCAGATTTGACTCCCAGTCTTTGACTCCACTGGCTGTCCTTGTAGCTAAGACTTGAACACTGGGTAAGCTTTCTAAGTCATTGAGATACATTTGGATCAAGGGCAGTTTTCAATGTTTTAATTGTTTTGTTTTGGTTACCTCAAATAACATTTTCCATATAATAATGAGCAATGTATTTGTCTGTAGGATTAGATAGGGGCAGATCAAAATATTACATGTATTAGCTTTGTTCGCTGAGCAGTCACACAAAAATAGTTATAGAAGGAAAATCAACTTATTCTGTTATTTCTCTTGATGTAAATCTAAAATTGTTAAAAGTGCTCTTCAGTGCTTGCAGTGAAAAAATGGAATGACAGTGATGTTAAAGGTATCATCTTATTGCAAGGACTGAGAAAAAAATTCTCAGATCAACCCTTCTAAAAATAAACACACGGTAATTTTTTTTTTTTTTCAATAGTTGGCTTTCAGTACATTTTGCAGAATTCAGTGGAGGATCATTTTCATTGTTCCTGTCAGTTGAGTTGTTCCTCAGTTTCTGGCAGACTCTGCATGCTTCTCTTGATGCCAGGAAGTTTCTTGCTGGCCCTTTGGAGGCCTGGCTTTGTGTCACATCTCTATGTGCCTTGACCTGCTTGCCTTGCAGTCAAGACCCTGCTTGCTCCAGACAGCTTTGGCAGTCTCCAGCCAGGGGACCCTGAGAGCCCAGTTAGTTTCTTGTTAGAAGAAGAGAGCAAGCTACAATCACATGAAGCTGGTCCCTCTGTTTTCCACTGCTTTTCCACTGTTTTTCACTGCTTTCACTTTAACAATGTGTGTTTATAAATATATCCTAAAAATCCTTGATGTTAAAAAAGGCCGATGTTGCAAATGTCTTCTGAACACACCCTATCTAAACTGTAAACATTCCAGCTAAGGGATTTAGCATATCCCAATGTTTTGTTATTCGATTAACAAAAATAAACATTTTTTTCTGTGTCAAAGGCAAATTGTTACATCTGAACTTCCAAGTCCTGTTTCAGAAGAGACAGCTAGCCAAGTTATCAAGCCATTTGACCTCCCAAAAGCTCAATTCCTTTTACTCAGTGAATGCCACAGTTACCAAAAGCCTTCATGTGGCCTGAAAGAAAGATCTGTTATTTGTCATTTTGAAGAATGTGCTTTTATTTAATAGTGTTGTATTACCTCTTGTCAACAGGATGTTAAAAGTAAAGTGCACCAAACTAGTTTGGGTGGAAATTCCTTGTAGCTTAGCATTAACATATGTTGCATAGTGTCATTAAGAACAGAGGATGTTATTTAGAAAAGCTTTAGATTTTAATCTCAGACCTGGTAACCAGTAGTTGGAATTCCACTTGGTATAATTTTGTTGTTTGAATATGTTTTGGAAATATCTGGAATGTTTGATGCCATAACACTCTAGTTCTCTTGTCTGACCACTTTGTTTCACTGCATTTTGTGCTGATCAACTTTACTGAGCACTGTGACCAGGGTGAACATAAAACCTTAGGAGAATCCTGCAGCTGACCTCCTGCCAGGACCAGACGTGTCACCATAAGCCTGTGCCTGGGGCCAGCACCATCCCACTGCTCAGGCACAGTAAGCCTGATACCTCTGGGTGACCCCGAGATGGAAACCCACGGGCCTGCCCAGGACTCACATCCAGTAGATCTGGTGCAGGAAGCTGTGGCTTCCCAGCTTGCCAGTGTTGATAGAACTGTGTTCTGAACTTTGATATGTCCTAGTTTCAAGCACAGAAATGAGTGAAAGTGAGGGCTTCTGTGATATGGTCTGACCTCATCCCATGCAGAATGGATTGCTCCCATCCTCATGGACTCAGTGAGTATTGTGTGGCTCCTGACAGTATTGGAAAGAGTGGAATATAGTGTTTCCATTATGCGTTTCAGTTTAGTAACAGCTGAGTTATTTCTCTTTTAGTTGACATGTTTTTCTCTTTAAGTGATTCAAAAGTGCTTTTCCTAGCTCCCTTCAGGTGTGAGGAGCAGCATTTATTTCACCATTAGCTTGTAGATTTCCTGTTCTTAGACTCTCCTGCTTTTTCAGAGTGGAAGGGGGAAAGCCCCACTTTTTTCTCTCTTGCCTGTTCTCAAGCAATATTGCAAGGAAATCTATAAAGGATTCCCACAATTGCAGAGTCACATCTGTTTCAGAAAAACAAAATATATTCTTCTATATTCAGTTAATGTCCATGATCTTCTTGCAAAAAAACTCGCCTTCCTGAGGACAAATTGACATAGGGTCACAAGAAGTTGTTGTGAAGAACTAGTGTTCTAAATTTTGAAAGTTCTCCATACCTCACAGTATTACAGTACAACAGAGAAGTTATCTGACAGCTGCACTCTCAAAGTCTTGTGGAGACTGATAGATATGTGTCCTAGTGGTGTTTTGGTTTATTAGAATGGTTTGGAATGATTGGGTGCATGTGATATTTGGGAAGCTGTTCAATGTGTATTTTAAATATCCTAAAGTGCTGGTATAAAAATTGCTGGCAAAAGTCTGGATCATGTTCTGAGTTACTAGAATCAGTCCCTTAACATTTGTTTTTTTGTGTGTGCAAGAGGCTTTCCACTCACTGCATTCCTTTAAAAATATTTGATGTATTTTTTGTTTGCTAGCATGCTATGAAAATACTTCATATAGCTACTGCTTCTTGAACAGCAGCTCAAGGTTTTGTTGGTTTTTCTTTTTTTTCCCAGGCATTCCAATGAAAACAAGTGAGAGAAATTGCCTTTGGTGTGTTCTCATGTTACCAGCACATTTACTTAGGCTGCTTGTCCTTTAAACAAGTTTTCTGACAATAAAAATTTTACAATGTAGAAAGCTGTCATGAAATATTATACGTCTGACTTTCCTTAAGCCTTGCTCAAAGAGAGCAGATACTGAAATGCTTTGATTCTCTCTAATGCTTCAGCTTGGTAGCATATTATGGTAATCCAGAAATGGGTTATCCTCATACATGCATGTAATCAACTGCTTGCTGTTTTAAGGCTCAGATGTAATACAGTAATTCTGAATATATTAAAAATGTATTTTAAATGAGACCTTCTATTTGTGGATCTGGTTGCTTTTTTTGAGACCATGATTTCAGAAAATCTGAGTACTTGTTTAACTTTTTAATAACCTCATTGCAATAAAGCAGAACGTTCAGGCTTTGATACACAGGAACACTTAAACATATGATTAAATGTCATTCTTGAAGATGAAGGCTTTTTAAAATTGTGGCTTTAATCATATGTTTTACAGCCTAACTGGATCACTGCCTGATAAGTAATGCTGTGTGGACTGGATAGGTAGCTCTGTGTAGGCAGTGCATATCGTACAGAGAAATTAACGCACCGTGGGTTGGTGGCCTGTCTGCCTCTAAGACCACAGAAGCTCTAGTGCACTTGACTCGGACTAATTCTCTGAGCATAAATGCTGAGCTTAAAAAAATCTGTTTTAGTAATGAATTTTGAATGGCATTGTCTTGAGAGAGTTGGGACAGCTAAGGACTTGTAACCAAAACTGGTAATGATGGCATTTCACTGCAGTTGATAGAAATGTGGGTTTCTGACAACTGTCTTCACAAGTCCTACTTTCATAGCTCAGTTTATATCTTGCAATTTGATCCCATTATCTTAATACCACTCTGTTATATTTTTTAAATCTTTCTGTAATTGCTCTTTTCCCCCAAGGGCCTGATTTTTAGCATTGGTTTTGAGCACTCATGTTTTTCAGATAGTTTTCTTTTTCTATTTTATATATTTTTTTTTTTATTTTTTAAGGAGGGAATCTTAGTTACAAGAAACAACAGAATCCTGAGTGAACCATGTCAAACCACTTATTGTATGGCACTGAAGTAGTTTCATAGTGGGTGGAGTACTTGGAAAATCTCTAGGGCATGAGAAAGGATTACTTGCAGTGCTTGCAAATGTTTCTCCAAGAGAGTTTAATAAATACCTGGTACTCTAAAAAGGAATGTAGCACACATGCTCTGATTGTGTTTTGATGCAATTTTTTTTTTTTTAAAGGGGAACTTGCTGTGCTAGGCATTAGACCCACATGTATCCTTACACCTCTTTTCAATCTCACCATGTTTGTGCAAATTCACAAGCCTGGGTTCTGGTTTATGGGTGTACTGGGGCAGAGGGTCCTGTCAGGTTTCACCCTGCCCACAGGATGGACATGCCAGCCCACAGGGGAAAACACATTAAGGACCCTTTTTGTTCCATTAATGTTTCCTGGAGCAATGTGTCTTATACTTGTGCATTTCTTGGCTTCCTTTAAACTTTAATTGCAGGTAAAAGCATATAGCTTGACTAACTTCAGCAGAATTGTTTGTAAACACAGGACTTGAAGTAACTTCTCCAAGAGCTCTGTTTTTGCCATTGGATGCAGCGTGTGAAAAATGAAAGCATAACCCGTGATGCTGAACACACTCCATTTGTTCTCGTCCAGCTTCAATGCAGGAGGCTCTAATGATTCTATGTGATGTTTCTAAGTGGTGAAAGTTGCATTCAGACACATTTGTTGTTTTTTTTTTTAGTTAAATTCGGTGAGGCGGTTGCAGGCACGCGGGCAATGTCCTAATGTTGCAGCTCTGGAGACTGCCTGGCTTGTTTTCTCTATTGCATATACAGAGTAACTTCTGTTCCTCCGTAGTAGTCATGGTTTGAGGCATCTGGGCAGACTCAAGTGAGCCTTTGTGTGACTGTAGCAAGGATGTTACCTTAAAATTCCTGCTTACAGGGAAAGTCTCAGCGGTAGGTTGTATCGATTTTTGATACCTCTGTGGAGTTGGGGTAGGTTGACCTTGGCTGTCTCCCAGACACCCACCCGGCTGCTCTCTCACCTCTATCACAGGGATTTAGTAGTTTCCAGTTTGGGACACTTAATGCCAGGATTGGCAGTGGGTAGCTGTCTAGAAGCAGGCATTGCAGATATGTGCTTTTAGGAAGTCATTTTCAAGGTTAGACGTCAGACACTGGTGTCAGGAGGAAGTGTTTTTCCTTCTGTTGCTCGTATCTCACTCAAAATCTCCAGCCTTCGTTGTTAATGTTTCTGCTTGTTCTTACCCCTCTCAGCCCTTTCTGCTTTGAGCACACTCTAATGTTTTCTTGCTTACGGGCAGTGTTGAGATGTTCGGGTGCTACAAGAAAGCACAAAGCTTTGTCACCTCCCAGAGACAAAGCGAAAGTGTCCGCAGGCAGATGAGTGGAATGGAAACATTGACAGGTGTGAGCGCTTGGCAAGCTGTGGTCCTGGCGACTGTGCAGCTTACACCCCCACAGGGCTGACCCTCTGCAACTCGCTCACATATGTTCAGACTTTCTGATCCTGCCTTTTCCTGTGGCATCAGCACCGTCAGCGTCACAGCCAGGGAAGTATGAGTTCTTATGAGGAGAGCAGCGTACAATTTGAGGAAAGATGTCCAATTTCCTGGAAATCCTGTGCAGTGTGGAAGGAGTATGATCTGCGTGTGTGTGCGTGTATGTGGCTGATGGAAGTAGACAAAAAAAGTGGATCTTCGGAGTTCCTGAGTGTTTGCACGTGCTGGGGCCAGTTTGACCCTTCCTTGCCACGATTCACGCTGGTGCAGGATTCACACCAGTATATTTCTCTGGGTTAGAATGCCCACAAGAAGTGTTTATCTGTATTCCACAACATCTGTGGAGCCCTTGCTGCTGTTCAGTGGGGTTTTTTTTTTGCAGAGTTGAGGTGCCGCACTACAGTTTCAGTGACACATTTCTTGCTTCATTTGGGATGCTTTCCTGAACAGGCCATTTGTGTTTTTAAGCATGAAAATGCTTAACAATGTGTTGTATTTATATGAGTGTCCATTGTTTTTCAGAAACTTTCTATTTACTTTAATTTCTGATCACTTTTGTTCATATAACCAAATATGGAATGGTCTTTTTCTTCCTAACTCATTCTTCAAGTGACTCCCTCTTTTGCTGCCCAACACATAGACCCAAGATGCTTTATTTTCAATCTAACCTATTGGCAACTCACTTGTAATTACAATAGGAATTTTAATCCTCTGTAAAGAGGACTGATGGATGTGTAATTAAGTAATGACAGTCTGTGGGATAAGCGTAGCAAAGTGAAAGCCATAAAAATTCAGAGCAGCTGAGGTGGAACTTGATGGCATGCTGCAGCACCTAGAAAAGTCATTTCTGCCACGCTGATGAAGTTGAGGAGATAGTTGGAGAGCTTGAGAGAGGACAATGCATTTTGAAGTGTTGGGGAAGAACAGGAGGAGTAGGGGCTGGGAACTGGAGGAAGATGTGTCTTTCTTTTTCCATTGTTACTACCATCTGATGTGGTGATGAGAATGAACCTCCCCTGCAGACCTGATTTCAGAGCCCAGCTGCTGTTGAATGGGCCTACCCTTCTCCATAACCCTGAGCTCTTCCCCTAGCATGTGTCCCTTGGCAGCAGTAGCAGAAGTCCCGATTTGTGAGGGCAGGAGCAAGGACCAGTGGGCTGGGTCACTCTGGGAGAAGGAGCAGGCCATGTGTCTGCTCTCCCTTTGACAGGCAGGTGTTCAGCGCTAACAGGATGGCTTTGCCTGTGCCAGCCTGACCCAGAGGGATGCTTGTGGACAAGCTGGCCTCTCAAGGACCATGGCAGGAGTGCTCTTCCTGGTAGCCACAGTGTTTCCTTCAAGGGCTGAGCAGGCAGGACAAGGAGCTGTCTCCAAGTTCTCAGTTTGCTTTGTTTGATGAACTCCAACGGGGTTAATGAGCCAGCGTGGGCTGTCTGGGGGTGGATCCTCTGATGTGCCAGGCTTGCTTGGTGTTGTCTGCTGGAGATTTCCACAGGGTACTCTGCCTGTTTTAGGGAGAACCTCAGCTGTGCTCCGTCATCCTGGTGTGAGGGAAGGGCAAACGTGTGGAGGGACAGGGAGCAAAACTGAATTTAACCTACAGTCTTCAGGGACAAGTGTTATCATCAGTGACAGTGGGACACCATAATGAGTGCCTACAGCCATCACCGTGGCATTAGGTTGCTACTAGCACAGAGCAGTCTATCAGGAGCCTGCTCCTGCTCTTCACTGTCACACTGAGTGCTGGATTTAGGCCATCTAAAATTAGCCTCTAGCCCTAAACAGTCATACACCTGAATCTTCCTACAGATGCCTTAATGCTGCCTGCATGCAGGGTCATAACCCTTTTAGTTATAAGGAGAACACTGACTTTTGAAACAGCTTTATCCATTTTATACCCATTCCCACATCCTGAAATATTCCTGCCTGTTCTTTTGTGCATCCATCTTTTTAGCATTGCTACCTTTTACTGTGTAAATGAAGAAATTTCAGACCAGTGCAGAGTGAGGGTCCATAGCTCATCTGTACAGATGCAGCTGTCATTGAAAAGCAACCTGAGTAAACGTGTAACAATTCTCCTAAATACGGAGATAACGTCTAGCACATAGGTTTAAATAACAGGTAATTCTTGATCTGCCACAGCGTTTCCAGTGACTCAGTGTTCCCCCCACCCTGCTGCAGTAATTACAGAAGATTGTTGCAGTTCCTGACTCAGAGGGAGGCTTCCTTCTAAGGCTTCTGGCCCTGCTGGCGCTCCAGCTCTGCAGCTGTATGGAGAAAATTTTGAGGGGCATCATGGTAGCAGGCCCCAGGACTAGAACAAGAAAAATGTGTGAATAGCGTATGTTATGAAATAATGATAGCAAGCCATAAAAAGAGAGTTTGCTTTGGATTTGTGGTCAGGAATTCTGTGGTGCCAGAACCTTGGCTATGATGCTCATATCTGTTAAAACTGTGTGTTTACAAGAAAGACATTCCAAGGTACAGATCTGATGGCTTCTCTGACAGGCTAGGCTAGGAAACTGCCAAGTGTAAAAATTAAAAAGGGATAAGTGTTCTCTGACCCAGATTTGTTGTGGTTTTGTGGCTTTTGAAGAGAAGGTGTCTTCCTGCAGATTGTGGGAGCACAGGCTCCCATGAGGCTTTGGGGACGGGCCTCAGCATTGAGATGGGAGCCGCAGGGAAAGGTTCCATGAGCTCCATAAGCCCCCTGATTCTCTCCCTAGGGAGGTTTTCAGCAGGCTCTGCAAGTCAGTACGTCACATATGCATTGATGGTCTGCAGCTGCGTTGGCCACTCCGGCAACCACAGAATGGCAGCAGGGACGTGCTGCCAAATGTGACCTGACAGCCCTGCCCAGAGGGTGCTCAGGACTGCAGGGGAGGCCAGCAGAAGAGGACCAAATGGCTCGAGTCTCTGGTTTGCCTCCTGAGATGTCAGATCTGACAGGCACATTGATAGGTCTAGATTGGTTTCATGTTTGTGCAGCCTTCACTTGTGATGCAGCTCCAGATTTAGTAGAGCTGCATTCTTGGTGCAAGCAGCTGTGCACAGCTGGCCATCAGGTCTCTGCTTGTAAAATATGGGTGAAGGCTGTCTTGCTCTCAGCAAAGCATATTCAGAAGGAGGTCTATGGAAGTTGGGCCAAGTTTCTTAGAGACAGGGATAGATTTTCCTGTGCTTTAAATACTGTAGCAAACCCCACTGTCTGTGTTGAGGTGAGTAAGATCTGCAAATAGGCTTTACATTGTTTCACCTTAAGCACAAGGGTATTCTCTTTAATTCCTTTTTCAGTGTTACTGTGTAAGAATGAGGGTCTTGAGATTTTTTATTATTACGGTGCAGAGTTTTTAAATGCTGAGGCCAGAAAACATTACATGCAAACATGACATTTCCATTTGCTGCTCATCAAAGAAGAGAAGTTTCATCCCCAAGCACTGCTGTGATGTGTAGCGAAAACCTGGCTCTGGTGAGCACCTCTCTGTCGAAGTGCTAGTGCACTTGGTTCACAAGCATCAGTTGAATGTCTCAGAGGTCTATGAAATAAATAGAAGATCCGGAAAGCAGGGTGCACAAAAGCTACTTTTTGGCATCATTAAGGCAATGCAAAAAAGAAGACTGCACATGAAATGCTCTTACTCATTTGGTTTTAAGCTCCAGCCCTGCGTGATGTAGCACATGCAAGCTGAAACCCTTTCCTGGGTTTGGATGCCTCCACCACCCCTCTTGGAGTAGAGTGCCAGCTCACTATATCTCAGTGACAACTCATGGAGAAGGTGGAGTTCATGGGACCCACCACCTACATTACAGACTAAATATTTGAAGTACTTGCCTAGAAAGTGGGAGTCTGTTCTTGTCTTGCACTGCCTAGGGGAGCTTCCAAGCCACCAACTGGAATAGAAAGTGGAGACACTCATTGGAACTGTGTGGGTGCAATGAAGACTGAAGGATCCCATTTGGGTGGGAAGAGTATGAGTCTGAAACTCATTTCAAAAGGCAGAGTGATGTATATACACATATATATGTGAATATACATATATATGTGTGTATATATATGTATATACACATATATATGTACATATACATACTTACACACATACCTACATATATATATAGCTCCACCTCTCTGAGTTTTGTGTTTGTTTGGTTTTTTTTTATTTTGATGTTAAGCAGCCTGACTGAGATAGTTTGTACCAGCAAGGTGAATGTTCTCAGAGAACCCAGCCAGTTCAGGTCTTTTGAGGAGGTGTGCTCTCTTTGTAAATCTTGAATGGCCTGAAGTAGAGACTGGCCCCGAGATGTTGAGTAGTACATTTGTGTGTGCAGGTACTTTTATGGATCTGAGATGTAAGTTCTCAGAGCAATGGAAGCGAGCGCATGGCTTACATGATGTTTCAGCTGCCAATTTCTCTTTTCAGGCTGAGTGCACCATTAATGACTGAATGGGCTCCTCTGAGAAGGCTTGTCCTCACACCATGACTGCTGACGAGTCAGAAGCTGGAGAGTTAGCTCTGGAGCCTCTCCTCACTTGCAAGCTATGTCTCTGTGAATATTCCCTGGATAAGATGACCACTCTTCAGGAATGCAGCTGCATCTTTTGTACAGCGGTAAGATCTGTCAGTGCCTTTACATTACAGAAGCGGGGTAATGGGAGATGGACGGACCTGTGAGATGGGAGTGCTTGTCTTGTACAAGAAGCATGTGCTACCCATGCTGACACAGGATGCTTTTCTAAAGAGCATTTGGTGTTAGCCTGTCTTGCCTCATTTAAAAGATTTCTTTTGTCATTTTGCTTTTGATAATTTGTAACTAACATGTTTTCCTATCACAAGTGCTAGTAAAACCCAGTAATAAAAAGGAAGAAGATGCAGTTTAAGAGTGTTGGAGAACATACACACTCTGCATGCAATCAATCTCAGTATTTACTTTTTCCTGAAGCATACTTGAAACACCATAGGATAGCTGTGAGCTTTTGTTTCCCTGCTATCCTTTTCTGAGTTCTCAGAGACCTTTAAAGTCTTTTATGTAACTTTTAAGGGCAATCAGAAAACCTAAACAAAAATGGCCTGTTGAACCTTTGCCTCTGTGCTGCAGAGATGTTGCCCAGGTCATGCATTGCCTATAGTAGTCAGTAAGGACTTTTTGGTCTGCAAATTCAGATCAAATAAAGCTGGTGGAAATGATAGAGGGAAAGGTTGAATGAGCTGATAAAAGCCCTACAGACAGTGGTACTCTTCTGGTCTCTTTGTCAGCATGGGAAAAATGGACCTAGTTTCTCTGGTGAGAGTGACTTTGATCTACCTCACTAATGGTAACTAAAGTACCTGACCTGAAAACGGGTCAGAAGGAGGATGTTGGTTTGGTGTTTTTTTGTTGTTTCTTTTTAGTTTGTTTGCTTGTTTTGACTTTTATTTTGAGGGGGGGAGGGTTAACTGTAGAATAAAGGTACTTGGTTTTATTTTTTAAAAACAAATTGTGGATAAGCATCAGGAAAGTATGTTTAAGTTTTAAAACCCCTGATTGTTTGAATTCATGAAGAAATTTGGTATTTCTGAATTAGTGAAGCCAGCTAGGGTGAGAATATCTTTATTTATACTGAATTCAGGGTTGTTTAAACAGGATGAGAATCTAGTTTCAAGAAACTGGGATAAGATTGATAAATATGCACCTCAACCTGAATTTAATGAAGTTTGTTTTCCATACCAACTTGCGCAAAGCATTTCTGTATTTTAGATTGCAATTAAAGTTTTGATTCCACATACCTGAAAGGTAAAATACGATGCTTTAAATATGAAAAAAGAAAAGTGCAGAGGTTGATACTTTTACAGTGGTCCCACTCCTATCTAAGAACTCAGTGTCTGATTTAGTATCATTAACGGTACATGAACCTCAGTGTTAGCTGGGTAGAGTAACCCTTAGGGAAGAGTGGGCTGCTGAGGACTGTGCCAGGCAGAGCTGGACTCTGCACTCCAACGGGATGCTGGCCAAAGGGAGAGCTCAGGGATGGCTGGGGATGTTGCTGTGTTCACATGTCCCCTGTTGGTGCCACAGCTGCCACCACATCCATACACTCCTTCCCTGGCCAGCACCAGGAAGAGCAATCCGTTGTGAGCTTGGTGCTCCAGTGCTGCGGCAGCGACATGCAGGGTGCAGTCACAGTTATTTGGCATCTGCACAAACTTCGCTGACTTTGAACCAAGAGCCAGCCACGAGTGAGCCCAAATGCAGCTGGGAGAAGCCTTTAGACACGCTCTATTTATTTCAGTGGGCATAATATGTCTCAATTGAGTTTATGCTCCAAGTCCAGCCTTTGTCTGACTGTTGTCTGTGTCCCGACGTCCTCCCGATGGATGTGTCTGGGCTGATGCATGCCCAGGCATGTAGATCTTGCATCCTGTAACAAAGAGGGCTCTGGAAACTTTTAACCTGGCTACATGGCTTTCTGTCTTGAAGCCAGAGCAGTTTCTGAGAGGCCATATGAGTTGCACTTTTGGGCAGCCTCCAAAAAGCAGTGTCAGGAGCAGCTTGACACGGAGTGTCAGGACTTGCATGGGGGATTGCTTGGGGCACAGCCTGCAGCAGCTCTACTGTGCCAAGCCCTAAATTTCCTCTCACCCATGCCAGGGTGAGATACCTTCACCCTACACTTAAGTAAGATTTTTAGGGTAAGAATATCCGCTGTGAGATATGGGGTTGAGCACCAATCAGTTTTGCAGTATTTCAGATAGCAATGCTCTCAGCTTGTATAGCTTATTCTTCTGTCACTAAGGGTGATTTTATAGAACCAGGAGTAGTATTAAATGTGAAATAGAAAAGAGCTTGACATGGACATAATAGGTTCTACTCCAATAAGCTGAAACCATTGCTTTTGTTAATTTTTTGTTCTGTTACATGCAAGGGTTTTATTTTTTTTTTTTTCCTTCCTAACTGTAATGGTGATGCTGCAATGATGATTATTTTTCACAGCATTTGTGGCTGTGGAATATAATTGGAAATTGTTACTATTTAGATATCTGTGGGGATGAGGTTATATTTCCTTTCCATTTGCAGCCTGTAAAACCAAGGCGTTCAAACTACTTAGGATTGTGTACAGCTTTTTTTTTTCAGCTTAGAAACTCTTGCAATGAACAAAATACCCCATAAAAGCTGTGTTCTAGCCAAAGTAAGTAAACTGTGTTTAGAATGTGTATGTTTGCATTTTGGTGGAATGTTGCTAGTAGGGTAGGAGTTTTTCAAATATCTGTAAACATTTTTACTCTCTCTGTTCTCAGCAGAAAAAGCAGATGCCTTGCAGAACATACTTACCATCTTACTTGGTAGCTCAGTCAGGTCTGAAGAGGCATCAGTCTTGACTTGGCAGAAGATTCCACCTCAGTGTGAGATAAAGCACACATTTACACATCCCAAGAATTTGGAAATGGCTCTAGTGTGCCTAATGACTTGGTTTAATTGTGTTTGGATTTGTATTAGTTTCAAATGAAAGACTGATATCTGAAGAAGGTTGGGAAGGGATGTGAGATATATTTTGTCTGTAGAAGTTTTAGAGGACTAAGCTTTACGTTATTCAGTTCATTTCCTGTATTTATAAAACCTTTGCCCAGTGCCATGCTGTGGTGCATGCTTTTATGTATGGATATTCAGCAATATATGTACTGCTTAAGCTGCATGATTTTATGGTCCCCTTGTCACCTTTACTTATCCCTTTCCCAAAAAGGGAGGGGATGTAATCTGTTCCTGGTACTGTTCATCTTGTTCCTTGTCTTCCCACTCATCCTTATATATTTAGGGGGATGTCCTACTTATCAGCAGTCCTTTAGATTTACCTTTTGTTGCAATTTTTTCTTCCTTGGGTGTGCAACTCCTCAGGTTTTTGCCCCCATGGTGGTCATGGTGCTCACATATGTATGTGAAATAATTATACACCATGTCTGTCGACACCATTATAGTGTTAAAAAAATACAGTATTTTAGTGCACTTTAGTGCATCTGGGTCCAAAGCAAACTAATATTAATTTCTTCTTGATTCATCCACTTATAGAATAATACTTTGAATATTATACTTATTTCTAATAAAGTTTCATAAGTGTTTGCTCTTTTCCTTCCTTCCTTGCCCAGAGAGCTCTCACAGGGCTTCACTCAGGAAAGACTCAGGAGTCCTCTGGTGGGGCAGTGCCAGGAATGGACAGGCCACTCTCCCCACTTTGCCTTTGCATAACGCACTGGGTGTTGCCCAGGCTTTGGTGCTCATTAGACTGTCTGGAAAGTGTGCATCTAGGAGACTCCTGCCTTTTCAAAACAATGGCTGAAACTGGGAAAGCAGCAGGAGGAGACAGTGAGTGGTGTGATCCTGTACATCTCGCATACCCGTGGCTAGAATTGACCTGGTGTCTGGCACTGCGTACCTTTGGAAGTGCTAGGGAGGGGTGCTGGACTAACAGTAATGCTGGAAATAACAAGAGCCCTATGAAAGACTTGGTGTGAGTCTGTAGCCTGTAAGCAGTCATGGAGGTGAGGTTTTAGCAGGTGGGATAAGATTGCCCTGGTGGCAGTGGTGACAGGGGGGAACTAGTGCAGTGCTGCTGCAGAAACATGGTCTTAGGGGTCAGTAGAAAACCCAGTGTTGGCTTCTCCCTGTGCACCAGTTTTCTCCCTGCACACTGGTTTTGTCTTTCCTCTTTTCTTCCCCTCCACTTAAGCATTTCATGGCCCCAAAGAGAGCCAGGTGAGCAATAAATGGGATTGCTGCTATTAATGTCAGGCAGCAGCTTATGTCCATCTATCTTGTGTGTTATTTACTGGCACAGGGTTTGAGATGTCAAAGACAACGTGTAACAAACTGAAAACAGAGGATGCTTTCAAGTATGTTATTCTTGTAAACTTGTTGGCACAGGTTTATGCAGAACTAGCATGATTCACCCTATTTTTTTTTCCTGAGCAAATTCTTTGTTGAGTCTTGTACATCTGAGAAGTGTGTGAGGCAACTGGGTTACAAAATGTGCAAAACAAACACCATGATGATCTACCTGTTTGTTATTTTGGTGCACACAATGCAGTCCAAATGGGATTAAACTTCATGCAGCCTTAAAAGGAGAAGTCAGCATGCAAGCCCAGTTAGCTTCTGTGCTGTCTTGAGCTTCTACAAGTAGGAGGTGTTCCAAAGGCAATTGGAGAACAAGATTTTCTGCTGTAGCTATGTGTGACAACAAGGCTAGGGCTAGACATAGGCTCAAAAGGCTCCTTTGCTGCTGTGGACAGCATGGTGCTGTGGGAAGCCACCTGCCTGGGCTTTGGGGGCTTCAGCCTTGGAAAGAGGCTGCTGCCAGCTGCTTTTAATAGAGGACAAGAAGAAACTCTTACAGAAACAGGAGTTTCTCTGTCGGTACTTCATCTATAGGACACTCTAAGGCACCTCTGCTTTCTTTAATCTTTTCAGGGACAGCTGTTCATTGTCCTGCCTCCTTTGGGTGGCTGAATAGCGACATTTTGCCCTTGGCACTGTGAAGTTTCAGATTGTTTGTGGAGGGGAGCACTGGAAAACTGGAAAAACGAATGGGGGGGGGGGGGGGTCTTCACAAAAAAACATGAGCAGAAAAGTCTGAGAGCGAAGGAGACTGAGTAGATCAAGGACAAGGAGGAGGCAGATGGCAAAAAGAATGGGATACCTGCTAAGTGAAACAACTGTGTATGAATAATCCACTGAAATAATACTTAATAAAACTTATGAGTGAGGAAATATTTGGATTTGCCATCATCTAGCCAACACTGGGTTTTAGTATAATTTCTGTTTCTTTGTGCTCATTTTCAAGAAGGTGTTTGTTCTCCCCTTTTTCTCCCTGTCCTATGAGACACCTTCTCACAACTGCACCAGAACACTCACTACCTTCTCCTCCTCCTAAATATACCTTGTGCTGGAATGCCCCACTTACTTTATGTAAAGCTCACCTCAGATTGTTTTCCATTTGAAAGTGTTGACATTTGGGATTCTTTTTTTTCCCAGCTCGACATTTGAAATGTCTCAGAATAATATTTTTTTTCAAGTTTAAAAAACAAGAATTCCTACACCTGCTAAACTTGGCATGTGATTCACTTTAGATGGATACTACTTTAGGATAGGGACTGCATGTTTCTAAAGTCAGTAGAGGTGGCAGCCTCTGGATGGTGGCCAAGGAAAGACGGGAGGAAGAGGGAATTAATGTTTTAATGACAGCATTGCATCGATGCAGTTGGTTTAACCAATTCGTTTAACCAATGAAGAAATCGATGTGAAGTAAGTTGCTAGTGCTTCAATGTGCCACAGTAACTGAGCCAGACTGTGACATAAGCCTCATGCTCATGTCTGTTTTGTAGCTGTTGGTAAGGCCAGGTTTGGCCTGACATGGATTTTTGGCAAGCAAAATTATATTTGCAGCTGGTTGCTTTTTGTGAAGGGTGAGTTTCTCTGATCCTGTTCTGTTTGGTGGTACCACTTCATGGCAACAATTACCAGGAACCTTTCCTGCTTTTTATGAAATGCTGCCAGGATGTGTTGGGCCATGAGTAAATTGGTTTCAGACTGTGTTTCTGAGCAGAATTTAGCATCACTGGTAGATACATTGAGACAAAGCTGGTGACAGTATATTTCTCAGGTACTTTTGAAGGATCCCATAAAAAAAAGGCTTGTGGACCAAGAGGAGGCAATTATGTTCTTGTGCACTGTCATGTTTGCTTAGTGTTCTCACTTGGTTGTGACAAAATTAAATTCTTGTTAGTGATTTTATTCCTTCCCTCATACTAAGCCATGAACTGACTGTATGTCTTTGAAGCTACAGGGGCATTTCCCCACTTTTTTTCAAGCATCTTTCTTGATAAGTCTCTTATGTGGCCCGATCTTCTATCCATTTGGTCTTCTATCCATTAATTTATCACTGTATCTGGTCCTTAACAGTTAAAATAGAGATTGGACAATGTGCAAATTTCATTGGAATTTTGTTTCTCACTGTAAACCGTGCCTGTCATAAATTTATCTGTAGCAAATTAAGATACGACTATTTTCATCATGTAGTTTCTAAAAACTTTAATTGGAAAAGGCTCACTTCTTTTTTTCCAAGTGAAGTGCAAATGCCTCCAAGCTAATTGCCAATACATTTGTTTCATCTAGTTTTAAGACCTTTGGAGAGATACTTGAGGAGTTTGAGTACCACACATTGAAAGTGACTGATCCATTTTGGTGATTGAACATGCGGAAGTGCAGATGTCACAGCAATGATGAACATATTATTAAACATTATATATATCTGCCATAAGCACTAGGAATACTGTCTAGGGGGGTACATTTATCTTAGCACACATTTGATTAGATACTGGGTAGATCAGGTGGTTAAATTTAGAGTTCTGGTGTGAACTGTCTTACCAAAATTAGTAATACTAGATTTGTATGCACTGAAGAACAGGTAACATTTCTATAGTATAGGAAATAAATGAACGTTATGTCTTACTGAGTAAAAAAAGTACATAACCATGGCCACCCTGAACTAAAATAAAAACGGAATGCCTACCTGTTCATCTGTTCTGAATCATGAGACACTCTGGAATGTCAACTGAAACATATTGTCTCCATATACAGTATTTCTGCAACCTGCCCCCAAAACCGGAATTTGTAAAAAAGCCTAGGCTAAACAAAACCCAAACCCCAGACAAACACAGTTTTGAGGACAGATCTGGAAGAGAAATTTAACATTGTAAATCATTCCTGTGGATTTTAAGAGGGAGACCTGTGTTTTTCTTATTATTTTTGAAATGGAAATTTTCTTCAAGTTACATGTTAGGAGGAAAGACCTTCTTGTTTGGCAAGATGCCTTCAATCATTTTGTGCATTTTCACATTTAATGTAGATCCTGTAGTACTGTCTGGGAAATACTGTAGTTCTGTTCTTTACCTTTCCATAATTGAATTAAAGACAAATACCCTTACTTATCCTGTACCAACCACTACACAGTGGCTGGCAGCAGTATCGGTGGCATTTGATAGGAAAATAAGCCAGTGTTTGCTCTCTTCTTCCTAGCCCTCCCTCCATGTTTCTTAATAAAGATTTAATTTTCTTAAATTTATTGATTTTTAAAAATTTTCCTTATAAAAGTTCAGTCTTGTCGTATCACATGTGGGGTTTCTTTTCTGCTTTTGTATCCAAACTCGTGAGGCTGCATTTTGGGAGCTGAAGAGCTGCAAGCAGGTTGGAGAGGAGCAAGGCAATGGGACATGTCTGGGTACTTGAAAATCAGTATGTAGGAATGATTGAGATCCATCTTTTGTCTTTGATACATAAATTATCTGAAAGTGGATTTGAATAGAAACTTCAGATTTCACAGTGAAAGGAATATAGTGCCTTTGTCACATCATTACCTAGCAACATAACACTGAAGTTACACTTTGTACTCATTTTTATGTTAAAATGCAGAACTGTTATGATCCCTTTGCAGAGTAAATACATAATCAAACAAACATCTTTTTCTTGGTCATTATATTAAAAATACCCACTTTGGAGAAAAAAAGAAATTGAACTTAGAACAGCATGCAGAATTGTTAAAATGAAAAATCCATTAATAGCCTGAACAGAATTTTCTTTCTCAGGTTTGAAGCTGATCATAGAAACACTTCTGTTTATTACTGAAGAAGGAATACTTTATATTAGTAGTTTGTGCATTTTTTTAATAGGCTTTTCAGTGTATTTTTAAAGATTATTCCATCACGTTTCAATGTACTCTTTCAACAAACCCTTAGCTCCAGGAGGGAAATATGTACTTGGGGCATTTGTAAGAATTTGGCTAAATCATGATCTTTCCCAGCAGTCCTGCAAAACTTAGGAAAAAAAAAGTAAAAAAAAGTATATATGTTGCAGGATAATTTGATCCAGGTACTTTATAGGCCTTTACTTACTAGATACTCATGAGTAGCATTTTGTGAGGTAGATAACTGGATATTGATCTTGTTTTATTAAACAGAGCAAGGTGATGGCCTGAATGACAAAACCAGTGTAAGAGGAAAAAAATCTTGCCCCAAAACACTTAGACAGCAAATTAGTGGAAAAAAATGTCATTATACATTATGAATCTCAGCCAGAGAAAAAAATAATTGCAGTCCTCTTTTGACCAAAGTTGTCAGTTGTCCAGCAGGAGCAACACATGATTTGCAAAGCTAGATCAGCAACAAAGCTTTCTGTTAAGTGTACTGAGTTTACTAGTGGAATTACATTATCACATTTGAATTGATCTCTCTTGCTTGAATGTCTCGGGATTTTATTATGTTTCCCAGAACACAGATATGTACATGATCTTGTTCCTCAGTGGGGAAAATCTGAATAAACTGAATGTAACTGGTTAGAGCACACTTGCATGGGAATTAAAAGTACTTGTATTGGTGTCTGCTTTTTATTTGTGGGGTGAACATAATGGAATCAAACCTCCAGTGCGTGATTTGTAGTCAGCGGGATTCTAACCTTCAGAAGGTTAGCAAGTTAGTTAGTTAACTTCAAGGCTCAGCAAGACCTTGGTAGATTTTTAGTTTGTTGTTTCAACCATTTTGCCTTGGTTACGTGAAACATTCATGGAAACTTTTCTGGCTCTGGCCATGGAAAGTAAGAGGATGGCATTAATGTCACTGTAAGCCACAGATCCTGTGTTGAGGCTACTCCAGCCACTGATGGATCTCTGTGCTCAAAAGTCACCACATTGCAGGAAATTGGTGGGAGAGTGTAGCCCAGGGTGTTGTGATCTCATAATTTCTTGGATGTCAAGATTAAGACCCTTTCAGGCAGCGCTTTGTATCACAGAAGGCAGAGCATCTTGATTTTTCCTTAACTTTGAGGAGCAATTAAGTAGCATATGTAGTGTATGCAGTATTCCTGAGATACTACTGATTTTTGTAGACAAAATGCACAAAAAAATCTTGCTATTTTATGTCTGTAATAATGTATTCTCTGAAGTGTGGGAGGACACACTGCTGAGAAGGTCAGTTGTGATTCATTATACAGACACGGAAACATCTTTTCATCACGTTTTTGGCTTGCATCTTTTCAGATACTCTTAGTTGCCACTTCTCAAGTAAGCAGCTAAATTAGTAGCTGAGCTGTAAATAGTGGTAAAACCCCTTTGAAAACAGTTTTGCTGCAAAGTTAGGGCATATTTTAAAATTTTAGTGATTTTCCAATGTTTCTTTGGTGCTAAGAGGAAACAGGAAATTCACATCTTCATTCATGTATGTACTTCAGTAAAAAGCTTAATCCTTCAGTGATAAATACTAAATGCTTCCAAGTTTCCCAGCAACTTTAAGCCCTTCTTGTATTGCACCCAAAGCACCTTCTCTAAGCACAGAAAGTCAAAACAAAAGATTGCATATCTATAGAAATGATTTAACAGAGAGATTTTTCTGGGGAGTACTTGAATATCCAGGCACTGCACAGCCCAATTACAAAATCTTTTCAAGCTGAAAAACACAGCAACCTCTAAAAGAACCACAGAAGGCTTGGTTGCCCACCTCTGCTCACCTACAGCCAAGCAGAGGGTTAGAAGAGAAGAAGAATCCAGATCCATTAGCAATCCTCAGGAACCTCTGTTCTTCTGGCTTGGTGCTTAGATGCTGTGTATGGAAACAGATTGCAAAATCTATACTGTGGATCGAAGCTCCTTAAGAGCTTCATGCCATCCTTGTACGGAAGCGTAATTGTCAGTGCTCCGAGCTCCTGTCCTGAGAGTCTAAATTAAGATCAAGCCTCTGGGCTGCTGCTGGGCCTGCAGTAGCTTCTCAGGCTTCGTCCTCCCTCTGTACCCACCTGACCTGAGCTGCCCCCAGAATACAAATCCACTGTACCATGCTGTCAAAACAAATTACTAAATATCAGGCGGCGCCACAGAGGAGACAGAACCCAGGATCTTAGCAAAAGTAAAAGGTTGCTCTCTCATGCTTGCTGAGGAATTTAAGGCTACCTAAATGCTTTGGTGGGAGGGAAGCATTTGTCCTTCACCAAATGCTGCTCTGAGACTTGATCCAGAAAGCAATCAGGTCTCCCCTGAGGAGATGGAGTGAGATGTAAGGAGGTTCTGCCCACGTATCTAAGAAGTGCACTCAACACACTGCAGCATGTGCAGGCCTTGGGGAAGGGACTCTGAGGGCAGAATTTTCTGTTTACATTATTTGTGGAGGAGGCTGGGTACAGGTGCAAACCAGGGAAGAAATCTGTGCAGGGAGTGAGCACTTGCTGCCCTGTTTCTCCTGTGTTACGTGCTGGAGCATGTGGGCAATGCTCAGTGCTTAGTGAATTTGGGGCTGCAGGACAAGGTCACCCACAGCCTCCATCTGCATCAGTAATGGCCCTGGGAGCCACCCTGGGCTCTGGGCATGCTTTTCTTGGGCTTTCTCTATGTCACCTGCTACCACTGCCCAGACCATGGTGGCAGATGTGGGCAGCTCCAGTGTCACCAGAGTACACTCCCAGGCACCACTGTGGCTCCGTATCTGCTTCTGTTTACTGCTCACTGCTCTGTGAGGGAGTTGCTGTGCTGGGGGTGATTTGATCCGGTGGGTAAACCGGCTTTGTAAAAGCACTTTGCCTGGATGCTTTTGGGAGAAGTGGGTGAGAAGATGGGACAGGGCAGTGAGACTGCTGTTGGAATAATAAAAGAATAACTCCTGGGTAAATCTGGGTTGATAATCCCTAGGGAGCTAATACTGCCTTCACTGACTGACATGATTTCTTCTTTGCTTTTCACCTCTGAGTATCTCCCTCACCTCCCACATACTACTTGCACCATCAGTTCCTTACAGCCTGCTCTGCTGCTTTCTTATAGGGGTTCATGCTGGATCTGAATACATTAGTGCTTAATGAGACACATGTTTAAAGCTTACCAGTTAGGTTATATCCCAATGTTCTTCTAAGAGAATACACTTCAAATATTTACAAATCAAAAGTAAGTTAATTTAAAATGCCACTAAGTTAAGATGATTCTACTTGCTTGAGCTAATATCTCTGTATAGCTCATCAGAATTAAGCAAAACGTGGATGTGGACATTTCAGTAGAGAGACAGAATAATAAAGAAATATCATTTCCATTTGTAAAGGTCCTAATTATCCTGACAGTTAAGAGGGAATCAGTTTTCCAATAAAAAATACAAATTAGGAAATTTCTTTAATCAGAGAACGATATACAAGGCCTTCTCAGAATAGCCCAGACTAACACAGACTTGGATATTACATGCCTATAAATAAATAAAACAATGTTTTTTGAAGAGTCTTAAGGCCTCCATACTTGGAAGGACTGTGATTTCCCCATCACTCACTTATTAGCTTTTGAACTCTGTGCCTCTTCCAAAAGTTTGCAGAGAGACAGAGGTCTTGAAGCCATATGTCACTTTGACATTTCTTAAAAATTGATGGGGCAATAATGGAAGAAGTCAGCAGTACTGTGGTGGAGGTTTGTTGTGTGGGCATGAAAATAAAACTGTAGGGAAAAAACTACATTAGTCCTACTTTTCATAACATATGTTTATTTTCATTTACAGTAAACTATGCAAGCTGATACCAAAATCTGTCAGAAGTCCAGGCTTTGTTGTTTTGTTAATGGTGACTTGCAATTTATTGTATGCTTTGCCATTATGCTTGCCAAAGAGACTTTGCTGTTTTGTTTTACTTAGAAGTGACCTTACTTATCTATGCAATTTGGAGGAACAATTCTAGCAGTGTTCTTTGGCATGAGTTTTGCACTGTGATTATACTGAAAACTCTATAATATGTGTTGTAAAGAGAAGTTGAATATATTTGAAACTGGCATGCCAGATAAAGGGTGGGGAGAATAGAGGGCTTTATGAGCTTGAAGGGGAAGCCTGCTGTTCTTGTAATGGAACAATTTGGAAACATTCATGAAGTGGACTCTATGCTGGAAATAGACTTTGGATAGAGTAAAGGCTGATGATAAATTGTGATAAACTATGGAGATTATTCGATCTATGGAGGAGGTTGAGGGAGAGGAAGAACTGGTAGCTCCACATCTTCTAGGGCAGATTATAACCTCCCAACCAGGTGCTAAACCCCTTTCCCCTTTTGTGCAGCTGAGAACAGTAGTGTCTTTCTTGTAGATGAGTTCTTCTACAATGGAGACTGCCGGCTGAGAGTCTCAATTAAGAACACAGGAGGAAAAAGAAAGGCGCAAAGCCTGTTTAATTAGGATAAAAGACACCCACCTCTGCCAAATCCTCCAATCCCAGTTTAGCAGAGCAGAGGGGTTGTTACAGCTGAAAGGTCTGACTTGCTGACTTAGGTAAACGCAGTGCTCGGCAGATGAAGTCATGCATAATTAATTGTTCTTTGTTTCATTCTTTCCAATGTAATGACTTGTAGCATTCACGCTTATAATAATTGATGTTTGCTGTGTGCTGCAGCTTCAGGACAGCCAATTAAGGCAGTGAAGGTGGGAACTGCACAGCATCTCTGACATCTGGTTGTTACCAACATGTGGGATATAACTTTTTTTTTTTCTTTCCTTTACTTGTTTCTAGTGTCTAAAACAGTACATGGAGCTGGCAATTCAAGAAGGTTGTGGTTCCCCTATCACATGTCCAGACATGGTATGCTTGAACCATGGGACCCTACAAGAAGCAGAGGTATCTGTACTTCTCATACTTACTTCTTTCTCTCTCTCTCTCTTTTTTTTTTTTTTAACATATATCTCCTCAATTTCTTTATCTGTATAATAATAAAGATAATCATACACTTTTTCCTCCCTTTAATTACCTTTAACGAACTTTTGGCAAGAGGCTTGACTGACAAGAGGAGATAGAAACAAACAGATGTTTTTAAAGAGTTTTGCTCTTTTTCCCCTCCCTCTGTGCCTTGGGGGAGAAGTTCCCTTGGCATCTGGACAGCCTCTGAATTACCCATGCAGGTGACTTAACCAGAATACTCTGTATCCCAGAACTGCTGAGCCTCCGTTAGACTGTCAGTTCGGTCAGATTTGATTCGTCTGCCAGCACTGAAATTCTTGTATCTTTCTTAACAGCAAGAACTCAGACTGATGGTGTGCAAGGTCAGAATTTCCTTGTGTATGTTGATCTTGGGCTGCAACAGCCATTTTGCAGTCCAATATAATCATGCAGGGCTGCGTAGTTGTATGGAAAGAAAGGTACCTGCACAACACTTGGTAGAATGGAATAGAATAGAATGAGAGATGTGGAACATGTCTCTTGGGATACACCCAAGGGATGCTTGCTTGCCTGCTTTTTGAGGCAGGAATGTCCCTGCTGGGCCTGACAATACAAGTAGGACAAAAAACCCAAAAAAACCAAACAAAAAAAACAACCGGGAAAAATAAGATGGCTATGGGATTTTAATTGGTTTTGTGCATTCTCTCAGCATTTGTTTGCAGGAATAAAATGAAGGAAAATTAGATCTCCATCCCTGAACTGAAGAAGAGAAGTTTGTCTTCTGGATTCTCTTGAGCCCTGTGCATACAGATGTCATAACTGTGGCAGAAGTATATAATCCTACTCAAATGCCATCAGTGACAGTGTGATTCCCGATACCAAAACAGACTTTTTCTCCAGAAAAAATTCTGTATCTGCTCTCCAGCATACATTTGAAATGTTGTGCTTAGTTGAATCAGGGCATGGGACATTCAGCTGTGGTTATTATGGTGTACAGGCATATGGTGGAGCCTTTTTTTGGCTGAATCCAGCCATTGTGAAAAGTAGCCAGCTGTTTCCTTTCCTCCTCTTTCTGAAAAGATACAGAGGGTGTAGCAATGTTCTCCAACCCTTTGCACCAGATTGGAGGCATCTAGCCTTTAGTAAAAATGTATTTTTAAGGGAAAATTACCAAATGACAGGAAGAATTCTGCTCTGTTCAACCAGGGTTATAATGCTATAGGAATTAAGAAATAGTAAAGGACACTCCAGGAGCATGTATTAATGGACCACTGGCCTAATCCTTGGGTGTTTTTTGGGCTGACAGCAGAATGACTAAACAGCCCAAATGTGCATTAGTGTCCCGTGGATGACTGAATGTTCTGACACTCCCTTTTGGCGATGGGCTTGAAACACAAACCTTCTGCTTGAATCGCAAACAAATCCTTAACCTGGTTAAAAGTACTGCTTATGTATTTTACCAAATACCTATTTCTTTAAGGTAAAAAAAAACACCCAGAAAAAAACAGTAATGACAGAAAGAATGACTCCATTCACAGACTAAAAGAACAGTATGTAAACTACAGATTTATATATATGAACACTCTGTATTCCTTTCTTTTTTCCTCTATAAATAAAGGCTGTCCTTTGTGAAAATGTGGCCTTTTAAAGCTATTTCTTAAAAAAGCAAAACCTTATCAGATGATACAGAATGTGCTTAACTAGGGCTATTGCTTGGCATGGAAATACTGTTTAGAGTTATAATTTATTCCTTAAACTCTCAAACTCCTGGTGTAAAAGTATAAGGCTTCTCACCTCTGAGGGGTCTGGATGTTTTGTCTCTGGCTTCTGACAGGACAAGGTTCCTCACCAGGACTGTAGTATGAAGAATGACATGTTGCCTGTACTGTGAGGAAAAACAAAAATAAAAGGTCCTTTTTTTCTCCTCTAAGATAGCATCAGTGTTTTGAAAAGGTGTATTTTTCATGTCATGTTCATTTCAGACTGTGCTGTGACTGCTGTTCATCAGGTACTGTTGAACTTTGGAGAAAAAATAGCAGTTCAAACTGGATTTGTCATGGACACAGTGCTAAATTGGTTCCTATACTTTGGGCTAAATGCATCTTGTTATATTAGCTAAAACAGGTTTTTGTTTGCTTTTTAAAATGCCTTTTACCATAGCCTGAAAAAGGGAGATAAAGATGAATTTAGGCATAATTTAAACTGAAGGAAAACCCCTTAATTGACTTTCAGTGCATTTTGGATTGAGCTTTCTTCAATGAGGAAACTGAACAATTAACAAAGCTTATAAGCATTTATAATGTAGTATAGCTATGAACACAGTATAGATATGAAAGTTCCTCTTCTTCTCCCTCTCAAGGTCCTTATTCAAGGTGTGTAACAATCCTTTAGTGCTTTCCAGTGACCTGTTTGTCTTCATTTCGACAGATCAGAATTAATTTGTCTATTTACTGTTTATTTTCTCAGTAAAATTCTGAAGAGTTTGTCTAGTTTGATCCTAAATTACTAGAGCCTTTTCAAAGCTCTTGCCTTGCTTCTGATTCATGTTCTTCTGTTGCCTTTGGGGGATGGAGGGAGGCAAAAACTCTGGTGAACAACTTAAACACAGAATAGAATTTCTTCTTGTATGTCTCATGAAGAAATGAGCAAGTGTGAATAGTAGGGAATGTGTTTCTCTAAAACAGTTGAATATTTCATTGGTGCTTGGGGAACTGCTTATTCATAGACCATAGGAAATGTTGGGAATTAAGGCTTTCCTTTCTGAGGTCCCTCTGGACCTTAGAAAAAAATATTCCAGGTTTTTTGTTGATAAAATTCATGAAGTGAAAAGTCATTTGAACTAGAATATTGTACTTTTCAGTACTTTAAAAATGTTTTCTGAAACCCTCTGGCTTGGGTTTCTTTTTCCTTCAACAAAATCTAGTTGAAACTGGTATATTCCCCAGCATTTTTTTTTGTTGTTTTGTTTTGTTTTGTTTTGACAAAGAATGCAATCAAACAGAAGGAGCTGTTCCACTGAAGTGCTTGAAATCAAGTGCAATCCTAGGTCGTATCTTGACCTGTTACATCTAGGTAGCAGCTGCTTGTAGCATAGCTGTCTTTCAGCAGAAATAAATGAGGGCTGGTGGTGGTAAGGCAATGGTTTTGGCTACAGACTCTCTTTCAAATAGCTGGTTACACAAAACAAGGAAAGTTTAAAAGCTGTCTTGTTAAACAAAATGTTTGCCCTTTCAAGCTCCAATGGTACAATAAACAAAGATTATTTGGATTTCTTCTTGGAAGCAGAAGGTAGAAGGAACATCTTATGGTAATGCAGTTCTCTTTAAACACGCAGACTTCTTCTGTCTAGAATATTCCTGTCTCTCTTGGGAACTTGCTCCACTGATTTAACTGAACCAGTTAAAATCCCTAATCTAAATAAAGGGTAATTTATCATGGTTTGAAATGGTTTTCCTTGGTGAGAATCCAGTCACCAGTGTAAGCTGTGAATCAGGGTAAATCTCCACTGCATACAGGGATTTCTACTGCAGTACTCACTTGGATAATATCTAGGGCATTGTGCTTTGCTGTTTCTGATTCCCGTGTTGTTCCAAGGTTTGTAATATTGATACAGTGATCCATCTATACATAATCTGATTTGGATTAAAACTGTGCAGCAGTCAGTAAAGGAGGTACTGATTTGGGCTCTCAAGTTTGTCAAGAATTGCCCCTTTGCATGCAGTGCAGAATCTGCTCCTTGTCCCTCTGTCTGTGTAAATTCGTGATCCACACCAGTGCTAACCTGACAGGGCTGTCAGCACTTTGTAAAGCAATGCTGAAATAGGACAGTAACCCAGATCTTAGAATTCTTAATTGCATTATATTCCATACATAGCCAAACACAAAATCCCACTGGGACTCGGTTTAAAATATCAGTTTTATTTTTAATTTCAAAATTGGTTTATGGTTTGCTACAGAAGATATTCAAATGGTAAAATGAGAAGGAATGTGAGAGAATTTTTCAGACTGACCTATCTTTTTCAGGGTCAAAATGAAAAATTTTGTTCTTCCTATTTACTTGTTTTAAAATAAAACCTAGGGGAACAAGTGAAAGAGCCTTGGTTTTGTTTTTATTTGTTGCTAAATAAGAGAAGAACTCCTTAATGAAGAACATGAATAATTTAGTATTTCATTATGACTCTAGTGAGCATGGTGGCTTGACGAAGAAAGTTGTGGGTGTAATTTCTTAACCATAAAGAGATTGAGCTCTCATACGCCTTTAAAAAGCAAACCAGAGCCCCTGCTGAAACTGTTTTACACTCCTTGCAAAACAAGAGAGTTCCTCTGTGAGTGGGGCTTTGGCAGAGGTGGGCAGTGCCACCCTTTGCAAACTTCTGCTGCCAGTGCAGGATTTCCCCTTGCTGCCTGTCTGCTCAAGTGAGGAGGAGAGAAGCTTTTGTCCTGCTGAACTTCCCTCCCTTGGCATTATCAAGGCTTGATTCATACGGGTGTGAAAGGAAGTAAGATCTATTCAATTTGCTTGATTGCCTCTTTGCATCTCCCTTGAAAGCCCGAGAATAGGTGGAGTAGTGATTTTCCCTTTCCACTCTGGTAGCCAGTGTTTAAAAACAGGGGAGTTTTTCTTCCTTGCATCCTGGTTACTGCACTGCCTGGAAAAGTTTGCCCTGGTGTACACTTAACCAAATTATTTTGACCCCTTTCAATTTCCTTTCTTTGCTCTTTGGTATCATGTGGTAGCAGGGACCCTGGTTATTGTGATACATTTGATGACACACGATCTTTTTGGATATTTGACAGGGGTCCAGCTGGGGCCCTTTGTTTGTAGTAAGCCTTCAAAATTTTGCTTTTGTCCATAGATATTTTTACTTCAGATGAATGCTGCTGTTCTTAGCAATAGGTCTTGTGTGTTCTTGTGCTGTATAGCAAGAGTATTTTAACTGCAGATATTGTTGATAGGGTATGGAAAATCTGAATACTTATTTCAACTCCTAACAACCTGGTAAGTCTCAAATCGAGATATTTTCAGGAGAGGAGAATTCTTGCCTTTTTTTTATTTTTAATTAAAACCCCCAGTACCTGTTCCCCGAACCTGTCCTCTAGTATTTCTTCCTACATTGAATAATTTCATAGCATAGAATAAGCAAAGCCTGCTTGCCTGCTTTCTGATATGCTCATGGTCTTTCTCTTTTGGCTCTTTGCCATCTGCTGGGGTTGCTGGTTCGCTGCCTCCCTAGATTTCCATGCCCTGACCAGCCCAGAGACATGAGTGGTTGTGCAGGAGAGGAGGTGTTTGGGATAGACGGACACCCAGGTGGGGCTTGAGAAGTTGTCTGGAAATAAGCATTTAGACTGATGCCAAGTAGGAGGGGATAAACACCTAATCCCCTTATTGCACTTAGGACTGTCCTTCTTGCTTAGGTATAAATGAGATTAAAAGTTCACTGAGGAAAGGATTTGCTGTTTTTTTATGGGGACCTGATATTCACGTTTGGTTTTTCTTTTCAATTACGTTTGCATATACAGCTTTCATGTGGCATTGAACTCAGGCAGCAGGAATTTGTGCGTTGTTTTCCTCATGCCTAAAGATACTAAATCTGTGAGGGGCTTTGGCTCAGCACCTCTCAGGCTGACCCATGTGTGGGTGCTATCAGGACCTGGTCTTTCCGAGCCTGTGGGAGTCAGTGGCACAGGTGATGGGCTGCGTGTGTTCAACGCCCAGAGCTGCACACAGGGAGGGGGAAGCTGAGCCGTGAAGAGGATACGTAGGAAAAAGTGGAGCTGAGTGAAGCCAGTGGGGAAGGGAAAGCTGGCATGGTAAGCTCAAGTTTTCCCCAGGAGAATGGGAAGCTTTCACCACAGCCTCTGCTTCCTATTGAAATCTGTGTTAAGATGCATAACTCCAGTCCCACTGTAATCAAAAAGGCTGATTTTTAATACATGGGAAATTCTGGGCTCAATAGAACTGCTCTTGAAAAAACTGTTTGTTAAATGTAACAGCAAGTACAGAGGGACCCCGGCCAACTAAACAATTCACTCAAGTGGCTTTTACAGCATTGAGACTCACGGTTTTAATTTAGTTGTAATGAAGGAAAACTTAAAGTAGTTGCCAATGCTTACCCAGCTAGAGAAATACAGATGACTCTTTTCATTTTCCAAACTATTTATATGCAAAACTGCCCTGGGGAGGAGTGGGCAAAACTGAAATTATGTGTCATTGCTGAAATTGCTAAACTTCACTCTTTTTACCCATTTGATTTAGTTTTTTTGTGTTTTCCAAGAGTGTTTCAGGTGACTTTTGATGAACAGGTGAAGAGTTTCCCAGAAAAATCTCTGTCTTACAGTCATATTAATATTAAATATTGAATAATTACAGGCATATGAATCTTACAATTATTAAATCTTGACATAATTTGGATTCATTTTTGTACTACTCTGGCTTAGGTTAAAGAAATGATCCAAGCATCTGCTACAAAATACAGTTGTGTGCAATCAAGTCCAATTGATTTGAGATATTAATAAAGCTATTTTGTATTTTATAATACAAAGTTATTTTATTTTTTCCGTCTGTGAAAGAAAATGTATTCACAGCATGATATTGAGTATATATTGGATTTTTGTCATTGGATTTCTTGTCATGAGTGTTAGCACCTCGCAACCGAGGAGGACAGCAAGGGCCACTTCACTGAGGGCAAATTTTGCCCTTTACAATAATCTGAACAGACTGTGGTTGGATACAGGATGTGAGATTTGAAAGTGTGTCACTTTGAAGCTGTCAGTTCTACACTGTCTCACAGTGTTTCAAATGATCAGGTCTCAGGTCTTATATTAGTCTAGGTTTGTTTTCGGTGAAAGAGAAAAATATTTCCAGTGCTGGTACAATATTACAAATGGATCAGATTAAGAGAATGATCTCACATTCTGAATCTGACCAACATGTGACTCCTGAGGTGCCTGTGAAGCTTCTTTTAAACCCCTCCATACCCAGTATGCAGGTTTGGTTATTAGTTTTAAATAGGGCACTTGGTCTTCTTATGTAGACTGTTAATTGGAGATTAGAGCATTTAGCCTTTTAGGCTGCTAGTTTAATTACGGTAATGTGTAGAATGTATCAGCAAAGCCTGTTTGTCTATGCCAACTAAATTTGTTAACTTCAGTCTGGTTCCCAATAGGCTGCTCTGTGTCTAAGGCAAATTCCAGCAGCAGTGGCATTAGCTGTCTTGGCCCAAACATGAAATGAAACTAATAAAAAATGGAAACCAGACTGCTTTCAGTTCTGGAGAGCTAAGTGACCCCTGCCATAAACACTGGGAGACATAAATGAAGAACCATTCATTTGAGCTGTATTCTTGTGCATGAACAGCGTGCTGCAGTCTCCAGGGCTGGCAACATGTCACTCTTTGTTACGCTAAACCAACATGAAATAAAACTGGCAAGCCTGAAGTAAATACGGAATCCACAGAGAAGGTTTTCTTGTGCATGGTAAGAAAGACATGGGCTGAACTTCTGGGCTGTGTGGATGAATTAGGGAAGGGAAGGTTAAGAACTACTTTTTAAGTTTTGGAGAAGAAGTCAGGGTATGGGGGAGCATGGTGCAGGAACAAAGAGGTGAATTTGAGAGCCAGCTCAGGAAGGCAGATGTGTAGAACATAGCCCTTATTAACTTTTTCAAGTTTGTATTTCTAATGCTTATTTTGTGTATTTCTCTTTTCAGATTGCCTGTTTGGTTCCTGTTGACCAGTTTGAGTTATACAAGAGGTTGAAGTTTGAAAGAGGTGTGAACCTTTTTTGTTTCTATTGCCTTCTTTCTTGTCAGTGGAGGCAGCACTGTTACATACAGCAGAGGCAGGGCCTGTTGAGTGAGTTAAGGAAGAGACAGAGAAGATGTCTTTGCTTTCAAATAGTTTAAGAGCAGTCACTAGGTCTGACTGCACTCCGCAGACAAATTCGAAATTCTCTGTTTTGCAGAATCAAAAAAATTAGCAGACTTTTGCTCAAGCTTGTGGGCAGCACTCTCAGACTGCGTGCCTGGGGCTCCATTGCTCTTCCGATGGCATGTTCATCTTGGATCCTTGAGGTGGTTGTACTGGTAGAACTTGTCAAGGTGCTAGAGGCTGGTGCAGGCCAGGACACACCATCCTTTTACACATCCATAGAGATCTTCAGAGCTTCTGGGGGACGCATATTCTGAAATGCAATGTGGATTTTTGCAAGCATCCCTGCAAAAATTGCTTTGCTTACGTAGAAACCTCATGTGTGTTCATCTAGTAGAGTTTTTCTCCCCTGGGAATAGTAGGTCCCCTCATTCCTGAGGAAGGCCTGCTTTGTAAAGAAGTTTGAAACTGAAGGTCTCACTTAGGCCAAGCTTTCCTATGCCCAGAGATCACCCTTCTGCATCAAGAGGTGGTTCCTTGCCAAGGCTGAAGAAGAAACTTGCTAGTCAGAAAGATGAGATCCCATTCCTGGTTTTAAAGACTGTCACCAGCTTGAGGGTTTCAGCTGAAAGGTGCAGTGTTTTTCAAAGAACTCAGTGCTTGGTAGCATGCAGAGTGGTGTGTCTGAGACACTGCCCCACTCTGCTTGTTCTCAAACTTTCCATGAAAGGCTGTATTTATATTCTTGCTCTGCATGCCTGCTTAGATGCAGTGGATTGTGTAAGACAATGCAAAGGTCTATAAAAATTAGGCAAAGCAATGGACTTGAAAAGTTGGTTAGATATAAGAATATATAGGTTTTTACAGAATCTCGTCTGACATGAGTCTTTTTGAATGCCCACAAAGTACAAAAACTGTAAAATATTCAAATGTGCCCCAGAGTTTATGGGTAAGAGCAGATTTGTAGCAATGATTTTATGGCACTTGGGTAAAAATAAAAGGAAAAAAATTCCAGACCTTGCTTTCATTTTTAAAATTTCTTTCTCCTGTTTCACCACCTTCATATTTATTCTTAATTCCTTATGAAGTCCCTCTAGTTCATAAGCTAATCAGGGGCTTGTCTACAGTCTCAGACAATGGAAATCAGAGCTTGTTAAATCACTGTATTAAAGGGTTAAGAAAATGAGGCTTTCTTGGCTTGCATTAATCTGTTTTATGTAAAACCATTTTTAACTGAAGACTCTGAAAGTATTGCTTTCCTGGTATCTTCTCCTCTATAACTAGCCAAAGCTGAACTCATGATCTTTTGTCCGACTCACTGTTACATATATTTTTTTTTAAATAGTTCCTCCCGCACGGAGAAGCCTGAAACTTGTCTATTTTTAAATCCTCCTTTCCTTTTCTTTCTTGCCTGAGTCTGACAAATCCTCTTCCACCTCTGCTATCTCTCCTCATTATGATTCTAATATCTGTTCTTGCTCCTTTACAATAAAGCTGGTGTCCAAGCAGCAGACTTAGACATAGCCCTTTTGCCTTGCCTTTTGGCCCCAGCTGTAAATCCAGCTTATTGATGTCTGGGAACGACAATTCCTGCTAGCTAAAGCTCTGAGCTGGACACCCACCACTAATCCCAGCCCTAGCCAAGACCTTTGCCTATCCACTATGATTTAGTGCTGTTCCCCAAGCCTGACCTTTCTGCACTCACCAGTGGGAATTGGCTTATTAGTTTCTGGTGGCCTGGAGCTCCATTCTCAGACCTGAGCCTTACCTGGAAAAGCCTGCCTGCCCTGGTCTGACACTTTTTCTGAAACTAGCAATAAACCTCACTGATGGCATCTGCTAGGGATGAATTCTGACCCAGAATCTGCCCAGAGACTCCTTCCTGATCTTCAAGTGATTGGTAGAGCCTTTCCAGATATTTTTCATTGTGAAATGAATTTTGAGGAAAATTTGGAACACCCCCAGAAGGATTTATACATCCAACAGCTATTTCCCCAATCTGTGCTAGCTATGTTAATAGCATATATATATATTTTTAATGGGCCAATAATACTGTGTGAAAACATAGCAAAAAGTAGGTGGTATAGAATGGTGTATCTATAGACAATTGTTAAATTTAATAACTGATGCACTGACAATATGCTGTTCTCTTGTGGGTTTTGTGCTCTTAGGATGCAAGTGTGTTTTTAAAAACAAGATTTTTTTGCATATCTTTAATTTCTCTGCATCCAGTCAGGGCCAAACCACAGAGCTTCTGTGAAGCATATTTATTAGAAGAATAATGTCTGTTTAGGATGGGGTTGATGTAGTCAACTGAAGTAAAGAAATAGAGGAATGGCAAGTGCTTAGGGCACATGCATTATGTTTGTTTCTGTGACAATTACTCAGTAGGCTGAGTGGTAGATGAAGAGAATCTCCATTTTATGCCTGACTCAAAAGTAGTCCATTTTAAATGGAGATTTCTGTGAAATACAATCATAGTCTTATCCTTTCAGTGAGTACCTCTTCTGAGCCAGAAATTATTTTCTTCGTGGTGCTGCATTCCCCCTGTCTGCCACCCACATCTCACCTGCTTGCTTGCATGTTTTATGAAAACTGGCCAGGTCCCTGCCCAAAACTGGCACTGTCTGGGAGGGCTTTCCTCCTGAGAGTGGAAGGAGTTGTGGCTGAACTGGCTGCAGGGAAAAGCTCGGGAGAGTAATGGCCTTAACCAAGAGACGGAGCAACTTGCCAGAGTAGGACGATAGCCTCTTTCCTTGTTTTGGCTGTGCCTTTTTTAGTTTTCTCTGCTTTTGCTTGTACTGCATGGTAAACCAAACAGTATGAGACAGCCTGAATTGCAAAACACTGTCTGTAGGTTCTTTGTAAAATGGAGGAAGTAGGAGAGGAAGGAGTTTCATCTCATGCATTACATCTTGCTGCAACAAATTTGTTAGAAAACAGGTTTACAACCCAACTCCCTTCCTTACAATGATGTCAAAACCAGACATTTTGTCTTTCACACAAAAACAGGATAGGGGAATTTAGGTTTCCAAAGCTGAATTTTCAACAGAAAACATGCAGAACCTATTGTGTGAAGGATTAAATTCAATAGCAACTACTAGGCCATAGTCTTACCCAATTCAGAGTTTCTTTTAAGAGACACTAAAGGAACCTAGAGAAGATTTCTCAGTCAGGATATTACCTTTTAAAAGTATGTAAATACGAAAAGTTATGTGATTGGCCGTGGTTCTCCATACAAATGAAGCTGAGAACTAATTTGGTTTTGCTTTCATTCAGTAGAAAGCAAACTGTTTGTTTGTTTTAGGAGGCAAAGCATGTTCAAGACAGAGAAAAGAATGCAACTAGATCCATGAAGTAGCTGAAGGTACAGGTGTTTTGCTGTCACTGCCTAAATTATAGGTGACAGCCTTTGCTTGGATATTGAAATTCTTTACCCCTGTTGGAGCACTCTGACACAGACTCAGAGATTACCTGAAGTCAGAGCACTGTGTACCTGTGTTCTGCAGCCATCAGAGAAGAGGAACATCCATGTGTACTTTCAGCAACATTTGCCAGAGATCATATATATATATGAGGTTCTTGTGCAGTTTTTTGTTTCAAGTGGGACAATTAATTTTGTCTGCTGCAGGTACCTTGTAATGGCTTTTGCCATCTCATGGTCAGGATTTCCACCGACTTTGGAGACATCCCCTCCATCTATTTATTTCCAGTGGTGGTACCAGAGAGCTCCCAGGGAAGGAGGAGGGACAAGGTAGATCCTGCAGGCATGACAGCCCTTTTCTGGAGAGGCTCTGCAGGGTGTGAGTGCACAGCTGCATCTCATGGAACTGAGTAGCAAATGAGCAACAGTGAATGTGTCCCCAGTAGGTTTTTGTTGCAAATTCCTTGAATAAAGGCTTGGAAGTGAGAGAGAGGATCAACATTTATCATTCTCTGCCATGTGGTGATGATTGTAACTCAGTGTCTACACCCTGAATCTTGACTCCTGTAATAATCTGATACCAGACAAATAGTAATGTTATGATACAGTGAATATTAACTGCAGTTTAAAGATAGAGGAGAGTAAATCAGGCATGGAAAGTGACTTGACATTAATTTAATTACAGTCCTTCTGCTGTTTATATGGAAGTTACTGCATGGCTTGCACATGTGAAATACATGGAGTGGCCTAGTCTTACAAAAGACACATGCTTCTCAGCAAGCAGCAATTAGGTTCATATTTTGCACCTCCCTGTAAGAAGGCAAGGAACACATTCTGTGCATTGTATTTCTGTTGTTGCAATACTTTCAGTGCAACTGCTTAGCAGTGCACAAATGCAGACCTGCCTAAAGAAGAAAAGGCCCAAATGCCCATGGGCGTGGGTGCGGAGCGCTTTGGCTCCCACACCCTTGTGCAGAATTGGGTGTTGTATACCTAGACACATGTCACTGGATCAAGAAGGGGACCGTATAAAGAGTTTTATTTCTCTCTCTGTTGCTTTTCAGAAGTCCACTTGGACCCCCAGAGAACATGGTGCCCCACAGCCGACTGCCAAACAGTGTGCCACGTTGCACTGAGCGAGTCGGGAGCACCGGTGCCAGTGGAGTGCCCCGCCTGCCACCTGACCTTCTGCTCCTCTTGCAAGGAGCCGTGGCACGGGCAGCACCTGTGCCAGGAAAACCAAACTACTCCAGTACCTACCGAGCAGGGGTAAGATGGGAATCCATGATGGCCACGCAGTCTTCTGTTTCTTTTCCTCACAGGGCCTCACATCAGGCTCATGGAGCAGCTTCCAGATCCACAGCTTCAGCTTGGAAACTGTCCATGTCTCCTGGTGTTTCCTAAATACAATTCCAGTCTAAATACTACTTTAAATGATAAATTTCATTTTTTAATGCTTAATATTATTTGTGTACTTGCCAAGCTTGGGTTGCAACTGACACTTCTGAAAGGTGAAGCCCTCCAGGACTTTAAATCTGTCTAAAGGTTTTGTTCACATGTTAGAATTATGAGCTATGCCCATACAAAAAATCCAATATACCAATGTTGCAGGATACAGATTTTGCCTATACTGTGATTAAGAAATCACCCCTGCTTAATATATATAGAATCTCTGCACAGAAAAACTTTAACTCATACAGAGTGTAAATCTCACTTGGTGTGAGAAGCCAGATTTATGCTCCTTTTCCTTAAGTGCAAACAGCCTACAGATCAGGTTTTAAAAGTCATTAATCTACAGAAGAGAGATTTTTGTGTTTAAATTACATCATGTCTTTGGCTATCCATCTTTGTTTTCAGAATCAGGTTATGTTGAGTCATGTATTCAAAGTTTTCTATCATTTTTTTAGGAAATTAAAGACTTTAAACCTAGAGCATTCTACTTTCTAGAGACTCCATTGAATAGGAGTTGCCAAAAAGCTCTTTTTACAATTTTTCTTCTCTAGGTGTGATCTCTGGCTGTGGTGGAGTTTAAGCCTATTTTATTCAGACAAGTGCTATGAGTTGCATAATCCAGTCCTGTTAAATGAATTGTGCAAGGTCTCTGTAACAAAGTCCTAAATTTTAATACCATAGGTGATTAACTGTGGGTGTAGTGAGTGTTGGTTTTATATAGCATCAAGGAACAAGGCAGGGGATTTTCACTTTTATGTGATATTAATAGTCTTACACCTAGTAGTGAGTATGCTTCAGTGTATTGTTCTGAAGCTTCACACACTGAGTGCATTGGGACAACAATATTAGATGCTCTGAAAAATAAGCACAATACATATCAGGCAGTGGACCTGAATGCCAACAATAATGTTCCCATCTCACTTGAATGTTTCCTTACTTTTCTAGATTCCTTATTGGAGCAGAGACAGAGGCGCCAATTAAGCAGTGCCCAGTTTGTCGAATTTATATTGAGCGAAACGAGGGCTGTGCTCAGATGATGTGCAAAAACTGCAAGCACACGTTTTGCTGGTATTGTCTACAGAACTTGGATGTAAGTACTGCAGAAAAAAACACCAAGATAAAGAATAATGATGTTAGGGTTAGTCTGAGGCCCCGTGCAAGCTCTTTGTTAGTTCATTGCTGTCCTACCTTATTTCTTGGCTCAGTTCAGCTTCTGACTCAGTTTCTTTCTCTTCTTTCACCCAGTGCTTTTATTTATATCAGTATAATTTTTATTTCTTCCATAAAGGGTTATAGCCATGTCTGTGGGTCCCGTGTTAGTTCTTTGAGGGAAATGGGACTAGCACATCACTTTCTGGAGGTTTGTTGCAGCAATACCTTGCTCAGTTTCCCTCTTCCAGTAGTTAAAGACAGTTTGGTTGAGAGTGAGGAAAATAAATGTTCCGCTTGTTTCAACAGCAAAGGACACAGCCTGTCTAAAACATGCTACAGTACTGGGTGAAGGGGGTTTTTCCATGGTATGGTGGCTTAAGGGCTCCCTGCTAGGAAGGACTAGGTCTCCTTTACTAGTCCCTCTCTAGTGCCATTTTTGCTGAAGAGAACAATTGGTTATTAGGCTTGAGGATAAAAATACTGGATCATGAACATGGATTGTGAAGTGCAGGTTGCTAATTGTTTCTCAAAGGTTGCAAACCAGTCTCAACTCGTGTGGACTTCAAGTATCCTAGCAGCATGAAGAGTCCTGAAGTAATGCACTTGTATATATGGCAGCTTGCCCTTTTGGCACAGTCATCAGTAACAACTGTGGGAGTGTGAAAAGGACTTTAGCAGCCCTTGAAATAAAATGTTGTGTGCTGCGTGGCTTTTCTTGTCTTCTTTTTTGTACTCCACAGCCAGCAAACAATGAGACTTCCTCAGTCTTCATCCTTTACTCAGCATGTTAAACAGGTTTCCCTCAGTGTTATGTCTCCTTTCACTGTGGGTGAATGTGCTTTTTCAACATGAGTCTTAGGGCTTGCCTCAGAGTACATGCAGTACACAGTGATTGCTTAACACTGTGCTGAACCAGGAGAGTGTCGCATTCTTGCAGACTCCGCAGACATGCCCTTATCGAGTTTTTGTCAGTTCAAAGGGAGAAAGAGAGAAAGAAACTATAGTTGTGTGATTCAAATGTATTTTTTTCTGAATGTGTGGGGTTTACAGAAGCTCCAGGCATAGATGAAGGTAATAGCTGCAAAGCCAGAGAGCAGACCTGAAAAGTGAAAGGGGAAGCAGCATCAGGTTACAGCACAGTGGTTTGGGGAGGGTAATGCAGGGCATGAGTCACCTGGAGAAAGGAATTGGTAGTTTAATAAGTATTAATGGTTAAAGAGAAGTGAAACAGGATTTTTGTACTTTTTATATTTTCCTGTTAAGTCTAAGGAGAAAATTACTGTGAAGTAGGTACATCAGGAGAACAGAAGGTGGAATACTTCAGGAAGATGATCCCTCACATTGCTAGGTTTCAGAAATGCCTGTTGTTTTCCCTTTTATCATCACCAAATTATAGACCACGTACTTGTGCAATAGGTGAAACTCATGTGCTTATGCTTTTTAAAAGTGGAGGATGAAATATGCTGTATGATAGCTCAGGTGCCAAACATACACCAATTTCTGAAACTGCGAGAAGTTACTCTAGGTAATTATTTAGAAGACAGGTGAACTCGTCTGCTGGCAGCTGGCAATTTCGAAGCAGTGCCAGGAAGGTTGTGTTTCCACTCTGGTCTTGAACCTCTCCCTGCAGTTCTGTAACCTGCTCTTACAACTTCTCCTTTTGTTTTTCAGAATGATATTTTCTTACGACATTACGACAGAGGCCCTTGCAGAAACAAGCTGGGCCACTCACGGGCTTCAGTGATGTGGAACAGAACACAGGTGTGTTCCTAGCCAGCTGGGCAGAGCTCTCATGCATGCATGAAGCAAAGAGATTTTACCCTTCAGACAAGAACCAAGATGATTATTTTCCTATTTTCATATTTTCTTTCTTTTTCTTTTTTTTTCTTTTTTTTCTTTTTTTTTTTTTTTTTGACCCATGTTATGTTTATGCACATGCATGTTTTATTTTCCATGCTATCTAAATATGTACTTTTCACCACCCTGTCTTTCAGGTTGTGGGGATCCTCGTTGGACTAGGTATCATAGCATTGGTGACCTCGCCATTGCTGCTTGTGGCATCTCCATGCATCATCTGTTGCATTTGCAAATCTTGCCGGAGCAAAAAGAAAAAACACAGCCTGCCGACAACCTAAAACTCTTTGTCTTTTTGAGTCTCCATCTGTACAACATATACATGTGAGAAAGCACAATGGTTGTGTTTGGGTGCCATTCCTACCAAATAATGCTCCTTTTTTTTTGCCAGTTCTTGGGATAAGTGCCTATTCTTTACAGGCTACTCTATCAGTAACAAATCCTAGTGGGGGAAAAGTCTAGATTATTGTGCAGTACGTATAGCGTAGGTTTTTGCTTCCTGAAGAGGAAAACAGGACACCATTCAGTACTTCATACCACTGATATGATCCACCGTTCAAGACCGATAGAGCATTCCCATTTTCCATCGGCTGCACATGACTCGATCCTGCTGCATTACTCTGTCTTTGCAGATCTAGTCATTACTGTTGTGCTTGCTGTTGGTTCTTGGTGACACTCAGATTTCTCAGAAAGTTTTGGGTCTTTTGTAAAAGAGGGAGAGGGTAAAGCCTGATTAGGTCCTTCTGTCTGCTAGCTTGTGTCCAGTTAAATGTAACAAACCATTAAGAAAAATATGTTTGGTAGTTCCCTGTCAATTGGCTGCCATAGCATTTCTTTCAGCATTGAAATCCATTTGATTTTTACCATTGATCTCAGCTACAGAAGTGAAAAAACAACAAAACTGTTTCTAAGATACGGCTTTATTCTGAGAGACCAGACTACCATGCGAAAGCTGCTATTTTTTTCACATCAAACATGATGTATCTACCGAGAAATATTAGGGATATGCATATTTCCCTAGCACTGGGCATGCCTTTTGTCAGTACCATGGGTGCAGCAAACTCACAGTGAAGGTAATGTTTTAAGAAAGACTGTGATACAGTTCCCATTTTGTGTCCAGCGTTGGGATCCTGGCTGTGTGTGTACAGAGCATGGCATGGGCACAGATGTACTAAGTACATATGGGCAGTCAGCATCTTTTTTTCAACAGTTTACGTGGGGTGGCAGCACTGTCAAAAAGTTATTGAAACCAGGCTAAGCCAAGCCCTCCTTCAGAACCTTATGGACATGCTGGAGTGAATACTTGAGAAATGCTGTGTAAATGTGAGCTCCCTCCATTGGTGGGTATTTCTTTCGTCCTGCTCAAGGTTAACAAACTCTGTTACTGGTATTTTTTAGTAACTCAGAATCTAGAAAGCTGTCATTTAATAAGTGCTTCATTTTAATTTGGTGCCTCACCACCAAACCAAGTCATACCCTGGTATCAGTTACACCTGTATGAGTTCACTGAAATCTCGCTGAAGAGCTGGAATTACTCCAGGCTCAGTCAGGAGTGGCTGAGATCAGACTCTACTCTCTGGAGTTTATTTCCTTAATGGATAATTCTCCTCACAATCGGGGCCTGTGGCGCTTTTGTTCTGGACTCCCGTCTGTGCTTTCTGTACATGTGGGAACAGATACAAGTTTGCACTATACAATTGGTTGTAATTCCAAACCCCTTTCCATGAGGGCTGCGAGGTTTGCAGGAGATGCTGGGCCCGAGCGTGGTGTCGGGCTCGCGCTCGGCCCTCTCCGACCACACGGCGCGGGTCACCCGGAGGGTGCTGCCAGGGTGTCTGTGTGTGGTGTTTGGCTGAGCCTCAGGAACTTTGCCTTCTTGGCAGCTGTAAATGTGACCTTTTTTTTCTGTTTAACTTAGCTCTCTGGTTACTGTAACAAAAGTGGCAGGTGTTCTTTTGAGAAAGTGTAGTATGTTGAGCAGACTAGCAAGGACAGAGGCCTTAACAGATACTGCCTGTTATACTTTTTAATTGATTTCTTTTATAAATACTGTCTGACTTTGCTACCAGTCGTGGCTGGAGGGCAGGCAGTGCTCGCCAGTGTGAAAGGCTATATTTATTCTTCATCCTCAGCTTTGAAGGGAAGCAGAACGGTAGACAGTACATTCTAAATACAGAGTGCAATGCAGGCAACTGCCATTTATAATAAATAAAGAATGTTTTCTGTATGTGTTTTCATGAAGAGCACTAATGGTAGTGCTTTGGGGTACTTGTGACAGATTAAAGTGTCCAGCCTTTGGCTTTGCACTATTTTTCTACCTATGTTTTTATGGCACTACTGTCATTTCCATTTTATTTATGAACTTGAAGTTGCAAGTCTTACTTTAACAAAGCCTCAAGGACAAAGATGTAGGAGCTGTACAGTCTCTTTAACCATACCCAGCATTGCAATGTACCAGTATCCTTTGCATGTTAAAATCTGAGGGTTTTTCATGATTTGTGATCTTACCCATGACCGGAGCATCCTTTGCTAGTCTGGTTTCTTTCCTTGTCCTCTCCCTCTTTCTGTTGGCCTTTTTTATCTAAAATGCCTATTGGAATGAAGGTGTCGGACCCTTTTTTCATTAATACTGTTGTGTTAATGAAACTGTCAGATTCTTCCCTCTGTTAAAGAAACGCAGCCAAAGGCACCTCTCCTGCACCACTTTAGATGTCTGGTGGGTGTTCCAAAACTGGTATAAATTAATCATGAAGGAGTTAACACAGCCTGGCAGTCTCAGCGCCAGTCCAGGCATGTAAGAAATCTAGACGTGGATTGGTAGCCCAGGCTTTTGCTGAAGGTTTTTACACAAAAACTGGATAGGGGGAACATGAGCTACAGGCACCACTTCCTTTGGCTGTGTAGGTGCAAAAAATGGACCAAGAAAGAAGCTCGAGACATCTTCAGTGCTTAAAATTAAAAGCTTTACAACAATGATTTTCTTTAAAAGGCTGTGTCCATATCCTGGCTTTCATTGCATGGGAATACTTGAGCATGTGCATTAATGTGCATTAGTGTGCATTAAGTAGATCCTGGCCTGGCTGAGATGAGCAGTGCCTGCGCTGAAGTGCTGGGAGCAGGAAAGCCCTGTTGCTTTGTTTTCCAGAAGGCAGCTATTTTGCACTAGCTGGCTATGCTCACAGAGTTTCCAGAGAAACATTTTAGCAGGAATCTTTTTACAGTGTTGGCTTTTGCTTTTGTGTTTCTTTGGGGTTTTTTTTTTTTGTTTGTTTGTTTTTTAACTTTATAAGAAACATTAAAGTCACTTTATAAAAGATTTATTGAAAGCATGGCAAATAATACTAGTAATAATTAGGGAGAACAGAAAAAAAACCTCAGGATTCTGACTATATCTGACTCTTCTTAATCGAAGTAAATCCACCCTCCTGAGCTCCATCTGTGTGATGTAGTTGGTGCATATTACTACCAGGCTTCACTGCTCTTCCCATCTCTTCACCATACCAGGTGGCTGCTATGGGGGCAGCAGACAGGGGAGAGCACAGGGCTGTGGCAGTGCAGGTGCCACACAGGAGCACATTGCCAATTTGTCCTTGGCCCTTTAACCACCGAGAGACACCTTGGGGGTGGGATTTAGGCCTTTAGTGTTACATTGAGAGCATTCACAGACATATCTGGTGGAGAACGAAAGTGAAAAATACTTCTCTGAACGAGGAGCATTCAGGCCTTATGAAAATTAGGCTCTAGGTCTTTAAAGGTCAGTTCCTAAACTTAAGAGACCAGTGCTAGAAACCTGGGTTTGTATTGCTTCTGGCCACAAATCTCTGTGGCCACATATCCTGTCATTTCCCATCAGTCTCTGGGTCTGTGTCAAATACAGCTGAAGATCCCATTCAGCATTCCACGTCCTTGTGTTAAAATGAGGATGATGATATCTACTCCCAGACTGATCTCTTAATAAAAAGAAGATATTTGTCATGCTGCAGCATAAGTGCGTCTCTGCAGTATTTATTCCAGAACTATAGTGGGTGTTCAGTGTTGCCCTTTGGTAAATGATGGTTTATTTTTGGTGTATGGAGTTACTTACCCCAAAGAAGGGCATGAAGGGTAACGATAATGAATGTTTCTCAGTGCTTTAATGACGCTAAATGTTGCATCTTGTTGTCTGTCCAGTTACACAGCATGAAGTCCAAAGATAAGTTTAAAATGTACACAAATTTTACTTGAATGAACTAGGAGAAACTGGATATTGCCTCCATATTTGCATGAAGAAATCATTACAAGCGGACAGATACAACTGCATTTCCACAATGGGACAATAAAAGCAACTTTTGGCTGCTCCATTTTTTGGTACCACAATGGGTGGTTGTGCTGTAATGACTGTCGCTTTAAAAATTTGAAATCTGTTTTGCACTGTAATCTCCTTCTCCCAGTCATTCTTTGTCAAACTAATTCCTTTTATGATCTTATTTTTCATCCTGTATTTCAGGCCAAAGATTCTTAGAACAAAGCTAGTAGATGTCTTTGTAAGAGGATAAAAATCCTGCAGCCATTTTCTCCCAGGTTTTAAAAAGAAATTTGATGCTGAGTTACTGGACCAAAGATGAAAATTCCAGACCTGGCTTGTTTAGAAAAAACCTATTGAGACTTAAGAAGTTCTCTTATAAGACCTAAATAAGGGCTGCTTTGTTGGAATTCATAGATAAGTGAGCCCTTCAGCTTTTGAGCTTCACAGAAGAGATGCTTCTATTGTTAAGCAGACTTCTTTGGAAATGTCCTGGGAAATAAAAAATCTACATCCTGTATACATATTTTTATTATATAAATAAAAAATTCTTCTCTCGTATAGATTCAGAATGTAGGTATTCGAACTCTCTAGAGACTTTTTAGAGTATACTTATCCAGGAAGATAATCTTATAAATATGCTGAGGCAGTTGAACAGAGCGTGCTAGTTATAAAACAGTTGTCAGACATCTCTCACCCATGAGTGTGTAGGATGAGATCGTAATTTACATGGCTGGAAATAAAGATGCGAAAAATTACCTTTCCTGGAACAGCAAGAGTTGGTTCTTCTGCAGTCGTCTGGAAGGTTAACTTACTGCTAAGACTCTGGAGAACTTCAGTCTCGTTTTCATTTGTCCTTTAGTTAGTAAAATAGTGAAGTGAGAACTGAACGGGAAACCCAAAGGTCTGTCTTGTGTCATGACATGCAACCTCATAACCAATATGGTTTTATAATTTATTATTATAATTTATGCAATGCAATATAATTTATTATTGATAATTATAAAATACTAAGGATGAAGTATCATTGCCTTTATCATATGATAGATTTATTTTAATTGCATTCATCCTGGAAGGCTTTTCTCTTCTGCTTCCCATAGAAAAGGTCATGGTGCACCTGGCAAAGTAAATTTCTGTGATCTGGTGCTGTCCACAGTAAATGTTTCCTATTATTTTGTAGTTACATCAGAGATTTTTTTATGATCCCTCAAGCTAGTTGTTTGAATCGAGCAAATCTCTGTTGTTAGGAAAGGTAATTTCCTAGCAACCAATTTTATTGACCATCACAATCTGAGCTATAAAAGATGATAGTGGTTGACGATCATGAGCTGGTCCACCAGCTCTTTAGAGGTAATGACCTCATTCTTCTTTCTTCTTCCCAAGAAACTTTCTCTTTTCTTGGATGAAAATTAAGGGTGTTGTTAATTTGCTTGTGCCTTCTGGATGTCCAGACAGAAGCTGCAGCTTCTGGTGGCCATGTGCCGGGGAGATCCCAAACAGTGGGAATGAATGTGCGATGCTGCAGCACGTATGCAGTGAGTTGCTTAAATTTCAAGAAGGTGCCTGAGCTGCATGGCTTCCTGAGGCCCATGCAGTGGATGTGGTGCACAAGGGACTTGTCCATGTGAGGATTCAAGTGCCACCAGCTCTATGGCATGTGTTGTGCTGGGCCATCCCACCATGTTCAAGCATATCCCAGATGTTCATCAGGGTCTCTATCTCAAGCTTGCCCTTTCCATAGCTACCCACCCACTTCCTAAACACCCCAGAACACAGAGCAAAACAGTTAATTTTCCAAGTCTTTTGCTGCTGGCCTGGTCCAGTTTCACAAAAGCTTCAGTTCACGTGAGCTATTTGGAGCTCAGCTGGTCTGATCAATCAGTTTTCCTTAATGAGCAAGGCTGGGGAATGAAGAGAAGCAGAACTGTTCCATACACTGGTATTGGCATCACAGGCACCAAAGGTCACCATGTGAGAGCTCTTTTAATTGCCTCAGCATTGCTTATTTCTGTAAAAAGCCTGTGTTTTACATGTGTGTCGATGGAAGTGTCCAGGCCTGACACTGGGTGTGTTTGTGCACGTGGTGTGAGCCAGCAGAGGCCACGGACCCCTGTCCTGCCCCTCGCAGATTTTACATTCTGTTTATCTATTTTTTTGGGTTTTTTTTTCTTTTCCTCCAGGTAATACACTTTCTTCACCACTTTTCTTCTGGTGAAGGGCAAAAGGGTTTGATCTTTGTAAGATTTGTTAAAATATTTTTGTGTTTATAAGAAGAAAGCTGACATGTATAAAGAAATAAGTGCTTTTGTAAATTTTTTTTTTGTGGTATGATTCAGCATTTAAATGTTTTACAGATGCAGTTTTTTGCACTCTCTCTGCATATATTCATAAAAATTATATTTATTTTCTGTCTTTAAGGTTTACTTTGGGTTTTTTTTTTCTTCTGATGTTATAAAATGCAGTATGTGCAACATTAAAAAACTAGTGTAAAGACATTGTCTCATTTTGTTGTAATCTTCAACTGCCTTTTAAAATATAACAGAAAATTTGTGGAGAAAATTTGAATTCATCAGATATGCTTAATGGAAATCTTGAGGATAAAAGAAGGTAAAAGAGCTGGGATCAAGAGTCTTGACTCTTTATTTATTGTCTCAAGAATAATTGACATTGAAATTCTTTTAGAGAGTGTGTGTCAGGCTCTGGATTAGCCCTGGGAGCTGCTGCAGTGGCGTGCAGACAGCGGTGGTGTTTGCTCTCCGTAGGTGGGATGAAGGATTACTAAAGATCTGCTCCCCTGCAAAGTCTGGTGGAGACTGGGAGGCTTGGGAGCTACCAGGAGCACCTGGAGGAGCTGGAGCTACCCCAGGCAGTGGATGTGGGATGTGTGTCAGGCTGCACAGAGCAAAGTCTGCTCCCTCAGAGCCCCCTTTCTCTTCACTTGCTCCCTCAGCCCTGCCTGTCCTTGCAGCAGAACAGGGCCTCCTGCTCCAAGTTTCTGAAGGGCCTGAGAGAATGCTACATCCTGTTGTGCAGTTTCAGACATCCATGCTCCTTAGTTTCCTCACACACCCACATCCTGCAGTGCTTATGAGAGACAATCACAGCTGTGGTTTTGAGCATCACACATGAAGGCGATGTTTACTGTTAAATATTTCTAGCTTAGCTACAATTACTCAGCATCTGAAGGTAGGATTTTCCAACTGGCTGACACATCCTTGAAAACCCTGCGTGTTTCTGTGGGACTGTTCACCTCAATACATTATCTGAAAGGTCTTGACAGTTTTGCCTCTGAGAATATGTTTTCAGGATGAAGGTTGAGGGGAATACTGCAATTTTAACTTACAGCTCAAATTTTGATCATGAATGTACATTTTTTTTCTCTCCACTAGTTTGCTTTGAGTAAATTCAGCACTGATATTATTCCACTTAAACACAGAAAAAATTGGTTTTAAATTTTTTTTTTTTTTTATGTGTGTGTGTATGTGTGTGTTCAATGCTCTGGTCTTGTGCAACAAAGCAGGAGCAACTTACCAGTCCACACCTTAACAAAGGTGACGACTTGCAGCAGTCTGAAGGTTTCCAGCACAGCACTTTTCCTTCAGAGGATCTTGCTGATTCCTGAGGAGCCAGCTTTCTGATGGGAATGTGTCCATTCTGTCAGACTTGTGATGGACACCAGCTGCTGGCAGACAGTGTGCCTGGTACCCTGCCAGCCTACCAGCTGCCAGTGGTGGGCAAACTGCCCAGCTTCCCACCTGGCAGACAAGTGAACTGCCAGCTCCTCACCTGGCAACTTTGAAGAAAAACACCAACAAATCTTTTCCAAGAAAAAGATAAACATTTTTGAATTTCCAGTATTTAAAATTCCAACTCAGACTAGCCTAAGCAACCCAAACATCTGCTGGCCAGTTTTGGAAAATAAAAAGTCAATGGTTCAAATTTGATTTGATCCCAGCTTTAAGGTGCAATTTCCCCTCTCAGCTCCTGTGCATATCATGAAGGTTAGTTTTCTTCAAAAGCCTTTTACTTCAGAGTTATTTGTAACCAAATCATTCAATTTTAAACTCTCCATGTTTTTTGAGATTACGTAAGATGTCGTTTACCTTCTTAACCTCTCTGTGTGCACATCCATCCACTCACCCACACCCACTCCTACACTACCCACAGTCTGATCCATCCTTACAGTTTGACGAACACAACCCGCATCACCCTCTTAAAACACCCTTCCTGGTCTCCCATTTTTACTCTGGGCTGATCCTGTGGATGGTGCTGCCCACCCCATCATCATTCTGTCACATTTCCCTGTAAGACCCGTGACTCCTCCTGGGAATCCTTCCTCCTCTGCAAGCAGCGATGGCCTGCCTCTCAGAAGGATTTCCCTTGCAAGAAGCTTTCCCAGTGTCCTTTGATCCTGGTGCCTGCTTGGCAGCTACTTTCTCTTTCAAGTTCTACAACTGCTCCGGTCTGAAAACTTCTTAGTTTTTGGAAGCCAGAAAAATTAGAACAAAAAGGCTTGTCTTTCTACAGAGCTTTCCATGGATATCGCATCATTAAAAAGCACCAAAAAAATCCAAACCTGAAATCAACCCACAACAAAAATGAAACCAAACCAACTCCCTGTGCTACCCACAAAATCATACTTCTCAGGGGAAATGCTTTCCACTTGGTGCCATGGGTTACTTCTTGCATGGGACATCTCATGCTGAGCTTCTTAGCGCAGAGAACACCTCATTAACACGTCTCTAGTGAGCCATGTCTGCAGCCACTGCCATGCTGTGTCTCACAGGTGTCCAGTGGGCAAACTCAAGGCTTCAAATCTGTACTGTGATACTTAATATATAAAAAAAACAACAAGCAAACTTAATCCTTTCTTGTCATTCCTTTGTCCAATCTGAGCTCCAGCTGTGCTAGCAAGCAGTGCACCTAGCAGTAGGTGCACTTTAAAATTCAACAGGGATGCTGGAATAACCATGTCAGAGCTTATGAGCAAGTCTTGTGTCCACACCTGCCTGAAGACGTGCTCGTGTTTTATCCAAAAAGGGAAAATTGCAGGATCTCTGATTTGTCAAAATGGGGTTATAAAAAGTGTCTGCAGAAGAGTGAAGCCTCTGAGCAAGAGCACCCCATGTCTTTTTCCTGAGTAGAGTAATGTAGCAGAAAAATCCTTCTTGGTGCTGACCCTTTCTTAGCATAATCCATTATCAAGGACAGTTGGAAATTACACAATCTCACTTTCTTGAGATCCATGCCAGTGTCAAGAGGTCAGACTTTGAGAAACCAGGAGGACTGGCCAATTAGTAGATAATTGTGTTTTCCTGGGTCTTGGCTAAAAAATTTGTAGCCCAGGTAGGTGCAGGTGCCTGTGGTAGTGTGTGGTTCCCAGTTGTGAGAGGAAGGAGACTCCTGCTTCCAGCAGTTCCTGCTCATCCTGGGCACCACAGCTAGTGGGGAAGCTGCTCTTGGAGCTGTTGGATTGACCCATGTGAGAGTGTCTGAACATTCTCTTGCTTGGTTGGGTTGCCCTGGGAAGATGTGGGTGCTCTATCCCTGGAAGTGTTCAAGACTGGGCTGGATAAGACTTGCAACCTGGTTTACTGGAAATTGTCCCTGCCTGTGGCAAGGGGTTGGAACTAAATGATTTTAAGCACCCTTACAACACTAATGCATTTGTGGGATGGGGGTCTGTGGTCAGGCCCTAGGAAGAGGACTCTAGGGAGTGCCCTATGAAAGTGCTCAGAAGCAGCACTCTGGATACTAGAGAAGCTAGTTCAGGGTCTTGAGCCTTGCTCAGCTGAATGCCTCTTGAGAAAGCTTTGAGTCTTTTTTTGAACTATATCTGAACCTCCCATTTGGAGGTTTTTCCTCCTGGTCTCCCTGGGATTCTCAGTCAGAGCGGATAGTGAGACATGCGATGGGAAAGATCAAGGGATTGATATCTAATTCCCTGGGATACTGAAGCTTGACTAAGCTCTGTTGTTCTGCCCTCAGCACTGCCAGGCAAGGGGAATTAATCTGTTTTCTGCTACACCGTGTTTGGTTTTGCTGACCTATGCTTTACCCGCTTAGCTGTTGCCTGGAAGGGACAGTGTTCCTGATGATCTTTCCACTGGAGAAGCCTTGTGGCATGTCTGCTACCAAAGTTGGCTGATGTGAGCAGTGTTGCAGCGCCAGTGGCACCAAGTGAGGTGGTGTCATTTTAAAAACATTATCAGAGTGGAAAGGAAACTTCTAGCTTTGCTCAGGCTATGACTATAAACAACTAAAATGTGACACGCCCTGGGGCCTCCAGCCTGTGTCATCACAAGGTTCAGTAGAGAGCAGTTTGAGGCTCCTCAGGGGCAGTGGTTTCAAAGTGGTAACAGGGATGTTCTGGGCTGTAGCCAGACCTGAGTCTCTCTTGGCTGGGTGAGGAAGTGCAGCAGGGCCTGATATATCTGTGGTGGCTCAGAAAGGAGAAGAATGCTTGTGGTAGTGATGGATTGGCTGGATTTTACACTAATTTCTACCACCTCTGAGCTATGTTGTCTTCACATCACCCCGATATGTGGGCACTTGCCATATATCTTGCCATATATCTTGCTATATAGCCTCCTAGGGCTCTTGCCACAGGAGAACTCTGGTAGACAGAGTGGAGGCTTGGGGTGGCTTTGAGAAAACTTTCCTCTCTTCCACCAAATGTATAACATTTGGTATGGTGATATATGTGTTTAATCAAAGGCTTCAGTCTGTATTTCAGGTAGATTTTGGAGGAAAAGACACCTCACTAGTTAGCCAAAGGTGTCCTGGTTAAAGTTCAGCAGGTAAATATGACCCTCTTACTAATTCTATTTATGAAGATGAGAGAATTCCCATAATGCCCCATCCCTCATACAGACTGTGATGCTTGTGGGTTTTCTTTCTGCCTGCTCCCTCCAGACAAGTGGTGCAGCTGTTTGTGCTGTTCTGTGATTATTTGAATTGGCACCCGGTACAACCACTCCAGAGGATCTCTCTGCTTGAGTGCTGTGAGAGGTGGTAAATGTGTCTCCTTCACAGGGCTGTGCTGCTGCACAGAGCTTGGCTTGGACCTGTTCATCACTTGTAGGGAGCTTGGACAGGGTCCTACCATGGTGAGATGAAGGGAGAGTTTTGTCATGAATCTGGTCCTTTCACCTCTCTTCTCCACGTAAGAGTCAACTTCCTTCAGCAATGCCCTAATCCCATCTTAGATGAGCCAGTAAAGCTATCTGTGTGCTTAAGGTGAGACCCATTTATAGAGGAAACACAAGGGGGATGGACATGGTTGTAGAAGCTTTTTTCCAATGTCCCATATCTCATCTTGGGAGCTGAACAGGGCATATGAAAGATGCCTCACAAGAGCCTGGAAGAGGAGGCAGGTCTGGGGGCCCTGGAGGAAACATGACTGTGCTGCCACAGTGTCTTTCCTGCCTTTCAGGGCTTTTGCTCACATTTGCTTCCTGGCAGCTCCTGGTATGGCAAGACCCTTCCTCTGAGCCCCTCCAAATCCCTCTGGAAATGAATATTGCAGAGAAAAAACAAACCTGACTGCAGAGAGAGAAAAACCCTTTCAAAGTAGGGAAAGGAAAATATCTGTGTAGGAGAACAAATCATGGGAGTAATGTGTAAGACTACATTATTTTTGTTAATTTTTATAAGATGACTTGGTTCAGCTGCCAGAGTTGAGGCATATGGGATCAATAAAAAGAATTCAAAGAAAAGAGCATGTATGTAAACAATGGGGGGTAACTCAGCAAAAATCGAGCATGTACTTCTTTGTTAATTAAAAGCAAGCCCCTAATTCTAAGCTTCTGGTAAGCTTCATAATCCCTCTAAGGATTTTGGTCGCTCTTCCCAGCTGTGGTTTGGGTTTTGATGGTGCCAGGCCTGGGTTTGTGGTTGTGCTTAGTGTTACATGTGCATGTGTGTCCCACTGCTGCCAGTATGGTCTGTGCCAAGTTTGTGCCTGTGTATAAACTTTTGTGGGATGACAGCTCTGTGGGAGAGGAGCCCTGAATGACAGTGGGCACGGAGACTGTTGGGATTGCATGCCTGCCTCCCTCCAGCAGCCTCATCTGTTGCTGACATCACCCAAGGGAATGCTGGGTGGTGCCCCCTTCCTTTCTTAACCACCTTGTGTCTCCTGATCCTGCATCCATGTATTTTGGGTGTTACTGAGGCATGGTGAGACACAGCCTTCTAGTTAAAATCAAGGGGACATTTGATTTTAACTAGGCTGGTGGCTTTTACTGGTGAGCAGTAAACTCCATCACTCCTGAGTGATTCCAGCAAACCCTGAAGTCTGTGCAGGCTGGGATGGGGGGGCAGCTCTAAGTATCTACAAGGGCTTCTCTGGCACAGGCTGTGATGGTGGCCTAGAGGGAAGTGTGTGCCCCCACCACACACACCCTGGTGGGGAGGTATGTCAACAGTTTGCCTATTTTCCCCCAGGCTGACCTATATGGGAGCAGTAAAGTACTCAGTAATCCTGCTTCCACTCCTCTGGGAAGGTGAGTCCCTCTCAGATCCAGGGTTTGGTGTCAGTCCATGTCTGCAGCTGTCATTAAGCTGAGGTCACACTGGAAGGATGAGCACCAGTGACAACCAGGATTGCTCATGACCTCCTGGAGTGGAGGTGTTATTATAAGCCCCATTACTCGTATGTTATCATTATACTATTGTGTAATTTTATATAATTGCCATTATCTAACTATATATTTATATGCACACAGTGATCTTGGGACACCTGAAGTGGCCAGTTTCTTCCCAAATGTGATTATGCTCCAGTGCACGTGAGACTAAAATACCTGGTAGTCTGAGGCCTGGAGAAGTCCAGGGGTGATAGGGCACTCGAGCTATGCAGGACATTGCTTTGCTGGGGGAGGATGGAGGCATTTTCTGGGGGAAGATGAAGTTATTTTGCTCTTTGCAAATCATGTGTCACCATCACTCTTGTCCCCCCTAGCCCTGGCTTGTTCTTTGAAATGACAGTGATTTTGGCTGAAGATGTGCCCTCTGCCTCTTGTTACGGGATTTTGCACATCCAAAGCTTCCTGTAAAGCTGGCACTGATGTGGGCCTGCTGGGATTGCTGCTGGGCTGCAGCATTCCCATTGCTTGGCAGGACAGAGGAAGAAGAGACCGCTTTATACTCTGTGGACTGCGTCAAACAAAGTATAATATCTTCCTCCCCAAGACTTGTTTTAAAAAATGGATGCTAATGTACTAAAAGCAAAGATGACATTTATTTTTAAATAGGGTTTAACTAGAAACCATTTGGGTTGTTTCATGCCGTATCGTTTGTGTTTCACTTACATCTTTGGGAAAGCAGTGGGGGAAAGATGTGCAAGTCCAAGGTGGGAAAGAGAGAGGAAAAAGAAAAACCAAATATTGCCTTGGATGTAGGCTTCTGCCACTTACTGTTCTGGTACCCACAATAAATCCATGGGCTCCATTTGGTGCATCTCTGTACTAAGCTGGTAATATTGAGAGTCAAATGCCCTGGGGTAAAACACAGCTCATGACTCTCTTTGCATCCCTGAGGAGCACAGGGCAGGTGCTGTGTGAGAGAGGAGCCGCAGCAGCACAGGAACAGCAGCTGCTCACCAGTGACTTTGTACAGAGGAAAAAGTGAGTGTGGGAAAGCAGGAGAGCAAGAGGGAAACAGTGATGAGTGTCAGAGAGATTTGTCTTGCACTTTTAAAATTTTCCTTGTCCATCACAACCACTATTGGAATGTTAGTGCAGGTTGTGCTGCGTCACCTCTGTTCCCAGGAAGCAACGGAGCTGCCAGAAAAGCTGTGGAGAGGCATCAGTTCCTGGCTGTGCTCCTTGCTCTGAATCTCCTGCCTGTGTCGTGGTGTGGAAACAACTTGTAAGTAAAGGATCACATGGGTGAACAGGCAAAACAGGGGCCAGGAAACAAAAAGCAGGTTACAATAATTGTCTGACTCAAAGGCGAGAAAACAATGTGGGATCCTTGCCAGCTGATTTCATGAAGTGATTTAGCTGTTTTTCCTTTAATGTTGCCCAGTCTCTACTGGGAAATAGTTGATGTGGGCACACTGTCAGACTTTACATTCCTGGAGGAATCAGAAGTGATTCTGGATGTTGGAGGTGGGTTGGAAGTTGGGTTTCTCGAAGTGGTAGCTCAGGGACTGGCACATGGATGGACACCACAGCATGAACTGCTCCATGGAGACCTGTGTGTGTTGCTGAGCTGTTGTTGGTGTTGGCTCCACAGGGCACAAAAGAGGTACAACTACCCACAGAGGGAGGGTGTGTGGGGACCCTCCTGCCCTGCTGGCATGAGATGTCATATGAGGTCATACCTTTTGCCTAGTGGATCCAGCACTGGGGTGGGACAGAGCCCTGAGCTGACATCTTAAACACCAGCGCCTAATCTTCTTCTCCAGCATCTTCAGGGGAATTTTTCAAGCCTATATTGGGGTTTCAGGTGGGCACATCTTCCTTCACTTGACCCTGCAGATGGGGCTCTGCTGCATAACTCTTGTAGGAACCTGACTTGAACATCCTTGAGCAATAATGGGAGGTCTTGTTTATGTCCTTGTCCCTCCCTGTTCTCGTCCCCCACTTCCCCCAAAGATTTTCCTCGTGTGGCCTCAAGGATGGATGAAACTGAGACATTGGGCAGAGCCACATTCCTGCTCCAGAAAGTAGGATACCCTTTTTCTCAGAGGTGTGGATCCACCCATGGTCAGGCGCTCTGCCACAGCTGGGCCGAGTCTGGGGGCTCTCAACAGTGACAACGAGGGTCTTGGAGAAGTTGCAGAGGAAATTGAATCATGCCTGTGTGTGGGTCTGCTAGCTGGATAATGGGGCACCTCATGGCTTCTGATTGAGCCAACTCCCCAAATCTGGGAAGAGAGGGGCAGGAAGGATGGGGCCATGCAAGCTGCTGGATGGTGTCCATCTCTTTTCTCTGACCTCTAGCAAGGTTGGGAATAGAAACGGAGTAAATTTGTGACGTCTGGCCCTACACGGATCCACACACAGCAATTTCCCCTTTACAGTAGTGGGAAGGTGAAATACTGATTTGCATCATAGCTGAATACAAGCTCTGCTCCCCTGTCTGGCTATGCTGCAGTGGTTGAGTCTCTGGAAATAAGAGAAAATTCAGCCAGAGGAAGTAGGTTATGTTCTCCAAATGCCATAACATCTGACAAATCCAAACATGGCTTGTGTTGCTGGAGTGATGCAACTTCCCATTAACTGGGATAAGGGTTTTACCATGGATTGCTATGCACTTCAACTGTGATGTGTGAAGCTCTGTGGGAGCAAAACAGAATAGCTTTTCATAGAAGTTAAAGGATGTCTCTGAAATGCTTCAGACACTTCTCTGTACGGAAAATTTCACTATTACTTGCGGGAACAAAGCCTTTACAAGTCTGGAAACAACCTGGCTTTCTTCTGTGTACTGAAGGGCTTTCTAGGGACTTTTCTTTGCTGCTCTTCCCCTTTCTGCAGGTGTGAGCCAAGGCAAGGGGTAGGGCTAAGGGAAATCACTGATGTTCTTGCCCCTCTGCTAGGCAGCTTCCCTCCCCACGGGACAGATTGGAGGATTAATCTACAGGTTTCAGTTGAGTACCATTTTGGAGCCAAAGCTGCATGAGTGCTCTGGAGCTGCAAAAGCAGCCACTGAGGCAAGGTCCAGGGAGTGACCTTCCCAGCAGGTGGGAAATATAGCTGATGGTGACAGCCAATACTTTACCTTTCAGAAATTAATAACTTCTATCTCTGAGTGGGCACCAGAAAACAGTTAGACTTTTCCTGCTAAAGTCTTTATTTTCTTCTTGGCATGGGCTCTGAAGGGTCTGGAAATGCCAAGAATTCCCTTCTGCTGCCTGGGAGGTTTCCCTGGGACTGCTGTTGGGTTGGATAGAAAGCTTGTGAGGCTGAAGGTTGGCTGCTGCTAGCAAATATCAGTGGGGTAGTGCTGCAGCAGGTTGGATTAAATGCTGGGAAAAAAAGAGAGGGTGAAATTGCAGCCTCTGAGTGAAATGGGGCTCTTTGAACAGAATCACTGCCAGAGTGAGGGGTACAGCAGCAGACTAACTGGGTCTGAGTGAGACATCAAAGGTCAGAGAGCGTTTTGAAGGAGCAGCTTTAACAGAGAGGAGGAAAGCAGCCTTAACAGGGCAAGAGAAACAAAGTCTGTACAAAAGAACTCTCTATTTTCACTTTGCAGTGCTTTCACCCAGGTCATTAGAAACCCAGTGCAATGAAGGAAGGAACCTGGGCAGCGTTAGCAAAGAATACAGGAGGAAGTCAGTTTATCCGGCCAAGTTTGTGCAGCTTTAAGGTACAAAGCAGAGGCCTGAGTGCTGACTTGTCAGGTTGCTGTCTGCTGCATGTGGCAGCTCTCACACACTCACCCCTGCCATGGGACTATAGCTGGGGGATGCTGCACCTCCCAATTCACTCCCCAGCCCTGCCCAGGTGTGTCCTGGCTGCAAAAGGTTGCTAGGGCAGGGTCCTGGCTCCTGCACCAGGAACCTGTAGCAGAGCAGGCTGCAGAGGAGAGATGAGATATGGGGTTCCTTGAGTTGTGGGCTGCTCTGGAATAAGTGTCAGGGGTTGGGTGTTGGGGAGAGGAGAGAACAGAAAAGGGGGCTTATGTGCACATGATGCTAAATGCACCTGATGTCAAAGGGGAATTGTAACTGGAGCTTTGGCTGTCTGTCAGATCTCATCCTTCCTCTGGAAAGAGGTGCTCATGGTCTCCCCTTCTGCCAGCAAGAGGTTGAAAGGTGGCTATTATGGATACCAGACTGGGGAATTTGTGTCTTTACCTTCTGTGGTTGATTCAGGAGGGGTTCAAGGCTGCTGCTGGCAGGTTTGGGCCCCCCCAGGAAGAGTCATGCAGTTTGCAGAAAGTAAATACTGGGGATATGTATTTTATATTGTGTGGCGTGAACATACGTACTGTGCTGCTGTAGACAAAGGAGTCACCCCAATCCCATCCTGTCATCTTTGCCTAAAGAGTGAGCTTAAAAATGGATCATGACAGATGATGTATCCCAGTACAAACTCCTCAGATTCCCTTGAGCAGCACTGGAAGGCCCTTAAAATAATCTCTCAAGGTGGCCACTGGTTGTCATTGCTTTCAGAGGCTTATGAGGAGTGCACAGTTTGAGAATCTGCACAGCTGGGTGCCTCTGTGTGAGAAATAAAGCTGGAGAAAGCAAAGCTGTGAGCAGCCTCCTTGCTCCCAGTTCTTGTGCCACAGAAGAGTTTGAGCCTGTTGTCATTCATTTTAAAGATCTTTATTCTGTGCTGCTCTTTCTACCCCTGGACAGAGGGCACCAATGTGTTGACAAAGGCAGGATATGAGTGATCCTTCTGCCCCCTGAGAGGAGCTGTCATGGGATATGGTGTGGGGAAATGCACAATGCATGGTCAAGTGAGTGACCAAAGTTGTCTATGGCCTCTAAGTGACTATTGAAGAGAGAATGAAGCAAATCCAATGGGGTTATTCCAGTTATTTTCTCTTCTCTGGCCTTCCACCCCATCAGGCAGGTGAGGAGGGCATCTCTGTAGGTATGTCAGGACAGAGGGATGAGCTGGGGCAGCCAGAGACAATTCTGTCATGCAGATCAGTATAGTTATATAAAAAGTTGGCTCTAGTAGGAAGAAAAACCAGAGAGGTTGGTGAAAGTGTAAACAGAGACCTTAGAGCTGAAGGAGAAATGAGTGTGTGTGTTGGAACACACTAAAAAGCAGCTCCAAATTATCACTGGGAGGAAACAGCTCCATCAGAGGGATAGAGACAGAGATAGTGGGTGGGTATGGAAGGCCAAGGTCGGGTAGCTGGTAACTGAGGAAGGTTTTCAGAAAGCACAGCACTCTGCTGACACCAAGTGCATGTGACCCCTGCTGTTGTAAGTACAGCTTGAGAAATCATCTACTAAAGAAACCAGGGGCCAGTGGAGGAAAGATGCTCTTGGGGAGGCATTTCCTGCTGGAGGCCCTGCTTAGAGATGGACTGGAGATGCAGCTGGCTGAGGGCTTTTCCAGCAGATCCCTCTCTGCCACCTGGATGTATAACAATCACTGTCGGGAAAGCAAGAAGTGATATGATGCAGGCGTGATAAAAAGGGCATAAAGAGAATTTGGAAATGGGAACATCTCTCCAGCTTCTTGGAAAGGTAACACTCACCTGCACTGTGAAACTTGTGAGGTTTTGGGCTCTAGCTATGTGATCTTATTGTGTTTTAAGGATGCTGTTGGGTTTATAAAGCTGCTGGACTGTGATGGGCAGCAAGCTGTATCCCGAGGGACTGGTGTCCCGGGTAAAAGGGACATAATAATAAATACTCCCGGGCAAAGTGAGTTCCCAGCACCCAGAGGTTGCCCCTGCCTGCAGGCGAGGAGAAGCTGGGGGCACTCAGGTGGGCAGATGCCCATCGGGTTGCCAAGTGCAGTTTCTTGCTGCCATCTAGTGACCTTTACGAGTACCTAAAAATGTAAAAAAATGCTCGGTTCTAGTGCCGTGCTGCGAGCGGAGTGACTGAACTGGCAAAGACAAAGGGCAGGGAAACAATTCTGAACCACCTGGTGGTGTCTGGATTCTGTATCTCCTACAAAACAACCGTGGCAAACTCTGGCACGCCAAGACAGGTTTTGATGGGTTTTTAGTCATGAAACATATTTGTTGTTGAGTAAGGGAATAAGGTTTTTTCCCAGATTTGAGACACGATTAAAGCTGTGTTTTTTTCTCCATGGCACTGTGACTCCACATTGGAACAGGCTGGCTTTGCTTGGCTGTGCCCATTCCTTGTGACAGTGCCCTGGTGATGCCCCTGACAGGGCAAGGAACCCCTGAGATAAACTCTGCTGATGAATCTGGAGTGATCACAATAAAAAAGGGGAAAAATTATTTCTTTTTATTTCTTTTTGTACTTTCAAATGCTTCAGACTCCTCTAATAATGATGGACCATGACCCAAAATATTTTTTCCCGTGGAGAAGCGTAAGGCAGACCTAGAAAAGCAGACAAATAGGGCATTAATAGATTGTTTAAATGGTTTATTTGGACCACATAAATCTTGACCCTCCCATTTGATAAAATTAATAGGGTTGCAATTAATCTTAACTTCTAACTGGGCTTTCTTGAGGTTACAGGTGAAAATCTGTGCATTTTCTACAAAAATTAAAGAAGCTTCAACAAATTCTGATTAGGCCAAGATTTCACTATAAAACTTGTGAGTCCTTTTACTTCTTCAAAATAAAAACATAATGATAATATTTTTACCTTGGAAATTTTTAGAAAGCTTCCTGGAGCTTCTTTGTGTGTGCTCCTGCTGTGGCCTCTTCAACCTGTTATAACATGATATGGGTACTCAAACCTTTCTCCTGTGTTTCTAGATACCCTTGACAAGAACCACCTTTGCATCCTGTTATCACCTAGCAGGCTTCTTCCCTCTGCCTCCAAACAGCATCTTGCAGGATCTGTGATTGGAACAGCACACAACACAATGACTTTTCCTTAAATCCCCTTTTGCTGTGCCTTTCTCCCAGCCTGAAGCTTTGCAGGGAGCCCCACTAAGAAGTCTTCAACTGCTAAAGGCAGGATGCCTAGAAATACTGCAGGTGTCTCATTACCATTCCTTCAGTCCTTTTTGTTCCCTGGCATCTCAGGGCGTCGTGGTGCCAACAGTGATAAATCATTGCGGCTGCTGGTGTCTTTGGGGGCAGCCGTAGTAATTACTTGGAGTGACCCCTGCTTTCAACCATCAGAAAAAAAACCTTGCCCTCATCCCAGAAGAGCTTAAATCCTTGATAAGATGCAAACTGCTGGCACCAAGGGCAGTGCATGTAGCCAAACAGGAATATAACACTCAAACTACTGCTCTCCAACCTGTGTATTTTTAAAACAAGGTTAATGATCTCTTGTTAAAAAGGGAACAAATGTCTAATGGCCTTAAAAAACATGGTGACTGTTTATCCATCTGTAACGTTTTAAAGACTGCTACAAGGGAATTAGAGATGACAGTCTCCTTCATTGGAGTCAGGAGGTTTGTTTGGACACAGGAAGGTGATGTGTGTGTGACCCCAGAGGAGCTGACAGCGCACTCAGGTGCAGATGTGAGAGGTGAATTGGGGCTGCTGGTGGGTCAGGCAGCCTCATGAGGGGATGGTGGTGAAGTACTTCCCCACTCTGAAGGTGAATCTACCTTTGCCATGATAGGTTTGCTATACTTTTTGATCACTGGGGAAGTACAAAATTGGACAGGTAAAGTCAAAAAACTCCTGGAGGAGTGCAGATGAGACTAAGGTGGTGAAAGGCACACAAAAAGCAGAGCAGTGACTTTCACAAGGTGAGACACATGCCACTTCCACACCTGCCACATGCCCACAGGCCAAATTTTCCCTTCCTAAGCAAGTACAGTGGCACTGTGTAACTAATAAGGTCCATCTGAGTTTGATGAGCCCCTGTTTTGCCCCAGTTTGTCCCCAGTAAGAAGCAGGAGAGATGTACTTGTAAGCTTTTGGGCTTGTGGCTAAGGAGGCTGGGGGCAGCAGAGTTGCTGCTGGGCACAGCCAGTTCCTGATGGTCACTGCATCCCTCCTTTGCTTCTCCCAACAGGAGGCCAGCTTGGTGAAACATCTGTCCATGCCACATCTGGGCTTTAATTCTGGAGCAGGGTAGAACTTTGGGTGCTACAGGATAGATGTGTCCTCTGCAGCAGTGGAGATGTCATTGGTCACACTTGACAACCAAGTCACTACTCAGGAAGGATTTTGCATTTTGTCTTGTCCCATGGAGACCATCTGGAGGAATTTAGCCCACAAATACCAAACTCTGGGCATTTAGTACCCAACAGGTTTAATAATGGCAAGCTATGAGTGGAAAAGGCTCTCATGGAGCATTATCCAACACACATGGTGCATGTCCAGACTAGAAACCAGACCAAATTTGTAACTAGGAGTGTTATTCTTGAAATAACACTCTGGTTTTCCTGGGCTGTATGGTGAAATTTCCACAATTTTAAGTGCTAAATCAAGATGACCATCCCAAAGTCATGGCATAACAAAGCCATGAGTAATTTGGCTCAGGGCATAGCAAGAGCAGCAATATATATCCCAAACTTATTAGATGATAGTTTATAAGACTCATATGTTGGTGATGTAAAATCGTAATGTTTGCAATATCTTCCTTGCAAAGGATCCAGGTGCCTTACATTTCCAGAGCTGCTCCATGTTACTTTTTACCTTTTGCTAGAAAAAGGAGAGGGGAGCAGAATCTAGCAGAGGTCACACTCAAGTTCTTGCCCTCTATCCTCTCTTTCCCCTGATATATCTGAGGATGCAGAAATGACCAGCTGGCTTCAATGAACCAAAGCAGGAGCTGACTCCAGTGAAGTAACATTTGAGGCAGCTGAAGAAGAGAATTATTATATTATATACAAAGTCCCAGTCACAGCATTTCCTCATTCTAGGAACCATGTACATGGCAAACATTCAGATCAACTTCACAGCCAGCTGCATCAGAGGACCAAAATTGGGACCTCAAAATGCTTTGTAAAATTAATGAAAAACATCTGAGAAAGTGCTTTGCTTTACTTGCATGGCAGGCAGAAAACTGTGTGTGTCTTTTGGAGTTTGGATAAACACGTGTAAGCACACAGGTAAACTATAATCCTCTGATATTGCTTGAATTAAATAGATGGATTAAAAAAAAAAAATAAAAATTGGCCTGGCTTTTTTCTTGAAAGGATGCCAGAAGATATAAGTTGGACAAGAAACCTAAGTGAGATTGCTGAAGTTTATGTATCAAACCTAAAGCCCCCAGGCTGAGTGTTGGATGCTAAGGCAGGAAAATCACAGGCTTAAAGTTTCAGCCATCATCTCTTATCAGTCATTTGGGCTGGAACTCCTCAAGCAGAGAGTTTGATTTAAAAGTATGTAATTTTTTGTTGTGCTCAGCCACAGGGGTTTAACTGAGGGCAGCCTTCTCCAGAGGAGGAGATATGCAAGGGCCTCTAGTGGTGGATACGTGCAGAAATAAAACAGATGTGATCACCTTGGTTTTGAACATTGCAATCTATTCATTCCCAGCTGGAGCATTCCTGGGGTGAGAAGAGCAGCTAGAGTATCACTGCATCCACATAGATTCCCTTTTCTGTTTGATTTGGCAGCAAGAGACTGTGTTTCATCTCTTCACTGGGTCATGATGCCTTGCAGATGTTTTAAAAAAATCAGTGCTTCTATCTGGACAAAAATGTTTAGTGAAAATCTCTTCACTGAGACTTTCTGCATCTGAAGGCATGCTTGCTTTCATACAAATGAGAATGATTTTGGCCTTTGCTTCCAGTGCCCTTGAGGTGGAAAGTGATGGTGGTTTGCCGTCATGTTTGTCCACTAGTTCTTCTGGTAGGTAACGAGGGACAAATTCCTGACACAGTAATCCTAATCAGTCCTACTCATCTCATCAGTGTTATCTCAGGTCCTTGTCTGTCCTTAGGGAGCTGCACTTCTGGGCTCTGTCAGACAGTGTCTGAGCTCAGTAATTGAGAAAGGAGCTGACCTTGCACAGGGAAGTTTTTGGACAAGCCTAGATTTTAACCTCGTGTGGATTAAAAATGTTTTGGTTTTTAGCGTTTCTTTAGTAACCCATAGAGTCAGAGATCACACACTTCTTGAGCCTCCTTCAAGCTGTGTATGCTTGCAGAAGCAGCTGGAACGCTGCTGTAAGTGGCCAGAGTGCCAATCACCATGGTCCTGGCTCTTCAGCAGCTGTGGTGGTGGCTTGGTACAACAGCTGGGTGGGTGGAAGTGCCAGGTCTGGGTCTAGAGCAAAAATTCTTCTTTCAGCCTTGGTGCTGTTCAGCTGTGCCTTTGTGGGACCTGGAAAATGCAGAGGTAGCCCTGAGTGTTGTGGGTTTGATCTGCAACAGGAACTTGGCCCAAATTCACCAGAAGCTTGTTGGATTGGTTTATTTAGGTTTATCTGTGCCCTACTCAGAATGGCCTTCTTAGAGTTTGATTTGATGTCTGCAGGATCTATCCAAGCAGACAGTTGGCTGATAACAAGTCTGTATTCCAGGACTCCCTGTTTTGCTGAGTTAGTAACAGCCCTCTCAAACATAATCCCATTGAAACCTTTACTTTTTCATATGATAGAAAAATATTGAGTGTATTATTAAATATATTTTTCAGTGAATTAAGTTTACTTATATTAATTTGTTAGTAAGATGCTTGTTAAACGCTACTTTCAAGTAGATCTTGGCACACTTGGGCACTTTTTTAGTTTAAATGTATTTCAAATATAAGTTTTACTTTTAAGTGATGCCCAGTTGAGTGAGAGTGCTGAGAAGTTCCAGCTGCTCTGTATCTGTTGCAGTGGGCATTGTCACAGTTTTGGTCTCTGGCTGGAATGAAATCTCCTCCATGAAACCAGACTTCCCTTGTTCTCTGTATTCTGACCCAGCACTCTTGGCTGCCGTGATGCTCAATGGACATTTAGGCTGAATTTGACTGTAGTCATCTATTGAGGACAAGAAGAGTCTCACCACAGCCTTCACTGATGTTGATTTCTTCAGCTCAAGATGCCTACAGCAGAGACACCTGTGTTTAGTCAGACTAATCCCATTCCTGTTGTTTTACCTGATTTTTCCCCTCCCTAATGTGGTACTGCAGGACATGTGTTTCTTGTCTTCAGTATGTGAAACAGATTTCCTTGGATAAAACACTTTATTCTTAAACCCATCCCACCTCTCTCAGTTCTCTCTCCTCTGAATAAATTGGCATTGTTAAAACTAATTTTTCTCATAAACTAATCCCTTAGAGATCTGATTGTTTCTGTGGCTCTCTAAGTATTTTACTATTAGTCCTTATCTTCCTCACAGTGTGATGCTCAAAACTGGAGACTATACTCCAGCTGAAGCCTCACTCATCATCCTCAGCAGAAGAAACAAATTGCTGTGTATAGTAGCAGCAAATTTTCTTCCCATTTCCTCTGCAGCTTTTCTAATATTTTCAGACCAGTTTCTGTTTTCCAGAAAACTATCAGTGCTCTGTCACGTGTTCATTGCTCAAAACTCTGAAGTTTCAGTATATCTGGCTTTTGAGTGCATTAAATCACTGTCCATCCCTCTGTCCTGTCTGTTTCTGGGTGTGCAGGCTAACACACACTCCAGGAAAATGCTGAAGTGTGTAAAGCCTGTATATGCTGGAGGAACAGGCTGAAGTAGCTGCTGCTTCCCACCCATACAGATCAAACCTGGGCTTTGTCACCTCATCCCTTAGAAAATCTTCTTGGTCTGAAGTCTGGAGCAGTCTGGGACCAGGTCCATCTCAGAAATATTTGTCCATCTGCACTGTTATAATCACTAGTGGAAAGTCTCTAACAGGAGAGAGCAGCTACTAAGAGGACATTTTCTGTTCTTTTTTGAGATCTTTTGAGTGAATTCTTTTTAAAAAAAAATAAAATTCCCCTTTCCCTTTATTTTACTTCTATGTAACCTCAGTCAGTGATTCCTCAGGAATAATTTATTTCTCTATCTTTTCAAATGCTTCAAAGTTAACTTTTGTTTGATGTGGGTTAGAATAGTTTTCATAGGACACACAGAATTTTTCACTGACTGATATAATTTATTTATCTGTAGAATATGTATTTCCTGGTATTTTTTAACTGAATACTGGTAGAGTTAGGAACTTTTAAAGGAATCTAGGTTTATTTGTTTTTAGTGTAACCAGTTTCTTCCACTGGATGGGCTGTAAGAGAAACATCTTGGTGAGACACCTTGGTACATAACAACCAGAGCATCACTTTCATCTTCTCTGTTGATCCAAGCTTAGAATTTATAACATCGAAAATATTAGAGCAGTGTCTATTTTAAAATTTTACTCTGCAAGGGATGAATGGATGGAGGTAAACCAGAGTTAGAAAGAAATTTGAGTGAAAACAACTGTAAAACAACAGAATCACTGTTCTGGGGAAAGAAAGGAGTGAAAGGAGGAGAAGGAGAGTAGTGAAATTCAAAAAGCAGACGTCAACAAGCCTGGGAAACAGGTAAATGTGTGTCTTCTGGGAAGATAATCCTGAAGATAAATGGACTGTCAGTGACTGAAACTGCTGTTAACAAAAGCAGAATGGTAAGCTATCCTGATGTGAAAGAAAGAGGAAACCGAGCAGGAGAGCAGCGTCCAGCCGCACCAGGAGCCAAGAGCTAGAAATCAAAGGGACTTATGTGACAGGTAGAAATGGGGACTCACAACTGACAGTGACTGCAACAGAGCAGCATAAAACTGCTGGGGTGTAAGCAGAAAAAATCACCTGTGAAGCCAATTAGGAAAAAAAAAATCTAAACTGCTGCTTTTCTATAAATAGGCAGAGGAAAAATACACATTTAATTTGATTAAAAGAAGTACATATAGCAGATGAGACATAAGAGCTGGGAAATCCAACATTTCCTTCGCTCTATTGGCACGACCCTGTTGATGGCAGGCAGAGTGGTGTGGCAGGGCTGCACAGCGAGGTCGGGAAAGCACAGGCTGCATGTTGGCTGTAAAAACAAGAAAACTCTTATGTACAAAATGACTCCACATTTATGGTCTGTTTTATGGCTCTTATCGCTAGGCATTTTCAAGGAGTGAGAGCACATTTCCTCTATCTCCTGCAGGAAGGAGCTCATTATTCCTTATTAATTAGGTCTTCAGTCACTAATCTGTTATGTACCTTTCCAGCAACTGTTTACAGAGAAGTGTTGTAGGATCTAATTGATGGAGGATAATTAGCTCCTCCCTAATTAGAGTGAAGTGTGCTTCTTTTCACTCCGTGGATGATCGCTTATGAATGAAAGGCCACGAATGGAAAGCTCAAGATGTGCAATGTGTCAGGAACTAATTTGCTTAAACTATTTCTGAAAGCTTATTCAATTAATACCCAAATAGTAGGCTTATACATGAGTGTGTGCAACTGACTTCAGTTGTACACAGGCATGTGGTTGCCACAGAGTTGAGCATTAATGTCATGCTCAGTTACCATACGCTGTGCAGGCACCAGGAGCAGCAGGTCTGAAAGCATCAGCACGGAGGAAACAGCATGTGGAAATAAAGAAAAACCTTCTGGAAGTTTTGTCTGCAGCTTCATCATCTCACATAATTTTCTCAGCTCTGAAAAAGAATGAGTTGCAACCTAGTGGTTGATAATTTTTATTTTTTTTTTATGGCTAGTCTGTGAAACTTGCAGAGAAGTATCTTATTGTCAGTGAACAGATATTCAGTATCCTTTGGAAACCAGATGCTTATATCCCATTTGGCACCAAAATGGCTAGCTATTTTCCAAAAAGCTTCTCTAAAAAGACTCTAGATTATTTTTTTCTGTAATAGAGCTATGGGTTATTGTCATAAATGATCTCTGTTATAACACTTTTGCTTCTTCCCAAAACGTGACTGCTTTTGCTTGTGACAGCCTGTGGTCTCCTGGCTGCAAAAAGAAAACTGGAGATTGGCTGATGACCGCTGTGAAGTACAAGAGCTGAGGCTTGGCATACATGCTGATGTATCAGAAAACCTGTAAGAGAAGATGTGGAATTTATATAATTAAAATGTGGATAATTTATAATTATATAATAATCAAATTCTAATTTATATATTTAAGATGCGGATTCACAGCACAGCCTGAATGCATACATAGGTTTATAGGGAGATATGCTTCTTCCTGGATTAAAAAAATGTGTGGTGTTTGACATAAGCCCGCTGCTTGAGAGCCCACTGAAGTTAATAGAAAGTCTGTCCTTGAGTTTCCATGTCCTTTAGCTGAGGTGACACAGCTGGAAATACCAAGGGAGAGCAAGTAGGCCTCCTTTCCCAGTGGTGAAAAAATATTGAAATGTGTCCCTTAAGGGTTTGAAACCCTGGAAAACAACAACACAAATCTCATAAACTTTTTCTCCCCAAGAAGTTTAAATCAGTTTAATGATTTGGGAAGTTATGTTCTGCTGCATTGCTGCCAATCTAACATATTGAGTGAGACAGAAGCTGAGGAGTCAGAGGGGACACGGATGAGGTTAGGATTACCTGCAAATTTCTCATGTTCCCTGAGACTGGAGAATTGCTTCAGTTCCCTGGAAGCCTAATACTGTTAATCAGCGAAGAAAGATTTCACTGTTTCATTACTTGCTGCAGCTGAAACTCAAGGAAATTACTTGTGTCTCATTATCAGATAAAGTTAAGATTCCAGTATAAAAGAAAATTCTTTTTCACACTCAGGTCGAGAGTAATTTATTTTTTGTCGCTCAGATTTTAAAAATAGAGAGCCAGCAGAGGAGAATACTATAGAACCACACAAAATCTGGATACTGCAGATCTGCTTTGATACAATAACAGTTTCCAGCCTCTCTTTTATCTTCATAACCATTCCTAGGTATGGTGGGAAGAGATTAGAATGGCAAACTGAGCAGTGGCTCTGTCCATTGTGAGGCGCTTGCTCCACTCTACTACTCTATGGAGGCTGGAGCTGTTGATGGCAACAAGAGGCTGTTGCCATCATTGGAACCTGGTGCTGGCCAGTTGACCTTGCAGATTAAGTAATGCTCAGGGGACAGAGTGTATGAACCTTGCAAATCCACATAGGGAAGCAGAGTCAGACTCTGCATCAGGTCTGATCCTCAATTTTCCCTAGTGGGGAGTGGCCCTACAGGCTTCCCTTGGGGCAGGGTATCTCTCTTTGGCATCATTGGCACCATGCTTGGGCTGGGACCCTGGGCCCCTCTGTTGTTTGTGCTGCCTGCTGCCACATTGAAAGGGCTGCCTGGGAGAGCACCACTGGCATCCAGCTGGTCCTCGGGCACCCTCCTACCTTGCTGGGGGGGAGGCTGATAACAGACTTGTGCTCCCAGCAGGGGTCATGTGGGTCTGTGAGTGGCTTTTGAGTGGGATTGGTGGTGTGTCTGTGTGTTTTACTGCTGCAGAAACCAGGTCTGTGACACCGTAAATCCTAAGAAAACTCCCTGCTGTTAGACCTCGGGGAATTTTCTCCTGGGAAATCTTGCTGTAATGAAAGCCGAGCTGAAGGGCTTGGTTACGTCCTAGGCAATGGCCAGTTTCCAGAGGGGTTTGATGCCAAAGTTCAGATGTTTTTCTTTTCCTTGAAAAACACAGCCCTGACTAGCTTAGGCTAGTTACAAGATGTGAACTTACAGAAACAGGATATGCCAGCAGGGATGACAGCATGAATGTCCCCTTCTCTCTCGTGTGATTAGAAAGAGATGCAGCTGCCAGCTCAGGTGCCTGAACCCAGAGCAGGACTGAAACAAAGGAGAAGCCCAGATGAGTTCTTGTTTTCCTTCTAAATAACTTGGTAAGTACTTGGCAAAACCTCTCTTAGTCTCAGTGGTGAAATGTAAAACCTTCCTGTCCCTTTGAGTCCCCAGTCACATCTGAACAAGGATATGTGACCTTCTGAACAGAGCTGACAGGCTAATTGGGAGCTGCCTTGACCTTCACCCTGCTGCTCTTTGCCAATGCCCATCTTTTTCCCCCCTGAGCTGGGAGTGTGGAGAGCCTTGCTTTACAGCCCAGAGGAAGACTGGAGTGTCAGTGTTGATTAAGAGGGGCAGAGCAGTCTTCCTTGGCAGAAGTCCTGAGGGCCAGTGTAGCTCCAAGCCCAAAATCACCCAGTCTTTAAGCTAAAGAAAACTTTTTGGATGTGCATTATATTTGCTAGAGGACTTTTTTCTTTCCCTTGTTCAGTGACCAAAACTGATGTGCTTTTTCTACATCAGCTAAATATGACATAATGACCAAAGCTGAAAGTTAGTTATTCCACAGAGGAGAAAAGGCTGATAGAGAACTCAGTTGTCTGAAGTCAGATGGTACCTCCCATGTGCAAGGTTGTGTTACCCTGAACTCATTAGCAGTCAAACACTAGAAGTCTGCCTCTTTATTCAAAACCCCCATTTCCCATCACTTGTCCCCTAGCTCAAAGACCCCATCCTCTAACTCTCCTATGAACAGTGCACAGTGGCACACTCATGAAGGTCCTTTCTCCTTCTCCACCTGGATCAGCTTCTCTCCAACTCCCTCTGTCATCCTGGCTCTCTGAAACAAAGCCCAGCCCTATCATTTTTAACTGAGAGACCTTTGGTTTCTAAGGCACCTTATTTGCCTTGTTTTAGGAGAGTAGGATGCTCAGCTTTCCATTTCACTCATCTGTCTGTAGGGAGCTAGAATTAGCACTTTGCACAAAACTGAAAGGATTGTATCAGCTATGATAGTGATGAATCACCTCTCAGTTGTTATCTTAGCTGTTAGTTGAACAAGGTGAACAGCTCTGGTTACAGACATTGTGTGTGCATGTTTGGATATATGGTTTGTTTTCAGCCTTCTTTTTTCGAGTGGGAAGGAGGTCTGTAATGCCAGCACACAGCTATGACTCTTAGAGAACATAACTCTTGCAGTTGTGTACCCTCTGGCTTTTCAGATGCAACATCACTGCCCTCTCCTAAGCTGAGCTCCCCCTTCTTTCTAATAGGGAGTAGAACAAGACTTAAAGAGATTGGAGTATATTTCAATATCCATGACTTTTCTCCAGCACTATTGTGAGGATAGGGATTGCATCCTCTGCTGTGCTCCACAGAGCTTCCCACTCTCCTGAGCCTGAGGACTGCTGACAGCATGCAGGGAAGCAGGATGAGCAGGCAGGGAAACCAGAACGAGCCAGTGCTGAGGACACCTATGAATGCTCCAGGAGACTTGCATCTTTGACTCATTGTTGCCCTTTAAATGTGACCTGGTGCACAAGTGAGCAGCAACCCAAGGAAATGAGCCACAAAAGAGCTTTGGAGAGAGCAGGATGTCCCTTTCTCTAGCACTGGCATATAATAAGTTCCTCTCTGAAGCTTTCCTTTATGTATTTCTTTCCTGTACCTGAGGTGCAAATGAAAGGCAAACAATATGGGTCAGGTGTGATGGTCTTGGGTAATGAACAGCTGGGAATAATTACCTGCTACCAGGAGGAAGGATGATGGATGGAGGCGAGGAGCAGCTGTGTGGCATCTTCAGCTGGCTGCTGTGACAGGAGGGGAATCAGAAATGCCCAGAGAAATTGCTTGGAGGGGCTGTGGGGCAGAGGCAGAACATTAGTGCTAGAAACAGGCTATGGCACCCTGCTGGGGAAACACTTTCAGGGACATTTTTTATTGTGAGACCCTTATGCTTCCTTCTGGAAAATTTAATATTAGCCTTGGCTTCCATCAAGACATGTATTTCCCTAATGGGCTGTGGGAAGCTGCTGCTCCATTCTTTTTAGCCTGGAACTGCGAGCTGAGGTGTTTCACTGCCTTTCCATGTAATGTGAAGCAGGAACAGAAAATGTCGAGGAGGAAGGGGCAGCAGGCTGAGGTCAGCCTGAGAGTTCACATGGGAACAAATGTCCCTCTAAAGCTCTGGGATGCTGTGCCTGAGGAGGGAGGAATGAGTAGAGCCAGAGAGCCCCAGCTTTGTGGGATAGCAGAGCCAAACTCGCATGTCATGGGCTGACTTATGTGGCTGGGACAGCTCCTCTAGACACCAGCTTCTCCCCATGGCTATTTCCTACAGCTGGGGCTGGGAGATTGCTGTCACCAAAATGCATGAGAATCTCCAACATAGCCAGGAGGCCAGTGAAGAGCCCAGGAAACTGTTCCCCTTAAATAGTTAAACGGCTGCCTCTCGACAAGCACAATGTCACATTGAATTTGAAACAGGGAACTTTTTATATTTTCCCCCCTGATTGTGCTGGCACCTGGCAGATGCCTGTTTACCACAGGCATCCATACACACAGCAATCAAAGGAAATCAGAGGCACGGATTAGCAACAGCTGCAAGTCATTAGTGGCAGCCATGGGAAAGCACAGCTCTGCACCCCGCTTCGAAATAACCAACGTGAGTATTCCAGAGCACAGGGGTTACCGCGGGGCACTCTGCGGGCACCAGGGACAGCAAACAATTGCCTCACTTGTCTCTGGAGATGGCTTCTTCCCTCTCCCCAAGCAGCAGTGTGTTATCGATGAATCAATCACACTTTTATTGGCCCATGGAACATTAACTCTTTGGGAGGCTGACTTTCACCGACTGGGAGTTGTCAGAACTGGAGGATGGGGTCTCCACCTGTGCAAAATTTCTAGTTATTCTTTGTTTTCTTTGGGCTGACTGCTGGCATCTTTGGCAGTGTCTCAACACAAGTAAGGACTTGGGATCTCCTAGAGTTAATGCTCATTTTGCAGGAAGTTTTATTAGAGTGAATGTAAAGCAAAAGCTGACCAAAAACCTTATTTGTGTATCTGATTTCTTTATTCAATTCATTTTGAACCAGAATAGAGTCCAAATTTTATTTAAAAACTTAATGTTGATTGAAATTTCCATTGCAGATTTAGGCAGCTTGGGTTTCTATTTTGATCAGTCCCCGGAAAAAGCTGATTTTACTTCAAAGCATCTCTGACTCTTGGAGGAGCAGGAAGCTGGTGCCCTATTAATAGAGAGCAGAAACCAGTATCGCTGAGGCGTGGCTGATTCCCCAGCAGCCCTGACATATTTGGCTGTATCTGCCCTCCTTTCTCTCTGGCTCAGCACAGCTTTCACAGGTGCAGTACCCAAGCTGTGTGTGTGGTCTTTGTGGTCCACAAGAAGGGCCTGCCTGCCTTGCTCCTGCCAGATGGGAGCCCCATCCCTGCCTTGCGCTTGACCATTGCCACGAGGAGGTGGAAGCATGTGAAGGAGTTGACAGCAAGATGTACAAATGATGATATCCAGTTCTTCAAAATACCCCTTGAGCTTCTGCTTGTACTGGAGGAGGGGAATAGGAGGAAAAGGAATGGAATCAAGGAAAGTAGTCACAGAGACTAGAAAAATGTAAAGCTGGGGTGACAGAAAAAGACCTTTCTGGAAAGGCCATGGTCAGCCTGAGCCTTGTAGCCCCTGGGTCTCTTTCCAGCCCCCAAACCTTCAGTTACTTTCAGCTTCCCACCTGCATCTCCCAACACAGACCTTGTTTCTTATCTTCCATCCCAAAACTCACTAATTACCAAGGTTTGGTCAGACCCAGCTTTCTCCAAATCCCTTCCTTGTATGTTCTCTCTGCTCTTACTGGAAAAGTTGCATTTGGTTTCCCCACGAATAACATCATTTATGTGGAGGCAAAAATGAGATATAGCCTTGTCTTCCAAGGCCTCTTAAGATAGCTCTGCTAACAGTAAGGGACATGGAAACAACATTAAAGGTAACAAAGGGAAGAATAATTTTAAAGTAAAAGAAAAGTGAATGGTCTCAAAAGACAAAGCATTGCAAATACATCTTCTAATGCAAAGGTGAAACCAAGGAGAAAAGAGGGTGAAGGTATGTTAGTTCCAGCACCCTCTCAGTCCTGCAGCTGTTTCCACTTGAAAATTATTTTAGTATCACAAAAGTCTGCAGAGAGCAAGACAGGTATTTGTAATGGTTCATTGCTACTAGCTGCAGAAAGTGGGGTGGCTTTCTGTGCAGTGCCTGAGGGAAGTACACCAACTTCGGGAAAAGTCACAGGTAAGTGCTTGTTTTTAAAGGATTTACTGGTTTTTCTCTTAAGTTTGTGAAATGTTGAAAGAATGCTTTCCTCCTTCATACTTTTGCTAAAGTGATGAGTAAAGGAAGATACACGTTTCTGAAGAACTATTTCTAGTTGTTTTTTTTTTTTTCTCAGTAGGAGACACTGTTTTCTGCATGTTTTTCTGTCCCATCCTCAACCTAAGAGCAGGTGTTTTACTTGCTGAGTTCCAAGTCCCGCTGGATTTTGTTTTGGTACTTTCAAGAAAGACTGTGGTTCCTTCTGTGCTTCAGCTCAATGTAGTCTCACTGGCTGGTGTTCAAAGCACAGTGCGCTGTGCTCACTTGTGATGCTCAGGTGTTCTGGGCTCTTCTTTAATTTTGAAATTCATTCTGCAGTTCCTTCTGTTCCAGCTAGATGTGCTAATCCAGACATTTGCTTGTTAATGTTCTGCAAATGGTGGATGATAACTTGTACCTACACTGTGAAAGGGACCTTTTTGTCAAAACTGGCAAATATTAATATAAATATTATGCCTTCAGAGAAATTAACTTCCTATCTTCTTGATATTCCTTTTTTTATTTTTTTTCCTACCTATAACTGTCAAGTTCGTGTTGAAAGGACCATAGTCTGTCTCTGAACTCTGAGTAGAATCAGGGCTGAGGTGCAAAGAAAATCGGAGGAAAGGTCAGCAAAATGATGAGGGTGTTCAAAAATCTGTTTATGAAGCGAATCTAAAGAGATTCATGCATTTCAGTGAATCAGAAACAGACTGAGGGATAATGTGATCATTTCATATAAGTACCTATATTTGGAAGACATAGACACATTTTCCAGAACTATTTTTCTGTGAAAGAGCTGCTGTCTAGTCCCTGCCAGTTCCCTGAATTTAATCTTGGTAAGAGAGATAGTGTTGCAGGTATTTGAGTAGTGCAAATTAGAGGAGCAGCTTAGCAGAGGAGAGCTTCACTTGAGGCTTTAAAAGGAAAAAAAAAAAAATTTTTTTTTTTTTGTTTGGTCTATTTTTTTAGCAATAAGATTGTGTGAATTCAGCAACTACTTCTTGGTACGAGGATCTCTTCATTCATCCCTGTCTTTCAGGATACTCAGGAAAGAGGGGTTTCTTTTCATGGGGTAGAGTGCTGTGATTCCTGTTGTGCCACAGCCTGCAGAATGGATGTTGAACTTTATTCTTGCTTGCTAGTAAGGGGTTTTCTGAGCTTGGGGAATTTGTTCTCCTGGTTTTTTTTAGCTCTTATTTTTCTCTGAAATATCATGGTCAGCAGAGCTCTGGATAGGGGATCTAAACCCCTGTGGATGGGGCTGGTTACATAATCCGAAGTCATAATCACGTGTGAGGTCAAATGATGAAAACCTTAAGACTTTGTTTGATTTCCTTTGCAATATAGGGCACAAATTGCCTTTTCCAGATGCCTCAACAATTGAATTTCCAGCCATCACAGAGCTGTGGGGGTCTAATAGTGTCACCAGCTCTTCTAACTCTTTCTGATACGCAGGCAGTGGTTACTCAAGTAGGCTCTTGAGTAAACCTTTCAAAAGTTTAAAACCTGGGCTTGTGGGCAATGTGCAACACCATGCCAAAGGTAGGAAAAAGTTGTTTATCCGACAGTGTCACATAGGAAATATGAATCCTATGATCAAGGCCTTAATTTCCATGTGTTAGATTATTCACAAACACAAAGAGGGGAAATTAGGGATAGACCATAGGAAGAAATTCTTTACTATGAGAGTGATTAGTTATTGGAACAGGTTGCCCAGGAAGGGTATGAATGCCCCATCCCTGGCAATGTCCAATGCCATGTTAGATAAAGCCTTGCACAGCCTGGCCTAGTGGGAGGTGTCCCTGCCCATGGCAGGAAAGCTGGGACTAGATGATCCTTAAGGTCCCCTTCCAACCCTTAATGATCTATGATTCCGTGTTTAAGTAACAGAGTTTGGTAGTAACTTCCACAATGAGGGGCAGCACGTACTGCTGGCAGTTTGCTTGTACTTGGAAAAACAGTGATCTCCTGTAGGTTATGTATGTTTCATAGCTGCAGAGCCTACAGAGAGATGGGGTGGTGAACATTGAAAGATGAAGCTTAGCCTCCTTTCTGTAATTAATGACTTCTATGCTAGACCAAAGTGAGTGTTTTCAGCTTTTTGAGTGTGTGCAATCAAGTAGGTGAAATGTATGTTTGGGAAGCCTCAGAAGGAAATAGATCTGGATTTGTACTGAGCGTTTTTGTCAGTTCATCATTAAAAACTAAAAACAAAACTTTATTGTTGTAATTCTGACTCTTCACCCCAGCAGCCAGGGAAAAGGATATACATTTTGGTCATTTTATTTCAAAACTGCCTGAAGTTCCTGATTAGAGCTTGTTAGCTGGATTCAACTAGTTTTCTTGTGTGAGGTCTGTTGCAGACAGGTCACTGACTTGTATCTCAAAAAGTTCTTGACAGGGAGCGGTGGTCCTCACTCAGCCCTTTCTAGCGTGGGGAGTCAAGCTGTGCTTGGTCAGTCTCCTTGCTCCAGGGACTGCAGAGAGAACTTCTGTTTCTGAGTTTAGCTGCTGTGAATAATGTCAAAGCTGGATGGCTGGAATTGCTCTAGGAGGATGCTATGAATACCTGTCTTTATGTAGCACTGGCATCTCTGTTCAGGAGGGCCTTGAATGGAGCGTCTATACTGACTTAACTGCTTTACACATCTGTTGGAGGCTGTATGTGTGTACCCTTTCAGGTCAAGAAAAATGATTTTGTAGAAACTTTGCTGTTAAAATGACTTGCTGCTCAGGATTAAAAACCATAACGATTCCATTTTCCACTCCTGACAAAGATCTCTACATTTCCACGAGCACAAATACTCAGGAAGACTATCTCATTCTTTCCAGAGAGCTGTGGTGTCTTTGACAAATCGCAGGGTTTTTTCCTTTAAATAAAGCCCTGGGGTGCTTTGCAAGATGCTCTTGGTTCTGATTCACCATCTGAGTGTATTTGTACGTGCAGGGGGAACGAGGCAGTGTTGCACGTAGCCCTAGAGGCCTCATTAAATTGTGATGTGTGGTGTCACATTTCAAACTCACAGTTCTTGCTGTCCCTAGCTTAAAACTTGATGCAAATGATGAGTAACAATGGTCCAGAAGCTGTCTTGAAGGAAAAAAATAGAAAAAAAAAGTACAAAACAATGTATAGAATGATCTGAAATATCCACTTGTTTCATGTCCTTGGGTTTTCAATTGCTCAACTCCAAGACCATTGTACTTGAGTTGCTGGAGGTGTGACATGCCCTTTACTCCCCTCCAAAACACAGGGCATTAGAACCAAGTAAGCACTTTGGAAAATGCTCTTCATGACTAATGTGCGACTGGCTGGGATATGTTTGGTCATGTCTTTACACTCTCATTTGTGTTTCCTCAGGAAATCTATCAATGCTGTTTTGATGAAGGTCAGCATCTGTTTGTACTCATTTAACTAAAAGAAATGTATCAAGAAGGTCAGCAACTCTCTTAGACCTGAGAGAATAATTAGCAATAAATTATTCTACTACACAATTGTATTTTTTTTCCCTGTTTGTTAATTATCTTCAGCCAACTTATAAAATGTGTCAGCACTAAAAGAATTATTCACAAATAGTTACTTGACAAATAGTTTGAAAGGGTGCTGGCAGGTGCTATGGAGGTGGCATGTTCCCCGCCTGGAGGAAGGCCAACAGGGTCACACCCTGGTGGAGAGTGGGCAGGACACATGGTATTGGGCTAACCTTGGTGTGTCGAAGAGGTTCCTCTTGGCCACACACAGTTTCTGTTCCTTTTAGCTCCAAGGTGCCCTCCTGATACCCCCAAAAATCCCCAGGTAGGCAGCAGCAGACTAGTTGTGAGGTTTTAGAGAATGCAAGCTGCCACTTGTTTGCTCAGAAGAAAAAAACCTTAGTTGGGGTGTGTTAATATCAAGCTCTCAAGACCACCAAACTGAAACAAATTATCCCTGGGACAGGAAGAAGTTGGTGTTATTTCAGAGGGGTGACAGTACCATGAAATAGCTTCAAATGGTGACTCAGCCAGGTTGTGACTTCTTTTTTTTTCCTTTTTTTTGTTTTTGGCAAAAGTGTTCTTTATGTACTTCTGCCTCTTTTGTGCTGAGCCTAAAAATATGCATGAAAAAAGATGGAAAAACAACATGCTGATGATGTTTTGGTGGATATCTGTCTTGTAGAAGTCTGAGCTGAGATATTGGATTTGCACCACGAAGCGTTAAATTATCTCCTTTGCGTGTCAGCAATTATTCTCATGAATGAGAACTATCGGAGGAATCTGTCCACATCAAATTCAGGTCCAACTTTCTTCTTGTGTGAAGCACTGATATAAACCAGGATTACTGATCATTGCTGTTCTGCACAGTCAGTATACTACTTTTAAATTATGAGAAGCAAACTGTTCTTACAGTTATTTAATAGGTTCAGGTGATGCAATTTCTGCCTTGACAATATCTCAGAGGGGAAAATAAGTCTATAAAGAAACACTACTTCAATCAGAATTTGTTATTGTGCAATGGGACTTATGGGCAACATCTTAGTGGAGTCTGCCTGACTGTTTTAAAGCTCAGGATTTTGTGTGTACTGGATACAGTAACTTGTTGACTTTTGCTGTCCTTGTGTGTGTCCTTTCCCTAGGAGTATCTAAAAGTGTTGACCCAAAGGCCACTTTCTATAGTGGTAAAAGATAAGCCTGTTCCTATCTAGATTAATCTTTAAACTTCAGGGGCATAACTCAAGGAGGACAAAGATGTAATGTTAATGAAATGAGCTCAAGTACTGGCAATCAAGTTAATTCCTCAGGATATGTTTGATTGAGTATTACGCTGGCTAGTAAATAACCCTCCACCTGCACTGATTTCTTTTGAAATTTGTTTGCATAGTTCATGCTTAAGTGGATTTAAGATATCTTCAGAATAATCTTGACATGAAGAGGCTGCCAGAGGACAAGAACAGTCTTTCCTCATTGGTTTACTCATTCCACAGCTTGGAGAATCACAGCTAATTGGTACTGTTTCCATTTAATTACACATAATTTTTCTGTTTTGCTACCCAGTGAGCCAGGAGAGGAAAACAATACTCTGTCTACATGCAAATCTTCCAATCAACAATTTAAAACCCTTATGCTCCCAAATTTGTTCTCTTTATTTTAAAATGAAAATGTATGTGCTTGGGCAGGTTCTTACAAGTTTTCATTGACTGGGGTTACTGTCACTGATGCTCAGATCTGTAATTTAGTGCAAGAAGCTTCCCCCTCCCTTTCCCTGCACGCTGGGGCTCAGGGTCGACATTTAGACCTGATGTCAGTGTTCCCAGTTCCCATCCTTTTGGGATGAGGTGCCCCGCACAGAATAGATGTTCTGGTCCATGGGTTTCTTGTGCTTAGAAGTGAACTCCCTTCCCTGTTGTCCTGTCCCCTGTTCAGCCCCGTGCAGGAGTGGCTGTATCTGTGTTTTGGAGAATGCTCTGGTGCAGCTACCCGGAATGTTGCGTTGATTGCACCGGTTTGATGAAAAGTGCTGAGGCAAAGAGTAAATATAGAGGGACAGGGTGGGAAAGTTAGAGGCTTCAGAGGAGAGTTTTTAGAATTGATACTCCAAGGTAGAAGCCAACAGGAGTTTCCTGTGGACTTGGATGGAGCTCTTGGGTGAAGAAGAATTTTTGCATGGGTGAGGGGAATGTTGCTGGAGCCAGGCAGAAAAGATGTGTGTGTGTCCAGTTCCTCTTGGCAGCAGAGTCTGCAGAGGCCTATGCAGAGCTTTTGGAAAGAAAATTGGAAATGCTGTAGGGAGGAGGAAAGGGGGAAGGCTAGAAAGTATTTTTAGTAGAGAACTGCCCATGTTTCCACGAATGATGGCAAAGCCTTCCTGCTCTAGTTTGGAAAAGTAAATATTGGCTGTGGGAACAGTGCTCCAAATGCACTGAATCTGCTTTCCTAATGTTGGTGGGCTCAACCCTGTGGACCTGAGGCTTATGTTTGGTTAATCTAGATGCTTCAGCATATAGGAAGGCTAACTTTTGCCTTGCCATGCCTTTTTCTTTAGCCAGACACCAAGTATGCTCCCTGAGAAAAACCAGGCGATCTGTGTCCCAAGCAAGCCTTATACTGACTTGTACTGAAACTTTATGGTGAAGATCTGAAAGCTGATCCTACAATGTGAAAAAAATATGGAGGTTTTTAAAGAAACCATTGTCTAACGTCAACTGTGCTTTTTCTTTTTCATGAGAAACTTTTTCAGCACAAGTGGAGTGTAGAGTCCAGTTGTTTGGATGAAGGATGGGGTCTCCTGGCACTCTGTGTCAGAGAGGTGGGAAGTCACCAAGTGCTGTGGACCAGCTGCTCTCAGTGGGATTGTACTGTGTGGGACCTCCTCAGCTCCCATGGCCAGGACACCCTTTTGCCCTGGAGGCTGTGGCATCTCTCATATCTTTTTTTCCCTTCTGCTTCTGTTTTAAATTCTTGCAAACCCATCTGTTTGTACCAGGGCTGGTGACTAATGCAATAACTCTTATTAGGTCAAAATAGCTGAAATCATACGGCAATTACACATGCACGCTCACATGCACACAGAAGGGTTGTTCCCCCTGAGCCCCCCTTTTCCCATCTCTGGAACAAAACATTCCCTCACTGTTCCGAGGGCTGGAGCAGCTGCCCAGCTGGCAGGAGCAGAGATGTTAATGCTGTCAGTGAAAGGATGAGTCACTTTGCAAAAGTTATTTAGGAGGGTCACCCTTCTTGTCCCCTTTCCCCTCCAGCCACTGATCCTTTTGGGTTCATCAGATGCTGGAGGTCTGCACTGGCTGCTGCCCGCAGAGAGCACAATGAAGGCTTGTCAGGGCAAGAAGGCTCCTGATGAGAGTTATAAAAATGAGTAGTCCCATGTTTGACTGATCTGTTAGTCTCATGAAAAAAGCTTCTGCCTGTCTTGGAAGCATGTGATACCAGCTCCGAGGCTGCCTTTTTCTTTATTTCTGTGTGTGCTGGTTTTAAATTTTTTATTTTTTTAAAATTTTAAAAAAAGTTAATCAGAAGGGAATTCCCTTGTGTGAGAGGAAATGAGAAAGGAAAGATGTAAGGAGAACTGAAAACTGTAATGCAACTTTCTTTTGGTTCTTATTTTTTTGGAAATAGGTCGCTAAAAATCTGCCTTCTTCCTAGGAAAAAACAATTCCTTTAATTATTTTGGAGGATGCAGAGCTCTTCTAAGACCTGTCTCTAGCTGAGACCCCTTTTCATTACCTCAATCTTATCCTCTACCCATAAAATTGTAACTGATGTTTGCTGCCTCTCCAAACTCCTGTGGGACCACGCTGCCCCAGGAGCCAAATCTAGTGCACAAGCACTACTTTCTCCCTCAGTGAGAGCTTAGAAATGTGTTCCCAAGTCAGCACCAGGTTGGTCATAGGGCAAACTTGGCTTGTTTACTTTCTCAGCTGGGAAAAGCTCTGACTTTTGTAAAGATAATGTTTGAAAGAAAGCTGGAGGCCAGCTGTGGTGAAGGCTGGTATTGGTGTGGTTATTGTAGTTTTGTTTATTAGATATGTTCTCAAAGAGATAAAATAAAGGTCTGTTTATTCTGACCATTTTCTATGTTTTCAATTCTCCCTCTTGACCTGAAATTGCTGAGTGGCTGCCATGGCTGTGCCCATGCACTCTCAATGAGTATGCAGTGATGGAGAGCAAACCCTGCAGTTCCCCTTCCAGAGAGCATGGCCCTCAGGCAAGAGTTGTGCCCAACAGGTGTGGTGTCCCCTGCATGGCCTAAACCCTCTTAGGTGAGGATGCCACCCTGCAGAGTTCTGGTTGCCAATGCTAAAACTGAGCTGTTGCTGGGGTCATGCTGATGAGGGGGGACTGGAAGTTGTTCTGGCCTCTTCTGTGATTTTTCAATGTGTAAAGTTACCATGTGCATGAGATGCATGGATCATCTTCTGTGTCCTCCTCCTTGAGTCTGTGAGAGGCTGCTGAGAGCTTTCTATCACTTCTTAAAGTCAGTAGTTTCTCCATCTTCTAATGTGTGTCAGCAAGTCTGCATTGACTGCTAGGAGTGATTCCTTGATCCTCATTTCAAGTCATTGGTTTGGAAATTATAGGAATATTTCCTGTCGTTGCTTTGGAAATTATAGGAATATTTTTTAAATTTAGTAGAGGGAGAAAGAAGAAAAAAAGACAAAAATTTTTTGAGAAGAGTCAGGCATCCCTGCTGACAATAGTTCTGGCTGGATAGAGGAATAAAATTCTAAATCAAATCTTTTGTTGCTTTTAACACTTAAAATGTTTTGACACTTCTCATCATTCCTTTAGAAATGTTTCTCATCACTTCTTAAGTGATCTGCTCATGACAGACAGGCATGCAGTCCCTTTCAGGCGGTGCCACAAACGGAGAAGCGCTGGCTCACAGTGCTGATGTGGCAGAGACTTCCACTGATAGCCAGTTGCATGTTCCCTTCTGAGCACCCTATACCCTTGCTTGAACAGCTAAATCGAGCTGGTTAATCCTACAATTAGCTTATTTTATTTTTTTTCTTCTGGGTGATCTGATGCTGCCATAAGAAAAAAAGTTATTCCTTATTTCTAAAAGCCAGAAAAGTGTGTGCATGTGTGCCTGTGTGTACGCATTTTCCCTCTTTTCCTCCCTCTGTGCAGCTTTCCCCTGGGGTACAGAGGTGACTGTTTAATTTGGTAGATAAATTGAAATTCTGGTGTTAGAAAATGGCAGGCAACCTAGTTAAGCAAACTTGCAAACGTAAGTGGGAAAGAAGGGTCTCTTGATGAAATTAAATTAATATCTTTTTGAGATAATATGTTCCCTTCCTTGCTACCTCCCTGGAACGATACCCGTAAGCTGACCATGAAATAACAAGTGACTAAGTGTGCTGACAGAAGAAATACAAACCCAGAATACTCATCAGTGGCAAACCAGCCTCGTGGCATTGTGTGGATGCCTAATTGGCCCCATGTAAAATACCAAATTAAGCCTGAGTATTCAGATTAGAGGACTAAAATAGCTTCTATCAGAAGTTTATTCTGTTCTCTGATATTTTTGTCCTATTTTCAACCTTTATAGAGGTGACACATCCCTGCTCAGCGTTACTGGCTGCGTATTGTCAGTCTGGAGTACTGGCGCTCCATCTGTGAGCTCCGGCTAGCAGCAGGTACTGTAAATCATAGAGATTCATGACAAGGCTATGAAGTTTTCTGAAGGACAAATCCCACTATCTGTGTAGAAAATTACTGTATCTAGTAACCAGGAGTGGTCTTTGGTTTGTTAAACGCTGCTGAGGTGTGTTTGGTGATGCTTTAACCATCGTGAATCAAATGCACAGAAGCCAAAAGTGTATTCATGTATGTTCTGTGACTCCCATTCTCCTCATGTGTTCACTTTCACACTCATACATAGATTGCCTGCAGAAGAACTGAGCTGATATGGAGCGTTGGTCTGTTCCAAGGTTTTCTTATAGATTTGGGAATGGAGAAGGTAGAGCCACCCAAAAGCTACAGAGTGTACTGGCTTGAATGGGAAGGACAAGACATATTGGGTCCAGTACCTAAATAGCCACAGTCAGGAAGTCTTCCAGTCTGTGATGACACAGGCTGCTTTGTGGTGATATCAGTCCTTGGAGACTCAGCTTGGCTACTTTGGAAGCAGGTGCAATTTGGATTCAGATGTGCATATTTTGCACAGGTTTTTGGATCTGTTCTTCCCAATATTGTAGTCTTAGGATGTCCTATGGGATGCCAGTAGATGAGTGGTCACAGATGGTGGAGACTGACGGTAGGAGCTTTTGGGATTTAGGAGGAAGCTAATGGTGACCAACAGGGTGAAAATGGTTAAGCAAAGGGACCTGCCCAAGAGAATAAAGCAGCAGCAGCCCCAGGTGAGTGGTTCTCACTCTAGGATGTGGTGGAAAAGTGCTTAAGGTAGATAAGTTCTTGTGAATCAAATGCAGCAAAGCCCAGTCAATGCAAACTCTACAGTGCTGATGGTCAGAGCATGTCTTTACATGATGTGTGTGGGACAGCCAGTGCTGGTTGAGGTGGGAAGAAGGGGTGTGACTGGGAAGGGGGAAGCCTTGGGGGCTCTCTGTACAGCCTCTGCTTGTGCAACCCTGCTCCATCTCCTTGACTTCAGATGGTGTGCAGAAACACCCTTGGACTAATATGGATGTACTCAACAACCATCTGCAGGGAACTGTGCCTGGAGAAACTGCCCTGGCACATCCCTCAGTACATCCCTGGGACATCTGTGAGTGCCTAGCTTCATCCTCTGTATTTCCAGCTCTTCACATGAATTCTTGAGGGAGACGAGAAATGAAGCTATTCCTAGAAATTCCACTGCAGTTACATGTCTTTTTTCCTTAACTGGCGGACTCGTCCTTGCTTCTTTTTGGTGCCAATGTTAACACGTCTTTTGGCTGTTAAGGGTAGTTTTTAGACTTGTTTAGAAGAATCTCCTCCCTTTTCCCGGTGTGCCACTTGCTGTGCTCTGGGGAAGGGTGCAGGCCCACAGCTGTTGAGTATTTCTCTTTGTAGGCTTTTGAGTCAATACATTTCTGTCCCAGTAAGAACCTGGGATCAGCCCAGAGCAGCACCATGGTGCAGAGAACAGCAAATGCATTGCAAATGGTTTCTGTGCAGTGCCTGTGCTGTATGGGGCACTCTAAGTAATGAAGCATTATTTTGGCTGTAGGGCACTTGTTTACTGCCTGGTATAAAGACTGTGCATTAAGCCAGGAGAGAAGGGCATTTAGGTGTGTTCTTATGCATCAAATCTTGCTTGGGCTGCCTTGCCATTCTATGCAAGGCTTCCATACAAAATATGGTTCTGTCCTTGGTGTGCCTGCCTTTGTGCTCTTGAAAACAGGAGAGAGATGTGCCTCCTTTAGGGCTGGCCCTGCTCCAGATTTCCTGGAGCCTCTGATGTGCCCCACAGAGCACCCTTGCTACCACTGAGCGGTGCTGTTAATGCTTCTGGCACCAAAATACAGGTGGTGACTTCTGCTTCTTCCTTCCCCCTCGACCATGAAGGGGGAAGGTAAAAAAAAAAATCAATATATATATGTAAAAACCTGAAAAGTATATGTGTGGAAGGAGAAAATTTCCCAGGTCAGTTTGGGATCAACCTGCTTCCCACCCTGCTGCCTGGGGGACTGATTTCAGTGGTGATGCCTTTGGCACCATGCCTGACAGCAGCCATTCTCTTCAGTTTGCTGCTCCTAAAACACACTTTGGGCAAACTGTTTCTGAGCCCAGTTCATAAGAGTGTCCTCACTTAGGACAGAATTTAATTGCATGCTGGAGTCAAACTGAGATTGAGTGGGATTTGAGTGAAGCTTAAATAGAGGGAATATACAGTCAATACCTGGATCTCATTTACAGGTTGTAACTGCCCTGTTGCATCAAGCAAGACCTGCAGCTGAGGCAGACCTGGTCCCTCTCTAATGTTAGCAGCTGGATACAAGGACTGCAAGTGGGACTGGCTACCCCTGTTAGGGCAGGAGTTTGGATTTTGTTCACCCTGCACCCTGAGTACATCAGTGATGTGCAGGCAGGAGTGATTATCTCCATCCAGCTGCACAGGTCTGTCTCTGGAGCCTGTTTTAGCTGAGGTGTTATCTCTGGACACACAGATATGATCCTGGAGGGTCTCCAGAGAGAGACCAGAGCTGTGGCTTTTGAGGGGGGAGGATGTAGAGTGGGATGGGAGCCCTGCACAGGACCCGTGTTTGGGTTGCTGCAGGAATGGGCAATACAAAGTAAGCTCTTTTCCTTGTCCTTGTTCCCACAGAGATTTCATAGAGGCTTGGTGCTGTTGATTTCCTTTTCCTAATGCAGCGGGAACTTCAGGCCCCTGGGGACTCAGTGTGTGTGTCAGAAATCAAAGGAAGGGTGTGGGAAATATGGTTTCTCCAGTATGTCCCTGCCTGGGAAGTACTTCCACAAGGCCTGTTTGGCTGTTCTCATCCCAGACCATGAGAGATAAACTGCTTTCCTCCCATTTGAGTAGCTCCAGGTGGTTTAAGATTGACTCTAAGTGCAAAGGGTGAGACTCTGGCTTTGCACATTGCATAGGTGGGCTTAAGTTAGGGTGGCTCATTGCCAAGGACAGGGAGGTTTGAAAGGGTGTTTGCTGTGTTTTGGCATCTGGTATCAGAAATGTATTGTGGTCAAAACAAGTAATTTTCTCTTCAGAGGAGTAAGCCCAAGAAGCCTGTCTAGCAAACTTGTCCACTTCTGTGGGGTTTTGTTCTTAATTTCAACAAGTAAGTTGAAGAAAAGTAAGTGTGGACCTCACAGAACTCTGGTTGGAGAAAGCATGCAATTCCACCGATGAAGCAGTGTTTCCTAAAATAACAGCTTCGGGAACCTCTGCAATCTGTTTCCCTGTCTCATTCCATTTTACAAGAACTGAGGAGTCTTTCAGCATTGTGAGGGAAGGCTGCGAAATAGCAACCAGAACAAGAGTGCCTCAGTCTCTCACACTCTATCTGGGGACCTATTGGGCTATTATTAGCAGGGGATGCCAGATACATTCTGTAAATATTTGAGAAGCCCTGTGAAGACACATGCTCTTTTATGAGTCCCTCAGTCGTTAAACCCAGGCAAAATGCAACAGAAGAGCCGGAGCAGTTCACACTTATCACCCTGTTTTTTTCTTGTCTGTGGAAGGAAATGCTCTTGGATGCCTCTTGGGTCAAGGCTGAAAATTCTGTCCCTAATTCTTGGCAGAGAGGGTGTATTTGCAAGTGGAGAATGGACAGCAGGGCTGCTGATCCCCTGAGCTGGCACATGGGGGTCTCCTGGCACACAGCTCGTGTGCTGGGGTCTGGGAGGTGCTCTGAAAGGTCACCGGGATCCTCTAGCGTACTGCGAGGTACCACCTTCTGGGGGTGATTTCCTTACATCTTGTCCTCCTTCGGAGCAGGGGTGACCCGCAATCTCTGTTTCCATCGCTAGAGGGAGGAAAACTACACGGAATTACCGCGATCTCCGGTCTCTGCTCCGTCCCTCCACTCCAGGCGGGAGAGCAGATGCTCTTAGGACCTAATAGGTGAGGAACATGTAGAATTGTAGCAGATGGGCTGTTTTCCTTCGACAGAATTTAATGAAAAAATGAAACCTAATCTTTAACAAAAGCAGATAGCATTTATTTATTTATTTATTTATTTTGTATTCTTGAAGCACTGCACCACAGGAGCCTCTTCTTTTTTATTGAAAACAGCAAATTGAAATTAGTTTAAGAGAAAGATGATGGCAATTTCAACCTAGGAATGGGAACATGGTTGTAAAGACAACCTGATCCCATGGAAAGTACTGGAGAACAACTTCCCTTTGCTTCCAGAACCTATTTAATGAAACCTGGTAGCTCTTTACCAATATGCCCTAGACTTGTGATTATGAAAATTACCTAAGGTCAGCTTTGTCTCCAGAATGGCACTGAGTAGCTACGCTGTTTTTACCTCCATCTGTGATTAAGGGGACCATCCATTTTCTCTAAAAGATGTGGTTTGGTTAAATTAGACATCTCAGAATGAGCTACTGTCCCTGTAAGAGGAGAGCAAAATGTGCATCTCTGCTATAGACTTTTTTATGATGGCCACGGTCATAGCACCATGCTGTAAAGTGCTGCAGGCAAAGGTGTTGCCATCTCTTGGAAGATATGCTTGTGAGGGGGTGCTCTTGAGGGATGGCAGCAGACTTTTTTTAATAACGTTTAAAATGAAAGAAAAAAGGTAAGTCAGTTCATTGCAGGATGGAAGTAATAGTAATAAAACCAGTAAGTAACATAATAATAAAAACAGGAAGCAAAACTGACCAAGAATGAATATGGCTGTAGCCTGTCTGTTGCTCAAGCTTGAACAGATAAAAATCAGAGACACTAAGAAGTCAATAGAAAAGGCACATGTGTGGGTTTTCCCTTATTTTTTTCGTTTGAAATTTACTTATATGTTTAAGTGCAAGCTATTATGTGTTTTTGGTAGGAGTAGAAATCAAACAAAAAATAGTCAGCATTTTTTTCCTTTCCTAATGAAAGGAGGCAGAAATGGTGCAGGACTCTAACTCCAGAGAAAATTAAAAGATGGAACTATAATGAGATTCTTAATGTGTGACTCAGAGGTGGTCACACTTGTAAGTGTCTGGGTCATTATCAGGAGGGGAAAAGGACAGGGTAGAACTGTTCTGAACATGCACCCCCTCCTTCCTCCCGCCTTTTATCTTTCGATGCAAAAAGAAATGCGCACATCCGCGTTGTGCAAAATGTGGCTTCTGGCAGTGAAAACAGCATGAAAGGGCTGAAACAGCAGCAGATCCCTGTAGGACAGGACAGGGGGGTATTGGGCTGTGCTCCGGGCTCAGCCTTCCTTGGGGAAAGCCTTGTCTGGCTGCAGTGCTGGATGGGGCTGGCAGTGGTGGAGAAGAGGCAAATTTCTTCATCCAAAGCCCGTCCGAGCATTGCCGGTGCTCGGGAGGAGAGGATGGGTTCCAGGAGGGGATGAGTGCCCAAGAGGAGGGTGTGCCAAAAAGATGTGGCTGGCAGCGGAGCAGCTGGCCTCTGCTGCTAACTCAGATTGGCTTGCCCTGGAGGATCCTAATTACAGCACAACTGCTGTCTCCATAATCGCTGCGGCAGGAGCAGCGCGGGCCATAAGGCACTGAAAGGGACCTGGATGTGGCAGAGGAAGATTATCAGAGTTACTGCGCTCTGTCCTGGCCATTGAGTTGCACAAAACCTGCCAGATGTCAGGGAGGAAGAAATGGGTCATCCTCAGCATAGGCTATTGCAAATAATGTCATTGACTGCTTAAATATGAACAGTGTGATTGCACAGCGGGTTATGCCTCACAGAGAGAATTTGTGGGGAAAGCTTTGGAAATGCAATGAGTCTGCTTGGGCACTTGGGTCTGACTTGCAAAGCAGCAGTTACTTCTGTGGCTGGTGTTGGATGGGAATAACAAAAGATGCTCAGACAACTCTTGGTAGCCGTGTCAGATGTTCCCTGTGTACCAGGAACGCTGGCCCTCACCCACCCGCACCATCCGCTGACAAATGAAATCATCCTTGACAAAACTTGGGCCTGGCAATTATCAAGAAGAGCAGTGATGAGCAATAAGAAAACTATGCTTTAGGATGTGAATGTTATTATTTTTTGTTTCCTGGTATATTTCCAAGGTCAGCTTCTTCAGATATATTTTGAAATCAAAATAGTAAGCTCAGACAACAAGCATTCAGGGGGAATGCATCAAAGCAGATGTGATTTTTGTAGTATGGACAGTGTGCTGGCAACTGGAAATTTCTGCTCATGCCTGTTGCATTTAGGATCTAGGGTAGGAGTTGCTCCCATCACTTCGTTTACAAGACAGAAGAATCAAAGATTTTACAATGCTCTTTTTGGAAGTGCTCCCTCAGAAAAGGACTGTGAAATGTTAAACCTCATCTTTGACTTTCAGGCAAAGTGTTCCCTGAGTGGAAAATCTGGTGCTTAGTCCCTAGATGGAAATAAGGGAAGCGGGGTGCAGGTAAAGTGTTATTCCCTGCATCCTCCCACTTGCTTCCCAGCAGAGGAGAGCCCCCGCCTGCTTCCCCACAGGCTGTGCCCAAAGCACACATTTTTCCCTTGCGCCAGACTTTAATCACATGCAATCACCTTATGGATAGCCGGGGCAGTAATGGTGATCTTAAACATTGCTGGATGCCTCACATTTGCTTTATCTAAGTCTGTTCACACTGTTGCAGCTTTTCTTGCTGGTGACGATGTGGCGGAGAAGGACAGAGTGAGAGAGCGAGATAGTGTGGAAGTGGGAGGCCGTGCCAAGGTGACGAGCTATTTTGCATTGGCATCTGATGGTGCTAATCAGGAGCCATGTACTTTAGAAGGTGTCTTTTGATAACGTGCTTTCATAATTTAACCCTCCTTATATTTTTGGATATATAATTTGTGTAGGGTTTACAACCTGAATCTGCTTAGGTGCCTCTGGTTTCTGACACAGCAGCAGCCTTTGAATCAGCGAGCGTCTGCTCTTGCTGCTTAATCTCTGAGGCAGCCAATTTGGGGACAGAAGGAGTCTTTACTTTATCTGCTCCAAACACACTTGTACTTTATTCCTTTGTATTGGGAAAACAGGGGAAAAAAAAAGAAGCAGAAAAAAAAAGGAAAGAAGTGCTGTGTGTGTGAGCACGTGTGTGTGTTTATATAGCATGGGAGACAGAGACTAAACTGAGCAAGTGTGGGAGGGTGAGAACCTTTATTGTGCAACAAACTGATGGCACCAAATATGCTGCATTTGTTGTGAGTTAAAAGGTTTATACAAAGATTTTCTTAGTAGTGTCTAAGATCTTAATAGGGTAATTAATCTTTCTAAGTGTTACTGCCAGATTATGGGATCAGCTATTACCCCTGGCTACAGAGTACTCCTTTGTGTGTTGCTATGAGCAGGACTAAGTGATGAGACTACTCCGTTTGCCAAACAAAGATATGGTTGCTGCTAGCTTGTTTATGTTTGAAATGTGTTTTCTGGTGCAGTAAGAGAAGGCTGCACCATTTCTTTGGGAATATTGGTGCCCTTTAAAATGAGTCTTATTAGGAGAAGAAGGACATGAAGTGCTGTAGAATTTCCAGAGCTTTATAGAAAAGTGCATATGTACTTTAAAAGACATAATGGTGAGTTGTTTGGTTTGACAATTTTTTTTTTTCCCAAGCAGGAAAATAAATAGATAGCTAATGTAATTGTGAGAAAGCAGCTGTAGGAATAGATAAAAAGTGGTCTCTACTTAAAAACTTCTGCATGGAATGTAGAAGCCAAACACTTTATTTGAGGAATTAAAATCCAAGTTGTGTTGCAGCAGGATAGGGTAGGACATAGAGGACACAGAAGAATTTTCTCAAGAAATAAGCTTTTCTCTATCCTGTTTATTCATAAGAGTGAGTCAAAACTAAAGGTTGTTTTATTTACTAGATAAGGGAACTTTTTTTCCAGTGACATTGCAGCCAGAGGGGCAGGGAGAAGAGGAAAAAGCAGCATATTACCCCATGGTTGTCAGTGTAAAAACAACTGGGTCATTCTGGAGAAATGTCTGCTTGGCCAAATTTTGACATCTCCTGTGCTGCTGAATGACCAACTTCTGATCAAGATCAGTATAAACTACTCTGTCCACATCATTTAGCCTGGTCTAGTGAAGGCTGTCACGTTCTTTAGTGACAATTAAGGAAAACTCCAAGTCCAGGCTTTAATACATAATATAGCTGGCTTGAACCTAGGATTACTTTTAAGCCATCCCAGAGAATCACCTGTAAGTGACTGTTCATCTGTGGACAGGTGTGCCACCATTGTGCAGTAACAATGGGGACACTGTCACAAGTTGGGATGAAATTCTTTGGGCTGGGTCAAGTTGCTGACTCCTCTCAGCACTTGGTGGGAGAACACACTCACAGGGTATGTGTGAGGAAACCTTTGCTTTGTGGCTGGAGAGGTGGTCAGTTTGGAGAAAGGCAAGGAAAAGGGTGGTGATGGAGGCTGGAGTAGGAGGAGGAGGGGAATTTGCCGCCTTCTGCCCTGCTGGAACAGTGATGTTGATGGCATGCTGCAAGCTTGGGGTTAACAGGGGCCTTCCCTTTATGAGAACAAATATACAGAGTCAGCTGGCACTGCCCACTTATCTCTGTGGCCCCCATGGGGTTGTGTGCTCTCTTTGTCTGCTCTACAATGGTTTACAACTGAGCAATGATGAAAAGGAGAAGCTGCAGAACCTTGTTCACCCTCTTCTCAGTCTCAGTGGGAAGTTTACATTTATACAAGGCTTGGAGAATCTTGAAAATGTGCCAAACCACCAGAATAAAGTCATAATGCTGCATCTTGGCATAGTGTTGAAGAAGACTCCCCCAGGGCACACTGTGTGCAAGTAGGAAGTAGGATTGAAGCAGGTGGTCAACCAGGCCTTCTAGATGTTTATTATAGACGGTGACGTATCCCAGCCTGGCTTTTCCCTAGATTGAGATGGTGAAATGCTGGCACTGCTGTCCTGGTAGGGCTTGTACAGTGCTGAGCTGCTCCTGGTGAGCCCATTTGGCTTCCTTTGTGGCTGCTCTTGCTGGCTGGCCACTTGTTAGGACCCAGGGAGGAGCATGATTTTGGGGATGCCTACCTGGTCCAGGAGGTCTGGTGAAAGAAGCTGCTTAGCTCAAGGTGGTGGGGAAATCACCAATTCCTCCCACTGGGCTGTGTCAGTGGGGCTGTTCACAAGGACAGAAAAGGAGGGGGATACTTATCCCACATCCCTAAGAGTGGTGATGGTTGAAAGCCCGCCACAACTTTCTAACCTGCTTCAGAGTTATCATCCTTGATTTAAGTGATTGGAGTATGCTTCCTAGGAATTAAATGTTTGCCTGAAAACTACATTGAGATTCTGGCTCCATCCTGGTGTTCCAGCACATGCAGAGCCTCGCGCCCTACACCTAGCACTGGGATTTCTCACTCTGAAATGCTGCAGAGATGTGCTCTTTTTGTAAGTAGCTGTCTTCATTGGTCAAATTACATTTACAGCTTTCTGCATTCGGTATTTGGGATGTAATTTGCTTTACAAATCTCAGTTTGATTCTAGAGGTGATATGCAACGTGAGATGCTAAAAACTCTGAAAGAAAGTCTTTGAAGATAATTACAGCTACCTTACCACAAAGAAGCTCTGAGAGTTATAAGGAAAAAACCCAAACAAAATCTATTAATGCAGAGTTAAGATCACCCAGTTTTAGTTGAGACCTTTCCAAATGGAAAATCCAGGAGGCACAGAATCAACATACATGCCAATAAAACATTGACTCTGGCCCCCTGGAGCTGGTGCTGCTCACTGGGAATTATCTGCAACCACTCCTGCTGCAGTCACTGTATTAGCTGGAGCAGTATTGAACGGTGGGAGGATTAGCTGCAGTTTGGCAGAGCTTGGAGAATAAAAGGAAAAAAAATTCAGGGTGGGTGAGAAGGGAAGCTGAATGCATGTACCTGTGTGTGTGTATGCATGTGGGGGAACTTCAGAATTTCACTTCAACACTGAGATGCAGTAGGGAGCTGTGCCTAGAAATGAGGTTTTTATGGTAAAAGGGCATAAGATAAAATTGACTTATTAGGTTTAGTGGTGGTGTGAGGTGCTGCTGTAGGCTGTGTGTCTGGGTGTGGGTTAGATGTGTGTAGCTTCCCTCTGGCACAGCACACCTGCAGTGCAGTTAGCACTGGCACAAGGAAGGGGTTGGATGTTGTCTCACTGTGGTCATCGGTGGCTGTCCTCCTTTCCTTGCATCTACAAAGTGTGTTCTTGGGGAACTGAGGTCAAGAAACTGTTGTGCAACTGAATTTTGTTATTTTCAAAAGATTGCTTATCCAGACTGATACATGCTGCTGGGCAGCCCAGGCTTTCTGATAGCAAAAATATTTGTCAGTGAATTTCCTAGGTTTATTCAATAGTAATAGAAATGGGTATTTTTAATATTTTTTTTTTTTGGTTTTTTTTTGATTGTTGTTGAAAATAATGGTGACTTAAGCAGTTGAAATTAACATATAGGTTTTTACTTGATATATATATCACTAAAAAGGAAATAGGGTGTCTTATGTTCAAGTGGTTGCATTTTTTTTTTCTTTTTAATGTAACAAAATCAATTGTTTTACTGTGTAATGGAAATTATAGTAGTGTTTTGAAATGTCTGTGGGCTAGCAGATGAGGAAAGGAATTCAAAATTGAGGTCTGTCTCTCCAAGTCCTCAGTACTTTTTCCTGTGGGGGCTGCAACAGGAGGCTGATACATCTCCATCCTGCCTCCCTGCACTTCAGGCAAGGTGTACTCTGAGTCGGCAGAGATTTCAGACCTCTTTGAAGACTGAACCTTTTAACAGGAAAGATTTCCTGGCCTGTGTGTGAGCCAAGCTGGCCCTCTGATATGTCAGATGCACCTGAACATCTTCTCTTATCCCTGCTTTTTGGCAAACCCGCAATAGGAGGAAAACGTTGCAATGAAGTGATAACATTATTTCAAGAAGGAGCTAAAAAAAGCTCCTGGGAGAGAAGGGATTTATTAACAAGTCATGGGACTGTGGTATGCCTCAGGCAACATTTCCAAACTGTTGCTCTCCAGAATTGGTCGCTATAATTATACTACTTCCCAAACAGAAAAGGACAACATAGGAAATTCATCTAATGTGGTATCATAGGTCTGAGCCTAGAAGCAGAACAAAATGGGTTATTGTAACATAATAGTAAAATAGGTGTGACTGCAGAATAGCGGGTCAAAGCAAACCTTCAGATGAGTAATTATTTCTTACTATCCTACTTGTTCTATTTCATCCTTAGGTATTTAATTACACAGTTTTCCTTTTCTCCTGTCCTAACATGCACCACCAGGCAATTTTTTTCCTTTGAGCCTTAGAAACAGTACGACTTGAGTGCTTTATTGGAACTGCTCTCCTAAAAATAAAACTTTGAACAATCTGAGCAGTGGTAGGACCAGATTTTGTAATTACGGCTTTGTCTGGAGGGTATAAGATGGATGAGAGTGTCCTTGTGCTGGGTGCTGCACCTTTTGTGTTAAGGCAGGAACTTAAAAGCAGTGGAGCTCTCAGGAAAGCCACTGTATTCTGTGCAACTTGCAGCCCTTGTTCAGAGTTAATTCCATCCTTTGAAATGGCTTAGGTGCAAGTTCAAATAGGATATTGCCTCAACACTGTCCCTATCTGGGAATGAGATGCTAACTTTTTCACTAGGATGTTCACTGGCTAAATGTAGTAAGTGGTGCCTCTGTGTTACTAGCCTGGAAAAATAGGACTCAAGTGTTTTCTTAAAAAACCCCCCAAAATCCCTGCCTGCTTAGGTGCTTACAATGTTCCTGTCATTTTAGTCTTCAAACGCCTACTACTCTAACTTCTCAGCTGATAGCACAGTTAAAAGTAAATCTCTCTCAAGCATTTTCCTCCCTCTGAGTAATAGCTAATCTAATAATAGTTTGACTCCTACCACTACAATAGCTCTCTCTTTGAAATGTGTAGAGGGAGGAGGCTAAAGGTTTCACCTCCTCTGTGGTCATCCCAAACTCCTCGGAAGTAGTGCAAGAGTACTGAACTTGGGCTCTGCACTGCTTGTGTGTCACCCTAAAGATGTTTTAGAGGTTTAAATGTTTCTCAGATTTGGCTATAAAAATTCCAAGCAACCAACCTTCCCCAGAAATACATGTCCCTTTCACTTTTTGTTATTTATTTTCCCTCTTGTGTTAATATTTCCCTTGTTAGTGTTTCTGCATGAGATCTATTTATTCATTTATTTTGTGCTTTTACATCAGCCCTAAATAATCTCCCTATTACCACAGGAAGCTGGCAACAGCCAGTCTGCAGCCTTTGGATAGTCAACTAATTAAGGGAAAAGCAGGTGTGGATGGGTCTATTGAGTCCATAAATAAGTGCCAAAAATTTAAGTTATTGGTCTGTGAGTGTTAACAGGTGGAGGACAGTTTTTATACCTTCAATGGAGAGAAAAAGAAGGGTTAGAGGAAATTGTTTCTTCCCCCATGATTTAAAAGCTCTTCAGTAATAAAATGTCTGTTCTCAAAAAAAAAAAAAAAAAAAAAAAAATCCTTGTCTTGTACATGTTTAGTCTTGAAGAATAATAAAGGTAGTGTAGGGGTTCTTATTTTCATTGACCTGGACTGGGTGATGAAATGGATGGTCTGCAAAGAAATAATTCATATTCTCAGCCTGACACTCAGAAACATAACTCACAAATGACTACAGATGTTAGTGCCTATTGTTCCTTTGCAGTTCTGTTTATAAATAAAACTTTCTCTGCCTTCAGTCAAATGCTCAAAATGTTCTAATCTGCAAAAAGCCTCTTCCCTCAGTGCTAAAGAAAAATATGATCTATTGAGCAAAGTATTATGTAAGGGATTTTGTGTCTAAGAATATATTCTCTCCTCACACTGATTTATCCTACTCCCCAATTTCTGTACTGGCTTTCTTCCTTTGTGCTTGATTTAGTAATTTATTCAAACACTTCTAACCAGGGGGCGTTTTTCACCAGGGTGCAGTGGCAAGAGACCACAAAAGCATTTCACAACATGTACAAAATACATTAAACCGCTTTCAGGATAGTATAACGTGATAGGATAATGTTAGAATTAAAACATGTAAACCAACCACCTACTAACTCGACTGGTTTCATTAATTTTGATCTGACTGATATAAAAGTCTTCCTCATAGATATGTATTAATCTTTTATGGGTTGTGTATAAATTTAAATGCAAGCAGTAAATGAATGCTTATACTAAAGCTTGCATATGTCAATCTGGGAAAAGCAAGGTGAGAGAAAAACCCAGCAGTCAGAATATGTGCATTGTTTACATTTTAAAAAACTCTGGGAGCATCTAATCAAGCTAACAAGTGTTGATCTGGAGAAGTAAGGAAGGGGACTTGTGGTCTGAGGCTTTTGGGAGGCACTGATGGTTTTGGGGACTTGAATTTCTGAATGTGTGTCTGGAAATCAGAATGGGACATTTGCCTTTCCCCTTTCTTTCTGCCTCTTAAATGCTTAGAGATGGGGAGGGGAAGGGTTTTTGAGATTAGATTGGTCACTGTGGATCATCTTTTAGTGTCAAGTCTGCTTCTCAGGTCACTCAATCATGTGCACGTGTGACCTCTGCCTGCTAAGCTATAGGATGCTCTGGCTTGGAAAGTGGGATGTTTATAACTTGTTTTTTGCCCCTGGTTCCTCTTTGTATAGTTAATGAGATATTCACTAGAGCAGGGATGGGGACAGGGTAACCAGCCTTCCCAGCTAAGTGTACTAATTAGTCTCTCTTTTTCTGTCTCTTAATGAATTCATACATATTCATTGGGAAGCAGAACAGCTCCAATAGGAGAGAATCAAGGAAATACTGAACACCCTGCAGCCCACCTGATGGTTATAACTTTCTCCTGATGGTTAGGGAGCATGGCTTAATTTCTTTGAAACAGGTGGAGGGAAGAAAAATGCTTTTTAGCCTCTAGGGTGAATACTCTGACCACTAGACAATTACAGGAAAGAGTCTGGTCTCCTTTTGCAGCATGTGTGTGTGCTCATCCTCACTTCTGATCTTCTTGCACTTGCAAGTGCCTTAAATACAAACTTTTTTCAAACTGGATCTGAAGAAAAGGTTTGGCTTGCACTTGTTTCCTAAGCAAAATAAATCTCAATTTTAAAAGCTGATCTAGAACAGTTAAATATTTCCCTTCCTTATACTGCCCCAGAAATATTTCCTTGGTTTGATAAAGCTACGAGGAATGAATTACTGATGTCATTTTACTGAAGTGCTTTTTAAAGCACTCAAACTCTACCCTGCTTTTGTATTTAATCCACGGGAACACTTATGTCTTGCCACACACAAAAAAATTGTCACTAGAACAGAAATTAATAAAAAAGACTTGAAGATAGGTGAGTAAGCATAGGCAGAGCGTACTGACAAAATCCATCCTGCTGATGTAAAGCTGGCTGTGAAATGGATGCTAAAAATAAACCTCAATTCTAAAAGTCAGTTCTGACAGACCTGGGTCCTGTTTCTCTCTGTAACATAATTTGCCACAATCTGTGGGCTGATGTTGCAGTAAATTAGGTTCGTGATACTTACTGTTAATGAGTCACTGAATAAATACATCTGTATAAATTAGCCCGCAATTTGCCTGTTGCAAAAATAAACAGTTTTGATTTCCTGTGTGAACAGCATGGCAAGCATTGTACACATGTAGTTTTGCTAAACACTGAAGATGTTAAACTGTGGGAAGAGAAAGTGTTCACGAACAGGTACTTGAGTGGCATCTGGTGGGATACAGAGGTTCAACCCTACTCTGCATCCCACTAACTTGGAATGGGGATGTGTAAGGCAGGGTGGGGCAGGAGGGGTCAGAACAAAGATCTGAGAATCAAGGCCCCGAGGTCTTTAGAGCTATCATCTTGTTTTAAACTGGGTGTCCTCTGTGTCAGCATGTATGAGAACAGCAGCAATAAATTGTGTACCCAACAGCAGTTTCCAAGATGTCTTATGGTAGCATCGTGGCTTGAGCCTCATTGCACTAGATCCTGTGTAAGACCAAAGTAGGAAATGTTCCACTCAAAGTATTTTGCAGTTCAAGTCTGAGAAGATGTAATAATACTTGGAAGGAAGACAACAAAACCAGAAATGAGGACTTGGGTTTATATAGGCCAGATATTCACACAGTCACGGTAGATGCTCCTATGCTTCTTGTGTGTGTTTTTAATCTCCAAGTATGGTACTCCAAGTATTTTACAAGTTACCCAGTCTGGAAAAACTTGGCTACCTGTTTTTTTTTTCTTTGACAACCTCCCCCCCTGCCATGCAATAACTTCAGCTGATGATATATGGAAACAGAACTTAGTTCAATTCTCAGTCCTTGTGAGCTGAGTAGTGTGTTTAGCTGTGGAGCTGTGCTGCAATACAGAGAATAATCATATCATGTCAGTCTCCCTGAAATGGTTTTCTGTATTAAGCCCTGGGTCATTTCCAAGGGCTCCAAGGAGCTGCCTGTCTGCTGGCACTAGACACATGACCTTAGTGAAATGTCTCCTTCATATCTACAGGCTGTGATGTGTCACGCTGATACACATTTCTACCTTAACACTCAACAGCAGCTCCCCAATGTGACGATGTTTTTCTAATTCATAGATATCCAAGGAAATGGATGCCTGTGAAGTGTTAAGTCTTTTTGCCTAGCTGGTCTGATAAAATGGATATCCTCACAAAAAGTTATTAAACAAGTGGCTTATGATAGCATGCAGGAATAGGAACTTCAGTGCTTATTCCACCCCTGTCCTGCTGCAGACATTTCTTCTCGAGATGACTGACCATATGGTCAATTAAATAGACCTAAAGAATACTTAGGAATTTGTAGGGTCATTTTGGTGGCTTCTTTGGGTTGGAGATGACTTCAAATGCACCAAGTAAACTTTTGTCTGGTTAATACTATTCTGTACGGGTGGCATTTTCTTGGAAAAGAGTTATGAGCTTTTTATGCAGCCAACTTCTGTCTCTCCTGCCATCAAGCATGGTCCTTGCTTGTAGGCACACGATGCTGTGCTTCCTTGTCCTCTTTATGTCTGAGAATGCCACATGCAGGTGGTCAGGCTGGAATTTACTGTCTGGCTGCCAGCCCAGGGAACACGTGGACCCTGCTAGAGGATGCACTTGTCAGGATCCACCAGCACCAACCAGCAACCATTCACACAAAGCTTGCTTCTTTGTGAGTGCCCCAAGTGCTGTGTGGGAGGAGAAAGCTGAGGAGTGTATGGAAAGCACAGGATGAACTAATGAGCCAGCTATGCAGTGGGAAACCCTAATCTGACCAGGAGGAAACAGAGAGAGCAGGGCTACTTAAGCTTAACCTTTTAACAATGAGAAGCTTCTCTGAAAGTCTATTGTATACTGAAACAGTAATTATGAGGTTGTTTATTTTACACACGTGTATATACATATATGTGTGTGTATATATGCATACATATATATATGTATATGTACACCTGTACATGATCTATACATATCTCACTCAAGTCAATTTGATTCTGCAAACTAGTGAGCAAGCTTGTCCTTGATGGGAAATTTGTAAACTCATAGTGCTGGAGAGGTATTTGCCCTGCCAGGTTAGTGCCTCCAGGCTCCTTGCCTGATCAAGAGGAAGGCAGAAACTCATCCTATGTGCTAAAGCAGCAAAGTTAGAATTTTTTCTTCTGGTAATTTCCCTGTGGGAGGGCTTTTCTCTTGACAGAGATGGTCTTTTTGGTAAGAACTGAATAAATGCCCATGACAGGGAGATGTGAACTAGGAGAGGCCAATTTTTTCTGGTTTTGAGAAAAGTGTCTTTAAAGTTAAGCTCCTACCTCAGTGTTGAAAACAGACTCATGGCTTTTAGTCAGAAAGGAGGGCTCCTGGCTTTGCCCCCAGCTGCCAGCAGCAGGACCTGGAGAGGCTGCCCTGCTTGCTGCAGGGCAATCTGGGGGCCTGAGGCTGCACTGGCTTCCCCCTTGATACACCCTAAACCTTGGCTCCATTTCACAGCTCTTCATGGAAATGACTCCCTGTTCTGGGAGGGACTCAGTCTCTTCTCAAATGATAATGCAATCCAGACATGAATTGGCAGAAATGTCATGAGACTTCTTATTCTTGTGTATTTCCAGTGTGAATGCTCTCAAAATATCCTGGGAAGGCAGCCTTGGCATTTTTTCTGATGAACTGACACTGACCTGACAGCTTATTGTGGTTTCTTCCCCCAAAGACCGCTACATGGAAAAGAAACTGAAGAATCCCTTTCCCATCCCTAGTTTGTTTTCCAGTGGTACTTATATTAAAGGCTATCAGTTTTCTACACTGCATTTTAATAATTGCTGCTCTATCAAAACACAGTTGAACTCCACCTTTAAGCATATGCCAACATTGACTTAGAACATATCAACCTCTGAATCAGGTATAACATGCATTTTAGGAGGCTTAGTGCACAAGGGAGAAGAGGGCAAACAGGAGTTTAATATCCTTCTCTGAGCACAAATTCAGAGGGGTAACTTCCTCTCTCAATATATGGGCAGCTTAGGATGACTTATCTCCTTCAGTGTTGGCACCTAAATTTACCGCCTAGAGCTGGGCAAAGTGAATAGCTGTTGGTTATTACGTTTCTGTCTTGAGATGAGAGGATCCCTCTTCCTCTGCTTCCCCGTTTCCTCAGGTCACAGACAGGGACTCCTGATATATCCCGAATGATGGAGGGAGAAATAGTGTTTCACAGGCTTTTTCCAATTTTGTTTTCATATGTGAAGGAGCTACTGATATGGTACAAGAACAGTCACTGGCAAAAAGACTGAGGATGGTCTGAGGTCAAGTAGTGTTTCTGGAATCCTCTAACAACTGGGAAACACGAGTGCCTGATTTAGTGAGCTCCAATGTTGTACAGTGATGGAGAAAGACCTTAATACAGACCTTGGCTCCCACTGTGTATACTCTGCACATTTTAGGGGAAGGGAGGCTGATTTTGAATTCTCTTCCTAATCTAGACAAACTTTCCTAGGAAAGAGATCCTTGACAGTCAAAACCAAATAGGTGACTCAGGAAAGAAAATTACAATTCTTAACATGTCTGTCCAACATATTTATGAATGGGTACAACAAGGTAGGTGTGAGCAATTTAGCTGAAGTGTCACAGGAGAGCTGTAGTAGAATTAAGAACAAACACTGATCTTCAGCCCCATGGAACTGACCTTCCTGTGGGCTCTCTGTTTTCAGTCCCCGAACCAGAATGGCAGCATTTCATACCATGTAAACGCATCATTTTTCACAAGATGGAAGATATGAGGCACTGGAGAGCTGGATCTGATGGGGTTTTTTCTAGCTGTTTTTTGCTGGGGAGCTGACTTTGCTGCCTATCTCCTCTGGCCTTTCCTGGTGTTTCACCAGGGCCAGGTACCTCTGTGGTTCCTGGATGTTGATCTTTAGCCACCAACCACTGAGATGCCAGAGCAGATGGGATTGCTTCTCAGAGTGGAGCTTGAAGCTTCCTTCATGTTTCTGCCTCTCCCAAACACTTCTCAGTGTCAGGAATGCATCACCTATGGACAACTGAGTTGCTTCTTCCATGGATGAAAACCTGGGAGAGAAGCAGATGATCCTCATCCAGCTGATTTTGGGTTAGTGGCTGGGTTGAGGTAATAGTTTGTATGCACCTGGTACAAAGTCAAAAGTGTCACCGGGCCAAGCACATAATTTTTAAAGCAAACTCAACTTAGATGTGTTGTTAACATCTGGCAACCTGAATGTTTGTTCACAGAGAACTGAACTGCTGCTCACTTGTTAGAAAGACAGAAAACACAGTCAGTACTAAAGCTGTAAGAGCACTCCACTGGTAAAACATCCTAGCATGACAGGCACATCACAAATCTGTACCACAGAAGAGTTTGAAATACAGTGTGTAGAAGTATTTACAGGCCATGGAGATTCAGAAATATTGCTGACATGGTTGGGGGAATCAATACATGAGGGTAATTATGAAATGCCACTGCCTTCTGAGGCAAAAAATATTGGTCCCTATCCTACCCTAAGAGTACTTATTGTGGACCTTTATAACGTTTTGCTGAAAGCAGTGAAAAGTTCAAGGCATTTCTGTTCCTCAGTTGAGTTATCTAACTGGAGCCAGTATTAGCCTATAGAAATGTGTCCCTTTCTTCTAGCTCTTTTAGGGAAAAAAAAAAATCCTGGAAAGCAGGATTAATAAAGTGATAAATGATAGGAGAAAGGAATATTTAAAATGCAGAAAATTTAAAAATTGTAAAAACAGATCCTCAAATTTTCATGTAGTTCCAAGTTTGATTCTGGGAATGTAGGGATCAAAATGAAGTATGTAATTTAGAATTTCTTTTTTCTACTGGATTTCTATAGGTGTGATTTATATTTTCTTGTACTGAAGCAGCTGTACAGAGGAGAATTTCCCTGACAGTGTTTCAATATAGCCTCTGTTCATAGTTGCCAAGTGGATTTAGGTTTTTTTTCTTTCTTATTACTGGGGTGTGAATTATTATGTGGCCTGTCAAATATGTTGGAAATTTAACTATTTAACTCTTGTGAAGGAGAAGGAAACTCATCCCTGCAGTAAAGGTATGAGCAGGATGGAGCTGGAGGCAGATTGGCCTCCTCTGCTTTAAATGCTAAAACTCATCTGAACTGCAGTGACATGGTCTGTGGTTACTGCCTGGTGAGGTGCAGTCTGCAGAGAACAGGATCCATGGAAGCCATCTCAGATGGCTGAGAACATAATGAACAGCAGAGCAGCTCCTGTGGTCCTTGATCCATCTGTGACAGCCCAGCAGAAGCTGCAATAAGGTCACCTACCACCAGATTTGATGCTGCCCAGGCAAGATGGCACTGCAAGCCTGATGTAAATGGTGCCTCAGCAGAGAATCCTGAAGGGAAGCCATCTTCAGAGAGTGGGAAAAACAAAGCTGTTGCATGGACAGCCTTAGAAAAGAGGGAGTGAGTAACAGGCATGTGTTGCACTAGGTCTCTTTAGATGCTAGTTGGATGACAAGAAGTTACAGCAGAACCTGAGGGTTTGGAAGTAGCCAAGGAGGAAGAGCCAAAAAATCTGGAGGCAGCAGAAACTGAGTTTCTGCTAGCACCAGAGACCAGTCGACCCAGCCCAAGCATATTGTTACTGTTTTATTAAAAGGGTTGATTTGGAGAATGTTGTGTTTGCAATTCAGCATCATGCCTTGGAGCCTTGATTTTAAGCCTTTATTTATATGCTTAATTGTTGCTATGGAAATTCAATATTTAAAGAGGTAATTATTGCTGATCTTGTTGCATGTGTCCATTTCTGATGTCCAGCTGTTAGCTCTTTAGCTCCAGTCTAGCAGATTAATTACTACTATTGATTACTTTGAGCTTCTCTCTTCACACCTGCAGTCTGTGTAATTAGCCAGTGGCCTCCTCTGAAAATTAGGAGCAGTTTCATTTTGGCACCTTGCCACTTCTCAGCCATGTGCCTTACACTGATGAACAAAAGCAAAGCTATTTTAAATAGAGATATCCAGGCAATGAACTCTTTGTATTTTTGAGCTATCTGTGGGTAACTCAAATTACTCTATGTTAGTAAATATTGCACCCCATTGGAAGACCCCTGATAATAAAAAGAAAAAAATAATTCCAAAGTCCCGGTATTTGTTTTGTCTGCCCACTAGTCAGTAAATGCTGTCCTGGCTATTTGAAGTTTATTGTCCACAGTGCTTTTTTTCACTAAGTGGGACCCAACTCTCTGAGTGCAGTAATTTCTCCTTTCAACCTTTTTTCCTGAAGTGGAGTTTTCCTTTCTCTGGTGTATGTGACAGATTTCCTGTTGTTCTTACTGGATGTTTCCAGGGCGCATCAGAGGAACTTCAAGTAGGAGGGCAGGAGGTGTGTGTGTGTACCCAAAAGGCCCTCATCCATCCTCTCTCTTCCCAAGCACTGTGTTTGTCTGTTTTCCAGTGGCCACTCAAGGCTCTTCTTGGGAAGGCACATCTGTGCCACATTCCCCTCTCTGCACATCACAAACGCAAAGACTAAGTGTTCAAAGGCTCTATTTTAAGAAACAAAATATAATTCTTCTGCCACCAGAGTCATGGCTTTCTCCTCTCAAAAAAAGACAAGCCTTTTCTTTACATTTGCTCGGTAGCTAATCACAGGTCATGCCAACACTGATTTTGACATAAGTAGTGTGCTGGGTGGAAATGAGAGCATGGGGACAGCTCTGTCTTTGCTCTCTCTGGGCGAGCATCCAGTTGAGATTTATAGCAGACCAATGGCACTCCAAAAGCACAATACAGGTGGCCTGTGAAGCGAAGTGTGCTGAAATTCAGTGTTCAGGAACTGACTTTAGTATTAATGCTGCATGACTGGATGCTGTCCACATATTAGCAGTTTAACGTGCCATGATTCAGGGTTGTGAGTCTCCAGAGCCAAGGCAGCAGTGAAGGCTCTCTCTGCTTCATGGGTCAAACACCACCCTGAAAGTCGTAGTGAAGTTCAGGGGAAGAGAAGAGGCTCATCCCCTTTCTGGTCGGATAAAGTAGTTGCTGTACACTGTTTGCTACAGCACTGGCCTCCAGACCAGAAGGTCCCCAGCTGGAATCTCATCACCGCCACTGTTTCTAGATTAAATTCTAAATTGTGTACTGTCATTTGGAGGCCTTCTGTGCAGGGTCTCACTGAGTCACCAGTTATTAGGAATGCCTCCTATTATCGCAGCCCTAAAAGCTATTTGAACAGAAGCCTAATGTGACTGTGATTTCCAAGGACCATTTGCTGTTATTGCAGCTCTGCTTTGCTGTGAGTGAGAAACAAACCAAAGTTGCTTTCAGATCACATGAAAGGGAGGGACAGGGAAGCAGTGGAGCTGGAGTGACATTCAAGCTGCCAACAAATGTAAATTCTCCAAAAATAAACAATGTTTTTATTAACTAAAGCAGGGCCATTTCTAATGCAAGAGAACTATCAGGTGGTTTTTCTTCAAGCAGGCATATTTTGAAATTCTTCTTTCCTTTCCAAGTAGCTGAAAAATTAGCTGCCAAAGAAGTGTGCAGAACCCGGGCACTGTCATACCTCATGGGCCAGAAGAACCTTCTCCTCCGTAGAGGAGGAAGACATAGCACAAAGGCAATTGCCTGCTCTCTGGGAGAGGAAGGCAGTAACTTGTGTGCACAGAATGGGAAACTACAAATGCAAATAGTATTCAAAAGACACTCAGTAGCATGTCAGAAATCTATATAATATGGGAGAGTCTGGAGACTGAACAATACAGTTTGTGGGCTGGGTTTCAGAGCAGTCCTGATTCTACTTTATTGCTGACTCTTTCTAAGACTTCTTAGTCCTAAATCACCTCCATAAAATGAAAGTAGAATTTTGCCCAAAAGAGGGACAATTAAGGTATTAGGGAAATAGGTCTTTCATAAAGAATTTTTTAAAGTTCTGTTGTATCTACAGCTAAATGTGCTATGAGCAGCTTGTTCCTTTTTAGGAGGACTGATGTGAAATGGCATTGGTCCATTACAACTAGTGGTGCCGGGTTTGATGCTGGTTGAATATTTGGACAAATATTTGTATTAGTCCTGTATTATACAGTTGTACACACAATTTAGCCCTGCCTTTTCCTTAGCTTGGTGCTGGGGTGTTTGGCAAGGATGAGGGGCTACATCAAAGAGTCTATTTTGAGCATGAGCTGCCAGACATCGTCTTCATATCAGATGGACTGCAGCCAGCCATGCTTACAGAAGGACAGACGTCTGGCGAGGGAGAAGAAAACTGAAAGCTGGGGCCATTAGCAGAAGGCAGTGGTGCTGCCAGCTATATTCCCTGTCCCAGCAGGATATATCCCATTTAAGATGCTTCTGTGTTGCCTCTAGCAAACAGATCAGTAAATGTGGAAGGGAAGACATAGGATAGTAGGAGAACAGAGAGGTGGTCAAAAAGAAGAAAGAGCATAAATGGTTTTGCATCCATTTTATGCATACATATGTTCAGAGAGCTAGCTTGCTGTGCTTGGAAATCTTTGAAACTTAGGACAGAAGGTTCAGTGATTTTAAAGTGGCAAAAATCTCCACTGCAGCAGAAGAGATCACAGTTTCTGGACAGACTGAGATGCAAAAAGGATATTCCTATCATGACAATCCCCTGGTATCTAAAAACATCAACTGATCCAGTTTTGTTGAAAACTGGCAGCCTGGAAAAACTCAGGCCTGAATGTCCAGTGGAGTCACCTGAGCACTAGCAGCCTTTGTTGCATGTTTTAAATCACCTACAGGCATTCTCCTGTAGTAGACTGAGCCTAGGACAGCTTGCTCATACCCACTCACAGAATTTGATCTCATGGCTTGGGTGTGCAGGTGAGGTGGTTGACCCCATATTTATGATGTGGCAGGCTCACCAGACTTACAGTCTGTATCAGGGCCAGCTTGTTGAACTAAAGTGGTGGCAAGCTGGAAGATTTCTAGGGCAACTGCTTTGCCCCTGAGGAAAGGTAAGGCTGCTGGTAAATGAAGAAGTGTTCTATCTACAGGCTGTGACTCAAACTGTCATTAAGGGTGTGCTTAAACTAAAGGACTAAAGGTTTGGTTGAAGTGTCTCCTACACCCTGAAGTTGTTATATTAAGTTTGCTCAGCAAACCATTCATAGGCACCTACTGGCATTATCAAAAACTTCTGAGTGCCCAGTTCAGGAGGATCTGAACATTGGTGCTTTTAGAGATTGCTGCCTGTATCATTCTGCTGTCTGAATCTTTAGGTGTGTAAGCAGTAATGTGTTGCTGTGCTTAAGAGAGTGTTAAAGATGTAACTTGAGCAGCCTATCACTTAAGACCCTGTATGAGAGGTCTCATCATTTAATTTGTCATTGCTGCAGCTGCTTTCCTCCTTTTACTACATTGTGAGGTACAGACTCTGCCATCACACACTTTTGTGGCTCTCAGCACAGCTGGCTGAGACTGTAAGTCCTCCCAAGATGCAAACAGTAAAGAGGAATAAGAGCATGAGGTGGGGATGTAGTGACAGAAGTGAGAAGCTCACAGCTGGCAAGTTGTGTGTCACTGGTTTGTAGATTTGAAATGCCATTTATATCCTGACTGCTTGTCTCAGTGCACTGACTTTGTTCATGTGCCAGGTGTTGCGTTTGGCCTTTGGCATCAGCCTGTGCAACCATCACGAACTTCATGTGAAGCTGTGCTGAAGTGCTGTGCTGTGTTGCCTTTTCCTTCCCCAGGATTTGTTTGAATTGCAATGTGTGTGATCCTTCCACTTAATCACACCCAGTGGCTGCATTTTGTCTTTTGTCTGCTTCGGGTTTTCCTTTAGCTTGGTACAATTGGGAGCTGCTTTTGAGCCCTGATGGTTTGGGGTTTTATTTCACCAGTCCCATTAAAATCTTTTGCTCTTGCTGGAGAACACATCTGGGAGCACAGAGCATTAGGATAAGCTTCAAGACCTGATCTGCATTTGAGGTACTTGTTAAATCCTGCTTCTCTGTGACACCAGCTCAGGAAACCCTTCCAACTTGCTGCCTGTAAGAGCGGCATGATGGAGCCGGTATCACACTCCGTGTCAGGCTGCTCCTGCAGCGCTCCATCTGCCTTGCTTAGCTGGAGCATTTATTGTCCAAAGCCCTCCTGACAGGAAACATTCTGGCTATAGTGGAGTATCCACAGAGATTATCACAGTATTTGTTCCCAAAATGTTTCTCAAACCCATAGTACTGACTTCTGTGTCCTATTTGTCCCACGTCTGTTTCCAGCCTTGGAATATTGCCTCTTAGGTGGAGGGGCTGATGTAACCACGCTGTCTCTTGGTATCCATTGTGGCATCCATGCTGTTCATGAGCTAAGGAAATAACAAGGATCCAGTGGAAGCTGGGACAATCTAGGTTTATAAATATGACTAGATGTCTTCAGGAGCCATTTGAAATCCTTAATATAAAATCCCTTTCTTGAGAGTACTTATTTTTTTGCTCCCATTTTTTTTTCTCTGTGAATGGCAATACATGTACATGCATATGCATGTGTTTGTGTGTGACATATATGAGCTATTTTTGTCCCTACATAGGGAAGACATGGGTTGATGTGTGTTTTCATGAGTCTGTGTCCCATCCACAGCATCAGCTCTCACCCTAATGAGCTGAAGCTAAATTAGCAATATCCCAGGCAGATAAATTGACTTTAAACCTTGGTTTGATGATCCTACTAAGACATTCAATTAATTCTGTTTTGCTACAAGCTAATTTATGACTTTGTGTTTATTCCAAAAAATTGTTGAATGTACAAATCAGTAGCAGACAAGGTAATGAATTATTCTACCTTCCTTCGTGCTCTTGTCTTCACACTTCACTACTATAAGAATGGAAGAGGAAATATGAAAGAAATGTCTTTTGATGTATGAAATGTGGGTATTTTCTCATACTGAGCTGTATCTAACTGGTGTAAACACATAATCAAGCCCTCTAGGAGATGCTAATTAGTGCAGTAAATGTTAGTTTATTAATTGCCATTACGTTTCTCTTTGTTTCACCAGTGAATGTTCCTTTTCAGGAGAACAGATTTGATATGGTGTGTCTGTAGAATTTGTTTGTGTTCATGGTAAATGAAGACAAGTAGCCTAGCAAAGCTGTGATGAATTAACAACATTCCGTGTGATCAACGTTTCTGTAACAGAGTCCACCAAGTGCATGGGCTTCTGTGTGATCTGAGAAGAAAAACACACAAAACAAAAAACCCCAGAGGACTTGATAACAATTTTCTGCTCCATCTCTCTACTTGGTGTGTTTTTTAATGAGCCCTCCAAAAGCACAGGTAGTAAAACTTTTTCCTTTTTGATGTGGCAGAATACACTGCCAAGACATACTGCAGGAGAGGCACTTCAAAGGCAAGCAGCCAGTGAATACAATTACGTTAGGTGAGGCTGCTGGGTATAATTGAGTTCCTCCCATCCTTGGAAAGTGATAGGAGACAGTCCCTTAACAATTCCCTCTTCCTGCTCCTCCAACTTGTCATTATAAATCAATACTTACCCTGTGATGTTCACATTTGTAAACTATACCATTATCATGTGCTACATTGCCTGTGTCAGGTACCGGGAGCCAAATAAAGGATCAATTGAGAGGTCCCCCTTTAGGTAGCTGCAGCGTGGGGTATGCAGAGGGCAGAACCAGCAAAGCCTGGAAGACATCCCTTTGCCACTGTGAAGGCTGCCAAAAATCATTGGAAATGCTCATGCCAGGAGATGCTGGTGCTTCCAGGAGGCAGAAAAGGGAATGGTTGCCCTGGTTGCAGAGAGGGGGCAGAGCAAAGGTGTGGGTGTGGCAAGCTTGTTCTACACTATCCACATCGTCACTAGGGGCCTTGGCTCTGGGAGGAAAAACTGAGCATCCCAACGGAAGTGTTCCATGTCTGCCTGCCCCTCTCCAGTGTTTTTGTTCCCCATGGTGGATACCTTTTTGTGGGTAGAACACCTTCTCCCTTAGTATACTTTTGGTATTAATATTGTTGTTATTATCAGGCATGTCTTATTCCATTGCTTTTTGCTTTCAATAAAATGTTATCTCAACCCAGCCTCTGCTTTTTTCCCTCCTTTACCAGAAGAGGTGGGGGGAAGGGGAGTGACTTATTTGGAGTTTAATTTCCTGCTGGTGTTAAACTATCACAGCTGTGTGTGTTGAAGCAACTTGGTGTCCCAGAAGGACCACTGTGGAAAGCAGCATTGCTGGGTGTGCATCTAGGTCATAGCTTGACCAGGCTCTCAGGAACTACTTTTAGACATTTTATGGAGGGAAAAGCTTTTAATGTTTTTAATCACTTGGCTTGCGATGGCAAAACACAGGATGAGGTGTTTTCCTTCTGTGTTGAACATGAGCACTTGTGTTTTCATGGATTTTGGCTAATACAAACCAAAACCCAATATATTTTCATACTCCTTTCCCTGCAGAATGGGTTCTACAAATCCTTACACTATAAAACAAAGAATATTTTTTCACTCTGACAAGTGAAAAAGCTTTTCATAATTTTCTTCAGTTATTTGCCTAGAAAAATTTCAGTAGACTACTGAAAATCTGAGGCTAGAATTCTTGCTTCATCTTTGTCTTTAAGACCAAGATTGCTTTGCAATGTCTTTGAATAGTTTGAGTCCCACCCTAATCCTGTTCAGGACATCTTCTGTTTTATATTATTGTACAAATAACAACAGTCCCATGTCAGAAACTTTTAGTTTGGACTTCTAAGGGTGTCTGTTCAAGAGGCAGAGTCCTTCTTGCCCCTTTGCCTTAGGCATATATCTTGCCTCTGTGCTTCTGCAGAAGTCAAAGGCAGGCGTGGCTGACTGCTTGAACTCTGTATGGCAACAGTGGCTGCTTCTGCAGGTCTTAATTGCCATTAAGTCACTTGTTTATTTTTTGGTGAAAAATAATCATAGCTAGTGTATAAATATGTAGTTCTTCTACACTAAATTCAGAGGTTCTGTCCAAATGTTTGCACAATGGGTGCTGAAAAAAATATTGGAGCACCTTTTATCTTACAGATTGAGAAGATTTAAAAAAAAAATTGTTGATTTTGTGTTCAGTGTTATACTTCAGCGCAGCTTGAGCAAAATCTCATGTTTTAAGTAAAGGGGCTTTGGTTTTTTTGGACTTTAGTAGCAGAAGTGTATGGAGGATGGACCTAGCTCAGAAATTTGCTACAAATCTGGAGATAGAAACTAGCTTATCCTCTGAGACACGCTCCATATATGCAGAATCTATCTGAATAAATGAGCCCCTTACTTAACTGGGAACGTACTGTATATTCCATCTGCAGACTGAATGATTGCTCCATTTCAAGCCTCCTGACTCCCATGGAGCCATCTGGTACACGCTAGTTTGTACGAATAGGTGAGGATTCCTGCTAACACAACAGTCTTCAACTAGGCAGAGTGCTGATATTTAGCACTATGCTTCACATCTGCGTGCAAAGCCGTAACAAAAACCCCAACATTTTCTGTGTTTAATATTTAAATGAACCTTCCTTTTTCTTCTGGAAAACCAGTTGGGACAGGAACAATTAAAGCAATTACATCAGAAAATTAGTTGAGCTATTAATACACCCAACTAAGCAGAGATTTCCTGTTATGTGGCATTGTGATTTTTTTTTTTTTACCCATTGATTACTTAGGGCTGAGTGGGGAGGAAGGTGGGAGAGGAGAAGGAATGTGTCGTATAGATATTTTAATATCACTTTGAGATATTATCAGAAAATTAAGATAATGGGCATAATTCATGCCTGTAGGCAGCAGTGGGATGATCATTTGACTTAACAATAGATATGTAAAGGTTGTACCATTTTTGACTGCCCTGTTGTGTCGGGAGTATCCATATAAGATTGGTGGCCTGGCACAACAGTGCAAAGAAGGTGCCTTTGTGGTAGATGGGTCACTCCAAAGGGTTTCAGTGAAAGTGGACAGAACAAGGTGGATGGGGGAGACACGGAAATGGGCTAAAATCCAAAGGCTGCCTGCATCACAGAATCACTGGGTTGGAAGAGATGTTCAAGATCAATGAGTCCAACACATGCCCTAACACCTCAACTAAACCATGGCACCAAGTGCCACATCCAATCATTTTTTAAACACATCCAGGGATGGTGACTCTGCCACCTCCCTGGGCAGACCATTCCAGTATTTATCACTCTTTCAGCAATTCACTTTTCACATTCAGTTTCTTTTTCCTAATGGCCAACCTATATTTACCTTGGCACAGCTTGAGACTGTGTCCTCTTGTTCTGTCAGTTGCTGCCTGGAGAAAGAGACCAACCCCCACTACCTACAGCCACCTTTCAGGGAGTTGTAGAGAGTGATAAGGTCACCTCTGAGTCTCCTTTTCTCCAAGCTGAACAACCCCAGTTCCCTCAGCCATTCCTCACAGGGCTCGTGTTCCAAGCCCCTCACCAGCCTCGTTGCCTCCTCTGGACACGCTCAAGCATCTCAACATCCCCTAACCTGAGGGGCCCAGAACTGGACACAGCACTCCAGGTGCAGCCTCACCAGTGCCAAGTGCAGGGGAAGAATGACCTCCCTGCTCCTGCTGGCCACAACATTCCTGATACAGGCCAGGAGCCATTGGCCTTCTTGGCCACCAGGGCACACTGCTGGCTCATGTCCAGCTGGCTGTCACCAGCACCCCCAGGTCCCTTTCTGCCTGGGCCCTGTCCAGCCACACCGGCCCCAGCCTGTAGCGCTTAAGGGAGTGGTTGTGGCCTACTATTGCCTGACAGTGGGAGGCATGGGAGTCCTCTGACTCCCAGGGGCTTCCCTCAAGGGTGAAAGGGCAGAACTCCACCAATCTCTTTCACTTTCCCTAATACTCCTTAGTCTACTTCCTCCCTAAGCTCAGCCACCAACAAAAGGAGATCATTCACCTGTTCCTACCACAGACAAGCCTCTTCTGTAATGCCCCCTAGTACCACTGATAAGCTCAACCACTTCACACAGGAAGGGGTCTGGACAGACTCATACATTGTTTTATTCTCTGGTACAGAGATCCACAGATGTATTTAAGACACCTAATATGTAGCTGGAGAGACCTGTGTGCTCTTTGGCAATTTAAAAATAATAGAGACATAAGATCCCACTTTTCCCCAGACACTGCTCAAGGTCCTGAAGGGAAGGAAGTCAAAAGGACTTTGCAGCTGCTGTGTGGAAAGTGCTGCTGCCCTGGGCTGGACTGTGGTAACCCTCATGCCTCTGGAACTTGTAGGGAAGTCTCAGCACAAAAAAGTCTTGCTCTCCCTCAGATGTTCTACTGAGTGTAGGTTACTTAAGACTTTTGCCTAGTCTGGAATGACACTCACATCAGTAACAGATACCTATTTGGTTCTGGTTTGACTTTATTCATTTATTTATTTCAGAAAAAAAAAAAAAAAAGATGGATCTTCTCAATGTGAGTGCTTTTTTTCAGCCTTTTGAGCTAGCTCTTGCTTCTTATGCATCTTGACTAACAGGGAGTCTGTGGATAGTGCCAAGACTCATATTCGCTCACACCATGGTGAATATGCAGCTTAGCATTGCAGGATTGGGTCTGCAGATTCTTGTGATTCACGTCACTGCAATCTCATTTTGTTTTGGTAAATGTTGCCCCTCAGACCTGGGATCTCTTACAAACTGTGATCTGCGCTCACGTGCCTATTGCAAAATACCGCCTGCTAAAAACAGCTGTAAGGAGCTCCCTTTGTCTGGTTGGGGTTCTTCACTTAAGAGCTTGTGGTGACTGATTAAATTAGTAATCAGAGATATAGTCATGCTATTTTGTGACTCTGAGAGCCTTGATTGTGGATTATATTTACATACTGCAATTTCTTTCTAAATGGAGCTCTTTGTGTTCAAGGACTTTTAGAGTCTTTCAGCCTGTGATAAAATCCAGTTTGCTATAGAGACTAGTTCTTGCTGTGGTGCCAAGCTCTTGGTTGGGCATGCTGTGTAAAACAGTTTTTCATTTGCACAGTAAATATGGCTATGAAGAGTTCATGTATGGTGCAGTGGTTTTTCTGACCCTTTACACTGAAAAAACTGCATGATGGCAGGCTGGCAGATGCATTGAATGCCTTCATGTTGTGTTGCCTCAAAAAAACAGAGTTTCTTTTTTTTTTTTTGTCAGAATAGGGGTTGGCTTGAACCAAAACCTCATAAATAGTACCAACAAACTTTGTGGTATTTAAAATCCCTTCATGCATCCAAACCCTTTGGCCTATCCCTGGTAAAAACAATAGGGCTGAAAACTCCTCACAGAATATTTTGTTGTGTTTCAAATCCACAGTGTATGCTAAGACAGTTGCTCTGTCATATGCATGTATGTAGCAGAAGTAGGCAGGAGGAGATCTGACTACTTTGCTGGTTTGGAGGCTCCAGAACCATTCATGTGAATCCTGTGGTTGTAAGTCCCTGTTTAAAGTTTCTTCTAGTCCTGTTCTGAATAGGATCAGAAAACCTGATCTTCTGCATCAGCCCAGCTGTATTCACTTGCAAAAGTGTGCAGGGGAAATGAGGAGGACTCAGCCTGCCATGACAGGGTGCTGCAGAATGATGGAAACCTTGGGCCAGACTGTGGTTTGAATCATCTTAGAGTGGGCTCTGGTCACTTAGGGCTCTCTCTACTCAAGGCCAGAAATTTCACCCAGAGTTTGAGGAAACTTTTGCTGGACAGGTTTTCTTGCTTGCTTTGCTTTGTTTTGCTTTTTCCTTCTGGAAACTAATGGGTTTTCATGAAAAAAAAAAAAAATCATACTTCCTTTTCTGATGACACTTGATTCAAGCTCTGAAACATTCCTGATCATCTTTAGTGGACACTGTTTCATAAATTTTTTTAAGAGGCTTTTACTAGAAGTGCAGTTTATTTGAATACCTTACCTTGATACTAACATGAAAGTCCTGTTTATTAATGTGTCAGTTAAAACAAGTAATTATATTTCTTGCTTTACTACCCTGCTGAAGTAGTACTTCAAATCTCTGCGTCTTAATTTCCTTTCTCCCATTAGTTTCCTTCTCCATAAAAAATTTTTGGAACTAGATTTTTATCACTCATGCTAGGAAATGGAACTCTGATCTCACTTAGATCTTTGCATTGTTACAAAGTAAATAATACTCTATTTAACTGTGTATCCTTAATAATTATTTTGCGGTACCTTACCAGCTACAGTAGCCATTGAGCCTATTAGAATGGTGAAGCCTTTGGATGAATTAACAGACCAGATGCACAGATACAACTTACGCACTTAAAATGAAATTTACTCTTTCCAGAAAATTAGAGTACCATCTTGCAGATTGTTGGAATGATGCTGCCTAATGCCATATTCCTTCTGCCACAAAAGAGCTGCAAATCACTCCCTAGTGAACTGAAGAGTCCTACAGGATAGCAAACGGATCAGGAATGCCCCTGGAGTGAACTCTCTTTGAGTACAGGGGGCTTCTGTTCAAACAGCTGGAGCTGCACTTGCCTCTTTTTCCTCTTTTGGCATAGATGTGCCTACAGGCTTGGTGAAACAACCTGCCAGGCCAAAAAACAAGTCACCCTTGCATGGTGGCATCTTTACTCACTGAAACTTTGTGCCTCTAAGAAGGCTTCTGTCCCTGCTCCTGGCCAACAGCAGGTGCTTGGTGAAGAGTGTAAGAAGGGTGACATGAGCATGGTGACCCATCCAAACACCCTCTGGTTGCTCCATGGCTCTTGACCATGTCTGGTCACAGCTCAAGCTGGAGCAGGGACCTGCCAGTGTGAAGGCAGACATTGGTGGGATGTGTAAAGCCAGAGCCAGCCCTGAGGGGAGGGCAAGGAGGCACACACAGACCTGAAGAAGGGATGTCCCCCAGGCAGGCTGCAGCTTGCCTGAGACATTATTTAACAAGCAGCTCCATCTACCTGGAATGTGCTGTCTCCAGTACAGTCCTACCTGATCACACCCAAACCAGCCTTTGTCCTTCAATAGCTATTCATATGCACTGGCTGTCATGTCTGGTTTTGCTGTTAAGTCATATTTAGCAATCTCATCCTCCATGGGAGGAATGTGACTGTTGGGGTTTTTTTTCTTTTAGGTATTTGATTTGGGGTTTCCCTGATTTTGGATCAGTGTTCCCCAAATTGCAGAGGTTATAGGCTACCCTCTAGCATACTGTAGGAACAGAAAACTATGGTGCATAGGTGCAATCGCTCCCAGCCCTTTTATTGGCATATACAGCCTAGCTGTGATCTTGAAGGAGCTTGCTCCCGGGGGCTCCATGTGTTGTTTAGTGTTAATGGCAAGCCATAAAATCTTAACCCAGGCTTCCTCCTGAGCCTGAGTACCTCTGCTGGTAGCCTGCTGCTCTTGATCCAGGCTCTTCCGCTACATGCTTTCAAATACTTTTATTTTATGTAGTTGGATGTAATGGGACTCACCCGTTTCAACTGCCAAGCTAAGTCAGCAAAATAACCTTGAATCTCTGTGAAGATTTCTCCTAGTCTCCTGCAAGCAATGGATTAATGCTCCCCTCCCCAAAATGTTAAACTCCCCTTAGCTGCCACCAGAGAAAATCCAAAACCCTCCAAACCATCAGAGCAAGAACTAAAGCTGTTACAGTCATACATTTTCTGTAGGTAGCACCTTTCATGTTGGTTACTGAACTTTTTGAGGGCCATTTTACTGTGGCAGTGGAATTGCTTGGCGGTTTGTGTGGAACAAATAAAATGGGACTAAAATTGTGACTGCAAAAGTTTAAAGGAATACAGTTACTGTGTGTTTGTTAATTCTGTCTTTGCAGGAGGATAGCAGCTGCTTTTCTTTTCTTTTTTAACAGATGGAGTGATTTCTCATGTAGTGTTACAGTAATGACCAATGTGACACAGAAGGAAAATTCTGTGACAATATGGTGAGCAAGATCTTATTGACAGCTCCACTTGGTTGTAATTTGTAAGCTCTATATTGTTGCTCTATTCTTTTTTTTTTCTCCCCCCACCTCCCAAATGCTGCCTGTCTTTTCTGCCATGTAGAATTAGATTTCAAGCTGAATCAGTTTAATTTGAAGACTCTTAGCTAAAAGCTGTTCAAAATGTTCACAAGAGTTTACACCCCATCATGAGTTTAAAAAGAATTTTTAAAAAATAAATAAAAGCATTGCATTATGAAACAATGGTATGAAAATTATCCTGTATTTAATGTATCTGTTGAGACAGCTGCCTTGATTTCTTCTGTAGCAGCTGATACCTTCTCAAGGAAGGGAATTTCCCCCTTTGCAAAAGGCAGCTTAGCCCTAGCACAGCCCAAATGTGGAGCATGAATGACCAGAGAGCACTGCTTGTGGCCTGCCCTATGACTGAACAGTGTGCAGGGGCTGGAAATAAGCACAAGGACATGATTGCCAACCAAAATCTGTGACTTCTGCCATGCAAAGAGGTGCCCAGAGAAAATGCCACCATCCATTTGTAGAGCTGAAAATCTGCATGGAGAACCCCATCCACAGTCCCTCTTTTGCAAGACAGCATTAACTTTGTCACTGTGTGCTTTGCTCTGTTAGGCCAAGGGCTCTGAAAGTCCCCATAAACTTCTCAGCTACCTTTATGTGGAATAAGCCACAAGGTAATCTATTTACGGGATAGATAGGATGTTGTTCTACTCTTCCTTTGAGTCTATTAAATTTGAAATTTGAAAAAATAAAAGAAGAATGTTTGTTAGCTTTATATTAGCAAAGAAAAAGTACAGTGGAAATGGTTTTTTTAAAGGGAACATTGCAAAATAACAGAGATACTATTTTTCTGTGGATGATAAGGATGATAGAAACATCCAGTGGATGCAGCAACAGTGTAGAGAAGAACTACAGAAACTATCAGGCCAGTATGAGGACAGGTGGAACCTGCATGTGCCGCAGTCCTGACCTTCTCTGCTCCTGAAGGTTTTATAATCATCCTTGTTCCTGAGCACTGTGGTCTGGCAAATTCTGCTCTTTGAAACAGTTCCCGAAAGAATAGTCCCAAGGGCTGGTTTTCATGTTTGCTACCAAATGCCAGTGGCTCTAACAATCCTATTGCACAATGTGTACAGTGCTAACACAGCCATTTCTTTATAACAGAGAGAAATGCTCCTAAGAGAGACATTTTCCTTTACAGTTCATAAATGGGACTTAACTTTTTGTGTTTTCTACACACACAAAATGAGGCTTTTTTGATCTCTATAGCAGATTTGTCTTTAATTTCTGGAATTAGTGGAAACTTGTGATAGTGTTTTTCAGAAGGTTAGTTTGAATAGGGGGAGATTAGAATAATTCTTCATTTCACATTAACTGCCTCTAAGATTTCTCCAAGTGAAGGGCTACCAGCCTGCTGCTCAGTGACTAATAAATTTGATTCATCCTCACTCCCCACAGGGTTATCCTCCTTCTTACTAATGTTTGACATTTTACATTTTAATTAAAATCACCCTCCAAGCAGCAAACCACTAAGAGAGTGACAGATATTCCTACTGCAACAAGATATAAGAAAAAAGGGCAATTTGCTAACTGTATCTTCAATAGTGCCTCTCACTTATTTGCTACGTGAACACCTAATGTATGTCTGTGTGTGTGTGTGTTAGACAAGGCAATGCCCATCTTAACATTCAGGGAGTTTCCAGTGGCCAAAGACACTATCTTTCAATGTTTACTGTCCAGTAAGAGCAACTGGGACTTGGGAGTAACAGTGCTTTCTTGATGCTATGTAAGCATGTAAAGCCTTCCTTCCTCTTGGGCTACAAGTTTGTGTAGCCTAAGAGAAGGCAGAAAGGGCAAAGAAAAGCAAAGTAATTCTAAGCTTTGAAAGCAATTGCCATAAAAATACTGCAGATTGCCTTATCTGGCTGCTGGCTGCCCCAGCCATTGCTGAGGGGCTGGTTTTGTGGGACTGCCCTGCAGAGAGGAGCAGAATGAGGATGACTGGTGGATACACCTGGCGGACAGGTGTAGAGAGGGTGTTTGTGTAAAGACCTATATTAGTCAGCACATTGAAACGTCACAAGAAACTGAAGAGCAGGCAGCAAAGCTGGCGTCAGTGGCAGCATGGAGGAGAGATTTGGTGGGAAATGAAGCAAGAGGCTGGAGTGCATCTGAAAGGTGTGATGTGCATGAATCTGGAGATCAACATCACAACTTGCTTAGAAGGAAGAGGAGGTGATGCCACTGCAAAGGATCAAGATCCTTTGCGGAGATGAGTCTGTAGGCCACAAAAGGGGCAATAACAAATGCTTTGATTATTTGAACAGAAAAAAGGAAGACCTGAAAATGGAGGAATGGAGGGTTTTTGAGCTGCTCTGCACATAAGTCAGAGAAAGGATAATCCATGGCAGTTCCCCTCTAGTGTACAGAACTTGATGACAAGATGATAGTAGGGCCAAAGAGACAAGGATGGATGCAGGCAGAGGGACAGAGCAGTTATTTAAATACTTGGAGGAATTGTTGCCTGACTATGTGGAGAGACAGAGGAGGGAAAAACATTGATCCACTTCCTTACAACCAAGCAACAAGTCCAGAAACCCAGAACAAACCCATCTGCTTATGAATCTTATCTATCTTTGACAGAGAACTCTGGTGAGATGTGTCCAGGTGTTAATGACAAACCAATTTTTTTAAGATAGTAGTGGCTGGACATGTACAATGTAAAAATTCCATCTTTTCTCATGCAGTCTAAGTGGGTAAGTTGTGAGAGGGCAGTGACACAGCCTACACCTTACTTGTTTCCAACCTAATGCAGCCTCTTCCTTGTTCTGGTGTCTCTCCCTCCATTGCAAACCCAGCAACAAAAAATATTTTTTCTCATCTGTATCAAGGCTGCTGATATTTAGAATTTGATTCAAAATGTCTTTAGAAAAGACAGCATGCAAGAAGATCGTGCAAAATCCTGCAGGTTACAGGCTTGTCTGGGCCTTTCTGACTTATGATATGAAACCCAAAGGAATAGCAGAGAAATGACAACTTCCTTCCATGCTATATTCTGGCTGTCCTTAGGAGATGAACAGTGGAATATGTGACTTCTGAAGAGAAATATACTAAATGAAGAAGAAGGTGGTTTAAATATATGGGTATGGATATATGGGGAAAGAGAGAAAGCTGTAAGGCAGACAGCAAGGTACTGCATTCACAGCTCATTTCTCCACCCTTTTGGAGCAGAAAAGTCAGAGGAACATGGTAGTTCCTCTTGACCAGCTTAAATGATCTGCATTTAAGCATTGCCAAAAACAATCAAGTGGGATGAACTGGTCTCCTGTAACTCCAGGGGGACATTTGTTTTTGGTTTGCTGGCATAGCTGCTAGATAAAAAAGCCCTCTGTGTCATGTCCTCTTGGAAATAACAGCTTGGTGAATAGAAGTTGCTGTAAAAAATAGTGTTTGTGTCTCCTCATGACTTGGTGCTTAGGAGGCAATTAACAAAAAGTGGTAGAGGTTGTCCCCTAGCATCATGACCTCCCCATTTTACCAGGAGGAGGGCCTTGTGTCAGCCGTAGCAGAACCACCTTGACTCCCTGAGTGCCACTGCTGAGTGTCTTCGTGTGGTTAGGATGGAGAGGATCCTGGCTGTTTTCAGAAGTAAGTTTCTTTGAAAACTACAAGGGAGTGCCGATGCTTTGTCAGACTTTTTTGAGTGCATACATGTAAGTGAAAATAGGAAGCAGACACCATGTCTCAGGAAAATGGCTGCAATGCTGTACAAATTCTTATCCTCTGTCAGCCGTTCCTCAGATATGTTGAGTTACAAGTTAGTCTGCAGAGGCACGTGGAAGAAAAGAAGCCCGAGCTAGCTTAACAATCTGAATTTAAAGTGAACTGATTAAATTCCATTAAATCCCTGTGTAGATGTCCTTGTTCAGAATTAAGGTAAAGTAAGATAAGTCTCGTAAAGGCCAAGTTAATTCTGAAGGAGAATACGTACACAGAGATTTAATACATTTTTAACTAATCCATTTTAGCAGTTAATTCAGATTAACTGTACTCGGTTTTCCTCTCTGGCAAAGCCCTTCAAGGGAACAAGATGTGGAAAAACACCAGTCTGAGCAGCACAATGTTCTATAACATTCTATGCTGTAGATTACACAGCAGACAACTGGTGCCACAGCACTCCTGTAGTATTGAATGGCTGCAGGCGGACCTACCCATGTGGGTGCTCTTGGAGGGGACAGTGGTCTTGGGAAGGACTTGCTAAGACCATCCTTGCTTCCATCAAAGTGCTTTGAGAAATGCTGAAGCACGCTGGCAAGGCCTTGGGTAACCTGCTGCTGCAAGGAATTTTGATCATAAATGGGATGTCTGCGCTAGCAAAGTGAATACTCCTGACAATGGGTGTGGAGGTGGCTGATACCTGTCTGCCCATTGTTTGTGTGCCAGAGATGCAAGATGCAGTGTGAATCTTAATGGTTTCCCTCCTACCTGGAGTGGTGTATTCTTGGGCCAAATCATGTCTTCACTCTTTTGTGTCAACAAAGCATTGCATAGCCCCATGCAGTCTCTAGTTTAAAAAAGTCAAAACCTGGAGTTTAAGCTTTACTATTGATTAAAAAAAATAAATATATATATATTGCAAACAATAGCTTAAAAGGAAATGGGAGATTATGAATAAATAAGAAGGTGCATAGGTGTACAGGGAAAATACAGCAGTCCATAAATATAGTTAGGAATTCAGTTGTACACTTAAAAGAAAGGGCATAAAAATGTAGATGACTAAAGCAATATGTGTGCAGAGGAATAATAATATACCATGAATTAAAATACACAAGTATTGGGGACTAAATTGCTTTTACTACTCTATACATTTTTTTAAAGTACCTAGAGGCCTTCAGGTATGAGTGCTAAAATAAAAATATTATTATTATGGATTTTTGGGGGAAGATGAGTTGAAACTCAAGGATGTCTCCTGTGCCTTAGCTCTATTGTATGTGGTTGAACACATTGGGCCAAATTTATCCCTGGCCTACTATATTTACTGTTGAAAGCACTTTGGAAAATTGCATATTAAAGCTATATGTAAAAAAAAAAAGCACAGAATTTTGAGCAGGCATTTAAGGCTGAGTAAAATCAAAGATGTTCTCTCAGGTCAGTTTAGTTTTGGGTGTGGGGAGCAGTTGCTCAGTCACATTGGTCCAGTGAATTTGAAACAACAGTGCGTGAAAAGATATGGTGGCAAAATAATGGCTCCGTGTGGGATACATGCTAATGCTAATCACTGGCTAGGCTATTTCTCAGTTTTCACTCATGGATTTTATCCTAATTTTTTAACTGATTATTTTTCTGCCTCAGTGAACACCAAGGTAACTTTTTGCCCTGTTTCACAGGGAAATTTGAGGCCAACTTTTTCTGCTGCAATGTGGAGTTCATATGAGAAAATTTTTCATAGGGTTGCTTAGGTTGAAAAAGACTTCTAAGACCATCAAGTCCAACCATTAACCTAACACTGCCAAGTCCCTCACTACACCACATCCCTCAAGGCCGCAAATACATGGCTTTTAAAGACCTCAAGGGATGGTGACTCAATTATTTATCTGGGCAGCCTGTCACAGTGCTTGACAGCTCTTTCTGAGAACTCTTTGCCCCTAAGATTCTCCTAAATCTCTCCTGGAAAAACTTGAGGCCATTTCCTCTTGTCCTATTGCTGGCACTTGGGAGATGAGACCACCCTCCACCTGGCTATGACCCACAGAAAGAAGCTGGAATGCTGGGGCTCAGCGTGGCCTTTGCTCAGCACTTGTGTAAGCAGCTTGTGTAGCTGCTGCAGTGTAAACCTTCACACCTGAGGGGAAGAAGATGTGGAGCAGGGGTGAGCCGTGGCAAATCAGTACTGCTGAGTACTTGGAGAGAGAAATGGCCAGGGACAGAGCTGGAAAGCAGGAGTGATCATTATGTCACCAGGGTGTCCATAATGAAGTTATCACTCTGAAGTTATAAAAACTCTGGTAAGAGGCTGAGCTTGTCCAGGCCAGGCAGCAGAGTTGGAAGAGGTTGTGTTCCCAGCTTTTTCTCTCCCTGGAGGAGCAGGCAACCACACATGGCCACTTTGATGCTTCGTCCTGTTTTTGTCTCCTTCATTTAGATGTTGTGTTCTGCAGAGAAGGAGAAGGGAGGGTTCAGTCTTGTCAGCCCCTGGTTTGCATCTGTGCTACATCAAGATTTGTCTGCGTGTGTGTGTCTTACAATCTGCGTAGTGAGTTAGTGGGGTACATATATGAAGAGGTATCTGTCTTTTCTAGATGCTCTCAGATGCGTTGACATGTAATACTTGCCTTTTGCCTTTTATTTCTATTTCTGGTAGTTGAAAATATCTCACTAGTTGCCATGCAAGCAGCTTGTACCTCATATGGCTTGGGTTTGTTATCCTGCACTTTCCTGTGGGGAGAGGCTCTTGACCTCGGCACTGAGGCTGCATTTTTATCGGCAAAATGGCTTCAATGCACAAATGGTGTGAGGGGAAACTCAATTTTCTTTTAAAGTATAGGGATCACCCAGGCTGAAGGGGTTGAGGCGTTTCCAGAAGTCTGCAGACATTTCTGTGATGGCTGCTGTGCCTTCTGGGAGGTTTGAATCCAGTGGATGATGATGCCCTGCTGCGCTGCTTCGGCACAAGATGCCTGCCAGAAATCAGCCCACTCCTAGCAAGATCAAAGAAGAGCTGCCACTGATTTTTAAGGCTGCATGGCTATAGACTAGAGCAGCTGTGCAAATCATTCCTAGGGATCATACTTTATTTTGGTTGCAAGAGTGAAAATAAGGTTATCCTTTCAGAAAGACAATTTAAGCCCTTCTCATTCTTCAAGCTGAGCAAAGCCCCTTCTTATCATATCCTTTTCTTGATCACTGTTTCCTGAACAGAAGTGGGTGAGTATGGGGGAGCAGGGCTGTCTGCATTTTGACTATGTAGCAATGCAATGCTCTTAAAACTGTGGATCAGGAAATTGGATCAATAGAAGAAAAAATTACCCTAGGCTTCCATGCAAAACTCAGTGACACAAAAAGAGCAACTCTCTATCAGCTCGGGGCCTTTGCATGTCCTCTCTCCAGTGATGCAATCAATATCATAACTTTCTACCAGGTGAAAAACGAGGAACAGCAGACAGAGAAAACTGTCCTGGTGACCCAGTGTGAATCCTGCCCTCATCTGCACAGTGGTGCCACACTGAAAAAGCAGGTTCAAATGCAGCACTGCTGTCCAGGCTGAGGGGTCTCAGGTGCTTCTGCTCTGCTGCTCCCAGTGATGGAGGAGCCAGGACTGGCACACTTCATCAGGGTAGCTGACAAGAACAGCTCAGGCCCTCTGTACTGTGACAAGATTCTCAAAATAAACCCTGAAAAAGGCTTTTGGGGAACACACTGCCTTTACAGGGGGACTCCTGGCCTGTACAAGCTCTTCCCTGCCATCCATCCTCGTGGTCATCCTCCAGCGGCACAGACAAAATTAGCTCACATCTCGGTTTGATAGTTCTAATCCTTTGGTTGTTCATGGCACTGAAGTCTGTCTTTCTGCTCCTGTTTCTGTTCCACAAAAAGGTAAGTAATGTTTTGCCCATTGGATGGGTGAGTTGTGAAGATGTAAAGCACTTTGGAGGAGGTAAGTCCTGCGGGCATCCTGTTTTGCAGAGCCTTCTGCCTCACCCTGGTTTTGAAGCACTGAAATCTGCCAGCCACTTCTCCAAGTGAGGAGCCCAAAGCATCTGCATGGAGTGGGACTGACACACCTTGGGCACAGTGCTGGGGAGATAAATGTGACAAAGGGAGAAAGAAAAAGTAACACCACCTCACTTTTTCCCATCTCCTTTGTTCCAGCTGTTAGGTTTTGCTCTCTTCCCTGTTTCAGAGGTAAAGGAGGGCAGCAGGGGCATGCCCAGGCTGCCTCTGGGGTCATGGCAGCTGCTGTAACAAAGGGGAGCGTGGTGGTCTGGCTGGATCAGCGGGTGTGCTTGCAGGAGGCAGCAAAAGTTTACATTTGTGAGAGCAAAGTGAAGAAGCGTGGGATTGAAGAACACTGGGTGCTGCCATACAAGCACCATAGCCCCAAGTCTAATGGATAATAGAGTCATTAATTCTGCTGATTAACTTGGCCTTGGGGTTCATGGAAATGACATTCACCTCCTTTCTTTTTTTTTTCTTTTTTCTTTATTTTTTTTTTTTTAAGCTCAAACTGTGGAACGAGAGAGCATGAAAAAACAAGCTAATTAGAGAGAAATCAGGAGAAAAGAAGCAGGGAGAAAAGAGAAGACAGTCTGAGCATTAATGAGACTGATTTGGAAAGAGGATGTGACAAGCTCTTCAAAAGCATTATTGTCAAATGTGTCACTGTTTCATAGACGGCTACTGCTACCTTTGAGCTTCACGCTGATAGTTAATGATTTGAAACTATAAAAAGATTGAAAAGGTAAAAGAGAAAATGGCAGACTCGACTGGATTTTAATGAGAGTCCCCCCCTTCCCACTTTTCTCTTTTTCCATACGAAGAAGCCTTGGAAAGTAGAAAAAAAGTTCTGTTTTCCCCGCTTGTTTGCTCTCTCAAGGCAAAAAATGTTTACAAAGGAGAAGGGAGAGTGCAGAGGTCCATCTGTCTCGCTCTGACCACCATCCATCTTCCCTTCCTCAAACCCTCGGCTCTCCAATTCACTGTCAAGTGGTGGTGGGGTTGTGGTTGTACAGGCAGAGGACTGACAAAAATAAGCTGAGATTGATGGAAGAGACAGCTATAGCTCTTGTTTGTTTTTTTGTGACGTGCTGAGCAGAAGCAGTCTTCACACTGTGAAATGTAACAAAGAAATCTAAAGTGATTACACAGGTTCATTTGTCAGTATCACTGCTCCAGCTATTGCTGTGTGCAACAATGAGATGACAAGGCATTTATTGCTGATGGTTGGTTATTAGCCACATTATAAGAAACATTAGCACAGTCTAGGATACATAGACCAGGGAGACAATAGCTTTCTGGGCTCCAAACTCAGCAGGGTAGCCTCGTCATTAAATTTGGTGGCACCAATTTAATTTTTTTTAACAATAAATTGAAAGGAAACTTTGAAAACTAAGTCTGTAACCCTGCATTTACCTTAAGACTGATCAGCGTGCTTTCTTTGGATGCTACATTTTGTATCAGAAAAGCTGTGCAGCCCAGCAGGCCAGCAAATCTAAAACATGCAGTGGAAAAACCTTGTGATATGTGGCCTCTTGGCTGATGCCACCAGCCCTGACCTCCAAAATGCCTGTCTGCCACTGGAGTGGACCAGGTTTTTCTCAACCAAGTTGCAAGCAAACATACAAGGAGAAAAGGCTTCCTTAAACTTTTGTTATGACCTTTGTCCTGCTCTTATCTTTCCCAGGCCTGTTCATTTTTTGCTTGTGTTGTCTGGGTCCTTTAGGGTCAGATCTTGGTATCTCTTCCACCCTTGCAGATGGCCCAGTAAAAGTCACTGTAAATCAAAGAGTTGTGGAATGTCCTGGGTTGGAAAAGACCTTAAAGATCATCCAGTTCCAATGGCTCCTCCAGGGGCAGGGACAGCTTCCTCTAGACCAGAATTGTTCAGAGCCACATCCTGGCTTTAAACAGCTGGCTTTAAATACTTTCAGGGATAGGACATCCACAACTTGTGCCTCACAACCCTAATGGTAAAGAATTTCTTCCTAATAACTCATCTAAAGCTACTCTCAGTTGGAATCCATTCTCCCTTGTCATGTCACTACTTGCCCTCATAAAAAGTCTCTCTCCATCTTTCATGTAGGCTCCCCAGGTACTGGAAAGCCACAATTAGTTCATCCTGAAGCCATCTCTTCTCCAGGCTGAAAAATCTGAATTCTCTCAGGCGTTCCTCATACAAGAGGTGCTTTACCCCTCTCACCATTTCTGTGTCAGTCACCTGGACTGGCTCCAACAGGTCCATGTCCTTCCTGTGCTGGGGACTCCAGAGCTGGATGCAGCACTGCAGGTGGGGTCACACCAGAGAAAAAAAAAAGTCTTTGACAGTGAGGGCTGAGTATGGAAAGTAAAGGTTTGGCATGCATGGGACGTGACTGGATGACTGCCATGTTTATTAAGCCATAAAAGAACATGCCTGTTCTGTGGCTAAAGCTGTGTTTGCACAGTGGTGCGAAGCCAGCCCTCAGTTCTGGGGTGAAGTGCCTACCTTTTGCAGCCTTTCAGTACTGAGTTTTTCAGTAAAATGAAAAATTCTGCTGGTGGATTGTTATTTTCAAAGAAGGTTTTTAATTATATAATTCATTTTCTTATTAACTCAGTCAGTGAGTAATATATTCCCTGTTCCATTTTTTCTGACACTCAGCTTCAGTTTATTTTATGCTACCATCAGATTTCCAGAATGCCCCAGATTTTGGCACTGACAGCACTTAAATAAACTGAAACAGTTGTCCTGGGAAAGTTGGAGGTTTTGACAGCTGCATGAGGGATCATGGGACTTCAGCCCATAAAATACCAGTGTAAGGGGAATTACAATGTTTTAAAAACCACTATCACTTGATAACATTATAAATAGCAACAGGAGCTGTATTTGAACAGATTCAGGCCAAACCTGAGTATCTTTGAATGTAAAAATGAAATTTTGCTGGAATCTCTTCATCACTAGATTTATGTGAATAAGATGTGGGGTATGATTTATTTTTTTTCATTATGGAATTTATCATATTCTGTGTCCTGTATACTGTCTGCCTAGCAGTGAATTTAATCCGAACTGTTTGTTCCGGATTCATTGATCAGAGAAGTAACCTGAAAATATTCTGCCAGACCCTTAAGATTCTTAAGTCAGGTTGTAAATTTTATAGCATTTTTGAGGTTAAAAAGTGGTCATTTTTTTCTAAGCTGCATTTACCAAATGTGTGTGAGAAATATATAACACTGTCACGCCTCTTATATTTATTGAACAAGGTGATTTTGCCCCCCACTAGACACACTTTGTGCCACATCATCTGTTTCTGCCCTGCAATTAAGTTTGCCTTGAACTACCCAAACAATATTGTTTCCTGCAATTTCAGCATCACATTCTCTCATCATTTCTGCTCTTGTGTTAATTTTGTCTTTACTTTCAGCTTCCCGGTGAAATCCTGTGATTTCAGTGAAATCTGAAAATATAGGGAACTGATGGCACTGTAAATTGGTTTCAATTAAAGAATGTGTGCCTGCTGAACTGGGGTCCCTTGAAACAAATATCCCTTGTAAGATGGAAAGATAGCAACACCTGTGATCCAGCTTTCAGATGAAGAAATTTTGTAAAAAATTTTTACATTTTTTAATGTAAATAATAAGAACAAATAATTCAACAATAAAAATATTAAACATCAACAACAACAGTAATAGTAATAGTAGTAATAATAATATCATGTCACTCCAGACTTGAGAGGGTTTGAAAGGGTAGCCAATAGGTCTAAATCTATGGTGGCAATTCAGAATCAAATATGAGTAAAATATCTTTTGAGGGCACAAAGCTTGAAACTTGTCACAGAAGAGGCAGCTAAACTCAGACAAGAAAGCAATCTCTATTTGAGAGCACACAGGCATTTCTAACGAGTAGGGTCTGATGAGTCAGCGTTTCAGCTACTGAGTTAATGCAGCATTTGGCAGCTAAGCTAGAAAAAAAGAGTATAAAAAAGCCCTTTGGCATGAACTTTGCTTCTGAGATATATGCAGTGAGTGTATCTCTGAGAAGTGGGAAGGTTTTTGAAGTTATAACAGAGGCTGTTTTAATTTGGGGCAGACTCATTAAGGAACACGGTTTAAAAACATAGATTTTGTTCCCTCTGGCTGTATGCTGTGCTTCACACTGAACTTGGCAGAGACAAAATACAATCCAAGAGAAGGTATCTGTATTGTAAGATAAAATGCCTCAAAGACTGCCTGCTTTGTGGCTGGATCAGATCAGATAAGGGCTGCATCTATCATACCTTCCTCGTGGTGTATACCAGAGCTAGAGGTATTAAGGGGTATGCTAAGATGATGTGTCAAAATTTAATTTAAATCCTGCTGCAGTCAGAAAGGCCAAATCTTTCAAAACATTAGATGTTTAGCAGCAGTTGGTGCCAATGGAGTTTTGTTGCCTAAAAGGGAAATGGTGGAAAATGACATAAAGAAGCAGTTAGCAACCCTGTGTGTTGGTCCCACCTATTGTCACAGCTGTTTCACTCAGGCAGAGGCACACCTTGGTCTTTGTAAAGGCTCAGCTGTGTTTCTGCTCGCTCTTCGCACAGTTTCCACATGGAATTTTAAGGCTGGCTTTCAATATGCAACTTAGGGACAAAGGGCAATGTCTGCTTTTCATCTGAGACTGAAATGTTAGACTAAGATTCAGATCCACAAGAATCTGTACAGGAGAGAGCAGCAAGAAACTGATGACACACTCATAGGAAATGGATTAAAAAAAAAACAACAAAAAAAACCACCAAGTTGTTCTTTCCCTTTCAGGATGTTAAACTTTCAAAGTATTGATCAGCTATCTGTTACAAATGATGCACAGGTATTTCAGACAAAGGATTTTATTGTTACAATTAATCATTATTTGTGTCATGACTGAGCCTCAAAAGGCCTAGTGAAACCAGATCACTGATGAACCAGGCCCAACAAATACTAAGAATTCATAGCTTAAATTCACAGGAGAGCCATGAGAAAGAGCTGCCTTATAAAAGCAGCACAGTGAGAACACCCAGCCTGAAAACTGCAGCTGAGTCCTTGTGGCTGCCCCTGCCTGAGCAGCGTGATTGCTGCTCTGAGCTAAGCCTTGATGAGGCTGCAGGACCCAGGTAGAGTTCTCTGCCCAGCACTGGGCTGCAAAACAAGGCTGGGAGGTTTGGAGGTGGCACAGCAGCCTTTAGCATGGTGGTGTGTGTGTGTTTGTGCACCCGTAGCACGTCCACACCTGCAGCCAGCTGGGCAGGGGGTTCCTCCTTCCCCTGGGCTGTGTCTGCCTGCCCCTGTGCGTGTGCAAAAAACACCAGTGGAGGAAAAATCAAAGTAATGAACAGACATTCAGAGCTGACCCTGAATGTTTGTGGTTGGTAGATTAAAACAAAGCTCATTGCAGCAGAGTTGCTCAGGATGACCCTTGGAATTTTACTTTTAAAGGTCAGATGGTAAAAAGCACTGCTCTCCTGCTTGTAGGAAGGAGAGTTTAGCTGTAAGGTCACTTTGTTTTTACACTTTCAGAAATGTTACCTCCACCCTTCACAGGGAATGTAAATCAAGTGAAAAACCACCCAGCAGGGTTATCAGGGTAACACTAAATCAACACCAGCTGCAGCTGCTAGGGGTGAATGTAAAATTTACAGTGAGGCACATGTCTATTGCTACTGAGCGATTAGCAGTATTTCCAATTAAAACATGCAAAGACCAAGATGATTTTTATTTTAGTGGTCTACATAGAAGCACACTTAGAGGCCAAACTAATCCAGGTTTTTAATTCAGTGTTCATGGTGTCCCTAAATCAGGACCATATTGCAAGCTGGAAGAGAATAGGGAGGAGGGCAAACTTTCCTTTCAGCAGTTTTAAAAAAGCTGCTGACTAAAATCTGCATCTATCATCTTGTTATTGAAAAGTGTAAGTAAAAGGTGAGAGAAAATTGTGTCTGATATGGGATGTTTAGTTGACAGACAGCTCATTGTAACAGATGTGGCTCCTTTTAAATAGCACAGTAAATGAGATCCCAGAAAGACAAGGACAAAGGCTAGGAGAGAGCACTTAGTCTAATTAGACAGAGAAATCCATTTCCGTTTTAACTGAATGCTTCTCTGAATGTACAGAGATTTCCATGCTATGAAGCACAAGCAAAGGATGGAGGCTACAGCTATCAGTTCATAATCTGCAAGGCATGGAATAATAATGGTCCTCATTTTTCAAGCACTGATCTCCAGTAGTTTGTTAAACCTGCACATCAACTTCTCACTAAAGCACCTGCAGATTAATGGCATGGCTAGAAAGCTTTTCATCTGGTGGGTATGCGGGGAGAAATTGTAAAGAAAGTAAAGAATGGCCTTAAAATTTGTTCTGTTAAAAAAAATACCACTCCAAAAAAAGCCACAAAGGAAGGACTGGTAGTCCAGATTTTTACTTATGCCAAGTAAAAATTCTATTACAGGAGAAATAAAAATTAAGACACAGAAAAAAGACACGGAAATTGTACTATGGTTTCTATAGCAATCAGCACTTCAGACTTGCCATGCCTTTCTGTGCGTGCTTTATGCTTGCCACAAGATATTTAAGGCAGGACCCCTCTCACCTGACTTCAACTCCTTCACTGCCAGTCGTTCATGTACTACTCGCTTTATAAATGTACAAGAACTGAAGTTTTCCAGGATCCTCCTACAGTTAGCTTTGGGAGAGAGAGGCATCTCCAAAGTTTGTTTTATCTTGTCCAGGGCATGTATCTGAGGCTGGCACCTCTCGAAGGTTAATCTGTTAACCTGTTGCCCTGTACTGACTGTAGAAGACAAATGTTTCAGGTTAGCAGATGTGCTTCTAGACAGGGAGTTAGGCTGCAATTTTATGAGAAGTGATTTTGCACTTGTCTCCAGAAAACGCTGAAAAATTTTCAACAGAGGTCTGCACACTTGCTTATTTTTGATCTTTCTCTGTTCTACCCAAAATGTTAGGGGAGGAATCCAGAAAGGGAAGCTCAAGGAAATGGAGAACATGACTAATTTGTGTTGACTGTTTTTGAGCTGAGCAGGCAGCCAAAATGTAGTGCCTTGGACATTATGTGCAATAACCAGGTATCCAATCAAGCAGTTTTGATGCAACATTTGTGTTTTTCTAAATAAGTAATTCAGCTTTCTTGGAACCTGGGGAATCAAATTAATGGGAAATGTTTTTCAGCCCTCACCTCTATACCTCTTCTGCCAGCATTTCCCTGACCTCCTTGAGAGCCTTTATTTACAGTCCTGTTACAGTGCTTATGCAAATCTTGTTTTTGCTGGTGGTTTTGGATATGTTTTTATGCACCCCACCAATAAGTAGCATGTGCTAACAGGGCAGTAACAGTGAAGACAGAGCAACATGGTTTTCAGAGAGCTATGGGAACCCAAAATCTGTGGGTCATCTTTAGTTTGGCTGCTGTCATACATTGAAGCCTGAGCTGCAGTGCATTTTCTCTGCTCTTGCCCATGCCAGCTGCATTGGCCAGGAGGGATATGCTAACATTAGTGAAAGATCAACTAAAAAGTCTGGGGAGAGAGTGAAGTGAAGGAGGAAGAGAAAGTAATTGTTTTCTCCAAGGGAAAGAGCCTGAACCTCCTTTTCCAGAGCCAGCTCCTCTTTTAAAGAGTAGGAGTGGGTGCAGGGAATGATGAGCCCTGCTCCTTCCTACGTCTCCAAATATAGGAATAATGTCTAGGATAGAAACATCATTTTAAGAAAGATTTGGTACTTCTGAGCTGTGCTCCTTGCTAGTAAAGGAATGTTTCATTAATTTAAAGGGAAAAGCAAAACCTCTTACCAGTATGACAACAGCAGCTTTCTAGATGGTCTGAGGAATAGTGCAGTGTCTTAGTAACATATGAGCCAAACAAATACTGGTTCTTTTGAGCGTAAGATCTGCCAGACTCTTGCCAGCAGTGCTTAACAGGCAAATTGCTTAACAATTACAGGATGGGTTCTGCAACTGGGATCTGTGCAGGTGCAGGCTCCTGGTTATAGGCCAGGCAGATTTTGCAATGCCACTGGCTAAAATTATTTTTAAAGGAAAACATGACGAAACTGCATTTGTTTCCGTGTGTATATGTACCCATAATTTTATATACACACACCTTTACGTGTGTGTGGGCATGTGTGAACACAGATATATGTGTGTTTGAACTGTACATTGGCAGTATTTGGAGCTGCATAAAACTCTTGCCAGCATTGCTGGTGATGAATTAACCCCAGTGGACTGAGTTTGTTTTATGACTATGAAACAAAACAAAGTCATCCTCAGCCCTGAAGATTAGCAGCACATAAAATGATGAAATAATGAATGTTAGAAACTCAGCAAAGGGGTTTTTTTTGTGTTTTCAAATGGCATGGGATAATGTAGGGACAAAAGCATATTGCAAACACAAGCTGGGCATGGGTCAAGATACCAGTCTCAGCTGGATTTCTCCATGAATTTCTCCCATAGTGGGCAGATAGGTGAGCACACAGGACAGTATTTTCCAGACTTAGCAGCTTGAAGACTTAATTTGCTTACAAAGCCACAGAATAGGAAATGTACAGAGTTATTTATCTATGATTTTGATCAGAGACAGCCTTAAGTGAGATACTAAGAGAATTAGCTGTAGAATAGATTTTGGTGACAGATGTCCTGTTCTCTGCTGTTATGTAAAAAGCTACCTTACCTTCTCTGTCAGCTGTGATATCTGGCTATAATTAGAAATAATATCTGTCAAATAATTGGTTATGCACATTTTGATTAATTTCCTGAGACAATTCCACTCCTGTGCCACTTCTCAATCTCCCTGTGATTTTTAATTTTCTCATTTGGGGAGAACATTCAGTTAATTAGACTCCAAAATCTTGCAAACAGCTCAATCTTGCAAACAGCTCTGTAAACATATGTGGTAAGATTTATTTCTTAATATTTGTGAGATCCTGGTATATATGTTATATGAGTGTATATAATATTAATATATATCTATATTTATATAAGCAATGCAATGTAATCTTAAAATGTATCCTCTAACTTATATAACACATTACTACTGAGAATAAAAAAGAAAAATGATGGTAGAGTATTTTTTTTGAAAGTTTAGTTATGCTATGAAGAAGGACTATAATAGTCTGGGAGAGCTGTAAGCCTACTTTGCTGCTTGGTCATGCTTCAACCAGTTAAGATTGTGAAAGATGTTTTTGGTGACATGAAATGTTTTGAAACATGAGGCTTGTTCATCCCAATGTGGATTTGTTATATACATTTAGTTTTCTTAGAAAGGAATTAACCTGAAGACTTTTTAGAACCTTGAATTTGGTATATCTGTCAGACAGTGGTGATTAACCTCTTCAAAATGTAAAATCAAAACAAGCAGGAGGAGAACACAAGCTTTAAGAAAAGGTGTTGTCCCAGGCACGGGACCAGATGAAAGACAGGAAAGAGCTGTGGAGAAAACCAAGGAAATCAACTCCCAGTCTTTCACAGGGCTACTGCTTTGATAGCATCTGTGTGTGCTGCATTGGCAGGCGAGCTGCCCGAGGGGCTGCAGTCATCTCCAGCGGATCCACAGGTGTTGGAGCGCGAAGCTCGCTCCGGATCCGTGCCAGGGGCCCCGTGCCTTGCCTGGCTGTGCTGCCCCAGGCTCTGTTCGGGCAGGGCAGAGAGTGGCAGCAGCTGCAGTGCCAGTCCCAGCCCTCCCGCCAGCAACAGGCACCAGCATGTTGGGATGGCGCTAGCCTAAGGAGCCTCCAGGCTCAGGGCAGGGTATAGGACGGAGAGGTGCTTTTCTGTGGCTTTGTATAGATAAGAAACCATTAAATATCCAGTACTTCTCTGGAATAAGGGTAACTGGAGAAAAAGATGGGTTTTTTTAATCTTTTTCTTTCAGCACTCCCTTTTGGGCACACAGTAGTAACTGCAACCTATCCCAAACATGCTGTCATATTCAAGCAATAGTGCAGCATCTTCATGAAGCATATACTGCTGATTATCTCTCCTTGTAAAAATCTTGCATGAGATCCACCTGCATTTTGGCAAAGATGCAGGTCAAACATCTTAAGCATTAGATCAAGGTTCATGATGAATTTTCGGGTCTTTTGAAACACTTTGGAGACTTTTACTGATTTGAAAAGGGCCAAAATTTTTCCATAATATGGTGTAAAAAGACTTGACTTTGACCTCACCATTTGATATTAAGCCTCTTCTCAATTCAATCTCTACTTATTTTCTATGTGAGTTCATCCTCCTATATGGAGAAGGCAGAGGTTTTACTCCAGAGCTGACCTGGAGATGGAATCACTGTGACCAAATCTTGCTGGGTATAGGGATTTCCCTGCTCACCTGCTTGTTGTTCAGGAGATGGAGCCTGCAAAGGAACCCTGGGATTGACTCAGAGGGCAAAGCAGGTGAGGCTATGCCTGCTTTTCTCTTCCTGGGATGATGAGCAGGGTGCACACCTGTGTGCACACAGGAGGAAACTTCACCATGATGCTCCCTTCTGTGGACTGCCTCCTGGCTGGAAGATATGGCAGGCATTGAATTCAGCAGTGCTCTTCCTAGCTCCATCTTGCTTTGGGGAGGTCTGTGGTGTTGCATTTTTTAGGCACCTTTCAGTACTGGAGGCAAAGCACCAAGGGTGAAATACATTCCATCTCGCTCTTCTGGACCCCTTGGCAGGGCCAGTCCATGTGAGTGTGAAGAAAGTGGACTGGACAGTGCCTCCTGCTGTGCTGTGATAGATAGTGCCATGAAGTGGATGTGATGTGGTTATTAGGCTGTGATTCAGTTCATACTGAGCGGTATTGATCGGTGTTGGTTCAGCACTTGCTACATATTTTATCAATTGACCTTTGTGATTGTATTCCTGCTCTGCTTCTTTTACTTCTAATTCTCTTTGCCTCCAGTTTCTGTAACTCCTAATCTTCCTGTGTTTGATTTCTAATAGTATTTCTTTAGTCTTCTGTTACAGAAAAGCTATTTTAGTGAAGCTATATTTTCCTTCCTTTGCTTTTCTTTCCCTTTGTTTGCTTTTTATTTTTTTTTTCAAGAAATCCACCTGCTCTTCTTGATACATCAATTCCATTAAAAGATTCAGCTTCTAAAATATTTTGCCCTCAGCACAAGAAAGAAGTATAAATGCAGGTGTTTTGCAATAAAGCTCAGGGGTGCAGAAACTGGTTTTATAGCAGATCTTGTCAAATAGGATTTACAGAACCCGATAACATAATAGAGTTCGATAACATAATGCCTTCGTGAACAGTTCTCCTGGCCATCTGTGGAGCTGCATGGTTACACCAGCTGAAGATCTGGTAGCCTGTTTCCAAGATGTTGTTTGTAAATATGCACTGAAAGAAAACCTGAAAGAATAATTGTCGCTAAGTGCATTTAGCTGGGTGCAATTCACTGCGGGTATTAATTCTGGACTTTCACTGAAAGCAAGGAAGACAGTGTTGTCTGCTGGGTTGTTTTAGCACTGGCTGGTACTAAAACAAGGTAGGGAGGTAAAATATCTTCCTAGATGTGTGCAGCTGCCTTTATAGCAAAATCAGGGTTGAAACTAAAGAGTTTCTGACTCACAGCGGTGCTCAAAACAAGGAATGTGCTACCTGTGTGTCACAGACCTTTAACACACAGATCTGCCACATCAAATAGACTCAGGCTGTTAGAAATGCAGCACAGACACACAAAAAGCAAGTTTGTGCCAGTCAAAAAAATAAAAGATAAACAATACACTGTTAAGCCAAAATGTGTACAAAATTTACTTTCAGTGAGGGGATGCAGAATATCAGAAAGAAGGCCATAGGATTTTCAAACCTTTTTTTTTGGTTGCAAGAGATATAAAATGTCCAGTAGTAAGTGTGAGTCTCCACAGATATCAATTAAGATAATTTAAAGATCTCGGATTTATATTCCTGGCTGAAGTTCAGAGTTACCAATTAGAAAATGTTTTCTAGGATCTTATTAAAGCCTTTGTGTAGGAGGAAATTTGAAAGTCACAGCCCAGAAGAGTGGTGGTTGATAGCAAAAGGGGGAAAGGAATGTCAAAATATGTATTATGGAACTGTGATAAAGTGCCATCTTTTTAGAAATCTTGCCTTGTGAATAGTGCACAAGTGCCTGTTCTCCATCCACTTTCATCCAATGCTCTCTTTAATGACCTGGATCTTGGGAGGCTTAGCAAGCCTGAAGCTAAAACAAATCTGAGAAAGTCTGCAAGCACAATAGAGAAAGAGTTAGAATTATAAACAATTCTGAAAAACTGAAGCTTTTTCCAAAATATAAGATGAAATTCCACAGTGCCTGGTGCAAGGTAGGGGACAATAAAAAATCATTAATTAAATAAGGGGTAAGAAACTGTTGATTTCTTCCAGGAAAGATCTCAGAGCAATGTTGCCAAGCCAAGCAGATGTGAACAATGTCAGCCTGCTGTGAGGAGGAGAAAGCCCACCCTGTGACATGTAAGCAGCAAAGTCCTGAAATTATGCTTCCACTGCTAAAGCTATTTAATGTCCAGCATCTGGCACTGTGCTTCACGAAAGCCATTGATCACTTGGAGAGGATGAAGAGAAGATTAAGTTATTCGAAAACGTGATCTAAATACATAGCCTAAGAAGAAAAAAGGCAGAGATTTGGGTTATTTACTCTAAGGGAGAGCAGACTGATGGAGGAAATGGGACAGGATAATAGTTTTCGAGTGGAAAGAGAGGGGAATGATCTTTTCTCTACATCTGTAGCAGGCAAAGCAAGAACCAGTGGTCATAAGCTGCAGAGAGAAGGACCTGGGAGAGAAAGCAAGAGAAAATATGAGAATAGTGAGGAACTGGACAAAAGAATATCTGTGGAGCTGGGGAGCTGTTCTCTTTGGTGAGGTGTTTTTGAGAGCAGGGGAGACAAGGAGCCATTAGAAATGGCATTGAGATACAGCTTGTCCTACCGTGGGACATCTCAAGGTGTTTTCCAGCTCTGTCTCCTGTGATTCCACAATGGTGAAAGCTGCAGGAATGATGCCATATTTGCAGAGAACATGGGACAGTCAGAGGATAAACTTTTTATGCAACACCATGTCTATGTTGATGCTCATGAGAGTTTCCCACTGAAAACCAGCAAGAACAACACACCAGTACTTACCTTAGAACTGTGGAACTGCACTTTAGTGTTGTGTTTTGTGATGACTAGGAAAAAAATAATTATGCCATCACAAGGATGCCCTTGAGCCTGCTGGCCATTCCCAGAGCTTTCTTGCACACACACTAGTCTTGCATTCTTCTGAGGAGCTTTTGTTGTAGTGCTGCTTTTCCCCTCAGTCCTTCTGAGTAGGTAAGAATATTTTTTCTGCACATCATCGAGGCTGCCTGTCACTGGTCTTTTGGTTGTGGTGCTAATAGGAAGAAGTGCTTTAGACAATGAGGTTTGTACTGGGAAAAAAGCATTGCTAATGGCACTCCTACATAAAAAAGCATCTTGGATGCAATTTGAAAAGGTAGGGAATTAAATTTCATGGATGCAGGCTGTTCTCTACCTGTTGATCTTACTCCCCCAGGAGGGTCCTGGTCATCCTTTTACTAGTCTGAATGGGACCTCTCTTGTCAGCAAATTCCTTTAAAGCAGCAGCTGCTACTGAAGAGAAATTTGCCATGAGAGCAGTGATTCTCCAAGCTCAATCCAACAACCATCATGACTTCACTTAAAGAAAGGTAGTCCTGAAGAGATTCTCTCTGGTTTCCAGAACAATAAACGGTGATACTAATACATTACCCAAGCTACACCAACTTCAGTAGATTGACAACAACTTCCCAACCTGTATGGCTGTTCACAGACTATCTGACCCAGATGAAACAAAAACTAGAAGACAAAAGAAGAGGAAGCCCCTTTGGTCTAAGCTCTGAATGCAGTGTGTCTGGTCTTCATCTCAACATGGCACACAGGGGATTCAAACTGGCTTTTCAAGCCTGTCTCTCCATCTTGTACTAACACTAGAAGAAAAAAAACACATTCATTTTAGAAATTTCGTCTCTGGTAGTATTTGAGTGTGTTTGTGAAACTACTTCAGAAACTACTCCTTCAATAGTGCCTGAACAGATCAGCCCTTCTGATATTGTTACCATATGAGGGCAGTGAGAGAAGTATTTTCCCTAACAAATCACTTACTAAAATGGAAATGGAAAAATGGCCCATTTTCTTAAAACTATCATAATTCATAAATTCTATATATATTATTTTTGTTATTTCCCAATGCATTAGGAACAAGCTAGCCATTAACATCAACACCTTTTAGATTTTAAAGTGAATTTGTAATGGTCACCCTAAGGGCTTCCTCTAACTTTTTTTTCTTTTTTAAATTTGTTTTAATACACTCCATTTATTGAAAAAAATTTCACACTTGTGCTATCTTGTAGTGCCACATGACTACAAATATTTGACCATTTTTAGAATCCAACCTGAATGCTTTCTCTGTTTAGATGTTCATGTGTCTCAACAACATAAAAATTAAAGTTGGAAATATGGTGAAGACTTAGGGTGACTTCCAGCAAAGCTGATGTTATTAAGTATGAAGTATGATATGAAGAATGCTGTTGAATAGATGTTCCTTGGTATTCCTTTGGGATCCTCTGCCTCCCAAATTTTGCAGCTCAGCTTCTTCACTACCCCACAAGCTGCAGGTCTTCTCTGAGGGAGCCAGGAAGATGCAGTTGGTTTCAATACATCTTATAAGAGCCACAAAGTCCAGAGAGTCTCTGGAGGTGCAGGATAGCTGAAGAGGATCTAGCCAGGGAGACTGATGTCTGAGAGAGTATCTTTTAAGACTGTTGTGAGGCAGACAGATAAAATCTGTTTGATGATATTAAGAAGGAAATTTGTGTGCACCAGGGAGATAAAACAGCTCCTAAGAGGGAAGGAAGAATGAAAGATGCAGGAAAAGCATTTTCCAGAGCAAGGAGAAAAAGAGGATGTTGGGGTAAGACAAGAGAAAAAATAACCTCAGTGGTTTTATTTTGTGGCAGTAATCTTGGAGCTGGAGATTTGTGATATTTTAAGTAAGTTGTTTCGAAATTGTTTCTTGTTGCAATATTGCTTCTATTCAGCTTAAAAATCAGGGATGGTAGATAGCCAAAAACCATTTCTATCAACAGTCATGTTTGATCACTGGCCACCCGGGTAGTGAAAAGTAAATGAGAGAAATTCTACACCTTTTTATTTTTTATTTTTTTTTTTATTCCCAAGAGCCACAAGTGGCAGAGAAGTATATGCCTTTAGTCCTAGAAATGGAGGGAAAGTTCCCAAGAGCAAGCCATGGAGTGACTCCAGGAATGACCACATTGCTGGATGAGGAGCCTGTAATGGCACAGCCCAGCAGAGCTGTGCTCCATTCTTTGAGTCCACCACAGCACCTCCCCACACCAGCAGCTGATAACCTCGAGTGCTCACGCTGCAAGGATTGGGTTTTGCTCTTTTTTTTTTAATGAACCTTTTGAGCATTGATAAATTTTATTCAGTCTTCTACAATGTGAACAGAGTGTGAAATTCTACATTGCTGCACAGTGGAATGGGAACAGCACTGTCTTATAATGTACTTATTTGTCTCTGTGAGGGATTGCTGCCAAGCTTCTGTGAATACACTTTTTTTGGCTGCCCTTAAATGAGCAAGAATGCTGAAAATTTATTCCCACAATACCCAAGACTTTTTAATGGTATTTTCTGACATTAAAGCACACATATAAAAACATGTATACACATGTGCAAAACTAACAGAATTAAAATTACTTTTTTTTTTTTTTTTTGTGATCACAGAATCTTCTTTCCTAAAGCCTCAGAAAACAAAAAAATGCATGGAGATAGCTAAATTATAAGCTGACTCAAGTGTTTGGGATTTTTTATATCTCTGTAACACTAAAATTGTTGCCATTCTGACAGACAAAAATCAAACATGAGAAACATGATGCATGTCCTCTGCAGCTTTATTAAGACTATTTCTGAGATGGAGGAAAAAAGACGGGAGAATGGTTAAGTTTGATGTTTAAGAAGTAGGCAAAAGTTCACATTCCATAGCTGCAGTAGTTTTTTGTTAAAAGAAAAGCAAATAAAAATGACTGATTAAATGTTCCTTGCATCTATATAAATCTGTTGCTCTCCAAGGAAGGCCAGGCACTTGCTTGGAGTGTGTACACATGAGTAAGTGAGTGTGTGCGTGTTATATCTATTTCTATGAGCAGGACATATTTCCAGCGGTGGCAGGTAGTAGAAATGATGAGTACAAGATGGGAAAAGGCTTTGGTGATGAATGATCAAATTTTCAGAAACATCTCACCTCATTTGATTTGTTCATAAAATCCATTACAAGAATAAATAGTATTTTCCTACCTCAGGCATTCTGCGGTTTTTGGTCACAGGATGATGGTTTTTTGCTGTATCTGAAGTTGGAGGTTTGATGTTTTTTTGTTAAATAGAATGTCATCAGAAAAAAAATACCTGCATTTTTTTTGAAAAAACATTGTGGCATTGGGAAGGCGACAGCATCATCAAACAGCCAGCAGTAGTGTATAGGTAAGGAATTTGTATGAAGAACTTTCTAGCTAGAGCAATCTATTTAATAGCCAGGACTGGGAGAACGAGGGTGAAAGAGCCAAAGGAGTGATTGTGTTGATATAAACGTTTCTCCTCATCTTTTTCCTCTGAAAACAAGACTTTTTGAATAGCCAGCACTGTCCATTTCCATCAGCTTTGGTGGGGTGGATGTGGAAGCTTGGACTCACAACCAGGAAAAATCTTTGAGGCTTGCAGAGTCAGAATCAATGTGCAGTTTCCTGCAAATATTTCTTTACACTTTAATCCCAGAAAGTATTGTCTGCTGCTACTACTGTTATTGGCTATTCCTTTGTCAATAGTATTTGTCCCTTGTGAAACAATAAAGAAAAAATGTTTTTGTTCTCTTTGCTGGCCTCCAATGGAAAGTGCTTTTGAGAGTCCGTCTTTCTGCGTGGGCTTGTGGAGCATTTGGTGGGGTTTTCTGTCCTTACATATAGCATATCATAGAATGTAGCAACATTTCTGGGTTCCCAAGCCTAGGGACAGGTTTTCCCTGAAAAAATTAGAATGCTATATGAAACTAGTGCACGTTAGTCTCTGCAAGGAAAACCCAGGCCCAGTGAGAGCGGGGATCTCTTAGGAGAGATCCCTTAGGATCCCCACACTTTGTGGCAGATAGCTAAGCAGGTAATGTAGGTGCAACCATAGTGAATGACATTTGCATTAATTGTAAATGTTAATAATTAGGCTACAGAGACTCACAAATACTTAGGCTTATTAATGTATGTAAGGCTTTACAAAATTGGGAGCCTTTGTCAGAGGCTAAAATACAGTTTTTGTGATATTGCAGTAGGGCAGTTTTTGTGGCTCTTGAATCACTCAGGTGCTATGGCTTTTCCTTCTCAGCCTTAGTAAAATTAGCAATTAGCAACCTTTCCAGTGCTCTGACATGAGATTTTTCATGCAGCACAACTGATGCACGCGAAATCTTCAGAAAGTCATGCTTGTGCACTTCTCCCCCTCCCAGGGCCAGCAGGAAAAGGGGATTCTCAGCCATGCACCATCCATGGATACTCAGAGGCTCTCTGCCATGCAATGGTTCAGAAGGTGTCCCTGCAGATGGTGCAGCATCCTGTCTGCCAGCGTGCCACTTAAAGTCATGTTGGAGTTCAGGTTACTCTCTCATATCTGAGATTGCACCAGAGTCAGGGCCAGTATCTGCCTCCCTCCCACAAGAATTTTGCACAGACATGGCCTCTGCAAAGTTACCACGTCTGGCAACTTGTGCCTGCCACTAGAAACCATGCTGTGGATACAAACCTTTCTGTTTGTAGAAATAGTAAGTATAGTAGCATCTGGCTACTTGTGGTGTTGTGTCCTTGAAATGGTGAGAACTGCCTAGCATGCTGCACCCCCATCTCAGCTCTGAACTCTGTATTTCTGCCCCCCATTAGGTGCACTGGAATTTTTGCAGTGCTTACACTGCTGGAGGATTGTGCACACTGGTCCAGAGTGGGCAACCTTTGCCTGTCAAATTATTGTTGTGGCACCAAGAGTTTGTTCCTCCAGCAGGCTCTGATCAGGTATTTTGCTGCTGGTACTGATCACCCTCTGCTCCCTTGGCAAGCATAGGTTAGCACTCCCAATATTTGATGATCAACTCCTTTGCCTTACGTACATTAAAAATTCTTCTACAATTTCACATATTCTAGTCTGCTTTAAAACAAAATTATCTTCTGATTTTCCAATTTGCAATGAAGCATTATTCTAAGCCTTTTCCACTTCCAGGTTTCCAGAGGGTTTAATCTCTATTGTGGGTTTTTACTGCTTTATTATCTTTGTAGATACTTGTTTAATTCTTCTGATGACTTGAACCATATGCTGTGTGGTTGTCACTGAGATGGGGAGTCTAAAGAGAGGTTAAAAGTGCACGTTAAAAATGCAATTTTTCACAGGTTGCATTGGGAAAAACACTATTGATCTTCTGTCGGCCATTTGGGCTTTTTATGTGTAGTTCTGTTTAAAATGCCTTCAAGGAAGTCCTTTGAGAATGAAATTTTAGGTCATGAAAGATAGAAAGGCTGAGAACTCAAAAAATTAAAAGCCTTTGTTTTTCAAGAGTGCAACATGTCTCTTGCACCAGGCTGATAGCAATGTAGATTTTCTTCTGCCCTCCCATCGAGGTACTGAACTGGAAGGAAATGTGTGTTCAGGGGACATTGTGCCAAAGGTGGGCCGAGCCCTCTGTGCTGAGCCTACGTTAAGGAGCAGTGGGGAGGACTGGTCAGGCAGGACTGGGCTGCAGGGTCAAGCTGTTCAGTAGCCTGAACCACCCAGTTTGTTTGGATGAGGCAGCAGAAAAATCCTCAAACAAGTCCTGCCTCTGCAGTTTCTCAGGCTTGGCCCAGGGCAGGTCTCCTGGCTGTTCCCACATATCCCTTATGGGTGACAGGCTAAAGTACACTCCAGGGAAGCATGATGCCTCCTCTGCTGCTGCTGTTTGGGCGTTGCACTATTGCACAGATTAAAAATAATCAACTGCAGTCTCAGCTGTCTGAGTTAAATATTTTAAATTTTATTGCAAGTGGTTGACTTGAAGTATTTGGACACCATGCTCTCCATGCTGAAGGAGCTGAACTTCTCTCTTCTCCTTTCTTAACTTACTTTTTGGCAGTAGATTGCTGAAAACACATCTGCTACCCTTGGCAACTAAAGGCACCTTCGTTTTCAGATAGATTCTGTGTAAATACCAAACAAAACATATATTATAGATGCTTGGCTTGGATCTAGTAGAAAATTTGCTTTCTAAGCTGCTTTCTTCTTCTCTGATTTGTGCATGCGTAAGGGCATTTCTGCAGCTATGTACGACTTCCCATTGACATAGTATTTTCCTATCTAATTGAGGTCTAGTGGCCACCATCCAGCTGACCCTCCTTCTGAGGGCATATAGCCTGCAAAAACACAATCTGAGGGGGCAGTGCTGCTATTCTTTGCCACAGAAACAAAAGGGAATAAACCCCATTCCACCTTAACCTTAGTGGAGCTGTGCCAGGCCTTGAGTGCACTTCCTCATTTCACCATATGTGATAAGCACCCTGAGCAAATAATTGCTATGAATTGATTGCTTCATAAATTTTGTCCTTCTCACCTTCGGGTTTTGGTCTGCTTCTAATCTAAGCTGGGATTTTATCAGCTGTCCCTAGCACCCCTCTGAAGGATTTGTTGTCTGCAGAGCTGCTGGGTGCCCATCAAGCTGGTGGAGACAGAGGTTGTGTGGTACGTTTCTGTCCTGCAAGTGGATTTCTAGAATCCTTTTTGTGGGATAAATATTTGGGTTTGCAGTTTTGAAAATGGCCTACCACAAATATTTGCCTAAAATTTGCCAGTGCAGGGAATGTTTCTTCAGCAAACACATTTACCAGCATGCCTTCAGTCAGTAAACACCACTGAGGTGTGAATACAGTCAAAGGGAATTATTTTTTAATGCAAATTGTTAATAATATAAAATAATTTGGAGAAGGCTGGAATCAGGTTTTTGTCTTCTATTTTGGAGCACACTCATCAGTCCAAATGCAGACACACTCTGTGCAAGTCCACCTTTTTTGGGGTCTGAACAGAGGAGTGTGCTTTTGGAGCACAAGATGCAGTGACATGTGCCCCCATTTAGAGAGTTGAACAGGGTACCAGTGTGTGCTATGAACCAGCCCATTGAACTTGTTTGGGCATGAATGATGAATCATGGCACTGAGAAGTTCCTCACAGCTGTCCTCGTGACCAGTCTTATTTGTGGGGTGAAGGGAAGGTGGGAAGTGGATGCTCTTGCTGCACGGAGCCACAGTAGAGGCTCAGTGGGGTTGGGAAGAGCTGGTGGGACTCAAGATGATCCTGTGGTGATGTAGCCCAGGAAGAACAGGCAAGGTGAAGAAAGAGAGACTTGTTCTTCTTGCTGCTGAGGTGGCAGCTCCTGGATAGGCTAGTAAGTGAACCACTCATGTTTTGAGCTGCCTCTTTGGTGTACTTCCCTCCCGTTGAAGTTCTCTCCAGTTTGATGGTAGGGCACTTTATCCTGTGATCAGTTTTCCATTGCAGGTTCTCCTGCTCTCCTTGTTGCAGAAGTGCTGCCCTGGAGTTGGTTCTCTGAGATGTGGAAGGAGAAAAGGAAACATCCACTCTCTGCCTGTCCCCCTAGCTGGGGTCAGCCTGTGGTGGAACACACCGACTCACTGTGCCCTCACCGTGCCTGGGATTGCTGACAGGAGACTTTGCCTGAAGGACTGGTGTTGGCAGTCTGTAGCAAGAGTGTGGCTTGATAATTATGGATTCCCACTCCAGTATTAGAGCTAATTTGCAGGCTCTAGAGAAGTGATGGCTTGGCAGAGGGGAGATGTCATTATTCTTATTAGCACCAGCAGTTTTAGACCAAACCTTCTGTCCTTACTTTCCATGAGAGTCTGAAGATTTTCAATCAAGAAATGTGTGAACAAAGTTTGGGTAAAACATTTATTGTTAGGCTGAGCAAGATTTTTTCATGGCCAGGAACACAAGCAGGAAATCTTATTTTCATTCTAGGACTCTCAGAAAGTTGTCAGGGCTTCTGAATATAATCAAATATATAATAAAATATAATCAAATCCCTGTCTTAAAGGTTCTTTTCTTCATAAGTACATTGTCCACTAGCAAGGTGGGAGGCTCAGTCACTGATGCCAGAGCAGACTGAGGGCTTCTCATAGAGAAGCTAATTATATTTTGCCTTTTTTTTTCTTCTTTCATTTGCAGAAAGACAGAATAGTTGTGAATAAATTGGGAAAGGGGAGGGTGAGGAGAACTCAGAATTCATTAATATTCATACTTAGCCACAAGTACACAGGAAAGGTGACAAGGAGCTGGCTGCCCAGAAACCCATGCACCTTGGTGCTAGATAGAAAATTGAATTTAATTATAGTTACCTTTAGCTCAGCACCTAATGAGCATGTTTGAAATAATGGAGAGTTGCTGTATAATAGAAGATCCAGGACTCAAACAGAAAATGCAAACCTTCTCTCCTTCTTCCCTGCTCTGCTGAATTTAAAATAATTCTGCCAAGGCCCAGGAGAAAAAGTAGATTTATATTATGTTTTTTTCAGTTATTATCACAGAAAATCATCCAGAAAAAAAATAAATTAAATAATATGGTCACTAGGGGGGAACAAGCACATTATAATGGGGAGTAAAAGAATGGAGACTTATTCCATTCTCACTTTGCCTAGTGAGCACTGCTAGGGTCTTGAGGTCTTTGTTTTTTCTTTTTTTTTTCTTCTCATATCATGCTGTTTTATCCATTTTCTGATAGCTCTTAGGGGTTTTTTTTTTATCCTTTATCTTATTTTCTAGGAGACTACTATCCATGGAATTTACTACCTTGTTGCTAGGGGAGAAAGAAGCCAAGGAGATTTCTTTCACACACATTTCCTAGGATTGCTTCAGAATGTTGGTTCTCACAAGCAACTTTAAAACTGCAGACCTAAATCCTTCTCTGTAGCACACAGGCACAGGTGGGGATGGAAGCTAGCAGAGATGCTCCATGTAAATTAATGTGAATTTAGGGGAAAGCAGAATGTGGTCTGTACTTGGCTTTTTGTCTCATACTTTTGCATTGCTGAAAGTTGAACATAGCATTTGAAGCTGCTTTTAGCCTTACAGCAAGGACCTGATGTTTGTAGCACAAGCCCAGCTTAAATTACTTCCATTTTAGTGGCCAAGGTAGGAAAGTGAGTGTCACAATATTATTTTTATAATATTTTTATATTATATTAAAATTTTTATTATTAAAAATATATATTTTTAACCCATGTTGAAATTTGGCTTTTCACAGTCCAGTCATGAGCTGTAGTTAATGACCTAGTGAAATAGCATTTATTTTTAAGGTAAAGCTTCTTCCAACGTGACCAAACCTTTAAAGGTTTACCTGGAGGTGAAACCATGCAAGCTGGCAGGATGGAGGGCAGCTGGCACGGGTACCAAGCTATGAAATGATGGTCACAACCTGGCCCTGAATCTCTCAAGTTTAGTCCAGGTCTCTTTCAGCTTCTATTTTTTTAGTTGAGAAAGGGCCATGTTTGTTTGTTTCCTGGCTCTGTTCCTAGGCAAATTTGGTAAATCTTGGGAGAAGCAGAAAATCACATGGTTTCCCATTTGATCTCTCTCCTCTTTTGTTCTTTGTTTGGAAAGACTGTGGTAATGGTTCATGTTGCTTAAATATCCCTACACTCCTAGAAGACAGATAACACTGACACTTGAGAGATTCTTGAGATAAATCTCTTATGGACACATGGTAGTTTCTACACCACATGTTTTCTCCTTCCTGCTTCTTTAGCATGCTTTTGGTGATTTGTTTGTTTGCATGAATTACTCTCAGCTTCAGAACACATCCATGTCTTTTATTTCTTATTTCCTTAATTGGGGATGTTTGTTTTTTTTTTTTCTGCTTCTGCTCTTTTTGGATTCATATTGCTTTATTAGCAACATTGCAGTCTATTTTGGGTGATTTAGAACAGAACAGATAGAAATGCATAAATATCATTCCTTGGCAAATAAGCAAGCCTAGATGTGCCTTAAACACATTTTAAAACATTTTAAACCCTTATTCACAAGCAATTTGTGTAGCTGACTACTGGGCAAACATAAATCCCTAAATCCTTCTTTTCTTTTATTCTGATCAGCATTGCTTTGTCTTTCTTCTGCTTTTCTTGTCAGCTTACTTCTGAGGGGTGGTAGGTGCCACCATGCTTTTAAAATCCTGTTATTTTGCTTGTTTAGACACCTGCATACCACAGCAAATTTTTGCCTCAGTTGCCACTTATTTTTTGACTAAAAACAGTCTTTAATTACGAACGAGACAGAAACCTTCTCTATGTTTCTGTCTTTAAAGGCACAATAGATGCCTTGGCTGGATGCTGCTGCCTCTGTGCTATCTTCTGTTTATTAGAGTCCAGCCCCTCACTAAGCTGTCAGCTGAGCAGAGGAGATGCAGAGTGACAGGCATTTCTGAGTGCACTTCATGGATGTGCCAGAGCCCCAAAGTGAGTCATGAGGTGTGACGGGCATCCACAGTTTTTCACCTATGTGTGGGACTTGAAAATCTGCAAGATGGTTTTCTTTGGGCAAAATAGCTGCTCTCCCCAGAGCTGTGGTCCAGGCGCCGCGGGTCCTGTCTTGTCAGCGCTGCAGGGAAGGAGATGCTGTTGTGGAGGCTGGAAATGGCACAGCCCAGTTAGGAGAGAGTTATGGGAAAATTTCCTTTGGCTTCTTGGTCTCTCATGTGTAACTGTCATGGCCATTGTGGCGCCTTGCGATGTGTAGTGAGCATCGCTGCATTTTGCTTGGGGAATGAGAAGGGCTGTCCTTCTCCTGCTGTCTGGATTGGCAGTAAATGTGGTCTGAGGAAGTGTGGGGAAAGGGAAAAATACAGAGTCTGAGTGGATTTTCTTTTCTATACTCTCTCCGCATAGACTCCCTTGGGGAAAAGGGAGTCAATGAACTAGCACGTCTCCTGAGGGACTGCAGCCATATTTTCAGTCAAAAAATTTTGGTTTTCAATGAAATGCATGTCAGAAATATTTTGCTTTCAGTGAAGTATGTGGCAAAATAATTTTTTTTAATTTTTATTTTTTTCCCAGTGAAAAGACAGCAATTTTGTGGGGGAATAAGTAGGCTTAGCTCTATTAGTAATACTATTTTCTGTCAAGAAGCTAATTCATCTTAATGGAAAAATTATAATCAAGCGTGGGAAAGAAGCACTTTTCTAGGCAGCGATCCTGTCACCTGTAGAGAAGAGATTTGGGATCTGGAGTGGTTTGCTTCTATTTTGAGCTTTAATGCTAATATTTTCAGGCTCCTCAAGTCAGCCTCATGCTGTGTGGGCATGCACAGCTGGAGCATTATGAAAAATAAATAAAAAGATATTTCTAATAGAATGGCCAGAGTTGGTAAAAGTGGCTTCATCTGCTCTGCTGAGAGGTTTATGAAACCAGACTCCCCCGTGGCAACAGAGAAGCACCCGTCCTTGCCATCATCTGTATGACTTCATGCCTTTCCTTTGAAATACAACCCCTTTATGTCAGCTCTATCTTTATCAATCAGGGTGGCACGATAAAGTGCGAACACTGAGATGATAAAGAGAATGTAGATTGCGGCTACCACTGATACCCGCTGGCTGATCCTGAACTGCTGTGTAGGAGCCTGTGGGAGGATGCAGGGAGGTGTCCCTGCAACAGCATAGATGGAGTATCAGATTGCACCAAGCATGAGAATAACTGTATGTACAGAATGTATCCAACCCTCAGGCACATATCCATATGTTTGGATGCTGGTGGGTGTTTTTTAAAGTTACTCTTTTAAAGATATCCACACAGGTGGCTAGCAAGCATTTGTTAGATGGCACAGCATGAATGTTGAAGCAATCTGACTGCTCGTGGGTGAGGAATAAAAGGAGAAGCAATGCTGGGTGTCCAGGATTTTCTGGATAATGGTTATTTTCTTTAAGAAAGAAAGGACTTTTTTTTTTTTCCAGTTAGCTTTGGGAGAATGTAGAGGGCTGTGCAGAGGCTGACAGCAGCCTCTTGTTTCAGAGGAAACAAAAACCCCATCAGGTTTAGATGGTAATTTAGAAAAACAAACCATGCTTTGGTGATTTGATTTTTTTTTTTTTTAAATGATATTTCATGCCTGTGTGAAAAGTAGGTTTCTTTTAGTCCTTCAAGGGAAATAATAATAATCAAAAAAAGAGAGCTCCAGGTGTATGTGGGGGAAGGCAGTGTTTCAGTTTTGAGGTGGGTTACTTTTTTTTTTTTTTATGACAGGATATGCTGAGGCCAGAATGTGCCATTGTAGAAGAACTCTGTGATGAGCCACAGGCTCACCAGAGGCAGTCCTGCACCACTTCCTGACAGGATAATGAGAGATTTCCCCTATGTCCAGCCAGCTTCTCTGGGTTTGCTTTCTTCTCTCCATATCTACTCATGGGACCATCCTCTCCAGGTGGACTGGCTTGTTGTACGGGCAGTCAGAGGACAGCAGCTGTTGCTGGGCACATTCAAAAGCAGCTGAAAGGATACTGAAGCCACTTTCAATCCATCTCTAGGCCTAAGTTTGCTCAATGCAGAGACAGCAATAAACACCCAGTCGCTGGGTCACTAACTGTAAGGGAGGTTTCCTGGGCACATATTATTTTGAGGAACCTTTTCTTCTAAAGCAGTAAAAGCAGCTACTGAACTGAAGGCAACACATCCTTAATTTCTGAACAGTTGCTGAGAATGAAAGGACTGTCAGAAAAAAACCCCAGCCTAATTAATTTTCCGCCTTTTATCCAGAAGCTCCCGAAGCCATGTAGAAAACAGAATTTCTTCAGACCACCCCACGATTTCTCCAACATGTCTCCAGCATGAGCGCTCTCATCACAACTTTTTGTGGCATCTACAAGATTTGTGCCAGCACTCACTGAGGTAAACAATCCCAAAGTAGATTTGCTGGCTCATTAGCTGTAAGTCTGTAAGGACATGAGTGACGTATGAGAGAAGTTAATTAAAAGAGCTATTGTTGCGAGGATGGAATGAATGCTGCTGGTCATACAGGCTGGGAGTAGGACTCAGGTAATATTCATATTGAGCTATAACAGGGATATATAGCTGGCTGGGCCAAGTAGCAGCAGAACCACCCATATGCTGTTGAAGCCAGGAAAACGGAACAGGATCAAGAATTTGACTCAAAATACTGGCACGGGTCCCTCACCAAGCTGACCTGTGCCAAGCACATCTGTGTATTGTGAAGGGAGGGAGAGCTGTAGACCCTAATATTTTAGTCTGAAGCTCTTTGCAAGTCGGTTTGGCCAGTACTTGCCTGTAAAGGCAGTAATTGTCTATCACAATTTGCTTCAAATATAATTGAATCTCAAGAAAGATGAGAACAGCCACACTGATATCATCTGACTGGAAAACTGACTGTGTGCAAAAAAGGTTAAAAATACAGCAAAAAACACCTGGCTTTCTGCTGAAAAGCTGTGGCACTCCATGGGAAATCTTGGCAATGACTGAGTGATGCTCTAGGTCCTTTGTCTGTCAACTCTTCAAGGCTGCTATCTGTGTCCCATGTGGACTGTGCAAGCCAAAGGTGGTGGCCCTTGGGGCAACTCTCTCTTTCCAAACTTACAACCTCAGGCTATTAAACTGTAGTCCATGTGGGTGGTCTTTAAAAATCCTTACTAAAGCCACACCTTATGCAAGCACTCACACAGACATTCACCTGCACGCCTCATGGAACGTGCACCATTTTTCCATCCTATGTTTTCGGTCACTTTGGGAATACCTTCCCTTGTGGGCTCTGGCTCATTCTATTCTTTTGCCATCTCTGAGCGATGTTTACACTGCATTGTGCTGAGAAGCCCCTTAAATCTTCACATGGCCCCTCGTGTGCGCGTGCAGACAGTCCGGCATTATCCAGCTCCGTGGTGAGGATGTTCACATCTCTTCTCATTAGCGATGTGCAATGTAAAAGGCTTGCCTTGAGTTTCTTGAAGACGGCAGTAATGAAGCTCTGAAGAAATAGTCAGGGGAACGGAGCTAATTAAAATGCAGCAGGGTGTAGAAGTAAAGGTAGCAGCAGCTCGCTATGCCATGTCTCTGGCAATCAGCAGTCCCTAGTTTACCCACACTAATTGACAGGAGACGCAGTGCTACTGAGTGTGCACACAGCCAGCGTTAATGGAGTCAGCACACGCTGCTCTTCCTGCCTGACTTGTCTCATTATCGACCTTGAACTGGCAAAGGTCAGTTGATGGTGCTGCTTTCATCAAGATGACAGGTGTCTGAAGATCTTCTCTTTGTAGTATAATAATTTGGCAGTTGTCTTATCCTGTACGTGAATTAGTGATCTGATCCTGAAGAGATGACGGATAAAAAAGACTGGCTTACTGTGGTGAGGAGCTGGGCTGTTGTATGTTTAAAAAAAAATAAAGGTACCAGAAGTCCTGGAGGAAGGAAACAAAAGTATATTGCATAATTCCCCCTGGAGAAGATAGTGCCTGAAGAAGCAAACAGGCAAATTTTCACAAGTGGAAATGCAGTCAGTCCACTGTTAAAAATCAGCAGCTTGTTTGAGCTGATGACGAGCACCAGGTGCACCGCTGGCACTCGGCAAATATCTAATAATAATAATAACAATAGCTGGGGCACCTGACACCTGCAGTAAGCCGTGAGTGACAGTGTTCTTGGGGAGATGTCTCATCTGAAGGCAACGTTGTCTCCAGGAGATGCATCATTATAACATGCTGCACCCAGGCGGCATCTCATGTGCCCTCCTTTTTTTATTCTATTACAGATGGTCTCAGCAAAGCCACTGGAGACTAACAGAAATGCTCCTGCCATCTTCCCCTTCAAATCTACAGCACCAGCATTTTTGAGCATTTTTAATGAAAACAAATACTTTGGTTTTCTGACAGATGGTCTGCAGTCTCCTGGTTAGTAGGTTGCCGAAGCCTGAGCTTGCATCTCCTTTCCTTTCCCAGCGCCACTTGTGCAAGGTGTGTGTAAAAGTGCTATGTGCTGCCATAGCATTTGGCCACTTGCTTGTGGGTAAAAACGGGGTAAATCAGGGCCTAGACCTGGGAAGAGTCTATATTCCCCAGCAGAGAAGACAGAAAAGTGCTCCTTGCTGAAGAGCTGAGGGGAAATCTTTGTGGCAGCTGACTTGTTGGCAGCACCAGACTGCATTTTTCTTGGCTGAGATAGGGAGGATGAAAGTCAGTGTGAGCCCAGATATGCACAGCAGCACCTGCAAAGGGACTCCTTCAAAGAGGTTCCTGCTCCCTCATCTCAGTGTAGCCCCACTTGATGACTCATGGGCAGCTCTCTTGCCCTGCTCAGGCCCCACTAAGGGTGCCAGTCCCCAAACTGCTGCGTTTCTTGAGGAAGATCACAGATTCATAGAAAGGCCAAGGGCAGGTCCACCTTTTACTAGACCAAGTCACTCAAATCTCCATTCAGCTGGGCCTTGAATGTGGATGGGGCATCCACAGCTTTTCGGGGCCACTGCCTCATCATCCTCACAGTAAAAATTCCTTCCTAACATCTAATCTAAACCTACTATCTTTCAGTTTGAAGCCATTCCCCCTTTTCCTATCTCTACATACGCTTGTAAATAGACTCACCTTCTTTCTTGCAGGTTTCCTTCAGGAAGATCACAATTACTTCAACCTGAGGGCTTCTCTTTTCCAGGATGAATAAACCCAATTCTCTGAGCCTTTCCTCCTAGGAAAGGTGTTCCATCCCTCTGGTCATGTTGGTGGACTCCTCTGGACTTGCTCCAACAAGTCCACACCCTCCCTGTGCTGGGGGTCCTCGAGCTGGATGCAGCCCTGCAAGTGCTGCAGGTGTAGAGGAGCAGAATCCCATCCCTTGTCCTGATGGCCATGCTGCTTTGAATGCAGCCAAGACTGTGACTGGCTTGTGGGGTTATTGCTGGTACCAGAGCCAGGGAGGGGAGAGCAAACCAAGCAGTTTTTTTTTTTACCTGCAGTTCCCCAGCATATTATTGAAATATCCTTCTCTGAAAGTGAATGCTCTTTGCTAGTATAATTACCAGAACACTTCTTCATTTATCTGTGATTATAGGAAACTGAAGTATTATCTGGGGAACAAAATACTCTGTAACTCAAAAAGGATATATAGCAGCTCTCTTTTTAAAGATGTATGAAAATAAAATGCTGGGCAATGTCTGTATGGTTGCAGTCCTGCTCCAAAGGTAGAAGACCAGGAGATTTTTACCCGGGCAAGCCCAAGGGCACCAATGAGATCATTCTTTAAACAGAAGAATATTTTTGTTATTGAGCCTTCCCAGTCTGACAGTTTTTTTTGGCTGCCTCTGTGGTGACTGTTAAGGGTATGGGATGCTGCTGGTCTCTGTCTTCCCAGTACCTGGTGCTGCAACAGCCACCAATCCCCCCATCCCACACACACACACATTCAGAGGGGCTGTTTGCACTGCCCTCAGCACTACATCCACTCTACCATGTCAGGCTGCACTCTCCTCTGGGGACACAAGAGCAAATCTCCACCTTTGTGCCAGGTTGTGAAAGCAATTGTAAATTCAATGTTAAATGAAAAAAAAAAAAGCGTTGCCTAAGTGCATACTGAGATCAATAAAATATGCAAGAATGGACTCCTGCTGTTCAGGGCTGCAGCCATCTCTAACCTAGAGCAGGGAGTCCTGGAGGAGCACACTGGGGCTGCTCTAAGTGACAGCTGATAGGAATCCTACATTAATGCAACAGGTAGGACTCATATGTTTGCACCCAGAGGTCTCATGCTCAGGTGCCAGCTATGAGGGTACTCTCAGGATGCCTCTGTCTGAAAAGGTAGTGATAAAGGAAAGAAACAGTGATAAAGAAAATTCTAGCAATTATGGTTTTGTGCCTGGGTTAAATCCTTCCAGCAATAGGTCATTTCTTGTTTTGCAGAAGAGTTTCTATCTCCTTTTTTCCTCAGCAAGGAGATAATAAATTATAGACGTGGTGAAAATAAAAGGTAGTGACCATTTTTCTTCTGCTGGGCAAAGAGAGATTCTCCCATCCAAACCAAAGACAAATGAGATGGATTCATGAATCATTTCTTCTTATAATGAAAAGCTCAGCTTATGCTGCTGAAACCAATAACAACATGGTGGGACAAGAGTTTCTCTTTTCTGCCAATAGAAAGCACTAATATGCATATGGGAAATATAACATGAAAACTATGACAAATATATTGTGTTTGACTGTTAGACCAACCTTGGTTCCTGATGTCTTCCAGGTTCTCTCTTTCATTACAAATAAAAAAGAAAAATAATAATGAAATAAAAAAAAAAGTACAGGAAAAATCATCACACAACTGTTATAGTTTCTTGTCATCATTGTTGGGAAGGATTGCCTGGGTCCCAAACCTAGATACTCTGTGAATGGAAGTTTGCATGTTCCAGAATGAAGGCACCACTAGAAATTTCTAAGGATGAAAGTATTTGATTTAAAGCAAAGGAATCTAAGAATATTTGTGGCTCACAGGAGTCTTTATGTTAAGGACATTTGTGTCAGTGATTTGAAATTTGAAGTGTTTTGTCCTTGTTCTTCCTCTGTGTGTGTATGTGCTGGAAGTCAGGACTGAGAGGCAAAGTGGCCTCTGATATGACAGCTTTCCTAAAGGGTGTCAGGAGACATGTTCTGAGAGATCTGGTGCCAGTTTGTCTAGTTTGAGGAGGGAGGAACAGGACCCACAAACACTAAGGCAATTTGTGCAAAAGGAACCAGAATTTTTGGGAGACAAAAATGGAACAGCTCTCTCACTGAAGTCAGGTATTTGGAGGATGCAGTTTGGATGGTGCTCCCATTTTCATCAGCAGTTAGGGCTTTTTGTTTTACAGCCATCTTTTAGTGCCAGCTTACACAATATCAATGAAGTGTTTTACTCTGAAAGCCTGTCACTTCTATCTCACAGCTACTGTGGTGTGGTCAGGCGTGATCTGACTCTACCATGCTATTAATGGCATTATTAACTGTTAACATCCAGGAAATTATGTTTGTCCCAGTGCACTGCCTTAGGAAGTGAATCAATCTGTCTTTAGATCCCTTCAGAAAGCCAGTTATCCCTTCTCCAGAAGTATGATTCTTTTTTCAGCCCCTTCCAATACTCTTCCCAAGAAGATCTGGAGTGCCTACTTTATTTTGCACTCATTTGGAGCAGTATGGAAGCCTGTCTGAATTTTCACACTGTCCTTCAAAGGAAGCGGCTGTGTCTTCACACTCTCTTGTTAGAAAAAAAATTCTCCTGCCTTTAAGTCACAGCTTGAAAATTCCTGTATCTTCAGAGATATCATCACTATTTCTCAATAATTAGATTCATATTATTTTTGATTCCACAACTGGAAATACCTAAGTCCTGAAAAACAATTCCTTTTCTAATCTGGAGAAATCTTAGAAGAAAATATGCTATGAGAAGGACAATGAGTATCATTCTTTTATCTTGTCTGTTTTATGTCAACTCTTCTATTAATCATCAATACAGCATAGCAGAAATGTTTACTACAGCAGAAGATTATGAATTTAGTGGAAAAAGCCTTTGTAAAATTCTATGCCTCACTTTACTCTGCGATTTTTTTATCTGATATGCACATTGTCTATCACATTGCTATGTCATAGGAAGGCCAAGGAATTTGTAAGGGAAAAAAAATAAATAAAAGGAGATTGATGAAACAACCTGCAATGCTCTTCATGGGTGCTTGTGCTGTTTGGATGTGTGCAGAGGTCCAGGAGCGTTGTCACTGGTGGCCTGGTGAGCGAGTGCTCAGCAATGAGAGGGGAAATTTACAGCAGAGCCATGATGAGGACCAGGCTGCAGCAGGGAACTTGGTCAGGAAACACCACTGGTGTTTTCCCTAAGTGGGTTGTTTTTCTGTAATCACTTACACTTCACGAGAGAGAGGGGAAATGTTGGTGTCAGAAGAGAATGGATTTGCCAGACTCAGTGCAAACCTGAATTCACAAGATGCCAACATAGCTTTGCAAATCCGAATACTTCAGGCATTCTTATCTTCAGATAACAGTTAGAAGGAGACATTCTTTTTTTCTGTTTGTCCACTGCTGCCTAAAAGCTAATTCCAAGAAAGTAATTTTAGCAATTGATTTTTTTTATCATTCTTGCACAAATGCTTTTTTGTGGTCTGGATTTTCTTCTGCACTTCACATTTTGATGTGTTTTGTTCTGTTGTATAACAGCAAAATCAAGCTAAGGAAAAGGGCAATGTTTCTTTCCTGTGTGCTGCATTTGAATAAAATTAAGGTCATGGCAGAAAAGCAGATGAGACCTAGAGAATGTATAGATCATCTGAAAATATTGGCAGAAGTCATCACTGCAAATATTTGCAGCATGAAAAGTCATAGAATGTTTTTATATGGGTGGGTTATTTGTCTTCCTGACTCTAGATTTCTGGTTCTTGTGTCTAGCCTTTTTGCTTATGTCAAAATCTTCTTTGCTTCAGATATGTATAGCAATCCATTTGGCTGATCCAAAGCCAAACGAAGTCAACAGGACTATGTATTGCCATTTATTTTCATCTGTAAAAGGCTATATTTATATCATATTCAGCAGTTTGAAATCTGATCTTCTGTATTAGTAATGCAAAAAAAGTGCTTCTGTGCCTATATCCCACTTATTCTTCAAGGAACTCTTTTAGCTGCATTAGTATTTAGGAAAAAAAAAAGGAGCTATCTGCCCTTTGGTGTAAGATATCTTTTACCAGAAGATCACTGCTACACCTCGGTGTCAAGAAAACTGCAGGCACATTTTCTGTGATAGAAGCTTACAGAAGTAAACATTAAAAGTGAACTGACTGGATTTGTTAATTAAAAGGAATGTCAGCCATTTTCTCCAACATTAGCTTGACCTAATCTTTCAGATACAAAGAGGATCACTGAGTTTGAAAATAAGACAGTTTTTGGGTTTCTCCCATTCTTCCCATGTTTGCTGCTGGAACTAAATGCAGAAGGATAGAAAGAGTGGGAGGGGAAAAGACGCCTCTGGGAAGCACTTTTTGGCAAAGTATGAAGTGCCAGGCAAATGTACTTGTAAGATTAAATCCTGGGGGATTTGCACCCCTAATCTATCTAAATTACAGAGGAATGCTCAGACTGTAAGGGAGCTCATTGTGTCTCAGCCTATGAATTTCTCATGTTCCCACTGCTACCAGTAATCACATCTGCAGACTGAAGTTTTATTATGACTACAGTTGGATCCTCAGTTCATATCTGGGCTTTGTCGTTCATTTGCAAAATAGCAGCCTGAGGCATCTTCCATGCTTTACTGTAAGATGCTTGAAATGAGTACCCTTTATTCCATTCAAGAAGGAAAACAGGCAAAGAGGAGGAGAAGAAATGGAATGAGATATTCAGTTTCTATTACCTGGTGGGAAATATTTGTAGTTAGAAGTTTGGCTCTTCCCCTATTTATCAGAAGGAGAGCTACCAGGACAGGAAGGAAGAGCTCAGTTTTGTCTATGTCCTCTGAAAATGTGTGACTGGATTAACTCCTCTTGATTATTGTTAATGCAGAAATACAGGTGCTTTCCTTTCTAACCAGTCAGACTGGCTACGGTTCCTACAGAAATAGGCATCTTCTGCCTTGTTATAAGGGAAATTAGTCACAAAACACTGTAAAAATATTACAGAGATAGCTCAAAAATTCCAAAATGACAATTTCTTTGTCGTTGTGATAGACACCACATGGCTGCTTCCTCTAACAAAACCAACACCATGGCTCAACCTTTTGGACCACGCTGGCCTAGCAAAACCAGGCACCCCCTTGCTAACGATGGTCTGACCTTACCTCTGGGGGTTTTAGCATGTGTCTGCTTAGACTTTCATTTCTTTGTGTCCATCAGGGGTTCTCTTACAGCAGCCCAGAAGAAAACAAGCTTATTTCCTGAAGTTCTTAGTGAAATCATTGAGAGCTGAAGGTAGATTTGTGCCTTCAATGTCCAATCATACAGGAGCTGCTATTTAGCACCCAGTTCTGCCACCCTGATCCCTGTGTTATCTTCCTTTGCTAAGCCTTCTCATTAATTCCTGAGAGCCTAGTCTAATATGCACTCAATGCAAGTAATGATGGCAGAGCTAACTTTAGACAGAAGAGGATTGCAAATGAAGGAGTAAGAGAGACTGGGATAGAAAAATAGAGAAGAAATTCAGTTTTGTTGTGGGCATTGGTGCAGTCTCTCTATTGCAGTAAAGAAAACCCCAGTCTCACTGTGTGTAGGCAAGACCCCAGAGATGAGCAGAGACTCTCTAGTGGGAGTGGCTGTGAGCAGAACAATGCTTCCCATGTCGTCTTTATCGTCTGTATGGGATGTTTCAAGCAGAGAAGCCAAAGCAAACACATTTTGCTGGTGTTGCTTCAGTGCCCAGGTGAAGGGTAACCCAGATATTCCAGGCAGATCAGACGTGTGTGGGGCCGAAGTTTGAGCTCTTTGTCTCCTGCTTGCCCAAGCTCCCTGGGCTGCTGAAGGCATATTGTCTCTGATCTGTCAGGATCCTTGCTGAAAGTTGTTTCTCCTTCTGCTGCTGAAGCACCACCACACAGAGGGAATCATCAAGACATGTCCTGAGGCGAGTGAGATATTGCTGGGGAAGGCCTTGGATTTCAACCTCATTCCTGTGTTATGAATGCAACTTATTTTCTGCAGGAGATTTTGGAAAGTAGATCAGGCTGTTCTTTAAAAAGAGCTATTACAAGGCTAAAATAATTCCAGCAAAGAAGATTGTAACATCACTCAGTGGAAAGGAACCTTACCAGACTCTCAATTACAGCCTGCAGCTTCACTAAAAGCAATGGAGCAGTGTAGGCATAAGAAATGAACAGTGCTGTCCATTTAACTTCTGAGGCTGGCAGGAGCTGAGGCAAAGATTTACAGTTGTTGATATAAAGTGTCAAAGATTTGGATTAGACCCCTTGCTTTTTTTTTTTTTTTTTTTTTTTCCATTGGGATGCTCAGGAAGCTGGTCATGACTTTCTTATGCTCAGTGATATTTTACCCAAAAAAGACCAAAGATCCAGCCAGTGTCAGAGCAGCTGTGAGCTTCATGGAGAAAGGCAGAAATTCTGCCCCCTTATCTTAACCTTTATCCATTTGGGGACTTTCCTCTTTGAAGAGGAATATCTTGCTATTCCACTTGCTATATGCTGATAAAGCTATGAATTGACTTGTTTGCTCTGAATTTTCAACAGTTCTGTTCTTTTAAAGATCACCTTTCTTCTTTCCCTTCTGTTCCTGCTTCCCCCAAAGTCCCCTAGCCATGATGAAATAGCACTGGGCATGACCCAGGGAGAAAGGAGAGGTGTTGAAGTGTGTGTGCTTCGTGGCTTTCTTGTTCTTTCATTTGGCATTGAACTATCCATGCAAGAAGGGAATTAAAATTATGTGAACTTTTTTTTTCCCCCTCCTCAAAGTTTCCCTTCCTGAACTCCACATAAAAACTTTTGGTTTTTGCTCAAATAATCTCCCTGAGGACAAAGCCTGTGGGCTGTGTGAGACCAAGCATTGCAGAACTGCAGCATGCGTTGAAAATCATCCTAGCACACACTTGGGGGCAGTTGTGTTTTTCTGTGATTCAGTCAAGCAGCTCTCTAAGCTACAAATCCTTATCTTTGATTCTAATGGCCAGCAAGGTGGCTAAAGTGACAGTCTGGGTGATAGTCACCTCTTGTGTCCCCCTGTGGAAGCTGGATAGTTACCATCCCTGTGCACCTGCAAGAACAACCGCCTATGCTTTTTTCCCTGTGATGTTCATGAGCTGCTGTCAGATGGAGGGAAACAAGTTCATTGTGAAAGCAAAATGTGCAAACAGTTTGAGTGTGGTGAAAGTGTTTATGATTTTGTACAAGCTGAAAACAATATCAGCCCGTGACTTCGAACAAATTCTAGTACAGAGAATGTATGTTTGCTAATAGCATAAACTGAAAGCCATCAAAGAAAAACAATAAACAAAGGAGAAAAAGAAACTCTGAAGAGGCAAAGAGAGCAAAATTTGGCTCATTGTACTCCACAAGCCCCACTCTTACTGCCAATAACCTTGCTGCCTTGGCAGGGCAATGCTGGGAGCTGCTGTCTGACAGGGTACCCCTGGCTGCCCCCTCTTCCTGGGCATGGTGGCAACCTGCTGGGTGCTGTGCTCTGCCCTCCTCAGTGGTGACATGGAAGGAAACTTTACAGAGAGAGTCTGGCTTTAGGCAAGAGCTGATCCAGGCTGCCTGCTTGCCTGCCACCACATCAGCTGGTGCTTTGTGCGGAGAAGAGCCACCCCGGGTGTGGTAGGAAACATCCTGCAGGCTGTTTCTATGTTAAATCACACCTCCTCCTACTTTTTTGAATTCAGCAGAGGGGCAGGGGTTATAAACTAGCAAAAAGCATTGGCCCCTTGTGTCTGTGCCTAGTCTGCTCAAGTTAATTCGTTTTTTGGCTCATTACATTTTCTGCCCCATTGCTAATTGCCTCTTGGGCTCTACTCATTGCCAGGGTTTTCTGACCATCAAAACATTACTAAACAAATGAACTAAATAAAATAAGCCTTCTTTAAGAGCCTTCTCCCAGCCCTCCCCTTGTGTTAATATTCCAACGGTGCCCAACAGGTAGGCGTCTGCACTCATGTTATCTGTATTAATTAGACTGTAATACCCTTGGCACAAGACAAGGACAGGGAGGCAAGAGAGTCTCTCCTGCAGCTCTCTGATAATTTATACCAACTGAAAGCCTGCTGCAATGTCTTTCTCTAGTGCCACATGTACCAATAGTGATGCATAAATAAGATTAATTTCTATTAGGTGTTTTCCCTTCCTTCCAACTAATTAGCCCCTTCTCTGTAATATCTGAGCCCTTCACAATATTTAATGAGCATTTTGCAGAAAATTCCTGGGGCAGAAGTACTTTTATCCCCAGACAGATCGGCTGGGTCGCCCATGGCCTTAGAAGTTTCTGATAGAGTGAAACATGAACTTCAGCTTTCCCAAGGTCTAGATTAGCACTCAAACCACTGAACTCTTCTGCCTAGCAACTACATCTAGTAGTTGTTTACTGCTAAGTGACTTTTCAGCTGTCAGGTTTTATACCTGAAGGATTTGAGCATGTTCAGCATAAGATACAAGCATGCAATCTGTCCTTTGTATTGGGTTTCCCATCTTTGCCACATCAGCATTTCTTAAAATCAGAGGGAACAGGAGGGTAAACACGGCTGACTCGAGGGATAAGCTTGCCATGTTTTTCATTATGGCTGATTATTAATATAATCAGTTTAGCAGCAAAAGTACTACAGTGAATTACTTAACCTTGGGCCTTGCTTGACCAGGCTCTGAAGGCTCTTCATCCCACGCTCACGTTGTTGTAACAGCGGGGCAGGTTTCATTATGCAGCCAGTAATACTGTGGTAACAAATGAAGCATCAAAAGTGGGTTTGTTCATTACTGCCTGAATCCATGTTGTCTGCCAAGGGCTTCATCCTACACTGATAGGCATCTTCTCTTAGCAAGATAGCTTAGCAACAGGGATTGTCCTCGCTGCTCACCTCTCTCCCCTTCTCACAATCACCCTGGTGGCCTGTCTCCTGCAGCCCCTGCAGAGCTGTATCCCTCTCCCTCAGCAGCAGGAGCAGCTGGTAGCTTCAGGCATCCCTTTGGCAACACCCATCTTTTTCCTCTTGCAGTGCAAGGGAGAAGGTGGCACCTACACCCTGCATCACACTTTTTGAAGCACCTGCTGCTGCCCGTCCGGGGTGGGAGCGAGGGATGGTCCTGGGGCTCTGTTGTCCCAAAAGCTGAGGATGGGTGGGCAGCCTTCTGTGGGAGAGCAGCTCACCAGAGACGAGGTGCACAGGAGCCCTGAGGCTCTGCACGGGAGGCCCAAGGTTTAGCCTCCAATGTGGGTTTCTTCAGAGCAGGGCTTTGTGTCCCCGCTGTACTGTTAACATCGTGTTTTGAGCCACTTCGGGAACTTGCACAGTTGCCAAGGTCTTTGCTTTACCACATTCTTTTGGTTAATAGAAATATTTAGCTGAAGCATGAAGGCATTGTATTTCCAAAAGGAAAACACACAGAAAAAGGTCCGATCTTTTTTTTTTTTTTTTTCTTTGGGCCTGATTGTCTCTGCTTGTTTATGGCTGCCACTAATTTGCTCGTTTGCTTGCTGGAAAATAGCTAATTAAAACCCACTTCAGCTAACAAGCTGACTGGGACCATGCAAATGTCACTCTCTGCTGTCTGCTATTTTCGTTTATACTTTACATTATTAGTGTTGTTTTTCCTCCCTCCATAGTAATAAACGCGAGGATAGATTTAGTACCCTCTTCACAGGTGTGTGCTTGTACATCAGCACATCATCCCGAGAAAAGTGCTGCTGTTTTACTGCACTTCAGTACTTTGAGTGTTATTACCCCTGACAGTTAATGGTTTCAGACTACACTGCTTGTTAGCACTAGATTCTGAACAGCTTCATCTATCTTTTTGTTTTTACACTGACTGGTCACATTAAGTATATGTGTCTGAGCTATTAGTCCCGTCTGTTCATTGCATGCATTTCATTTGCTGCGTTTTTTCGCTAAAATTAGTATGTATTGTCATCCATATACTTCAACACATCGACTTTTGTTATAATTATGCTGTCATCATTTTGCTTCCACACACTTGCTAATTTATTGTAGCTAAATTAGACCTAATATTAGCAATTTTGCAGCTGTTCCCATAGACCACGCTCAGCCATATATTTGTACATTGTTTGGTAATTGGATTTGAGGGCTCAGGAACGGACGATGGCACTTTTTAGAAACAAGGGAAGGATTTGAGGAAATGGGAGAAAAATAAAAAATACAAGCCCCAGAAGAGGCTTCAGGGGTAAATTTCCAGAGCCTAGCTTGAAAGGTTTTCACAAGGCCAAACAAATCAGAGAGTTAGTGTACCAGATCACAAAGTGTCCAAATGGCACATTGCATTCAGGCAGGGGATTAGTCATTCCCCCCCAAACATGCTTTCTATTTTAACGAAGGCTGGATCAAGAAGAATCCCTGGGGACTTATGTAGGGTCTTGGGAAAAAAACGTTTTTTACTGCAGTACATTAGAAATGTCCAGGAAAGGTTCTCTACATCAGAGTAGGCTGCTCTCAGATGATTTCTTTTATCTGAACCATGGGCAAAGAAGAAGAAAGAAAAATGTTTTTGTTTCGGCATGTGAGCTCTCCATCACCGAGTTTTGATGCCCACCTTTTGTTAGTTATCCAGGCCCATGTCAGATGTCAATACAAACAGAGAATAAAAGGGAAAATTGGAAAAAACAAAACCACCACCAACAAAAATGGGTGCAAATGAGGAAAGCAGAATAGAGCTGTTCTCTTATCCTTTCTGAGCATGAGTTATTTTATTGCCAAGGGGGGTACAACTCTGGCAAAAGAAGTTATGAGCGCCCAGCATTGAATCTTACATCGTCTTTTTGTGTTTCTGACATGATAGAAAACAAAACTGTGAGGGAGATTGTTCAGAATGGGGCTATAGAATCACTCGAATTCCCAATCCGGCAGAAGATGTACATGGGACTTAATCACTGAAGAGCATACCCTAAACCAAAATGGAACTAAATCCTGTCTGCTCATGATTCATCCACCTGCTTAATAAGAATATTATAACAAGATGCAGTGCTGCTGGCAGATGCACAGGCAAGTTTAAAAATCAGACAGTGAAATTAACAACAAAAAAGAGAAGGGTATTTGATCAGCTCTCATCTATAACACAGAGTTCTTTCCAACTCACTACAAGCTGTTGTAGCAGGCTGCATTCTGCTCTGCTTCTCCCTTGGCCAGAGCTTAATTTCTCTTTGGAGAAGAATAGAGCAAAGTGACCTGCCAAAAAGTAAGACAGAATAGGCCAAGTCATGTAGGAATCCAGGCCCTACAAATGTCTTGTGCAGGAAAGGAAAGTGAAGGCAAAAAGCCAGGTCATTTAACACATTTTTAAATGATTTAAACTCATGCAAAATATTTAAAATAACCAACCCAATTTAAAACAACTCACCCCCTCCAAAAGCCAAATCTTTAATAACCAAATGATTGCCAGATTATGTTTTCTTGTACTGACAAAGCCTTCATTATGCTTTCTTTTTTTCCCAAATGCCAGGAGAATATATAGATAGGGTCTTGCAGAAGCCTGCACAGTTAATGGATGCAGCGATGGGGAAGCTGGTCACTCAGCAGCTGCTTCCAGTAGATGCTGTGACCACGATCAGCATATCCTGTGGGGGAACAGGGAAGTATCTTCTTTAAACATTTGCTCTGCTTTGACTTATCTTGGGGTTAATTTTTATTTTTTTTTTTATTTCATGGCAAACTCTCCTCTAGCCGGCCACCTCTTAGACTCCTTGATGTAGACACCCCACTAAGTCAACCTGTTGTTTGTGCTTGTTGTCAGCACATGTTGCAGGTCTCTGGTTTTGGGGTTGTTTCTCACTGTCCTTTATTTTCACTCTGTGTGAGATTTTCTCTCAAGTGGAGGTAGACAATTGTGGTGATTCTCAGTTATGATGAATTTTGCTGAGCAGAGTATAAATATGCATGCAAAGAGCACTTGCAGCAGCAAATGGATATAATATAATATATTATATCATATCATACATTTCAAGGCGAGCATAAAAAGAGGGGGCTTGCATGTACTCTTTTTATTTTTACTACTTTACTGTACCACGTATTCTATCAAGCTGCTAAAGACCTACTAAAAGGGTACAAAATGAAGCCATTAGCAGAAACTTGTTTAAGATCTCCACACACATATGTGCTCTTCAGGTAGCTGGCTGGGCAGTGCTGTGAGGCTCTTACTTGGACGCTGGAGCAATAAATGTCATGTCAGGGGCCAACTGTCTGTAATCACAGTTAGCAGGTTGAACAGACTTGTGAAAATATTTTCTTTATGTGAAGGGAGACGCTGCACACTTTGCCACAGCAGAAGTTGCTAAACCTAATGTAATATGACAAGTCCTTTGGCAGCAAAAGCCACATTTAATAGACATGCTGCCTGTGAAATGGGAAAGAAACAAAAGCAGTTTTTATGCAGAAAAGTCACCTCCTCTGTTTCACAATTATCTTTCACCTTGTCCTGCTACCACTCCTTTTTGTTTTTTTCTGGGTGACATTGCATCATGGTCATAGCCATGCATCATGGTCTCCTTCCACATCACCCCAGCCATCTTCTCCTTCAGGTGCCCCGGGACCTTGCCTTTCCCATCCACAGCCCAGCTAGCAATGCCCACCTTGCATTTAGAAACCCAGCTCAGGAGGGGAGGAACCCTGGGCATGGAGGGGGATCTGGAACATCCCAGCAGCTTCTTAGGGCTGCAGCAGAAAGGAACCCCTGTCACCCCACAAAGCACCATGAGCAGGCTACATGTCCTACATGCCACTGTCAGTGACAGACTCACATTGCAAAGTGTCTGCAGCACTTCATGCAGCTGGTGGTGAGATTCAAGAAGCTTTAGGGCATTGCTGTGAGGTAGTCAGGAGTCTGTATCTTCTTGCTTCTCCAGTGGCATCAAGCTAAAGGTGAACCAATGCTGCTTGTCTTGTGCAAACAAGAGTGTGTGCATATGCACCCTCTGATGCTTTCCAGAGTCACTCTCCATCGCCCTGCCTGCTGGAATGCCGCTGGAGTTGGACCCCGCTGTGCGCAGACGTGTGAGAGTGTTTTGCACTCACTTTGCACTGATGTAAATGATTACATGAGGTGTGAGGCAGTGGAGAATGAGGCTCCCAAGGGCTTCTTACAAGATGGCAAATAATTAATGATAGTGTGCAATACAAATGCAATAGCAGGAACAGTGAAATTAAGACTTTTTCTTGCCAGGCATTTGTCTGTCACTTGAGTAACAAACCATCAGCATAAAAAGGATATTCCCATGCAAAAGCTTCCAGCATCACCCAGGGTAATTTTGCATTGGCTTTCCACAGAATCCAAAGTCAATCTTTTCAGCCAGCACATTTTCAGTACTGAGACATGTTCAAGGAAAGGATAAAAGGAGCTGAACAAGAAAACGGGGTTCTGAGATTTCCCCTTCCTAAGAATTATTGGCAAGCCTCATGACAATTGGCAGCAATGCTTGAGGGCCTACTGGGAAGTACAGTGCTGGTCCACTTGTCATCCACATGGGTTTTTTTCCTCTTCAGGACTTCTCTTCCCCTGACCAAGATACTTTTTCAGCTCAAAGTGGGCAGATACAGCAGCTCACAGTAATTTTCTGACCTTTTTCCATTGAATGACCAAGGTTGAAATCTTAAAGAAAAACAACAAGAAAGCTATGTATAAGTGAAACATTTTAAAGTCACTGCTCCCTTTCACAATTCTTTTCAGCACTTTGGCTTCTTAGTAAGATGATGCCATTAGGAGAATAGGAACAAAGCATGTGTGGGGGCCTATAAATGGAAGTAAGTCAAGAAATACTCTGCAGCAGGATGCCAGGCCCACATTTCTTATTCTTTACTCATTCCCCAGCACACTGATCCACACAAATGGATGTAGTGGTAGTGATTGGAAAAGCAAGCCTAGCATCCATTGAGCTGTAGATCCTTTCCAAGTTGCCCTGAATGTGACAGATAGACAAGCTGATTTAGTGGTGAGGGTGTATATGCTGCATTTCTTTAAAGCTGCAGCATGGAAAAGCAAAGAACCAGTTAGAAGAGACTCCAGGCATGAACATTATAGATGAGAAAATGAACAGATTTGTACTTGAGGTAATAGTGTTTCACTTAAGAGAGTGATTTAAGCATACTAAGAAATAAAATTGCAAGAGACGTACATGTTCCCTAGGGTTTTACCAGAGGTCAGCCTCTGCTTTCCTTCTAGAATCTAGAATTTGCTTTCTCTTTTACAATCAGTCTACCTTTCTGGCTTCTGCTTTTCTCTCCAAGAGTTCATCAGACTTTCAGGTTAATTTGATGTAGGATCACAGCACATCGGTCCCCCACAGCCCTGCACCTATGCCAACATCTACAGAGTTCATTTGAATGCTAGTGGTCTATGGGGTCTGAGACTGGCACAGGGCAAGGTGGGTGTCAAGGTCTCCCCAATGCAAGCTGAAGCCAGGAAATGCTAGAAGAAATAAGTGACTTTGAGATGATTCATATTTAAATCACATGAGCTTGCTTCAAAGCATTATTTTCACCATCACGGCCTCTTAAAGCAGCATTTGAGCCTGTTTGTTGTCTTAGCCACAGCTGCCTGTTGGAAATGCCATTTTCCAAGTCACTTTGAAAGTACATATAGATTTACAGCCTGTGCTGCAGAGGAAGTATTTTTTTGCTAACCCTGCTTTCCTTCTTAAACCTCATGTGGACCCTGAACATATTTCATGTGTTACACTGGCTAAACCAGTAGCACTAATGTTGCCATCCTATATTTTAGAGAGCTGCAACCATACTGTTTTTACCAGAGGAGTGACACTTGTTTTGGATATAAATTCAGTACATAAATGTATAACAAATTGTTTAGTGATATTAGGGCAGTAACTTTTTTTTTTTTATGTGAACAAACTACCCAAATGACTGAACCAGTGTAGTTAATTAGAATCGATCTCACTTTTTAGCACCAGGAAGTGCATAATGGAAGATAAGATTGATTGTAACATTGGATCACTTCATTTAAAGACTGCTAATAGGCTAAAATGACAGAACCAATCTAAAATTATAATTTCAGAATCAATATAATTTTTATAACGTTGTCAAATCTAAAAAATTAATCTAAATTTATGCTGTGAAAGTAGCAAATCCTTCCTAACTATTATAATGAAATGAACCAACATTTTATTATATTACTTCTTTAAATAGAAAAAAGGCTTCTTTATTGGCATAGCACTGCAGTAAGCTAGATAACCAGTCTTTCAGTTTGGGAGGTATCTTCTCATTTCCTGCTTAGGGCAAGAGTAGAAATGAATTTTAACCTTACCTCTTTCCATCGTAGACCCATTTTCTCACTTTATTAAACCACCACAAAAATGTGAATGCAGGCTTTTTTCAGAGGAAGAGATCAGGATGGGGACAAGAGTAGCACTTCATGAGGGAATTCAAGATTTCTAACAAAGCTGGTGGAAGCCTGTGCCTATTAGTTCACTCTTCTCTCCCTACACTCTCAGAAGAAATGTAGACTCAACTGCTCCAGAAGAAAGAAAGAAAATGAGTTGGTGGCTTGAAGAAAAAAAATTTTATTTACATACAGATGTATTCTGTGTGTAAGGCCTCATAGAAAAACACAATGCCAATTTTGATGAAACCAAGGATTTCGGTGTGTTCTGCCCCTGCAGAAGCCAAAAAAAGCTGCTACATGGCTTCAGAACACATTGATGTTTCTTTGGCTGTCAGGTGTTCAGGTTGATATATTTTTTTCTCCCAGTAATACGTTTTCTGCAGAACTTGCAATGACTCATTTACTGTAGGTTCTTAACTGCTTTTGTGCTCTGAGCCATAATGGTGTTGAGTGGGCAGAAGTGGTCCCCAGGTGCTTCCAGGTGCAGCGCTCACCCACGGCTGTGGATCATTCCTTTCACTTGACTTCCTCTGCAGCAGCAGATGTCTCAGGAGCTTTAGCAGCCACATGATAAAGCAGCTCTGGCCACCACAGATGAGGGCTGTTTGTACCTTTGAGCCCCTCCTGGAGCTTCTTATGTTCTTCCTATGGGGAGTGGGAAGTACTACTTGGGAATACGAGAGCTGCTGCCCTCCAATAACTGTGACTAATGAGTCTAATAACACTCAGGGTGTGTTCATCACTGTGTTTTATTTCTGTTTCTTTTTTGACTGATGTCGATGTGGTTGGCAATAGCTTTATATTCAACTCTTTGCACTGTGCTGTCCTAGGATGAGGCTGTTCTTTACAGCAGTGATATCCCTATAGAACCTTCTTCCTGCTCCAAGGCCAAGCTAAGACAGTGTTTCCTTCTGAAAGCACAAATGTGGTTGAACTTCTCCCAGCACTGGCTGTCTTCACTTGACTCCACAGGTGTGAGGGCCGTGGTCTCACTGAAATCAGGGGAGCCTTGGCATAGATGCCAATCAGGCCAGGACTGTGATTTGACAGCTCTGCCTTTAGCAGAGGGAATGAAGATGTTCCAGAGAAGTGGGTTGGAACACCACCGTCCCTATTTCTCCAAAGAAGCTGAAGAAACCCCTTTCTGCAAAAAGGTACTGGAAAAGCCTGGAAAAGTAGGGCAGGACATCCTTGCAGACAAGGCATTTCCCTTGCTTCTGTGCATGAAAGCAGAGGCGACGTGCAGGCAAACCCCACTCTGAAATCATTTTTAGCGAAAGGAGGTGAGGCTGTGTGTCGGAGTGGGACCTGCACACAGGAGCTGACCCTGGGATGGCAGCAATTATTGCAGGAAAGAGCAAGAGAACACATGTATGGAGACCCCAAAGAGCACTTTGGAGAGGCTTTGTGTTTCTTCAAGGTTTAATGTATTATAATCTGATTCGGCACAAGCCAGTCTGGGAATAAAAGAGAAATGCAGAAAGACTAATGATTTGAGGTGGAGGGGGAAGTGGAAAGAAAACAGTACTTTTAAGTGCATTTTTCCCCTTTTATACAAGATCTGACTGGGGCCAGGCAGAGAGAGCAAAAAGCTTCTGTGAGTTAACACAAAAGTGGAACAGTACTTTAAAGAGACTTTATTTGCTCCTTAGAGTCTTCTTTTGATTTTTAATATCTCTGAGACTTGTCAGGGAGAAAATAGAAAAAGACATTAGATTCTAGGTCTTGAGCAAAGCTCAGGGACTTGAGACTTCCACAAAATGAAAGAAATTACATCCTGGAAAAGTTAATGACCTTACCCTAAGTGCTGCGCTACATCAAACAGAAGCAAGCTGGTCCATCCGCTGTGGAATTCTCTTGCACTGGCTGGAGAAGTGCTTTAGGCTGATCTCATCATTCCCCAAATTTCCAGATGAACAGTTTTGGCTGGATTGAGAAGGATAGGGAGTTGGGGAGAAGCCTGGCACCATACCAGAGCTGCTGCCTCCATTAACTCCAGCAGGCAGGAGCTGTCCCAGTGGTAAGAACACACAGATTACATTGGCTTTCCCAAACCCGCTTTCATACTGCCTGCTTGGGGCCACACTCTGCATTCACCAGTCTCTGTGTCCAAACTCTGTTAGGGAAAGACGAAAGTCCTGAAGCTGCTTAAGCTTGTGAGCCAAGAAAACATGCTTGGTTTTCACTCAAGGTCAACTCGATTCTGTTATTTGAGCCTGTTTTAGCTCACAAAGAAATAATTTCAGTTTCATTGAGTATCTGTCTGCTTTCTGAAGAGTTTCATACATTTTATACATTGTGCCTGCCTGCCTATCATTTCAACCAGAAGAAAATAATGATAACAGTAAAGATACCATAAAAAATAGAGCCTGAGGTAAATTTTGCCAAAAGCCAATTCAAGATTTGAAAAACAGTTGCATTTTTCAGGCCAACTCGAAGCTTATCAAATTGAGCTTCTGGAGATTCCAAAAGAGCATAGAGATGGAAGTGACAATGAAACATCCAGCAGATGCAGCCAGAGAGATGGCAGCTAGCTGGGACTGTCTTCTGGGAGAGCATCAAGGTCTGCAGGAAGCCCAGAGAGCTCAGTGGCTGCAAGGGACATAAAGAAAATGTCTGGCTCTTTGTGAAGTGGGTCCCTGACATGGAGGGATCTATCAGTCTTGGTTAGCACCACACGTTTGTTTGAAAGAAGCCAGTGACCACTGCAGAGTATTTAAAGGGTCTCTATTTTCTGAACCAAGTGGAGTTTTCCAGTGATGTCTTCATGAAGAATAAGTTGCACTGCTCCAGCCTAGGGACTGCAAAAATGTTGGCATAGGCCTTGATTTGATTCAGGCATGGGAAAACTTGGGTTTTCATAGTCATGCATGGAATTCACTTGTGATAAAACATAAAAGCAGCTTGCATTTTTAGGTTAAAAGTCACTAGAGCAAGTTGTGAATTTGCCCATATTTACTGCCTGATTTAGGATAAGGAAGTGACTGCCATGAAAGGAATGCACAGGGAATAAGTTGGGAGGGTTAGATATTTTTAAGCCGATGGCTTCTACTGAGTTTAAGGCCTATGGCCATGACTTAATCCACAGGACTGCCACCATTTGTCCCAGCAAGGACTCCCACACATATCCTGTTTTCCACATTTCTGCAAGAACATCTGTTTGCGGTTCCTCCAAAAGATTTTGAAAATACAAAAGTCACTCATGATGGGACTTTCCATCATGACCTAAAACCTGAGATTGTCCATTCCAGGAGAAGATTGAGTGGCTTTGACCACCCAGAGAACTTTGATGCATCTGCTTAAACTCGCCTTTCTGAAGATAGAAACTGATGTAAAGATGAGGGAGGAATGACTCTTTGCTAACAGTGAAAGAAAAGTAAGGACTTTTGAGATATCGAGATAAATAGATCATCTTCTCCAGCAGGTCCACTAGAGGGAAAAAGATGATGGTCTTCTCCAGCCCACCCAAACTGCTACTAGAGAGATTTGGACTTCTTCTCATCCACTACTGCTCACTAACAGATGTGTACTTTAAGAACACCAAGAAATTAAATCAAAGTTTAAACTGCTCATTGTTATTAATTTTTTGCCTGAACAAATGTCTGTGTTTTCCTTTAAAATATGAGTATATATGCACTGGAAGAAGAAAGCAGGTTTTTCAGCTGTTGTCAAAAGACAGCAGCAGTCTTCCTCCTTCTTTGTGCCGGTGCATCAACTCTAGCTAGGAATGATCCAAGGTTAAAAAAGCATCATAATTCCAAAGTTGTTATAGTGTACAGATGATGTAACCAACACTTCCCTGTTGCATCTGTGGGAGAAAAGGGTTTTCTCTCTAGACCCCCCACTTCAGAGAAAAAATCCCACACACTTCAAGCTCCTCATTCAGTGAGGAGTCCTCAAGCACTGGACCCTCCAGTCTGACTGCCAGGCTGAACAATACCGGCAAGGTAAGAGCTGGCTTCCAGCCCATGCATCTGAATCAGGGGTTCTTAACATCTGCTCTACAGCTGTCCTCTGATGCAAGAGAAGTGGTTTCAGGATGCTAGGAAGCCCCTGAACAAGCAAGAGTTCTCATGGCCAGAAGTTTTCTCTTGCATAGCATTTAATTTGTGGGGAAAAAATACTTTTAAGAACCCAAACCTCCTGCATGTGTGTTTGTTTCATTTTCAACTTCTTATCCAAACTAGAAAAAGAGCTTCTTTCGCCCTGAATAATAGCTTGGGGTGTTCACTAGAACTAGTGATGTAAGTCTCACTCTTACAGGTTGGAAATATGTGTCTGAAGCACCAAATGTCTGGTTATTCTCAAGCAGATATTCCCCCTCCTTTTCTGTGTATCCTAGATAACAGTTCTCCAGTTCTGAATATTTTGAAATGGTAGGAGAGTCTCTAGTTGTCACACATGAAAGCTTTTACAAGGTGCAGGTCCTGCTGCAGAAGAAGAACCCCATCTTCTTTTCTTTCTGGCTTTTTTTTTTTTTTTTTTTAAATCTCAACATTTTTTTTTTTTTGGGATGGCTAAGCTGTTCTCCCACAGCTCTTGTTTTTATAGTTTGAAATCTATTTGTAATCCTCCAAGAGATAACTTGTTTCCTGAGGGCGTTCGTTAACCTAAGAACACAAAAAGTGTCTGGGCATGAAGGTCAAGTATAAAGTACATTCCCTCTGGAAGAGAGACATATTTTTAATAGTACCAGTGACTAGTAGAGACCTTCACTGGCACAGATGACTTTCCTAAATCTTGAAATTGTCTGTCAAAGCCTAAGCACCTAGCAGGAAGATATACTGTAGTCAATCTGATGTGAGCATAATAATGCAAAAAGTCTGTTCTGTAACACCCAGAAGATGTGATCAGAGATCTCTGCACCCCCCAGCCTTGCCTCTGGGGAGGTGAGATCTGTCTGCGTGCACACCTGGCAGGAGAGGGCAGGGGTGCTCTGCTGATGCCCTGCACTGATGATCTGTGCACGTGGGGGGTACCTGAGGCTGTGGGGCCAGGTCTGCACAGCCTCCCGTGCATCAGCTGGGCTCTGTGCTGGTTTGCACATGAGGAGCAGCACAGCAGCTGTACTCTACAGCACTAGGTGACCAAACACACACACCTTAAAATCTACACGATGATGTAAATGCATGGTATATGCTGCACAGGAAGACCTTGAACTATTATTTTTCCTCTCTGTGCTTTCTCCTCTGAATGCCACCCCAAGGAGCTTTTTTATCTGGATCATAAGGAAATGGAAGTGGAAAATAAAACCAGAAGGATGTTCCTGGGTAGGTAAGATGATAGCTTTGTCCTCTCATCATACTCATAAATGTGTCCTGGAAAGAGTTAAGCTACCCTAAAAATACTGCCAGGGAGGGGGACTTGTGGAATCCAAATGCTGTTTAAGAATGCAGGGGATAATTAGGGCAGTTGGTTTTTAATTACCACTGAAGTCAGTCCTTGCAAGAACCACTAGCCATAGCCAGGTTAATGGTCAGCCCTCTATGCTGAGTCAGCAAAATGCTTCTGCTGGCTTTCACCAGGGGCTCCCATCGGCTGAGGGCAGCTCTTTTTGTTGGATGTGCCCAACTTCACTCTGAAGCCAGGATGATGAAAAGAGAAAAGCAATCTGCAGCTTTAATCAAGCTTGCAGGAACACACCTTTCGGATTTTGTGAGACGAGGTATTTGTTACCTCCTGTCCTCTGGCATGGTAGCAGTTTAATGAAAGGCTGCATATTTTTCTGTTAGCAGCTCAACCACTTAATTCTTAAGTTCCTTCAGAGCTCTCAGATGTATGCCATCTGGTCATGGTGACTTGTTGCTCTTTAATTTGTGAATTTGTTCCAGCACTTCCAGTTTTGACACCTCAATCTCTGACAGAGTCTCATCTTCATTACTTGAAAAGAATAGCTCAGAGGGCTGTCTCTCTCTCTCTCTCTCCCTCTCTCTCATGCATGCATCGTCTTGTAGCTTCAATTTCATTAATACAATTTCAACTTACAGCAGAATTTATAGCTTTCCCTAACAGGCCATCTCTCCACCTCCTAACCATACTGCAGTATTTTATTGTGCTATATTTTTATTAAACAAAAGCATCGCTGAAATCTACACAGAACCCATGCACTCAGGTAACCAGTTTTTTAAAAAGGCCTGAAAGTGAGCTCAAAGAAATACCTATCAAATATCAATATGCACCAAAGATGTGGATGTGAAAGATGTGAAAACATGGAATGAAACAACCTTTTTAAACACATCTAGGATGCATCTTCATGGCCCAACGCTATTTATTTATGTATCATAAATAATATCTATTATTTACGGTCTATTTGCATTTCAGGTTTTCAGGGAAGTCGAGTCCCCATCGTAACAGGCACTCAACAAGCACATGGTTAGAGGCAGTTCCTCTTCTGAGGAATTTACAAATAGGGAAGACAAATGGCTAAGAACAGACAGCATACAAAGGAGTTGTCAAAGATGGATGTCTTTGTATTTACATAGTTAATGAATTTTCCTTTCATACACTGTGTCCTTCACCTTCCCTCCCCAGTATTTCTCCAGGCACATATCCCCACCTAGCATCACCAGGATTTCCTAATATGTTTTGTTTCCATCCTTTCCCACCTGCAGGAAGATATGACAGTAAAAACCTTGGTTATGTAGCAAGTCAGCCCATGCCAGCCACTTTTTTCCTCTTCCTGGGAGACTGAAGTGGTTTTCTAGAGGTGTCTGTGCTTGTGGGGTTCAGGGCAGGAGGAACACCTGGCTCGCCACCTTTGCTTTCACCCCCAAAGCACAGGCTGCACAGCACCTGCATTGCCCTGGCAGCAGAGGCCACTGCTGGAAAAACTCCTTTGCCTTCAGACCATGGAGCAGCCCTGGCTTCTCCACCACCCCCGTCCATACTTCCAAAATGCAGGGAACTTTTCAGCAGTGCCATCTGCAAACTTTGGAAATAGGCTGTCTGGAAGAAGGGATTATGGATGGGCATGGAAAGGGCAGAAACTCCAAACTTCTCTTCACCACTTTATGAAACCCAGGAGATGACAGAAAGCACGCTCCCCTTCTGACAAAATCAGAGGGTCTCTAGTGACATTTATGTCACTGGAAAGGCATATAATACGTACACAGTGGTTTAATTTTATCTTAATGAAACAATATACATATAAAACTATCCATTAAATATAAAACAGTGAAGTAATTTGCAAATTTTCCTACAGCATAATAAATTAAGCATGGAGAGCACTAAGGAATGCAATTTGCAGTCATTTATAATGCAGTGTTTTATGTTAATAATTCAAAATCACATGCTATTTGGAGACACTTCTAATTAATGTATTTATGAAATTGTGAACTGTGACTGTTTTGGTTCCATTTAGCTAAACATTTCAACAGAATGCGCTTGCTGTTGTTTTGTGTTTGCTTAATGGCACCAGCAAGCATCAAATGTACAACCGGGGAAAGTTGGGGGTGGTATCTGATGCGGCTTTTTTTATGGGTATGTGTTTTTGTCTGTGCACTGTATACATGCATGTCATTACACCCCTGATCTCACTGAGGAGAAGAAAGTTCTGCAGTAATTTGAGGAGGAAATAAGGAAAGTTTTATGGATGAATAATTAATTGCAAGGAAAGTTCAGTACCTTCCTAAAGAATTGCTAAAATATTCAATACTTTTTACATAGCAGGTCTTTATACGCTGCTTTTTCTCCTGACTGGTTAATTATGACTAATACAGCTTGTAAATTTGTATTCATATTTTTATTTTGATGTCTTTCAGGTTTCTTTTCATCATACTACGCATTTGTCAGGCTGTTTCTTTATCGGAACACTATGAGAAAAGATTCCTCAGAAGGTTAGTCTCCTGAGAGGAGACTAGCAGGCAGTTGGGAGTATTTTGAAATTTCAAGTACAGTCTGAGAAAAAAAACTCCATCCATATCAGATTTTTTTAGGAAATTATCACATGTCAAGGCCCTGATTCTGCAAGTGGCTTGAAATGAATGAGCTTCTAGGCATATGCAGAACCAGATGCTAATAGCACTCTGTTGTAGCTCTGCACAGGACAGTGAAGGGAAAGCTCTTGAAATAATTTTTTATGAACAGTCTGTTTCTCACAAGAAAAAGAGGGAAAAAAATAAAGAAAGAAAGAAACCTGGAACTCCTCAAACCCATTGTAAGGACATCCAAGGTATTATATGTGGTCCCTTCCACCTTCCAAAATGATAATGAAAATTCAGTGGGCTGCTGGATCAAAATGTTCATGTCTCCTTGTAATGTCAAAGCTCACTTGCAGCAAAATAACTCCCTGTTGAAGGTTTTATTTCACAATTGTGTTTTCTATATGGTTTCTGCTTTTTTCTTTCTTGGTATCTTGCTGCCTTTTTTTTTTTTTTTTTTATTCTCAGGACAATATGTATATGGCTGAGAAAATATTTAAAAGGTTCTCATGGCCTTTAGCTGTGATCTTGGAAATCGACCAATGTAATCATTAGACTGAGAATTAAAGCTGTATTTGACCACTTTGTATGATTTATATTTTTAACAATGTAGAAACTGTTATGATTAAGGAGGCAATGTGGGTGTCTAGGACCTAGCTCCCTATTACTTGTCATCATCCAAGTTGCTTTATCGAATCTCTTTATTTCCTTGGTATCAAATAGCAAATATTGGTAACACATTAGATTAGCTGAATGATAGTCTTTAATAAACATTTTCCTAAAATGAAAAATATTACTATATCCATTTCATGTTGTCCTTTTTGTCCAGTATGAATGCATTCTGTAAAAGCTCATGTATTTAAATATTTTTCTGCTTCTGTTTTTAGTCCCAAACTAAACTGGAATTGTCAGGAACTCGTCAACATAAAGACTAGGATCATATTTTTGGTGAGTCACTGTATTTAAATATCTTTTCTTCCTGGATTTTTAAGTAGAATTTGTCTTTCACTAAGTGAAATGGATTTGTATGAGATTCCAAAATTGAGGCTCAAACTTTTTTTATCCCAGCTATGTACTTGTTTAAAAAAAAAATAAATTAATATACTTGTCACAGGGTCCTAAGGTGTTAGATCTGTGATGCATCAACACAGGATATAAGATGATGTAGTGTATCAGGAGATATACTGTGAGACAGGGAACTTTGCTAACTAACCAGTTATTACTTTTTGACAGCAATGGTGGTGGTCTGGCTCCATGTTGAGCCATATGATCCCAGGTTTATATCTGAATCTGAGTTTTATGGTTTGTGCCCGTCTCTAAAATTAATTTACAGAAACAGAAAAGAAAAATGCCTTTCCTATTTGTTTATTTTTTCTTCTGATTTGAATGGAAAATTTTCACTTTATTTTGAGGCATGGTGAGTGCCGGCAGTTTCTGTTTCAGACTTGCATTTGAACATTCAAAACATTATAGAGGGCTTGTTTTAAAAATCCTTTCGCCAGTGGTGGGCAAATGACACAACTTGGGAACATGTGCATTTTTTATTTTTTTTTTTCTTTTAATTATTTTGGCATAGTTTGTAAGACTAGATCTACAGCTGCCTGTGGTTACATGCTATTCTTTAAAGGTGTTGTAAAACAGAGCAAATCCAAAATACAGATTCTATCTGCTCTGCTCAAAGCAATATTGCTATTTTTGATGGCAAGCTTGTCTGAAAGTTATGGTTTTCTTTTTTAACCTATAGAGGCATAAATCCAGAGTAACTATATCAAAATTCATTCAGTAGCAAAGTCTGGGTGTGATTAGTTTCACAATTTATAAATATCATGATGCTTTTTCTCATGTCTTATTATCAGAGGGTAGAAATCTTTGGAGTGCCTGAAGGCACTTCAGGTACTTCAGCACGTATCAAACAAGAATTAAATTAACCACCATGTTCTGAAAAGAATAACAAACAAAAGCACATTTGACTTGGATGTCTTATGGAACACCACCACGTAGCTTGTGAATATTATCTTTCCAATGAACATGGGGGCCCTTAAATGTAATTATTAAATTCAGCAGATGAGCTGCCATCCCTTGGCATTCTAATTATCTTAAAGAATTTTTATTTGGTGATTTATGTAGAATTCATCAATCAGAGTTATTTCTGTAGAAACAGTGCTCTATTTCTGGGGAGCCTCCTTCCCAATTTGACATGGTTTTTCGAAATAGAAGACTGTTTTTAAAAAGATCTTCAAAGACATCAAACTAATGGGTTTGAAGAGAAGCAAAGAAAGACAGGAAAACAAAGACTGGCAGAGCTCTTTATGAAGGAAGAAATAGCATATTTCTAGTCCTTTTTAAGCTATACCTACTAACCTGATGTCCTGGGGATAACTGTACCTATTTATCAAACTGAAAATGGATGCTAGCTAAGGTAAATACACCATTTATTTTTTAGATTTCATACAAAAACTTTACCTGTAAAGTCCTTGTCCCTCCTCTTCCCCCTTGGGCTGTAAGACGACATGGCTGTCCCCGTCTGCAGTTCTACCTTCCCAGAGCTACTATTTGGATAGGCAAGACAGTCATAAGGAAAAATAAACATACTCCAGAGAAGAAGTATGTGAAAAATTGAGTGAGAAATACGGCAAATTTCCTTGACTTTGGTGCAGGACAACTCCTGTGGAGGCTGAAGCTTTGGGGCTCTGAAATGGCCAGAGAACGTAGAAGGAGCAGAAGGTCTGGCTCGATTTGGTTGCAGAAGCTCGTTAAAACCCGACATATGGGAAGAAATGTAAGACTTTTTGGTACAATCACAAAAGGATAAATTAATCAATCAGTAAAAGGAAATTCAGCACCTTCTGCAGTGGCAGCATGGTAAGAAGTAATGGATTTTGTCACACAGCTTAATCCAGTTCCCACTGAGGTCCTTGGAAACTGAATTCAGCCTTTCCAAGTTAAAGCAAAGGAAGTTTTCCAAACTGTTAATAATTTTATTTGCATGAACAAAGCTACTGGGTAAGATATAAGCACACAAAAAAACCCAAAAACCCCAGATACAGTCATTACCAGCAGTGTATGGAGTTGTCTAGCAGCAGTAAACAAGAAAAGATGCACATGTCCTCTGCTGAATGGGTAAGCATTTGTCTCAGCCATGTTTGTGTCCCCATTGCATCTGCCTGCCACATACATTGTGTGAAGGCGCTTGACCAGACCAAATGTTTTGGGAAAACAGATTTCAAGTGTCACATTTCTAATATTCTTGGGCAGAGAAGCTGAGAAATCTGGGAAAGAGTTTTATGGGCCAAATTTTCTGAGATGTATCTCCATGAGCTGTACCAAACATGCAAACTGGCCTGCAGTTATTCCTACCAAAGAACACAGGAGGAACTTAGAAGGACCCATGTTATAGAGCCCACACTACTTGGAGAGAAAATGTCAAGTTGAATAACATTTTCCATATACTATTTAACCACCACTGCACTTGAGAAAATAATAGCTTTGAAACCATTAAGAAAACTGAAAAATGGGGGGAAATAACCATATAGATGACCTTCTCTGGATGATGTCCTCAGCTCTTTCCCCCTTGCTTGGTTAGAGAGAACTTGGAATGCCTGTTTTTTAAAGCACCTGTCTCCCTCTCTCCCACCTGTGATTTCATGGTATTTGAGTCAAACTTAGGTAGGATATGCCAGGAAATAACAGCAGTGCTCCCCAGCACTTCTGGGGAACCTGAATTCAAGGGGCAGGGGAAAAGGTTTCTGGTGTTGACACTTAGGCAATGTAGAGGGTTAAAAGCCACTGGAGACACAAGTGAGAAAATGGAGTAATCTTGGGCAATTCTAAAGTAATGGGAGAAAACAGGCTGCACAGAAAAGAAAAAAAACCCAAAGCCCAAACAACCAACTTTTCTCGTGCATTTATGCTGCCAAGTTCACCTCTGATGCAAGGGTGTTGTGAAATGTAGCTCACTGGCTAAACGTTGTTTTGATGTGTTGTTTGGGACATGGGGAAAGAGAAATGGACTGCATTCAATTTCTATTAAAGCAGAGGGATGTCTTCTGCAGAATTTATTTTCAGGAGCATTGCACTAACTTCATTTTCTTATTAGCTGAAATTGCTAGTGAGACAGTTTTAGCAAAGATGCTAAATGCCTTCGTGGAAAAGATGAGTCTGTGCTCAATGAATTGACTACTGTTGTGTCAGCTTGTACAGAACAGATATTTACTATGGGATTTGGGGATCTGGGATTAGGTCCTAGTGATAATTCATGTGGGAAAAATGTTGTATTTAATTACAGAAAGGCAATTAGATGGGAAGATTGAAAGAAAATGTTACAGGTAGTTAGAGTTTCAGGAAAAAAGCAGGAATTTATTACCCACAAAAGAAAAAATCTGATATTAGTGATTGTTGAAAATTGAGGGGGAAAGAAAAAAGGGGTGGGGGGGTGGGGAGGAATTACATGTTTTTTTGGAATTAGAAGTCCAAAAGAATTTTCTCGGAAAAATGCTTTTGTGGCATTTTTTAGATCATCAAGAAACTGAAACAAACTGAGCAATAAATGAAACAGAACCAAACCACAGAAAAACATGTTTTCTGACCACGGTGTGGTGAAGCTGAAGATGGGGAGCTTCATGCTCCCACTTTTCCTACCAGGGACTAGTTTTCTGGTTGAGCTAAAATTCCCACAGCGCTGAAGGGCATCCCTGGAGGCACAGGTTTTTGGGAGGCAATGTGCCACTAAAAGGCAGTTTGGTTTAAGCTGGAAGTGCTGCACAATGAAAGGTATAGGTCCTGCTTTATCCTAAGTGTTATTAAGCCACCGTCTTGATACTCTTCAGGATATTAAGCCATAACTTTAAGGAACTTGGCAGAGCAGATTTAGCTCTCATGGAGATAGCCTTTTCTCCCCACTGACTCTTGTGTGTGTGTGTTATGTATTGCACAGCCTAAGCAAAACTATCTTTAGAGGAGCACTTATATGCAAGCCTTGAGGAGTTTGTGTAGAGAACCTGGAAATCCAGCAGACTACACTGTTTGTGCTGAGGAAAGTCCAGAGTTAGGTGCTATCTTATTCAGGAGCCTGATCTCTAACCCCTCCAAGCCTCAGAAGTGAAGCATGAGCTATGTCTAGCAGAGGGGGACAAATCATTACTTGTAGAAACTGCAAATTTCAGGTCAACACCACTTCAGATTGCCCTCAATCCATCTGGAGAGTCTGGGATGAGGTTAATTTGGAGGGTGGAGAAGCTGTAGCCTCCTGGAGAAAAACCTGCCATATCTTGTGCTCCCTTTCCTCGGGTGAGCTGGAAGGACAAGAATTGTGCAGGATGCTGAGATGCCTCTAAAGGAAATGTTGGCATGGGTCAAGCTGTCACACTGAAGTGTGTGGAAAGCTGGACTTGGGGCTACCCAGCCAAACTTGTTAAACCAAGACAGTACCTTTCAACAGCTCCACAATAACACTGGGTTTATGTGTGTTTGTACAGAAGGTATAGGATCATGTTCCATTTGTTTACCTGTCTGTGCACCCTTCCAATAACTTTTGCTCATTTCAAATGAATTTGACATAGCAGTGGGAGTTCGTAGGTATTTTAGATTTTTGCCAGTTTATTTGTTGGATGTGTATCAAACATGGAGCTACACAGAACATGATAGCCAGACATGTTGTGGTGGCTCATTTGCAAGATTGTGCTGCTGCTGTTCACTCATGTTACCTTCACTTTCCCATTCCTTACTGCTTTTAAAAGCAGCATGAAGAGCAGGAGCAGCTGCTGCCAGGAAAGGAAGCTGCAGGAGCCGGAGGGACACACGTGGGGGAGTGCAAAGACACAGGCTTTCACTGCTGATGACCTTGGCTTCTAGCACATCCCATGATTAAATAGAGTAACTGCTTCTAGAGAAGACATGGGAACTGAAGCTATGCATCCTATTCAGGATGCAGGGAAAGGAAAGGAATCTGTCCTGCTTAACAAACTTAGTGAAAAAATCACTGAATTTCTACTTATGGTTACTGCAACCTTATGAGGGAAAAATACTTACAGATTTTATTTCTTAAAAAAAGAGCTACTTTTTTTTTCCCTCCACAGTTATTAGAGGGAAACAGATTAGTATTTGTTTGGTTTCCCATCCTTGTCTCTGCTGTTTCACACACTCTTGAAAGTGTCATTACTGGCAGAGCATAACATTTGTTCTACCACTCTGAAAGTCCAGCCCTTTATCTTAGGAGACATCATAGAAGCATAATTTTATGGTTTGGGTTGGAAAAGACCTTAAAGATGCAATCTCCCTGGCATGGGATGCCCCCCACTAGATCAGGTTGCTCAGGGTGAAATAACAGAATGGTTTACCCTGGTGGTTTCCTCTCCAACAACCTCCTAGTCAAGAGCAAGATCTCTTTAGGTGGCTGGGGCTGTTTCCATCAGCTGTGCAGTAGCATTTTCAGCTGTGTGTAAAACTTTTGGGCTTCCTAGGAAACCTTACTCAGGTGGTAAAAGATATTGCTAAAAAATGGAGAATTAAAGTAAATAAAATTAGGTCCTCAAAAAGTCCTGTCTACCCTTCTGCAGTGGTGTCTTTCACAGAGGATTTGTTCTTTGTTCTTTGAAGCAGCTGCATACAAACTGAGTTGGAAAGCTACTCAATAAAAATGACAGGTATCAACTCTTCCACTTACCATGTTATCAGGTTACTGTGGTAGCAGGGAGGTGGAGAAGAATTGTAACCCAGGAAGCATCCTGGGACTTGCTCCTCTCTGAGGTCAGCATGTAAAATTCCACATGTCATTTCACAGGATGTTCCCCTGTTGTCACAATTTTTCCTTCTCTCATCTACCTTTTCTCTGCTCACGCCATCTTTCCATTTATTTTTTCTGATTTCCTCCTGTCTATTTTTTTGGTTTCCATTTTCACCACTGGGATGAAAATCTGATAGCTGCCTATTTGAACACTTGCTCCATGATATTTGAATGCAACAGGAATTACAAAAAGTAAGTATTTTCATTTCTCGGTGCTTTCAATTTGGGTTCTTTCTTCACTTCCCCAAGGACAATGAATGTTAAATGCAGTATCACCGAACACAGATATCTAAGTTCACTAAAAAAAAAAAATCAGAAATTGCCTATATAGTGTTTTCCTAATGGAAGTATCTCTGAGGGAAGGTTGTTGGGGAACGATTGTTTTTTTAATGTGGTAGATATGTAACATGTACAAAATAAAGTACTGATTATATTTGTCCTCTTGATTTCAGAAAAATACAATTCCTGCATGCTGTTCTACAGTGATGTGTGAATATTCATGAATACTGAATTGTTTTTCTGGAGGAAATATGTAAAAGCATGAAAGTGATCATCAGCTGACCTCTGCTCCAAGCTGAATTGTGCAGTTTAGGAAACAATGGGGAAAAGAAATTTATTTCCAACTAGAATTTGATTGCAAAATGAATAGGAGGCTACTTCTTGCACGTCTAGGAAAAACTTAACATGCATCAAGAAACATCTATTTTTAAAGCCCTAAATAACCTTTTTAAGACTAAGACTCTGCTGTCATTTTCCTGACCTGTATAGAATCATGCTGATCACAAATGGCTACTTGGGTATTTCAGTTTCAGTGAAAAAATTAAGGCAATTAAAAATAAAAATTAAGGCATTTTCTTCTTGCATCCTGGATTTTTTTCCTAATGGCTTTGTATTGACTCATCATTATGAACTTTTATGTACTGTGTTGTTAGGTTTTAACCAGCTACAGAACTTTAGATAGTAACTGTGGTAAAGAGGAGCTACAGGTGCATGTGCTCTGTCTGCAGTGTTTGCAGGGATGCTCTGGGACACTGTGCTGCTTGGCCTCCATTCACTCACCCTGCTTTCCTTTGGAAGGAAATTCGGGGCATAACCGGGAAAAGAGCTGTGATACCCTCCCAAAGGTCGGTGACCACATGTGGGGCATGTGGTGGGCCATACCTGTTTCACAGCACAGACACATAAATTTAAGTGGAGTATGTTCAGAGAAAGTGCATTAGCACCAGCTGATCACAGTAAAGGATGCTGAAACTGCTATCGTTTTTTGCTGCTAAAACGCTGATCCAGGAGGAGCCAAGAACAAGGCATTCTCCTAGATGGAATTCTTGCCTTCTCATCCATAATTCTCTCTGAGGGAAAAAGTAAAAAAAAAACAAAACCACTAAAAATAATAAAAAACAGCTTTTGCACAATGACACATAGCCTGGACTACGAGGAAGGTAACTGAATGAGAGATTGAACTGTGTTCATTATCCACAGAGTAAAACAAGCCTGGTATCTTTTACTTTGCTTTAGTGAGGAAAGGTTAGAGCTCATTCACTCAGTCTTGTGGCACACTGTACTCTTTTCAACTGTCTCCAGCTGAGGCAAGGTATTTGAGTAATATGAATAGAAGCTCTTATCCTGTGAGCAATTATACATGGGTTTAAAGTAGCCTAATGGCCTTACAAAAAACTTTTCTCGGTGTTATATGTTTATAACAGCTATTTTATAATAAGAATATTCTATATGAGGACAAGGTATAACCCCTTTTTGATACACACAAAACTGTTTTTAAGAATTCTTTTAAAATAACACATAGGCTTTTTTCAGAATAAAAGCTTTGACTTCTATCTGACTATACATATTTTTGAAAGAGATAGGGGCTTTTTTTCCCCTACTGTTCTTTTCCTTTGGCTTTAATTTAGTTTCCTTTATTCAGACCTCAGGTCAAAGAATTTTTATGTTTAATATACGTATCCTGATGGGGGCTCTGAGCACAGTTTTGAATCTGGGAATTTAGAAGGGCACCTCTATTTGATATGTGGAGATGTATGCCTACAAAGTCTCAGCCTGGATCTTTCAAACCTGCAGGCCGTATGCTCGTGATCACATACATTTGCTAATTTGTGCATGTACCTATTGTTCCCTTTGATTTCAGAAGCTGAGGGAATTTAATGTCTGAATACAGCGCTCGGGACTGAACTGGAGGAACCCAGGCTTTGTGAATCCTGCTCTTGGTTCACACAAAGCTATCAAATGGCGAAATGCAAGTGCCCCATTCTTTTATTCCCTGATGTAGGTGTCACAGTAACACAGTGATATCCTTGCCTTTTCTTGCAGCAGCATCCCTACAATGCCTTTGAAAGAGATGAAGTCTTTCAGATCTGTGAGTTGTGTCTCTATAATGCCCAGGGAGCAATTGCTCCTGTTCTTCAACCGAAAGCAAAACAAATTCCCCCATGTAATTAAGGCTGAACACACAGCCATTGTTTCCACCCCTTCTGTGTTATAATGTTATAATGCAAGATGTCACTGTGTGCCTAATAGTGTTTCCCAAGCACAAACAGTAGGGTGGCCCAGCTCGTCCTCCTCTCAGCACAGAAAGGCGAGGTTGTAGGCACCTCTCACTGGCTATAACTGTGTTATGCCATGTGGTGTGAAACAGCTTCTGCCAGCAACGCTGCTTTGTCTCACAGAGAAGCAATTTTTTAAGAGATTTGATAAATTGTCTTGTCACACTTGGATTAAACTATTGATTTACCAACACCCTTTGTATGTTGACCCAGGAAAACACAGTGGATGCTACTTAGAATATTACAAACCCTCTGCCATATGCATGTTGTCTAGCCTACACTTCAACCCTATCACCTTTCAGCAGATTGCTTCAGACAAGAGATCTCACGGGCAGGGAATCTGCAATGCATATAAGCTTACTTGCTCATTTAATACAAGAGAGTCCTAGACACTGACCTTGTCTATAGCTTCCAGTTTGGCAGGGCTGTAACACCACAAAGACCTGCAAATCCCTTCTTAACAAGGCTACCTGAACCAAATGGCCCAGGTCCAAATAGATGAAAACACGAAGATGCCCAGCAGATCTGTTGCTTACACTGCTCACTGGAAAATTGTCTGAAGCTGCTGTACTGGTGTCTGCTTATGCAGTTCAGTATCAAATCCTGCAATAATAGTATGTCTGTTGTTGGTTCCTAAACGCTTTGACACATTTTCTGGGGAAGAGTTTCTATCCTTGGAAGGTGTGTGTCTTCCTGTATTCCCCCAGCTTGTTTCTGCATCACTTTCCATGAGTCTAGCAAAGAGCAGAGGGAACCTAGGTATGGAAGCACACATGGTAAAGGTTGTCAGCACCTGGGTGCTGTGTGGCATGCTGACACCCTGGAAAAATTTGGTGCTTCACAACAGAGATCTTCACTTAGCTGAGATCAATGTTTCCAGGTTAAGCAGGGCTCATCCCATTGTAGGTGATATTTCTGGGCTCTTTTATTGTTTCTATAACTTTCATATGAACTGTTTCATGGAAGTGCTATTGCATGGCTAGCATCAGAAAGAAATATTAAATTGGAAAAAAATTAAAGATTTGTTTTGGCTCCAGTAGAAAGTACAAAATGATAAAGCTTAAACTGAAATTCAGCAAAACTATGTCAATTACATGTTCCAAAGACCATTCCCCATTCTGGATTACCCAGATCAGAAAATTTCATGATAGTGTCAGAAATAATTTCATAAACAAAAAGATTTTCCCTTTTTCCTGCCTAGGAATAGCTTGTGTGTTACAAATTATATCAGGTTTTCTTTCACCAGTGATAAAGGAAGAATGACATGGCAAACTCTATAGAGTTGGTTTTAAAGCAATAAGTGTGTAGCAATTGGCAAAATCTCTAGCCTATTGTCTATCATATACTTATTTTAATACTTATGGGACCAGTGAGTCCTACATTGACCAGAATGTCTCATATAATTCTTTTGTGCTGGCTCATGGATAATGCCACTTAGCTTCTATGAGGTTAGGTCAAATGATGTCATACAGTATGATGTGACATGCCCTGGTACGCTGTGCAATGGAACAACCTTTTAACTTCTAAATAAAAACTCTTGAACCTGGATATACTGTTGCATTCTTATTCAAAGACTTGGAGTGCCTGTTGACAGAGCAATTAGTTGAATATGAACATTTCACATAAAAATAATAAAGTGCAAAACTCATCACGTGCAATGACCATGGTTAAAATTGTCCCCATTTTGTTTGCTTTACATTTTGATAAAATAAAAACCAAACAACTGAAGCCCCTGCAGAATTATGGAAATATAAACCATAGAAACTTCTCTTAAATCGCCCTCTGAAGCTCATGGAAGATGTGCATCAATAGGCATATCAAAGGGAGGGCTTCCAGACAAAAGCCCTTGCCTAAGGAAGCACAGTCTCTGAGCCTGATAGCTCCAGGGACTGACAGCAAGAGCTACTCAGCTGCACTTATCTCAAAGGCTGGAGGGGGAAGGTGGCAGACTCTGAAAAATTCAGGGTTATCACTGACATCTTGAGCAGTGATGAGCAAGGGACAGAAAGTGAGGGTGAGAGTGGGAAATATGACACCTGTGTTCACAGAAAGCCCCTGGCAGACAGGCATGGTGGTCTATGCAGTTGCTGTATCACTGCAGCTGATAACAAAAAAAAAAAACCCACACTGTGTGCATCCCAACAAAAGCATCCAGATACAAAGTAGAAGAGGGGAGGTTTCATTTACAAATCCTGTTTCTCAGCCATTTTTTAATTTAACACAGGCCTAGATTGTGGCCTCTAGGCACAAGAAATGAAACTCAAGGGTAAAAATCACTAACCTGTGACTATGTGATATTAGAAACACTGCCCAGAACTTACACCAAACATTACCAAAAGAGAAATAAAATCAGTCTATCAAACTGTCACTGAGCAACCAGCAGATAACTCTCACTCTATAGAAGGGACTTACACCTCTCCTTTGTCCACAATCGGCGATATAATGATCTCCAAGCAGTCTCCTCTCTGGCTTCAGCCTCGCAAATTCTTTTCCTGCACAGATATCCTATACACAAGGACAGATGGGGAGAGTGCCAGTAATGAAAAACACTGTCTGCTAAGTTTTCTGGAAACTAATGCAGAAGGATAGTCAGAAGAGAAGTCTAATTAAAAGAGCTGCTTGCTGGCATGTAGATTTCGAGTCCTTGCTCATCCCTATTTAGGCAAAAATTAAGATATTTCCCATTTTAAAGAGACAAACTGTATCTCATGGAGAAGCCTGCTTTTTTGTCTGGGTTTCATTCTCTGCTGTTAAGAATAGGACAAGGTGGATGATTTGATCTCTACAGGCTGACTGCCAAATAAGAAAAACTCCACCAAATTTTGAATAACCAGGCTATAATTACCAGAATCACTTGTGAAGTTTTTTGTTAGTGATAATCTCTGTCTCTAACCGAATAGACCACATAAATATTCTTTGCAATGGAGAACGTTATCTGGAGAAACAGGATTCCTTATCTCAAAATATTCTTTAGTCAGGCATTGAAAATATTTTCTTAAAGATCATAAACCCTTTCTTCAAGCTCATCTCAAGTGTACTTTTCCACCAGCCCCTCTCTTTTCTGGTTTAAAAGTTCCTATAGGTAATATTGATTGTTCATGAACCTTTCCGTCTCAAAACAGTTTAAAGATTCCAATTAGTGTAAGTTCTTTTTTCTTCTTTTATGTCTACATAATTTCTAGTGTTATTCAAAAAAATTGTTCTTTACCATTGATTTCACAGACAGTCCCTTTGCCTCATGTCAACCTTTTGTTACCTGCTTGGTTTGAGCACTGGTTAGGTTTATGAATCTTTTATATCACTGGGACTTCAAGCACATGCATTTTACACCTGTATTCTGTTTCACAATCTTCTAGAGCTTAGGGTGAAAATAAAGATCAGGTAGTTTAATAGTATTTTACCTCTTATAACTCTGTGTGAGTGATGAGATCAACATCTACTATACAAGTAGAATCAACATTATTTTGACAAATTTTATTGACAAATGGACTCTGCCACAAAGCCATTCAGTTCGTGCTTGCACACAAGTTGTGACTGGTTTTGAACTCAAGCCTTTGTTATTTTAGTGATTCAACCTTAGCAAAATTGTCACTAAAAAAATAAAGGGGTGGGGGGGACAACTTGAGGGGGAAGGGAGAGAGAGAAAGACAGAGAGGTGCTATTTGTTGATGATCATAATAAAAATCTAAATTTTGCTGATTCTCTTAAAGATGTCTTGGTTCAGGCAGATATAAACACCCCAGAGAAGGTATGCAAAGATCCCACGCTCCAGGCCCACTGCTGCTGCCTTTTATTCAGTCACCCACCACTACAGTAATCGGATCTCGAGGTACAGGTTAATGAGATAATTAGCCAAACACAATCAAACTTGTACACTGCATGGAAATGGATGGTTGCTGTCTTGCAGCCACTTGTTGTACAGCACCAGGGCAAACTGCTTTTTTTTTTTTCAATGGGCAAAAAAAGCAGGAAATCAAGTAGATGTAGGTTGTTCTGCTTGCTCACGGTGGTGAGGGCAGCTTCACTAGTACTGAATTTTAAAGAGCAAATAATACCAATTAGCAATTTTGTCTGGAAGAGTGTTGGCAGGGAAGTCTTCCGTTCATTGCTCTCCTGAGGCAGGCCAAGCACTCAAGTCTCAACAGCTTCCATTTGAGGACTTTCCTAGGAACAGTGCTGCCAAGAGAAGGACTGTCTGGTAAATTGTCCTCTTACAGAGGACCCTGAAGACTCTTCATTTTTGGTAATTTTATGGTAGAACTGAAATAGGCAGTTTCGATAGCCCATGGAGCTTGCTCATAGACTTCCTTCATGGTTCATGGATGATATGGATCTGACCTATGACTTGTCTCCTGAGACTGAGAGGGTACAGGCATATGTTCAGACCTAAACAATTTCAGGAATCTTTTCAGAGGAAAAGACTTGAGCTTTTAATTTGGATTTTTAGAACTGTTATAAATGCTTTTCATTCAGAGATCTTTTTTTTTTAGATCAGGCTTTAATGACACGAATGAACTAATATTCTTATAAAAGTGTTGGCAGAGGCTTGGTTCACCCAACACTGGTTGATGAGGAAGCCCACAGAGCAATTTTTAACTAATGCCAGAAACATATTTTGTGGTAGATTTAGGCATGCCATCCCAGTCTTCAGCCTTTTATTACTGACTCAAGAGGCCATCTTCTGCAAAGTCAGTGATTCATGCAGAGTGATTTGAAAGGAATGTGTTTGAATGAGCTTCCTGTGTATTTGTCACAGTTTATGACTTTTTAATAACAAATCATTATTACTGTGAATTTTTTAAGCCCAAAATCCTCCATAAATCTTTTCAAACTCATCTCTATTTATAATCTAGGGAGGAACCTGTTCAATGTTTTTGTTCATTCCACTGTTGTTGATTCATGGACTATTATTAGACAGGTTACAAAAAGTTAAGATGTAATAGGAGAGCGGATTTTGTTCACAAACTGGTGATTTTTACCTTCTTTTTGAGTTGTAGCAGAGGGTCTGCTTGGTTTACACTGTAGGCTTTGTGACTGAGCAGAGAGACCTACTCTGTAGAGTGCAGACTTCTACCCAGGAGAACCAAATCTGTCATGCAGAAGATACTGCAGTGCATTCACCTGTAAATCAGGTGGAAGGGAGTACACTCACCGACAACAAGCCCTGCACAATTGCACTCCATTTTTCCCTGTTGGCTGGGTTTGGAAAGAGTAGTTGTCAGTTAAGATAGAAATAATGTAAAGGGTATGGAGGTAAACACCTTGAAGTTTAGCAAGTCATTTTGTGCCCACAACATATATTTGTACTTGTCTTGTAAAATTTCCAGAGCATTCCATTTCAAGCTCAGTAATAGCATGAATATGTGAGGATATCTAGAAAGAAGGGATGAAGTGAACTCTTATTTAAATTGTTGGGAAACTTATAAAAAAACATTAAAAAATACTTACTGTGTTTACTTCTAGTAGAAGACTGTGGTTTCTATTCATTGGGCACATTGAAGAATTGGGGCTGAAAGCTGTTCTTTTCTTAACTGTTTCAGCCTTTCCTATATGTGACCATCATGGAACCTGCAAAATACTGATGAATCTGCAGGAGGCAAAGACATTTATCATCTCATAGAATGTGCTCATTGTCTAGTAGCATGAAGCCACGATGTTTGTACAGTCTTCTAAATTGGTGAAAGCATTAATTACACTGAATAATGGTAACCCTGGTAATCTTGGCAGACATCTGAAACCTTGGATAATTATAGCTTCTGTTAGACAAATTTTAGTTCTCTGAATTTGATTTTAAGGGACAGAAATAATTTTTAGATAATCCAGTGTCTGAGAAATCAGGATGTGAAAAACTGGAATTTTACCTGTATGGAAATGACTGATAGTTTTCTAATGAGATCAAAAATTTTTCCTAACTGAGAGAAGGTGGAAAGCATTGAAAAATCAGTGCAAAAGCAAGCCAAACAGACTCACAAAACATACTTTTAGCAATGGAACACAACATAATGGAAATGAAATTAAAAGAAAAAACCAGAATCAGTCTTGGTGAAGACTGGAAAATCTACATGTCAGCAAAAATAAACTTGTTACTTAATAAGGTTAATAATAGATAAAGTCCCCTAAAGATAAATTGTTATCACATTTGACGACCATTTTATTAAAATGTTAATGGCCTCAGGCAAAAGCAAACTGTTCCCTTAATCTGCCAGAAGAACTGCTTTCTCAGGAATTATATACACCAGAGAACTTGGGATCTGAGCTAACTGTAACAGGCATGTTTGAAAATTGGAGCATCCACAGATTGTGAAATTGTGGCTAAAAGGGAATGGATCTCACATGTCTCAAAATGGCTGTGCCCCTTTCTGCCAAACACAACTTTTACTCACATTTTCAAATGCAAAATCCCTTGGATTCAACTGCTGCAGTCAAAACAGCTGAGGTGCCAGTGATTGAAGGGAGGATTTTTTTCTTTGCCTTCTTCCATACTAACTGTGAAAAAGGTGCAGCTTAATAAGTGCAATTGCTGTAATAGCAAACAGACAGAAAATATGTTTTCATCAGCACCTCTAAGCACGGCAAAACTGTGAAGCAGCCTGGCAAGTACGTGAAGCATTCAGTGAATTGTGATAGATTGCAGTATGGTTTGTCTGGGATGAGAATACCAACAAAAAATCATTCAAAAGATTTGATGAAAACTCAGCCCATACAGAGAGACTTCTTGCTGCAAGCGCAGTATCAGCTCACAACAAAACTGAGCCGATGAAATTGAGTTCACATCCTATCTTTCCTTCTGACATATGAAATGCATTTCCCTCAAAGCCCGTGGACTTCCTTGGACATCAGAGCAAGGAGAAAGAAAAGGTAAAGCAGAAAACATCTGTGATGCTGAATGCTGCATTTCTTTTCAATGTATCCCAATGGCAAAAATACAAAGAAATTCATAAAAGCTACACTTGAAATACATAAAAGCTACACTATAAATACATGCCTCACACCCAAATCTCCTCTGCCAAAGTTTGGGTGAAATAAAAGGGAATGAGTAAACTAAACCAAGTTAGCACAGTCAAAGTTTTTTCCACCTTGGAGGAGGGAGGTATGTCCTGGTTCCAGCAGGGGGGAATCCAGGAATGAGAATTAGTCTGATGCAGCTGCACCACTGAAGCTGGACTGTTTATGTGTGCAGCAGGCACTCAGACTCCATGGCCTCTGGTTTTGGGGAAGAATATTAACAAAACTTATTTCCTTCTTCTTTCTTTTACCTGAGGTCCATGGCAATGATGGCTTAAGTTTTGCTGAAGACTTTTGGAGCTGGGGGCAAGTGTGCTGAACAACAGCCCTGTGCTGGGCCACAGCCAAGAGGGACTCTGGGAGGAGGAACAAAAGGCTTCACCCTGACCCAGATGGGATGGCCTGTGGGTGAAGTGTTTATACACACTCTAAGTCCCCAGCAAAATTAGACAAGGGGTTATATACCCTCTTATTTTCAGGCTTTTAACCAATCTTCATATGTATAGCCTCTATGCAGTTTTTAACATGAGTTCTCTACTTCTACTCAGGCTTCAACTCTTTAAAGTGAAGCTTTCTCCTGTGCCTTGCCTCTAAAATACAAAAGACAAGGGTTTCATGGATATGATCATTGGTCTTTTGGGGAGGTATTTATTGTGCTTTTTATGGAATTTTCTGTGCCAGTTGGATCAGAGTGGGGGCACAGATATTTTGGTGCAGAGATAGAAGAAGGTTTCTAAGACAAAATTCCAAGTCTATTTTTTCTCTTTTTCATCTGTATGCACACAATTATTCTCCTTTAGTGCCTGTTTTCCAGGCCAGCTATTAACCTTCCTTTAGAGGAACTGCAATTTTCCTAGCCTGGTTTATTTAACTACCTTGCTACACCAGCAGCTCATTTAGTAATTTCCTTCCACAATAGTCACCAGTCTACCTCAAAATCTAGGAGATGGTTGAGTATTAATCACTAATTATTCCCCTACATTCTTTCATTCAGCCTTGGTATAGGACAAATGTGAGCAGCATTCTCACCTACAAGATAACTTTTATTTGATATAAAAATTAATATTTCATTAGTGTAGTTAAGAACCCAACAGAACAACAAAAGGTCGTGTGTGCAGGTATTTCTGCATAGTGAAATGAGCTGCAGAACACCTTTCCACCTGCAATGATGGTTCTTAATGCATCTAAGGTTTGTGCTGTGATTGGGGGAAGTGAAGTTCAGGATATCTACCCACCCATAGAAGAAGCTGTGGTATTCTCAGCTATTTCTGGCTTGTCTGTGATGCACCAAGGTTTTTGGTCTGTGCTAAAGCCCTGCTTGTGCTCTCTGCCACCTGGAGATGTGCATGAGATGAGTCCATCTCTGAGCTTGAGAAAGCACTGACTGAGCTTTTGCAACAGGCCCATTGTCTGCTGAGGTGATAGGGTAAACATTTGTATATCTGCTTTCTTTCACCACTGTTTATTCTGTTTTTTTCCCTCAGAGCACCCACAAATGCATGTAGCCTGTTGAGCATGCTCCCCTTGCAGCAGTGCATGCCAGGCTGCCCTGTACGTGGGAGGTCAGGGGACAGCAGCTGAGTGGTACCATTGCCCTTGATAGAAACCACCTAAGTTACCACTTTTTCAGACCCCTATCGGCATAGCCATTGCTCTGAAGTGAGAAACAAAGGCCATGACATCAAAGTAAGCAAATCTTGCACAGATTTTAACAGATAACACCACATTTCCTGTGGGAAAAAAAGTCTTTTATCACCTTCTGCTTCCTTTAACCTGATACGTAATGTTGCAAGAAATTCAGATGTCACACAGTTTGGTGCTAAGCAGAGAAGAGGAAATAGCTTAACTACTCCATGATCTTATCAGATTGGAGCATTTCTGCATTGCAGTTTTGAGGAACACAGTGCAGCAACACAATCCCCAGGTTGGTGCTTCCTTCGCAGACAGCTGGGCAGACAGAGCTGACACCACCCACATGAGATGCACACACTGGATCCGTTTGCTTTTGCAAGAGTTGTAATCGCTCAAAAGCAGAATCTGCAAAGGGTGTGGGATGGCAGATGTCCTGGGGCCTCCCCAGCGACTCTGCACTGAGGCTGATGTGTGTTGGGCTGGTCTGCCTGGGGAGCAGGGATGCAGCGAGGCAGGTGCGCTCTCCAGGCTGGAGTCGGCAGCCTCTAATGGCTGTGGAGGGTGGCAGAGAGCGCTGTCCATGCGGCAGGGCTGGCCTGCCAGCTCTCCCTGAAGATGACAGTCTCTTGCCTGGGAGTGCCAAGTGTGGGCTGACACAGCCAGCTCCCTCACCGAGCCTGGGAAGAGCGCAGCACCCGCACAGCCACGCAGCTGTCAGGCCAGGGCGCGCTCAAGCTCCGGTGGAACGGTCTGCACCCATTCCACAGGGTCCAGAAAGGTTTCGTGATGGAAATTAACAGCTTCCATTACAGCACTCTAACGGCCCCATGTAGACAAGCCCTCAGAAGCCACATTAACCCCAGTTTAGGCCATAAATTGAACTCTCTGGCAAAGGTACTCCCTAACTAAATGCAGAAAATCTCTGTGACGAGCAGTAACAGTGCATATAAAATAAAATAACAGCAGGACTGGGGAATAGCAATGGCACATCTTTCCTTCCAAATTGAATTGTTCACTTCACTGTGAGAAGAAATAATTATCATGTTTATTGCGTTTGGCTCAATTAGGCTGGAATCTTAGGCCAGAAACCTTTCTTTTTACATTTCTATAAATGTTGTCCATGTATGGCTGTGTCAGCATTGATTTTGCTGTCATGGAGGTACCACAGTTGTCTGCCTGAACTGGAACATGCAAACCTGAACTAATTCTTAAAGTGTTTATTTTTCTAGTTTTAATCAGCCAAATTTCTAGTAAACTGAAAGAGGACCAAGCAAGCCTCCTGTATTATTTCCGTAGAATTTCGTTGAGTGTGCTAGGGACAGAAGGGTGATTTGAAACTGTTTCCTTTTGCATGTGATGTACATTTAACTCACGGAACATATTACAGCAAGATGGATTAAGACCACATGCACTGAGACGTTACAAAATGTGCACATCAAGTGACGCATATCTGTATAAGACTGGCATATAGCACAACAGGACCAGAGGAGAAGACAGTGAAGCTTTTGGTTGACTCCAGCACGATGAGCAGAAGAAAAACACCTGACATAGAGGGCATAGGCAAAAACAACTTAGTCATCAGTGAGTCCTCTTGGGACTGTGGGGAGCAGCTTCCTACTACTTTGCATGACAGGGATGCATGCAAGAGCTGTACATTTAAACCCTGAAAGAGGGGCACTCTCAAAGACATCTGTCTCCAGTCTTCACTGGTAGAGAGTGGTCTCTACCAGTGATCAGTAAGGGTAAGTAGAAGACTCTAAATCTACATTTCTAGAAACTGATTTTCATCCACTTCCTTTGATTATACACCATTTCCCTTTTCTATATGAAGAGACAGAGAAGCATAGAGTTTACACATGTATTAACAATAAGAGATGAAAAGCGAAGGACAATATGTATCTTTAGCCGTAGAAAAAAAATCTGGTAAAAGGCAAACTACCTGAGTTAGAGAGACCAGCTCTTTGATAGAAAAGTCTGTCATGGGTAGATTAAGGATAAAATGGTAGGTGCTGCTTTTCAAAATTTTCATTAGGATGCTTGATGTCAGGAAACATTTCATATCTCATCAAGGATTAGACCAAAATTGCAACTGAAAAGTATGCAGTACAGGTTTTGGAATGAAAAAACAGTCTAGAGAGAGATGGGTTTGTCTGACTATTGAATGCATAAAGACACATAAATAAAAATTTGATATGCCACTCTGAGAAGTTGAGATGAGCCGGAATGCATGACAGAGGAAGGGCACGCAAAGAAAACTGTAATGTTTCAAATTCATCAGAGATGTGGAAGTGGAATAATATAACCAGGATGCCTGCCTGTTATCTCAGTTTGTCTTAATGTCCGAATGGTTAGAAGGGAAATAAATGTAGCGTAGAGAAGATCTGTATAAGAGACAGTTTGGAGTTTCTTCCTCACTTCATGCTAAAACCCACAAAATTCTTTATGATATCACAGCACAGAGGTTTCAAGTCTAGCCTGAACCATACAGGAAAAGGCCAGTCCACACATAGTGCAGTGTGTACAGCACACAGGATGAGTTCATATGACATGCAGAGGCCAGTGTTTAAGCTCTTCCATCTGGCTGGTTTGCTTGAATAGCACCTTCAAGAAATTTAGACTCTTGAATCTGCTGTTAACAAAATAAAAATAAAATAAAATAAAATAAAATAAAATAAAATAAAATAAAATAAAATAAAATAAAATAAAATAAAATAAAATAAAATAAAATAAAATAAAATAAAATAAAATAAAATAAAATAAAATAAAATAAAATAAAATAAAATAAAATAAAAATTACCAAATCCCATTTCCCCCTGCTGATGCACTAATTTCAGTGTCCAAGTTCACTTTTGATGGCCCCAGGAGACAATGGTTTTCCCTGCATTGTAATGTGGGATTGCATATTGAGCGCAACTTGAGCCACTCCTATTATTGCGAGAGTTGCCCCTTCAAAGAAGACCATGCTGCTTGTCTTTGTGCTGGTATGGAGACATGGGCTAAGCAGGGACTGACTGCCTCAAAAAATGAGCAGAAGACTTTCAATGGCATTGGATTGCTCTGTAGCACAGAGTTGGGTAAAGTTTTAGAGGCAAAGCATTTCCATGCTGTCCTCAGTGCCGGCATGTAGGGAGTTCTTGGCAGCTCAGATGGTGGGTCATAAATTCTCCTTCACTAGTTTGGGGGCTTGATTATTCTTTTGTGCTCTGCTGGAAACATTACTTATGAGAATTGGGGCATTTTAATTTGGCTGTGCTACCACTTTATTAATATTTGAACATCTCACTGTTTTCTGCCTTGGCACAATGGGATCCACAAACAGAGGCTAAAAGAGAAAATGCTCCCCTCCCTGGCATCAAATTCCTGCCCTTTTATTTTTAATTACTTTGAATTATTTCTGGAACTTTTTATACCATTCTGAGAATACAAATTAAGTTTTGACTGTAAGAAAGAATACTGTGGAAAGCAAGCAAATGTGGCCTTACATGCTCATCCAGAGACTGCATCAAAAAAGCAAAGGACAGACACTTGCCAATCTATCCATTATATCCTGGCATAACAATGATCCATTAGCCTGAGCAAGGCCTATATGAACTGTATGCACATTTGGCTTAACCCACTCAGTTTATTTAGCCTCTGGTGTGCTCTGGATTAAAGCAGGCAGTCATTAGAGAATAGTATTTCTTCCAAAGATGCTGTTTTCCATCACTGGAGAGAAGTGACAGAGCTTTTCAAAAGCCTTTGGTATTTGAGGACAAATGCTTGCTTCTTGTAAATGTTCATCTGAGACTCAATAGGATTTAACTGTTAGTGTTTCTAGAAGCAGAAGTTGATCCTGAGGCTAAAAGAAGACCAGAATCACAGAAGATTGTGCACCTTTAGCTGGGATTTAGCACTTGTTTGCAATGTGTTTCTCTTCCCCAGCAGCTTGCTATAAAAGGCTGAACCCATGAAGCTCAACCCCCTGACATTTCTGAAGCATAGCTTGAGACCCCAAAGTAAAACTTGTTTCATGTAGCAGGACAATTCTGTACTGTGACTTTCCAGGAGGATTCAGTCAACAAGGCAGGAGTTAGAAGGAAAATGCATTACAGAATACTCAACAATTATCTGATTATCACATGGAGGGAGGACCTGATTTTTAGTAGCACTGTACTATTCTTACACTGATTGTATGAAGAACTTTAAAACAGCCATTTCAGGTCCATTTTAATCCTGTTCAGGCATTCAGACTCCAGACCACTTTCTAGAAGAGGGAACCTATTTCACATGCCAGGGCAAACTAGCATTTATTTTCTTAAAATCACATTGGTGTATTTTTAACAGATTCATTGGGAAAACTATTACTCATTATTGTAAAGTCATTTAAATACAACATGTGTCTTTCAGTCAACAAAAAAACCCTGTGGAATAACCCCTGAATCTAATTAAAATCAATGCAAACCCTCATATTTTTTTACACAAGTTCATGATCCTAAGATGGAGATGCCGATTTGTTCAGATGGACTTTGCTGCCCTAGACAGCTGAATAAAAATTTTGTAATATGTCAAATTCAGTCCAGGTACAGTTCTGTTATCCAGAACTTCTAGTTCTGCTGTATGTATAAAGCTTCACAGATTGATTTAGAAGACTTCAATTTGAATTTCAATGACTTTAATCAGAGTTTCAGCCCTCCTGCCATGGACCAAACCCAGCCACTGTTGAAATTATATACTTTGGATTCAGACATATAAATCATAACACCTAATAAAATCAGTAATTAATTTAAAACAACTGTTTCCTAAGACATAGCTTATTTCATACTTTTTTAATCCTTTTATTTTTGAAGGACAAAGTCTGTGGACTGTGTACAATATAGTTTACTTTAGGAAGATAAAGGTAAAATAAGTGTTCCTGAAAGCCATGGCTTGCCTGTACTCAACATTGTCACAGTTCAGTATTATTCCTTCCCCCTTTCAGCTGGAACCAAGGGCTGTGCTTTTTGATAGTAAAGAACAGCTAGGTCTAGGCTCTGTCTCCACCCCTGAGGAATCATGTATTATGTATGATTGTATTTAAACAGGCTGTTTAAAACTCACCAGTTCATAGTATCAGAGCTTAAATGGAACAGGCCCAAGGGATGTTATTAAGATATTATTTCACACTGATTTGGTGAAAGGTAATCATTCAATATTCTTGTTTCGTATGTGAAGATATTTATGGATACATAAAAGAGGCAGATATAAGAAAGAATATACGTTAACATTAAAAAAGAAATAAAACAAAAGGAGCAATTTTCAAAATTTTGAAGGTTTCCCTATTTCTCCAAAATACAGACCCAAATTAATGCATCCTAAATTCTACTGAGCATAAGAATCTTTTCCAGAGGCTTTCAGAAGCACCAGACTTACAGCAAGTGGCACCACTTGCTGGAAGAGCAGGGGACATATAACCCGGATGAACCTGCACAAAGACCATGTCTCTTTAACAGAGATAATTTGGGAAGGTTTGGGTTTTTGTTTGTTTTACAAAACAATTTGAAGGTGTGCAGACACATCTGTGAGTAACAACAGGTCGGAGATTAAGTGAGCTGCACCAGCAGCAGCCTCCCACCACAAATTGTGAGGGGTGGGGCAGAGAAGGAAACGCTGCCATCAGCACCTTGGCTGGTCTCAGCTACTGCCCTCAATAAAGTCTGTGCGAGACCCCACGCTGTAAATGACAAAGACAACTACAACACAATCCAGGAGCAAGGAACTTGGTGCAGAAGGCAAAATGTATGCCTACTCTTTCAGGAATGTCTTGGCTGACTTCAGCCAGTTTGTGGAGCAGAAGGTACTGGCAGAAGGCACCTCTTCATGCCCTGTGTTTGCACAGCTCATGAGGTCTGTCTGTCTGTCTGTCTCTGTTTCTCCCAAATCGGTGAAAGGGTTCAATGCTCAGGTAGATGGGATGAATTCAGGCTGCCATGTTCTCACTGCCTGCAGGGCTAAAAGGCATCTTGAGACGCTCTGTCTGCTGTGGTGTATCTAAGATAAATAGAGAGAATGGTGAATCTCCTGGCTGCTCCTGCTGTTTCCTATCCCTCAATATTCAGAAATGCATGGGTGACTGTCTAGCTAACAGACCTGCCTGAACTAACAGGTTGGTTTTGAGCACATTCCCCGAGCTGAGAGACCTTTGTTCATTCTTTCCCAGGTTGCTTCCAGCTATCCATCTAACCTTGCCTCTGTGTCCTCCCAGCAAGATCATCTCTACAGCATTCAAGCCTGGGATCCAGCCATCAATCCCAGCTAAGCAGGATTTGTAGGCGGTGCTGCTGTGCTTTATTTCCTCTGCTGTGCACTGAACAGAAAGGGAACCAGACCCCTGTTACCATCAGGAGAGACAACCTATCAGTCTTCTCAACCTGCTCAGTCCCCTCAGAGAGATGGGGATGGGGCTGCTGAAAGCCAATGTCATCATTCCTGCCATGTCAGCACCACTTCATATATCAGAGGCAGTTGACGGATCGCCAAGGAGACTAGTAACTTTATTAACCACTTCTCTCATGTTGAGCAGCTTTAGCAGAAATCTGAGTAACTGCCCCGTCCCCTGCATTTATTGGATGTGGTTTGTTTTGCAAGTGGGAAAACAATTGTGAGTTTCATGCCTGGATGAGCTAACATGTTTACACAAACACTGCTGATGCAGCAGAAACAGGATACAATATGTGTCAAATATTGCTTGGGCTGCAGGCAAAAAAACTGTGGAGCTGAAAGGCAGTGCTTAGCACAGGGCTCCTCCTGCCAGAGGCAGCTGCTGGGTCCGTGTGAGGGAGAGGGAAAGGGAGCAGGTCTGTGTCCCAATCCCTCATTGCCAGGCAGTTTCCAGAATAAGGAAAAGTTTTCCAAAGCTGATACTGCTCTTCTGATAATGAATAATACCTATTCTCATCAAACAATTTATTTAAAGAGGAACCTGAATGGTGCAGAGACCTCAGCTTTAGCCTTCAGTACCTGACTCAAAGCCATTTGAAGCCCGTGGGGGACTTTCCACTGACTTTGATGTGAGGATTATTTCCTATTTTGGATTATTAAGAGACAGATTTTCACAACCTAATTTCTGCATTGGGATGTCTGCATAGCAAGGAGAGAGGGAGATTTGCTTTTTCTGACACAAAATATCGCCAGCCACAGAAAGATGGGCATTTAAGATGATTGGCTTAAAAGACCTATCCTATAATGGCAGCACAATTATAAGCCTGCAGGGAAAATTTCTGGGCTCTTGTATGAAAAAAAAGAGCAAAGAAGAACACAAAAAGGTTTTACTGAGTTACAGTGCCAGGGTTTCAGCTACCAGTTCTGCTGGAAAGCAAATAATAGGGTTTAACAAAAGATATTTCCAGTGTCAAGCCCATACACAAAATGGTTGTGCAAGAGCAGGACAGGAGTGATACCAGGTCAACCTGCTGCAAACAAGAATTGCCACAGAAAGTCACCAGACCAATGAGGAGCAGAGACTTTCTGGATAGAGAAGGGTGGGTCTGGTGCTCTCTAAATAAATGAAGATTTAAAAAAATTAAAAGAAAGGGAGAGAGAGACAGTGAAATCAGCTGCCAAGAAGTGCTGGGGCCAGAAAAAGCAACAAAGCCCTATTTTTAATGTAACTTTTTTATTCTGCCAGTAAAAAATCAAATGATAAAATAGGCTAGAGAAAGGAAGCAATTGGGAATGGCTGAAGAGGATTCCCAGCTGTGCTTGCAATCAGTGCAATTCATGACTCACAACATGCTGGCCACATCACTTCCCAGGAGCAACATATTCTCATGAACAAGCAAAACAAGTGGGAGACTATCTTTAAAAGCTTTTTGGATCATTCATGGCTTGGTTATGAAGTCGCCTGTGAAGCAGCTTGCTGGCCTTGAGGCTCAGGGTAATTTGAGGATTGGTCAGTTTTCCTTTTCTTTCTCCTTCAGCAGATGCCCTTCCACCAGCCCGTCAGCACAGCTGAGAACATCCATTCCATTTCTTTCTTCATACCCATCTTCTTCTGACCAAAATGAAGAGCTGGAAGTGGAACTGCTTTAATGGCATTTGAGCAGTCCTTGTCCTTCTAGTTTACCACAAGGACCTTCTGCTCCCCTATGAATGAATGAGAAAAGCATCTCAAAATAATACTTATAAAGTTTATGTGAAACCAAATGTCTCAGAAATGACTGCCTACACATAGACCTTGCTGGTTCTCACCTGGGTGGTACATAAATCATCTGATTTAAGTGAGAAGGCTTCGGGTCCCTCCAAATCTCATCTTCAATTCAACTGAGTCAGACTGCTGCTTCTACTAATATTTTTCTAAAATGAAATTGTGTTCTTGCCCTACCACACGGTGAAATGTTTTGCAATATGTATAATTAACACATAACTATGCTGCTAAAATAAAAAAAAAAAGTCAAAATCATTTAGCACTACAGTGAACTTGAGGCTTTTTTCATGATTGGTGTTTATTTACTTATTTGAATGGTTGATTAATATATTTTTTCTCATTTTTGAAGTCATATCACTGATGAAAGGGTACAGGTCTCATTTATAATAGTTGTGGGTATCACACATTTACTGCTAGTGTTGGAATCGAGCTAAAGTTCCAACATTCTGGGCAGTGCCTTTCCTGTCATCAGCTTTCTTACCTGGCTGTGACATCTCTTATGTTTGTGTTTTGTGTGCAGAGGGTGCAGCACATACAAGCAAACCCTTTTCTTCAGGGAATGACAACCTTTTCAAACTGATCAGTTCTCTGAATCTGAATTCCAAATAAAGATTTTGAAATCTTCATGGAATCAATCAGTGCTGTGAAAATAGCAAATAAAAAACATCAAAATATTTTGTTTCTACTTGATTGATATGCTGAATCTTATTTTTAAGTATTTATTATATAAATTATATATTATTTTTATAAGTAAAAATATTTATACCCTTTAATATCAGGATGTCAGAAGTGAAGAGATGCTTGATATACAGATATTTTTAATGAATAAGGAAAATAACACATGCTATACAGTAACACAGGATGAAAAAAAAATTCCAAATGAAATATTTTTATATTCTTGGAATAATATGTTCTATCATAATTGAATAAAACACACAAAAATGACAGAATATTGATGTAATTGGATTTTTTGTGGATTTTTTTTAAAAATACATTCTCTGATGGAAGAGGATGTCTGAAGTCCTTCAAACCAGTATTCTTTTTAGTGGATCTTCGAAGATTGCAACTTATGAGCTTCAATGGAGAGAGAGTGAACTCCTATAAGGAAAACAAAATTTCAGCAGTAAGGACATAAAACTCACAAGCAAGTTGTGTCTGAGTAATATCATGGTAAACCAGGTGACAAAATGTATTGTTTCTTCAATGCACTATAGCTGAACCTCATCCTTTAAACAGATGTTATAAAAATATTAACCCAATGGGCCTGTTGAGTCCTGGGGGGGTCTCTGCTCTGAAATTAATTTGATGAGGGGTGTGTGAAGGAGGTTACAAAGCCTTATTTTTACCTTATATTTCAGTAATTAATACATCCTCTAGAAACAATTATAAAACCATTTAGATTTTTTCAGAATCACTGTTAACTTTTGCTTAAAGCTGGGGCCAAGAGGTCTCCAGAAGTTCTGCCTCTTTGGAGACAATGCCTTTGGGGCTGTCCTGGACTTCATCTCAGATTTCTAGCGAGTGAAAACAAGTGTGTGAAACTCATGTGTTTTCTTCTCTTTTCAGTTAGTTTCTACTTTTTAAGGAGGCAGATCATTTCCAAGTCACTGGGAAATTTAAAGTTTAACACATCAGTCAATAGACCATTACAGTTAGCATTAGATTTAAAGTGGGGTCCTAAAAAGTGGGAATCAGGGGCATACAGTTGCACTGGTTTAGCCTTGCAAAGGCCAATTTCACTATAAAAAAGTCACATTTTCAAGATGTTGACCTTCTCTTGACAGAATCCTTCATCCCTCCCAGCAAGTAAAAGGCCAGAGTATGATCAAAATAACAACAAAAACCCCAATAGTTCTTCTGTTGCCAAGAGATTTCATTAAAAAAAATCCATGAAGTATTGACATATCTATTGCTTCTTCTCTTTGAAATCCTTGCTAGACAAGATTTGACTGATTTTGTTTAGTCCAGCTGGCAGAGGCTCCAGGATAGGCTACCTGAAATAACTCACATAGTAACATTTATCCCTTCACAGTTTGGAAATCTAGGGAAACTGCAAATTGCAGTATTAAAATGCTGAGCCAAAAGAGAAACAAGGAAATAACGTTTCAGTTTTCAGCATGAGAAAAAGGACGTTTCAACCTAGCAATATTTATGAGCTGGTAAAAAGCTGTTCATGCCACAGTGGTTGTGTGTTCCTTAAATGTCAAGTCCCAATCAATAACCTCGCTGAAAATTGACCCTGTTGGGCATGGTGTAGGAGAATTGGATGCTCTCTAGGCTATTGGTTGAAAGGCAAGAAACAGCAAGCAACTGATGAGAAGCTATCAATAAAACCTCGGTATTGTTTTGAGTTCAATTTCAAGTAATTGCCAGACATCTGAGATTGAGTCTGACAGACATGAAGAGGGCTAATGCTGGTTCCTGGTAATGAAAAGTAGGTTTCTTGTTCAAAGTAGCACAATGGGGCCTAATAGTGAAATGGCTTCCCCCTCGAAAAACAAGTTGCTGTATGAGTGTAGGAATCACTGAAGCCTGTGTTTTCATGGATTTGTGCGCTGTGTCCTTACAGCCCTCTCCTGAGGAAACTCCTTTGTCCTTCCCTCTTCCCCTCAGCTGCCCCAGCAGCTCCAGTTTTTCCTTCATATCCCCTGTTCACTGTTAAAGCAACATCTGTCCCCTTTTGGTTGCTCCAGTGTTCACCAAAAATTCCAGGGCAGGGATGGGTTTTCTGTTTTGTTTTTTTCCATTTTGCCTTCTTTTGTTTCATATTAGAAATTATACCGGCACAAAAAATGCCATGTCAAATGTTTTTCGAGTGAGCTCTCTGTAAAAGTGACAGTTCTCTTCACAAAATCGGGGCTTCCTTGACACCCTAAGTTAGAGCAAAGGTCTAATTGGTACATTTTACCTCTCCACCACAGGCAGGTTAAATGCGCACAGGGGAATGCAGTAGCAAGATTGAGAATTGAGAAAGGATTGTTTGTAAAGCTTCTCTTAACATAGTTATCCGTGATCATATGTTGGAACACTCTTTTTATGTTATTTAACACACTCTGCAAAATAATTTGTCACCAGGTTCTTCAGTGGTGCATATTCAGGGAAAAAAAAAAAATCCTTAAAAGAAATGTCTTCCCCCTTCTCATGCTGCTAGCTAGGAGCTTGCCAGAACACAAACTTCTGGCAGAAACTGAGCATATAATAGCACCAAAATCATTGAAGAAAATTGCAGTCTTCAGGAGGCTTTCACTTCCCACACATTACTCCACAACAGTTTTTGAGCTGAGTTCTCTTGTACTTTGACCCTGTAGTATTCTGGGAGGAGAACTCAGAGGCAGTGGTAATAGCAGGCACATGAAGTTCAGTGTAAGGCTCAGTCCAAAGGCTGATTTAGGACTTAGTGTTCAGATTTCCAAAAAGGGGGGCTGGAACTGCTGAGGCAGTGCCCTTGCTACTGTTAATCCTGACCACCAAGCTGATACTCAGTGACATTTTAAAAAATTTCCTTGGCCAAATCCTCATGGAGACAGGTAATAATGTAAAATTAAAGATGCATCTAGAATCTGTTGAGGTGGGTCATTTTTTCAATTCTGCTCTCCTTGGGAGAATTCTTCTTAGCTTCTTTCTATCAATTGCCCCTTGCCCTGGGCATAAGCTAGGGCTGGACTCCTGGAGAGCACACACATTGATTATAGTGAGGGATCGTGATTTAAAAAGTACACACTGAGTCTCCGGCAAGAAATGGTTCATTTTCAGGTGAATTTTCCTGCCTTTTACTGAGTATTCAGAAAATTTTTTTAGAAAGCTTCACTATGGAACAGGAAACCAAGGCTAACTGGACCTACCTGATGATCAGTCCCATCCATAGTGCTGATGCTACAGCTGGCTTGATACCACAGCAGTGTGATTTATGTTTCCAAATCATCTCTCTTTCTGCAGATCTCTGCATATGCCTTTCCTCCCACTGCCAGCATTCCTGATCTAGTTTCTCTTCCTCAAAACTACACAGGTCTTATTTTCAGTTCTTAGGAGAAAAATTATTCCTTTGTTTCCACATCTGCTATGAAACTTTTTTATACTTGGATATTTTTTTTATTTTTTATTTTTTCTTATTATGGCCAAGACATTCTATTGTGTTAAAAGACAGAGGGCAGGAATCATACAAAGGGTGCAAATTCAATCTGTACCTTCTCTCTGGCAAGCCAAGCTTTACTGCTTGAGTAGCTTTCTTCTTCATCTCTCTGCTGAGGTGTTGTATGTGCTGAAGTCAAGCCCAGGTCTAAGTGTGAAGATGTGCAAATCTCAATATAAGTACAGTACAAAATTTCCTTTGAGCTTTCAGCCCAGAAGTCCTGTTAGATGTGAGTTCTTAATGAGGTATCCTAGTGATATCCTAGTGATAACCTTGCAACTGAAGCCGCATAACTGCTTCATTGGCACTGTCATTATATTTCCTTTTGCCTGTTGGAGTTCACCTCTTCTGATGGGGTCAGGAGTGGGAGATTCTGCTATTGCTCTTGATGTGCTCTTTCTTTCTTTTTTACTACTCTCATGAGCTTGACATTTGGAGATTCTAGTTCTAATCTTTCTCTTGACATGAATGTGGATAGATGTGGTTATTTGCCTGTGGAAATTACTGTGCTAAAATTCATGGTTACTTTTAAGGTCAACTGACATATCCTGAAATCACACCTGCCTCAAGCCGCTTCCTTCATGAACATGCTGTGCTAAAACATATAAAATTGTGCAGCCTGAAGCCTTTTAAAATCTTTTTAATAGCAAAGAGTGGCTTGATCAAGGGAAGATTCATGATGTGAAAATAGCCTCCGAATGTGACAGAAAAACAGATTTTCTTTGTGAAAGATTCTCAGTGCCTGTGATTTGCAGAGGAAAACGGGATAGAAAAGGGGCCACTCAGGGCCTGCCTCATAACAACCCAGTTAGGTGCACCCCTGCTTTTGGGTTCAGGTCACTCTCTGTGCCCTATGTAAGATCAGGAGGCTGCACTACAATGGGAATTAACCTAATAGAAAGCCCTATCCAGCCAAGAAGTGCCAGTTCCAGGCTGAGATGTAGCATGTTTCAGAGAGCATCAAGACCACCCTTACTTCTTGATAGTGATCTTACTTCTTGATCTGCCTACACTCTGTGCCTACACCACTGATATCAGTGGAGGAACAAGCCATGTGAATATCATTTGCACTTATTTCTTATAAGGACGATCTAATTTGGATCTAATTTGGGTGGTGTCAGCAGAGAGTGAATTTTTCTTTTTAAATGCATATTTGAAAGAAATTCAAGTAATTTGAACAGCATGTTTCTGAGAAAAAAGTTTTGGTGCCACTTGTCTATATTCCCAATATTCTCAATGTTGGTCACTTCAGGAAGTATTCTGAATTTAAAAAAATGTTTATTTTTGGATGGAAATCAAGAGGAAAATGAGAACTCAGTGATAACAAGAACCATCCTCCACTTTTGAACTTCATTAGTGGCTTGATTTGCACTCAGTTAAGTTTCAGTCTGGGATCTGGAGACAAGTGCTCTTCGTTCTCAGCTCCACAGGGCATGAGGGAGCCATGATGAGATAAGTGTCTCTGTGGTGTACTGTTTACTGAGGTCTGCTGCTCCTCCTGTGGTTTATATGGCCTGCATAGATGTGATGGGAAAGACAGTGCCATGAGCTTGCTTTCCTTCTTCATCAAATATACTTGCAGAGTGGTTCTGGATACAGTCTGCCCCCAAACCATTTTTTTTGTCTCTTCAGAATAGAGAATTTTAATGTACACTGAAAACAGAACAGACACTGACCTTTGAGCTATAGGGAAACTTGATCGTGGCAAGGGCAATTCAGCCACTTGAGGCTCTGCTTCATGGGGTGCTTTCTAATAGGTTCCTGCAACCCCCTTACCATCATCACACTGTGAACACTTACAGGACTTTAAAAAGTCTGTTCCCATGTATGTGTTGCTGAGAAGTCCCATCAGCAAAGCTCAAAGCAGACTGAGTGTAAAACAATGACCAATATAGCAGAGATGGCCTTTTTATTTGTTTTTGTTAAAACTGTGTTTTTTCTCTATTACTTTTTATTTTTTCACAGAGGGATCTCAAAGTGGATGAGTATAAATAAGACTGAAGGAAAACATCCCTGCTTTTCTCTGTTCTAGAAGCACAGTCTGCACAGTATGCCAGCCTAGCTTTCGATGGGAAGAGAATGGAAAAAAGAAAGTTGTATTGAAGTTTATCTGTATTCATTTTTCTCCTTCAGGAATGCTTATCCCCAACCTTAGAGCTTCAATTTCCATGAAGCTAATCTATCCTGCTAATAGCCATGTGGAGCAACAAATTGCCTTCTTGCCCAAGTGGATAGAATGCATTCAATCTAATCACCATCCAGCTAAAGGGGTTCAAATTAATCTTGCCTGGCTGCTTTTTTTATTGCTCACTTCCCCTCAACTCACTGTCCCCAAGAGCACCCATTACACCTTGATCCTCTTCTTTTTCTTAAATGAAATGTTGGCATTTGCGCTGAAAATTGTGGGAAGATTTTCATGTTTCTTCTCCTCTGGAAACATCCAAACTGGTGTTGGAAAACTCTATGAACCAGCCTTTCCTGAGGATGCTCCGACACATTCACTGTGGCATGTTTGACAGAAACTCTGGGAAGGGTGACATACTCCAAAGACAATTTTCTTTAATTTCTCCATATTAACAGAACTTCCCAGCAGGCACAAAGCTTACCAGAGCTTCTGGAGTAATAAAGGACACTGGGATGAGTCTGTTTATGATGGACATTTCCTGGTTTTACTACATTTTCTAGTATCCCTGAAAAGAGACATGAAGAAACCTTTGAACTTCCACTAGGGGCAATCTCCTGTGCTCAGGCCTTTCTGTTATTTTAGGAGCAATCCTTCCCATGTGTAGCTGTCCGTGGTGGCCAGCATGAAATATCCATCAGTCTAGCCAGATCTCTAACAATGCATTTCACCAACAAAAGCAGAGCCTTGCATCTATGGCAATTTTCTTTGATCAACTGTTGTTAATCTCATTACTTTAAAGACTTGCCTTCTTGGGATTGGTGAGTCAGTAATTTGAGTACACTTTATAATCCAATCTAATAGAAGTCAATTATGAAAAATATGAAATGAGAAAGGAAGCAAGCTTGCTAGGTTCATTTCTCTTTGGATTTGTCATGAACTGATCTAGAGAAGGCAGAGAACTAGTCAGCTTTGAATACAGTTGTGAATACAACTTAGGTTTTAGAAATTCAGTCTCTGTCAGCTTCCTACCATGTCAGCTTGCATGTGAATCCTGATGAGGTGTCTTTTGGTCTAACTGTTTCCTTTTTTTAGATGTTACTTTTGCTTCAGAGATTTAAAATTTTAGTTTATAATAAGAGCTTAAGTAGTCAGATGCACAAAAATAATATATTTAAATTATCATTTTGCTCTTTGTAAATATCTTTTAAAAGATCCATAGGATTTACAGCAAAAAAAAAAGTTGTATTTTGGCAACATATAAATATCTAGCTGCATAAGAAGTCAAGTATGCTATAGCATTGATGACTTCCCTTGAAGAATTTGGTTTTCAGTAGGTCTCCATTTTATTTACTTGTCTCCATGAGGGCACTTGTATGTAGAAATGGAAAGAAGAGAATGTACCATCCCTTCCTATTACTTGCAATGTGGAATTAAGCAAATCTCGCAAATGGATGTTTTCTCCAGATCAGACCCTGAGTGTTTCATTAATTCTGTAAGACTTTTTTTGTGGCCTTTTCTTCCTTGAGGAATTGCTGAACACGGAGCTCTGATATAAAGGTTTATGTTTAACACCGGGGCTATTTGCAAGGCTGTTTGTAGAAAGACATATAGTGTGGGATCAGTGATCATATATCACAGCCTCAGAATGTGATTAAAACTCAACCTTTTTTGTAGTGCACTGTTGTGAACATTTATGATCAGGCTGTAACAAGAGAAGGGAGATAATGTTAATGGAGCTGAATGGTGCCATCTACTTAGATGTGAAGAAGAAGAGAATTTACTTCCAAAAGGAGACTGAACACAGAGCAGATTCAATATCTGACCTTCAGGTAAGGTACAGGTTTGGGGTAGAGAGGAGCTGAAAAAGGAGAAAGCAAATTGTGGAAGCAGATAACCCCTAACCTGATCTCAGTGCAGCTTTCATTCTTGATGTAAATTTAACATCCCAACATCCTAAGGATCTTACTGTATTATCAGAGTAGTATTCACATTTTCAACTTCACAACTGTCATATGTGTGACCTGGATATTAGTGTAGTATTGTAAACATACAGTACATACTGTAAAGAAACTACATAGTACTGTGCACTGTTAAACTGCTGCCTTGCACATCAATAAACATCCAGCTTTCAGCTGCAAGTGAAGTCACAGCAGGACACTTTATCCTGGGAGAAAGCTCCTACCCTTGGTGCTTGAATGATATGGGTATACTCTTACTTGCTCTGAAATCCTGTTGGATGAGGCAGTTTTAACGTTACTTACAATCCTAGACATTGTCAATCTGGAACTCAATGCACCTGCTGAGAAACAGTTTGAGAAACAACCCTTTTGTTAAACCACAACAGTTTTTTCCATGGGTATCATTGATAGTTTGATTTTTTTTTTTGTTTTAAATAGCAAAGACTAGCTGCACCTGAGCTCCACCACTTTAGTTTTACTGATTTGTAGTTTGATGTGATCGTATGAGCTACCGTGAACATATGACACTTGGACACACAGCTGTGAGGAAAAATTCAAATTAGATTAGTCAGAACTTTGAATTACTACTAACATAGAAAACTATTTTATATTTTTTGAAAGTTTTACTAAAACTGTGATGACTTTTAAGCTAAGATATATATATATATATATATATATATATATATATATATATATATATATATTTATATTTTTTTTCACAAGAATGTAGCTGCAATGTCACTTAATTCACCTACTGGCAGCTTAGAAGAAAATTCAGCATTCAGAGGGAGGAGAGATGCACTCTTACCATGCTTCTAGCACACTAACATTAACTTCCCTCTCCTGTACTTCAGTTTCCATATCCTGGTGCACTGCTGAGGAACTATTAGGAATGATGGCGCACGCCTCCAATGAGATGCACTCATTGGTTTAATTCAGTAAATGAATGCGTTTTCATTCAGATGAAGAGGAGGCATAGCAAGGTTAAGGACCTTTTTTTGGAATTATTTTATTAAATCCCATTGGTTGCTCTGACTTCTCTCCTGTAAACTGCAGCTCATCAGCCTGTCAGTTGCCTCTGATCTAGGCTCATTTGAACTGAATTACAGAACTGTAATTTCCACCACTGTTTATGTCATATGCGCATGCTGGTCATATCTTACCCTTTCTAGGAAACATTAAATATTGCAAACCAAGAGATTATGGATTCTTTACAAGGACATCTGCTTTTCTTATCCCTTCTTCAGTGAAAAATAAATACATAGATAATTGGTCTATATTGCCCTTATAATCAAATGTAGATATTATGTCAGTCTGGCATCTATTTTGCTTTACTATTTGGAGTTGGGGGGGTGGGAGGGTTGTTTGTTTTGTTTTGTTTTGTTTTTTTTTTCTTTGGGTATTTTTTCAAAGACTAGGTTGGAATAGAGTTTGTTGTATTGGCCTGTGCATGCAAAGAAAGAAAATGCTGCTGGTAGAGGGGCTAAAACTTGATGCCATTGACTTGCCTCTCCTGAAAATGCAGATTCCCAAACCATGGTTTGTCAGCATCTGTTGAGGTTTGCTGTTGGTAATCAGTGCTGCCAGTGAGAGTGTCACTCACAGAAACCCCGTTCAGATTCTGTCAGGTACAAACATGCTGGCCCTAAAGTGAATATGGTGAATTCCCACTCTGGCTGCTCATTCTCTGTCTCACCCCACCTTCCCAGCTCTCAAAAGCAGACACATTCCTGTGTAATATACAGATATAGTAGCTTCCATGACAGTGTCAGCATTTTGAATGCAAAGATATACAAGCATTTTGCTTCCAGGACTTTATGGGTCTAGCAGAAAGGATGCTGAGACCTTCTTGTTGTGGTCATGGCAGCATGTAATGACATGAGTGTGTCCCCATCACATATGACTTCTTGATGGTGTCTAGGAAGCTTTATTTAAAAACAAAAGTTTAAGCCCTTGCTTAAAAAATGAAAGGAAAATAAATGACATTGTCTATAAGCTCAATGAGCCATATTTTTGACTTACAAGCAGTGAATTAACTGCTAAATAAATGGGTTGACACAACAGAATGTAAATTGTAGGGAGGAGAAAAGAGAAGAAGGGAAATAATTTGGAGAACTTTAATTGTTCACAGTAGGTTAAACTCTTACCCTATGGCAAACTGACAATAACCCCTCACAAAGCTTTCTTGTAGTTGTCAGTGGGGGTACCAGATTACCATTTGAGTTTGAATCAGGCATGCATTCCTGCAATAAATCTCCCGACTGCCCCCACATCATGCTTTAGTTCTTACTGTGGAGTGGTCTTGGAGTGTGCAAACTGGATTCCATTTGGATGAAAATCAACTGTAGTATGTGCTCCATCAATGCACTTAGTGTGATCCAGCTGTCAAAAGTATTCATATCTTTGGGTTCAAACTGAAGATAGTTTAAATTAAACCCCACAGAAAGACATATAGTACGAATACATAATTCTCAGCACTTGCTACTGAATAGCTGAAGTGCCTGTTACCACCTTTTCTCTGTTTTCACTCTTCCCAGACTGCTCCTCAGGCTCAGGAAGACCAATTGAACTGAGCTATCTGAGAGGTGTTCCAGCCAAGATGAATAGCCTGAGCTAGTCCCTGTGAATTTACACACAGGACTTGTTGCATAATGCACCTGTGATAATCAGAGAGAGCTTAAAAACCAGAAGGTGCCAAAATGGAGAGCTGAACTGTCATCAAAAGACCACAAATGTGTGAGGGCTTAAATCTGATGACATTTTTGTGCTTAAACTTTGCAGACTGGGCTGTCCAAGCTTAACGCAACCTTAAAATATAGTTTCCTGAGAAGAAAATTAGGCCAGAGCACACATCATGTCTCTGAGTGTGCTGGATAGAAGAGCAAGAATAAGGAATGTATACAGTGGTTGTAGCTTCAGAAAATTTGGGACTCTTCCTGACCTGAAAATTTCATCTACTTTATCAGGTTTAACCCATCATGGACCTTTCTTCCATTCATTTGTATAATTTCTTTTTGAACTCATTTATGGTTTTGGCCTTGCAAGCATCCTGGGTAATGTGTTCCACAATTTCATTATCCAGTGTGTAAAGAAGTACTTCCTTTTGCTTTTAAGCTTGTTGCCTGATAATTTCATTAGATATCTTTACTTCTTATAATAGAAGAAAGAGGGAATTGTTGTTTCTTGTTTACCTTTCCTAAGTAATCTTTAATTTTATAGACCTCTGAAGCCTTTTCCAACCACCTTTCTTCTGGTTTGAACAAGAAAATCCTATGCAATTAAAAAAGCCCAAAACCCCAAACAAACAAGTATCCAACCACTCTGCATCTGCGTTAGCATTTTTACTCAAAGTGAGATTTGAAACAACTACTTTCATGTACTGTACATTGCTTGGTTGCCTCTGGCTGTGCCAGACTAGAAACTCTGCTCCAGGGCTGCTGTAAACATGCTCCAAGTCCTACCAGAAACAGAAGGGTCCAACCCACCACTGATTCTGCTGTCAGCTTTGGCCCCCACATGTGGGAAGGACATTCAGCCCAGGTGATTGAACTATATCTGGCCTGAAATAATTTCCCTTCAGGAGCAGAGCTCTCTTTGATCTGTCAGTCCACCCTTCAGCACCCAATTACCTTCTAACGTAGATGTGACCTTATTCTTCCTGTATGGAAGCTTTATCTAAACCCCAGTCATCCCACTTGCCTGCTCTGCACTTTGTCTCAGTCTAGTAACTCCTCTTCCTGGTGGTGGGTGCAACACAAAATATTTATACAATACATGTATTGATGCTTTCTCTATTTTTGCCCTTGATTTCTTTCCCACCCACAGTTTATATGCTGTTTTAGCAGATGATAGGCACTGAAGGGATGTGTTCAGAGCCTTGTCCACAGGACACAACATGTCTATCCTGAGAGGCTTGAGTTCAGCCACAGCACACTGTGCGTATGTGTGCACACATAGATGCTGTTTCCTTCGTGCATGGAATGTCACAACCGTCAGAATCAAATTTACTTTGCCCTGTTATTTTCCAGCCACTCAATATCAAGAGATAAATTGGAACTCTTTGCAGACAAATTGCATTTTTGCTGCCTTGAATTATTTAGTAGCATCAACATACTTCATTATTTACTGAGGCTTTCATCCTATTTTGTGAATATAGTTTCAGTACACCTCACTGTGTGATTCCACTAGACTTCGCTCCACTGTGAAAACTGGTCATATATTTCTCTGCTTTCTGTCTTTTACCAAGTTACCACCCCTCATGTGAAACTTTTTTTTTTTTATGTAAAGCTTCATAAAAAACATTTTGGATATGCAAGTAAGCTTTATCAATGTCATTGTACTTTTCTGTCTGTTCACCTTTTGAAAACCTTCATAAATTTTGATGATGTGAGTTCCTTTCTGAAAACTTTTGTAGACCATACCATTATAACGAATTTTTCTATATGTAAACTGATTACTTTCTTATTCACAATTGGTGTGGAACTCAGACAATTTCCCTGTAGTTTTCTGGACCAGCTCCTCTGCAGAGCCATTTTTTCAATAGTGGAATCACTTCTGTCCCTTTTTGTGCCTCTGATATGAAGAGCAGTTTTGTATGTTTGACTTTCTTCAGAAATTTGGGTAACACCACAAGAATGTTCTACTGACATTTTGATATTACACAGTTACTTAGACTCATTCCTTCAGTATTCATATGGAAATTCCCTAAGCTTTCCTGTAATGAAATCTGATACAGAAATTATTTGGGTCCTTGGGATTCTGGCTGAAGCCCCCTAGGTTTTGATTCACAAAACTGCCTTAGAATTTTATTAATAAAAAAGCCTTATATCCCCACTAAAGTGTTATGGATCATCAGGAGTTAAAGAAGTTGCAGAGGAAAGGGCCCTGTTAGTTCAATTGTTTATTCTCCTTGTCTGCTCTGAGATCACTGTGGGGACTATACCAGATAAAGTTATCTGTGGAAACTGGGCATTCTCTTATCTCTCCTACACCCATCAGTGAAATACCAAGATATCTAGGAGACATTTAAAAGTAGAGATAAGTTAATATTTTTTTCTGCCTTTTACTTCTTTTGCCATTTCCTTTACAGAAATTGTGTTGGAACTTTTCTTACTGAGAGTATATGTGAATAATTAAAAAAAAAAAAAATAAAAAAAATCAGTATCTATATGCACAGTCAAGAAGGATTAATTGACTTTTCTGGTTCCTTTGCATAAAACCATGGCTATCTACTCTCAGGACTCTCAAATACTCGTTTTCAGCTTCCTTCAATGATTCTGGGCTGCGACTTCTCATGTTGTAGATCTTTAATCATGTATTACCAGCCAGCTGGAACAGCATGAGTAGGAAAGTTCATACATACCCTGTGCTCCAGTTAGTCACTGTGAGAAGTGCACAGGAGCTCCACTGTTTCCGTCTAATGCTGGCAGAGAAATTACCAGCAGCTTATCACCCCAGCAAGTTTTAAGGTAAGCTTAGCAGCTAAGTGTTGATACTGGAATATTTGTCATCAGCACTCAGGGGAACCATTCACACCTCGGATTTGTATAAACTTTACATCTTAATGTGAAAAAACATATGCATCCAACACATGTAAAGCTGCATTTGAATTCAAATGAGATTAAGAAGTGGTTCCCTGTCAGTCTTTCTTTCAGAAGTCTGTACCAATGCCTTGCTGATGATTTTTTTTCTGGTCCCTAGTGATCCTGAATGCCATTTACTGTGAACTGCTGAACCTGCAATGACAAAAGCAAGAACAAACCTTGGTCGCAATGGTACAGGGCACTTTTGGCTATTGTGAATAGCTATTCCCATACATTTTTGCCATTGCTGTTTCTTAGGGCTAAGTCAAACAAAGGCCCTTTTGTGGTACTGATATGAATCAATGGAGACACATGTAAGTGAGAGATGACAACAACTGGAGAACCTTGATGACTGAGGAGCTGCTAGTTCAGGGACTCCCAAATAACAACCCAGCCATCTGGCCAGCCATTCAGCTGCCTGCTGTGAAGGCTTTGCATTTAAAAATTGTGTTATCAACTTTACAATAACAGAACAACCACTTGAACATCATCTTGCAGACCAGACAGGACTAAGGGATCCATTAGTTAAATATCACCCTTTCAGTCAATTAGGAGTAGGAGGGGAAAAAACAGGAATTCTACCATATCACTCAACCTCTCTAGCATCAAGTAATGAACAGAAAGATACGGCTGGAATAGTAAATTCCAGTGCTTCATGTGCTGGAGAAAAGTCAAATTGGTGGTGGTGTGTCCTTTCCATCTGTTCCCCACTACATTCTCCTCCTTCCAGAGGAACTTCAGAAAGTATTGTTTCATACAAAATGCAGACAAGATGAAAAGCACTGCCAAAGCCTCTATCTTAAAAAAAAAAAAAAAATAGACTACTGAGTGGTTTTTGCTTAGGTGATGAAATAGAAACAAATTGATGGGAATAAAACAACCTCTGGAACTAGTTAAATAAACAAAGGTGTCTCTTGGTCTAAAGAACAGCCATATATAGTTTTGTGCTAAAATGGATGCTTTCCTCCTCAGTAAGCTAATAGAGCAATTTAAGACAGATTTTTCTCTTGATAAGTTGGAACAGTTGACATGCAATTGCCAGAAAATAAATTCCTCCCAGCACCATCCTTACAAGCAAAAACTTTATTTACTGTGCAGAAAATTCACTGGACATTTGGTGAAACTGCTGTAAGAAAGCAGCCCCTTCTGCTGTTGTGAATCCATGATCTGCTCTATGCAGATAATCCAAATTCCCTTCTTTCTGGCATTTAGTTTTACTAATGCTTTAGATCTTCCTGGGTACACACTGTAAATGTTGTCAGACTGAAGCAGCCCACCAAAATTACTTTTTCTTGCTATTCTGGGAGTGAGATACAGGTTCAATAACCATAAGCAGAGTATTGTAATGAAAGAATAACTAATATGAAAGTATCGTAGGACTTGGCAAGTTTCAGGGAACTGTGTGGAAAAACTGGGAGGTAGGAGACATGTCCATGTGATTTCAGTGATCCAGAATGCATCATCACACACAAAAACATTTAGGTGTGTATGCATATGCCTACCACCAAATGTCATCTATAAAGGCCAAACCAAACCTTAGCCATGAATGTGCCTTTCTTGCTCTTGAGGAAAAAACCCACCTTTTTTTTTGGTCTCATAAATAATTTGTATGATTTATGATTAAAACATAGATTCTGTGTATGTATTATGCTCCAGTGGAAAAGACAGGTACCACATGAAGACTGAAGGTGAATCTCACTTCTAATTTCATCCTCATGATCAATCAGTCAGCAGTAATTGTCAGTTATGAGAATGAGGCACAGTTTCAAATTTGAAAAATCCACAGGAGCTCTCTGGGTGGTTGTGCTTTGAGCTTTATAGTTGTGACTGCTCCCTCACATTTTGTTGAACCTTGTGGATGTTCCCTATCGGTCCTTCCTGAAAGATGATGTCACATTTTTGGTGGTATGCTGGCCAATTATGTGACAAGCAGTGAATAAATCCGGTTATCTTCTCTTCAGGTGAGATCTCTGCTGTTCATTTTCCTTTGGAAACCTGTTTCTCATCCAGAGAAAAGTGAAGAAAGAGAGTGGGTGAACAGACACAGGGAAGAGCAGAGGCTTCACAGACTTATTTTTTTTTTTTCTTTTCTCAGCAAGGTATCATCTGTTCTTCAAAGTACTTTATTTTCTCTTCAGCTTGCTTGGAAACATGGTCCAGACAAGGATCAGATGGTTTTTGTCAGCTCCAGGATGGATTATTGAGTTGTGTCACGTCTGAAGCTGAATGTGAACATAACATGCAAATTTTGGCTGTTATAGAAGTTGGCTGTGCACTTGCTAAAGAGTTCAAGCCTGTGCTCTCATCTCTCCCTTACTGATTCCCAGAGAGCTTCCAGAAGAACAAAAGGTTCAAGCCATTGATACATAGGACACACTACTTTGTTTTAGGAGCTCTCCTTCTCCTGATCACCAGATTTCAAAGCCCAAGGTGAGGAATGAGAGACCTGGGAGTCCTTCACTCCTTGCCATTGTGCCCCAGCCGAGTAGCAGGACACCCTCCAGAGAGATCAAGTGACTCATGAATCTGCCTGGCTGCATGAAGCACTGGAAAAACAGCTTTGAGGAGCAGATTTCTTTTATGCCTGCAGATCAGAAAGTCTTTTTATTCCCATGAATTCTTCAACCCCAAACACAATTTTGACTTTCTAAATGCCAAAGTGCTAGATACCGCAAAGACTGCTGCTGTTGTGATTTTATGCTGATGGGGGTCTGTTGATGACAGGCAGAAAATGTAAGACTGAACACTGATACCAAGCCTCCTTATGTAAGCTTCTTGTGCTTAATTTTGGTCTCTTTCGGAAACAGTCATTGTAGAGGCTCAGAAAAAGGATAGGAATTGATATGCTTAAGGATGGGAAACTCTTTTACTCCTTGCTTCAAAGCTTAAAGGAAAAACACAGAGAATAAAAGAGAGTCTTCAGAGTCTATCTTCTGGCCTAAGGCAATGGAACAACCCTATAATAGGCTTTTTTTTTTTTTTTTTCTCAGGCACCCTGGTAACATAAATTACTTCTGTTCTGTCTCAAGATCACATTAGGGATGTGTCCTGTATGATACCACAATCTCAAGGCATAACTCTGAACGGCAATGGAAAACCACATAGTGCCTCACTGAGTTATTAATTCAGCTCATGTAATGCCCAGAAACAGCCAGATACAGAATGTGCTGCGGCAAATTACAGCCATGAGGAGCTTTGGCAAAAATGCTGCTTGACAACTGAGCTCTTTGTCCCAACAATTTCCTTAAAACTACCCATTGAAGAAGAACAGACTTGCATTCTTTTGGTATTACCACCAGGAGGATACCTACAAATCTCAGTGACTGAGTGCCTCTTGGCCTTGTGAGTCAGTAGCAGCTACTGAGGGCTGGGACACACAGCCAACACTGTCAAACTACTGTGGTTTACTCAGTATCTTACCAGGTATAACAGACCATTATATAACCTGTTTAAATCGTGGTGCAAGCACACCCCTGACTGAAACACATGCATAGGAACTGCTTTAGAGATGCCCTTGATGGGACCATGTTGTCATACTGACAATTTGGGCCACCAGCTCCTTTTCCTGACATGTCATGAACAAGATTTGGGATTTCTGCTTCTCTTCCAGTCCTCACTTTTCCTTCACAGATGCACGACGCCCTTGAAACAAGCAGAATGTGGACGTTTGTGTGGGAGGGGGTGGGGAAGCATTTGGGATGAGTGGGACACCTTCATGGAGTACTGTATGTTAAATAACAGACTGAGAGAGGGAGTGATGAGTCTCTCAAGGAAGCATAAACACTATGTACTCATTAGAAGACTCATTATAAATAAAGTACAGGGAAGGTGCTCTGAGACAAAGCTTTTTCGTTGGTATTTATTAGGACAAAGAGCTCCTTTAATAGGGCAACTGAAAAGCACTCTGCTGCAATCATTAATAGGCATTACCACTTTTACTGACTTCTTGGGAACAGTTTTGCCCTTCTCACTTCATCTGCATTAAAGGGACAGGCTCTTTATTCCATATTTATTCTGAAAAGTACAAACCAGGCCAAGACTAGGGGGAAGGAGTGAGAACCCCAAGAACTTTTACGTGTCAGCCCAGTGGCAAAGTTTGGCTGATGGAGTGAAACACAGCAGGCTGCTGATAGACTTGGATAGGCTCTTCTGCCTGGATTTCCTCTATTTTGGGAGCTCCAACTGGGTACCTCAACCCACCAGAGGAAAAATATAGAAAAAAAGGGGAGTAGGAGAGAAAGAGAGGATCTCACGCTCTCAAGTTTCACTATGTATTTTATCACTTCTGCCAGACTGGAACAGAGTTGTCTGCTTTAACTAAGCACTGTGCTTCTAGCTTTCAAACCTCAAGGACGGTTGTAATTTGGCACCTGAAAATGGTAGCCATTTTCTCTATCAGGTTAAGATACCCTTCTTGAAGCTGTAGAACCTATCAGCCTGCTGGAATGCAGCTGTGGTGAGTGTGATGGTTTGCTGTTTATACTTTTCAGGGTTTTTTTCCTTCTCCACAGTGGAATTTAAAGGTCTGAAAACACCTTTTTTCTGAGATTTCTTTCTTGCTTGTTGTTGGATTTTACCAGGCTGTGCTTGATAAATGTTCATGGAAGGCTGAGCACTGCAAAGAATTTGCAATTTTTGCATTATGTGATCTTGAGCCAACACATGTGATGAGCATGTGGAAAGGGAGATATTAAAAACAATTGTAAAGAGAAGGGAACTTTGTTATTTTCCTCTAAAAAACATACACACATGACTTTGAATTGGCTGGTTCTCCTATCTGCACAGGCACACGCACATAGCAGTCCTGCTCTTCAGAACAAAATGAAACAGTTGACTTTTATTTTTTTTTTGCTGAAGGCCAGTGCCTGCAATTGCAAATGTTGCATCCCATAGTGGGTGTTGCCCCTGCAGGACTTCACAGTCACCTCAGCAAGTTGAGAACTAGACCCAAGCTGAATTGGATACATTCCTTTTGGGCCAGAGATACTTGCTTCGGGCCAAGTCCCAAAACTTGGGAGGAGTGAACACATGACAGCGTCTGTCCAGAGAGGTCTGTGTCAGGCACTGCACAGAACGTGAACCTCCACACCACAGCTTTTGGTCCTTGTCATTCCCCAGCTTCTTTTCTCCCAAGGCAAAGCACATCAGCCACCAATCAAACCCTTGAGAAGACTTTCTCCGCAGCTCTCTCTCTTGATCCTCTGTTTCTATTTCCTCTTTGCTTAATTTCTCCTTCTCTCCTCTAGTTCTGCTTGTGCAGTTCAACACTGTAAAGTCCTCCCAGCCCCAGACATGTGGCAATGCTGGGTGAGATCAAGAGTCCATCCTGCTCAGCACTTTGCTTCTGGTGAGGGCCAGAACTGAAGAATTTAAGAACATGAAAAAATGTGGACAGAAGTAACATCTTTGCCTTTTCATGTAGCATTAGGTTTACTCCGGTGTTAATTTTCTCTATAGAGAAGCTTACTTAGAATGATGAAGGTAATCTAGATGAATTGTCTGGTCCATTATTTCTCATTCTTACTGCTGCCACACAAAATAAGTATGTCTTTCTAGGTTGTTTGTACTCTATATTTACTTAGGCAAAGTATTAACCATTCTGCTCCCCAAATAGCTATCCTCAGCTGTTTGTAGTGAAGGTTAATGAGAGAACAGTCAAAATCAGTATTGAGTTGTGAGTTTTGCTGTTGTGAGAAGACTGCAGCCTCCTGGTCAAAGGTTTTTCTTTCAAATTCATGAACTTAAGGAGTGGATAACACTCACAGCTTAGTTCATTTGAAATCACGCTTATATCAATTTAGATTAGACAGACAAGAATCAATGCAAGATGTCATCAATGTCAGCCAATATTAAACCGAACTGAGAGTGAACACATTGTGCTTTACATCAGTTTAATCACTGGTTTTAAAATGAACTTGATTGTGGTCACTTGTGCTGTGACTGCACTGTAAAGAAAGGACTTTGCTTTACCCCTGTGAGCTTTAACTGAAACAACAGGACCAACAATGAACACTCCTTAGCTTTCTCTTTCTGCGTGCATTTGTTTCAAGATATTTCTATTTTATAGGGTAGAGACCCCAGGATGTTTTAAAAAGGGCACATACAGGTGGTACAACACAGCCCTGTGTAGAAAGCACTTGCTTCAAGCGAAGTAGCTCAGGGACTGTATTACATGTGATGCCTCCTGCAGGGATATATCCAACCTAAGGAAGCCAGGTTATACCTGACTCAAAAGGCGCAGCTAGGTAGGACTGTGGGCTGTGTGGCATCCCAGAGGTACATGGCATGAGGAAATGTGAATGAGCATTTAACCCCGTTCTTCCTCTCTTCCTATTTTCTGCTACTGACTGCTGGGGTCTGGATAGGAACTGCAGGTTGCTTGCTGCCATTCCCTGTAGCACAGGCTGAACTCAAAGCCTTCTGGAGCAAGTGGAAAATCCCCTCAGAGACTCTTCCCTAACTGAGAAGGATTTCTGGAGGAGGTCTCTTTCTCTTCTGGATGCTATAGAGGGGAGTCAGTATATGGTTATTTTACAAAATGCCTTTGAATTTTAATTTGAAGAGCAAATCTAAAAAGTAAAATGCAAGAGAGGCTTGCCTCTCTTCTCAAAAGGTCCCCAAAAACTTTCAGCCATGGAATAACTGGGGGAGCTTGAACTGTGTCTAATATCCCAATTGCCTACAACACTGATACAATCAACAGCCCCCACCCCCTAAACAAATCAAGTGGAAAAAATCCCAACAATATCCAAATAACCATCCTTGTAGCAGGCCTGTGCTGGGAATTTAACTCCCTCAGAAATGAATCTGGACAACTTCCCAGATAATGTATCTATTCCTCTAATTCCTATCTCAAGGATGAAGTTGATCATGGAAGAACTGTAGCGGACGGGTGAGTTATTCACAGTGTTTATCAGGGTAGCACCTGGAGGTGATCTGATCTTCCTGCCTCCTCAAAAAAATAAATCTGTCTTCTCTTGGCTAGCTCACAAATCTGCAGTCAAACCCTTCTGTGCCAAACATGTGCAGGTGTACAGTATGTGTGTTACTACTGAGCCATCTGCAGCCTCCCCTGCACGGCAGTTGTTGTACTTTAGAGTTCCTTTCCCAACCAAATGGAAGTCCGCAGAACAGTTTCAATAGCACAAATTAAGAAGCTAATACTTTCTCACAGTGAGATCAGTTTTGCCTGAGCTCACGTTGCAGGAACAGATTTTTCTCTCATCCTGCTTGTCTCACTAAAGAAAATATATGACAGGCAAAGGAAGTGATAGTGTAGGATCCACCTTTATCACCCACACAGGGTATCTGCTGCACCAGGCAGTCCCAGTGCAGGGAAACAAATGCTAAGATTAATTTTTACTTGAGGGTGTTTGGTCAGCTGGTCAAAGCATCATTATCTAACAGCACTGAGGATGTCTGTCCCCTCAGATGTGGGCCCCTCAACAGAACCATACTTGATGTCAAGATCACACTGAGCATCCACCGTCAGATGCATGCTTACCACTCCTCTGCCACAATGGACTGGCCTCTCCCCTATCCCTTAGCCCCCTCAGACTGTGATGTTACTCTGAGCAAATAATGCAGCCCCTGTGTTTGGAAGGGAAGGAAGGCTCCAATGTGTCCATGAAACCAGAAATATTCCGCTTTCCAGTTCTTGTTCCATTTGGTGCTGCAGAAAACATCAATGTACCCTCCTGTTTTCTGCAAACCTCAAGGAGCTGCCAGCCAACACGCTGAGCTGGTGAAATTGATGACTGACTAGACGAACAAAAGTGCACTTTGGGGACCTCCCCATAGTCTGTCATTCACTAATGTTGTCCTCCCCTTGACTTCTGTGGGCTTCCTGGGGAGCCAGCTGTTCCCACACGCAGCTATGTGGTGTTTGTGAGCGTAGGCACAGCTGCGAGTGAACCAGAAACAGGTGAAGAACTTGTCCTAGTGCCAGCAGGAGGTACTATGGATGACATGTAAGCTGGAGGCTTTCTGAAGCATCTAGGCACTTCTGCCTTATGTGGCTTTGGGCCCCCAAAGCTATGCCAGCAGACACCAAATAACACATACTCTTAAAAAACTGCCAGAAACAGTGATAAACTTTGAGTCCTACTTTTTCAGAAATGTCTTCCGAAGAAAAGGCAAGTAGAAACTTTCCTGTTTATGGTTCTTCCTGTGCCTCTAGCACCACTATTTAAGACAATCTTACTGTAGAAGCATACTTGGCCTGTACACACACCTGTCCATGCCCACAAAGAGAGGTGGAAATAATCACTGTATGAATGCATCATTGTCTGCCTGATTCAAAAGAAGTGTTAGCTGAACATAGTGCATTTCTACTCCTCAAAATTTCAAGAGCCTTTTTTAAAATTTGCCTAGTTTTCCATGCCCCTGTATAGTTCTGTATTTGAGCAGGAGGGATAAAAGAATTGGTTAGATCCTACCATTTGATGACTAAGAAGAAGTTTGGGATGTGGAACACTGTGTATCAGTGGGAGAAACATGTCAGCTCAGATTTTTCTGGACTGAAGCACAGACGTTTACAATTTTAAAGTGAGCTGCACAAAAAAGGTGTGCTTTCACAAAGAGTCTAAAACTTACACCCCGAGAATTACTGAGATCTTCCTCTATGTGTGTCACATAAATAATCTAGAGAGCATAATATTTAATGCAAGGAGTCAAGCTGTTTACATAAGTTTAAATTGCACTGGAGCACGTGCTGCACTGGTAGAAATACTGTCTCTGTTTGCCGAAACAACAGAGGGATTTTCAGCCAGTGCCTCTGCTAAGTGTGGAAGAATTAGGCCTTTGCTTCTCCCAGTGCCTACAAAGTACTGAGTTTCTGCATCTCTTATAAAGTCACCAATGTCTTCAAGTCTAAGAAAGCCCTTAAAGTCTCTTCAGTTCTAGTTTGTATTCTCTTTTGTTTTTGTTTTACTCCCACACTTCCCCTCCCAAACTTCCTTTTGCATGTTAGTGCCAAAACAGAACAAGAAAAGGGAGAAAAATGGCTCCAAACTGGCATTTAATTGTTTCAGATTTTTTTTAGTAAAAGCATTTTATGAGTTTTGGTGTGTGTTCCTTCTACTAAAAAGATTTACTAATCCCTCTGGAATGAAAATTATTCAAAAAATTTCAGTTCAAAGTTATTCTGAGGAGTAATTAGCAACCTTAGCCAGCTCTTAGAAATATCTGTTTAGGACAAATCCTTCTGCACAAAACTTGCTTAGTGACTTATTGTGTCTGCAGTTCTGACCTTGGACAGATACTCTGTTCACCAGTGGTCTCAGTTAAGCAGCCATTAATCTAGTGTAAACATCAATATTTTTGTAAAATATTATCTCCCCTCAAAAAAAAAAAAAAAAAAGATTCTGTGACTTGCAAAGGCCTAAGCTTAGTTAAAATCACAACATTGTTTATGGCATAATTACAGACTTATTTTCCTGCAACAATCAGGTGTTATTCCCACAGAACTTCTTGGCTGTCCTTGGCTCTGCCTCGAAAGAGAACACACACTCCATGAGGCAGAGATGCAAGAGTAAACATTCGGCAGGGGTATATTCCTTCTAGACCTGCTCCCTCTGTGCCCAGTCAAGGATTTTATTTTATCAAAAGTATTGTATTCCTGACAATGAGCCTGAACACTCTGCTGTCTTACTGACATCACTCTGACAGCTTCCGTGTGAATGATATCAGTGTCATTCCCACCTAGAGGAACTGTCCATAAAAGTGATCAGTGGCATCAGTTTCCAAACAGACTGAAGACAAAGGCTTGTCTCACTTATAAGGCATTTTCCAACATGACACTTGTCAAAGTGCCTATCTCCCAGTGTCTAGTGTGAGCTTTGTTTTCATTTTTAAGTGAACTCCAGTCAAAGCACTGATATGCATGCATACTGTATACAAAACTGCCTATGAAAAGAATACTTTGCCTCCAGCCTCCCTGGGTTTCATGGAAGCTGATCTCAGTTGCATGTACAGAGGAAACCAGGCTGGGATCAAACAACTTCATCCTTACCCCAGAAATTTCCACTTTTTAAATGGTGAGGGCAGAAGCGGTCTTTTTTTTTTTTAAATTTATTAATTAATTAATTTTTTTCCCCCCAGAAGTGCATTGTAGTATTTTGCAAAAGGCAGGAATTCAGAGCTTAGCTACATTTGGGAAGCCAAAGCATTACTTTAATGGAAGAAGTGATCAAATTAGCCGAAGAAACCTAACTATGACAGATGCCATCTCGACTGAGCAGTTTACAATTTACTACCACAGAAGGAGCGCAGAGGAAGGTGAATACTGACAAAAGAGCATTCTTTTCAAAGCTAACTGCTTTTGAGATGAATGTCAGCTCCTTACTTTGTAATGAGACATATCTATAAATCCTTTATGTGAGAGGTTAATAGGAGCTGGCAGTCTCTTGACTCGTGCGGTTCATTCAGTGCTACAAGGGAAGAACCATGGTCGGCACGTCGACAGAAATGTGCCTGAGTGCCAGGAGTCAAAACTGGTATCCCCCACAGTGATTAGATGGCACATTTGATATATGCTAGAGCAGGACAACTGACAGATAGCTGTGTGGAGGTGGCAAGCCCTTATATATAGTAACTACTTCAGCTCCTTAGAACTGAGCTATCCCAATAGCTGAATATGTTTTTTAAGAAGCCCTAAAAACCTACAGCAAACCACTGTAATGAATTCAGGGGGTAGTTTAATGGAAATCTCAAGAAGGAATGTAATTAGATGAAGTCAATTAGGCTGCTTGGGGATTTCTAGCTGCTGTTGTTGCTATCTGGGAACCCTAATAGGACGATTAGGATTAACTGAAATCAGCCTGATTGATTAGGGCATATAAACCTACATATGCCAAATTCCACGGGGACGGTGTGCTTGAGCTTGAATCCATCTGGAACTATGAGTCAGGAGCATGAGTTTACTTTGCTGGCCTTGAAGAAAGCGACAGATCAAGACTGCGTATGCACAACAAGCAAAGCCAGGCGGTGACACAAAAAGGCTGCTAGGGAAAGGACTGATTTTATCTGTTATGGCGGTGTATGTGAAGGCCATCCAGTCTATCCTGAGGAAATAAGATTAATACTAAGCAAATATTTTCCTTTAAAAACATATGTGTGTATAACAAAGTAAATCTATGTATCCTTTGTACAGCTTTTTAGGCTCAAGTCCTTATTTAGTATGGCTGTGAAATCCCCAGAAAGTCAGAATTACATTATTACTGCAGTTCTGCTAATTTCAGAGCCAAATTTGCAAATGTGAACTCAAAACTGCAACAAAAAACTGTCAGTTAGTAAATCCTGACGCTTCTGTTTCATGGGTCGAGCACACAAATGCTTATTTGCATACATTTAAAATCCAATCTATGCTGTGCAGGGAAATCCCACCTGCAACCTTCTTAGAGGACAGCTGAGTTATCTTGGCTGTATTTGTTTTAGAGAAAGATCCTTATGGCCACTGAAGAGTCTCAGGAATAAAGACTGGGGAAAATAGGGGAGTTGAGGGGGAAGAGAAGAGGAGAGGGGACAGACCAAATCTTTGTTATTCAAAAAAGCTGCTCTAAAGCAAGGTAAAACAGTGCACGCAGGAGCCTAAGGGATCTGATCCCAGTCATTACCACTCATGCGAGGGAGAGGATATGTCAAGGGTAGGGAACGTCTTGGGGGACCTGCAATATGGTAACTCACTTTCAGCTAAGTGGAGAACAACAGCTTTAGCTGTACAGTTTAATAACAGGCTAGGCCACTTTGTGCACCGGCAGGGCTGTTAATGCACAGTAGTCTGCCTTTCATTGTTAGGAGAGGAACCCCGCAGCTCCCATTTGACAGCCAGGAGTAAAATTATTTTGCCGCTAACATTTCTCTTTGGCATGAGGCAGTGGGGTTGCGCATTGCACTCATCCTGCCTGCAGCTCCCTGCACCTGCAGCTCCCTCCTCACAACACAGGAAGGTTCCCATGGGCTTGGAAGCAAGGGGTTTTTGCTTTCCTCCTGTGGCTCTCATGCAATTCAGCTCTATTTGGGTGGCATACCCGCCTGTGTACCATGGCTGCCAGCTGTGGAGTGCTGTGCAGCATCCTGGAGTGCCTCCAATGGTATTTTGAACAATTAGTAACCAGCCCGGCATGATCATATCCTAATGAATTACTGAACTGCTTTCTTCTGGTTGAATACTGGGCTAAATGCTGAAAGAAAGTGGACACCTGCAGATTGTATTGGCCAAGACCTGTCAGTGAGAATTTGCCTGAGTTAGGACCACAGGACTTGCCTCAAACCTTCACAAATACGTCCCATATTGACCTCAATATTGTTAATTTCTCTTACTGTTGTAGGAAGCATGCTTCACACAAGCATCCAGCAGCAATTCAAAGAAACAGAGGCCCCTATCATAACACCAAATGCCACAATCACTAAATGGCACTCTGCTTAGTTACCTGTTGACCCGTGAAAACATTTCTCTTCCATTAACTGGGCTTTATTAGGAAATGACAGGGAGAAGAGGATTTTTCCCAGTACCACCACCTTGCCCATATTATTAATAATCCAGCTCGCTCACATATTCACAAATCCAATGTATATCTTCCAAGAGAAAAGTAATTAGAAAAAACAGATTACTCAGAGAAAAATGTCTGAATTTATCAAATTTTTGTATCTTTCGCTCTATTTTTCAACCTCTTTATTAATACCTTAATTTGAATTGTTATAAAAATGCTACTGGACACTCTTGAATTAGTTTTATTCAAAGTACTTGCTTCACTGAAAAATATTTTGTAATATTTCCAGTAAAAAAGCCTTAACATAAAATTTGGTGAAAATTATGAAAAGAAATATTCTTTGAATTCTGATCAGTAGAACTATTTTCCTATCATCCCCCAACAAGTGAGAAATCTTTTTCTTTTTCATAAATATTTTATATCTATGGATCTGACTTGGCAATAGGCACAATCATACAGGTAAATCTTTCAGTGAAACAGATCACCTCTGACAGAAGATACTACTATGTTTTGTCCCCTACAGCAAACCAGTTAAAACTGACAGGGGCATCTGCTAACAGAGATCTTCTCTGTGCTGCCTTTTTGTTGTGCTATAATACTTTTCATAATCTATTCTTTTAATTTTTTTTTTTTCTTTTGTACCTGGTTTTCTGGAAGATTTAATCTGTATCAGAAACAGTTTGACTCTTCACTTTTCATTCTAGCTTAAAAAGCTAAAATCATCATATTTCATGTAGTTAATGTAATTTTTCTTCACAATGAATCCCAGTATCTGAAAATCCTGGATAAGGAAGAGAGACTGCAGCCAGCACTTGCTTCTGTCGCTAGACCATTTCACAGTTTCTTTCATATGCCGTAAGTTTTCACAAGATTCGATAAAATGTCTGTGAGACTTGGGGGGGGGGGCGGGGGGGAAATAGAGGATTGTTTTTAATGTGGTGGCATTTGACCAAACAGGAGGGAGGAGGAGGGGGAATGTGAAAGTCAAAAGTGTAATAGAGGCTGGAAATTCTTGAACAGATGTAGCAGGTGTAAACATGTTTCCTTATTTTGGTTCCTGGATTTAACATCCTCCTACAAGACTTCAGTGTGCTCAGAAAAAAGGTTATATGTGCAGATGGTAAACTGCTAAAATGCCCAGAAGGTTCAAACTCATCTGTGCTTGTGAAGACAGGGAGAATTTCCCATCGTCTGACTCACAGGTGTTTGGAGCACTCCGAGTCAGAAGCAGGTTCGGCAGTGCCGAAGCACGGCAGTGCTTTGCTTAAGCAAATGCCTTTGGTTGTGTGCTGGAAACGTGCAGGCTCTTTTCCTTGTGATGTCCAAGTAGCTAAGAACATTAGGAGAGCTCTCTGGAGCAAGGAGGTGGGGAGAGACTTTTTGGCATGTGGTCCACACAGTCATTACAAATTGAGGCTCTGGGCTGTTGCTGTCCCTGGGCTGCTGCTCTCTCTTCCTGACACATTGCGCTGCCGCGGGTCACTGCCTCACTGCTTGCCTGCCCATTGTAGTTTTGATCATACATTCCCTTTTGGCACAGGACGATTATTTTCTGCATTCTGCTAGGTCCTCTTCCCGTTTGTCCCTATTAGTCTGTGGCCAGCGCAGGAGCGAAAAGAAGCAGGTGTCTTAAACGCTTGGCTGACACGCTAGAATGGGGACGCACCGGGGACAGCTCTGGCTGTGCGAGCAGCACTCACAGCAGGCTCTGACCGGCCGTGCTCAGCACTGACAAGCAGCGAGGAAGCAGGGGCCTGCCTCCAAAACTCTTGTTATTAGCAACAAACATACCTGTCAGGTTGTGTGGAGGGAACTAGGATGAGACCACCACAAGGTGGGCAAAGAATGGGCGCTGCCCCCACAGCTTCATCCTCAACCCAGCACTGCTCAGTGGACCCTGCTCAGGCCACCCCAGCTGTCCCCAGTGCCGTGTCCAGCTGAGGCCATCCACCTCCATGTCAGCTGTCCCCATGCCCGTGATGGCTGGCTCCCCATCTCCAGCCAGATCCTCGGATAGCGCAAATCAGTTGTGTCAGCTGAACAGCTGGCCTTGCGCACGATGGACAGCCTGCACCAGCATCCCTCCAAATGTGCTGCAGGGTCAAAAAGAGCCTGCCAGCATCTCCCTGAGGAGCAGCTGGCTCAGTCCAAATCTAGGTGAGATGAAAGCTGTGCTGATGGAAAGAGGAGAAATAGTTGCCCACTACTTCTTCCTCCAACACCCATCTAATTTCACCAGGATCTTAAGTACGTATCAAAACCCATCTGCCAAACTCATACACTAGAAAGGGGTTGAACAGCAAGGTGGCAAACTTGTGGGTGACACAATGTTATTTATGGTAGCAAAAACATGGCACATGACAAAAACATCATCTCATGATACTGAGTAATCGGGTGATAAAACAGGAAAAGCAACATGTGTATTGTAATGCCGGTGGGCAAAGCAGACTTTACATACAGAGCTGAGGGTGCTGGAGTCACTGTTAGCTCTCAAAGAAGAAATCCTTGAAGAGCTGTGAAATCAAGACATATTTATGAAAATGCCAGATCCATTCTCAGCAGTGTTCAAAAAAGTAAATCAAATTTTAGAATTTAGTATGGAAGAAACAAAGCTAAAAACACTGCTGCATCCTGATATAAATATATCTGATGTGCCTACACCCTGAAAATGGTGTTGTTCAAGCCTGCTAGCTCCAAAATGGTAACACTAGGGCCAGAGGAAGGTCCAGGCTGTGACATGGCTTCTGTCCTGGGATTTCAAAATAGATTAAGAGCATATATCTGAAAAAATCAAAATGTGAGGGAGAACATGAGAGAAATCTGTAAAATCATGAATGGCACCGAGAAGGCAAATAGGGAATGATTGTAATTGACTCTTATACCACAAGAACTAGGAGCATCAGATGAAATTATTAGGTGGCCTGTTCAAAACAAACAAAATAAGGGCTCTTCTTTAAACCCTGCTTTGTTGGAGTGTGCCACTAATTGTCACAGGATGCTGCAATGTCAAAAATTGATATGGGTTCAAAAAGCAATTACACAAATTCATGGAAGCAAAAATCCATCAAGGGCTATTAAATTTAAAGATACCACATCTGTCTCAGGGAAGTCCCTGAGCCACAGCTTGCTGGAGTTTGGGACAGCATGCCAGGGAACTATCATTGTGTGCTTACCCCTCTCTTATGCCGTTCCCCAGGCATCAGCTGTTGTTTATGTTTGAGACAGGCTATTGGGCTGGATGGACTTGTCTCAACCAGCATGGCTGTTCCCATGTTTGGATGCCAGGAAATTAATTTTTCCACATCCAGTCTGTCGGAAATGATGCCCTTTCTTTCATACAAGGACTTGGGTAGGGTGATTTGGGAATTTGTTAACTCTAGATTATTTTAATCACCTGTAATGGGATTTGAAGACTCAGACAACACAGACGCTCTGCGCAGGATTTGGTAGCACATCTCCAAAGCATGAGAAAAAGCAGGGGGTACAGGTTTCACTGCTCTCAGACTCCCTCCACATGTTAATTCCAGACCTAGAGCCCACTCTTCAAAGCTTGAGTAGCCAAGGCTTCACTAATAACCAGAAATTCATCAATGAATATGAGATACATTTGGAGGTCCCACTTCTGTGGGACTGGAGCAAACTGCAGAGGCTTATGACAGGCTAAACCCTCACCATCAGCCTGTGCCAGACAACTGAAGTTTTACTCCTTATTTATTTATAATGTAGATACATTCTAAGATGGAGCCTAGGCTTCTTTTTTTAACTTTTTAACCCCCCACCAATGTGTCTAGCTGTGACCTACTCCAGTGGTCAGCCACTCCATGATGCCATTTAACTCACAAACAAGGGACTGCAGATGTTTTTTTCCGTGGCTGCACCTGTGTCCTTTGCAGGGTGCTGGCTGAGGTGAGCCTGGAGGGGCAGCGGCAACGCTTCCAGTGCTGGACGAGTCACCAGGGTACGCACACCAGAATTCTGGCCTTTCCCGTCCGTGATCTTGGACACCAGCGAGGCCGCAGAGCCCAGATCCTGCAGCCCTGCACTTGGCAGGCGCGCAAAGCTCACGCAGACCCCATTTTTCCTGCAGGAGGACGGTGTAGATCAGCTTTCCGGAGGAAAGTCGTGCTGGGAGACAGCGGGCCCCGTCTGGCTGGCAGCTACCGCTGTACCAGAGCCTTCTGACTTTTAAACGGGGATGTCCATGCAACGATTACTGGCAAACTCCTAAAATAATACTAATAATAAAAACAACAACAACAACAGCAGTAAAGGCTTTTTTGTTTCAATTTTTATTATTATCACTACTACGCAGCTGCCGGAACAGGGAAGGCCGCAGCCCGGCCGCCCCAGCCCCGGCGCTCTCCCGGCGCTGCCGCCCCCCGCCGCCTCCAGGGGGAGCCCGGCGGCCGCGCCTCCGCCGCCTGAGGGGCCTGGGGGCGGCGGGGGCCGCGCCGAGGCGGGCGGGCAGTATCCCTCCCTTGCCTTTTTAAAAAAATACCTCCTTCCCTGTTAAAAAAAACAAACAACAAACAAACGCTCTTTCCTTTCCTTAAGGCCGGAGGAGAAAGCTCCGCTTCAGCTTCCTTGCCCCAAGCATCCATCCTCGCCCCAGGGACCCCTCATTGCCCCGAACGTCCCTCTTGCACCCAACACGCCTTCGTTGCCAGCGATTTCAAGTACGCGCCAGAGCAGTTCTCACTCGGGGTGGTTTTTGCGGGAATCTTGGCGTGTTGAGGAGGTGTTTGTTGTCAGGAGGAGAAAGGGTGAGGCTGGAGAATGGGTGGGACATTTCTCCATCCCTCTGAGGTGGTGGTGTGGGTTATCCTTCCCCGCACACCATCACCAAAAAGAGGTGACAGGCTCAGACATTTGATAGCTTATTTTTGGTTGTGTTTGTGTGTGTGGTTTTTTTTATTTATTTTTATTTTTATTTTTAATTTTTCCAGTCAGTTTTTGCCACATCATTATGGGTTAATATTTTAGGGAGAATAATTTGTTAAGTATTAGTAGCTGGGAGTGCTGAGAATGTGCTGAGGAAGGCCATGGACCTGTTCAAAGGAGGGGCAGCAAGATGATCAGAGGGCTGGAGCACTTATCCTGTGAGGAAAGGCTGAGAGAATTGGGGTTGTTCAGCCTGGGAAAGAGAAAGCTTCAAGGAGACTTAGCAGCAACTTGCTTTATAATACCTTTATAGTATCTTTAGTACCTAAAGGGGGCCTGCAAGAAAGTTGGATAGGAACTTTTGACAGCAGCATGTAGAGATAGAACAAGGGGGAATGGGAATGGCTTTAAACTGAGGGACGGTGGGTTTAGATTGGCTATTACGAAGAAAATGTATAATGTGTGGGTGGTGGGGCACTCGACCATGTTGTCCAGAGAAGCTGTGGATGCCCCATCCCTGGAAGTGTTCAAGGCTAGGTTGGATGGGGCTCTGAGCAATCTGGTCTAGTGCAAGGTGCCCATGGCAGAGGGGTTGGAACGAGATGATCTTTAATGTCCCTTCCAAACCAAACTTCTATGATTCTATGAAATAAGAAATAAAACTACAGAATAAGTATTATGAGATGATTAGGCTCAGGTGTCTGATATAGGGTATTGGGGCCTGGTTTACCAGTGAGGAAGCTGGCATGATAACAGATGAGTTCAGTGATCTTAGTGGTCTTTTCCAACCTTTACAATTCTGTAATTCTCAGATTTGCTCAAGGTCATGGAGGGAGCCCTGGCAAGCCCTTGCCTAGAGCCAGCAGTTGTCTAATCCCTTTCCTCTGTGTTTGAGGGTTGAGCTTTTCTCCTAAATGTATTGCCTGTGTGGCTTGTTGTGGGTAGAGCCTGGATGGGCAAAAACCATGCTGCCAGTAGCTCAGAGGTCATATAGCCAGGACAACCCCAGCACAGAAATGAAAAGTGATTTAAAAGAGAGGGTATTTTATTCTTATACATGACTGCACACCAGTTCTTGGCTCTGGGGAGAATGGAATAAGTGGGGCTTCTTAAAAAAGAAGGTAATCTGTCAATTTATGTTTTCACAGAAGTCAGCTCCTAGTGCCAAATCTTGTATTTGGCACATTCAAGGACAGGGAGGTATTTTGGAAATGGGGATGGGAGGTACAGTCACAGGACAGATACAAATAAAGGCTCTAGTTCACTGTAGCACAAGTGAGTGCTCAAGTGAGAGTTTGATGCTCCTGCTTGACTCTGGTGCCTCTGCTCATAGTCTGTTTTCAGAAAGGGTTTTTTCCCATGGATGATAGACATCCCAAAGCATCTCAAAGAGGCAAAGCGTGCATACAGAGTGGCTCTGGAGTGGCATTATGAAAACTAGAGGCAAAGAGTTCCCTCCTCTAGCTATTTCACTTCTCTGCAAGAAACATTAGCATGCAGATGTGATGGCTATGTTGACGTTTTGATCTGCCTGTGCTGATTCAGCCTGTTCCTGCATCTCACCGTTGCTTTCTTGATCTGGCAGTGATTCCTCCCTTATCAAGGAGTACAACTCGCTAGCTGGAGGGCTGTTTTCTGGGAGATGCTCAGGCCCTAGCAGGGTGTGCAGCAAGGCGTGTATGTCATCCAGGAAGCTGTGCCCCTGCAAGGAAGCATCTTTCACTGAAGATGAGAGTGCCTCAAACCTGTGCAGCTACTAATGAAATGGCAAACCAAAACAAGTTATCTGGGACTGCCACTGGTGGTTTCTTGATTCAGCAGGCTGGATTATGTAACCTGGAGAGCAATATTCAGCCGAGGAGAGGCTGAAAGATAGTATTTTCTTAAAGGTGCTGATTTGATTAAGCGTATACCCTTGCCTTAACCCTGAGGAAATGCAGCCCCTCCCACAATGCTGTATTCTTTCTGGCATACCTTTACTCATCTCTGTCACACAGCTCCAGGTACAGTGACAATGAAGAAATATGAACATTCCCTACCTTTGGCAAAGGGAGCCAAGGATGATTGCGTTAGTGTTCTTTCATAACAAACTCCAATCATTGGCAGACAACTTACAATCAAGGTTTTCTTTCTGTCCTCAGCCCCACTGCTGGTTTGAGTAGTGTATCATTAGGATGATTGGATAACAGATTCATGCACGGTGCTGAAATTAAACTTGACCTGTCTAATCACATCACAAATAGCAATTGGAGGTTGGGGGGGTTTTCAGCCATCAACCACAGATCTGACAAAAAATGTGTTGGCATTGGGGAAACAGCTGTAGGTGGTGAGAGAAGGAAATATTAGCAGAAAAGTTGTGCAAAATATCAAGATACACAAGTGAGTTGTCTTGTACCTGACTGGTGTGCTTGCTTAGGAAAATACCATGGGGAAACAAACTACTTGGCAAGTGGGAAGCTGAAGATGAGTGCTTTATATCTGTCTTCTGCAATTTGTTTGGCATAACTTTCCAAAAGGTTAACTGGCCAGGACTGCCCTTGTCAGGGTTTGCTAACAGTCACAACAGAGCCAAAACAGAATTCCCCCTTCTAAATACAGAGTAAGATACAAATATCCCTTCTCACACCACTCTTGAGTGGTATCATACAAGGTCAAATGACCAAGAAAAGCCATGAAGGTGCAATGATTTAATAAAGCAACAGGATATATAACATTAGTAACTTATATACTATATAGAAGTGTAATAGAAACCAAAACAAGAAACAGCTTCTCAGCTTCTTCTAAAACTTACCCAAATTGTCTGGCATGGAGTATGATAGAATGGATCCATATTGGTGCTTTGGAAAGGAATTCTATTGTTAAACTCTTTGTCCTGTAATTTAGCTGTGAAAAAAGTAAAAAAAACAAGTGAGAGTTCACCATATTGCGGTGTTTCTAAGGTGATACTTTCAATGTAAGTCATTAAGAAAAGGGAGGGTAGAACAAAATAGATAGGAGACTGCAAAATCTGTCCCAGTTTTATGATGGATAGTATTCCCAAAATACCTGTGAGCTAGCATAAGTGCTTAATGCATAAGAAAAGAAGAATTTGACCTGGCATGTAATTCAAAAAGGAAGTATTTAGAATGTAAGCTATTTGTGGTACTACCAATAAAACCTCCAAACACAAAATTGTTTGGTAACAAGATCAGCAACATGCTACTGAAGTTCTTTGTTTTCTTTGTAGCTGGGGGAAGTTCAGATTTTGTATTTCACTGGAAATAGTTAAGGTGGTCTTTGCTTTTTAGTTTTTTTAATTTGGTTTTTTTTTTCAATTTAGGGAAAAGCAGAAATTATAGCCATTTTGAAAGTCTAATTCAGAGATGAGAAGGATTTTTTTCTAATTTCACTTTTTTATTTACTTTTTTAAAAAGTGTTCTTTTAAAAAATGGTTAAGCGTAATTAGTAACAGATAAATTAGTGGCAGATAATGATATCTATTTAGTATAACTGTCTTCTTTCTTAGTACTTCCTCTTTGTGCTGTAATGCTCAGGCTGTCAATATTATTTCATTACAAAACATACAGGAGATTTATGAGTATTGCAGTTGTTGTGGTACCAGATAGCAGGAGTGCTTAGTGATATGCCAGTAAAATTAAACTATTTTTCAGCTGCCCTATTATCACATAAGTAATAATACTGCACACAGCACCAACTAGTTATGAATATGTGAAGCCATAGTGTGAAAAGATCTGTGTAAAACTTAGCCATTAATATAACATTTTAAACTAGCCTTCAAAATAACATTCAGATTTTTAAAATGTTTCTAGTATTTGCAAATAGAAATAGGAAATTTTGTGAAAATTTAACTATTTCTCCCCTCCCTGTCCTGAGCTATACTGCCAGCAATCTTTGATAAAAAGAGATCCCATTTCTTGTCATGCCTGGTTTTCAAAAGGATTGGGTGTTCTGCCTGACTTTTCCAACTTCCCCTATAAACAGCCCCCAGGTGAAAAGTGGCTGAACAGGTGCTGTGTCTCATCTGTTGTCCCAGCAACAGGCTTCCATTTCCATACTTGTAGGTGCACCTAAGGAGGAAGGCTGAGGAAAAGACATATGCCTAGCACAGATTTCAGACTTCTGGACATCAGGTAGGTCTCAGTGAGCCCTAGGAAAGAATCAATGGATTGCTCTTAATTGATTGCCTCTTCTGTATGTCCAAGTTCAAACACTGTCATGCAGAACCAGAAAATCAGACCCTACCATTGCCTACCATTTTTCTCGATGTTTTTGCTCTGGATCCTTGTTCAGTGCTCTCAAACACTTTCTGTCTGTGGTTATTTGACAGGGAAAACAAAAAATATTTCAAAGTTTAAAACAATTTCCACAAAGACAACTATGTTCAGTCTTTAAATTACACCCTTTTAATTTTTTTTAAATCTTTTTTTAAATTTATTTTTTAATTTTCGTTGTGATTGAAGCAAATCTTTATTTTTTAATTGTGACTGAAGCAAAGCATATCTTTGTGTGGCCAGTTTACACCCACAGGCTGACATTAGGCTTGTCTGGTTACTTTTCATTGACCTTCCTCAGAAGTAAGCCATAGAGCAGGAATCTGCCAAGCAAAAGTGGAAAAAAAAGCCTCTCTGTAATGACACATTACTGGAGACAGAAGATACGCAGGGGTTCACGTCTTAGATGAAGAAAAACTATATTGCTGGCAAGCTACATTTAGCAAAGACTTATTTCATCTGCCAATGATTATTTAGAGTACATGCTCACTTTTCATATAGATACGCACAGATCCAAGCTAAACAGAGCTTCATTTGCCAGGGCCTCCGAGTAGTGCCACGATGCAAATGTTGAAGAGTAGTAACATGGCTCTAATAACAACTGGTTTCCCATTTGCTGGATACAGATATTCAGACATTATATTCCCAGTGAACACACTGGGCACAACACAGAGCAAATGATGAGCCTATATTTGTTAGGTGTGTAATGAAAGAGGGTAACACGCTGAAGAGAATGAATTTCAAGTGTAACCAATAAAAACAATCTCCTTATGAAAGTATTTTAAATAGATTTGATTCTAGCAAGATGAGAAATCACAGAAATGAAAAGCTAGCCATTGCAGAATGAAACCTGCTGCAGACAGAGGAGCTGTAATTTTATAGGCAGCACTGAATTTGGTTCCAGGAAAAATGTACACGAAGCATAGCTGTCTTGACAACCCCATTCAACGAGCTACTCAAGATGGAAGCTGTGTGAACAAAAAGCCTTCTGAAACCATAAAAGCAGCACTGAGGAGCTAAGGTGAAAAAGCTCTGAAATTATGGGAAGGTGTCACAACCTGTCAATTTATTAGCAGCTGCTTCTAAATCAGTATTGGGAACAAAATATCAAACCCTTCAAAAGTGGCATAATGGAACTGCTCTGAAAGAGGAAAGAAAACCTGTGCCACAAGACTGGGGTTTTCCAGGACTTTTGCTTAATGGCCTTTGGATGATTGTAGCAAAGCAGGGCACAAGCAGTTGATACCAGTTTTTCAAAACAATAATAATTTTAAGCATGTGGGACTGGAAAAAGACCTCACAGTGACTTTTTGAGCAAACACTTTTAGTCAGGAATAATAGCTAAAGCAAAAGGACAAGGCCCTGATTTTGTTCTACCTCTCTTTTTGTTTAGGAAGTGTGAAATGCTATCATCAAGTCAGAATTTTCTTTTCCCACAGGGGTATGTTAATCTTTTACTCCCAAAGATAGACATTGCTATAGCTAGCGACCACAGGCAATCTATTCAGTCTAACCTAATATTCAGGGGTCACGGCTTTTGAGGAGACTTTTGGCCTGAGGAGTTAAACAAGAGGTGGCTTTAACTAAGTGTCAGGAGTACTGATTTTCACCAAAAAACTGCTTATGATCAGCAAGAGCAAAGCTGAGAATATGGCACTGAATAAAAACCTGGAGCTAGATCACTCCTAACAAAGCTGAGGGTAGGATTGCTTTTGTGGAATGATGGCAAGTCCCAGGTCAGTGTGCTGATAATAACTGCTGCAAACATTAGTTTAGCAGCAAATGGTGTTCCTGATAGAAAGGGAGGAAGGTGTAAGGATGAAGGAAGAAATAAACCACCTATCTGGTCTCTTTGAACATGGTGGAGCTTTAAACTAATCCTGGCAGCTTGTTTGCTGGTGGCACAGAGGAGATCCTGACCTGATAACATGAATTTTGTCGGTCAAGTGCTACCAGTCAGGTTAGGATAGGGGGAAATTGCCTGCCAAGGTACCTGGCAGCCTTAAGCCAAGTGCCATAAGCAGAACAAAACAATTACAGAGTAAGGATGCAGGCAGGATACAGGAGACAGGCAGCGGGGTGAACTGAGATGTTTGAAACCTCTCTGTACGGTTGCTGCACTAGCCCAGAGCCGTAGAGCTCTTACAGCTTGCACTGGCATAGTGGCTGGGTATGAAAGGACAGAATGGGACTGAATCTCCTCCCTCATGGCCAGTGGTCTCAGGTAGAGCAAGGGAGTGGGGATATCAGTTACCTCAAATGCTCTGTCCTCCTCCAAAAATGTGTGTCTAAGCAGGCCAGTGAATGCTGTGGGGCTGGAGGTGGCTTGTTGCTCCTGTTGACACTGTTCTACTTTATTGAGGTGCCTCAGTCTGTGCTGAAGCCCATGCATTTGCCCTCTCCAGCAAGTGCCCTGAACCCTTCACTGAAGAGTTAGTCTAAGGCTCTCTGACTCAGTAAATGTGAAAGCATTGTGAGCAAAGTGGAACACATCCAGAAGGAGAGATTGAGGCAAAATATCCTCATAAGGTAATCTTACATTAGAGCATGCTTCTAAGGCTGTGGCTCAGTGCTTCAAGTCCAGTTCCAGTGCTCTCTCTATGCCATAAAATATATTTCAGCTAGACTTGTACTGCAAGTGCTGACACTGGGTTCACACTGGTTCCAAAAATGTTGCTGGGTTATCTTCAACACCCAGCTTTATGCTGACTGAAGCTGACTGTTGTCTTGTAGCCAGCAAAAGGTCAGTGTAAGGATACAGGCAGCATAAAGCCCAGTCACATGGCAGTTCAAGAGAAATAAGCTTGAGTGCTCCTCTCTGGCCCGGATCGAACTGGGACATGTACCAATTTCTGCAAATGTAGGATTGATCCACAGTTCAGGTCTGAGTGATGAGTTCTCAAATCCTTGTTCTGATAGTATGACGGAAGAGAATAATTTTTGTTGAGTGGACTGTTAAAGATACTTGCTTGAGAGGGGAGATATTTTCCTAAGACTCTGACCTAGCAACTATCAATTTATTGAAAATGTAAGAAATTAATAATCTGTAAACATGAAAATACCTAATGTCACTTTTGGCAATCTTACCGTGATAATTTTGCTAGAGCTTTTCGTACTGTTTCCTTCAAACTTTTAAAGTGAGAATTAATTACTCCCCCTCCCCGCTGCCCTCCAATCCATTTTCCCACTGTACAGAATACCCATGTTCAGAAGACATGACTATTCCAAACTCCATCTTCTGCAGAGAGCTCAGCAGAATCATTCACTTTAGTTTACTTACAATATACCCATAACAGGATGCTTCATGCAGAGAGATGTTTATCCCTCTACAATGCTTGGAGAAAAGTCATCCCCTTTCTCAAAGGCTAAACCAAATATATGTTTCAAAGGCTAAACCAAATATATACTGTTCACTGTCTATTAATTAAGAAATAATGGTCTCAGCAAAGGGCATTTCCTAGGGATTAAGAACTGGCTGCATGAGTGGATAGCCTGAGATTTTTAATTAAAGGTGCAAGCTCCCTCTGTTCTGGTATATGAAATTCCATTTAAATGAGGTACTATTGAATTCAGAGGTTTTTCATGGCAGGAAGTTCACCAGTGCTGACAGGACTATGCCCACCCCAGTTTAATGGGTGGAAACACAGTCTAGAAAGAAAACTTTTGACTGTCTCATTAGTGCCAAAGTATTACATTGCTGTTGTGGATGTGGCCAAAGACATAATTTGTGTTGCTGGGACCTTCAGAAAATTATACCTGGTTCATCAGCGGTAGTGAAGGAGTTGTTTCCAAAGTTATAGGTCTATGAGGTCATTTTCATCTATGAGCATCTTTCTCATTTAGAGTCTACACTGAAACCCACCACAGACCATCACCTACCTAAGTATGAAGGTGGGAAATTGTAGGACATGGGTTTATGGAAGAAATGATAAAAAGGAAGTATATGAAAACTAGAGATGTGTCATGCTTGAAAACAACTAGAAGCAGTCTCCTTAATGTGTTGAATGGGCCATGTTAATAGCCCTGGTATAAACACGAGGTAAATTAGAACTGCTGGTGTCTGTTTCCTTAAAAGCAAAAGAAAATGCAACTATAATGAGTTTATGCTATTCATAATCAAAGACCTTTCCCTGTCTGAGTGGAGATTATACTATATGCAACCTTTGTTCCAATCAGAGAGCCCCAAGGGCCAGCAGCAGAACTACTGCCAGAGGCAGTGTCTGTGTATCACAGTCAGGGCTAGACAGGAGACCTGTTGGTCACATCAAAGATGGGTCTAACCCAGAGCAGGAATGCTGAAATTACCTCTGTTGGCCATAAAAATGTCCCAGCAGCTTAATCCCTGTCTTTTGTTGCTGAGTTGGGGCATTATTTCTGTCTTTAGTTTGTCTGAAAAAAATCATACTTTATCTCCCTCTAGTACTCATTAGCAAAAGAAAAGCAGGATCAGGCCCTAAATTTATGGAAATTAAATGCTGTCAAATCTGTTTAACTCCTGTAGGACTTTTTCACAACTTTATTATAGTTGCATCAGAGGCTGTTTTGTTAGGAAATAGTAACATATTTTCTGCTCCCCCACCTTATAGCACTACTGTAGAGAAACTGATCTGACAGGGAGCAAAAATACACTGTTGGAAATAAATTCGGTGTTATGCTGAAAGTCAGCCATGAAACCTCGTGGAAGATGGTGGGTGAGAAAGCTTCCTTTCCCTAGGAAAAGAACTGCCTTCTTTTTGGGACATCCTCATTGAGACTCCAGGAGCTGCACCATAACATTCCACACCCTACGTACCACGGCACACATGCCTACAGTGCTGAACTGAGGGGGCTGAGGCACTTCTCCAGGATCCAACTGCAAAGGCTGGGGACAAGGTGGCATATGATGAAATGGAGCAACTCAGAAAGTGACAGCAGAAACATCAGAGAAGCAGACATAGCAAGTAGCAAGGACACGCCAGAGCCAGCAAGGAAAACCCTTGTAGCCTAACCTTGAGAGAAACCTAAGAGAGGTAACTTGAGTTGTGGCTCAAAAGAAGCTTGAAAGTGTGAAAAGAGAAAACACTGACTATTGTTTTGACTCCTGCTGTGCCCAGAGTAACAGGACATTGTGTACATTCTTTCTAAACAAACACGTTAAAAAGCTCAATTCACTCCCTCAGCCGTTTGTTCTCCAAACACAAGTAACTTGTAGGGACCCTGAATATTGGTCAACTAGCTGGGTCAAAAAGGGTAACAAGAAGTATTTTAATAAGGGGAACTTTCTCCTTAGAATTGATTTTTCTTTTTCTTGTCTCTAGTAAAAGGTTTTAGTCCTTGTCTTGGTGATATTGTCATTAGCATTGTCATAGCAACTGATAAACAAGGAGAAAGCGATGTGCAACAAACTTTTTTTTTTTTTAAAGGCAGCCCAAATGTCTTACTAACAAGTAATTTGGTGACAGAATTTAGCAAAGCGGCTGCACAGTAAATGGGTTTATCTTTAAACATAATGCTCTTTTCCATTTTAACTGAGCATAAAATCGTATCTTTAAAGGATTGGCAAAAAGCGGGGCTTTATGCCTCTTGAGTAGTTCCATGTGACATATGGTCTTTCCAAGCAATAGTTTTATCGGCTGTGCACAGTAGCAGCAGATTTGAGCTAATGTTCCTGTGAAAACAAGTAAGGGTTTATCCAAAAACTGAAGAAGGGGAGGAGAAAGGCACCTTTGCCCTGCTGTACAGAAAAAACAAATCGTGTCTTACGTCAAACTTACGACATCCCTCTATAAATATAGCAGCTACTGGTAGTGACTAACTTCAGCACATGCACTGGGTGGGTTGAAGAGGACTCTGTGACCTGTTTGATTCCCTGCCCACCACTGATATTCCCAGGAGTGTTTCAGCCCTGTGTCGCTCTGAAGCCTTGGATGGAGCAGGGTTCTTCTGGATCTTCTCAGGAACAGATGGGGCATCCCTGCTCAGAGGGGCTTAGCTCCAACTTTTCCTATGTAGCCACATCTTTCCCAACATAGATGCTTATAATCAGCATCAGGCACTGGCAAACAGCACAGCTTGCTTGTTGTTAGATGCATCTCATGGGGTGCTGAAGAACACCCTGTCTCCATGTTCCCCAACATCCTGCTTCACTCTGGGGTTACCGCTGGGGATTCTCTTAGCAGCTGGGCAGCAGTGCAGGGCAGGATGAGCCTCATATACAAACACACACTGTGTTCGTTTTAACACACAGCTCTGCCTAAATATTGGCCTAAAATTATTTTTGAGCTCACTGCCACCTCAGTGGAGGACCACTGCATTAGAAATGGGATGAAAATGGAGCTCCTGAAACTGGCTTTCCTTGTCTGAGTTTTTCTTGGGACTGTGGCACCATGCAGAGTTGCAAACCCTGGGATAGGAATACCAGACCTTATATATGGCATGCTTACAAAGGACACTATGGTACACACACTGCAGACAAACTACTCTGCAACAAAGAAAGACTTTGTGCTGACTCAACAGAACTAGGTAACAAATGCAGCTTTAAAAATGACTTTTTCTCAATAAAGGGTAATCAGTTCTTCCTTTTTCTCATTGTGTGAGATACTCTATAGACTTTATTCATTAGAGAGCACTCTGCAAAGTTGAAGTAAGAAATGGGAAAAATAAGGATGGGAATAGAGTGGTAAATTCAGCTTGTATGTCAAGGAAATTACAATAAACTGATACGCTTTCTGTAAAAAACACTGACTGATAGTGCCATTCCTAGAATAAAAGCAACAAATATTCATTATGCCAATACCCTCAAGGTATAAAAAATGATGGGGCTGTCAGAGAATCATAGAATGGCTGAAGTGGGAAAGGACCTGTGGAGATCATCTAGTCCAACTCCCCTTCTCAAAGTGGTGTAAACTAGAACTCAGGCCTCTGGGCTGTGTCCACTGAGGCTTGCAATGTCTCCAAGGAGGGAAACTTCACATTCTCTCTGGGCAGATTATTTAACTGTTCAATTACCTTCAGAGTAAAAATGTGACTGACCTCCAGCTGGACATCTTGTCCCCATCACAAGCCTTTGAGCCCAGTAGTTCTGCCAGTTTACAGTCCACCTGCAAATTGACAGTCCACTGTCTATTTACTTACTATGTAGTTCATCAGTTTGCTGAAGGTTATGCAAGTGGTGTTACAGGAGACAATGTTGAAGGTCCTGCCAAAGTTGAGAGAAATCACATCCATTGTTCTCCCCTAATATGCCAGGCCTGTCACCTCATCATTGAAGTTTATCAGTTTGGCCAAGCATGCAGTAACTGCAGTGTAGACCATGCTGGCTTGATAGCAGAGAGCTGAATAACATCTAAGGAATCATTTATTTAATGATGTCTGACTTCCTGATCACAAAATGTCCCTGAGCAGGCTATGCAGAGTTTCCCCATGTTCCTTTGTGTGTCCCCTCAGTGTGTTACACATCCTGAGATTGTAGTCACTCCTGGTCTGCATGTCATTCACCTAGTTTATTATAATCTTGACCTAATGTTCAAAACCTAGCCAATCTGATAGGCCATTTATTCATGTAACATGCTTTGGTTCCCTCATTAATTCTTAGAATGAGATTTCAAGTACATCTTGAAAGTCGAATTTGGCTTTCAGCAAGTATTGATATGCTGTGAAAAATCATTGTATTTCATGTGCGTCACTGCTTTTTTTACAGGAAAATCTGGGGAAACTTAGACATGGACTGACGACATAAAGTGAGAGCTGGTGTCACCCAAAAAAATACTGGCATTTTAATGGACGACAGTTACTTAAGAAAAATACTTGTTTTACTGTTCTTAGTCAAATTTGTCAAGATAGCGTTTAAATCCTGGGGACACTCTGATAGCCTGTTGTGTTTATTCCTTTACTGGGTTCTCAGCTCCTGAGTTCCTGGTGGAAGAAGACCCCTGGAAACAGAAAATTACTAGTGGATTCCAGTCTCATGAGCTGCCTTACCTTGTGCCAGTGTAGTGGGCCTTGCTGGAGTGGGCAGAAAAGCTGGGCTTAAGGACAGATTTTAAACTATTGCTGTTCTTGATTTTCCAACCTTTTCTTGAACAGACTATCAAATTCTTTAGGCTGAATTAGGCAAGGAGGAGTAGGAACATCTTTTGCATCTCCTTTGATTCTTGATATCTTTGCAGCAGCTGTCAGCTTTAGTTTGTTCATCGATCATTCAGTTGAGCAAGAGCAGAAGATGAAGGACCATTCACCCCTTGATGCTGTTAACAAGCCTGTCAGGCTTTGACAATTTAAATGAGAGACATTTCATAAAATTATGAGTGAAATTTTAAATGTCTCATTGAGGCATACCACAAAATCCTTTGCTGTCAAATGAGCACTTGCAGTAAGTTGGTTTTTTTCCCTGACTCAGCAGTCTGCTTATGTCAGACCCATCAGGTTTTTGGACACATCTCCTTTTTATAGGGGGCATGCTCAGAAACATTAACACAAGCATTAACACTCAATTTACCTGCTGACATTACTGTTGCACATCAGTACTGTCATTTATGTGCATGCAGCAGGAGGGCAGGATAGTTTAATGAAGACTCTAAAATGCACTAAGCTTCTCTGTTTCCCTATCAAATACCACTACCTGATTTAAACTGACAGTATTTCACAACCAATTCAATGTACTTTTTCTCCCCTGCCATTGTCTGAATGGTCCACATGGTTTTAAGGTGATGCTTTAGTCACACTATGAGAAATGTGTGTGGTTTTAATGTCTTTTTACTGTAACCGTGTCTTGGCTGCACACATATTGCAAAGGGTTTCCATTTGGCCCTTGGCCCCAACAAAAGCCCTGTGCAGCGGCTGGGGCCACCAGGGCACTTAAGAATAGCTGTGGCCCAGATCTGTGGCACAATAGCTGCACAATCCCTAAAATCTTCCATGCTTGAGGAAGCCTATCACCCAAACCTCAGGGCCAGAAGTTGGTCTGTCTGCCTTTCACTGGGACACATGTCCCAGCAGCCTCTATGACAGCTTCCCAAATACTGTTCTTCAAGGTATAGCAGAAGGGGTCATTTCTTTCCATACAGGTTTCAGCTAAGTAGTGCATAAGCAGCCTTTGCTCAGTTGTCTGGAAACCCCATTTGAGCAGAAAGTTTTGTTTCACAAAGTCCAACGTGTGTGGTACCAGAATAATCTATTATATTACATGAATAACAGTTGTTGTAAGCTTGCTTCAGACAGAATAAGTATCCGTTTTCGAGCAAGGAGCCAAAAACAGAAGCAAACATGCAATTTATAGCTAGCTAGGTAATCCATCAGCACTTAGGCTCCAGCTTGGAAAAATATTTGAGTACCCGCTTAACTTTAAGTATGTGGATATATACATTGATTTCAGTAGGACAAATACATATGCCTAGACCTGAGTGACTCTGGAGCTATATAAGGTTAAATGCATCACTGAAAGAGTGTCATTAGAAAAAAACCCTAAATTTTAGCTGAATTAATTTGCCCAGAGATAAATATAAGACCAACTCCACCCTGGCTCTGATTCTTTTCTGGTGTAGTATAATGTAAGCAAGATCCTACCACTCTGCAATATTGATGGCATACCTTCACGCATAGGTGATAACACATTTCCAGCATACTATAAAATTTAAAATTGATCTTTTCCACTACTGGGATGTTTGGGGTTTTTTTACCCAGTTTTACTTCCCAGAGTCTTCTAGAAACAATAACACTGACCCTGTGTGTTCAGACTATATGAGGAAAAGGAATTTACACAGTTGCCAAATTTCTTTGTTTTTCTCTGCTGCCCTTCGTTGTCTGTACTTTTTTCCATGCTCAGGAGTGAATATACTTTCTGTCAGACTTTCAGCATATTTTCCTGTCACACATTCTCCTGCTTTGAGCTCTTTTGTTCTAATACTCTTGACATTTAAGCTGGGCACTTTAAAGGTTCTTTCTCTTTACTTTATTCTATGATTTATTGATTACTTCCAGCTTCTGTTTCCCTAAGCCTATTTCCTTTCAAGTTTTCTCACCCTTCCAACTTGTTATTTCATCCCTTGATACAAATAATGCTTCACAGTCCCTGTTTTAAAGCCACAACCACGGCACAATTTTTTCTCCCATTGGCTTGGCGTAGCAGCATTTTTTTACACACAGAGGCCCAAAGACATTGTAAATGATTACAGAGGTTATTGTTACTGATGAATGTGTCACGGCCCCACATTTACAAAGGGCCTGCTGAGCTGCAATGTCCTTTGCAAGTGGTTCCTGAAGAAGTCATGGGCACTACTCCCAGATCAAGGGACTGCTCTGTGTGGGAAAGTGACATTGCACTGGGACAAAAATCATCATTGTACGAGAAGCCTCCTTCCCAAAGGCTGGGCAGTGCTGGCTGTACGAGTCTGACTGAAAACCAGAAAAGCAGGAGATGCTGGATGAGGGGGCTTGCCAGCAGTAAAGGATTATTGTGCCTACATATTGTGGTGCACATATTCTGTGCTAATTGCTACCTGGTGGGAGCCACACAGCTGGTGACAGAGTGTGGCTGTGTATGTGCTCCATCCACGTTTCTGCAAGGCACAGTTTTGTTCTGGTGTTGGTCCTATAAAAGGAGGCTTCCATTCACTAGAAAGACCCGTTCTAGCATAAGAAACAGCAGAAGCTGTATTAGGTGTAGATCTCAGTATGAGTCTTGGACTGAAGTTACCTAGTTTGGCTGCATCCCCAATTCCCTGCCATGACGTTTGCATAATATTTGTGTCTGTCTTGGCATCTTCCAGTGACTCAAGCTATACAAATAGTTTTGGAATCATCAGATGGGAGAGCCTAGAATGAAGCAAGGCATTACTACCTATGCAAGGCTTTGAACAGCCCTCCTTCTCTGTCCCTTGTTATGGCAAAGGACTGGAAAGGACCCTTGTTTTTCTCATGTCTGTGTTCCTGTCTCAGACTGAGTGACACAGTGAGCCCTTTAATTTCCCCTCAGTGCCCAAAGTAGTGCAGTGATTTGCTGCTGTACATATGCAACACGAAAGCACAATAATTCACCTGGATCCAGCTAGGAATTTGTGTATTAGGCATTAAGGGGTGGATTGCCCAAGGTGACAGCTGGATTCTGTGCAGCAGAGTACTGTGTTTGGAGGGCCCCCCTTTTGCCCATTTCCAGCTCAGATACAATGGGGCTGTGAAGAGGACTGTAACCAACGCTCACATATAAAGCATACTCTAGTCAATTAGTTAGTGATTTTTCTGTCAGCCAGGATTCTGTGCAAATGAAGAGATATCAAAGATGCAGAAATTGATTGAACTCAGCTGAACATGTACCTCCTGCTTGGGTTCTAAAGTAAATAAAGACCTTTTGCAAGAAAAAAAGAAAGGAGCATTGTTTTTTACATTTTAATGTTTCAATAGAGATGGAAAATTAAATTGCCAGTAAAATTTTATGAGAAAGGAAATTCTTGTTAGAAATTTTATCTCAGAGTATTGATTTTGCTACTGTGAAAAAAATTTCTCTTTAAAAGTTAATAAAAGCAAACAAGAATATACTTTTAATTGCTTTAATTTAAAATCTTCTATCACGTACAGTGTTGGTAACATTATATTTTAAAGGAAATATGTAGCTTGCTGGTATTCCTACATTTAAATGTCAGTTAGAAAATTTCAAATGGTGAAAAGTTGGTCTTAGGTAAGTCTGTGAACACTACTCCTTATTAATCTGTGAGTGACTGAATCCTTGGCCTCTGGTTTGTCTGTCAGAATGCACATACCAGCAGGATGTTACTCTGGTTCATTTTACATGCAGCACACCAAAGGGGTATGTTGTCCTAGAGGCTTAAACTGTTTTACTTTATGCCAAAAATTCAGCCCAAATGATACAACCAAGGCTGAGAGATTAATAAACTGTAATAACAGTGCTTTTATTAACCCTGGAAAATTGGAAGTTATGCTTCTGGTAAGAAAATGGATTTTACTGAAATCAACTATTAGTAAGAAATACTTTTGTTGTGGTTTTGTACATCTGTATGTATGCATCTGCATAAGTGCAAGTGTATTATACACATGTACTTGCCTTTCCTCTAGGCAACTGCACAGTAACATTTTGGAGGAATAAGAAGCTGAATGAGCAACTAAGACAAAGCAGTGTTTTTCAGCAGTGAAAATAATGTTAATCAACCATGTGGCTAGAAAATTTTGGAGAGGACCTTCAACAAGTTCCGATTGGTTTTCTCATTTAAGAATCTCCACAAAAGACAACAAAAAAAATAGTCAAGATATTTCGAGATAACATGTTTTTCTTGTAAAGGAGGAATTTTAGCTTTTTTTAATAGAAGCTGTTGGTTTGTTTCTTCTGAGTTGCCTGGAGAATTTCCTCAAAGCAACCAGAGGTATGCTCCTCTTCCTTAGGGCTTTAATATGATCCTTGGGATCCCAGTGCTCTGCCAGCTCCAGCAGTGCAGGACAACTGAGGGATTCTGGGTTGGAACCCCGTGTGTCAGAATGATGCTCTTACATGGGTTTTAACAACGTTATCCTCAGATGAATAGGAGTGAGGCAAGCTCATGAGCTGACAAGCACAAATTAATCTCCAAATGAATGACCTGGTAGTTTGTGTGTCTCCTTATTTCCTATTTAATTTTGTTTTGGGAGTGGCTACTGTCTTGTGCTCTTGTGGCTTTGTTTTCTAATCCCACATATGTCTGCCAGCTGCTGGATACTCAGAAGAAGACAGTCACTTGGGCTCTTTCCCGTAAGCCATGTCCCCGAGTAAGTTCTCACACACAGAAAAGAAATTCAGGGCAACAAAGAGATATCAGTGAAAAGGTTCTTTTAGAGTAAAAAATTGGTGGAGATTAAAATAGGGCAAAAGTTCAAATGAGAACGAGCCACTGCCAAGCAAGCAAGAATCTTGGCAAAAAAGAAGGAAAAGAAACATTGGTTTAAAAGGCAAGTAACCATGGCGAGGCAACAGCTCAATGCTAGAATCTGGTTAAGAACTAATATCACACAGAGCTGTGATTGTTTATTCAAGGCTAGCCCATGGGAGAACAGTTGTCTCCAATGAGTGTTCTCACAGCTTGGATCCAAAATTATAACTGCATTTTTTTAAGCATCCAGCACTTCAACACTACCCATTTACTGTTAGACAAAAGAAAAAGAAAGTACAAAGTTTTTTTTCTTCGTGTCCCTTGTGTGTTTAAGGCAGAGCTTTACATATGGAAAGGCATTTCATGTCAGCTGTTGAACCAGTAACATGCTATTCTGCAGCAGTTGCCAATGGAAACTGTTGATACATTTTCAGTGCCTCTCCCAAGTTTTAGAAGAAACTGGAAGCAGTGTATGGTTTAGAGATGTTTTGTTTGTGTGGGTTTTTGGAGGGTGAGAGAAGAGGTCTTGCACCCCTGAGCTGCATTGCTGCAGTTGTGACACAAAACAGCTAATGGAGTGTGGGAGCTAACAGCTGTGGAATTAAGTTGAGGCGTGAAATAAAAAGAATGGCAGCTTTGATACAAGTAATAATTTACTAAAGATGTTTTGTGGCTATCAGCAAACTCACAACATATGCACACATCCATACACCTGCTTAAGTTGTGCACCTGTTGTCCTACAAATAAATCAAAAGGGAAAAATGGAAGCTTCCAATGCTCTGCTATAAATAAAAGATGATTAATGCCATTATGGTGACAAACAGGTATTGGCAGCACACAGAAAGAATGGAAGATTGTCATCTAATTTGCTCTTTTGTTTCAACATCTAGATGAGCTTGGAATACATATACAGTGCTAGAGGGCACAGCTGCAGCCCAGCAGATGAGAAAGAGAGAGCAGGTCAAATTCATCTCTCACTGTTAAGTCAAAAGTAGCTCAACCAAAGCACAAATTATTATGGAAATGAACACCATTTGATTTTTTTACAATATGGAGGATTTTGTCACTTACACAAATTTACTGCTCAGAGATTTTTGGCCTAAGCTACAACACAGTGGTCTGCGCTGGGTCTGCAGGTCTCGGCACTTTTGGGAACCTGACTTTGCAGCTATTCTTTGGAGACCTATAGGTCTGTGTGGAAGGTCTCCTTTTGGAATTAGTATGCACATCCTTAAAAAGATATTTCAGGCTAAGACCTAAATTCCTACATTTGCACTTTGTGGAATTGCTTACACATCTGCAGAGGGCAGCTTAGAATATTGCTGGAGTCTTTGGTCTCTTCAAGTCAACAGGGTACATGGAAATTGCTGTGTAGACAACTTCAAAGCTCCCGTTTACCCCCAGACTAATTAAAATTTAGGCAATAGAAGCACAATTTCTTTGAACTTTTCTACTTCAGAGCTGGCTACACTGGCGGTCAAGGTGATTAAAAAACATTTTTTCTTAATGGAGAGGGTTGGATTTTCGAGGGTAAACCTAAATTCTTTCCCTTGCCTCTGTCCTGTCCTTCTCCTCCACCTCCCCACCCCATGCCCTTGGATGCATGGCATTCCCCGCTACCAAGGCAGCTAACTGCCTGTGGAATTGCCTCTCCTGGATTCAGACTCTCAGGTAGGCTGAGAATGGCCAGTTGGGAAAATCACTCTATATGAGTGCCATTCCTTGATTTACAAGGCACTTATTCTAAGGTACAATTTATTTTGGTGTGTTAATGGCATCTGAAGTGTGTTTTTCCCATTCTTGTGTAAATGTAGCATATATTAGGGACAGAGAGGCAGGGAAATCTGTGTCTGATATGGGTGCATTTTCTCTGTGCCTTCACAGTTTCAAGGAGCATCTCCCAAAACTCACAGCTGCCATTGTATCAAGCCAAAGTGCTACAGCATGTTAGAGAGAAATGCACAGTCTTCTATTAACTTTTTTCTTTACCTGTCATCTGAAGTGAAATCACTCAGAGCAGGAACTCCTCCTCAGTCTCTCTGTATGGAAAAATCAAAACCTTGTCCTTTTGTGGTGTTCTGCATCCCACCTGCACTGTGCTAATCTCCTAATGTCAGACTCTGTATCCCTGGCACATCAATGGAGCTGCACAGGAAGAGCAGAATTTGGCACTTGGTTTTATCTATTTAAGAACTCAGAGGTCTGCAGGAGAACAGAGGCTTTACATTTATTTTTATTATTATGTATACTTTTCTGGGAGCAGAACAGGAATGCCCACATTTGATGCCAGGCTCTTGTGCAGGGCAAAATCTGCTTTCAAATTCTTTCTGTATATTTCTGATCTGTGATAAAGATCTCTGTAGTGTCTTTCATATTCACAGCCTGATCCAAGGGGTGCTGGGTCCCTCTCTGCACAGATACATTCCTGCTATAAACAGGCGCTTGCACGGAAATCAAGAGACAACCCAAAGCATATGTGAAAGTGAACTCAACCCACTTTTAGAGCATAACTTAAATCTGCTAAACAGGAATATATGTTCCACTTTTGTGTTATTGTTTTCTCCTTGGCTGACAGTGAGAGCCTTTGGATTCTGCAGTATGGAGTGAGGACACATTGTCATTCTTCCTTGATGATTTTTTCCTTCTTCACCATTGTCAGGAATTCACAATCCAAATGACTCACGTTATGTGAGCAAATATTGCCTTGGTTTGAATTAATTTATTTTTGTTGCAATCACCTTTGAATGTTACTATAGTAATATCTCTGGTGTTTCCTGTCAAGAAACTGTCACAGAAAATTTCATAAACCTTTTATGCAGGTTTTAAACCTACACTGCAAAGAAAACAATGTATATATTTTACTATTATGGTTGCCTGTAAATAATAATGATATTTTAAATGCACATAATTGCATCATAAGAAAAGGATACAAAGATGCCAGAACAAAACAGGTTAAAACCAAGAAAATATTGAAATTAAGGTTAATATTATCCCCCTTGCTCAACCTTTGCCCAAAACTCTACTTCGTCCCATTCATGCCTTTTTTTTCTGGGCATGAACAGTTCTAGAAATTGTAACTGAAAAAGAAAATTCCCTAGTTTTGTGCTCCATTAAAGTAGCACACTATCCTTCATCCACTGTAAGGAAGGACTAGGTTGTATCGCTGTCTGGAGCATGCCAAGTCACCTCATAGCAAGACCATGTAATTTGGTCTCTAGGCATGAGAGGATGAAACATCCTCATTGGAAGGTTCTGAAAGTGGGATTCTTCAGATACTTCAGTTGCCAAGCCTCAAAAAGTCTTCTCCAGACACAAACATATGGTGATTTTCATTTTATATATGTATATTTATGTATACAATTTGCCACATTTGAGAAAAATGTCCACTAAAATGGCAAACAAGCATATGCACAGTGGCATCCTGAAAGCACATACTCAGTTTCAAGCAGCACAGTGTTAGGGCATCTGAATGAAGGCTTTATGCTTTTTGTTTTTCCAGACAAATAACTTTCCTTGATTTCAATCTCAGCTTCATAGAAAACCCAAAAAATTGAAATATTTTGATTGAGTTTCTCCCAAATCATTAGCTTTGGATGGTCAACAGGGAAAGAAAAATATTCAGTTCAATGATTTAACAATTAAATGTTTAAACAATTTAACCTGGCAAAATTCTGAGAATGTAGGAGCGGAGTATTGCAATGGGAAGATGTTCAGGGGACAAAAGGGGACCTGTGTGTTCTCTAAAGCACAGAGGGAAATAAACATTTGTCCACAATGTGCATCTGTCTCCTGTCACTCACAGCATTCCATACTGAACAGTTTGCCTGGCACTCCCATGTGTGTGGCTTGGTGCATCATCTTACGTTGCTTATCCAAGTGTGGCTTTTCCTGAAATTTAAGAGCTGGCTCAAAGCACCTGAGTTGGTTTGTAAGCTCTTCTCCATAGATTGACATGTGTACAGTGAGCAGACGTAGACCCAAAGAGACAATTCAACATTGCTGCAGTGTTTGGCAGGAATTCCTCTTTCTTCTCGTCTCTGCCTGCCTTGAGCTTCCTGCTGCCAGTTCCCCTCGTTGTAAGAATGGAAGTGCCAATACTTCCATTCAAGATGTCAGAGGGTGCAGGAGAAGCTGCTGGCTGCTGCTGTATGAGCAAAACCAGCCAACTGTCCAAGTTTGTGTTTCAGCAACAGGATCAGACCAAAACCAGGAAAAATAAATAAATAAAAGTGAGCACATGTTTTTTTCTGAGATGAACTAGAGAACCATCCACACTCCTGGAGAAGTGAAGCCTAAGCTGAACCTCAGTAGGTATAATGCAATTCAGTCCTGCCATGGGAAAGCAACTTTGTTTTCCAGTGAGGATTTGTCCACTGAAACAATTTATTGTCTCTTTAAAAGAAGCTGAAAACACAGACCAGCTAGGAGAAGACACAGTATTCCCCATGTTGAGTGAGGTTACCATGGCAGAGTCCCACTGCTAGAGTCACAATTTTCTGCTGCTGTACCATATGCTTCCCAGAGAGACCTGTTATTTAAGTTTCCTTATATATCTCCCGGAAAAGGGTGCTGTTAGGTAACAAAAATCTGTCAATTTCATTATGGCTAGATCAGTAGTAGACCAAAGACAAGGATTATTGCATGGATGGATGTTTTTTTCAGGGTCATGATCCAGCCCACACAGATTAATTTTATATTTTAGACTTCTTGTGGTTACCATTTCATCAGTCACTGTAAGTAGGCAGCAGGCTCTCGCTTCAGCTGTGAAGAACGGAGCATTTTAGATGATGAAGTGGTGTTAGGAACTTGACATAGCTGTAGGATAAGATCTTTAAAAGAGTATGTGCCTGTACCTTATGCAAACAAGTGTCCATTGTTGGCTTGGGACAAAGGGTGAAGGAAGGGCTGGTATGGAAACACTGCTGCAGGACAGCTACCAGGGGACTGACAAGTACTAACTGTGTCTATAAAGGAGAGGGAGGATAAAACATTGATGGTATGTGATGGGATACTGCACAAAAGGAAAAGACATGAGAAGAGGCAATAGTAAAGATGAGAAGTTGGAAGAAAACAGAACTGTTGGAGAAGGGAGAAGAGAACAGCAGGCAGCAGAAGCAGGGAGTTTAGTAAAAAATATAGAGACTCACAAGTACAAGATGGAAATATTTTAGCACTGTAGGAGGATAAATTTGCAGACAAATTCTGTTTATTTCCTTGGCCAAAAGTTCATGCTTTATAGAACAAGCAAAGCTCTCTCTGGTAGCATCACTTATGCCAGCTCACTGAACTTTCTCCTTCAGATGCAACCATTATTTATTTGTGTCGGCATGCTGTCCTCCCTGTGGAGCAGGAGGAGGGTGATTGGAAGCATTTTGCCAAAGTCATTTTCAGTGGGACAAAATTTCAACACCTAGGGCCAAGAGTCCAATCAAAAATGTGTTTGCAAAGAGGATTCCATTGTTCAGTATTTCACTTAGCAGCTCTGAACTGAGCTCATATTCAGCCTATCTGTGGGGATGCAGTTGCAGGTTTCGTCACCAGCAAACTGTACTTGGTAGGTTCACAACAAAAAATAAAGACTTATTTCCCATCTGTTTTGCCTTTTAGCATTTGTCCATCATACACTGACACTTCAAGCTGGCTTGCTGTGATTAGCTTACTGTGGCAGAGAGATTGCTCGCACATCAGTCACAACTTGTGCTCACAGTCCTGGGCTGAAGCTGAAAGTCAAATCCACGCAAAACCCTTGAACTATTATAACAGCCTAATGCCACTGGAAAATTCTTTACTTTTTATCTTTCTTTTTCTATTAGAAAGTTTTTGGTGAACAAGGTCCAGGAACAAGAATGAGTTGTGGTGGTGAGGAAGCAGCTGTAGCAGGGGGAAGAGCAGAAAAGGCTAGTTATTTAATATACAAATGTGTCATGGCTCACCAGAACGTGAATCTGCAATGGAAATTAGAGAGCAAAGGGAAAAGCAAGAGAAGGTTTTTCATTTGGAGTCACAGTGACTTTTCTTATAAAGTCTTTGTGTTGTTGGGTTCCCACATTGATGGACTGGTCAAGGCATTTTAAATTAAGTAGTGGTTCCACCAGAAGCTGTTTAGCAATGAGAGGGCTGGCTGGTGAGCAGTGAGCAGTGGTCAGTCAGTCAGGCCATCAGCTGAAATGTGCTCAGCCTTGTACAGTAGCAGTTCTGATTGGATGTAACTTGCTGTGGTGTCTGAGTTGGGAGATCTTGGCTCAGTTTTCCTTGGCCACAGATCCTTATCATAGAAAGGAAGGAAGGAAGGAAGGACAAGCTCTCATTTAAGAATTTCCATGGAAGATGGAAGTTTCTGCAGAGACCATGAAAGTACAGACATGAAAGAGAAAATCATTCAAAGTGGACAATGTGCCATTCAGAAGAAGGCAAGCCCTTTACAAACCCGTCACAGTTAGGAGAGAACTTCCTGTCCAAGATCATTGGGAACCTTCTGGTGAAGAGATAGAAAATGCCTGACTTTAATTTCTGCCTGACTGCCATGGGAGTTCTTTTGAGCTGTAAGAAATCATGATAACAGAGCACAGTGATCATATCATTTTAATTTATGCAACCAGTAAGGATATAGAATTATGAGGCAAATCTGTAGAAAAACCCCACCCACCTCCCTCAGGGAAAGTTACACATAGAGACCTATAGCAAAATAAGATTTCCAGAATAATAATAGCTCACCTTTATAAGAAAAAGGTAATATTTAGGTGGCTGGTTCCTCCCTCCTCCTGCCCCCATCAGTAAACACTATTTGTGTTTAGCATAAAGCTCCTTTAATTAGGGGGTAGTCTTGGTTCCACAGATGAATATTCCCATCCAGAATCAAGCCCTGAATTTCCTTGGTAATTTAAGGATTTTTAATTTAGTAGTTTCCACTGAATTAAGGATTGATGATGTTTTTTCCACTGCAGTAAATGGAAGGTGCTGTTTCCAAAATACCTGCTACTTTGTGAGTATGGAAAACCTGATGGTTCCTTAAGGTGTATCAAGGAGCTACAGACTTTTGAAATGTAAGTTACAAGAAAATGCATTAACACATAAGGCACATTCCATGTGAAAAACAAGGAAGGTGTTAGGAGATGGATAAGAAACTTATTCTGTTGGACTGTGGTGTCTCAATAGGAAATCAAAGCCGCTGCAGGCACTCTCATAGATCAGATAGGGCTGCCTCTACTCTTATTTTGAGCCACAAGTGCCAAACAAAGGCCAGCTGTGGCTGCATGTTTGAGGGAACAGGCTGCATGTTAAGTTGTGGTGTTAGTGCTTTTCACCACCCAACCAGACCACTGTATACGCAGGTACATTACTCTGTGACTTAATTCCCTCTTGCAACAGGGCATCAGAGGCTTCGTTTATTCACCTTTTATAACATCTCTGAGATCGCAGAATCACTGAAAGATGGAGATTGGCAAGGACCTTTGGAGAACACCTTGCTCGAAGAGGGCCACAGCTCAGATGCTCAAATGCTGATGCTATACAGTAAGCTAAATTTGCTCTAGCTAATCACTGTTTTCAAATAGGAAATAATTTCAGGTTTAAGGCTCATTGTTCTTGAAATGCAGATGAACACATGCCATTCCCTCCCCCTCCCGCCTCCTCTTAGACCCAAAACTGGTATCAAAACTGGCAACTGTTTTACATCTTTTTTTTGTTCTTCATTCATGAACAACACAGCTAACAGTGAGAGAGAAAAGATGTGAAGGCAGTAAATATTACATTTCATCAGATAAACCCTCTCTACCTTTGCATTTTAAAGTATTCTGGACCAGTTTCATTAGAAGGGGTTAATCCTTGAGCCCAGAGACCAAAAGGTAACTCATTCCCCAGTCACTCTATCCCAATCCACTGAAGAGAGGTACTGCAGGTGCTAAGAGTGCAGTGTGCCCAGAAGGAGCCCCCCAAGCTCTGTCCCATCCCAAATGGTGCCCACCTGCCATGGTAGCCAGCTCTCCTGGGCCATGCTCAGCTCCTTTCGACTGGGGAGGAAGCTGTAATTGCAGCAGCTTGGGCAGAAGTGCTCATGCTTCTCACAGTGCCATCTGGGACACCCAAATGCCACAAACCCTGTTTTCCATGGAAGCTCAGTAAGGCAAGGAACCACATCACCTCCTGAAAAACCTACTCCAGGCTCTGACAGATTCTCTCACCTGTGAGCTGCAAGGCAGAGGCCAGGCTAGCGGGACCATTCTGGCCATGTGCCTTGTCCTCATGCTGGCAGGAGGAGTGCTTTGGCCATCTTGGCTTCTGCACAGGGTCACCGAGCATCTCAGATCACCCACATCCAAAACCATTCGAGGCTGATTCTCTCCCTCTCACACAGTAACTAGATTGATAGATTGAGATTTAATTAAAAATGATCAGCTACTGCAAGGACGGGCTTTTTCTTTCTTTTTTTTATTTATTTTTTTTTTTCTTTCCCCAGGCACTTGGTTTGCATGTTTACTGTGCTAAAAACAGTTACGAGCAATCTGGATAGCCCTCTGTTAGCTGTGATGAAAACATTCTCCAGTATATCTGACAGTGCCTGCCACTGAAAAGGCCCAAGAAATACTCCAGCTCGATAGGGAATGATCCTAGCTTTCTACAAACGACACACCGAAGACCTGACACTGCCTTTCACCTGGGGCCAGTGCTGTGGCATCATCCCTGGTGAGGATTTGGGCTTGTTCATGTTCTGACAGACAGGACACACGTACTGATGCTTGTGGACACAAGTGGGGTACACTGTGTACTCATCTTCACCATGCCGCATTGCTCACAGAACTGTGGTGGACATGAATGTGCAAGGAGCTTGCTGTCTGGGCTTGATGCTCTTGGGGGTGACTGACACATTCAGCAGGGAAAATAACAAAACTCTTTACAATTCCTGGCCTCTGGTGAGCTCAGGCACCAAAAAATAAGCTTATACCCAAAATTTTGAAGAAATATTAGCCTGACAGAAAACTAGGGTATGACACAGCAGCAGCTCAGAATTGTACCCTCTGCCTTGGAAATGCCTGACCACTGCATCCCCTCATGGGATGAGCTGAGGATCACTGCCCATTCAGCAGCAATGTGGTGCTGTGGCCATGGCCAGCTCTCCATCATCTCACTTCAGTCTATCTACCCCGTGGCATCTTTTTCCAGAAGCAGTTGTACGGGACTTTTCCCTGTCTGCAAAGCTGTTTCCTGCTCCTACGTGCCACTGTTCATTTCCATGGTCATCCTACGGTTCACCACCCTCCCAGCTATGCCAGTGTGGGGCCATCTGTACGCTGGGGCAGTGTTAAGAAATCCTCAGTACGGTGTTGCACTGAGCTCAGTGGTCAAGCGGGGCCAGTCCTGCAAGCAGGGCTGGCAAAAAAAAAAAAAAAAAAAAAGTTAATCTCTCCTTTTTAGTGATAAGGAATCCATTCATTACCAATTCAGTGCTCCCAAAAATCCTTCTGGTTTGCTTACAGACCTCTACTGATAAGGCCAAAAATTGTCTTTTCTTCCCACCTTACACACAAACATTTGGTTAATTTCATGGTTAGGATTATTGTTTTTGTAGGTGCTAGTGACCTGTAGTGAGTCAGAGCATTCCCAAAGCAAAGCTGCTTTATTACCAATTTTGAAAATGCCTCTGTCCATCATTATCAAATATCCTAAATACCCATGTTCAGCAGCATTCTGCTGGTACTTAGATTATGAGTCACTGGGTAATTTAGCCCTGCGAGTGAGATTGTAAACTGTTCTCCCCCTGCCTTTTCCAAGAGGAGATGCCAGTGGGGGACCTTCATTAATATTCACTGTAACATACATCTGTTAGCCCCCTCAGCCACTGCAAGAAAATACACAAGGAGAGGGGGAAGAGCAGAGGGAGAGCTTCGAAATGTTTGTAGCTAAGTCAGGAGGCAGGGATGCACCCTGAGCTGTGTCTGTCAGTCTGACAAGGACAGCAAACCTTTGCCATCTCTATGAGCCATTCTTTGTGGCTTTGCAAGCATCGAGGCGTTAGAAGTAAGAAAGGCACTGACTCTGGCTGAGGAATAATAGTGGAGCTCAGGTTGATAATGCTGCTCAACAGCTCAGGGTTAGGGCTGGATCTTGGGTGTGGATGCAAGTGACCCACTTAAGATTTTTTGTTGCTGTTCAAAAAACCTCACCGTCTACCTTCTGTCCCATAGAGACTCAGCTATGACAGAGTCATACTTCATATTCATCTATAGGAACATCTGGCCCATGTCTAACATTTAATTTCCACACCATTAGAGTCAAACAATACGTGTACATCAGTAGATAATGTAATGCATTATCACGCAAGGCAGAGAGCAGCAATTTATTAGCCTAATTTAAAATAGCCTTCAGCAAAAAATAGTGCATCTTAATTCATGGATCTGAAAGGAATGACATATTTTCCTGTAAAATGCAAAGGTATGAACAGAGACATGCTTTTCCACAGTGGTGCATATATTATTTCCTTTTCTTGTAAATCTTTTAAAAGATGAAATATCAGTCCTCTGCCCAAAAAGAAGAAAAAAGAAAAAAAAAAATAAGGAAAAAAGGAGAAAAAAAGAAAAGTTCAAAACCAAGGTACATCCATAATAATACAAAAGGAGAGATCTTACCAAGGGGACAAAAGAGAAAAAGCTGCCCCAGAATACAAGCAAAAGTGACCTTTCTTTTACAGTGAAGTTGTGATCTGAATGTGAAGATCACTCAGACTTTCCAAGCTCGTATTTCAACAAATCCAGGCACCTCAAGTGCACATCAAGTATTTCCTCCTCCTTTTTTATCTATTTCTTTAATCTGTCTTTTCCAATAAGAGACATTCTCTGGATAGGACCAAAAATATCAAAACAAATTAGAAACCTTTGCCGACCTAGCAAAATGAGTCACTTTTCACAAGCCTTTGATTAAAGGCCGTAACTTCCTTCTAGGGGGAAATTAACTTCCCAAATGGCAGAGCAACATCAGGCTTATGTGACACCCAAAGTTCACTTCAGTTCTCTGAAGCGGGATAAATTTTCTCACTTCTGGTTAATAAATACATCACGGGCTCTGACAATACTGCTCAGCTCCAATCTCTAATGTACCCAAGGTTTACAGCTGTCTGAAGCTGAGATTTGTATTTGGCAGCTTTTCTGGCTATCTTTTTTTTTATTTGACATCAAAATGTCATTGAAAAACTACATAGCCTTGGAGAAAACTCTAACCCAGTAAATCCCATATTGTTTTTCCCACTGTGGAACAACGGTGTTTGGAGAGCTAGGGGGTTGCTGTGCCCCACCTGGGATACAGCCTGGATGTGGGAGAGTGCCCACTCCTTCAACAACACTTTAAAGAAAGCAGATTATGAGGACATGTGTCAGGTGTTTTAAGAGCTTCTCAGAAGACTTAAGTACAATAACCCATAGTTCTGGATCTGATCAGCTTGAGCCCTGCCAAAGCTGAAACCGTGCAACAATCAAAGCAGGACATTTAGATGACTGGGAAACCTTTAGGATAAAAAAAAATGCTTATCTCAAGTATCTGCGTCAGTGCCACCCTTGTTTGGCAGCACCTGAATGGGGATTACCAAAATCTCAGCTGTGGACTTTGCCTCAGACAACATATAAATGAAAATCCCAAACAAAAGAAGCCTTAAGGTTAGTTATTCTTTTGGCATTAAAGACAGTGATCTCCTTTCCATCCTGATGAAGTGCTCCTTTCAGTGGGCTTGCATGGAATAGCATTGGGATGATTGGTCATGGGGAATTATAAACATGAAAACACAGAGAAGAAAGAAATGGCAGCAATCCCAGGTTCTTGTGAGAGCTCTTCTGGTCAGACAGGGGCAGAACCTGCTTGCAGACCATCTACAATGTCACAACTGTACTGAGGCCGAGGGGCTGGGCTGGGAGGGAAAGGGTGAGGGTATATGAGCACACTTCACATGACAGACATTGAAACTGGAGATACAGCCCCATGCAGAGAATCCCACAGCAAAACTGTGACAAGGCATGCTTGTCAGCAGTGGCAAAGGGATTTCTGGAGCTGAAGCTGAAAAAAACTGGTCTGTTTGACCAAATTTTTAAACAGGTATTCAACCAGAGAGACAGCTCTCCTGCTTGGAAAAGGATTGGTGCATAGAGAAATACTCTGCTACTTACTGAAAACATGAACAGAGGCAAGAACAGGAAGATCCAAAATCCAGGCAGGTGACCCAGCTAAAGAGACAAATAGATCACTGGTCTTCTGAAAACTACGATAAAAGAAGAAGGTCTCAGAGATTTCGAAAGAGTCATGCCTGACACATAACCACTTGACATGTGTCAACAGAAAGAGAAAACCAGTAAACCTTACACCAAACAAAATTCCTCTTATCCAAATGGCTGGTGCACTGGAAGGCTTCATCTGGATGCTTCACTGACTGGCTTCAATACAGCACCTTGGCTTGGGGTGGGAGCGGGGGTGTGTGAAAGAAGTGAATGATGACGCATTAGCAAAAGATTTTGGCTTTTCCATCTCTGCTGGAAAATAAGGGGAGAGTCTTCCATCTACCATACCCCATCATGTAGAAAGCAACCTGGAATAAAAGTGGTATATCTTACCCGACCTTCTGTTTACCATCCCCTTAATAAAAGGCATCGGAACATATTCTCCTGGTGCAGTTACTACCCTTGTAAGGATGCAGCTTATGCCGAGGTACCTGTGACTCTCTAGGAAGGAAATAAGACAAAGAAAAGGTGCTTGCATTAATGCTGCCTCAGGGCACCAGCAAGTTACGGGTTGGTGGGTTTTACAAGACTACTTACTATGCTATTCAATTAAAAAAAAGAGCAGTTACCATAGCAACACCCACATCTAATGGCTCTTATGCTACCTCTGAGATACAAAGCACCTTCTTACAGAGATACATTGACCAATACAGCATGTCGTGGGAAGTTTTATGCTTCAAGCAATGGTTTAAGGGGGAGAATGTGTGTTCCAATAACCAGACATATTTATATCCCCAGGTTGTAATATTAATTTATAACAAATTGTTTTCGTTCCTTGATATCTCTTTTCTTCTCATTACCATTTCTTTTCTAATAGCACTTCCATTTTTTTTCTATTCCTCGCCTCCCTGGATGGATGATATTTGATTAAGTACAGGATGAGATTTGCATATGGGAGCTCTGGGATATGTCCCACAGTTAGGTGGGTCATATCTGTCTGTAGATCTCTTTTCTAGGAAATGCTACCACCTTATCATAGCTGAGCACTTGTGGTGGCCAGAGGAAAGCCGGGGATGAGTAGGTGTTTGTGGAATGCAGTCTGGCACAATTGGTGGTAAAAGATGGCTTTGCTGTCCTGAAAAGGGATGGAGGGCAGCAATTTTTTATTTCCTTTGCCCAGCAGGATGGAGTGGGAAGGTGAGGTGGTGGTGCATCTTCCCCAGAGGTGTAGAAGGGGGTGCAGAAGTCTCTTTCTTGTTCTTTGTTACAGGCATGTTTGAATGGGAGAGAAGTTACACAACCCCTTGAACGTGGCGAGAGCAAAGTTAACACCCTCCCAGGCATGCTGGAGCTGGAGAGCCACAATCAGAAATGTGAGGAAGAGAGAAGGCACAGCTGGGCCTCAGGATGTCCTCCTCGCTCCTTGGCCCTCTCTATAGATATTTTATTTCTCTGCTACAAGTCACAGAGGCAAAGCAAGATGCTGCAGAATTCTGCATCCCCTGTCCCCAGCTGCTGCTTTAAATATATCCCTGCCAAGTGGCATGTTGCTAGGCCATGGTCACTTGGGCCAGCAGGACTGGCTTCCCTAGGGACCTTGGAGGGACATGGGACAAATGCAAGTCCCAGAACTGTTTACCTTTCTTTCCCTGGGCAAAGCCCTGCTTGGGCACTCTGGGTCTCACAGCTTGTGTGCCACTTGATCTCCCACTGTGCCTCTGAAATGTGGGGTCAAAGCTGACAATTAGTTTCCAGAAACAAAAAAGAGAAAGTGAATCTTCAATAACCTCTGATTTTGAATCTTCTAATTATCTATCCAACTCAGTAGGAGAGGAACAACATGTTTGTCCTTCCTACACCAAGTATTCCTTGTAAATCTAAACAACAACAAAAAAAATCCAGAAAAATCCCACTAATTATTTAAAGAAAAAGAGATACCAATTAGTCACAGTAATTATTATTTAGATATAGATTATCTTCAGAAACACAGGACACTGCTATTTTGTTACTGCAGCATCACTGAAAAATGTCTTTCATTCAAATTGCAAGATTGAGCATAATTTCCATGTTATTTTTCTGTGAACACAGGGCTCCATGTATTATTTGTGATGTTCCTAATTTTTAATTACCCCGAATTAAAACAATGGAATGATATATGATGAATGAAACCAAGCATATGTTAAAAACGTCTAAACAGTTTTACCTGGCAAAATGAACAGAAATATAAATTGCTTGTAGTGCATATTTAAAAATTCAATAGCAAGCTAAAATTATCATTTGCATTAATGTATTCTGAAATATGAATTATTAAGTGATTCACATTGGCGCAACAAAAGCCAGTTTGGAGAGCCTAGCTTTAGCCTGCAGCATTCCTCAGCAGCCTTATCTTCCCAGTCCCCTCTAAATAGTGCTAAATATATAAAGGAGATTCTTCTAATTGGAAAAATGTATAGAGAACACCTGTAATGAAAAAAAAGAAAGCCCTTTACATTTCCAAGCAACCTTAAAAAAACCCTCTCTCAAACAAAAGAAATTCAAATATTCAATGCTATTCAAGTCTCCCATCTCTTTTTCTCTTTCCTTTTTTTAACCCCTTTGTACTTTGCACTCCTGCATTTTTTTTTCTTTGCTTCAATCCAAGCCATCATGTAGTTTTTTCTTTTATTTTTCATCTTCTTTTTTTTTTTTCTTTTCTTTTTTTGTCTCTCCATTCTTTGCATAAAGTTCCATTGTTTAGAGGTCAAGGCAATGACCTGCCAGAGGGAAGCGTGGCAGGCGCCTCTGCCTGTGATGCTGTGGAGGAGCTGGGGACAGCCGTGGCAGCATCCTGGAGGAGCACTGGGTGGTGGGACCTATTTGTAGGTTGCCTTTCTTCTCTAGACAACATCAGTGGGGCATGAAGGATTGTGCAGGATGAGAAGCTGGACTGAAACATAATCCGTGCTTCAAGCAGTGAAATCTTAGTTCACTGAGTAATATTTCCTCCTCTGCACTGTATAAAAAGGGAGAAACCTGTCAGTGAGGTCTTCTGGGTCTGGGGCTTCATAATTCAGGATCCTTTTATAGGTCAGTTTTTCCCCCCTGCCTTTTTATTTTTGGATGAGGAAATCCTGATCCATAGCAAGAAAAACAAGTGCTAGTGAAAGAAGGGCAGCCCAATGACGGGAACGCAGCCCAAGGTCAATCTTGGACTCCCATCCTTCTTCTGTTGTGCTGAAGGTCAAGCAACAAGTTTGTGAAAGAGCCAAAGTTTTCAGTCTGTATTCCCAGCACTCTGCTTTCACTGTATAAATTCAATTTCCCAGACCACTTCCTGAGCTCCAGTTAAATTCAGCGAGAGGACAGTTGCACAATGTCTTTGTCTACACACTGCTGAGATGCTGCTGCCTCTCAAAACAGTTTATCAGTCACGAATGCCAGATCTGTGATGTGCATTGTACAGCCCAAGTTTACAGACTCCCTTCTGCACCGAGACACAAAGCTCAGTACTTTGGAAATTGAATTTCTCTTCATGCCATGTGACTACAGATATATTCTGACTCACTATTTCCATTTCTCTTATGTATTAGTAAAGAGGAAAAAATGGTCGGAAAAAATTATCTCTGTAGCATTATTTCCATAAAAATTCATTTCATATGCAAAGTGTTACTCTGCTCTGGGAAAAGTGACACCGAAGGACTTATGTGTAATTATGTCTATGTGTTGTGCATATACAAACACACACACACACTCACAGAGCGCCTGATGAGCTGTGCTAATAAAGAAACAAAAAGTGGATGTGACATTTACCCAATACAATAAACATAGGTCAAAAAATAAATTGCCACAGGATCATTAGGAGCACAGTTATGCATGAATAGCTTTACATGGCCAGCAGTCTTGCTGCTCCAGCATCTTGTCACCACACAAGCATCTTTAGGAATCCTCGTTCCCTGTAATATTTTAGTTCTGGTCTCTACTCATCAGAAATGGGTATAAACCTTGAATTTGTAAATCTGCTTTTGTAAAATTTATTAACCTGGCTGGATATTTTTATTATATCATTAGGTTTCAGGTCCTTGAAAAAAAAATCTGTAATGTTCTTGGCCCCTGAGATTTCCTGGAGCAGAGAAGAGATTAATTACATGCATGCAGGCAGAAGAAATAATCTTTCATTAGATTTGAATTTTCAGTTTTCTACATCTTTGAATTTCCCCATCTTCTGGCACCAGAGTACATCATGTTCACTGGGATAGAAGCAGGGAGGGCAGGACCTGCAGGACAAGCTCCTGCTCATACAAAGCTCCCATATTTCTTCCCTAGAGATCCCAGTGCAAAGTGCATCTCTCAAGCTTGCCCAGTGAGTCCATGCTCTGTGCATGCCCTGTGTTGGTTGACCCAGGAAGACTGAGTATCATTCAGATTTTGTGGAGATGAATGTATGTGGAGACATGCTCCATGGGAACGTCCAGGTGGCCAGGACATGCTGAGAGATGAACTGCAAGAGGAGTGTCTACTCTGGCCCATTTTGCCCATACTTAGTTCAGACATCCTGAAGTCTCACACTTTGCTGCTTTTCATGGGACGTGGTCCCTGGTCTGAAGCAAACATGGGTAAAGTGAGCGGGCTCCACCTACCCCTGAAGATGCAGGTAAACCCCTGTCTCCCACAGGGATGCTTCCAGCCCAGGGTGGTCTGGAGCAGCTAGATCCCTCCCAGTTCTCCACATGGGACAGAACCGAGGCCAACAGTTCCCCCAAGTCATCCCATGCCTCATTGTTACCTGGATCAAAGCGTGTCTGGGGAAAGGGGTACCTCTCCAGCCTGCTTCACATTCCTTTTTGGCAAGATTTCTAATCTCTTACTGGCCCAGTGAGCTTGGGGTGGGAAGAATTCTTTTTGGGCACCTCATAGCTGGGTTCCAGGAATTCTCCCCTTGTGTCTATCAGCTGAACCTCATGAACTGGGGCAGCAATTACTGCTCGGGCCCCTTCTTGGAGACAGCTTGCTCCCACCTGCCGAGTTTAGCCGGGCAGTGGTGAGTCAGGGGCCATGCTTGCCCATTTCTCTACATTGTTTCACGTTCAGTTAAAAACAAAGCTGTCAGTAATTAACAAAACATGAGCTATTTGAGAAACCAGATTTGCCAAGCTGCTATTTTAGCAAATCATAACGGTGTCGCTGCCAAAATCATCACTTCTCTTCTCCCCTCTGCCCCCCCTCCTCCAGAATCAGTTGTGCGCTGTGAAATTGAAAAACTCTGTGTGAAGGAAGAAAGTGAGGTTCAAAGAGAGATATATTTTTCAGTTTGTTACACTACCAATGCAAAACATGCCATAAACAAAATTAATGGCACTGTCTAAAAAATTCTTTCTTCTTTGCATTTTTCTTGCTGTCTGAGTTGGTCCTAATCAAACAAAACAATCACCTACCGTAGAGCTTTGGGAAAAAAATTAGCATTCACTGCCTTTAAACAGAGGGAAATTCAGGCTGGCAGAGTTGTAGTAATTCATACAATGTGGTTTGTAGGCCAGGAGTGAAGTATGCAGCTCCAAGGGCCCAGTCCAGCACTTTGACTGCTGAACTGCAGTGGTTTCCCCTCCTGTTGCAGGATGGGCTCCCAACGTCAGAAGTTATTACAGGCCCCATTCTCCACCACGCTTACTTAGTGTTTTAAGATGTGCACGACTCTTATATCTTACAAACATTAAATGTAACAGAAAGCTTGTACTCTATCACCAGAGTTGCTAAGTATTAACCAAAACCTAATTTATAGCATAATCTGCAAAACTTTATAATTTAAAAGTGTATTTTTTAAAAGAATCTCAGTATTCACCATCCTTTAGGCTTTGTTCTGAGTTCAACCATGCTGGAAAACTGCCTTGACATTTCTAAGAAATCAGGCAAAAATCAGATACCAGACAGAATGAGATTCCCTAGGATTTTTGTTACAGGAACAAAGCTGTATGAGGTCAGGCATTAAATAGGGTGGAAAAATCTGTATTAAAAGCCCGAGACAAAACCTGCATGAGTCATCAGAAATTTTCTGTCTGACTTCAGTGGACCCTGGATGAGGCTGTGAAAGAACATTGTGATTTCACGTGTCAGTATTCAAACTTCAGGATGTCAATGTTAGGATATTTATACTGGCCTAGGCATTGGATTTGGTAGCACTATTCTTCATATAATCCAGTCTTATAGGAGACAACTTCTTTTAGAAATCATATAATAAATCTTGAAGAATAATTTAATTCTGGGATGCTAATGTTAACCTCACTGATGTAATTGATTAGCACATCTTTGTTGACTCATGGTGACATTTTCTGAGGTGCTTAAACAGCTGAAGAATACAAACTAATTAAAATGAATTTATGTCCCTTTGAAAAAAAAAAAGGAGGCATTTTCAAAGGTGTCCAATTAGGATACCCTTTTCCCACTAGAAATGAGAGAGATTTGAGTGCCAACTTTCTAAAACTAGTTTTGAAAATCTCACCTTTAATTCTTTCTCCGAACCATATTTTAGTATTTTTCCATCCCAATACATTTATGCAAGCACTGTCACTCCATCTTGCTCTTCTAACAGGTATTTCCACCAAAGACAGCAATACTGAAATACTCATGCAACCAAGATAACTTCTTCAGTACTGCAGCATCACACTTCTCAACATGTGAGACAACGTCTATCCAGGGATTCGATGGAATTTCCTGGAGTGCTTTAGCTCCTATCTAGTTTCCCACTCTCCTCTTGCTGGTTGCCTCCTATCACAGACAGTCCCTTAAAGCTAAAATAGTCTGCCACCAGCTGTGAGTGCATATGTAGACATGAAGTTGCCTTATTATCCCTAACAGTGACCCATCTTGGCTGGGAGCTTTGCTGAGGGTTTCTGTTCTGTTGTGCTCCTTCATGGGAGCTGCACTCACTCCGTGTACCTGATGCGCTGTTAATACGGGCATTAGCTTTTATGATTACCCTGACCTCTTCCTAGAGACATTTGCATAATTATTTCATGCTAAGTAGAGCAGCTTCATGTCTCGAGGAGGCTTCGTTGCACCACTTCCAACGGTGCACGTGGGAGCACTAGCTTCTGGCATTCCTTCAAAACCAGGTCTCTCATATCTGAAGATATTGGGTTCACAGTCTCTTCTCCCCTTCCCTCTTCCCAGCACTAGCCCTCAAGTGGAATTTAGGTGTTCTCTGGGAGCCCCTGGTTGGCTGGGCTTTAATACCAGGTATTAAACATAGGGGAAACACAGAGCTTGAGAAACCCACTCAAACCTCTGATGTGAGGTGGGTTTCTGATGAACAGTTCAACAGCTCCCTGGTTTAAAGGGTTTTGTAGGTCAGCACAAGCAGAAGGGAGGCCAGTGCAGGGCTGTAGCTACCTCCACAGTCAGAAGGCAATCAGGTATTGTAAGGAGAAGGTCCATGGTGTTCCAACACTGAAGTAAGACTCTACTCGGGGATGTTGTTTTGGCTGCTGCTGATCCACACAAAGACACTGCCTCTTCTAGCCCAGCCTGAGGCTTCAATGTTGGCTACCATGCCCACAGCACATCTCCAGGATTGTAGTCTGACCCAGTTAAGGCAAACTGTACTTGTTCATCCTTAACACTTTTGATAGTAAGTTTTGGGGTTTTTTTTATAATTTGATCATTCTGGCCAGGCGGGGAGTGATGATCATACTGGCAACAGATCTGAACTCAAGGGGTGAAGGAGATAAGTGCCTATAAAGAAGATAACTGATGAAAATGGTCTGTGTTTGATAATCTCTTCGTTTATATCAGCTGCAGCCAAAAGAGCTGGTTTACATCTGATTATAACCTTTGTTTTCTAGAGAGCTCAGAGTCCCTTGGTGGATCTTAGCAGTTTCAAGAAATTACCTGCTATCTGCATATCCTACATTGCTTAGGTATACAAGCAAGATATTCCTTACAGCCCCTCCCTCAGACACTCTGGAGACACGAGACAGATGATTCCAGTCTGGATCCATTCCACTACAATTATCCACTGTTTTTTGGTAACATATTTTTTATTTAAATAAATCAAGAGGTTCCATTTAGCACATTGAGTTTGTCTTGGCATACACTTCACACATGCAGAAACTCTATATTAAGGTTTTCATACAGCCTTTAGCAAAAGAATCAGCCAAATGCATCCCTGGTGTGCAACTGTACTGACTTCAGTGAAGTTTCACCAGGGTATCCCTGTTCTGTTGTTTTGTCCTCCTCGTTCTCATTCCAAAAGACAAATCAGAGGAAAATGTATGTTTGTATTTAGTTAATGCAACATATTCCCCATATGAGCTGCATGTAATCCCCTGTACTTCATTGTCTTCTACACTGCTTGCTGCTTTGCAGGACTTTTATTTACATTTTCATATTTATCTATCATTTGGATTTTATGACAGCTGCCAGAACAACACAGAGGTTGCAAGAACAAGCAGTAGAAAGTCAGGAAACATTAAAGTCACCATTTGCCCATGAACATAAGCTAACAACCTTCAAGTGAGCCTGTTGGCACCAGCAAGCATGAGAGCAGCAGGAGTCTCTTAGCTTTGAGTGCCAGTCACCAAGGATCAGTTCTTGGCCCTATTTCAGTCTGATGTTCAGCAACATCAAAAAGGTAAGAGGAACCAGATCCATATGGGCTGGGCTGGTCTGAGGGGTGGGCAGGACATCACCTGGCTTGCAGTGCAGTGATTGCACTGCCTGTGTGTCACGGCTCCAGGTTTGCTTCAACTGGTGTCAAGGTAAGCAGAGCTCTGCCTGCTATGAGAGTCAGTTCAGAAAAGTTAAAGCAGAGTGACACCTGTCAAGGAGGTGAGACTTGGGTTGAGCTACCCTAAAAATTACTTTTTGTCACTTTGCTATCAAACACTTTTGTCAACAACATGAATGAAGTCATACCTGCATTACAGGCTTTCAGAATCACAGAGTCATTACACTTGGAAGAGGACTTTATGATGATCAAATGATACAGACCTGGGGGCAGAGTGTCTGGAAAAAGGACCTGGAGGTGCTGGTCAACAGTGGCTGAACATGAGCCAGCAGTGCCCCAGTGGCCTAAAGGCCAAAGGCATCCTGGCCTGTATCAGGAGCAGTGTGGGCAGCAGGAGCAGGGCTGTGATTGTCCTCTGTACTCAGCACTGGTGAGGCCACACCTCGAGTGCTGTGTTCAGTTCTGGGCCCCTCACCACAAGGAAGACTTTGAGGGGCTGGAGCGGGTCCAGAGCAGGGCAGTGGAGGTGAGGAAGGGTCTGGGGCACAAGTCTGATGAGGAGCAGCTGAGGGAGCTGGGGGTGTTTATCCTGGAGAAAAGGAGGCTCAGGGGGGACCTTATCCCTCTCTACAACTGCCTGAAAGGAGGGTGTAGCCAGATGGGGGTCAGTCTCTTCTCAGAGGTCAAAAGTTACAGGGTGAAATGGCTTTAAGCTGTGCCGAGAGAGGTTCAGTTTAGACATTAGGATTTCTTTTTTTGGTGTAAAAAGTTGTCAAGCATTGGAACAGGCTACCCAGGGAAGTGGTTGTAGTCACCATGCCTGAAAGTTTAAAAAAGCAAACATATAGGACATTTGAGGACACGGTTTAATAGTGAACATGGTGTTGATGCTGGGTTAACAGTTATACTTGATGACCTTACAGGTCTTTTCCAACCTTAATGATTCTATGACTCTAGGACAGGAACACTGTTTCTCCTGCCACTCATGCATCTTCCCTGTGTTTTGTAGTGGTGTGATCTCTGCAATACTGTGTTTCTGGGTGTTGAAGCACTGATGAGCATCCAGAAATTATCCATTCAGGGTAAAGATGGGCTTGGGGTGCATGGCATTAGGGTACAGCCTGAAGGGCACATTGTGGTTAGCATGTCAAGGAGAAGGGGAAAGACTTATTCACCATTCAAACAGGGTGCAGAAATCTGATAATATGTGGTCTTTTCAATTTAGCAGATATGTAACAATGTTCTGTGGCTGGAAGTTGAAACCAGTCAAAATCAGAATAAAACTGACATGCATATTTTTAACATTCAGGATAATGAAACTGGAATTATTTCCCAAGGGCTACAATGGAGTATACATCACTGGAAAACTTTTCAATCAAAAGAGAATGAGGCTGGATTTTTGTTTTCCAAACAGATATGCTCTAATTCAAGGAGGAATTAATTGAGGCCAGTTCTGCAGTCTGCACAATAAAGCTGATCACATTAAATGTAACCCTTGATGTTTTGAGCATCTTTTATTGGAATAGAGGCCCAAAAGAAGGACTGTCCATATATAAAAATAGTCTTATTTATTGCTAACACACACAGCAATGGGCCAGGACTAACATCATTAGGCTAAGCATTCATATGCTCAGTATCCATGGGGCAGCCACCTTGCGAGTCTCTGCTGGCCAAAGTGCTGTCAATCAAGCAGAGAAGTGTCAACCTTTGTTTCTCCTTAGAACATGCAGATGCTCAGTCCTGTTGATGCACTGCCTGCCTCTTCTCTGCCTTATCTCATAAGGTTTTTAGATCTTGACAAGTCAGTGATGGTTTTCTTTGCTTTTTTTTCCCCTGCTGAATCTGATGATTTTTTTACTCTGCTTCCAACCAGTACCTCTACTGACCTAACAAGCTCACCTCTGTGGTCCCTCTTTGTTTCTGCCTTCTTGCCTATTAAAATCTCTCACCTCCATCTTAAAATGAGAGTGACAGCAACAGCTCATCTCTGGTAAAACTGAACCCTGAGTCACATAAATGGTTCCAGTGGTACCGTTTGTTTTCATGGTCAACAAACGTTCAAGGGCCCATATCTCCTCCAAGGCTTCCCCTCATGGTTTGAATCCCATGCAGACGTATCTCTTTATGAAAAGTATCTGCTCAGCCTGCTTATGCATGAGGGCTGAAAGCACATCCAAAGAGACAGAAGGAATGATTCCCACCTTCCTTACCCCCCATGCAGTGTGAGCCATGGCTATGGTAAGCTGGAAAATCAGTAATTTTAAAGAAATTCTGCTTTTGCACAAATACTGAGGGTTATATATGAGGGTATGTGATTAGGATTTCAGAGATAGATGAAACTATTGGATAAATAGTACTGGGTACTGCTGTGCTCTTATATTTCACATTTAATATCTCTCTTGATAACTAACTACGCTGAAAACCCAAAGCCATGGCTGTGGTTGGGGATAATGTATGTGCCAAAGTTCAAAGAGCTACATCAATTCTCTAAGGTGTTAAAACTGCCTAAGAAACATAACAGAAAGTGTGCAGTTTTGTCCCCTGCCCCATTTTCTAAATTTAAACCTTAATTACAAAACAAAATTCAGCAACTTCATCCTGGGTCCTTCAAGGAATATGTAATAATTTGGACAAAATGTCAACAGAATTATGAACATTCTGCAAATGCCTTGTAAAATTAAAGTATTTTAATTATGGGAATCTCCAGAATGGAAAGCAGAGGATTCTCTAGCAGTGGTAACAAGTGGTACTGTAGTTAGTCCCTATTATCCTGCTTCACAAGACTCTGTGGTGTGCCACTGTCCCGTGAGCTACACAAAACTTGTGCATGCATCCCTCTCAGCATTGCTGTGGCAAGGAGAGGGGGGAAAAAAACTTCCTTCAGCTTTAGTGCAAAGACTTCCTTGGTGGATAGGCAAGTAATATTTATTCTGGCTGTAGTATCCCTTTTAAAGGTTACATATTGCTGTGCCTGGAAACTCTACTTAATGGCTGTGTGTGTGTGTGTGAGAGAGAGAGAAACTGTGACAGATGGATTATAGAGATTGATTACACTGGACATTTTTATGTACTTGTAACCTGATCAAAAATATTTCATTTTTATATCCATGTATTCTTTGAGAAGTAAAATAACAGCAGCCTCCTCCCCAACTCCCCCCGCCCAAACAACCCCCCCAAAAAACTCCTCAAACCCACAAGACCCTGACCCCAACCAACAAAAGCAAAACACTAGCAGAGATGCAAAAGAATATGAGATGAAAATGGCATTATTTATATGAGCACCTACCTCACCTCAAAATGGCACTGCAGTGAGTTGCACCACTAAGAGCTCTCCAAAACCTCCCCATGTGAAACTTCTGCAGGAAGATGTGGAAGCTTTCAGTCTGGCTCAGAAGGGAGAGCCCACCTGTAGAACTCACAAATTGAGTATCTTCACATCTCTGGGCTTATGAGCTGAGTACCTCTTTTTCCTCCAGCTTGTGTGACAGAAATGCAACTCATCTTTTCTTACCTGTCTCCTCATCCAAGGAGAATCAGCATCAGCAAGATTCTCAGAAATTTGTACACATTGTTTTCCTTCCTGTTTCAAAGAGTCAGGAAGATTACAGGGTAACTGTTCTCCAAGCATTAGGCCACTTCTGCTTCTTTTTTTCCAGAGCAGCTTTCTGTAAACAGTTCTTTTTTTTTTTTCTTTTTTTTTTTTTTTTTAATTAAAGCACTTCCATTCTCAGAGAGATTGTTTCGATCTGGATGTTTAGGCAACGTTTTTGTTGTTTCTTATTTAAAAGTGCTCATCCGTACTCAGTCATGGCAGGGACTGAGCACAGCATTACTTAGGTGTCTGCCTGGGGTGTATATGTGTGTATGGATGTGTCCTATTTTTGAGCTATTTTAACTTATGCTTCATATTCTAGTGCTTTCTGATAAGTAGAGTTTATGTCAGAATAATTGGCCTGAGGATTTTTCTTTCCAGTCCAGTACATTTCTGAGGTACAGCTACATGGGAGATAATGGAAATGCCTCTGGAGTATCTGTCTGACAAGGGAAATAGCAAGAGTAAGGAGTGAACACAAAACAGGGACCTTGTCAAAGAGTGTGCAAGTGAATCAGTCCAATCACTCACTGTGGGTGACGTATCTGAACAAATTGAAGCTGACACAATGGTCAATTTGACTGAAAAAAGTATAATTTTGGATTAGGGTGAACACCTTTAATCTGTCAATTGTGGCAGTCTTAAACCTGTAATTGAAAGAGCACAGCACTGCTTTACTCCAGATGTCAGTCAAAACCATTCACTCTCCTCTGATCACTGATCAGTTTGCAGTCTCTTCTGCATTTACTGATTAGGCTCCTAAATATATCCTTTTTTAGGCAAGATTCTTTGCTTTACCTAAAGAAAATATCAATCTAATAAGAGCAGCCCTTCAGAATAACACTTTGATTCACCTGATTTTCAAGCAGATGGTATTCAGGGCACAGGAAACAACAAAACAGAGCATCGCCATGTGTTTAATTTTAGCTCTTGCTCCCTGAATTGTCGTTTGAGCTATAAAACACTATCTTACTTTTAGTGTGCTTGTGTGCCTTGCCATTCCAGAATTGAAGTTGTGCCTCTCTAGTGTAATTCAGAATAGGGTGATTTCTGCCCTGGGAGCACCACTCCCAGAAGATGGTTGAGTTTCCAGCCCACCTTACTTGTCCCACCTGTCCCAGTCTGGGACAAGTAAGTGAATGATTTCCGTAGGCATCTTACCCTCAAACCTATCTGTGAAATTACAGACCAAGGATAGTGACTCATGAGAAGTAAGGATATATTAACAGCTTCAGGAGAAGAATTACTCCATCCCTGCCCACTTGCATGCAGATGGTTCTATGATTTATCAAGAGAAATGGTCCATATGCTGCTCACAGTCTCCTGAGACTTTTACCCTAACATCACCTCTTCCAATGTTTAGATTAAAGCAACATGAAATGGAGAATAAAATTAGCTTGACCTTGCAGTAAGCAAGGAGGTATCAGAATGACTTGCTACATGAGAGGCTGTTCACTTCTTTGGAGTGTCTCAGGGAAATTCAAGATCAGGATCATGGAATTTTCTGAGTTGGAAGAGACCCACAAGGATCATTGAGTTGGGAGTTTCCTTATCTTAGCTCATGTTTCCAGTGAGCTATACCCAACATTAATGTCCTTCTCTGAATACTGAACATAACATTCTCCACAGCAGTTTGAATTCTAGCCTCTTTAATTTTATGGTCATCACTGATACCATTGTTTTAAATGTTTGCTGCTGTCGCAGCTCTAGAGGCAAAAGGAGATGGGAGCCTCTTGTCATTATTAACAGCAATGTTGCCTTTGTGAGGCAGGCCACAGGGAAGTACTGAAGAAAAAAGCAAATTCCCATTCCCTGGCAGGAGAATACACAGCAAAATATTAAAGTAGCTAAGCAAACTCATTTCTTCAGTATGTGAGGTTGAAATAAACAGGCAAAGAAGCATCCCACCCTCCGGAGTTTCTCAAGAGTAAATCATCCAAACTATTATCCATGCTCTACTCTGTCATTATTCTCTGCCTGTCAGCTCCTTGTAAGGGCTGCCTGTTCCACCCCTCTTGTGTTATTGTGGTTGCCATGCCCTCCTCTCACCAGCTCCTATCAGTTATAATGACACAGTGAGGGGAAAAAACCCACAGTCAGGCTTCCAAATTACCAGGAATTAGAGTAACAACAATAAATTTGCTTTAATTTTTTTTTTTAAAAACAACCAACCCCCTCCCCCAACAACAACAACAACAACAACAACAACGAAAAAAAAAACCTAAAAAAACCCCCAAAATAAAAACCCAGAATAAAATAACCAAAATGAGAGAGTGAAAGAATTTTGCAATCTGTAGATGATTTCTGCTTCTGGGATTGCATACATCATTAAGATTTATAGGTCAGTCCAGAGCTTAAAGAGCAGATGTTTTCTCATTATTTATCTTCCTAGCTAAGGCAGAAGATTCCTTTTTAAGGAAATCTGCGTAACACATGCAATGGAAATAGATCAGGTCCTACGATCAGCCTTTCTAACCAGCTCATAAAGGGTGAGCTGAGACACCCATCAAAGAGAGGTTCCATTTTACCCTCCATAACAGAAAGAAATGTGCTCACTAGTGTCTGATACTGAAAATGTCAAATAACAGAACTGAATTTTACCTCTTATCTGGCTGTCCTCTGACTATAGCTATGAACATTCGAAGAGTATCTTGTATGAACAGTCAACTGGCTAGTAGGCTTCAGCTTCTGAACTTCATCCCAATACCTGGATTTCTGAGCTTTAAGCAGAAGAGCACTTTGATCAAAGTACTGCTCTCAATAATATCATGGCTATACATGCTCTTTGTAAAGCACAAGCTGTTAGTGTTGTGCTGCAGTCCCAAAAGGCAATGTCACTTCGACAAGCATCTGTCCTCAGCAGAGCCCTTCTGGACTTTTTACTTAAGTAGGCACAGAAATGATGCAGCTTTCAAGGATCCACTTTTCTAACCATTGCGCCCCTTTGCAGGCCAATCACTGGGCACTTTGGAGGCAATTTGCACAGGTCATCTTCTGTTGTGAAGTTGGAAAGGAAAAATCAAAATGAAAAATACTCAAACAAAATATTCAAACACAATATTCCAAGAAGTGGAATTCTGAATTTTCTTCTTGCATCCCTTCCATCAAAAATACCTGATTCAGAGCTATAGAATATCCTTCCCACCTTGTAACATTCTTCCAAAATATGTGAGTTCTACACATTTAGAAACTCTGTAATTTTTTGCATATACTCTTTGGTCTTTTTTGTCAGTGTAATTGGTCTGAATAGGAATCTCACACATTCCCAAAGCTGCTGGAACTGTGTCTGACTTTTGAAGTGTTTCTAAATCCAGGGTCACAGAATGGCTTGTGTGTGAAGATCCTCTTTCTGACTGCTTTTCCCTTGAAGAGATGCCTCTGCAATTCTCCTGCTCCAGGCCTTAAAAGCACTGCTGAGACAGCTCATGCCTGAGGAACCTACTCGAGGCCACACACCTCCGGGGTGATAGATTCACTTTAGAATCAAAAGTAATTAAGAGAAAAAGGAGCACAGGCCTGCAGAGTGGCCTCACTATCAAACAACACCAGCAATAAGGCTCTTCAAGTAAATCATCAAAAGCCTTCCTAATCCTCTCCAGAGCCAATGCCAAATCTTCTTCTCGAGACTCTATGGAATCTTCTTTCCTCTGCAGATGTTAAGGCATGGAATGAATTTGTCCCTTCTCCTGAGATCTCAATTTCTTATAGCAGCCACCCTGCTTCTCAGCGTCTTCAGGCAATTAAAGCTCAAAACCCATTGCTGATGACCTGGAACAACCAGTTCCCTGGAGCCTGCCTGCCCTTTTAGCAAAACTTCTGCTCTGAGAAATACCACCAGTGACCCTCACAGCAGGTGTGATGGTGAGGTGCTGTGTGAGATTTCAACGCTAAGCAGGGATCTGGCCAAGCTGGATCAACAGGCCAAGGCCAATTTTATGAGGTTCAAGAAGGAGAATGCCATGTCCAGCACTTTGGCTGTAATGCCCTGACAAGTTCAAAGTAGACAGGACCAAAGACAGGAGTACAAAAAAACCCCAAATCATCTTTCATGGTATGAGGGAGCCCCCCAGAAAATAAACCACCTGCAGCATAGGCCTGAGGTCCACTAAGGAGAAAGCCCCAGGGTCAGCATTAGACACAGGCACACCTGTTTGTTTCTTACTGTATTTAGTACTGGTGTGGCCTCACCTTGAGCACTGTGTGCAGTTCTGAGCACCACGATTTAAGACAGACGTGAAGGTCCTTGAATGTGTACAATGGAGGGCACCAAAGCTGGAGAGGGGACTGAGAGGCATATCCTGTGAGGAGTGGCTGAGGACTCTGTGCTTGTCTAAATTTGAGAGAAGGAGTTTGAGGGGCAACCTCACTGCTCCCTACAGCTTCCTAAGGAGAGGAAGTGTAGACTGAGGTTCTGAGCTCTCCTCCCTGGGATCTAGGGACAGGACATGTGGGAATGTTGTAAAGCTGCATCAGGACAAGTTTGGACTTGACATTATGAAGAGGTTATTTACCAAGAGGATGGTCAAACCCTGGAACAGCCTTCCTAGAGAGGTTGATGCCCTGAGCCTGTCAATGTTTAAGAGGCATTTGGACAATGCCCCTAATAGAATGTTTTGACTCTTGGTCAGCCCTGCAGTGGTCAGGCAGTTGGAATCAGTGATCGTTGTATGTCCCTTCCAACGCTACTCTTCCATTCCGCTCTACCAACAACACAGCTCAAACAAAGAGGGGGGCCCAGGCCTGAGCTGAGATGGACCTCTTGGGTCCATGGGAAAAGGGTGAATGGATGCCACAAGTTAGGCTAGTCATGAGCATTAAGGGCCATTAGTGACCTCAGGTCTCTGGCATCCATCACAGGGCATTGGTCTGTCTGCTTTTAGGTAACCCAGTGAGGTAGTGCAACCAGCCTGACCTCTCAAGATCACCCATGGCAGATTCACTTTTACAATTTAGTTGGAATTTGCTTAGATTAGCTGGGTGGTGTAACTGTCCCACTGTAGATCTTACTACCTGTCTCTCCCTGGGGAAGTATGATAACAGTTCTGTACTTGTGACTCATGCTCTGCTGGATTTTCCTCTAGGTATACTGCATGCTCTCTTTAGTTCCACAAATTCCAAAGTTTTCCTCAGTCATTCTCAGAGCAAATTACCCTCTGGTTCTTGTCTTTAACCTTTTTCCTATGTATTTGCATAGTGGCTCAATGAGCCATCTGTAGTGCCAGTCTATCCATGCTCTGTTCTACTGTGTCATGAGGAGGTAAAGAAAACACATTAAAAAGCTGTAGTCAGTGCTGTGTGCCAGCTGCTAGTGTCCCTTGGAAAATATTTGTGCTGTTTGTTACTGACATGAAAGTTCTCTTGGTAACTGGAGTGCTGCTTATAGTTCTTCAGGATTCCTTCCCTCTTTGGCTGCCCCAGAGAAATGTGCTGTATGGGCCAATATGAGCATTCAGCTGAGCTGATCCGGTCCAGTACTTCTCTGTATTAGGCAAAAATGTTGTTTTCATTACCAGTCTTTAACTCTTAAAAAAAAATTTGAAAAAATAATCCCTGCAACTGTAACTGTTTCTCATAAAGTCCACATTGCATAAACAGTTGCCCCAGGTCCTGGGAACAGCAGCCCGTTCACACATGGACTGCACCACAAAAGCAATGGCTCACAGTGGTCAGGCCAGGGCAGAACAAGGACGTGCTCTCTGTAAGGGACAGATGGTATCTATTTAGCTAAACATTCTTCCACCAAGGCTGTTTTAACGCCCAGATAATTTTTATCAGCTTCTTATCACATTTGGGAGCCCAGCATGCTTCTGATAGAGGCTGTGTAAGTGCTTCCCAGAGAGTGCTGCAGTTTCAGGGTTCAAGGCAGCATATCAGCATGAAGAGGAGGTGTGTGGATGTGGAGGGGTGGAATAAAAACAACCCCATGCCATGTTTGCTGATTTTGAAATGTTCTTGGATGAATTTCCAGGTAGAATATAGATGCAAGAACGTGGGAGGCCTCTTTCATCCATACTCAGTTTTTCTATACATTCAGGGCCAGACTGTGAGCCTTTAACTCATCTGTGTCTGCGTGCTGCTTTTTAGGCTGACATGAAGGAGGTCTGCCAGTGCTCTGAGCAACTCAGAGATGCCTCACTGGCATCTGTAGCATGTTATTAAGCCCAAGCTATCCTGGCTCACATCTGACTGCAAAATTCAGTGTAGACATGCAACTTAGCCTGGCACCCACTCCTAGGAATGCTTCTCTTCCCAGATACTTCTGTTGTGAGGACAAGGTGTTACTCATCCTCACTACGCATATCACAGGGTGCCTTACTGTTAGACTGTCAGGCAGAGCTGTCATCTGAAAGCCCCAGTGCAGTGAGGTGATGCAGCCCTGTGCCAGCCCTCTTGAACTGTGACAGTACCACATGTGACACCAGGAGCATGACATCTGCACAGTGTAGCATGCACCAGAGCACCTTGATGTAAAGAGCATTTGGGTGTTCAGAGAGAGCAGAGAGGAAAGTATGGGACACTTATGAAAGGCAAAGAAAAGTCTGTCTCTCTCTCTCCTTTTCTTCACCAGGGAACTGGCTCACACAGTACTACAATAACAAGAGCTGGCAGGCTGCCCAGCATCGCTGTACTTTGGTTGTAAGTGAACTATGAGGCTCAAGCAATCTTCTGGGAAAAGTTCACACCAAATGTATTGTATGTTATGTTTTCCCCTCATTGTATTTTTTTCCAAAACAGTCTATTATATTCCTTCCCTGTTGCACTGTGGATTTCTTTAAGATCCCCAGGAGCTGCCCCTTTAAAAACCAAACATTTGGGTAATCAAACAGATCTGTTTTTTGAAGTAACAGAGATAAACTAGTAATCCTCCTCTCAGAGCCAGCCTTCAGAATAAAACCCGAACGATTCACTGAATGGTGAGGGTTTCTGTTGATGGGGTTTTTTTCTCAGTTACAACCAAAAGTTAAATTAGAGAAGGAAGTGTGCCATTGAAACACTATCATTATCTATATGATGTACATCTTCCATGGAGTGGAAGCCAAAGCAGAGGGGGCTTTACAAATGCAGTGCAGTAAAAGGAAAAATGTTCCAAAAAGTATGTTCTCTCTTTCACTTGAAGTTTCAAAAAAAGTCTGATGTGGTTTTACATAATGGTCCAGGACACCTCAGACATGACAGCTGTAACTTCCACTGTAAGATGCCTTCATTTACTTTGTCCTGTTCCTCAATATGTTTTTTGCAAGGGGGATAAAAAGACACATTTTTTAAGTTCACAGAAACTATGAACACATTGAACACAATTTAGCTGGCAAGTCAGACCACGGGCAGTTAGTTAGAAACTGAGTAACAAAAGTATGCCATAAGCAGCCCAAGTACATATTCTCCATTGCCCTGCAAATACAGATGTTGTGAATTTATAATTTACTGTTGTTTTTACTGATTTTTACTAATTTTACTATATTATTTCCTAGAAGCCTTTGCTAAGCTCTGTATTGCATTGTGTGAGGAGTTGCACCTATGCACAGGAAGTTTCTTCCTCAGAAGATTTAGGAGATTAGCTTAGGGTGGTTTTGCAGATGTGTTGGCATGGTACACAAAGTAAACTCACAGCAAACATGAAGCAGTTAATTCAGCTTAAATTAGCAGTGGTATCAAGTACCTGTAATTCCAGGAGGCCTTGGTAGGAGTTTTGGGTGTTCAGCACTTTTGAAAGCCAGACTGAAGTTCCTTGCCATGCTTCTGACAAAAAGTCCTTAGAAATTAAAGACAGAAAAGAATTATTAGGTTATCAGTCCAAATTCATCCCAGAAGAAAACCCATTGAAGTCAATGAAATTTCACTGGGGATGGATTTACCATAGCAAGATTGATCCCTATAGTATATTTAGAAGTGCTTTGTCCTATACAGTTTTAATTAGCTCTACATTAGTCAAGGTACTGTACCATTGTTTTAATCAGCTACCCTAGCAGGGAACTGTCTCTAGCTCTCCTTGCCCATATTATCCCTCCCACCCCCGTCCCTTGCTGCCTCCTTCTCACCCCCTCATTATTTTATCTCTAATTTGGCTAATGAATTTCTCAGACAGAGCCTTCTTTCATGTTTGAGAAGGACCTTGCCTGTATTGAGGCTAAAGAAAAAAAAAAGCCAAACCACACTGAGGGCAAAAAAAAAAAGGACCAGAAAGAAAGAGCAAATTCTTCTACTGAGAAAAGCAAAGGTGTCTATGAAGATTTAAACTGTTCTTTGTCACTCCATCAATCCATATATAGCTAGGTCACAGTTTTTCACCCCATATTCTGCATTAAGGTGAGTATGAGTACTTTAGTCTTGACTTTCCAGTTTCAACACTGACTCCCTACATTGTCAGAGCAATTGGTTCTTGTTTCAAACCTCTGCTTTACCACAGTTAAAACAGCCATAATCATTCACGTGTACATGCAAAGAATTTCTCGAGTTGTTTCACAGAAATCAGGAAAGCCTTTTAAGTTCCCTAGTGGAAAAGTACTTGTAATATAAGGCAAAGTACTGTTGCCATCAGTAGTACTGTCTTTTTTTTTAATAATTCTAAAGCAAGCATTAATCTTTTCTCCGAGTTTGCCAATTATTTTTTTACCTTCTCTAATGAAAGTTCTAACAATATAATAGGGAATTTGTAGTCTCTGTACGCTTTCAGTCATATAATTACAACTAAAACAAGTGTGTTGAGAATAACTGCAGAAACTGTGGGTTCAGTGCTGCCTTCTGCCAAAGGAAAAAAAAAAGTCCACAAGTAAGGAAAAAAAACCTCCAAAACCACATTGGACAAGTTACTAAATCCCATCTACGTAAACACGTGTGTGTTCATTTCTGAGTCACCGTATCATTTGACCATGAAAGAAACAAGACAGTTTGCTTGAAGAATGTCAGGAAGACCAGAATATAATTTTTTTAAATGCCATGTTTTCAGTTTTCTTAATGCTCTTCTAAAACAGGCACACACTCACTTTAAAATTAACCACAGAGCTTAATTAAGCTTCTTCTGATTGTGCTGGGAGGGTTCCATGTTGTCTTCCTGTGGTCATTTCATCAGCCAGGGCTTTTCATGTAAGAATGTGCTGCATCCATGTCACAGCATGGGGTCTCATCACAGACACCTGCTCTCAGCCTGTGAACACAGATTTTAATCCCCTTCCCTGCAAAAATGGTGACAGAAGGACATGTTATTTAATTACTCATGCATGCTCTCCAAGACAGGGTCCACAGCTCCACTTGTTTCATATGGCTTGTGCTATTTTTGGGGGGTGATCAAATAGGATGGTTGTTAAAAAAGGAGAAAGCTTCACAATAGACTTCTCTTTGCTATTTGGTGAGAACAATAAATGAAAAGATTGGCAGGATAAGAACAGAGTGGGAACTGAACAAAATCTAGGTATGGTAAATATAGCCATACAATTATTTGTGAGTTCTTCTGCTCTCACTGTGAAGATATGTAAGTTAAGATGTACTGTGCAACTTCACTCTCCCCCACTACAAGATCATGGATCCAGCAAAAATAAACCGTGATAACCATGTCTAAAATACTGAAGAATATGAAACCAACTGAAATTTACTAAAGCCTTTATCTAAGTAAGATCTGCAGTAGTGGTTATGTTTCCCTCAGGTGCTAGCAGAGGAAAAAACAGGAGGAAGATTAAAAAAGAAGTATAAATTTTTAGCTGTGCTTAAGCAACACGTTTGCTAAATCACTCCAGTCAAAATCATTCAGCAATCCCTACAAAATCCTATCATGGACCAAAGCAAAGCACAGCTAAATTAAACGTTATATATTGTATCCGGCAAGCAATCACTGTACTTGCATTCTCATTGCCCTCAGCAGCACCTGCATTCTTTGATCACAGTCCTTTTATGTGCTGCACTGTATACAAAAGACTGAGCCAGCAATTAGCCATTCTACCACTGGGTCCTGAAATCTCTGCAAATGCTTCAGCTCTTTAATGAATTCCTAAATAGAAGGAAGTTGCAAACAAAGTTCAGCTTGTGTATTTTATGCCAGGTTCCCACAGCACTGTAGGTTTTTAGAGCTTAATTAATGACACTTGCATCCTGTATGCCTTCCAGAGTTTTAGTGGAACTTTTACTGGTCACTTCAAACTTTGACATCTTTTGGACAATTGTCCTCAGAATATTGGGCAACCTCCCCAGTCTTTGGAAGGGGAAAAAAAACAAGACATTGCTGCCAATCATGACTCATCTGTATTAACGGGATGAACAAAAACTGGAGGGACAAAACGTGCATCATTTCAAGTAAACTACTCATCAGAAATCCTCAGCATTGTATAGGAACCAAAATGGGTGATGAAAATTAAAACCACAGCCTAATATACCAGCATTTGGGAACTCTGCCAATGCCCCTAATTAAAATTTTGAACTAATCTCTTCAGGGAATCCAAGAAATTCTTTCAGAAAATGGAACAACATTCTTCTATGCATATCCAACTACTTATCCTGTAAGAGGGAATATAAAGGAGATTGTATACGATCAGACAGAGGTCAGTCAAGTGGAAAGGACAGTGTGAAAGCTACAGGAAATGAGCCATCTATGAATGAAAATACTGGAATTCCTTCTTGAACTCTGACTCACATAGTGTAAGATTTTGCTGGTCCTTATCAAAGGATCATTACATCAATGGAAAGTCTTCATTAATTTTAGTGTGATTTTAATCAGTTCCCAAAACAGGAGAATATAAACATAGGTGTTTGTCACATCAAGGTATGCCAACATATCCTTTCTCTTTTTTTCTACCATCATTAGAGAGCCTGGCGAGAGTGGTTCAGGATAAATGAGAAGTGTAGAGATTGGACTGGAGAGGGTCTAAGACAGCCCCTGACATTGGCTTATAGACAATAAACAACAGATCCAGTACTGTTAGAGATGAAATTAGACATGGAAGGATGGAAAGGGCTGGTAATCAGCTGGTAAGTGTAGAGAGAAAGGATGTTGATTAAGTATTTCTTAGAAGGGAAAGCCCAAATCTTCTTTATTGTTTATTAAAAAAAAAAAAAGCCAGAGTAAGATGTTAAGAAGAAAAAACAATTATAGGCAGGTGTGAAGAAGAGAGGAATAAGGTAACTAGAGGAAGTGAACAAGGCTAGGTTAAAATTTCACACATGGAAAAAGAGACAAGATTGGTAGGAGTTGCAAGGAAAAAAGTTACAAGCAGGGAAACTGCATCACACTAAGTTCTGACTTTGGAGAAACCACCAGGGTCCTATAAAGAAAAATAAGTGAGGTTAGTAGGAGAGAACTACCAAAGATTAATCTGGGCTGGCTCTGCAATGAGTAAATCTGTTTAGGTAGGCAACTGAGCCTGATAAATCAAGCAATCCTATCTGGAGTTCAAATTATTCAAATCTATGGCTCTTGTTTGGCCAAGGTGGAGCTACAGGGTTTAATCACTGTCTTATACCTCCCATAGCCCCTGACATTCAGGCAGACTGGCTGACTTTGGGGAAATAGAGGCGCAACCTCCCTTTGCATGGCTGTAAATGACTATGTGCAAAGCAAGGCTGTGAGGACTCAGTTCTCTCGGCAAATTCTCCCAATTGAATCCAAACACAGTTTTAGCTCTGATACGCTTGTCATCTGCAGAGCTTTGCCTCTTCTCTCTGGCTTAGAAACAAACAAAACTTCCTCTCTGCTACTTTTTTCTAAAGGATCTTTCTGTGACTAAGCCATTTATGAGTCTATATTACATGTAATTCTCTGATGCCAGATGAGATAAGAGAGATAATCCTCATAAAAGATTTGTGGCATTATAGATTACAGCTTCCTTTCATATGTTTTATGCTTTGCCCTGAAGAGGCCTTGAGTGATGCTATAGGATCTCTGTATTCAGATTACAAGATACTTGAGTTCAGCACTGCCTTATTATAGGTTTAGAAATACCAACAACCCAACTAAGTGGCCAGCTGTTCAGATCCTGCTGTTCTCTTAACCCATGCAAAGGTAAAGTACTATTGTGGTCAGTGGGATCCTTGCCAGGGTAATGAGATTGAAACCATTTTCCTTGTGTTGATTCAACTGCCACTTCAGTGGTAATGTAGCAATGGTAAAGTAAATAATAATAAAGTGATTGTTTAGCAGACAAAACAAATTACTTCAGGAAGAAGTCATCTGTGCTTCAATCATAGCTTGTCCTGGCCAGAAAGGTACTTAGTTACTCTGCCTTTTAAAAATAAATATTACTATTACTATTATTATCAATATCCAAACTCCCGTTGCCACAACCAGCTGTAATCTTGAAATTGGATTTTACTTGTAATTTAAGGGTCTACCTAGAGTTTAAAGACTTTTGTAGGTCTGCTTGAAGTGCCCTCACTGGGCATCTCTCAGAAAAAAGGCTGAATAGCAGCTAAACTGCTGCTCTGGAACACAGTTTCTCCATCAGAATGAGTATGACATTAGTTCTTCCAGGAGGCAGTAATCACTAGGAAGGTCTTTAGTTGTGTTTCCTGCTGTGCAACATGCTTTTCGGATGAAGGAACTGAATAATTTTGGGAAACACAGAGGAGCTATGTTCAGCAACTTCACAATATGACTGTTCTGATACAAGGCCAACTCTGGTTTCTAAGCCTGGAAAACAATATAGCAAATGTGTGATACTAGATGGTGTGAACTATTCACACAATGATATATCCTGCTTAGCACATGTGAGATATCTCTAGGAGGAACATGGCTGATGATATATTTACATGACATTAACACAAATGTCATTTACAGTGCTCATTTGCCTAATTAATAGTGTATTTATGTTTCTTGAACACTGCAGTGATCATTTTTTAATTTGCTCTCCGGTGAGAGCATTTAGTAGAGTGGGGGAATTTATGTTTGCTCTCCAATGATGGAACATTAATCGCTAAGGCAAAAAAATTTGCTTTTTCTAGTCTCACCTCCACTGACATTTTGCCTGCTCCTGAATGGATCAGCAACATTCCACTAACAACAGCCATTTCCAGTGTGAAACAGTGATCTACATCTTAAAAGAAGTTTTCACACCTCTTGATTTCTACTGCTCAGAAAGGGAAAGTGAAGTATGTAGCATAATTCTGCTACATACAAGCAGGCAAACATCTGATGGAAATACACCTTTAGCCCCTTGTGTCTGCGTGATTTAGGATGTCACAGATCTCAGCTGTTTGCTGTCTTTCTGACTCCCCTGGCTGTGTTGAAATCACCACAGTGACAGCCAAGATGAAGTAGCTGACTATGTGAGCATTCCTTGTCCTTTCCAATACACAACAAAGCTACTTAGCTTAAATCACCACTGACGGGAACTAACTTCTTAAACAGGTTTGAACTTGATCCTTGTTGAGCACATCTGACTGTGCCCCAGATTGCCTAGTTCAGCTCCACGCCAGCACATGTACCCTATTATCAGCAGCAGCAGCTCTACATCAGTCAGCAGCTGGCAGACAGGCCCTTGGGGACTTTTCTAGCTGCGGCTAGTGCAGCCCTATGGCTGCTTCAATATATTCTCCCTGCACAAAAGGGGACATATCTCCGTGCAAATGTTGTTATTGCACAATGGGTGTCATTGATAGCAGGAAAGAGACAATGCTTGGGAGCTGGACATGTTGTTCAAACATCATTCCAGTCTTTTTATATACTCTGATTAAGGCCCTTTACTTAGAACTGCCATCATGCTGTTGCTGACTGCTTTGGGCGCACTGAGAATATCTGAAATCCCTTTTCACCCTCTTTTAAAGAACTGACTGAACTGTATTTCAGTGCCTATAATTCTACAGTTTGTGACTTTCTCTTAATGTAGATTCTGGCTTATCTATATAAGATACACAAACAGGTACATCCGTAGTACCCATCTTTACAAGCGCTACAAATATTTTCACTATTAGCCAATTCCTTTTCTCCACTGCATTTCCAGGTCATAACCCCACTGTTGTCAGCATTACTTAGCCCTTGACACCCTAGCAGTATTTCTTCAGTAGTGGCAGACAGGGCTCTTAGGCAACCAGGAAATCCAAAACAAAGAAAAACTCTTACAAGGGGAATATGGGACAGACAGAGGAGCAAGTGGAACTAACAGAATAAAGGCCCAAGGGAAAGAAATTAGGTTGAGGCTGGGATAAGGGCAGCAAAATTTCAGAGGATTTGCTCCCAGGGCAGGCATCAACAGCAACCACTAATTCTGCCAGTGACAGTGTCAGTCAGATCAGCCAGGAATTCACCTGTTCAGCACCAGCACAGGTAAAGCTATTAGCATGCCGTGTTCAAAACAATACAAAACTAAGGGCAGAGACAGAACATATGACTAACTGAAGGGATTAATTTTCTAAACCTAGATGTCTCTTTTCAATTCCTAAGCCTCTCCCAGGGGACCAGTGATGCATCTGCTGTCCCTGTGCCAATGTCTCAGATAGATCATTACATTTAACCTACTGAATGCTAACCACCATGTCATTTTTAGGCTTGAGAAAATGAATGGGGAACAGCGTCAACCAAACTGAGATAGAACAGCTCTCATGGCCCAGGTGGTAACTGCAGTTTCCTGATGATCTAACCCAGGGTAGTGGGCCTGGCTCAGCCACTTTGCCACTTCTAAAAGCTTACAGGGACCCCTGCTCCCTTCTGCATGTGCTGAATGCAAACTGTGTAGCTGAGCACTGTCATTTCCCACAGCACAGCTGTAGAGCTCTGAAGAAACAGCGTAATCAAGCTCCAGTCATCCCCCATCACTGCACCCATGAGAAGTGGTGCCTTGCCACAACACAGCCTTTTCCCCCTTCCCATCCTGCCTGTTTTTACCTGCTCTCTGTCAGTCACTGCCATTCCTCCCTAAAGCTCTCGAGTGGCTGTGACAGGAGTGTCTAAGGAGATGAGATAGAAGCACCTACAGCAAATAAATAAATGAATAAAGCACTAAAAAGACCAAGCTGGAGAACAAGGGGGACATGAGCTGTTCAGAGGCTCGAAGGCCAGCCCATAGAGTCACTCAGTCTAGACTCCAGATGTGAACGCAGAGCCTCAGTGAGTGCAATACGGGACTGCGTAAATATCTCAGCCAGATGTCTCAGGGCCCAAGCTACAAATCCTCACAAATGGTGACAGAGTTGGCTGTTGCTGTTTGTACAGCTCTGCTTCCAAGAGAATCAGTGGTCATTCAGTCAGCAGCAGTTCATTTCTGCTGCCAGATGGGAGGGAAAACCAGGCTCAGAGTTGCAGTTAGTCTCATAGCAAACTCAGCAGTCGGTGGATGGGTCATGGAGCCCTCTGTGGGTACTGAGGTTGGCTCAAAATAGCAATCTGGGGAAAGAGCTGAAAAGATGATAGTAAGCATAAAAGCACATGATATTTAACTCCCAAATAGTCTAAAGTAACAGGCTGCCATGTCAGGAATTTGAATTAAAATTTAGGTCTTCCAGACCCCTCCCATTTGGTCAACTAAGCTTACAGATGCTTAACATTATGCGATGGAATTACCTTACGTTTCAGTTGCTGGAGACATGTGATACACTGGCTCTAAGGAGCTTGATGCTTGTATCTGCACTTTCAAACTAAGCACTCCTCTGCCCCACATTCATGTTCCCAGAAATCGTCTCCTAGGTGGGTGCCTCACAGAAAGCACCTGGAGGAAATCTCACCACCTTCCTGTCTGTTTGTGGTTGGATCTGTCCCTGGGGAGCCTGGAGATTAGTTTCAGCTCCTTCTCCTGTCTGGCTTAGAACCAGAGAATTGTGCCTGTCTCTCCCAGGAAATTCTACCACTAGTCTATACTGTATTTCAAACCAAAGCTTTCCCAGACTCTTGGATTTCTCTCACACTCCCCCCAAAAAATTAAGTATTTATTGCAGCAGGGTGTAGGACCTGGGGATCTGCAGTAAAAGTCCTTTTATAATCTCCCCTGTCACTGACCCAATTTAGGATATATCAATTTATGACCTAGATTCTCTTCAGCAAGTCACCAAAATTGGAACTGGCTGAATAATTTATGAGAAGATTTGTAAGCAAAAGTCCTGAGTTGGGACACTTATTCACAGGGATATTATTTATGATTTCTTGTTCAGGCCTGAACATGTTTTAGGATGGCAAATAATTGTAGCAAGATTTGCAAGAGGATGGTTTTCATTCCCCTTTTTTAGAGTACAGATAGAACAGTGAATCATACAGTATAAAAGATGAGCTTTTGAATCAGCTCAGAAAAACTTGTCAAAGAGACATGTGCCAGTCAAACAAATCAAACAGCCCAAAAAACTTGAAAAAACAGGACACCATATCAGTGTCCTTTTTCTCTAGGTCCAGTTACAGCTGAAAGTTTCACTTTCTGGAGAAATATTTAAAAAGGCCGTTGTTCCTGTCTTCAGACCTCGGCTCACAGAGATAACCTGGAGTCAAAAAAGTTGAGGATAAATTGCAGTACTTTAGACTCACCACAGGCTAAGAGCTCACATGCACAGCAGCTGATGCAGGGTAAACTCTTTTATCTTCCATGGCAAATGCTTGGGACTGTGAGCCTCAACTCACAGACACTTTTTTTCTCATTCCCAAGGCACTAAAAAAAAAAAAAAAAAAAGGTCATGCCAAAAGATGTTCTGAACAACACCAGGTACCCATAGTGGTACATTTCCCATAAAGGTTGCAAGGCCTTACTCTGTTTTATACCTCTGTCACATCTGACCCTCAAACCTTTGCTGGGATCCACTTAGTTCTAATAAAAATGTTTCCTGAGGTGCCACATTCAACTCTGGGTCTAAATCAAATTTATCTGCACTGACAGATGAGGTTTTTGCTTTTGAGGTTTAATTAATTTCTCTCCCTATCCTGAACAACTTAACCCCAAAAAAACATAATATAGAGAGACCTGTGCTGGACATGGACATCCTTTTCCTTGTTATTCTGCACTTTCTAAAGAGAAAAGGCACTGAGTGTAATAACCTTAAACAACAGCTAACTCCATGATCTAAAACAAGTACACTGAACAATTTATTCAAGCACATCATGCTGTCCTTCCACCTCCTTGGTAATGAATGCACAGCATCACCGTGGCTGAAAGTTAAAGGGGATATTTCTTCTGGCAGTGCCCTCTGGGTCTGTTAGGCTGGCTTATCCAGCCATTGTGTTGGCAGTTTGGAGTTTTTCCCAGGATCTTCTATGGCCACGGATGCTACAGGCCACCTTATTAAATGTCAATGCCCATTGCAGATTAATTTTTGAGGGAAGAATCAACCTTAGGATGTTTTTCTTCTGCTTCACATCAAAAACTCATCAATTTAAAAGTCTTTTCAGAGAAGGTCCTTTCTTTTGGAATGAAAGGGTCGTACTTGGAATCCTACTGTGCAGCACTGACTCTTCCATATTGGGAGATAGACAATTTTCCCTGTCTTGTCTTGGAATCTGCAGTTGCAACCCCTCTTCCAGCACAGGCTCAGAATACACCTCTGACTCATAAATGCCAGTTCCAGTGTATAAACAGTAAGTGGACAAAAACATGAGATAAGTGAAACCTTTCCTCTTGCAGTGCAGAGGGAGGTGGAACTCATGTAGACAAGAAAAAAAGTAGGTGTTAAATACAGTGTTGGAGGAATATGCAGAAATTCCATAATCCTTATCTCTGTCCCTGAAAAAATCAGTCTCTCCAGCCACAGACCACAGCAAGTTCCTATCTGTGGAAAATCAGATTTATTTTGCCATTCATGCAAGTGCAGTTGCCATCTGAGAGCCTCAAAGCTTCATTCCTCAATGCCTGTGGCCATATGAAATTTTTTGGGAAGCCACGAAGAACCATTATCAGGAAAATGGTGCTTCATTTACTCTTTGACTCTCAAAGAATGTTTTGTCTTCCTCTCTGTTTTGTGAAGTGCTGTCAACACTTACAGTGAAGTTTATTGTAAATACACAATAATAACAACTGTGCACATTCATCTCCGATTCAATTCCTATGTAAATTTATGTTAATGTGTATGCAGATTAGGTCTGCCCCCCTTGGTCCTGGAAAGTTGTCAGAATGACACATGGGTTCTGAAGAGGTTGTGTACTACTGATCTGCAGTTTTTGTATAGTATTCAATAACTGGCAAGCCAGCAACAAGAGACTGTGGATATTTGTCTTCACTTTTGCTGGATAAATCAATGGAGTCTTCTAGAGTCTGACTAGCCTAACAAGGACTTTTCTAGAGACTAGCTAGAATTAAAAAGAAGTCTCTAAAAGCCATCTCTAAAACCACAACCTGCTATTTTTATTTGTTTTTCAATAGAACAAATACATGTTGGATCTTTTGAAAAATTGCATAGTACAAGGGAGCCCAGTAAGTTTCAAGATCTGACATGCCATTTATGAGGCAGAAAGACTTTTTTTTCTCATTAATATTTAGTAACCTTTAGTAACCTTAATATTTAGTAACTCCAATGCCTGGAGTTTATGACTGACTCTTCACTTTTTGTTGACTAAATCAGTACACTTTTTAGGAGAGCTTGAATAGGTAATTTATTTTATTCTTTCCTTCTCAACCTCCCTTCTCCCTGTTTTAACATGAAAAAACACTGATCTTCCACCTGTTTGTGCAGCCAGAGCCATTGTGAGTACTCAGGTCAGACGAACGGGGAGGCAGCTGTAGTGCTGCAGTTGGTTGTTCCCTGCTTTCCTGACATGGGTGTTTTACTATGACACTTTCTAGTCCTTTGCAGTAAATAGAAACTACTTTAGCTCATCCCATGCCTGTGTCCCTACAAGGCTCCCAGACACTTTTTAAATAATCACAACAGGACTTTAATTGGGACTACAAGAGATACATGTGCTCTTTGCACAGGGATGAATTTCTGGTAATGCAAAAGGGGTTGTGGAAATTGCTGTCACAAACAGCAGGAGTCACAACTTTTGGCTAGGAAGACATACCAGACAACAAAAGTCCAATTGCCAGAAAGTATTTATACTCCTGCAGTTCACAGCTGAGGACTTGGTCCTGACTTTTGATAGATGAAACAAATTTGTTCTTCAGTTGGAAACTCGGTTGCGCTTGGAGGGTAAGATTGTGCCCAGAGCTGATAAAGGTGGGAGCTGAGTCCTCAGTTCAGAATGAGGCAGCAGTCTCCTGACCAAAATTGCCTCCAATTCTAATACTTCATGGACTAAGGTGGCCAGTGATTTTGGGGGGAAAAAAACCAACTAAACAAACCAAGAAATAACAAAACAACAAATTAGAACAGAACTGTACCTCATAGACTGATGAGAAACTTCAGTCACCATTTATTTCTGGCCTTTCAGCTGATTTAAAGACTGATGCTGAGGAAATCTCTTTCTCCTTCAAGTTCTTCTCACTTGAATCTGGCTCAGAGTGTTATTTCACTCTACTTTTTTAATCTCGTTTTATTGAAGGCAATGTTAGCCCCAAGAGCAAAACAAGCTAAATAAAAACAATTAGAGCCTGGAAGGAATCTGTATTTTTTCTTTGAAATAGAACCCCATGTCAGACAGCTTTCCACGTACCTTGTTCAGCGTAGGCTACATTATGGCATCCCATCAGGCCCATTCAAACCAGGTTGCAAAGGTATTGTGGCTGGGATCCAACGCTGCTTTCCCTGCCCATGATAGCTGTTGGTGCTGATTTCATCACAATCATTTTCTCTCTCTCCACCTCTCATGCAGCTGCCTTCCTGTCTTGATAGGACCAAAGTGCAGCTCATGGAATCTATATGATAATCACAAAAATAGCTATATCTGTTGAAAAATGGGTTTAATTCCCCCTCTAAACCTTTGTGTATTGCCAACTGGGGGTGTGAAACCAGCTGGCAAAAGATGCGTTCATTTCGATTTCATGACTTTCATATACTGCAGCTTCCTGACTTTAAATGGTTCCTCCCCTCTCTAATGAGAGCACCAAAGCCTTGATTAACAGCCCTCACTTTAAACAAAGTTTTGGAGTTTCTTTTCATGGTAACTTCTCCAAGGATGTCTGACAGCCTGTTCAATCCAGGGCAGCTGAATGCCTCTTCTTTCACAGCATGAGCATTTGTCAGAGGCACTAGGAGTCAGGCTTGGTGAGGATTTGTATCCCTGAGCAGTCAGCAAGTAACTTGCACAACAGCGTGGGAAGCAAGCTTAAAAGTAGTGCTGGTAAAACTGTGAAAAACTAATTTCATCAATGTTTTCAAAATGCAAAGGCTTGGAATGGATGATGTTTTACTTTTTTTAACTCTTTTATCCCTATTCTTATAAGATACATTTTCTATTTACTGAAAATGCTTGTCTTCAGTACATTGTTTGCAATTTTTTTTAGTCTATAGATTTTAGAGAGATGACTAGGCAGTGTGAGAGAAAAGCCTGGTATGTTTTTTCATAGTTGATCACTATGAGAAGGGAAAGGCTATTTCTTGGGAAAGATTCCTTCAAGACAGGTAGAACAATCCAGATCAAACCCTTGAATCTGTACTTAGAGGGCATGACTGAGCCCTCTTGGATTTCTGTTTAACATTTAGATGAAGTTTTGTTTTGGCTATGCTTGACAGTCAGAAAGTTACAATCAGCCAAAGTATGAAAGGAAATACTGGGGTCTTGGGGGATGGAGGGAAAATGGAGAGAGGGGGTAAATCAACCCTAAGTAAAAAGCTCTCATGAAGTTGGTAGCATAACCAGACAAGCAAAGCAAGAGAAAACGAGTGAAAAATTTCAGTCATAGAAGTCAAAAGCTGCAAATCTCTTACAGGGAAAAAATACATTGCATCTCATTTCTGCTGTGCCTACTGATACCATCTACAGAAAATCTGTCACCAGTTGAAAGAGAGTTACATTCCTTGTCAATGCATTCCACCACATTGGTGTCTCGACTTTCAAGAGTTCATTAAATGCACAGTCATGGAATTTTCTTTGAAACAGAAAGACAGTACAAGCTCCTTTATTTTGGTGTCATGGAACCATTAATAACTCAATTTCTTTATATATTAATTTCCCTCCATTTATTGCTTCAGCTATCAGCAACACAATAAATTTACCTTAAAGCAGATTGTGGGATATCTTTCTCTATATATTCCCCCAATCCATGTATATATATGACCCCCACACAAACATGCACATACATAAACATAAAACCTGACAATGAATAGCAGGATTTATTGAAAGGCAAGAAACACGAGAAAATTAACACTGAATTACAAATAGTACAGCTTAGATATTAGGCATATTTTACGTTTTGTTCTTCTGTCATTATTTTGTTTCTATGATTATGACATTTTATTCTTGCATACCTATCTTTCAGGAAGATAACCCCTCTAGAAGATCCCATTGAACAGAGAACGATATGACTAGTTTGCTTAGAGGGAAAGGACAAAACTGGAGTCAAGAGAGTGAAAAGAACATGCTAAGAATACAGCACAGTCAGTGGACAGTCAGTAACAACCATGGACCTTTGTCTTTGAGCAGGAGCTGGAAAGCACAAATAGATTCAAGTTAGCAGTGCCAGACTGGCAGCTCAGAGAAGTCATTGTACATGTCCCCACCAACTACAAAGAGCTTTGGTCCAACATTAGGACTTGTTCCTGTGCTGTACTTCCTTCCCATGCAATACTTGCCTCCATAAATATTTGTTTCTAGTAGCAATATGGGTGTGGTCTTCACTCAACAGAGACATAGGACTAGGAGAGCAGAGAATGCTTGAAATGAGGTTTAGCAGGACTCTACCAGACTTGGTGTCAGCTCTTCTGGCCTTAAGACTTAGAAAAATTAGGTTTCTGAGCATCTTAGAAAACTGCTCTGTCTTTTTTAGAATTTAGAAATATCTGTAAGAGTTGTAACAATACAGTCTAATTTTCACCCAGGGAGTTCCAACTTGTACCTGACAAGCAGAGCACAGAATTGTGAGTCTTATTAAGAATTGTGAGTCTTATTAAAGGTGATAAAAGCAGGACTCTTCATCTGAGAATGAAGATGACCTGTGAAATCACTGCTTGTGAAATTTCATTTAGTCCTTATCCTCAGCCAGAAATGATGCTGTGCTCTACCTCTTCACTGAATTCAGAGCTTTCAGCCATTAACACAACACACAGCCAGAGTCAGCACTGCACCAAATGGACTTTGCTACTGGCAGGAATGGCGTGAAGTCCATGTCTGCATCAAATACAGGGCTGTAGGACACTGGAGGTGCACTGTTAGTGGGAATACTATAATCTCAAGCTCCAGACCCGAGGCTGTTCACACTTAGCACCTGTGTCTTGTACTTGATGTGCAAGAGAGAACTGTTATATAAACCAGTAAAGATGTACATATCTCAACCCAGAAAACAAGGAAGACATGCAAGTCCCATGTGCAACTCAGATTTAAAAACCACCCAATGTGGCAGGTGTCCCAGTGTCCTAACTCATAAAATGAACATTTTCAGAGCTTTCACCAGGAAACAAAAAACAACAAAAGGAAAATAAGTTCTATCTCAACATCTTGAAAGGAGGGAGTCGCCTCTCCAGAGTTTTTTTCATCAGTTAGGCAAGGTTCCTTGCCTTGGTTGGATAACAAATGCACATTCATAAGTCCATGTGTGCTCAGACATCTGTAACACAACGCCATTTATGCCACAGCCAAAAGACTTTCCCTGACTAGTGAAGGGACAGTTCAAGGTGGTGTAATTAATCTTTATCCATCATTAGACAATTCTAATATAACAATGGAGGCAACATATAACCGGTGGGAAAGAAGGGAAGTAAGTTTACATTCATCACTTCTGTAACACTTCAGAGAATCTGAACAAAACAGTGCTTTATCCATGTGTTGGTGCAAATGTCTCCCCAAAAATCAGTGTCTCTCGCACTGAAAATAGACTTGCATTGATTGACCTATCCTAAGTAGAGCACCATAAAAGTGATACCACATAGAATCCTCCTCAGAAACATCATTTTGTGCCAGAGGATCTCTGAGCCTAAATATTTCCTTTCAGACACTTTATTCCCAGAGGAGCCTGGCTTTCTGCAAGAGCCCTTTGTAGTCCAGCTGGATGTCATTACATAATTAAGCCTGTGAGCCAGGAGGTAGTCTTGAGCATGGCAATTTTACAATGTAAGATCAAAATGTTATTCTTTCTTTCAAAAGACCTAGTGCCATTTGTTGTAGTGCCTTTATGCAAGGGATCAAATATAATATTGATTATTCATTATTACCTTTGAAGAGGTCAGGAAGCTTCTGGAATTCAGAAGATTTCTGGGGATCTGAAGTGATATAAGGCCTCGGGGCTTGATGACTCTTCTTGACCTGAAGCTTTGAAATATCACCTGCTGTCTGGATTGTTCCTACTTGCTGCCTAGGGTTTCAAAGTCTCTCTCTCTCTCTCTCTCTCTCTCTCTCTCTTTCTCTCTCTCTCTCTCTCTCTCTCTCTCTCTCTCTCTCTCTCTCTCTCTCTCCCCCCTTTTTTCCCCCAATGTCTTACAGACATTTTCAGATCAAGAGAAGCAAAGAATGCAGAAGAAACTGAAAGTGAGAAGACCAGGAGGTGGAAGCCCAGCTGGCATACATCTGCTTTGCTAAGCTTGAATTGAAAATGAGTATAATTATTGTTCTGCAGCATCCTACTGTGTTTGGTTATTGCAACACACAGAAGAGGCAATGGGCATATCCTGTGGCCAGCTCCATTGCCTTCAACATGGGTTAACCCACTGTCCAATGTCCCAAGAGAGGGAGTTTTTAAACCTTCCTCTGCCAATTTGATCTTCAGGCACGTTCAAATGGAGGAATGTTTAGAGGAGACGGGGAGTGTCATTATATGGAGATCCTAAAAAAATTTAAAACACTATCTTCATCAGAAAAAAAAAATCATCATCATATTAATCTAAACACTATATTAAAAGTTTCCTTTTTCAACAACAGTGCCTTTATGTTGTAGAATAAACCTCCAAGAGTGCTTTTTGGCAGATGGTTAAATATTTAAATAGTTGGCCACAGATTTTTAAAAATTGAGATAATTGGAATACTTGAAGCAGTTAATATTTATTAGTCATGAAGAGTTTGACAGATTAGATGTTTTCCTACCCACACATTCTCTGGCAGGAAAAAAAAAAAGAACAAAAACAAAAACAACAAACCAAACCAAGCCCCCTTATCTCTCATTCTATGGGTAACAGACTTTGATATGAAGCAGAAATAAAAGGTGTGGACTTCCCAGTTTATTCAGTATGAGACACTGAGAGTAGTTGCTGTCAATTCTAGAAAAGGCCAGAAAAAAAATGATGGGAACTACAAGATCTCTGTGGAAATGCACAAGGCTCACTCTGGAAAGAGCCCATGATGAAAACCTGAAGACTGAATCTTCCGCACCACTTCAACTTTCACTATAAATCAGTGTCCCTAGCAAGGTTTCAGGGCTCCTCCAGTCACTGAGGATCGAGACAACCAATTTCCTGTTAACATTTTTCCTTCTGTCAGCCTTCCTTGCAGGAGAGGAGATGCTTGGAACAAAGGCAGACCGGTTCTGGGGCACGCCAAAACTGCATCCGAGAAGACACCAGGACACAGTGGAGTCTTGACCTCTTGTCCTTAAAATGGGAGACAGGAGGCCAAGAACTGACCTGAGGTGAGATTACTGAGGCTGCTCTAGGGGCCAGTTTCACCAAACATGTTCTCTTTCATCTGTCCAGATATCTGGCTGAAAATAAGGATTGCTGGCTGTCCCACAGGCTGGCAAGAGCTGTAAATGTTCAAACAATATCTGGGCAGAGACAAAGGCTGCTTTTGCATGGAATGTATATGTTACTAATGTCTAGTAGAGCAGCCACATGAAACTCCTAGTCAGCAATTCATACAAGACATGAAAGTATCACCAGTGTTAGACTGTGTATGTGGCTGGCTGAAAAGACACCCACCTCCCTTATATCTTATCTCTCCTTTTTTAATAGCACCACTGAATGGTCACTACATGCCCCTGTATGAAGTTCCTTGGGCTCCTTTACGCCCAGGGGCAATAAGGCACCTCAGTAATGACATTTACATGAATCCACATGCAGTGTTAAAAGAAGTGAATGCAGAGGATTAACTGTGGCAGACAGGGGGATGAGTGGAAAGGATTTTTGTGCTATCTGCACTGCAAGGTCAAGGGCAGACAAGGGTAGATTATACACTTGCTCTTACCTGGTAAAAAACCAGTGGGGCAGGACTGACTGCCCTGGCAGACTGAACACAGGCCTGATCTGGAGTCACTCCAGCTCTGCCCTCAAGGAGATCAGATCAGGAGACATACTGGAAAGTAACTTTGTGTACCACCCTATGCTGGTGCCAGTTTTCTCTTTTAAGGGGATGGTAGAGCAGAGCAATCTTTCAGCTACACACTCCCTTCCAGTGATCAGCAGAGATGAACTGCTGAAGTCGCTGAGGAGGTTTTTCTTTATCCTACAAAAATCTTTAAGGGCCATCCCTGTCATAGACAAAATGATAGGGTATTTTTATCAACTTTTTTATTTTCATTAAAATTATTTTAGAGATATTTTTCCAGTGTCATCTTGCCTGAAAATAGCAATTCATGCTTTAATTATTTCATTGGCATATTGAGACTGTCGGAAAACTGGTAGGATTGTGGGCTACAACGAATGAAAAACGTGGTTTACATGAGCAAACACTCAGAAGTTTCCAACTTTCATAGGTTTTCTTTGATTGCTAAAAAAGCATGTTGGAGAAAATCTGTTAAAGTTTCAGTATCCTTCCTCTTCAAGGGGAATCCACAATTCTTAACCCTTAAGAGCACTGTCACAAGACTCATTGTAAACCAGAAGACAAGAATAGAACCCAGAAATAAAAAAGTCACAATGTTTTAAAAAATGAAGATCCCAGGACCCATTACTCACCATAAGGAAAAAAAAACCCAAACGGAAATGAACCCACATTGTTTCCTCTTGAAGTACCCAGAAGAAAAATATGTACCTTAAAAAGGTTTGACCTCAATATAGGCCAAAATGTAGAAATGTGAGGATCTTGGAAACTTGTGATTTTCCTGGACTGAGGCCCAGATTTTGTAATATATCTTGCCTGTTTTTCTTGCTTCTTCCAAAGTAGAAAAGGTTCTTTTGAAGAAATGTGTTTTCTAGACACTTTGATACACCAGAATTTGGGTCTGTTTAAATACTTCAAATCTGACATATATACACATGTAGTTATAACATATAATTCTGTGAATGTGAGCCAACATTGCCTTCTCTGGATCCAGTCCTTCCTATCAATGTGTTGTAAGACACTAGACAGAGCGGTGTCTACCCTAACATGCAGAGTATGCACTAGGCCAGACAAATAACAGTAAAACACTCAACTTCCTGTGCCTTTACCTTCTTCACCACAGCTGTTTTAATGAACAGCACCTGAAAGAATTTATGCCCATTTTGAAACTGGAGTTCTAGGACACAGTGGTGGCACATCACATCTGCTTGGAAAAGGAACCTTTTCTTCCCCTCAGCCTTACTTCACACAAGGAAATCTATCCATAGTTTGATCCAATGACTATCAATGGTATGAGTATTCCCTCAGAGGCCATTTTCCTACCCTGACCACAATGTGCTTTTGCACATTGACCTGCTGTTTGGTTCCCAGTGCTTTCCAGGCTGAGTTGAAACTGTGGCTGCAAGACATTAACCCTACCCTAAGATGCTCATGGCCTATTACATGCACCCCTCTTTTGTGCTACCTAGAGAGTATGTATGCAAATGCTTCCCTGTGTGTTATCTCATACCAGTTGACTGAGGGCACCAGAGCAACTGAAAGACAAATTCTGATCAATAATTTTCCTCCAGATACACCTTGAAATCCAGCTAGAAGGGGGGCAGCCGTACAATAATTCATGATTACTAGCCCCAGTAAAATTAATTCCTGCCATATCTTATCAAAAAATCGCCCATGAGAGAAAGTTTCCCCTACTGGAACATGTATAAGTCACTCCAACTTTTGTGGCTGTGAACTGAAAGCAATTCTTTCTCCACCTTCCAATGTTTGCTCAGGTGCAGTTTGGTTTCCAGGTGGACTGACTGAGGAGAACCTGCCTCAACCAGCGAGCTAATAGGAGCCACCAACCAACTCACACTGACTGCAAACAAAGTCCTCGTCCCAAAAGAGTCTGTTATATAAAAGTGCACAACATAAAACCATCTTTGTATTTGTGACTTACTGTAAGTCCTTAGGAGGTTTGCCTTTAAGGATGACTACATTTTTAATCAATCAGCAAGGCATGCAGTATGTAAAGTTCATGCTAGCTTGAGCGGCAGCGCACTGTGTTTTTCCCCTGGTGAGCAACCCCCTCTCAGCCCCTGAGCTTTAGCTGGTGAGGTTATGCAGCCTTGCCTATTAGGACTGCTCTCAGCCACATGCCTGACTGCACTCTCAAGTCTCAGGGCCAAGAGTAAACTTTGAAGGAACCCTGCCAATTAAATGTAAGCAGAAAACAAAGTCTTTATTTTTCAGCAAAGCCAGTGTGGTCAGAAATGTTCTCATGCTGCTGCTACTGATAATTATTATTTTGCATTCAGTAACGATGGCTTTTAACTCAATTTGAATAATAAATTCTGTCATGAAAATGAAAAATATCTAAAAATGAAAGTTGATCAGATTGTCATTGGTAAATAGACTGAATACATTTTACTACTGGTGAAAAGTGTGCCCTTCAGTGACAAATGTTTTACAGCCTTGTTTTGGGGATCTTACCGGAAAAAAAAACCAACAAAAAACTTAGATGGCATGCGTTATCTACAACAGGCAAAGACAAAACATTGCAGAAAGGTTAGCACAGATGAATTCCAGTAAACCTTTTATATCATTTCAAAGTCCAAATGGACTAGAGCAGCTTGCAGAAAACATATTTGAGGAATGACATACAGAATTTAATAGAATATACTTAGATTAGTTATTGTACTTTCTTAATTTAAATATAATTGTTTCAGTCCTCAGTTCAGATACAATAATGTTCCAATTTCAATGTTTAACTGTTCTGCTGGATTGTGACCCTGCCTACAATGAATCTAACAGCACAGACAGACTCCAAAGAGGTCTTAACTTAAAAATGACAACATTTTCAATCCCTTTATCTTCTTTTTCTTTCCAACATTAGAAGCAAGTGGTGTTCAGACAACCAGAAAACCCCTCTCCAGTGCTCGAAGGGTGTTGATTTTAATCTTGCTACCTTATGAGACAGCTAAAAGCTATGGCAGGGGAGATGGTCATCTGATTGTCAGAACTTGCTCAGAGCTTCTAGTGCAGTCTGGGAATCAGGAAAAGCAAGAAGGATATAAAAAAAAATTCAGAATGTCCCAGACAAATGCTTGGTTGCCTGCTGCACTGCATCAATGGATTTCTTGCAAACAGACCTTGTGGGAATATATTGGATTCATTTCTCTTGGGGCCCCCTAACACCCTCATGAGGGCCTCAGGTAGGTGCTAAACAAAAGGGAGAACAAAGAATTCTGCTTTAAAAAGCCCTTCAAAAAAGATCAGATAAACATCATCTTAAAAGAGAGGTAAGAATATGACCATTCCAAAGGGGATGCTTGTAATTTCTACCATGATTTCCATAATTCAATACCTTACAATTATGCATTTCAAAGTCATCTGAAAGTACCAATAAAGACAGATTGATTAGTTTATTTGTATACATTGCTATGAGACATTATCATTCAATGCTGCCAAAGCCAGTTCCATGCCAGCCCTTGATCTAAAATTAGAGTAAGGACAAGGAAGTGTTCTTTCCTCTACAATGATCACCTAAACCCAAATGAGCCAACAGAGGCTGAGGGACCATAAAGCAGTCAGTACCAATGGGTATTTGCTGATGGAAAACCACAGGACCACCAAACAGACCCCTTGGAACTTTCTTGAGAACATATACAAATTTCAGCACCCAGTCTGCAAAATGCTAAAAATATTCTCTAGGGATAGGGCTTGAATTTTACCCAGAGAAGGTAACTAGGCAGAGGAGACAGACTGTAGCAGCCAGTCTGTGAAGTCCTGTGAAGGACTCAGAGTGGTTTTGGTTTCCCAAAAAAACATCATCGGTCATAACAGAAGTAGAAGGTATCCTGCATTGACTTCTTCTCCCTGCAGTTGCTCCTCTGAGAATAACAGAGATCTCACAGTCTCCATCCCTGCAGCTCTTCCCTGCCTGGGCAATGCAGAAAATGTCAGCCTTGTGCCTGGGCAGTGCCATTTCACAGATACCTGAGTAAAGGGCTGAGGAAACATCTTTTGGCTCTTACTTCCAAAGGCAGGTTAGCCACTTCTTCACACCCACCTGACTGTTCTTGAATTCAAGCACTTGGTCGAAGTAGGGAATCTATTGTTGCTCTCTGGAAGACAATGCCTTCCATATATAACCCTGACCCAGTGTAGATATAAGGTACCAAGCATTCAATCTGCACCACAGCTGCTCCATCCAGGACCACCTGTGAGGAGAGTTTACTCAAAGGGTTGTCTTCATCTAACTCCACGAGTGCTCAGCCTGCTTTCACTTTAAGACACAAGATGGATTTGTACGTGGGTACCTCATGTTGTTTCTGTGCACACTTCATGTGTGCATCAGCCCAGATCCATGAGTGTGTGTGCATGCAGGTAGATAAACAGATAATCTGGAATTGTTTCAAAACAGGGGAAACTAATCTCCCTTCCCTTCCCTTCCCTTCCCTTCCCTTCCCTTCCCTTCCCTTCCCTTCCCTTCCCTTCCCTTCCCTTCCCTTCCCTTCCCTTCCCTTCCCTTCCCTTCCCTTCCCTTCCCTTCCCTTCCCTTCCCTTCCCTTCCCTTCCCTTCCCTTCCCTTCCCTTCCCTTCCCTTCCCTTCCCTTCCCTTCCCTTCCCTGTCATTTTGCAACAGCTTGGCCTTGGGATCTTCCAGGGAGCTGTGTGTATATATGAGTGACACACTTGCCTGTTTTCACAGCTCCTGCCTTAAGTCAATTTAAGCATCTTTCCTACACCTGGAGGAGTTCAACAAACATCAGCTCACAGGTGTCACCCTCCGTTGGCTGAAGGCTGGCTCCAGAGAGTCTAGCCAATATCTGCTTTGGCTATTAACAGCCTTGGAGAGGCCAAGCTCCCTGTGTGTGGGGAAGCAGGGGGAGGAAAAGGTGGAAGGAAAAGGAAGGGGGGGTTACATGTATGTGCATGTGCATTTGCTGTTGCTTTAACTTTCCATCCATTTAAGAGTTTAAATACTAGTCAAGCACTTAAAAAAACATTAGGACACATTCCAGCTTTCTCTGCCAGTCAGAGGGAAAAAATGTTTGAAACCCCGCATCTCAGCACCCCAAGGGCTTTATGATTTGTTAGGTTTAGTAGTTCAGAGGATTAAAAAGACAGAAATATTAGTAGAAAAAGAAGAGGGAAAAGTCAATGTATTCACTGAAGCAAATCTAATGGGTTGCTGGGCCAGAGAAGAAAAGGTTCTACTACCTGACTGAATCTTATTTATATTTCTTGCTCCACAATAAAAAATAATTTTCCAGACATTTCCCCCCCCCTTTTTTTTGCTATGCTAGTCACATTTCCTAAATCCTTTATCAACGACTGCTCTGCATATGAATGGGCTGTAATTGAACTGTCACATTCATGAAGGTCAGTAACCTTTCATTAGGAAGAATGTGTCTTTCTTGATAAATTGGAAAGTCCCTGAGGATTTGAAAGCATTTTTTTTATTTCATTCTTTCAAATATACCTTAAAAATCTAACACAGATCTTTCTCTCTTTTCATAGTACTCTGACAAACCCCTCATCTTTCTCTTTGTCATAGGCAGTTCCATGCAAAATATTCAATCACAAGCTTTCACTGTGACCTTCTTAAAAACAAAATGGGAAGCATAAGCCCCCCACCCTCAACCCCTCACTTTGAATTGCAGATAGCTAATACTTCTGCTTAAAAAATCCCCAAAAGTCAAAACCTTGAGATTAGAAGCTTTGCCATGTCCTTGCTTCTTCAGATTGATTTGAGTTTCTACTGAAATGCAACCTAAGTCACTCTGTTGGTGTTAGTATATCAGTCCATCTTCTTGGAGTGTCCATTCATGTGCAGAGGTGGACAGACAAATACACCAAGTTGTGACAGGCTGTATGAGAAAAGCAAATTGGGGGAGAGAATGGTGCTTAAATAAACATATTTAGTACTGCAGACAATTTTCAATCCCTGCCACAGGTTAGCTGCATGCAACTCCTTCTTCCCTATCTAAGGAAAATAAGCTTTTCAGAGGGTTAATTTTGCACCTTGATCTGCACCCTGACACAGCAGGGTCCTTTAAAGAAACTGATTGTCTGCCAAGTTCATAACTGCTGCCAGAAGTTTGATTCCTCCTCCAGATTCCAATCAGAAAGCGTGCAGCAGGATGCATGGAAATGTGTCGAGCTTCCCACCCTTACCAGTGCAAAGGTGCCTTCAGAAGTGCTAAAATACTACCAGGGCTGCTGGGGCAGAAGCCATCTGTTCCTGCACCGTGTTCTAGCTAGCAAAGCCTAGTGCCCATCTCCATCCAGTTGGCTGGCTGGGGATTGACTGCCAAAGGGTCAGAAAAAAGGCAATTTGGTGAAAAGTCATCCCTGATCAAGGTGAAAACACCACAACATGAAGAAGGTGACACTTGATAAATGGAAGCAAGCATCTGGCCTTCTGTTTTAGCTATTCAAATGCTTCAAAAAGTAAGATGAATGACAGGTTCTTGAGAGCTGGCAGAAGACTGTCCTTTTTATTGTCAGCACCCATAATATTATGGTGATTTAAGGTTCACCCCATAAGGTGGAATATAGAGGAAAGAGGAGCAAGGCATAATTGCTAAGCAGTTGAAATACTTTGATGGTACAGGCCACACTGGAAGCTTTTTAGCTGGAAGGAAGAAAGAAGCAAACATTTCTGTTGATTTTTTTGCAGGAATGATTGAAGAATTATACTTTAATTAGGCTTAACTCATTTTTCTCAAGACTTTTCTCAACCAGTGAATTCTGTTGGGTTCATATGCCCAGCTTTGAATGGGAATCATTTAGTGCAGTACCACAGAATGAATCTTCTTACACCAGTAACAGAAGTCATAGAAAAAAGATTCTCACAAAGCAAAGAAAATATAGGTTCTGCCTGACTTCCATATTAACATCCTCCTTCAGCAGCAAGAGTATGTTTGAATTCACATCAAAAAATTTCTTTATTTAAAAGCTAGATGTCCTCTCATGCTCCAGTTCTGAAACCATTCTCTAGACACAGAGTTCATGGTGAAGGGTAGCCAGGGGTGCCCAGAAGCATAAATCAGCTTAGACAATTCATCATCTGAATTCCCTTTGCCACTGGTGAGGTAAGGTGCTTGTGATCACACTGTGAAGAAAAAGACCAGACTTCATCAGTGGCCAAAGGTACATGGCAAACACCATCCAGGACTTTAAAACAACAGAAGGGCCTTCACAGACCATTACTCTCAGTGCCCCCACATTCAGGCTGCTCAATGTAAGAGTCTAATGTAGAAAGCCCCACTGCAGGGGCATCTAAGCTCAATGAGCAAAGAGTGATTCAGACTTCTAGTGAGCAGGAGCCACGATGCATCAAAGCAGGCAGGACTGACTACTCTGCATGCCTGACTTTGGTACCAAGATGACTTTTCTTTCCACTGACTGCACAGGAAGCCAAGATCTAGCAATTTGCCAAGGTGTGCAGAATTGTTCACCAGTCTCTCAACCTGACACACTGTCCTTGCTCCTGTTTCATACTGGTCAACAGGAATACAGCTCCCAGTTTCCAGCTCCCAGCATCATTGCTGCTGTATGGAATGTATAAATATATTCTTGTGTGGTGCTTTTGAACTGTACATCAGGAGATGACTTTGCAGGAACCCCCATTTTGGAGACAAGGTGCTGACTGCTTTACTAGAGAGAGTAAGCAAAGAAGAACAAACAAGTTACATTTTAATGTAAAGCACATTAATTGTTGGACCACTTAATGTTGTCCAAGTTTCCAGTTTTCCAAGTGTTAATTTTGAGACTATTGATGATTTAATCTCCTGCAATGTATTTGAGTGTGCCAGTGATCTGGAGAATGTTTTCATGCAAGTGCCCAATCATCCACTTTCAGTCGCCAAAAAACCAGAATTAACTGAGAGTCAAATCAATTCAAGTGGAAGACCACAATCTTGGGAAAGAACTTGCATAAAAATTAATATTTTTGCAGATATTTTCTAGAATGTCTGCCCTGAAATGGCCCATAGGCAATAATTCCTGAGATGTACCGTTATTTTTCTTATATAAAATGTTTATAGCCAAGTGGATATGAGAGACTCTGGAGAGTTGATGTTTTGTTTCATGCACTTTGGTCCTCTGTCTGGAGTATACTAATTTCTTTCCTCACTTGAAATTAGAGGTAGTTTCCTACATCACAGTACTCAGATTCATACACAGCTAAACCTTTCTGTATATCAGGGAATTCACATTCCAAGATTTTGGTTGATAACTGCATATGGAAAAACAACAAAGTAGTATATCACCTCACTGTATATATCCAGACCAAAACAATGAGACTTCTCAAGCACTCCACACTGTGTATAAAATAAAAGTCATTAAAGAATTTTTTTAGGAGTGTGTTAAGCATTTTCCAGGCAGGCGGTGAATAAATCCACTTTACCACTTCATGGCTTTACAAAGAAGCCCATCCATTAACATGGGAACCCTCTTGTTTGCATTTCTTAACAGCTGACATTTGTACCTTTCGAAGGAAAGTGAAGGGCATCTCATTGCCTCATTGTTTAAATCAGTGTGAAAATAATGGGGATGATAGGGAATTGGAGCTAATTTCCTTTGTCTCCTATTCAGCAGATAATGGTGGTATGTGTGGGATGCTAAAGGCCAGGCAGAGGAGGTGACCTGAAGATGACTTCATTCTTATGAGGTTTATCAAAGGCTCCTGTCAGTCAAATGCATGCTGAGAGATTGGGGACTGGCCATCTGGTCCAAAGTTAATCAAAGAGGAAAAAGGAAAGTGAGGAGGTGAAAAATCCCCCTGTCAGCTTTGTGGAAGGCGGAGGGAGAGGCAGACAGAAGAGGGAACTCTTGTGCTCCAGCAGCCAGATTTGATGGCTGCAGAGGAGGCACGTAGCAGAGTGGGGTGGAGGAGCAGCAGGGAAAGATACTGTTGTTTTGAAATTTCCCTGGGATAATCCCACACCAGCTTTAAGTGGCAAGCCTGAAGGTCACTGCTGCTGTTAGCCATGCAGAGCAGAGGCAGAATTGTTTCACTCTCCTCAGAAAAAAAAAAAGGGGGAGTGACTGACTCACAGTAGGGAACCGGTGTAATATAAAGTGCAGGGTTTTCTGTCACAGAGCCAGACTTCCTTCCTCTTCCTTCTCTCCTTCCTTTTGCTTCTTGCGAGCAAAGTACCTACAAGAGGTACAGCCACCTTCACGTCCTGCAGATTCAACCATACCCAACTCCTCACCCTCTACCCTCTCCACCCACTGGGCTCAAAAACAGGTGTCCTGCAAGACTTAGTTTATGCTGGGCATCACACAATACCTGTATGTGAGAGGGAAGGCACCAATCAGATAACTAAAATACTGTTTAAATGCGTGTGTGTGTGTTATGCAAAAACACATTTCTTCTCCAAAGATGCATTCTGAAGCAAAACACCAGAGTATGACAGCCTGATTTCCATAACTAGCCCTGTTCAGCTGCTCAAATCAGCTAAATAGAGACATATTTTAAAAACTACAAACCTCCAGATTGTGAATCCCTCCTTCATGCTGGCAAGTAGTCATGCTAATGAGTAGTCTCCTTGACTCCAGGGGAAAAACTCTTGCCAGCAAAGGTTTCACAATCCCAGCTCTAAACATTTCTAAAACGATTAACCAATGTGAACTAACTTAAAACAGAAAAAGAAAATTAAAAAAAAAAAAAAAGGAAATAGGGGAAGGGGTCTTTTAAGGGCTGCAGATTAAGGCTGAGCATTAAATGTGTCCATGGAATTAACAGAGCAAGGCATGAATGTGCTTCCTGTAGTACACACACACACACACACACACACACACACACATGCTTCTCTGCCCAGGACAGGAACATCCTAAACCAACGAGAATGATAACAAAAGAGTTTGGCTGCTTCATATATCTGGGGGTGGGACTTGTTTCTCCATTAAATTTCCATTCTGCATTTTCCTCAGGTCGAGGTCCTGTCAGGCCCCCATAGAGAGGAACATATGGAAAACAGTGGCAACGAGTTCTGCTCTACCTGCAGCTTTGCTGAGCTGAGTCTCCTCCAACGCCCTGTTTGGGAGCATCACTTTGCATGGCCAAGTGCTGCAAAATAGAGCTAAGAATAGTGAGAGTAGAATCAGACAGGACTTCCAAACCAAACTTACAAAGCCTCTAATCCAAGGAACTGATGCTGAACAGAAGATTTCAGTTGAGGATATACAGCTCTGCCTGTACATACACAGTATAAACACAACTATACACTCACTGCTGGCTGCCCTCCTATTTTTATTGAGTTTTTAAAATAGCAAGCAACCTGCTGCACACTAGGCAGACTGAAACAGGCACAGCTGAAAATGAACAAGAGTGGATAGATACAGGGACATCTAGAATTTTCTTGCTGCTAATGTCTGATGTGACCCTTTTGCATGGCAATAAAAGTCAGTGAACAATCTCATGGGTACCAAACATGCCCTCTGCTTTTACATACCCCAACTTGCACTTACTCTCTACTGAACTGCTTTACCTGAGCTGTGATGACTTCAGAAGGAAGGGAGTTAACAGCACTAAGGGTTTTTTTTTGGTTTTGTTTTTATCTACACAGCTCTAGATCTCAGAGAAATATGACTAAGGAAATGATCTTTCCCAACCCCTGGTAACAAAATGCAGCCATTTGGATCCCAACAAAAAAACAAGCATCAGCATGTCTGAAATTCTCTGCTGGCTATAATTAAAACTCACGAGCAAATACGACACAACTGTTTCTGTCTTTATGACATGAAACATGCAGACATTTAAAAATGGGCTGACAGAAAATTCAGCAAGGAAATTTCACCAGAAACCTTCTATCGTCTGGAAAAATTAGGTATTTTTATCAGGCAGCAAGCCATTATCATAACATTTATGATTCCCCTTGCCTGGTTCCTGCTAGATCTCACAGAAGGAAAAACTTTAGGCTTACCTGTGTCTGGCATGCATCCCTAGTCTAACACATTGGTTGAATACACAGGCATGAACATGCTGTCATCAGCATGTCCTCCTCCTTCTTGTGGGCTTGAAATAATTCAATATGCCAAATTAGACAATGCCCTAAATCAATCAGTAGCTCCATTTTCATCAGTGGCTGAGACTATTTCCAAAAGCAGGTAGGAGATTTAGCTACCTAGCCCTAAGCTAATGAAAGATTAGAGATCACATCCCATTGAAGACATTGGGAACATCAAAGTGTGCTCTTTCCCCCACACTTTCCACAGCTCCCTTATTTCTAGTTAGAAATCACGTAATTGCAAATTTCACAATGTTAAGTAGTTTCTGAAGGACTTTTTCAACTTCTCTGTTATACTTCATGGTCAACAGCATGGATGCTGAATGTATGCTTTAATGATAGCCACAGCAATAATTTATACAGAAACAGTTTTCTTTCAAACACTTCAGAATAGTAAGAAGTTGGGGGAGGGAAGTTATCAGCACTAATACAATTTATTAGACAAACCCTATGTGGATGCCATGGCAGGTCTGCTATCAAAGGCAAAAACCTCCAGGCTTTTTACATCCCATAATCCCAATGAAAGCCTGCTTTTGCAGATACCCTGCAGTTCATGAATCACTGGCTGTAGCATACAAAATCCCCTATTTAAGTAATTACTGTACAATAGACAAATCTGCACAGTGGCTGATGTTATATAAAATATTCCAAGGCAGTCTCAAAACTACAACATATAAAAAAAAAAAATCTCAACTGGAAACAAATGTCTTTCAGTAAGTATATACTGTGAAATAGGGGATGCTGTGATTTAATCATATTGGGTCTCTCCTGAGGACTGGAAAATGTCTGGCAATAGGGGAACCCAAGTTAGTCATGGGCACTGAATAGCTCCTATCTCTAGACACTCTTCTTTATTTGTTTTAACTTGGGCTTCAATACACCCTCAAGCGCCTGATTTTTACATAATTGGACTGTTCTATTATTGCCAACTTAGTTTTCAAACATCAAAGAATACAGAATCATCTCAAATCCTTGCATTGCCTGAATAACAGGCCTGGCTTCCTGGCTTCCATTTATTCAGTAGAATGAACAAAAGGCCCAGTATTTTTAGGAAGACACCAAGCCTAAACTCTGGTTGTGGCCGTGCATTGCCTTGGTAATGGAGCTGGCTTCCACATCTTTGTCAGAATGAACGAAAAACCTGGTATGTTAGAAAGAAAAGAAAAATCTCACCAGAGTCTTCTCTCTGATTTATCCCCACACTTGGAAAGTTCAGCTTCTACATTCAGCAACAAGGAAGATAGGTTTTCTTCCATGAGGAGCTCTTACTTGCCTAACTTTGGTTTCATCTGTGGACAAATTACTTCACCAAAGCTTGTACCCTTCAGCTAGTCTGTAAATTAGACTTGGAGTGACAAGCTGGTGGCATTTTGCCAAGCCACTTCCAGAGCACACCAGCAATGATCAGTCATACCCACATAATCAGAAAACAAACAAAAAAGGATAAAGGAGGGCAGAACTGTGCTACAATTTACAGAGCATGATGAATATGTTCAGTTTGGATTAATTATAAAATATGTTCTATTCATCTACTTACAATTTAAGATCTGGTGAATGGCACAGCAGAAAAAAAATCTGAACTGGAAAATTAGCACTACTTTAATTGCAAGACTACTGACTTTCCTTTTCCTTTCAAAGGAAGTATACAGTCTTTCTTCAGAGGAAGCCACGGCTTTAGAAATGTTGATCTGAATCAGACTTAGCATTTTCAGAAATCTCCTGTACCTCCCACAATGTCGAAGGTTTATTACAAAATTTATTTTCTTTTTCTTGGTGCAAGAAATCTGCAGGACAGTTGGAATTCAATTTTCAAAAAGAAAAATTATAGTGGCCCATGAAACAGAAGGTCAATCAATGTTTTGGAAGTGCTTTATGAGCTGGAAATCTTTCTCTGAAGTATTTCACCACAGCCCAATAAAACATTACGTGCTGGCGGAATTTATCCTTTTTAAGTTGCAATGCTTTCTTTGCCAAAGAGTAAGTTTTGTTTAGGTCTAATTTGCTTTCAGTGCTCCTCCCAAAATCAATATAATCACTCCAGTGCAGTTTGACAGGTTCCCGAGATAGTGTAAATTAAGTGATGCACAGCAACCAAGGCACAAACACCAAGCACACAGCGAAAACGTGGAGGGACAGCAATTACCAGCAAAAAAAGCAGAATCTGGCAAAGGCTGTCTGTGTTAGGTTTGTGTGGAGCTCCCAGGCAGGCTGTTAAATCGGGCGTAAGGTTTCGTTTGAAGGAAGGCAGAGCCACGATGCAGAAGACTTTTCTGGGTTAAGTTCTGCCTTTTTGCTACAAGCATCAATTACAAAGAGTGCAAGCGGTTTAAGACACAGCGAAGAGTTTGGCAGAAATTTGGACTGCTCTGTATGTGGGATGTTGTGATTCCTCCAGCTGCAATTCCCTAGGATGCATTTCACCTAGCCAACACCTGACAGGAAATATTTAGGAGGTTATAAGTCTTCTTTAGAAGAAAAGCACAGCAGAAAGAGGTCCAATATAACAACGAAAACATGAAAAAAATGCTTTCTCACAGTTTGTGTTCTAGGTGCCTGGCTGAAATCCTGGCTCCATAAAAAGTCTTTTGCTGTGCACTTCCAGGATGCCAGGTTTGTCAGCGTCTAGCTAGCTTTCATATATATTTGATCTACTATGTTGCCTAGCATCATAGTCAAAGAATTCAATAGTAGTTTCAATCTCAGTGCGAAGAAGGAACACGGTGCACACTGAAATGGTTTGCACAGCCCACTGCACCTGAGGAGGCAGCCATTTTATACACAAAGAAGGTGTCCCCATCCTTGTCATTTATTGGATTTATTTGACAGAGGCAGGGAGGGAGAGCTTTGAGAGCATTTTTTGACATGGCTGATGCGTCGATGCTGATCTTATTTTTCTCTGAAGGGTTTTATCAACTCAATGGATTACCAAGATTTTAGATTCAGGGATCACTTTGCTACAGCATGACAACTGATTTGTCTGCTGTAACAGAGACACAGTTGTACCATACACTGATCCACAGTATCTAGTCAAACCTTTTCATACACATATAGGTTATTTGTAGGCCTTAATTTAAAGAACAGAACAAAACACCCAGCCTTATGAAAAAGGGTAGTTGTGGCTGTCATACAGATGTTTTGCTAAAAACAAAACCCTAATACAAAGAAAATCAGAGAGGTGGGAAAGAATGGGTAGAGCCTATTCACTCCTACCATTTCATGTCAGTTTAACAAACCCATTGCTGTCAAAATTGCAGCAGTATCAACAGACAAGATAGTCAGGATCAACTTCTCATCATCTAAGCCCAAGAAACAGAAGCAAAAGTTTTAAAAGCTGACTTTTTTTTCCAAGGCATGTCCAATGCCTAGTACCAACCTTTTCCTGTGTTCCTGGTCAAACTATCAATGTGAATGAGCACTGGAGCAAGTGTCCATCCTGGCAGGGTATATGAACTCATAGAACCATGACTGAGATTAGAACATAGCTTCCAGAAAAAAACTGGCATTAATCTATGTCTTTTTTTCTTGTACTTCCTGTTAGTCCTCACCCTTCCAAAATGAAAAGATCATCAGAAAAAAGTAGTATAAGGTGAAAGAAAAAAATCCCCATGGTTCTGATAATCATTTGGAATATTCTATATAGCCACCAAACTCAGGCAGGGATCTTTGATCTATTGTGCTGTATCATGCCACTTCAAGAAAATGAGATGGGAAGGTAAATATACAAAGTAGGATTTAGCAAGGTGGTGGGGGAAGTGGGACAAAACCCCTTTTTATGGTTGTCAGGAAAAAGGAGGGTGACTTTCTTGCAGAGTTAGAAGGAGGTCAATAAATCATCATCCTTATCTTGCAAACAGAGCCTGTGACTTCAAAAATTAGCTCATTTATTCTGCACAATTAAATTTATTGAAGTGTGACAGAAAAAGTTTAGCAGTCGCTGATGCAGAAAGGCAGCAACAACGGAGGCAGGCAACTGACTGAATGACACAATTAGTTGATTTTCATTTTATTTATCAATATAATTATTGAATTGTATTCATCTTATTTCACAGATTTTTACCATTATTAGAACCCAGGCCTCAAGGGAAAGAATTAGTTCAAATTTTCAGTCTAACTTAATGTGATTATCGAGCTGGTAATAAAGGAAAAGTTCTATAAAGTGCTACACATTCTTGTATTCAATGTCACCCCACCATCCAGCTCTGGAATCCAGAAACCTTTCAAGTAAAAGCAGTAAATTGAATGAGAACTGTGAATATCCTGCATTCCCCACGTGGCAACTGAACCTGTGTTTGTGGGATTCCATCTTGATGTGACCTTAAAGGAGCCAAGGTTCTATCTGAGTTTTATACTCAGGTATATATTTCTTTCTTAAAAAAAAAAAAACAACAAACTCCAAACAAACAAGACCTCTAAGTAAATAAACCAACCAAAAAAAAAAACCAAAACCCAACCCCCTCCAAAAAAACAACTCCCATTGCATCATCTTTGAGTCCACCCCATGACAAGGTTCAGTAAACTTATTTGTAACTGCTGTGAAAACAGTGCAGGAATATTAGAGGAAGACTGCCATGCCAGAAGAACAGTGAATATGGTTCATATTCAAAATTACCACACTGGCCATTTTGATACACACTGAAAAAATATAATTCCAAAACTTCTAACAATTTTTTTTTAACAAAATACAGAAAAAAATATTTACAAATTAGAGAGGTTAGCAAAAGTTATTTTTCGCCTTGTCCAGTCCAGTTTAGAAGCATCAAGACTATCCTAAGTTGACCTGGCTCATTTCTTGGCACTCCTTCCTGTCAATCACAACGTCTGCCTTGGTTTTAAACTTGTAAGAGACAGAATGAGAAAGGCTGGACCTGACTCGTGCACATATTCCAAACTTGCTTTCTACATACATAAGGAATCAGGCATATGTTCAGCAGTAAGCTATATAATAATTCATGTCCTTTCTCACAGGTTCAGGAAATTAGACCACATGCTATTGCAAGTGTCTAAATTTTCCAATGTTTTGAAAGATTATTTCCATTGCAACTAGCTTATTCAGTTCTACCCTCCACTTACCATTCCATAAAAATTAATTTATTTGCTTTGAGAAAAAGACATACGGGCCATTTTTTTCTAAATGTTGGTCAAAGTGTGATGGAGCATTGCCTAAAGCATTAAAAAATGGAAAGGGTCCAACATAATTCTATAGCAATAATTAATAAGAATGAATATTATTACTTATGATCAATGAGTGATTTTGGGTGTTAAAAGACTTCCAGAATTTCCACTGACTTAAACAATATGTTCCAGTTACTATGATCTTGATGTCTGTGTAAGCTCAGACTATATTTTGGGAATTCCATGTACTGACTTCAGAAATGAGCAGGAAGAGAAGTTTATGTCTGTAAAACATATAAATTATTAGTGCTAATAAACTTGATCTCACTGGGACTATTAGACTTAAATTTGACATGCATTATCTAAAGAAAAAGGTATCAAAAGAAAGAAAACCATATATTGCACATTTTCCTTTGTGTGTTTCTTTGGGGCAAAGCCTGGAAAGTTGCCTTTCCATTTATGAAGAATTATATGCCCCACTTGGGACCTGGAGTTGATGGAAAGCATTCCATAGCAGCAGCATGCAGTGAGCTGCCTACCTCCAGAGATGCAGGAGCAGCAGATGAAGCTTCTCTTCAGCACTAGGAAAGATATAACAAAGGGACAGGAGGCTACAAATAGGAATCAAAGAACAGAAGATAGTTTTAATGGTTTGATTGACTGAAGATATTTCCACTGTGATCAAGACAAGCAGAATTTTCGCTGCTTTTGCTTGTATTTGGCATAAGTAGAGGAGAAGAGGATACCTTCAAGTATTAACTTCCTACAATCTCTGCAGAATTTGGCAAGGCTCTCATCAGCTGGGAGGAGCAGCTTATGAGCACAGGAAATGGGCTTCTGGACCTGAGGGAGTATTCAGCAGTTCAGTAACTACTATGTCAGACTTCTGTGGTACTTTTCATTCTAACAACCTCAAATTACCTTGCAATGAAAGAGCTTTCTTGTGTTATGAGATCCCAATTCAGCAGGTAAACTTCCCTTCTTCAGAGCCCCTCCAAAGAAAGGCTTTTGAAAAAAAAGCAATTGGATTTTACCAGAAAATAAATGAGAATTCTTAATTTCTCACAGAATTATCAAGGCTAGAAGAGACCTTCAACATCATTTGGTCCAACCATGAACCCAGCACTGCCACAGTTACCCCTAAACCCTATCCCCACCTGCCACAAGTCTCTCCTACACTTACAGAGATGTGACCACCACTTCCCTGGGCAACTTTATTCAGGGCTTAGCCACTCTTATAATTTTTTTTTATATTTTTATTGTTTCTAATACCTAGTTGGGATCTCCCCTGGTGCAATTTAAGGCCATCTCCTCTTGTCCTTTCTCCTGATACATGACAGAAGAGATGATCCCCACCTCACTACACCCTCCTTTCAGGCAGAGAGTAATGATGTCCCACCCGAGCCTCCTTTTCTCCAGGCTGCCTCACTCAGTCCTCAAAAGACAGATTTTTCTAGATCATTCACCAGCTTTGTTGCCCTGCAACAAGGGCTGCAGCTGAGTCAACTACATCTATCACAAAGAAATCTAAACTCTAAACTGAGTAAATAAAACAGTCAGTTGAACCTTGGCATTATACTAATTCTTCAGCTGGGGAACAGGAGCCAGGAAAAGGAAACATCTTAGATAATAAAGATCAGTGTGAGGCTTCTGACTTCCAAGGTGCCTTGCCCAGTTCTCCAACCTGGCTGGCTTATATGTCATGCCATAAAAATTTAGATGGGTCTATTTTAAAGTCTTCCATGTCCTGGAAATGCTCAGAGAACTTACTCACTCACCATTCATAGGAATGTTGTTCCTGTGCATATACACAGCATTTGGCTTAATTAATTTGATGTACAACATTGCGTCTTAAAAATGTCAAAAGCCTAGAGGATGCTTTTCTCCACCCTCAGTAATCAACAATGCTATGTTTTTCTCTTTATTTCTCAAAATAAAAACTTCACCAGGCCAGTTTTGTTCAGGGATTAATTTTATTTTTGACTGATTTCACAACCTTCCCAGTTTAACCCTGTGAACTGCTGTATAACCATCAGGCCTTTGAGCTGACTTTTCATTCCAAATCAATGTTTTCTAAATAATTATTTACCCATGAACAGGTCATAGAGGCCCTATGGCAATGTTTTCCTCCCCCTTCCATATGCAGAATCATTACTCAAAAGGGCAATGTGCCTCAGGTTTCCAGACTGCTCACCAATTCATCTTTTCTTTAAGCCACATTATGCATAAGCATTCATGTGCAGCACCAAATCTGGAGAAAGCCTGTCCAATTCTTCAGAGAAAACAAATTAATTGAATACCATCAGAGAGAACAAAGTGCAGAGGCACCCTGAGTGTGTGAAGTTCCTGAACCCCTCCTAAGCTTTTCAACTAACAGGGACTCAGGCAACAGTAAACAGCAGTTCTGAAAAGCACGTGGAGCAGTACCACGAAATCTCATTTTTCTATATACAAGTTTTCTTATCCAAAAAGTGAAGATTTACCAGCCAGCCTGAAACATTCAGCATTCCAGTGCTACAGGAGGCTGCCAACGGGAATTGTTCCAGACCTGAAACTGGGCAAAGAAGGATGAAAAGGGAGAGGATCACAGAGGTGAGTCCACGGCATGAAGAAGTGTAGTCAGAGTTGCACAGTGTTTTAGGGTAAAGGGATCCACTCTTCCACATGGTTTCTGCTGGATTGAGTAACAGCTCCACTTGGACCTGCCCTGAATTCAAACACAAAACAAAATTCCCTTACAAGAAAGTTGAAGTGCTACAAAAGATGGCTCGGTTCTGTCAACTCCATCTTCCCCACCAGTGTTCTTCCCACCAAGTTATTTGCAGTGTCTCTCAACTTATAAAGAGCTCAGCATGACAGATCTGACCTTCACCTAGGCTGAGTTTAGTTGGTAAAGGGGCAGGCTGCTGCTCCTTCAAAGCTGGTAACCTGGACATGGCAGTGGGCTGAATCTGTGGGGGACTCTAATTGGAGCTGACACATGTTAGAGTGAACAGGTATCAGGGCCAAGACAAGAGTTCATGACTCTTCTCCTTGGCTCTGATGAGACTGCAGAGTAGGACATACTCAGGGCTTGTGCCACACCACTTACACAAAATTTCACGATGAACAAGACAGATGGTTATGGCTAAAAGTCAGATCCTGAAGGAAATGGGGAATAAACTGTGGAAAATGGAATGCTGAGATTCTCTGGGGGAAGTGGTGTTTTGTCCTGTGCCTAGCTGTAAACAACATAAATCAAAAGAGATTAAAGAAAATGTTCCTTCTCCCTAGTTCTCAAAACCTTTGAACAGTACAAGACCCACCAGTCTAAGGTTAAATGAAAAAAATGAAAGGAGTGATTAGAGTGAGGGAGTAGGTCAGTACATGGATTTTAGAAGAGGAAATGTGGTATTTAACAGCTATTACTTGCCTTTATACCATGTAAGATGCCAGAACATCAGGGCTTCCTCTGCATCTCAGTCACCAGAAGTGGGTGGTCAGCAGAGCACCCTGCTGCTGAGCAAAGAGATCACCAACATGACAAGAGTCAAGCTCTCCACAGCAGTGTGTGGTGGGAAGGCATGGCATAAGTGGAAAGCTGTCCAGTCTGGTTGTAAGGATATTTATTTTTCCCCTGGGGACAGCTAGAGTTGCCCAGAGATCGTGCAGCCTCCTTGGAGGTTTTCAAGTCCCACTTAGGTAAAGCTTTGAGCAGCCTGGTCTCATCTTATGGCAGGTCCTGTCTAGAGCAGGATGTTGGACTGGAGACCTCCTGGGATGTTTTCCAGCCTATCTTGTGATCATACTTTGTTTGATACTGTTTGCATTTTAATTGAACCTCTATCAGAAAAGAAGACACTCTATAATTGGTTGCAGGGACTCTATCTCAGTATTGGAATATTTGGGATCTTCTGCCTTTTGTAATGACCAACTAAGTACCACTACAATTACATTACAATTGAGATTACACCTAGATGTTTAATACTTCCATTTTAATATCCAATTTTGACTTCAGTGTGTCAACAAGCCAGTACTTTTCAGCACAGAAAGTTTGCATGCTGTACGTACTACATATAGTATGGTGTTTTGATATAGTGACCCATAATAGGAAAAAATACACATGCACAGGAAATTAATCTTCATCTCCTGGAACTGTTCAAACATCCAAGGTTCCATCAGACTCTTCCAGCTCAGCGCCATCTTCCTTTGCATTTCTAGGGGATGAGAACATAAGGAAATGCCATTCCTTTTACAGCTATATTGTGCTATTACTCCAACTACTTCTGAGATATTGGTACTGTTTGTTCTCCTAGCAGCAACTTTGAGCTACTCAAACAGTCACATATTGCTCAGAGAAAATACAGAAGAAAAACAAGCTGAAATTTTGGTGGAGACCTTAATTTTGAACACATAAGGATAAGTACATTTTTCTTCATTAAGTCCAGAATGTCCAGCCTGTACAACACAGCAAGAATTTCTAACCCTTCTCAAGTAATGTCACTGATGCCAGATATTTAGTGTGATGATTTCAGCAGTGAATGTCAAATATCTCTCAAATATTTGCATGCTTCTTAGCTCCTAAACTGACAAGCTTTAATTTAAGCAGATATAAGTGAAATCTGCCACAGCACATGTTGGCTAAGATATTTAAATTACATAGGCCACAATGAGAAAGACACAGAGCACATGCAATCCTCATTAGAATCAGTGTGGCAGGGGCTCTACTCATTAGAGTTATTTAAACAATAAATTAATTAAAAACTCCTCAAAAAGCCCAAGTATAAAACTATTCAAGATGTGTGGGAAAAATGCCACAGTCTTGCAATCTGCTCTTCCTGGAAAAAATGGCAGTCCTCTCTTTTCATATCTCTTTCTCCTACAGATCTCATGTGGAGTATATAAGCCATGACCAAGCAAATGGGGCAACAGGAAGTGTGAGAACATTAATTCCTGCATCATACCTTTCTGGAAGCTCAATAGACCCCAGCAGCTAGGCAGTGGCAAACTGAACTGGGGGGCTCCTCCAGTTGCTAAAAGAATTTCCAACATGAGTCCTTAATATGTCATACCTCCTTCAGTCCATTCTCTTGTCTTTAGCCCATCCTTTAGGGATACAGTAAGCTTCATAGGACAGACACTATGTCCTTTTAAGTTTACTTTTCTCAGGAAAGCACTACATGCCAGCCTGTATGTTTCTAACTTCTCTCCCTCACCACAGCCTTTTGAGCCTGTTGGCAAATTTCAAGCCAGCTACTGCAGGACAAGAAGGTAAAAGATGAAATTCCACAAATTGTGTGAAAGTAAGAAGGGAGGAATAAAATTGTAGTTCTTTTAACAAAAGAGACCTCTAAGAACTCTTTCACCATATTTTTAGTCACCAGAGAATCACCAAAGGCAGGCACTTTGAGGATTTTCCCAGTTGCAGTCAAACCTTGGAACAGAGCTCATACGTTCTTAGACACAGGTTAATCCAGTGACACAATCCAAAGCCATAGAAAACCAGGCATCTCATTAATTCCAGCTACCAGACCCTAATTCTAGGCCTGATTTTGCATAGAACTAATTGTTATCTCCACCTGTCTGTTCAAGTCCTTGGAGGACAAAGGACTAGATCTAAACCTGCAGTTAGGTGCTCGCAGTGCCACTTGGATAGGTGGAGAGGCCTGATAGCAAAGGATCTTCTGTCCCTCCTCTAACCACTCAGTTCTCCTCCAGAGCAGTTACTGAGGCACCTTTAATTCTTCTGCAGACTGTGTCTAGAAATATAAATGTTTTGGCTACATTTGGCCAAACATCTTGGAGCCATCCTACCCCAGGAGGCATTTTCCGACTTATGAACTAGGTCCTCTAGTGCTGACATTTACTCAGCACTCAGCTGGTGGAGAGGAGAAAGTTCTATTGAATCTGTCCTGTTAGATGGCCAGCAGCAGCTCAGTTCCCAGGGCTGAGCAAGAGTGCACAGAGGGATCTCTCCTTTTGGGATCTGGTCACTTTCTGCCCCAGGTGCCTCCATCCCAGGTAGCGTTCAGAATTATTCTCTCAGGCTGAAGCCAAGGGAACTGGGAATAACAGATGATGATGATGACTAACTACAGAGATCCTGTTAATGCCCTGCTGAGATGATCAGCCAATAAATTTCCATCCAAAGATAAGTTTCTAAGAAAATGGAACATGCCAACCTCTCTCCACTGATGGAAGAGGCAACCTAAAGCATCAAACTTCTCTCTCTTACACAGGTACCTTTACAATCTTCCCTTCAGATTCCAAAATACACCATTCAATCCTTTAAACTTGAAACAATTTCATTTTTAATAAATAATCCAGAAAGAACTTGTTAGATGCAGTTGGGGTACATTTCAGACTCTATAAATAATGTTCACATATTTACATTATAAATTTAGTGCAGAATTTCAAGTCTTACATTTTAGATGCCAAATGCTTTTAGTAGAAAGCTTTTTAGATAATAGGATCTTTCTTGTACTATGCATTCATAAATTTCCTTCAGTGATAGGGGTGAGTTGAAAGATCAGTTCAACACTGCTGATTAGTTTCTTAATTAAGTTATTGTGTTCAAAGAGGGATAAATAAATACTGGTCACAATTTAAAGGGAAGCAAAAGAGGGCCACAGAACTTGAAAAGGCTGCCCAATGAAATAAAAACAACAAAATGTTGCATTTTTCTCTCTGGAGAAATGCTTTTGCAAGTGGCTGGTGTGAATTTTCTCCCTCTCAAGAAGTGGACTGGAAATGTTGCACTGAGCTATCATGAAAAAGGGGTCAATCAGGGGTGTTTTGTAAGGTGGGGAACGAGATTTACAGCAACATAATCAGTTGGCCAGTTCATCATTACACACTACACATGTCCTAAATTAGGAGAGCATGAAGCGGGTGGATACATTATGCTGTTTCACGGGAAGCAATTTGAGTGAGTTGTTCTTGTTCCAGTTCTTTGAGACTCAACAACACATCTCCTAGGAATCTGTAAATCATCAGCAGGTGATATTGTTGGCTGTCACAGCACAGACAGGCAGAGCCAGTTACAACTTTTACCAGGCTTTTTTTTCTGTTCTCGTTCTTAAAATTCTTCTTTCCAGGAAGCTGCGAAACAAACCACAAAACAATCAGTAAAATAGGACAGCACAAAACAAAATTCCAGAGATAAGAGACATGCTGATAATTTAGTCTTTGACATCTGTTCAGGAGCATTGCTGAGTTAAATATCAGTCCTTTAGCAGATTAATATACATATGCCTGCTCGCTCTCTCTCTCTGTTCACCTACGTAGACTCTGTCAGGGCACTATCTGAATGCCCCAGGAAACATCAGTGAATGCACCCTCACAGGACCTTTTTAGGGTATCAAAATAGAGAGATTAACAGACTTCTCTGAGGACAGATGTAAAATATATGGCAGAGAAAGGCCCTCAGAATTCTGGTTCTGCATAATCACAGCAGAAGCATCTATGCTATAAGGGTCCCCCATCTATCTGGTACATAAAAGGTTGCTCCTGATTGCTTCTGTGGCCACTGAGGAGGAAACAAGATTTACATCAAAACTGTGTTGGACATGAGGGGAATCTTCCAGCTGCAGAGAAACGAGATACTGGGACAGGATATTCACAACACTTGTGACTTGTCCTTCAAATAGGTTTTTGAAAAAGGGCTGATAAATAATCCTCAGGAATGGTTTTTTTGAAAGATGGAATTGCCCTGCTGTGTTCTACGCTTTGGACATGACAGCCTAGGGTATTACCTATTTTGTTTTGCTGTCTTTAGCTTTGCAGTGCATATCAGGACTTGAGTGGTAGACAAGTAGTGGTGACATTTATTATCACCATGGTAAAAAAGAAATGGGTTTAAGTCTACTGTACCAGAAGATATACAAAATTATATATATCTCATGAAGGTATTAGAATGAACCAAGAAGCTACAGAGGACTACAGAGGACAGGCTCTCTCAGCAATGCTGAAGCACAGTCAGTGGGGCATGAGGGAACATATCCATATAAAGAGACTAGAGCTCTGACATGAGCTATAGGGAGTATGTAAGGTGTGCCAAAAAATAAAGTAACTTTCATGAATTCTCGCAGCAGCTGATCAGTCAAGAATCTATGAGATGGAAAAGCAAATGAAACGGCCACATCTGCAGGAAGATGAGATATTATGGGTCCAATCCAACCCCATTTTCAACTCAACAGAGCACTTCCATCTGACTTCAGGAGCTTGGACTTGGCTTCTCCTTTAGGAAAAGTGACCCAAATTTCGTACTTTATAAAGGGCTGAATTCCTAGGGAATGCCAAGAAATTTAGCACCCTCCAATGGAGTCTCTTGTTGCAGCATACTTGCGTGGGATTTCTGAACATCTGGGAGCCCATCCTGACACAAAGTCATGGACAAATAGTGGCTGTACAGATCCAGTCAGAGGGTTCTCAACTGTCTTTATGTGCTCTCAGCAACTCTCAATGCCCAACCATTAAAACATAGGTATCACATTTCTGAGCTGGACTTTCCAGTCAACAATATATCTGTGCATAACCCAGTCATCATTTTGCAATGCATCTTCCTCCCCTTGCTTGTTTGAATGGGGTTTGCCTCTGCCCTCTTTATAGAGATAAAATAATTGAAACAGTTGACATAAAGCATGTGTTCTGAATTATTTATGTGTTTTCTAGGGGATTAAAAAAAGAAAAAACTAAGGAAAAAAAAAAGAGAACAAAAATACCAAGCATACCTGCCTATCTATGCAGCAGAAATGGAGAGGAGCTGGGAACAAATATAGCCCATTTCAAAACTATGGTTTTCATTCTGTGAGGAAAATATCTGTTACATCATATACGGCTCTGCGAGTTTTCTATGGATAAAGCAAACACCACCATATGCTGCAGGTCAAAAAAAAAGACAAAACCCTGTGCATGTGCAGAGATACAGATATCTGTCTCCTTCTGCCATTTCTAACAGTATGCAGAGCTAGAGTTCATAGCAGGATCTGGCACTGAGGAACCAACATGTGCATCTGAATGTAGCCCTGCAGAGTTAGATACATTTGTTCGTATGCTTATACTGCATCATGGCTGGAATATGCAGCTCATTTCTTCTCTTTTGGCTAAGCTGGGAAAGGCTCAAGTCATGAAGCCCTGGCAGCATAGCACCCATCAAGGCATTCTCAACAAAAGCCTCAAATTCCTCTGAGTAGCCAAGCTGCAGGTATATACCTGAGAGTTTCCACAGCCCAGCTCACTATGTTACAGGATCACAGATGTGATAATTTGATCTTCAATACACTCTAGGGAGAAATCTAAGTCAAAAGCTTTTCAGAGATATAGGCCTCACTTTTCTATTCATGAGACAGACCATTTTTATGTGGCCATGGTATGTTGCATTTATCTGAAGATTATGTTCAGCTGTTGCCTTTCCAAACCTTTTGATACAGTGCCCGTATACGTTCACTAGCCTGTCAAGGATAAAATGAATACAGGGAATCTTGGAAAGACATCAAGCAGAGAGAAACCTAGATGACAATAACATGATATCAAGTGTAGATAACAATCCAAACTTATCGAGGGCCTGGGGTTTAGTTGGCCCCTCTCTGTCCACAAAATCGATGCTTACAAAAAACTCTCTAAAATTTTACACATCAACTTCTGTGACATTGGCCATTCAGGAACTCATGCTGGTTTTGGTAAGTGCTGGGAAAACTGGGCTTTTTGGCATAGAGCTATTACTTTTGCCTCTGGGAAGCAAAGAAAACAGATCAGTAACTACAGCTCAAGAGACAGATTTACATGGCCCATGTAAATAAAAAATTTGGCCAGGCTTCTTTTATTTCCAGTTGTTTCATCTTTATAATATCTTTTCAGCTTTACATTAAAGATGGTTCTTATCACAGAATTCAGCCTCAAATCCAAGGCTAGATGTGGAATATCCTTTACCTAGATGAACCCTTTTTAACCCCATGCCTACCCTTTACAAGACTTAAGTTTTGGTTCAGAACTAGCCACAGTTTCCAAGATGCCCTCTTTTAACAAAATTTAGTCTTTTTCTAAGTTTGCTGGCCATAAAGCATTTCTCAGTTTCAGTATATCCTGGCTTCCCACAGGTGTCCTTTGGTCACTTCTGGAGAACCTATCCTAAGTTGGTATACACTGTTCAGGAAACAAAGGCAAACATTTGCTGTCTAGTGTCTAGACATAACCTTGTAAGCCTCTTGTAAGCCCACCTCCTTGCCCTTCTCCCTCTAAGGCCAGAAACATGTTGCTACGGACTTTTGGTACTCAAGGCTGGAATCAGGCATTGGAGTGATGAGGGGAACACGCAACAACACAACTGCTCTCTGTTCACATGGTGAGTGCTACAGGGGAGTCTGCAGGCATCTCTGTCCCTACCTTGACAAACATTGCTGCCTGGTGAACGAAACCACTTGCAGATCTCCCCTCTACTCACAGGATAAGCAAATCCAGACCCATGCCTCAAACGCTCTACGCCTTAGGATCCCCTTCCTCTTTTAACAAAGACAATTTCAAAATCCGGTAGCTTGAAAACTCCCAGCATTCAGCACAAATTGCTTTAAATCCCAGTGGAAAACAGATTCTTCCATTTCAATAACACAGAGTTTTCTTAGAGAACTGGAAATCCAGAGGAGACTGAACCACAGTTCCTGCCAAGCCTCAGCAGCACACTACAGCAGCCGGGGCAATGAGTATTTATTTTTTCCCACAGTGGTGGAATTGAGACATCTCTCATGTAAATATGTTTCCCCACATTTTAAATGATGGCTGCTAAAGACTGTCTCCCACACTTCAAGAAGCTGAGTGCACATCTTTGTCTACTCACCTACTCTGGAAAACTTGGATCAGGTCACATACCTCCAACAACGTCTTAGTTTGGAAACCCCTGCTGGCCTATAAAACACAGAACATTCTCCTAAGGTGATGGAAAGGAGAACCTCAGTAAAACATTATAGATGGGAAAACACTTATTCTCTTCAATTAGCACCTGGCATCCTCCTCACTAGTTTCAGTCATCCTCATACCTAAGCCCACACAACCATCCATTGCTCTCTCAAAGACCTTCTCCAAAGCCTGCTAGGGGCTTATGCTAAATACTGTTCTAGCCTCAGTCCCATCCAACCAGCAATGTCTTTAACACTTTGCTGACTAGCAATCTGCAGGAAAAGCAGGATTATTCTTTGTCACCCTCAGCCCAGCAAGCATTTTCCTTCTTAGTCACCCAAGTCCAATACCATACAATGTCTCGGGTCTTCCTTACAGGCAGTGGTTGCTATTGCAGCCCTACAGGAACCAAATGTGTTCCCTTTCTTCTCAGGGGAAAATGCCAGCACCATGAAGAGCCTGCCTTCTCAAAATACTCAGGAGTCAGCACAGTAGTCAGCAAGAGCCAGAAGTTTTCTACTGAGCCCCAGATCCAGGACTGCCATTAGGATTTAACAGTGTCCAACACAGGAAGATGTGGCCAAAGAAATCCAGCTGCTGCCAAATTGGTTGCAGTCACAACTGCATCTGAAGCTGGCCAGCCCTCTGAGGTGGTCTTCTCACACATTTTCCTTAATGTGAGCAGGCCAAGCATGCCAAAGGGGTTAGGATCTGCACAGATGTGAGTTCAGGCAACTGCAAACAAAGAGAACAGAAAAAAGCCCCAAGAGTCCTCACCACTCCTTCCCCACCTCATCTTCCCAGCTGTTATGTATTCACATGCTAAGGAGCTCCCAAAACTTACCCTAAGTCCAGCAGTTTTCAATGCTCAGCTCCAAGTCCTGCATCATTCCTGCCAGCTCCCAAGAGATGCCAAGTGGGGATGTCATGGCCCAGTGCCACGCTCGGGAGTTTCCCAAAAGCTCTGCTCCAGTTTTGGGGGTATGTGTCAGGTAGAACATGATGCCCTACACTGTCCTCTGTAAAAGCTCTCCTCCCTTTCCAAGAGGCTTCTGAAAAGGGGTAGTTTCCCCCTCTCTTCAGAACTGAAGCAGGCAGAATAAAACACCTGGCTGTTAACCTACAGCCTTCTTAACAAAACAGAACATGCACTAGCAGAAAAACAAAATATCTACCTCCCTTTATGGCAAATTACACAGCTTTGTCTGGACTATTTTTCTACACTAAAACCATTCCAAGAATGAAAGCAGTAAGTGGATGCCATCAGGGGACCGGGAACAAGTATTCTGGTACTTCTGATACAAGTTCCACCATAAAGCACTTGTGTAGCCACAGATACACATGCAATGTCGAGGACACAGAAAATCTCACAGGGGAATCAACCACTTTCTCATCAGAGAAACAGAGAAGGACTTAAATGTTGTCCCATCAATAAGGGTAGTGGCCACCCAGTGAGCAGGAAGGAGAAAACTAAATATTGAGTTGCTGCTCAGAAACTGAGCACAGCCCATGCTGTGCACAAAATAAGGCAGAAATGAAAGGGAAGAAAATAGCAGAAACATATGTAATTAAATGCTATGACAGAAAGACATTCCCACAGGGACTAACAGAAGATACCAGGGGTAGCTGGAGTTCTGCCACTGGCTGACTTGAAATTGTCAAGCGTGTGCATGTATGAGTGTGTCTGTATGCGTGTATTCCGGCTGTGCATGTGGGACTGCTCCATGCACAGATCATCTACATAAAATCAGTAGCCCAGTCCCTTGAGAGAATGCTGGAGGGATGAGAACTGAGGCTAGAAGGACAAGTGTCAGAGGTCCATCAACAAAAAGCAATGCAGAAGAACAGAGTGGTTCCTTACACTGATCATATACGTATATAATTCCCACTACTGAGAAATTTGCGTGAGTAGCGGGGCAATTACAGTCAAGATGCAATTTACCTACTAGGAAACAACAGCCTTGCCTTTGCAGCTCCGAGGGCTTCTTTTAATTAATTTCTTTTCTAATGTGCATGCATTCAGCTTCAGCGTGAGCAATGGCTGGAGTAGGAGAAATTCTCTTCTAGTAGAGGAAGTAGGAAGTAAGGCACCTACCCATCATTTAGGCCTCTCTCCAGAATGCTGTTTGCCTGCTGATCATTGCTCAAAATGATAGTTTTTAATCATAGATCAAAAAGCTGTTGTTCCAATTCTAAGACAGGGGAGAGAGTGAGGCAAGGCCTGGGTGGAGATGGAAAAAATGACAGCAGGCAGCAGATGGGAAGTGGAGGTAGCCCAGGGAAGAGAGGCAGTGGAAAATTGTTAGTAGGTAGCAGCTGGGATGAGAGGGGAAGTGGTCAGTTTAAGGGGAGAAGAAAAGACAGAGCTGCACTGCTCTTCATTCTGGTCACTTTACTGCAAAGTAAAAAAAAAAAAAGGAGCCTGGAAAAGGAAAATCAGAAGGCGGCCTTTAACTTCTCTGGTTTCTGGCAACCTTCTGGAAGCCTTGTTCTGATCATTAAAATAATGACCAGTCTACAGTATAGCAAGGGAGAAGGGCACCAGCCACCTCTCTTCCAAAACTGACCCAAGCTGCCAGAAATGTTCCCACTGGTTTGGGCCTAAGGGTGCCAGTAAGCAGATTGCTAATCTCTAACACATGCCTTGTCTCAGCAGTCGCAGTGGGGTGAGGCACAAGGGTTTTAATTTCTGCTTTACATCCTTCCCGCTAACGCCCAGCTTGCCTCTCCCTTCACCACGTGGCTTTGCGACCTCTGCTTCTACTATTTTCCACCTTCTTTTTCCAAAAGTCAGCCTCAGGGCCAGGGAAGGTGGTGAAGCACCGTGCAGGAGCAAAACCCAAACACGGCTACTTAAAGAAAATATTATTTTTCAACTGTAAGGCTTTTAAATTTTTCCCCCCCCAGTTTATTTTTAGAACAATGGTAAAACATACAAATCCTGGAGGCCTCAAGCACTTTCCTGCTGTGCTATTGATTTAATTTATTTCTTTAATTTGTTAAAACCTCACCAAAAAAAATGTTATTCTTCGGAGACTTTGCTAGCCCAAGTTTTGCATATATTATTTGCTGCAAAAGATTAACGAGGTAGCAGAGGCATTTTTTAATGGATTCCCTTGGTTTTCTCTCACTCTCCATCACTTTTTTTCTCAACTCACACGGCAGCGCAAGTCCACGAGTCTGCTAAGAGCTCTCCACAGGCAGGATACCGGCTAGGGGAAGAAAGCAATGAAGTAAAAAAGTCTCTTTCACAGCTCCTGCCCTTCTCTTTCCCCGCTCAGAGATCCCGTGCTGGCCAGAGCGCTGCCCCAGGCTCCGGCGGATCCGCCGCCGCCACAGCCGCGTCCTCTGCGGGGCTCGGCGGAGCGGAGGGAGCCCGACAGCCCGGCTTTACAGGAAGGCTGCGAAAGTGACAGCAGCTGATCCTACGCATAGTTCAGAGGTGCCGTCAGCGAGCCCGGCCATGCACAGGGGCCCTTCTCTTGGCTCACTGAGGAATCTGCTGACACTCCCGGAGACTCTTGGGGAGCGCTTTGGATCCCGGCCCCAGAAGCCTTCCCATCGACCTGCTTCTCTTACGAGAATTGAGCAACGCCTGAAGTGTGGCAGCAGCACAGGCTTCCGTGGTGGTGGCTAAGAATCAGAGCTGTTTCTCTTTCTTCATCCAGAATAACCAGGCTATTTGTCAAGAAGACACACTTATGCTTAGAGGTGTCTGAATATTTTCTCTTCTCGCAGCCCACGCTCGGCCTCTATTCCACACAGCACAGATTTTGCCTAACAGGAGGTGAAGTGGAGAGAGACAAGAGGAAAACGATAAATGAGGGAGCACAGGGAGAGTGGGTTAAAATACCGGGGTCAGGGCAGAGAGATATAGCAGGTTCTTTGTGTTAGCTTTAGAGACAGGGTAGGTCTGTGATGGGGCAAAGGTGTGTGATAGGGAAAAGAAGTCACAACACCCTGCTGCAGAAGTAAGGAGAAGAAAGGTCAAAGTCTCTTGAAAAGCAGCCAACAGAGACCTCCTCTCTTTCTTCACATGCAAAGCTGATTTTTAACCTGAATAGACCAAAAAGAAATGGCAAGCAGCCACTCTTCTAGCTTGCCTCCCTGCCTTTTGGGAAGCCTGCCCATTGCTTTAGGGCTGGAGACTCCTGTATGCTGAGGAGCTGAAGACAAATGCCCATCAGCATGACTGCAGCCAGGCCACTCAGCACATCACCGCACTCAAACCTCTTAGAACAATTTGGAACCGTGTCCAGCTTGACCCATCAGAGAGAATACACAACAGGAACTGAGCAGGGGATACTAACCATGGTATGATTTCATTTAGGGGGATCATCTAGTTGTCCAAGGGCCATGTACAGACTATGGGGCAAATCCATGCAGCTCAGTATCTTTTTATGCCGTAGTCTTAACACTAACACTGTCAGGACCATTGCCAAACATTTCTGAGCGTGCCACTGGTGCAGCACTGAGCCCAATAATCTGCACGTTTGCCTGAATCAGAGTGTGTCAGACATGATCAGCCAGATTTCTGCAGGCTCTGTTTGGCACACTCAACTGCCCTGCTGTGGGTGCTGGTGCCACACAGGCACAAATGTTCTGTGAGAAATCTGACTCCTGCAGCATGCCATGCAGGCAAACACCAACAGCACATTTCTCTCACCCTGTCTTCTCTTTCCCTACAGAAAGAGTAAGGCAGAGCAAAGTGCAGGAATAAGGAAATGACACGAAAGTACCTGTCTGGAGCAGCCAACTCAAAGACAGTGACACACAATAAATAGCCTCGAATACTGAAAAATGGGGCTGCCATTCTCTGTCACACCAGAACTGTCATAAACCACAAAAGAGACATGCCAATCATTTGAGGGCCCCCTCCTAGAAGAATTTTTATAGCACCATATTTCATAACTTCTTTTGCTACCTGGAGGGCCCAATTTCTTAATCTGTGTCTGCCTCTGCCTCCCCATTTCAGTCTCCACTGCTGCAGGTACATTCTAGTCCCTAGCTACCCATCCCCAGAGGCACCAAGGGCCCTCCAGTGCACACAGAACACGGCTTCATGCAACATGCTTAATGCTGGGATCCAAAGGAAGGACTGCTGAGGGAGGCAAACCAAAACAATAGCTCTGTCATGATTCAGACTAAGGACTAAGATCAGCTGAGAGGAAGGGTCCCTTGTGTATTTGTTTTGGAGGCAAGACTTCTGTCCACATTGAACTCAGTGCTACTGGACAAGGTAGCTTAGAGCTAATTAGAAAATTTCTAGATGAGTTTCAAGCACAGCCCTACACTCTCTCAGGCAACTCTGAAAAAAAATATAAACATTTAGTTCAACCAACAGAATTTTAAATGTGCAGATGTAGCCCTAACAGCTTTGAATATCACTGACTGGATTGTTCAATATATCAAAAACTCAGGATTCCCCTTCTGGATTTTCTTTTTTTTCTTTTTTTTTTTTTTTTTGGTGGTGGTTATTTTTTAATTTTTTTAATGGTATGACACATGGTAAACAATACCACAGATATTTGCACTTAAATAATGCCATACATAGCAAAGATACTTGCATACATTCATTTAAAGTAGGCCTGAGGCAAGCCAAATATACAAACAATTAAAGATCTGCAGGCATGCCAAGAAATATTCATGCAACATATAGGCCCAAGAGAAAATATAGTGAAGATTAAGAATATTATTAACACATATATGGAGATAATAGTATTTGATGATTTTCTCTACGAGTATCTCTGTGATCCTGGCAATTCCCATAAAAAGGACTGGACTGACATTTTCCACATTTACCTACAACAGTCCAATCTATAGCTCTGCAGCAGGGCTTAGTATCTGCAATTTAGACGTCTGCTAAGCCATCTTCCTTTGTTTTGTTATACAGTAATTAGATCCAACTCCTTCACTCAGTTCATGACCAATGTTTCTGTTTCACTCACATCCCAAGACAACTTCTGTCGCCCTTTTCTTTAATTTTTTTCCACAAAAGGGTGGTTTTTTTTTTTCCCTCCTGAAACTTGTAAGCTTTTTTCCCATTACAATCTTTGGCACGCAAAGCAGGTGGTATCAGAAAGTGCAAATGCTTCCATATTCTTTGAATTACTATAAACTGCTCTATGGTTTTGTTCATCTTAAGTACCCAGTCTTTTGATATCTCAGCCAGTCCGCTCCACACTCACGAGTTAATAGGACTAGAAGCAGGGAGAGACATGAGAAAGGCCACCCAATTAAAGCAAGAAAATGAAGATCAAAACAGGCTACTGTGCTGTCATATGGTCAGGTACTGAACTGTGCCTGGTGCAGTCACTGATAACAGGCTAGATAATGCTGCACGTGTCACTTTGCTGTGACCTTCACCAGTCACCTGGCTAGAGCCTTATGAGAGCTGACTAACTTTTAAGTTAAAAAGGCTTAGATTAAAATTATTATTAACCCTGAAAATCCTCAAATAGCTTCACTGAAACAAGAGGAATGACTTTGAAATTACAATCCCTGTGGAAAGGACTCTACATAATTTGATAATGCACACAGATAATTTTCTTCTCCATTAAACCAGCAGGAGCTGAGCACTGAAAGTCCATGCCTACTAGAGGGATAGGGGACTAGCCATGTGGCATGTAAGCATGGGGTTACCAGTGTCTAGGTCAATCCTTGGATCTGCTCGGGTACAAGCTGCTCCATACAGCATGTACTCTTCTCCTGATCATGCATCCAGAAACCACAGCATAAACTTTGCTCTAGGCATCAATGGTATGGGGTAAGTGTTCCCAAACTCAGTGTTGCTGTTTATGAATGCCCTGAGAAGGAAGTGAAGGGCAGGAAACTCACTGTTAAGCAGACACAAAAGCCTTCATTAAAACACCATGATGAATATAATCTACCTTTCAGAGAACTCTCGCAGCTGGAAATTGATAGGATGTGTAGGACACATCTAATTTTCAAGATAATAATAAAAAATACTTCAATGGATTCTCCCTTAGGAGTATTTAAATAAGGGTTGCCTCTTCCTGCAAATGGAGTGAGCTGAGAAGGGGTCACCACACTTTGTACCAAACAAAGCTCTTACTAGAAACAGAACGCATACCACAGGAATTATTTGCTGGTGTGTCCTACTGCTTTTTACCAAAATTTTTTTGAGTTCAGCTGCCATCAGAGTATTCAGTAAAAAAGAAGAAGAGGGAGTCTAAAAGACTAAAAGCCTGTCAGTGCTACTGGACATTCCAGCTTGCAAAGAAGGCTGATCATTTTACCTCCTAGTGAACACAATTACTTGTAAGTAGTCCACCTTAAATAAAATAACTAGGAAAACCCAAATAAGTGGAAGGAGAGTACAGGTACGATTTTGTTGCCTGAGACATCAAGTAGTTTCACAACTGGTCTCTCAAAAACAAAGGAAAAAAACCCATCAAAATGCTGAATTTGGCTTCCACAGTGCAAAGAACAGCTGGAGCATTTCTGCATGACTTAGTTTAATGCAGCAAGATTGGAATTTTTAAGTTCCCAAGGAAAAAAAAAGCAGCACAGTTGCTTTTCACTTTCTGCTATCTGTACCAGTTACCACCTGGATCCAAGTATTTGCCACTTAGGATCCAACTATTCAGAAATTCACATAATTAATTTGTATCAAAGCAAAGGTCTGTGAAACATCTGTACTCAAGAAGTGACCTTTGGATGAGAGAAGACCACTCCTTGACTCCCCAGGCCCTACAGATCAAACTTGCTGCTTGAAAAACTGTTTTCTAGCTCCAAGTCCCACCAGTCTGGCAGTGAAGTGCAGGTGAGATATAAACAAACCCAGGAGAAAGGGAGAGGTTTCTTAGGCATTATTGTAGGCTCAGCAGGTTTCATTAATTTGCCTGTTCTGGGGAAATTCAGACCCCTTGTCCATTTCTTTTCTGATACTTTCCTGAAACCTACACAGCACAGCAAGCAGTGCATTAGGCAGCACAGCTTTTGTGCCACCAGAGTCTCAAGGGTGGGCACAGATCTCATTCCAGCAAAAAACCCATACAGTCATGAGGCAACAGCTGGGCAATGACTTGGAAGCTAATCACCACATCAGCTGGAGGTCTCTGTGGGGTCAGAAGAGCAAGGGAGCTAGAGACCTACTTGCCCCAGATTTTCCCCCAGATCCCACGTTTCTTCCTATGGAGTTGTGTGACACACACAGACATGGGTATGGGCACAATGTGTGTCCCTGGATGCTATTCTTTCAGACATAAAACCTGCTCATGCCAGGCACTGGCACATGTTCTTAATCTTACAGGGCTGCTTCACCTAATGGCTCCAAACCTGGCTTCCTGAAAGCAGCAGGGGACAGCTGCTGAAACACCATCAATCCAGACAAAGTCAACATGACCTGTGGACATGGTCCAGCTCTGCCAGGAAGGGCCCAACAGTGAGGGCGGCTGAGGAAATATTATTGCAGCCTGGAGGCTTTCTCATGCAGAATTCTATTTTGGTGCACCATTTTTTGTTGCTTGAGCATTCCCCAGACATTTTGGAAACTCCAGACACAATAATACTGAGTTCTAGGTCACAATGTTGTTATTGATAAAGGTTTCACCATCCTGATGTGGGTATGAATGCTTGTGAATGCTGCAGGATTATGCAGGGAATAATCACTTGCCATAGCCCACAACATATAAATTGCCCACCAATGTGCACAGTAAATTAAATAACAGTGTTTCCTGCCAGTCCAAACAAACGTTTTTTTCTGTTCCTAGCAGAGCAAAGGAGTGCTAACCCACAGAACTGCAGTGTTTTGGAACTTCATGTAATAGTAGTGAGAAAAAAGTCGCACTGCTATGAAGTGACACAGAAACATCCATAACACATTTTTGTCATCAACACAGCAGCAGTGGTTAGACACAAGGAAATGTTTATTTGATCCTTTTGCTAACATATAAATCAACTTGTTCTAAAAATATTTCACAATAGGTGTTCTCAAGCAATGAGCCAGTTTGAGGTGAGCTATTTGAGGTGATCACTGCATGTTTTGATCAGCCATCAAAACAAGCCATCTTGTTTTGAGGCAAGATAGCCATCTGAGTAACAACTATATCTTTTTTGTCCACACACTGAAGAGTTTGCACCAAGAGACCTGCAATGGAAATAAACTAACCCATTTTACTTGAGCCATGTTAATTATTTTCACTTAAAAAAAAAAAATAAAAAAAATGAAACTGTGACTTAGTAAATGGGAAATCCTTAAGGACTTGAGTAAAGTTGTCATGTGTAGCCACTTGCCCTAACCTTTGGCCTTTTGTCTAAGTACAAGGGGCATATCAGTTAAATATATTATGTCTTCTCTCTGGGAAACTCAGAGAGTTAATAAGTAATTTCAAACTATTATAATTTTGATGCATGGAAAAAAACCAACTTGGCTTTCCTCAGACAGTACAGCTGGGTAAGTACAGAATTTCCCGGCACTGTTTAAGTCTGGGTGGGGTGGGAAAAAGAAGAAGGAAAAAGAGAAACAAATGAAGTTGCTAAAGAAGGAAAAAAAATGTGCAGAAATCCTGCCAGAAGTTCAGGAAATCTTTTTTTCCTTGTTTCTCTTATGGAGATCAAAAAATCTTAATTAAACATGAATCCCCTTGCAAACTGCTGATGACTTTGTTCAAACTAGGGCAGCTAAGGTGCTGAGAAGCCATGAGGCTCAGCTGTAGTCCTTCAGATAATTCACATAAGCCAGCAGTTTAAGTGATAGGTCTCATGTCTGCAGGAGCAGCACAACAGTTCTCATCCTTAGGGAGGAACTAACTCCTGGGTATGCCTACAGCCCAAACCTGTCCAAGTCCTCCAGGCACCTCTGCAGTACAAGCAGGAAATAGCAACTGCAGAGGAGAGTGTATGACCACAGCAAAGCCACTGCCATGTTTCAGGGAGATCTCAGCCCGCAACAGGGCAAGACGAGGGGAATTGCAAGCACCTTTTCCAACCTGTTGCACAGCAGCGTGAAATGCCATTAGCCATCATGTAAATGGGATGACTCATTTTTCCCAGTGCCAGTGGATGGGACTGTGATCACAGCTGTGCCTGGCCTTCAGGTGGGAGGACAGAATTCCAGTCTCAAGAAAGAGCATTCTTATTGCCTGTAAACTTGGCCTTTAGTCAGCCCGTAGCCATACTCTCAAACCAAATCTACAATTTCATTGCCCCAAATCACTTACTTTTCATTAAGCACTTCAAAAACAAACCTTGAAAAAGCTACATATCACATTACATGTCCCCACTGAAAAAATGACAAGTAGTGCACAAACTACTTAATGAATAGAGGGTGCATGGTGGAAGTCAAACCCACCTTATGAATCCCATTCATGAAATGACTCCTTCTCTCTTCTCAATCTTCTCTCCTCTCACTTTCCCCATGACCTCCCTAAGCAACATGATTTCTCTCTCTAGGGTTTTTAAAAGACAAAACTATCCTTTAATATGTGCAGGAACAAATTCTGGACTATGCTTACACAAAATATATGTTTATCAATATTTGATCTACGTATTGATCTTACCAAAGTTAGTGACTCCCCTGACTTGTTTCCTGTGGCCAAACAAGAGCAAATAAATTTTTAAGAGAAGTCTGAAGATAGGAAATAGAACTTGCAGATGTATGCAAGCCACTACCTCCTTCTCACCCTCAAGTCTGGCAGACAGATCTTTCAGAACCAGCTTGCAGGAGGTGGCTCTGCAAGCAGGAAGGCTTTTTAAAGCAGTGCACCGTACAAGGATGATTTTCAGGTCAAGAAAATAATGTTAATTCTATTTTAAAAAGCCTGCTTTCTGCAGTGATTCGGGGACCTGTAAATTTGGGAGAGACCACTGGAATCCTACCCAATGCAAAACACAGCCCAGGGAATTCCATCCATTAGATTCTACAGCTGTCTTACACATCCCAGATCATTTGAGGATTGACTATCCTCAAACCTGTGTTGCGGAATTAAAATTAACTTAAAAGTCACTGTCTTCAGGGCCATGTCAACACAGACCTGAGGGCAGGCCACTAAAATATGACTGTGTAACTGTGTTGTTAAGAACCTGCTGCTCAACCTCCTCCATATCCCATGGAGCCTCCTTGTTATGCAGTAGGAACCTTTCCAGGAAAGAGCTTGGCCCACCCACCTGTCAGGGAACATTTCTTCATGCTTGACAGGACAGGCATTGGCAGATTCAAGTCAGCATGGATGTATCTCAGGAAATGCCCTATCCTGAGCCCAGCCCATCTACAGTGCAAGGAGTGTTCAGCTTGGATGCAAGGTGAACTGGAGAACGACCCCAAACTTGGAACTGTGCTCAATAGGCAGCCCAGACAGAAAACCCATGATCACTCCTTTGATCATGCCCCCTTCATCTGAAGCACTCTCATCAAAAAGCAAATGCATGAAACCCCTCCTTACACAGAGCAAAATTCTGCAGGTTGAAGAAGTGATCTGTTTTATGCTGTTTGGGAGGAAAGGCTGCAATTAGGCAGTGCAGCTCTATTAAAATCAGCCATATTAACTGGTTGCTCATCTAATCCATTGCACTGCTCGGCCCACTTGCTCTTTTGAGTTTCTGCCTTGTACTCCACTCTGCAGCTGCCTTGCACCTCCCACTCCTTCTTCTTTACTGTCTTCACGTAAATCAAAAATCCATCAAACCTCTCTTCTTCAGTAATAAATCAATTATTTGGATTACTCAACTGTAAAACCATGACTTTGTGGCTGTAAAGGCAGACTGTGTTTAAGCACCTGGATGACAGCAAGCAAAAGAGAACAAGAAGTATTTTAATAATTCTTAAGTACTTGAGGCTCACAGAGGGCCCTCTCTTCTTGGCACATCTGAGCTTGCCAGAAGGGTTGTACTATACTAAAAAAAGTTCTCATTTCTCGCTTGCCAGTCACACCCCCCACCAAAAAAAGAAACAAAACAAAAAAAAAAAAACAAAAACCCCAAAAAACCCCAAACCCAAAAAGAAAGGAAAATAAAGCAAAGCATTCCTATCAATTTATGTGCTATTTTCTCTGTCTGTATGCTGTATTAATGGCTTTCTTTTCTGAATACAGACAAGTACAAATGTCAGAGGCAGACTAGAAATGTTGGGGCACACACAATGCAGTCTTGGTTTCCTCTGAACATCAGACCACATCACCAATTAAAAAAGAAAGAGGAAGAAAAAGCACTCAGCCTCCATCTACCTGCTTCCAAGCCAAGATAAGGAAATATCCCAAACTTTCCACAAAGCCTCATATTAGCTCCCATCAAAGCCAGGAGAATCCATCCTATTGTTTCCCTTGCTAGTGCTGCATCACTGCATTCCTACAGAGCTTCTGAATTTGTTCAGAGCTTGTTGATGTTGTTGTTGTTATTGTAAAAGCTGAGTGTTACACAAGACAGAGAGCTTGACAGCTTTCCCACAATCCCCAGCATGTGGGAATAGCGAGTAACAAAGTGTTAACACCTGCCAACTGGTGGTTAGGTGTACACGTCTCTGTTAACAACAAACACTGCTGCTAGCAGTCATCAGAGCAAAGCAGCAAATCTGTTCCCTTCTCCAGCTTGGAAAACACCAAACAATAACAAAAAAATAGGCACCTAATTGCTTGATTAAGATGTATCAGTGTTGGAAACTGCTGATCTAGAACATTGAATCTCTGACATTTACTTCACTCTTGATTAAACAGAAATGTTTAAAACCAGTTACTGTGCAGGCAGAAGCTCAGAGCACTGTGTACCATCCAGGGAATTGTGGCAGTGAAACTTTTCACAAAGAAACAGTCAGAACCACCTCCTCTCTGCTGTTTCATAAAGCAGCAGATGCTGAGACACTCTGGTTATAAGGAAAAAGGGATGGAAAAGTACTAATGAAGGACTAGGAGTAAGGAAACTCCTTGGAACTTCCAGGGGAACCTTGTGGAGAAGTCCAGCTCCTGCTCTGAAAAATGTTGCTAGACATGGAAGTCAGGACGGTTTCTTTATGCTGAGAGGGATTTGTTATGTACTTTTAAAAATCACGTTTTCATTTGGTGATTTCCTAGGCAGCTTTGTGAGCCAGGTGGCACTGATTTATCATTACCAATTTGCATGTGACTAATGTCCCAGACCTGAGGATAAAAGCCTGCTTGCTCTAGATTTAGTAGCCAGCTTGCCTCTTTTCTTCCTCTTTCCCCGTAACAAAAAGGTGAGGAAGAAGTGAGTCGACTCACCATCTCAAGTAAACTAGAGATTGCTCAGTCAAAAGAAGGGAAATGTCATAAATGTAACAGTACTCACAAAAGCTCACTGCTGTCCCAGTCTCCCTAACTGTGCACACAAACTCCAGCTCAGCTGGGGAGGGACGTTAATCCTGATTTCCATCAGACTGTATTTCTTCAGTAATTGCTATCAGGAAAAGAAATTATCCCATTCTTTAGCAGTGGGGTGAGGGGCAGGGAGGTGGATTTTCACATTTGTGTCTTTACCCTAGACATATTACCTGAAATAATTCAGACAACTATGATTGTACCTGATTAATCAGATGATGGCCAGGACAACAGATAATTTTAACCTACATTAGTTCCTGAATCTAAGTCACATGGAAGGAGGAGGGTGAGTGGAAGGCATGAGTAACTTCTTTTGATGGATCTACCAATTTTTGCCAGCATTAATGTTGCATGAAATAAAGACTTCCATAGTCAGCACTTTGAAACAGAAGACACACATTCTCCTTATTTCATGAAACATCAAGTATTTGACACTCCTACAGGTAGTAGATAGTGGTAATAAACTGACTTACAAAGGCTGGCAGAACACTATTCTGACTCTAAATAACATCATTTACCAAATTGCTATGGTGAAGGCTCAAACAACCTTCCATATAAAGCTCCCTGTGAAAGGTGCTATGGATAGAAATGGACAATTTTTAAGTTGGCCAAAAGTGGCTTTCTCCACCAGGAATGGAGAAATAAGGTAATATACTTGCCTGCCAACATGAATATTGACCAATTTACTGAGATGGATGTTTCCAAATAACAGTTAGAAAGCTTTTTTGGTATAGGCGGTTTAGGATCACCTGCACCAGAATAGAATTAGAGGAAAATTTCTAAGTTTTGTGTGAATATTCGAGCCCTGTAGCAGATGAATTTAGAATCTCAGTCACATGGTTTTTGTGACTCAGCCATTTGTTAGTCATCCTCTGCCCATTATATCTCAGGAAAGTTACAGATACCCATAATTAGAAAGGCAATCCCCCTCCTTCTGTGTCTTTTCTGCCTGTTCTCTAGATATCATGTCCTCTCACTCCCTTACTTACCAGAGGTCCCACGCTATTTATTCCCATTCCCCTCCCAACTAGATTTATTTCCTTACAGTCTCACCCATTTTATGCTCTCCTCACAGTCTCTAGATCCTACCCTATGTTTGGAATGTTCCAAATCAACAGCTGCCCTTGCAGCCCTCTTCAGTCCTCCCTTTTCTGAAACCAGCAGCTCTGCCTGGATCCTCCTCTCTCTCACACACACAGATTTTTATCAACAGTTGCCTTCTGTGCTCCCACGGGCCTTTATTCAATTCAGTGCCATTCTTGGACACTTTGGGAACATAATGCCAGACAACTGGGTTGCTTCTGCCTAAACCTCTCCTGAGCTAGTTTCCTTAATTTGTCTGAGCTGTTGGTCTGTGGAGCTGGCACTTCTGTTCTTCCTCCAAGTAACACTGCTACCTGATATGTTATTTCTGCTCTTGGATGCTACTCCCTCCATGCACCATTCCACCAGTTCTCTCTCCTTTGCTGCATCAAACAACTTTCTTGGGTTTGCCTTGTAACCCACTATCTTCTTGCTGTTCAATCAGCTCCCACCTTCCCTCTGCCTGGATAACTGCATTGATCAGAAGAAAGTCTAGTTTTCCCAATACTTCATGAAAAGTTGTTTTGTTTTGTTTTTTTCTATTTGGTGTTTGGTAAAGAATAGAAATCTCTGAACTACCAAAACCAGAAGGCCAACTGTCATTCAGCCTGAGACAGTGTAGCTCCTCTTCACGAAGACCAACATACAGAAAATGCTGTAGTGAATTATCAGTGTCTGATCTGCACTAGGCAAAGGGGCATGCATCCCTTAAATCTCAGATTTATAGCCCAGGTACTGGGAAGCAAGAGAAGACTGGGAAAGACAGGTACACACATGCCCTTATCACACTGAATGCACTCTGAATGTGAGGATGAGAGTCTCATACAAAACTCTATTCCTTTAAAAATGCTGCATAATCTGCCCTTCAGAAGAAACACCTTGGTGGAAAATTTCAGACCAGGACTAAACTTTCACACCCTTAATGCCATAAACATCTCACACTGACATCTGTAATGCCTCTGCCAATTTACAAATTCTTCATGACTTACTCCTCCTTTGGTGACAGAAGATATTATGTTTATTATTGGCTCATTAACCCACACTTGTCCCAAACACACGGCATGTGTATTTTACCTGAGGATAACCCTGCCTTCTTCAGGACAAGACACTCCATAACAATCCCCTTTCCATCAACATTCCTACCCCTCTGGCTGTTTGCTGGGTAAACAGGTGCACATCAGTGCAGTAAGGCTCACTTAGATCCGATTGGTCTGAACTTTATCCATTGTGTTTCTTTCTGAAGCAACCATCTTCAAGGCAGGCAGGTTCTTTGTTCAGGCACCTTGTAACACCTGAGACCACAATACTAGAACACTCCAGCAGCAGAAGAGCTAAAGCTAAATGTAGAAAAACCCAGCGCAGTCTGGTACTTAATGCCCAGAGCACATGATCGTGATTGAACACACAAAGTCTGACTCCATCCATGACTCTACCAGGTGGTGAGGGCTCTGGCAAGCTCTGATTTGGCTTAGTGAGGTCACATGCTTTCCCTACTGACACATGCACATTCCTGTCTTTAGTCTTAACATGAGCAGGTTAAATAAAGTACCTTCCTCCTCTACTATATTCAGATGATGACTGAAAGCTACATCTGCATGGTGTTTTCCCATTAAGTCAATAGCAGCCAACAAAGGAGCATTTGCTTCTGGTTCTTTAGCTGAATAGGAGAAAACAATTGGTACAATATTAGCCCAAAGAGGGAGGAATATAGAGCACCTGAAATGCACTGCCAACAAAGCAATTAGCAGGGGGATTGGGGGTGGGCACTGACTGCCTGCCCTGTTCATCAACCTCACCGAGGGACGCAGTTCCCGGGTAATTAATGCAACTCATCAGAGCTAGCTTGCAAAGTTTTGCATACAACTATCTTGGATATAAAGTAGTCTTCCTGCGTATCAGGAAACTAGATCTGTTTCTTGTTAGTCCTTCAACAAAGGAATGTGTTGTCCATTCTGTTCCAGGGTAATCTTAATAGTTTACACTGCAGGCTCCACTACATTACTTCCAACTGGTCTATTTGAAGAGCAGCTGGGAAGGAGGTAGTTCTGGTGGTGGTGATGTGGAGGACTCAAATAGACAAGTTTGAACAATGTAAGGACAAAACAGGCATGTGAAAAACACTTCAACACCTACCTTCCAGTGAATTCCAGGGTGTTAGTCAGTTTAGATGGTTTCTTGGAGGGTTAATGTCTCACTCCCAGGCAAGTCTTGCTTCTGTTCCTGTAGATCAAGGCGGCAGCATTGCACTTTTGATATCCAATAATGCTTCTTGTTTGTCTTTCATCTCTCACCAATGATGTGCAGCCTTTTCACTGTCGAAAATCAGATAACCAGAGCCTTAATAAAAAGGAATATTTTGTTGTGATTCTAAAAATCCTTCAAGTGAAGGACACACATAGGCTTTCTCTCTGGACTAAATGTAAGATCTCTCCAGCACAGAGCAATCAAAGTAATCTTGCTAGCACTTGTCAGGGCCTGGGCATTGGAGCTGACCTGATCATAAGTACTATAATCCTATCAAGAGGCAAATACATAATCACATATCACCAGTCCTTTGGGCAGTTAGCTAAAGGCCCTGCATCTGCGTGATCAGATCCCTCAGAACAAAAGGATAGCATGGAAACACTAACCCCTTATTTCCAGTTCCTATTTTGGTTTCTACTCCCCAGCACACAAAAGGATGCCTGTCTTACCCAAGGCTGCCTCAGCATTAGACAGGCTGTGTTTCCAGGTCACTTTCTCTCTTTTTGTCCCATGTTTCAGTTTTCTGCCTATAAGAACAAAGCAAGGGTCTTGGGGCTATTTGCACCTTTGGGGGATTTGGATGCACTGCAGGGTGAGGCTGGGCCTCATTTTAAGAGAAGGCTGCAGCCCACACCAGTGCCAAGAGGCTGACTAATGCAATTATTTCCTTGCAGAGCAGCATTTTTCAAAGTGCTGATTCTTATTAAGAAAAAGGAACGGATTTGGAGCTCATATTTTGATCTGGTGCCCAGGATTATTTGGAAATTCTTTTTCCTGGAACGAGACTTTTTATTCCAAATTTCTCCATGGTGGGGAGAGAGGGTTTCCTGGGCAGAATTAGGATAATGATTACAGCCTGTATACAATCAGTTCTAACCGCTGTGGAACTCCAAAAATGAATGTTATTGCTCAGTGGCTTCATTGAAAACAGAAGTATTATTTAACCAGAAGGATGGCAACACATGGAAATAGCTCATTATCATATTTTCTCCCTATTTGAAATGTCACATTGAGTATGTATCTTTCACGTCCACTACACTTTAATTAATTTGGGCTGTGTTTAAATATATTACACAGCATGCTTTATTACAAAATTCTGACACATTCCCATTGATGAAGCAGGGCTTTCCTTCAAAAACATGTAACAGGCAATAGGAGCTACACTGCTAAATATTGTTTTAAATACAGTAAGAATACCCCATCATCTCTGTGCCTGCCTGTGTTTTTCTGTGGCATGGAACATACAGAGCAAAAACAACATTACATCCAAAGCTTGCTTGCTGTTTATTGAAGGGACAATGATGTTAACATTATTATTCTAGATCTAAATCTTAACCACTTACCTTATTTACATAATTGCAAGACAAACATATATTTTACTCAATGGCTGGAAAAGATTCCAGCAGTGTGATTGCCTAGAAATTAAAAAGTAGAATTGCAGGGTGTATGTGTGAGATGGAAATGGCTTGTTTTAACACAGCTGGTGTATCTTATCTTCTGTGCACTTTCAAACACAGCACTTATAAGGATAGTTGTCCTCCTCCACCCAGGTCTCCAGCAAAGTAGAGGATTTATTTCATTTGCTAACCTCCATCTGGAATGCAGTCTCTTCAGAAGATATTCCTGATTTATACTCATTTAAGAAACTGGGAGAATCAAACCAGTTTTCAAAATAATGTAAACATGAGCGTTCACTCAATTTTTAGTGTTCCTTGGACTGAAATCTTCTGTTAGAATTCTCTGCTGAATGGGATCAGAGATTTTGTAGAGGATGTGACTAATATCTAACTGATAAGATGCCATCTCTGCACTACTGCTTCTGCTGAGGCACTGATGCGTCAGCTACCAAACTACTATAAAACCATTTCAGTTTCAACCATCTTGGGTACAGCAAACAGCTGAGGACTTGCCTCCTCACAGCAGTTCTATTACACTCTATTATCCCACCCACTTGATGGCACCAAGTGCTGATTGTGTTTGTATCAGGAAGGAATCTCTTTCCTCACCACTCACCCCATTCAAGAACCACTTGGAGCCAAGGCTGGTGAAGGAGACCTGATTCATTCCCTGGGAGCCAACTGAGTGGTGTACCTCACACAACAAGCCTCTGCATGACATTACAATCAATCCCAACAGCTTGTTCTAAAACATGTTCCAGGGACAGCTCCTTGGACCGTTGCTTCCTCATCCATCCTCCTAAGAGAGCAGTAATCAAAGTTTTATTATCTGAATCATGGATTCATTTTTTTTATTATTGTTATTTTCCCTAGCAGATGGCCTTTTTCCAAAATAATTTCACAAGCAGAGATTCTTATCTTGGGGAAGGTAATACTGTTCTGAAACAAACTCCCAGATGGGACCACGTGGAATAAATGTGTTGTTCCTTAGATAAAGGGAAGGCGTTAGGCTCCTGATCACTGTGTGAATGCTGCCACAGAGGAACAGCACGGCCCTGTTCTGTGCTATTAAATACTCTACTACTTATTCTTCTGCCCTGTGTGTTCTCTCCTCACCCCACATAACCCTTTCCTCAGAAAACACACTAAGAAGAAAAATGTTTTTCAGCATTTGAATAACAAAAAAGTTGTGTTTAACTACAACACATGTCTGTCTTTAAAAATCTGGATTGGTTTTATACTTAATTCATTCACTGAATTGTAATAAATGAATAAACCTAATTTGAAGGATAATAAAAAATATGAACTGTGTTGCCAAAGCCAAAAGCAATAACTACAACTTGGTTTTTCCCGATTCTTTGCTCCTTCGGACCCAAGTATTACTGTTGCAAATTTTTTTTCTGTATTTTAAGTGTTTTGTTTATTTGATTTCTGCATTAAAGGCACACTCCAGTGTAATATAAAAGGGTACTATAATCACGATGTCTAATTACAAAGGAAAGCTGAGCGTCTAATATAAAAACATGCAATAAAAAAAGAATAACTACTAAATCAAAAGCCACAGACACAACAATCTGATGAAGCAGGCTAGAAAGCACTACACAGCTCTGCCCCTTACAGGGTATGGGGAACCAGAAAACTTTGCTGTGTGAGATGATTAAACAGGGTACTGGATAATCTTATCATCCCTCTTCCATGAAAGGCTGGACAAAAGGACTTTCCAGCCCCTTCCAGCCTGGGCTGCTCTGTGATTCTATAAGATTGGAAGATCTCTCTGATGCATTCTTCTCTCTCACATTAACTGCAGCTTTTCCTCCTTGGTTTCTTTCTAATTTCAAGAGCTTTTTCTTACTGCTTTGTTAGGTTTGGGGTTTGTTTATTTGGGGCTTTTTTGTTTGTTTGTTTTTTCCCCTGATTCCCAAGAGTAACAAATGTGAAATGGTATCCTTTTGGCTGCTAGTGGGCAGGATCTTGTGTTCTTCACACATTTAGATTTTCCATCAAAATCATCAGGAATGTATTAAAACAAGCAGGCTAGTTTCCATCTCTTGGCACGAGTCAATGAAGCATTTAGATGTGCATGAAACACAAGACTGACTATGCAACTGGCAGCTTCTAAAAAGGAGCAGATCATTTAAATATGTTCCTGAAGGAGCAATGTTTCTTTACCTGGCCACAACCAGCCCTACTAAAAGAAACAGTAAAATTGCAGACAGCCTTGCCATCACAGCTTCCCTCAAATTAACAAGCAATTTAGGTTTGTTTTGTAGACCTTAAAAAGTCTGAAGACCACCTTGTATTAAAGGCAGCTCATTACTCTTGCCCATATGCAAGTGGACAGGAGTCTAACGTGCCAAATTCCAGTCCTGAAAGACTTTAACTGTAAATGCCCTCACAAGACAGAGGCAAGAGTAACTTAGTTGAAGGGACAAAGGAAAGAAGCAGAGCCATCAGAAGGGTTTTTCATAGATTCTCAACACCATCAACCCAGATCAACAACCTTACTGAATCAGCAGAAATTATCCCGCATTAAAAAAACAAAAAAAACCTCAAACACCCAAAAATAAAACAACCTCCAACTAACAAAAGCAACCCAAATTCCAAAAAAATCCCTAAACTTTTTTTTTTTTTGCATCTCATGTGTAGGACTTCGTGTTTCTGTGTAACTTGGCAGTGGAACAATTTTTAGCGAAGATACCAACACAAGATTCATCAGCAACCATACTGACATCTGAAGAGGCATATGCTCATAAGAAGCATTTTGCCTATTCGCTTTAACCTCCTATTTAAACCCACAAAGTATAGATATACCTTGGACAACGTAATTTACCCTGTTCACAGGGTATGTGTTTGTGCTTTTAAGATAATTTCAGCACTGCAAAAACATTTAATAAAACCCAGATAATGATGCTGTAATTATGACAACAAGAAACAGGAACATTCCAGAGAGCATTGGCTGCTTTTGTTATTTCTATTTCACTTTTGAAAGAAATTTTAAGTAGGCTGTTTGGCTTTTTTTAGCAGAGGACAACAAGCATGAGACAAATGATACTTCTTAGAAAAGCATTCTCTATTGATCAGTTTCTGCTAACTCATTCTTCCATTGGCAGACCTCATTCATTTTTCCATGTGAATTTTGCTAAAGTGATTAAATAGCTTTAAGAACAATAGAATTACAAGTGTTTTGAGGAAGGGAGAAGCCTTTAGACAGATAAAATATTTTTTTCAGAGGGAAGTCTGTTACAATGAATTGGCTGCAAAGATGATGTAAACAGTCACATCCCCCTGCAATTTCAGAATGTGTTGATTTACTAAGATTTAAGCAACTTGAGTACATTGTTCAGGATAGATTCTAGTCCAGAAGAATTCTGGCTACATTTGCCAGGCAATAATTCCCTCCATTATTTGCAAGAGTGTTTATTCCTTTGCAAATGTTCCCATTCTGCATGCAACTTCCACTGATCTTATCATTGCTGCAATTAATTGTCCTAAATGTAAACCAATACTGGAAACAGAATTTAACTTGGTCAAATCACACTTAATTTGCAAGAGATTCACTACAATGTAATCTCTGCTGAAATGTTTACAAGTTGTCTGTGGAGGAGAACTAAAAGCCAAAAGGGATTTCAGAAAGAAGCTTGTGGAAGGGCCAAATGTACCTAACTACATATACCATGCCACATCATGCTCTTCTCTCCCCAGGGACCTCAGTCCTAACAAGAATTATAGCATTTCAGTTCTGTTCTGCACACTTCACCTTCCACCCAAAAGACAAAAAATACTTGATTAATCTGCTATTGGTATGCAAGATCTAATTGCTGTCAGCATCCTGATGAAAACTGCTGTGTAAGTCTAAAATCTTTATAATTTATTTCAATGAACTTTATTACTAAGATTTGTTTCCACTTTGGGTTTTACTTTCAGTGCCTTCATACCTGCATGTTCCACCTGCATGTTTCTAAGACAATACAAATCTCCCCATGACTTTCTGTGGCACAACTTAACACAAAAAGTAATACAAATTTAGCTTCAATTAAGTTGGTGGGAATGAATGTTCCCTGCAGTATAACTTTCAGGAGCAGAAATCCTAGCTGCTACCAAATGAAATGAAAAATTTTGCTGTTTCTAGAAACATCTGAAAAAACCCCACATTTTCCTGCCTCCTCCTTGCCAAAAAGGACAAGAAGTAAAAAGCATGTCAAAGGCTTACACGTTATTACCTTAACAGAACAAGTTTCTTTTAGGCTCCAAGTAAGAGATTGAGTTATTACAGTTTTTATTTCTAGATGGCTCTAGAAAATTCATAGTGAAGAGAGTCTATGAGCTCGTGCTGTAGAGAGAAGCTACTCATCAGCTTGAAGAACATTCCAAGAATTCTGGGATTCAGTAGGCTCACAAAATCGAGACAACACTGCTAGGTATAGTGTCCTATCTAATATTAATGAAACCTTTAAAAGCATGAAAATCTGAACATACTCTCTTAGAGAAAGATATGTCTTAGAGCCAGCAGTAGACACACACTTTTACAAACATAATGAGGTCTTGCTCCTAAAAGACTTGTACATTTTCTTTTATTTTCTTTTTTTTCTCTTTTCTCTTTTTTTTTTTTTTTTTAATTATTATTATTATTTTAACACATTAACCATTTTATGATTAAGTTTTAAAACTTCAGTGTTCTGGGAATTAGGAGGACATGGACAGATTATTTTTCAGTAGAATTCTTAACCTTTTTATAAATTGAATTCGTTTCATTCTGAATGGCCTCTGTACCAGCAAGAAAGAGTGAAACTGCTGAGTAGTGCTACTAATAGTTTGTCAGACTATGTATGAGAAGAGTTTGTATCTCTGTACCTGCTTGTACAGAGAATAAGTTTGATTACTTGCAGGCAGAAATGGGTCATCCAATTAAAGATTTGGCATCCTAAAAGCTGTGTCTGTCTTTCTGAAATTCTGAGGGTCCATTCTGGAGGAAAAAAACAAATGACAAGGCATTTTAAAAAGACTACCACATATAAACTGTAGCTATATAAAAATATATATATAAATTGTAAATGAAAATATATGACAGATGCATCCAGTGTTAGAAAGAATGGAAAAGGAGAGGAGGGCTAGACTGGGAGATAAGAGAATGTGTCCAAAGTAGGCAGATATGATATAGGTTACTCTTCATCTTATAGATGAATCATCACAATTTTGAGTACAAGAAGATGACAAGCAACCTTAACGAGAGGGAGTACATGAATGTAAATAAACACATGGGTCTTAGAGACCCATTTACTGATTTAATCTAGCATCTTGAATCCACTAAAGCTTGAAAACAGAGGTGCTGGAAGCCATTAAAGAAGAATGCTGTGAAAACCAATGTATGAAGCAATTTGAGATGTTCAGTCATGACAGAATGTGAGCAATAGAGACCTCCACCCAAATAATATGTTCCATTTTTACGTCTTGAGTCTGGATGGAATAAGGAGGTGGTTAAGAGCTAAGCAGTGGTATGTAGATTCTGAAGAACTCTGGGAAATAATAATAAAGGAAGTGGTAATTAGATTAAGGCACCCTAGAGAACACAGGGAATCTGGGGCTAAGTTGTGGAGAAAATGGAAGAAGCGGAGAAAGAAGTTAAAGTCATCTGAATAAGATGACAGAATTTGGTGCCTAAAGATACCCAGTTTCTCAGCATCTCAGGAATGCAACAAGATTGTGAGAAAATCCTGTTGAAACCTTGATCATTGCTTTTGCCACTGAGCTCATATCCCAGTAGGGCTTTCTGCTTGAATCAGACTCTAATGTGGGACATTTTGACTGTGATTGCTGCCCCAGCAGAAAATGGTGAACCTAATGGGCTGGTTATATTTGCAGAGAGAGAACATGTACAGCAGGGTGGAACATAAAAAATGAGATGTGACAAAGTAATGAGTTACTTGGAGTCAAAAAGGAAGTAAGTAGATAGTAGAGGTAGGGCAAACATGCCTTGGAGAAAGGAGGATGACTTCCTACTTTTGGATTGCTGCATTTCTTTACACATATTTCCCCAAACCTGTTGGTGGTATTGTGACCTCAGTTAGCTCAGTTTAACTTCAGACAAACTGATTGTTTTGTCGTTGTTGTTTCGGTTTAGTTTCCCCATAAAAGCATGTATCTACAGAGTCTACAATCAAATTTACCTTACGTAGACAGCAGTGCAAAAAATGCTGGATTCATGGAACTGCTGAGGTTCTGAAGGGGCCTCTGTAGATTGTCTAACATCTGTGCCCAATGCAGGGACAGCTAGAGAGGCTGGTCCAGTAAGGTTTTGAGTAACACGAAAGATGGAAGCTCCTCAATCTCTCCAGGCAACTTGTTCCAGTATTTAACAAGTTTTATACTTCAAAAGTTGTCTTTTATATTTACACAGAGTCTCCCAATGCCTGATACTCCAGTACTTTAATCATCCTCATGAGCCTTTGCTGGACACTGGGGAGCCCAGAACTGGATCCAGAACTCCAAGTGTCTGTCACCAGGACTGAGGAGAGGGAAGGCAAGGGTCATCTCCTTTGACCAATCTGTTCTGCAGTACGGCAAATAAGACAGAACTGTTGCAGGAGATTAGCAAAGGAAGACTCAACTTTTTACATTTGCAGAGAAGACTATGAGAAAAGCAGGGTGACTGCTTTAGTTACACTAAAATGTCTCATAGGGTTTCTCCAGTATAGACCTTTCTGCCTTGTGTCTCTTGGACTATGGCAAAGACTCAACACAAAAAAAAAAATAAACCAAAAAACATCCCAAATAAATTTTAAAAAAATCTTAATATATTTCAGGATTTTTATGAGTTGCTCACAATCTATACATGACACAGATGTATACAGAAACAGCAGAAGAGCAGCTAGCATTATATAACACAACTACAAAAAAGAAACCTTTTTCAGCATTAATTATCCCAGCTGATGAGAAGTAAATGCACTAGTTGCCAGAAGCTAGAAGAAATCACCACCAAAATATTAAAATTTATCATAAATTCTAGAAAAATCTTCACGCTTTTCCAGGGCCAAGCTTAATAGCATGCATAAACTGAGATGAACATTTATAGCCCTCCTTTTTCTCACTCATTACAATGCACACGCTCCTGCCCATGAACAAAAAAATCTCTGTAAGGTAGGAGTCACAACAGGTGGTAAACACTCCAACATTTAAGGGCTTGTTTAGATGGTAAATGAAACCAATCCAATTAAATCAGTTGTAAATCACACCCTTAACATTTCATCAGTAGTTAGCATGAGACAGAGATTTCAGAGCCATTTCAGTACAGCTAAATGTGATTTCCTTTATCAGCTTAAATTACATCAAAACTAGAGTTTACAAATAGACCTTAATCAAAATATTATTAATTAGAATGCAGTTATTTCCTTTGGTTCTAGTTACCACATAGATGAATCCTAAGACTTTGTAAACATATGCATACACACACAGAACACTCACTGGTTCAGTGGGAAGACAGATTACAAATTACTCAGCGCTGCCAATTAGTGAACAAGCAGGGCAAAAAAATCTGCAAATAGAGGCAAAGCAGAATGCTTCACAAAATGTGTGCTGCTTCTTGTATTTGAAAAATGTCATAACTGATACTGTGAAACATCTTACCAAGAGAACCAGGGAATATCCTGTAACACTAGAAATCGGAAAATATATGAGAATATATAATACATAGTAAAGAAATTCTCATTACAGGCCTGGGTTAAATATTTAGCAAATATTTTCAGAAGAGACACATGTCAGCTTGAGATACATATCAGCAAATATCAAGGGAAGTTTTTATGTTGATGCATTGACATGATTGTTCAGGAATACTGCAAGTAATTTTCTGTAGGGTGCCATGAAACACATTAGTGCTACTATATACACAGCCCCCCGTTAAGCTTTCTACCCACATTTCTGTGGTCATGTTATACCAGAGCAAATGTGCAAGAGCCAGCAAATCTTTAACTCTGCATATTCTGCAGAAAGTTTTCAAATAACTTCCTGTGAGGATTCAACAGAAAATTTTGTCCTGCTAAGCTCATTCAGTCAGGGAAGAAAAACTGTGCCACATGACCAATAACAAGCAGGCTGTGCAGCTTAAATTACCAATATTGAACACCTCCACAAACCACAGAATAATTTACAACATGTCTGTCAGCTGCAAAGACTTCTGAGGAAACGGCAGCCAACTGGGAGGTGTTGCGTAAAGAGGCGAGATTCAAATAAGCAAAGGAGGCAGCTTTAATACTTACGTAAGTTAATGCAGCATCTACGTTACTTTCACTCTCTTGTTAGCAAGTGGGACTGTTTTCCATGGATCATGTAGAGCCTGTGCTCTCCCATGGAGCTGCTTTCTCTTTCAGGGAATCCCAGGCAATGCCATGCAGGAGGGGATTCATAAATAGATCTTCGCAAAATTAGCATCACTGGCCTCCAGTTGGGATCCAGTCCCCGAGGGACAAAACGGTGCAGTCAGAGCCAGGATGACTCCAGGCAGATGCCATATTCACTATGTGGATTAAACATGAGTGTCTGGGTGAGTTTTTGCCACCCCATAATGACCTTATATTTTCAGATGCTGGCTCAGTGTCAAAGGACATGGAAAAGGATGTGATTACTCCCTGCAAATTAACCAAGGAGAAAGTATATGATAGGAGGAAAGAGGAATGTAAAAACAATGTTGGCACAGCAATAGGGAGAAGTCAGCCAGAAATATGTTTAGATATTAGAAAAAAGGGTCATAAGCTTCAGGGAAAAAAGTGACCCTGGGGCAGATATTGCATAAATATAACAAGGGAAGAAATCCTTTCCTCATTTTTAAGATGGTTGATGCTAAGCATAATACAATGCAGTTACTTGTCTCAGGAAGGGACAGGCCTGGGAAGGTCCCTTTACTCCTGTCAAAATTTGCATACACAGATGGAGAGACAGACATAGAAAAAGGTTGGTTTTACATAACAAGGTGAGCCTCAAAGGAATATGAACAAAAGCAAATTTATTTCCTCAAGGGAAAAAAAAAACAAAACCCAGCAGTGAGTAGCTAACATAAGCAACCATGTTATAACTTTGGATGTTGTTTTTTTTCAAAATATTGGCATACTGTTGTCATGCAGCTATTATGAAGAAATCACACTGTGAAGCAAGAAACCTTCCTGCAAACCAGGATGGGAATCACAGAATCAGCTGCAGTTTTTTCACTGCAGGGGTTTCTCTAAAGGAAAAAAAATTAATAATATCATCATTGGTTTTGCGTACACACACTAAGAAAAATTCAGTTTGCAAACAATGAACATCCTTTGTGTTCAGCGTTGGCAAAGCAATTGATTCTAGTTTGAGATTGGACTTGTGCCACTGCAAAAGCAGTTTGTCTTTTCTGTTCTGAAAAGTACTGTAATGAAGAGCTTCAACAGAGGGGATTTTTATCATTAGACTCTGGCTATATTTTCTTTCAATTTCTTTCACTTCACCAAAAAAAGTATGGAATTCATCATTCCAGCATATTGAGAAATAAGGTAACTGAAATACTGCAGGAAATATTAGGACTAACTATATAACAGAAAAACCAACAAAAAACCAACAACCCACAGAAACCAAAGACAAACATAACAAAACAAACAAAACAACCCCACCCCCGCCCCCAACACTAAATTTTTCAATGTACTGTTATCTTCCTCCTTCAAAGGTTTTTCTCTGCTTTCTCCCCCCCCAGCATTCAGGAACACAGGAGGATATGACTTCCCATAGGTCCGACAGGTCTTAGTATGCATGCTACACACAGGGTGGAGCAACAGAGAAAACCCCACATAATTATCAGGTGAGAAATAGGGTCACATAAATAGAACAGATTCCTAGAGTGCAGAGAGCTTTTCTTTTGTACCCTCATGTGTTCAAGAACTCACATTTCCTCTCAAAGCAGATACTTTTGTATATCCAAGCAAGCAGAAGGAGTCCACTTGAAAAAAAATCAGTCCTTCCAATGGCAACTTTATGATAAAATATGAGTGATCTGCTATAAAAGTTGTAACCTTACTACTGGTTTCTGAGTCCAAAAGCTTCTTTATTCTTCACTGTGTCAGTGTGTCTAATAAAAGATTTCACTTTTCCCTGTGAGCGCTCTACCTCTCGTACCCTCAGACCATCTTGGGTAGAACAACCCTGCTGCATTAAAATAGACTCACAGCCTTAAAACTTGACAGACGTTTCTTTTTAACACCTTTTTATACAAAAGCAATAACAGCAGGCAGTAAACTAACACTGCTGCACAGCATGGTATAGGAAGGAAGTGCTATAAACCCTATCACAATTATTTCAGTGAAAGACAAGGCCATCATTAGTGCTGTATTGATCAACCTCCCCCCCTCCCATCTCCACTGTTTGAAAATTCATTCAACATTATTATTGCTGCCTCAGACAGTATTATTATAACAGACCTGCATTATACAATAAGAGGCTTTGGTATAATTGACATCTGAAGCACCAGGGAGCTCGAATGTTTGCTGCTGGTTAGAATGAGGTCCCCAGAGGGACACTTTCTTCCTTGCAAAAGGGGCTATCACATAGCCATTGCAGTGTGTAAATCAAATCCTCAGTGACTGCTTTTTTCATTACTTGTCTGTGACCTGGAACCAGATCCTCGCAACACTGTGCTGCTGATTATCCACCTCTGGAACCCACAACAATACACTGCAGTGATGAACCAATACTTGGAAACTGGGTAAAGCAAATGACCTATCTGGGTTAAAACAACAGAAACTTGTTTATTTTTAGCTTAGTTAAATAGGAAATTGGATATATAATCCCAGTGTTTGGTGTTGTGGAAAATCTCTGGCTCCCATGCATAGCTGAGCACAGGCCAGACACAGGAAGCACAGGTAGATTTAAAGCATCCACTTCTCCCACCCCCCACCCAAATTAAGCTTTTGCCAGAGGTGGTCATTAAAAGACGCACATGTTGCACATTAAAGGCCATGTGGAAATCAAAGCCAGCAATTTGCATAGGGTTTCTGCTAGTGTGAAAGCCCAGGCATGCCTGGGACCTCCATCTGGCAGGAGGCTGAACACGGGAGCTGATGCAGGCGAGCACACATTGAGTCCTACTGAACCCTGTCCCCCACCGGCAGCTGCGCACCAAGCAAAGCACACGGGCAGAATCGGCCCCCAGACAACACATTAGAAAGGCCAGTTTTTAATGTCTGACCAGAGCCAGCTCGAGCTAGTGGTAATGATTTGTAAGGGGGATTTGAACCCACAGAAAGTACTCTACATTTGCCATGGCATGGGGAAATTTTCCTGCATACCCCAAAGTCAACATAATTCACGAAGTTCATACCCCACGTCAGCTGGCCCGAGGAGGAATTCCACCCACACACCATTTGCATGGATTCACAAGCCCAAAGGCCTCCAGATCACTCATTTAAATTGTGACTCCCTGGGTAATTGTCAACTCCCCACTCAGCCCATACCAGCTATGTGGGGCACAGCCAAAGAGCAATACGTAGCTTTGTTCCCAGTTGCCATCATGGCTTCAAGGAAATGCTACAGGCTGGCACAGGTCACAGCCACTTATTCTTAAAGCCAGGACCTGAAACAGCTCTGCCAATACCAGAACCAAGGAAGAAGTGGGCAATGGCGAAGGCCGAGAAAAAAAATTGCAGGTTTTTTAGGGGACCCAACCCAATCTAATAGGATTGCTCAGGACACATAAGAGAGTGTCAGGTCTGCCACCCTCACCTGAGCCACTTCCAGCAAGGTGGCATTCATGACTTCATGTGGCAGGAGGAAAATCACAGTACTGAGTCCAGAGCCTGCTCCCTTTCCTTGGTTAGGCAGAAATTAAACAGTTTGCAGTATGGACCACTGCCTGCTCCCCATGTCAGTCTGGATTCAAAGCCTGACACTATGCTACTGGCTGGTTGCTGCTTACCTTTGAGTTACTGGGCTGGTGTGGGTAGGAAAGCAGGAGGAGAAACTGCTTGACATGATACAGAATGTGTATCCTTACGGTCAAATGAAACCCTGTTGCTTTGTGAGTAATGAGTCAGCCAAAGGCAGGAGGGGACTGCTTGCCATTCTGTCAGGGATGGATATCTCTGGTTAAACGACCAGGGAAGCAAGGGGTGCTGGAATAGAGGCCAAAAGAAGGAGAAACAGGATAAGTTTGCTGCTTGCATGGAAGAGGAGCACGTGGATCTCATTCTACCCAGAATCCAACAGTGACACCACTAGTCCTGCATTTAAGGAAAAGAGGAAAGGTGACTAGCGTGTTTCCTACACTAAAAAAGTGTTTTCTACACTAAAAAAACTAGTGTTTTCTTAGGAGGAGGTGAGACATCCAAAGCCCTGTCTGCTGCAAGGAAGGCTCTGGGCTCTTTTGCCAGTTACTGCCAGTGCCCTTGGCTCCCTCTGGCAACAGCAGAAGACTACTGAACTGAGTAGGTGATCCAGCAGCCCCCCCACACTAATGCTACCGTGCCAACATTTGTTTTCAATATTCAGGAAAACCTAGCAAATAAGTCTTATCAGTTTTACTGAGAGAAAACAACAGAAGTCATGGCCCTGAAACCTCAGTGGCTCTCTCCTGCAATTATTTTTAAAAAAAGAAACCCATCTTCTTCTCCTGTATTTGTACTCAGCAGGGGGAGGTGAACTTATCTGCTGCCTGTGATGTTGGCTTAAGAGCTCTGCTTAGGACACCATCATAATTCTTGTCTTTCTTTTTTGCTAATGGTTGCATACCTTTGATTAAAACCTGCATGGTGCATTAAAGGCTAAAACAGATGATGAATGCCATGTAGTACTTTGTGTTAGATCAGAGTTGATTAGAATTTTTGATGATCCAGCAGCTAGAAGAGGAAAGTGCAAGAGCAGTGAAAATATTCAGCTGTTACTGTTGTAGGAGGCAGTGTCTTTTGTTTGACACAAGATACAAAACAGTAACTAAATGGACAATGTACTCTCTTGGTCAATGAATAGCTTTATAGCACAATAGAGCTCTGTAAAGAAAAGCTGGTGAATTAATCAGTCCAAATATTTGTAAGACTTCTTGCTTGTTTTCAAGTGGGTAAGCCTCCCCCCACAACAGTTCTGGAGCCTGATGCTAGTTAGCTTATTTTTCATGACTGCAAATTTAACAGTCAAGTATTTTAAAGAAACAAGCTAGCAACAAAGCCATGTAGTGAAAGTTAAAGATGCTGACCCGAGTGCATATCACATCAGCATCCAGACAGATATCTTTGGTAATCTCTGCCAACACACCAGTTAAGCAAAACACTATTGCTGCTCTGGGTGAAAATATTTAGTTAAACAGGACAGACCAGTTGCAGAGGAGGAAGCTGCCTGATTAAACATAATGCTGGCAGAAAACTGGCAGTATGAGCAAACCAAATATGCCATGGAGGCAGGTTCACTTTCTAAGGTCATCCAAAATACGAAAGAAGAGTGCATAAAGCAAGTGTATTGAATAGGAACAGAAGGAAAGAGCCAGGAATGAGTAAGGAGAGATGGGAGAGAGAAAAGAGATTATAAAAAAAGGCCAAACTGTTTTTATGGTACTGACTCCAAACAAGGAAAATGGATTTTATGTTGGTGATCTTATTAAGTTAACATCTGGATATATATATCTATATATTTTTCTTTTTATGTAGCTTTTAAAGATCTCTTCCTCCATAAGACAATTTTTAAAGAAAGACAGTTATTGCAGCATCTTGCAAGACAGGGCACAAGTTATTGGCTCACTATTTGTAAAAATGTTGCAAAATACCATCAGTTACCTTTCCAGTCAAACTGAGCTTCAGTAACTGTCTTAATCTTTGCAGATTGGTACACTGATGTTGCAATTGTTTCTTTGTCAATTAATGCCCCACATATGCATTGCTAAACTACATCATGGCACTCTGAATGAATGGCTGAGGCTGCAGGGCAGAAGGGAAGATAAATCCAAAACCTCTCTCTTCTAAAACTACAACTTTAGAACTGAGTCACAAGTAGGAACCTATATTTTGGACACGTATGGATATCTTCATGTTGACAGGTCATTCTAGTGTTCCAGATAGAGCTGATTGTCAAAACAGTCACATATATATACACACACAGATCTGGAATAAACTGCCAAATCTCCTCTTAGATTTAAGAAGGAAAAATTGGGTAGAAGGCATACTCTGAGAAGCCCAGAAGTAGTAAAGGAAAGCCACAAAGGCCACAGAAATGAAAACATTTCTACTGGTATCACATATAAAACCACTTCCACAACTTCAAAGAAGCTGTAACTTGCTCTTGCTCCAGGCTTCCCCAGGATGTGGGGATCAGAGATCTGAATCCTGGATCCTCCTGGACAAATGTTCTGTTCACCATGCAGAGACACTCAAGTTCCTTCTCATGCAAGGTCTTGTTTGAATCCTGTATATAGGGTTCTGACCAGTTCCTCTCTCCTGCACATGCTTTACCCCTCCTTGCTTGCATGATTCTCTCAGAAAAACTTTCCTTGTGCTTTCTGTCCATGAAGATATGAGTGCCCAAAGCAGAAGGAAGCCATCACAAAACCCACTTGACTTCAATATTCATTTAGCAGACTAAAGAATGTCCTGTCCTGTCTAGGCCAGTGTGAGCTTTTGTCCCATCAAAGTGCACCATTACTGCTAACCAGGAAGGTTTTTCCTAAAGTAGGCTGCTGTAATGAGAGAAAAAAAAAAAAAGAAAAACAAATCACAACAAATCAGAGCAGCATTTCTAGCTGCAAAGCATACCCAATTCCTTTTTTCAATTTTTGCTACCCACAGCTCTGTTGCAGCAGTTTATGTGTTTAAGATGCACAAGTGAAAAAGAATCATCCTAGAAAGAGGGTGAAACAAAAGCAAAGTACTGCACAAAACTAGCACAACAAGCCAAAGAAGTAACTAAATAATCGCCTCTCTTATGGAGATAATGTTTTTTGATTCCCAAAAACTGTATCAAATTTTGTATATATTTGCACTCTGCTATGGTTACATGCTCTTTCTCCTTAATGTTTGAAAGGGAACATACTCCAAAGGCACACCAGCTAGATTACACGGGCACATTATAAGTTTCACAATCTTGAGAGCATTCTACTTTGATCTCAGAAGTTGATTGTTGGAATCCCACAGAGCAAAGAGATAGCACAGGAGGGCCTTTTCACTGATATACACATAAGGAAAAATTTACGAGATTTCTGTGAAATTGCTTTGGTTTAGAATTTTCTCAAGTGTTTCATTTCAACTATAAATAGAAAACAGAATCTCATGACAAAGATGTAGTTGACATAGTGTGCAATTTATCATCTGTGAGCACATTTCAGAGTGCTTGTCTCAAAGCTGACATGCTGTGTGGACTCTGCAATATGACTACTTTAATATATTCCATGACAAATGCAAGTAAAAGTAGCTGAGATACAAACAAACCACAAAGAAAATTTTCCATTGCCTCTCCTGATCTGGACTTCTTTCTGATAACAGATAACCTTGGGGAGACAAAAATATTCCAGCATAAATGGAAAAACCATTGTTTTTCTGGATTATTTCTTACCATGCTTTTGCCATGGGTTGTAAAGACCTATTCCTGGAAGCACACTTAAGTAGATTTGACTTCTTCCCTACCTACAAAAATACCACAGACATGCAAATGATCCATAATATATGTGCAGACAGCCACTGAAGTCAACATAAACAAGAACTACGGTATCTGATTCCTGGACTGTCATTTCTGTTCAGAGTATTTTTCCCCTCAGAAACCATTTCTAGGAAGAATGAAATAGTAATGCTTTACAGTATAATGCTCTCATTCTCCCACATCTCAGACAGTAGATCCACAGCTGTAAATATAAGCTGACTGAACTAGTACCATCACAACTGACAGAAGCAGGTGACCTCATCTGCTAAAATCCAGCCTAGGGGGTCAAGGGTTGTAAGTGATTTAAGGCTGTGGCACCTTGGAGGTGAGGTGCCCTCAGAGTCCAGATGGTGTCAGAAGAGGTTCTAGATTCAGGATCTTGAATATTGGCTTCAGAGACCATACAGAACTGAATGCACTTGGATAATCACTGAGAATTTTCTTTTCTTCCTTGTGCTCTAAGAGACTACCTATGTGCTGCAAGGGCAAACTCATAACTTTGCTATTGTAATAATTGAGCAGTTTAAAAGTTTCCCTGTCTTTTCAAGCCACTTTCCAACATTTTTTGCACAGGTATAAAACCAGACATGCTGAGCTGGCTCCAGAAGAAATCTGTATTTGCACTAGGATAACTGGTTGCAGAATTTAGCCCACTGTTTTTCTTTTACAACTCTTGCAATAAACTAAAGCAACAGCAGACAAAAATTGCTAAAAAAATAAGGCCCTTACTGATACTTGCTGGATTTTTCTTCATTTCCTGTAGTACCTGCTTCTCTTACACCAGCAGCTCAGACTCCCGCATCTGGGAACAGCAATAGCCTCCTGCTGTGGTGGACACACCACCAGAGGGCAATGAAACACATAGACTGTGTCAGCATCTTGCAGATGGAGATTTTTGGCCCCAAGGCTGGCAGGTGAAAGCTCCTGTGACAGCCATAAACAGAGTTAGCAGCTGCCGTGAAGAGATCTGGATCCATTTAGAAACCACATCCACTCTGCGCTTCTACCCAACATTATACAAGGATCAGGCTGCAACTTCTCTTCTTGTACTGGTCAGACCTTGGAAAGCCAGCAACTTCCATAGTCCTAAACACAAAAATCGACTGGTGACCTCAGTGTCTCAGGCAGGTACTTCCACTGGAGAAACCTTACCCAAAGCTGCCAACGTGGCATTGGCTTTGTGCTCATTCACACCACTGCACCTCCATGCAGCTCAGGAGAGGGGGAAATCCAAGTTCTGAGTAATGGCTCATTCAGATGAATTTGATGTTTCTTGGGCAGAAATGACAATGTTCTTTGGCACATGCCAAGCTGCCATTGAGTAGCTTTCACTCTTCTGGGGTGGCTTTTACTTTTTCAGGTCTATTATTTGCAAATTCTGTTTTTGAAGTCCAGAGGCTAAGAATTGGTTATGTGTTTTTTAGTGCTAGATTATGTGTAGAAATATTTGTAATGTGGTTTCAAGTCACCTTCCAACATTTCATTATTTTGTGGAGCAGTACATGGCCATTGATTAAGTACAGAATCAAAACTGAATCTTGCATTTGGTGGGTGACTAATTTTCTAATGTCACATTTTAATCATCTTGCTTTGGCACCAGAAACTACTACTTGCTATTTTAAGCACCAGATACAGGATTTGGGTATCCTAGGTAAGTTCAAATTGGCCTAATATATATAATATATAGATAATAATAATAATATAGAAGGTGGCTACTACCATTTGTTTGACGAGAGCCCTCTGAAGCAGCTGCCTATTTTGATAATCTGTATTCAGAAGGTGCTTGGGTAGAACAGCTGGCTGATATCTTTTCAGCTCTGCTGGTCTCAGCTCTGGATTACTCCTGAACAAGTTCAGATATTGATGGGTGGGTACTCAAAGCAGGGCCCCTATATCCAGTTATCGACAAAGTCTTCCCTGCTTTACCCCTAACCTGGGGTTTGACCAAGGAAGCTGTTGAAGTCCATGGGAGCCAAAGTTATTTCACAGCTTTAGAGAATCAGCATCTTAATCATGTTAAAAATATTTAATTAATACAAAGCCAAGGAATGAAGGCAAACCTTCATTCCTTGGCTTTGCATTAATTAAAGTAATTAGAGCTTTAAAAAACAGGTATGCTGTCTGCTAGACAGCACCAACCAGAGTGACATTTGTCTTCCAGGCATGAGTCAGAAGGTTAGATTAACTTTCAACTTTACAATACTGGCATAGTTATTGGCATCTCAGACTGATACTGTGGTGGGATTTACATACTCATCCAGTGAAGGAACTCAACTTCAACAGGTACAAAAATAGAGTTCAAAATCTAAGAAAATGTAGAGTTCAAGAGGTCTGAAACTGATTTGCTCTTAATAGGGAGGTTAGGATAAGTCTTCTGAAAAAGAAAAATTGTCAGTGCACGCACGTAAAAGATGCAGAGATTTAAACATAGGGTGGGAGGGGAAGGAAAGGAGAAATGAGACTGGGATTTGAAACAAGGTTCTGTAAATGTTGCTTTAACTATTAATTGAAGAGTAAACATCCTATTAAATTCTTATGGAATATGTGCATGAAAAGCACAAGTCAGATCTGCCCCATGTGGATGTTGTTTATGAAGCAGCCTCCTTGGAAGTGTTCCTCAGACTTTTGACAAATGAACTTTCTGTAGGTTGTACATTTGAACATGGAATGCCTATTGTTTCCATCTGCCTTTGGCTTGTACAGTTCCTTGGGGGCTTAATAGAGAGACAGACATTTAGTAGAAAGAAGGCTTTATGGAGTGGCAAAAGCACATTCTGGGAGAATGCACTGGGCAGAAAAAAAGAAAACACAACAAAAATAACTCAAAACCAACCAACCACTGTTTTCTACAGAAATTAAACCATCACAGAAGAAAAATGCTTTTAAAAAAGCACATACATTTTTCATGGAGTGGGCCTAAAGCACTTATTTATATTTCATCTCTGTATGACACGGTTTTGCTCATCTAATTCCATTTAGAACATTACAATTTTTGTTTCAAATGTCTCTCTGCTGAAACATATTCTCTAAAGTGCCCTGGAGCTGCTGGTATTGTGAATGTTATCTAAATGACTCATTCGAATTTTTAAGGACAACTCAGCTTAGGAATACAATATTCTGTTTTTCAGTTATTTTTATTTGAAAGTTTTTAGTTTGGGGTGCAGAGAAGAAAGATGCAGAACAACACATAGCACTTGAATAGAGTCACACAATCGCTGCTGTTTTCTGCTTTACAGGATGAAGCCAGACATGAGCAAGTGGCAGTTTCTCCTGGAATGCACAGTGTGTCTTGATTACTTATGGTTTCTCTGCAAAAAAAAAAACAACCCTGAAATATCTCTGGTTTTGATGATAATGTGAAAGACAACTATCAAACACTGCTGCTTATATGATGTCTGTTTCTTTGGTGCTGCTGCATATTTCACAAGTCGCAGAATTTCGACTCAACATTTCACGCATGCATTGGTTTTGCACACCTGTATATACCTGTATGATGAAGTTCTAGCTCCAGTGAAGCAAAAGTTTTCTTAAAATACATATTATACTATAATCCTATGTACATAAACATTTACAAATACTTGCTTGCATATAGAGAAGGTCAGGTTCTGTGTCACATATATCACAGAGCCCCTGAGGCTGCAAAGTCTTTTTTGAAATGTAGAATATTTTTGAAGGTAGGATATGTTATTTTGCTGAAGTAGACAGACTTAGGGGCTAAATTGTATGCTTTCTGAAAAACAAATTCAAAAACTCAGGAATACCTGAGTTTGACTTTGCTGACATGGAAAAAGTCCCTGCTGAAAGGATGTTCCTCTGGCACCAGCACACAGCAAGACAGGAATCCACTGGCTGCTGAGCTGCTTCAACTGCCAGAACACCACTTAATGTGAATTACCTTTACTTTTGTACTGGTGGTTTCCACACAGATTCAGAAAGCTCACTGAAGAGGATATTCCTCCAGGCAGTACAGACATTCAGTTTAGACCAGTCTATAGAATTACATAGTTTTTACACATGGGAATGCACCTTTTGAACACTATATGTTGACCTGTTGTTTGAAATTAAACTAAAGCAAGCTGGACTTCTGCTTCATAGAGAATAAGATTTTCTCAGGCTGTCAGAACAAGACCTCAAAGGGAGCCAGAAGAGAAAAGAGTGCTTTCCTAATTAACACCCCCAGCATTAACCAATCAGACAGCATATATAGGTATCCTTTCCTAAAAGTTAAGGCAAAAAAGGCTACCAGACCCACCTACTGTATATTCACAGACCATTAATTTTAACCAAAACATCTAGTTGAAGCTCAAAGACTTTAGTGAGGGAAAAACATTTCTCTGCTTAGAAAAGGATCTGCTTCAGGCCCAGGTTGGCAAGACCTGAGGAAGACATGCGATGGCAAGGAATGAATCATCTGAGATGTACACAAATGACCCTAGCAGATGAACCACACCTCATGCTATATGAGGTGAAAGATCCACAGAGCCTGCCAACCTGACCCAGGGAAAATTCCCTCCCAAACCAACTAAGGCAATTCGTAATCACCCTGCCACCTACAAAGAGATCTCCTGCTCTGGCCAATCTCTTGTGCTGCAGGGGAAAGCAGTTAATAACAATGAAAAGAAGCCGCCTACAAAAACCTTCGTTCCTTGCGCAAGGGAGGAGATGAAAAGAAATCTGCCCTGATCATCTTCAGAGAAATTGAAGTCTGTTAATTGTCTTAATGTGGAGTTGCTGTCTATAAGCTTTTAAGTTGAATGCTTTCCCATTAAGGAAAGGGATGAAGATGGCAAGCTGTCCAGGCCAGGCTTGAGCTCTCATCATCAACAGACCTCACAGCCAGAAAGCAGCTTCTTATTTCAAGACTGAGTTAGCTGAACTTCAGCTTCTGTCAGCCAGGTGGAAAAGCCTCTGCTGTCAGGTGTTTTCTTCAGACTGACCTCTCACCCTGCTCTCAGATTACCTGAATACTCTGAATTCTTGACAGCCCTCATCCTGATGTTTGTCTTCCAGGCCTTAGCTCACATCATAGCCCAGGTTAGACAGCACAAGACACATCACCTGATGAAGAAGCCTACAAACAATACTAAATGTTTCTCTTTTTCATGGATCACATCATCCTTTTTTTGCCACAACACAGCAGGGAAAAATTAAAATTAAAGAGCTCATCCATTATGCCATCTAAGTCTATCCATAAACCACTGTTTTCCAAAACATGATTTACTCTATTCTCTATGCCAACATATACCAGCACAGGCTAGACTGTATCAAAAAGCACTCTTTTGTCACAACAGAATACTTGAACTAGGTGATTACTCTTTACTTGGCTTTATTGTTTATTTTCTTGCTAAGCTTTTCCTCAAACTTGGTGTTACACATCAGCAGATGCTACACATTACTGACCATATTAAGGTGATTAAGGTTCACCTGGCCCACTCTCTCAGTGTATAAGTAAAACTACTGTAAAAGTACTTGAACAAGCTGAATGAATTTGAAGGAGAGGATGCTTCCTATAGAGACAACTAGAAGCAGAGAAAGATTATTGAATATTTTAGGCAGTGGGTAAGCTATATAGCTGAAGAATATTTCTTTGCTTCTACAAGGAAAAAAAAGAGTAGAGGAGAAGTTTTGCTCAGGGGACAGCAACTGCATTGCTGATTGAGGTGGAAAATCTGTGACAGAGCCTCTTGTTAGAACTGTTGGCAGTGTATCGTTCAAAGCAATACATGCTTTCTCTTCACCAGAGAGGGATTTTTCATTTCATCTATCATTCAGAAGTTGTAACTTTTCCAGAAGTCACATTACATTGTCATAGGCTCCCATTAACACAAAGACTTTCACTTTGTGAAGAAATTGGCTGCTGTGGAAGATGGGCACAGGGAGCAGGCGCTATAGGTGGCCTTCTCACATGGAGATGCTCCATCAATACACTCAACCAGAGAAGCTGTGTTTCTTCTGAAGATGAATTGCATCTCCCCAGCTTCCTGCACAGCACTTTGTACCTGGGTGTTCTGAATATTTCTAACATCCTTCTGCAGCACCATGCCAATTATGCTACTACAACAATCCCAGCACAATTACACGCAGGAGTTGCTTCCACCAAACAACAAATTTCTGAGACCTAAGGAAAGCTCAGCAAGACATCTAAAACTATTGGCTACAATTCTCTTCCCTAAAGAGAGGAAGGCCAGGGCATATAATATTTTCTTCATAAGGAGATCACTTTCCCCCTCAACGAAAACAGTACAATAAGCCATGTCAGAAGTAGTAGCTAAAGTAGTACTTTCAGTGGTCAGGAATGAAAACACACTGCTGTTTCAAATTGCCATTCTAGAATAAAGAATGAAATAAACATAAGTCAGACCATGATTTTTAAATTTCCATACCTTCTAATCAGTGTGATAATCATCTTTCAATGTCAAAGGATAAAGAAAGCAAAAAATCATATTATCATTATTTTCCTTTAAGCTTTGCAGTTTCCACATGTCTGAACTTAGCAGGGTACAAAAGTGTTGCCTTGCTACAGAGGCAGAAGTGATCAAGGAAGCTACGTGAATGTTGGATATACTTTTTGGAATACAGAGAAAAAGGCTCATAGATAAAGGGTCAGTTCAGCAACATAAATTATGTAGCTTGTTAAATACACCACCACCACTATGCACCCAGAAAATGCAGGTATTTAACAAGGTTAGTAATTTGGTACAATGGGATGATATCCATCACCGAATCAACATTTACACATACAGTAAATTAATTCTAAGCATCTGATGCTAAAAGAAATTGTATAGCTACATACACTGTCAGGATTCCTGTTTATATACGTCCTGCTTAATATCTTTATTGATAATCTGGATGAGGGGATTGATTGTACCAAATTTGCAGGTATCACCAAGGTAGGTGTGAGTGTTGATCTGTGTAAGGTAGGGAGGCTCTGCAGGGTGGTCTGGACAGGCTGCATCAATAGGCTGGGACCAAAAGTATGAGGTTCAACAAGACCAAGTAGCTGGTTGTACACTTTGGCCACAATAGCCTCAGCAGCACTATAGGAGACAAAGTAGCTGGAAAGCTTCCCAGCAGAAAAGGATCTGGGGGTGCTGGTTGAAGGCAGCTGAACATGAGCCAGCTGTGCTCCGGTGGCCAGGAAAGCCAATGCCATCCTGGCCTGTATCAGGAGCAGTGTGGCCAGCAGGAGCAGGGCTGTGATTGTCCCCCTGTACTCAGCACTGGTGAGGCCACACCTCGAGTGCTGTGTTCAGTTCTGGGCCCCTCACCACAAGGAAGACTTTGAGGGGCTGGAGCGGGTCCAGAGCAGGGCAGTGGAGCTGGGAAAGGGTCTGGGGCACAAGTCTGATGAGGAGCAGCTGAGGGAGCTGGGGGTGTTTATCCTGGAGAAAAGGAGGCTCAGGGGGGACCTTATCCCTCTCTACAACTGCCTGAAAGGAGGGTGCAGCCAGGAGGGGGTTGGTGTCCTCTACCAGGCAGCCAGTGACAGAACAAGAGGATATAGTCTAAAGGTGTGCCAGGGGAGGTTTAATTTGGACATTAGTGAAAGGTGATTAGACTTTGGAGTGGACTGCCCATGGAGGTGGCAGAGTCCCCATCCCTTGAGGGGTTTAAGGAAAGACTGGCGGTGGTACTCAGTGCCTAGTTAACATCATGGTGTTCAGTCATAGGTTGGGCTCTACATCAGAGGTCTTTTCCAACCTAGCTGATTCTGTAATTCTGTGGTATTTAATTACAACCCACAGGTAAATATTTCAGCTTTAAATAGTAGTATCAAATATCACTGTTTTCTAACTGATTTTTTAATTTCATGTGACATCCTTGCAATCCTAAACCCACCTATTGCTATTCACCTCACTAAATACTGTGTTCAAAAATAGCTTTAACAACAAACTGTAAACAGACTGACACACATATGTCAATGAAGCCTGAGGACCTAAAGAGAAGAGGAAAGTAAAGCAAAGTTATATCACTCAGAGCCTTGGTGGCCTGGCTACAAGAAACTCTTGGGTCTTTGCCTTAGTTCTAGGTCAGTTGACTGAGTCATTTGACCAAAACTTTTCCTCCTTCTTAAAAGCTGTAAAGTTCAGGATTAAAGTTATTGTCTGGGCTAACAAAATCCTAGCCAGCACTGATAAATGAGTAATATTAAACACTAATTCCAGTGGCATAAGTTGGCCTAACACTAAGAGAGTCAAGCCCTTTCTTAAAGGTTTCAAGTAATTTGAATGGGCAAAGACATCCTGATTCTTCTGCTTTACTCAGACTTGTTGCCTTTTGTTTAAATAACAATTTTTGTTGAAAGATTATACCAGGATTTGTACCTTTATGAACTCATGTATACCTTTGTCTATTCTTTCAGGATAAACAAGTTCTCTTGATGTTATTAATCACAACTAACAAAAGAAAAGGAAGTGGGGAGGGGGGACAGATTATCTAGAGATCATGTACTGTATTGAGCAACAATGCTTTGCATGTGCTTTCACTCCCAGTTTTAGAAAGACTCCGCTATGAAATGGACTTAAATTTGCACAAGCAACTCAGAAATACCAACTTAAGACATAACTAACAACTACTGTTTGATGCACTTTTTACTCTCCCAGTTGCTGTGGCTGTTTACTTCAGGTATTTTCTGTTGGAAATTTGTGCTGTTACCAGCAGCTGAGAGGAGCAGCTATGATTCCAGAAGCAGCAGTAGCATTCAATCCACCCAAAATTCTTACATAGTACTGTACAAGCTCTGGATATTCACAGTTTACAAGAAAGGTCTTAGGGGAAAACAAATAAAAATAACTTTTTTCTTTAACAGAAAGACAATTTCAGGAGAAAAATGTTAAATCATTAAAAGAAAACTTCCACCTTCACAGTGGACAGATTTTTAAAAATTTCTTCTCAAAAATTCTTGTTCTATATACTCTGGCAACATACTAAAAATGTCTTAAAGCCACAGACCTATTCAGAAACTTCAAGAGCTGAGCATTGATGGCATGCTGCACTTGCTGTTTTGATGAGTTTACACTCCATGAAGAGGAAGGAAACATCCCCCTGCACAGCATATGGCAGCACTACAGGAGATAGCAACAAGAAACGACCTTCAAGGGACCATCTGCCAGTTCTGCTCCAGTCACACCTCCTCCTTGCCCACAACATGACCCTTATACCAAGGAGACCAGCAAAGGATGCACATGGGAAACATCCTAAACAGTTAAAGCTCATGCTAGGCTTGCATCATTCACTTCACCTTCACTAGAGTTTTCCCAATCAAATGCCAAGAGCATTTAACCTTTAACACTGTTGTCCAGAAGCATCTGAACACACCACTGAAAACATGGCCCAGAGGTGGTTATCCATTCCTCACTGCTTCCACATCTTCAAATATTCTTTCAAAGAATAACAAAGGGAGAAAACTGCTAAGACAAAAATGTGATCTTTATGGCAGATGGTACCACAGGATAAATGGCTGTCGGTCTGCTGTAAATAATTCATCATTGTCAAGTGTGGTGCTCCAGTCATCTCAACAGAAGTATGCGATACTACGAAAAATGCAACATTTGTCACACAAGTAGCACAGACATCATGGGGCTTTCTTTTTAACCCAAGTTAGGCACAAGAATGTGACTGACAGAGCCAAGACTTTAAAGATGCAGAGGAACAATGTTACTTACACACACAAACAGGCCCTGTGTGCAAACTGTGTGTCCTCCATAACCAGGGACAAGTAAAATGAGTGCCACCCACTTGCCATTCACTTGTGAGAAGATGATCAGAGCATGAGAGGAACAGACAGGAGCTTTGTTCTGTTTCTCTCCTGAGGCCCCAGGATGGCAGCCAGTGCACATCACATTACCTGCATGTTTAGGCCACCAGCAACACGTGCTAGAGAAAATTTGAAATAGGGGGCTCACTAGGTACCATTCAGCCTCACAGCTCTTAGTACAAAGCCTGGGACAGTCCAGCTCATGCCACAGCACTCGACACCCAGGTTCAATCTCCTGTTTCAGGGATGACATGGGAACAGTTGGGCAAACAGGCAGTCACCGTGTGGAAGACATTTCTGAATACTGCTCTTACAATACACCATTTTCCCTTAGACTTCTGCAGAGAGTCCAGAGCTACAAGAACTATTCTTCCCAAATCACATAGAAGGCCAGCAAAACAAGGAACAGCATTAATTGATTCACAAGAGAGAATCCAGGTAAAGAACTGTAAACACAGTTATGCTCATCTCCCCAGTAACTGCACAGAGATGATATGCTTGACCTCGAAGGGAGGTTTGAATCACCTATTAATATCCTTCCAGAAGAGGTCCCCATATCCATCTTAGGTGCTTAATCACAGCATTGAATGCATCCTTAGGGTTGTCCCTCATCTACACCTCTTATATACAAGGTTGTTACAAGTCCCAGCTTGAGAATACATTTAGCTCAAGAGAATATTTTTTTTAATCCCCTGCATTTCTGGCTGATGCTTCTGCATTCCAAGCAACACTGAGAAAGGCCTCCCTAACAGCCATGATGGATGGGGCACAGGACCAGCCCAAAAGACCTCCAATCCCTGCCCCTGGGCAGACACATTTTCCCAAGCAGCAGGCAAGGATGGTCTGTCAATGCTGTTCCAATCCACAGAAACAGCAGGTAGACCTGAGATGTAGGATGAATATAGTCTTCATTTAAATAAAATATGTTCATGCAAAATGGTGTCAACACCTTCCCTCTTTTTTTTTTTTTTTCCTCCCCTCTTGTCACTTCTCTCTCATTTCTGCTCATTTTACCCACATTACAGCTGTAGCTGTATAAATGACAGGCTGTGGCCTAGCATCATGTGATAGATCATCCTACATCAGCTCTGAAAAATGGAGATGCTGTCAACTGTCTGGTTCTCCTCACATTCACTGTCAGCATCAGTGCATTCAGGCAGCATGTCACAGCCATCTGAACAAGATGAATACAGCACTGTGAGCATCAGCTTGGGAACCAAGTCAATCAAATATGTGACCACAACCACACAGAATCATTTGTACTGAGAAACTGCCACAGAGAAAGGGTTTCTAGTGCTCTGCTATACCCAGTACTGCCACTGGTAGTTTTTAATTAAAATATCTGCTTGATCTGGTTGGAAAACAAAGAGGGATTTTTGTGATGAGGCTTTCCATACAGTAGATTGCAAAGAAAATCTCAGCAGCCCCTGGGGTTGAAGACAATCCTGGCATGAACTACAGCTGTCAGGGACCAGTCTGGCTATCTCTAATCTCACTGGACTAGTCTCACTGACAGGCTCCCACTGTGAAGCAAGAGGATTGATTCTCCTGTGCTACCCAGATCCCTCTAATAGAGGGTCAGAGGAGATAATGTCGCATCCTTTCCTCTACCTAGTGTGATAGAAGGTGTCACTGCCCATGGCAGGTGAGTTGGACCTGGGTAAGATTTCTTCCAACCCAAGACGTTCTGTGACTCCATAACTGTTCGGTACGACTAATCTGGAAAGGAGATGAAATTAAAGGGACCAAAGAGAAGACTATTGCCATTTAGTTCTCATTTGTAAAAGCAGAAAATAGCAGTGAGTCATGCAATGGTTCAGCGCTCTGTTCATAGTACAACATGGGTATGCACTGCCTCCTTTCCCACCACCCTCTCCTCGAGGCTCCTGGACTCTGTATCCCAGCTGGGTGCACTGAAAGTTGTGCACCCCTTATCAGGGCACCTTGAAACAAGAGGCCTTGCCCATATAACAAGAAGCTGCACAGTCTAAAATTGTGGAGGGTATGAAATAGGAAAATAAATGTTAATCCTGTTTCACTGTATTTCATCAGACAACATCCATAGCTTTTCTGGTTTTCTCTCTCTTTCTTCTCTCTGTCCCCTAGAATGCTCCTCTCATAAATATGTCCAGGTCTTTAAGTGTCTCTCTTATAAAATGTCTGTATTCTGTTGCCTGCTAAGGTTGGTCTCACAACCTGGACAAACAATCAGTCACTACACAAACAAGCAGGAAAATGTTAACCCATTGTGCCTGTGCTCAAACTGGTTTCAACATCAACAAACTAAAGCAGTGGTTTGGAAAAACACCAGGAATGCCTTTAGCAATTCAGTGATAAAAAGCAGCATTCGCTCAGTTAAAGTGGCATTTATGGGCAAATTTTTGAGCACTGTCCCAGAATGAAAAAAAATAAATAAGTATCATAAAAACATCAGGAAAAATGCCAAAACAGCAAGGACTTTGCAACAGTCAGAGAACAGTCGTATTGAAAGAGAACAGGATTTCAGCTCAGATAAAAGATGACTCTTTCAGCTATCTTGGGAGGTTCTCCAACCAGAAGATCCATTTGAATTGTCAGTGGAAACCTGGACTCTTTTTGGCTGCTAACACAAGTGTTGAATCTCTTTCTGGGGTGGGGAACCTGTGCTACATGTCTGTATCTGAATGACACAGCTCAGTGTAGGGGGAGAGGAACTCCAGTTACAGAAGCACTTCTGGTTTTACCTTTACAGCAGAAGGAGATGGGATAAATTGCAAAGGAGAAGCTGCATAACATTGTTAACAATAAAGTGTCCTCCTGATTTCTGGAGGGACTACATCTCTCGGCCTCGCCTGGATCTCATTTGGTACCTGAATGAGAGCACTGTCTCATTCACTGCTTTATCTGAAAATGAAAACTTAAAGCAATTTAGAAATTTAGAGTAATTCTATGGGGATCCCTCCATGACGCTTCTGCCCCTCATGTGGCCCTTGACTAAAGGAAAATGCTCCTTGCCTTCTTGATGCAGAATGCACATGCAGCTGAGCTAGGCAATTTATCTGAAATTTGATACCCATTATTAAAAATAGCAACAATCAAGACCGTTTACTTAAATTATTAAAAATATTCCCCAAATTCCAAAAGACAGGCAGTTCCTGTGGATTCTCTACTGTCCCTGTCAGCAGGGATAGTCATGTGGAAGTGTTCATGTGCAACTGTGGATATGAATCAAATGAAGATGCTACTTCTGTTGTATATACCAAGAGATGCATTTATTTAAATAGCTCCCTGCACTGACAAGGGCCTTAAAACAGCTCAGTATCAGCAGACAGGACCTAGAACGTGAAATTAACTCACAGGCAGGGGATCATATAAATCATGGAAAGTTTCTTCAGTTTTATATCACAGCCTGTACATGAAAAAATAAGCAGCGAGGCCAGGCTCAGACCATATTTGATTCTGCTAATATTCAAACCTAGTCCATTTGGGAGATAAAAAAATTCTATTATAGTTCACAAAAGATAGAACAAAACTGAATTTTTCTTTCTACCAATAGTATTTTGAAGAGTAATGCAGGAAAGCTGCAAGAGATTTTATTTTGTGTTTAAAAATACTCCACAGAAATTATAGAACAATCTGTATTAAAAGAATTATTTCTTCATAATCTAGCAAATTTGACTTTCATTTGCCGTGAGGTACAGTTACCTGACACATTGTCGAGTTGATGGATATTTTTAAAGTTAGATCTCATTCTAAAATGCAGGCTGTCTGCTGCCAGCACTTGAGTAATGTGCTGGCTCATTAACAGATCTCTTTGTACGAGAAGAGGTAGAAGATTATCCCCAAGCTCGTGTCTTCTAGCCAAACAGACACATTATTCTTGTGGTGCTCAAAGTTCTGAATGGTCATTTACAGTAAAGGCAACAGCTTTCACTGGAAAACAAGTGGCTTGCCAAGAAATGATGAATTAAAAAAAAAAAAAAGAGGAAAGAAAGAATAAAGAGGAGCAGATCCATTGCAAATCTCCAAAAGATGAAGTACTGACAAGGAAAAAAACTTGAGAAATGCTGTAACTTGATAATCTATCTCATACCTCAACAGCTCTGCTATTCCCTTGGATTCTACCAGGAGGAATACAGAAATGTGACAGAAATGTAGGTGTCAGAAGACAATCTAACTGGGGGCAGGGATTGGAGAGGCAAAGAAAGCTATGAAATATGATATAGGTACAGTGCCAAGTAATGCAGCATTAAGACAAGCTGACATTACTAGAACAGATATAATTCCTGGCCTTACTTGATGGAGCTTATTCACTGTGTTCATCACTTCTTATCCAAGCTGTCAGGAACATTGTAGCACTTATCATACACAGTATTAACAAAAAACACACCTTTGAAAACTGTGTTAAACAAACTGAGATAATTCATGACAGAGTTGCTAAACTCACAGGAAACGGGTTTGTTTTCTGACCACCGAGCCAAAATCTTGAAGACTTTTCATGACAGGCACTTCTCATATAACCATTGCTTACATTTTTTTTTTTTACCAAGAAGCTTTCTAAAATCTCAGTCTTGTGGGGTAACTGCCAAGAAAGTAGACAACTTCAAATTTTTCAACTCTCAAGCGTTAACTGGTGGGTCAAATAGAATCTGGTGGGTCGCCCATGTGCCGTGTCAGCACTTTAGTCAACAAGAACTAATACCTAACAGACCAAAACCCTTCGGGATATTTGTTCACGTTCTTTCAAATTAACATTGCATGTAAACTTGTCTACATAACTGAGCTCTGGCAAAACATTGTGATATTAGGGCAAGGTTTGAGCCAGTCTTACCTGTCATTACTGCACTGGAGGAGCATAAACACAATATCCAGTATGGAGTGTGGTCACACTTGTTTGTCAGTTGCATGCAGAGAACATGCTTCTCATCACTTACATCTCTGATCAGGGAATTAGACTTCTGTCAGCATCAGTGGAGTCACTGAGGGAGAAAAGAGTAACAATCTGCATTCCATACTAGTTGGCTAAAGTAAGTAGATCTGGTCAAACGGTGAACTAATTCAGAACTAGGTCATTAAACAAGTTAGCTCTGATATTATTCACTGAGTTGCATTATTCATTGTGTGCAGATAATTGCTAGGTCATTTGCAAAATATTTCTGGCTCATGATTATTTCACAAATTTTAATTTCTTCAAGAAAAGTTTCAGTCATCCAATGAGGAAACAGTGAAAGAATGACTATGAACTGGATTATCTATTGTATATCACAAACATTGTCTTGCTGAAGTGAACCTGTCATGAATAATCCATAGACCAAAACAGATGCACCTATTGCTTACAAGCAACACAAAGATAACAGGCTTGGTCTGCAAACAATAGAAAGTAGGTTATTGAATTGAATTATTGCATAATTCATTTGCAACAAATAATTCAGGGTGCTGATTTCTTTCCCAGAACACATTTACAATAATATCTACTTTGAAACTAGTAAAACCATATAAAGTTAAATAACACAAATTAATTAGATTAATTAATTCTAAGTACCTGAAGGCTGACTTCAAAACCAACAAGGAAAAAAGAGTAAGGTGAACAAAAAAAAAAAAAAAAGGCTACTTTTAGATTATATAGTGCTCCTTCTTCTGGATGATAGAAGAGTGATATTTAACAGCGTCAGTAAACTCATAAATTTGCTGAAATTACCATTACTAAAAAAAAGTATCCCACCATCCCACCACTCTCTATCAGCCTCAAGACATGATTGGGTACTTTGCTACATGCACAAGACCACCCCAGTACCACCTTCAGCAAGGTAGTTTCAGTAGTCAATGTATTATCAAGAGGCAGTGTCAGGGAAAAGTCAGTAGTGAAAAATCTAAATTACTTCATCCAATAATGCTTCAGCACTATAAATAAAACAGGTCGCCACCGTTTTAAGGACATCATTTTGCTGCCTCTTGTTGTAACCTTCCCAAATGCCAAAGACTAACAAGAATGAAGTGTTTTTTGGCCTTGAATGGGAGACTCCTTTTGAGAAGTGAGACCTTAAAGGACACAGGGAAAACTATTCAGACATTAGACATTTTTTTCCCATGGAATTTTTATTACCCTTTGAAATTTCCTCTTGAACTTCCAAATCTGGATATTCTTTTAATGAATCAGATGCCTAGGAAATGGCCACAGCTTGCTTATTTTCATTTGTTTTAACATTAAGTACCTCCTAAAAAAGGCTTTCCTAATTTTTTGTAGAATTAGAATTGATAGGATTGCTGGAGATAGAATCTCCAGATTTGCCACCACAGTGATGGCAAAAAACCACAAAAACTAAAACAAAATAAAACAAGAAACAAGACCCACTTAAAAACCTATAATGTGGCCTAGGCTTCAGGTTCCATTACAACAATTTTCCTTAATAAAGCAGTAGAAAAATGTGGTGAAAAGATGTCCTAAATCAGACACTCTAATCTGCCTCTTTCTTGTTTTATTAGTATCTCAATTTACAAACTTTGTAGACTTCATGCTTGAAACTCACAGGCAGTTGGAGATAACCACAAAAGGAACTGCACAAAACTACAAACAAAGCAGCTGCAAATGTTAGGAGTGGACTAAAGTCTTAATCCTGCAACATCCTACTCAGGTAAGTGGGTCTTGATAATGTATCTGAACTTTGTGTAAAACTGGACACAAGGAACAGCTTGAAAACTTTGTGCATATTTTGCAGTACTCTGAAATGTTTTCTGAGGAAAACTAGGTTTTCAAGATGTCTCTTGAGTGTTACCATGGTAGTTGATATAGGGAAATAATTTCCAAGGACAGAAATGTCAACTGCCTGATGCCCAACAATCATCTTCAAAATACTTGAGGGACAAAGGCAGGGCTATTTACCCACTGTTGGTACAAGCAGGAAAGAGTGTAATCACTTTGCATAGTTTCCCTCCCGAGGCTGAGGACAAACAGGAACAAATCTGAGGTCACTGCAGGCTAACATGGCAATTACCTTACCCTCCCTTTTCCCAAAAGGTATCCCTTGTGCTTTTATGAGTTTAAGAGTACTCAGCAGATGCTGAACTTCCAAAACAAAGGATTATTTGAAGGGTTGGCTCACATGACGCCCTCACAATTTAAGGGACAAGGACACGCTAAAGCATTTCTCCGATACAGGGACAGGATGAATAGACAAATCTTCAGACTCTTTTCAAGTATCTTATTACTCTGTTCAATTATCTGTTTGCAAAACACCTCTTCTACTTTTGTCCTAGCTTTTTCTGTTAACTTTTTTACAGTTAAAAAATGCTCATGTTCTATATTTCTTTTATTTATTTATTTAGGATTCATAGTTACCTCCATTTTATGTCCCCTTGGAACACAGGAGTTGTATCCATAGCAATTAATGTCCATAAATAATGCAATGTCATGTAGCAACATGAAATACGAAGGCCACACGTTAGAAAACCAGACTGGTGAACACCCAGCTGGTAGTCCAACACTCTCAGTCTCAAATATCTACCTAATTCAGATTGGTAGTTTTACAAGGAATATGAAATTTTTGTCTAAATCTCCTTTAATGTTTTCTGGACTTAAGTATAATAGCCTCTTCTCAGATATTGTTTTGGTTTCAGATGCATATAGAGTGCTTTTGATATACAGGGAGAAATAAAACACAAAGGGAGAGAAGAAGAGAACAATTAATATGATTTATTAATATGAAATGTGCATTAATCATTAGCCAGCCATTCTACATTCATCACTTACAGGAAGGCTCATCATTCAAACCATTTTTGGTGCCAACGTTAATTGCCTGATCTTGGGGATGATCTTCCTTCCCACTGAAATCAACAAGACAACAATTTTCACTAACTTTTACAGGTACACATTTTGCCCCTTAATGGCAGCCAAAGAGCTGCCTCCTTGTGTTTTTTCTGTTTCCAAATAAAATGCCTCCTAGGCCTCTTCTTTTGTCTTAATTTAATTTTCAAGATGAGTTCTATACACTCAAAATTTTACCAACTGTTTTAACCTACAGTGATGGCTTTGTCACTGAATCTGCTGAGAACATCACAAGGCTTTCTCTGTAAATCATTCCATTCTTTGCTCTTGTGTTTTGCTTTTTTATGTGTACAGCCACTACAAATATAACACCTGATCTGAATATTTAATGCTCACCTGCCACTGAAACCATTACTTTGAATATCACCATGGAGCAAAAACAACACACACTCCTACAAGGAATGCCATTTGGTAGGAGGATGGTACTTCATAACAATAAATAAAATGCATCACCTATCATAGCAGATGACATCTGCTATATCATATTATGTAAGAGAATGTCTTGTTTTGCTTTACCCATCAGACAACGAATTGCAGTGGCTGAAAAACTTCTGGTGCTCATACCTTACTTCTGGAATAAGTGTCAGCCCATTTTTACCTCCTCAAAAAGATACCAGCATGTACAGGAAAGCTCTTGTGGGAGATTGCAAATCTGCAAGGATGTTTGTCCAGGCCAAACCTAGAAGTTCACAAAAGTCTGTGATTCTTTGCAATCCAGAGCTTGTACATGAGCAACTCATTCAGTATAATGGTTTAGACAGCCTTAGAAAACCACCATACAACAGGCAGCTACATCCATTTAACTCATATAGAAAAATACATCTCTAAATGTATTATGCTACATGCATCAGCAAGCAAAGCAGTCACACAAGTCAACTCTGCATCACAGAGGTTTTCCTTCCCCACACACCCAATATACATTTGTCTTTTAAATAGTCCCCACACCATTTTTGTCACTGAAACAACATTACTGGAAAATTGCCACTAATTCTTTTTTCATCTTTCAGAAGAAATGTTTCCTCATTATTTTATTTTAAATGTTCACATCATTTTGAAGCAATTTTCAAAATCACTGACATTTTTATTTCATGAGAATCAGTCTTTTCTTAGCCTTCACTAAAAAAGATTGTAACCCCTGCTGTTTTTTGTGAATTAGCATTTTCAAAAGTTGTTTTGAAAATTATTCAAAAATTATTTGGAGTCTAGTTTTTAGCGTAACACAGCATAGAAAAGTTCATTGGAGATAGACCCATTTCAAATGGTGTGTATTATATTGTTTTTTAAAAAGAAAAAAATCTGTATTTTCTGGTTGCCTAGATAATTTCTATCAAGAGCCCTGAATGTGCTAATGGACTCCAATTCCCTTGAATTCAATGGAAGCAACACACTTTAGCATCTCATAAGGAGGTAACTACCACCACATGACTGGATTTTCAAAGGACACTTTCTCCAACTACCTTTGTCTTGAAAGAATTCAATTTAGTCAGCCCCAAAGCCTGTCTCAGTCATACAATACATGTTTACAATCCAGCTATTTCTCCCATTGTCCAGCGCATAACTTTCAAAAACATCTATTAAATGGCTGCCTCCTTGGTCCCCAATCTCTTTAATTTGCAAAACTGCTCATCTCTTTATTGGAATGTTGCCAGAGGACCATGGTCTGTTAGGGAATCTATCTAAAGTCATAAGAGCAAACAAAAATTCAGCTTTGTAAAAAAATTAAAAATAATTATTGGTTGCACAATATAAGAAGCTTGAAGAATTCAAGCCAAGTTAGAAGGTTCTGGATTTGAAGAAATGATGACAATAATAAAAATCACAGAAACTGAATTGACTAAATTAATTTTCTTGTAAAAGTGTCACAGTTACAGATGGTAACAATCTGGAAATAGCTGCAAAGAGAAAATAATTACAAAGGGATGAAAATGTATTAATGCTCAGCCATACTGGATGTGTGGGAAAGTATACTCTGATGTATTCCGGCTGTACTTAATTCATCACCCCACTGTACTAAGCGCCCACTTTAACAAACAAAAACATTGTCTCACTTGTTGAAATCCTTTATTTAGTAATCTGTGTAGGCTGAAATGTTGAAAATGGTTTCTAAATTCCTGGCTTCTGAATCCATCTTCAAAGTTGTCTTTGACTGTATTATCATACAGCTGCAGGCTTTAATCAAAGGTCATTAGATTTACCAATTTCTGTCAAACATCCTGACATCATTCCTTCAAAGGAAATACCTACTATTTTAGAACTTGCAAGGAAATGCCACTTAATACAAAATTGTTCCAAAATACAATCTCACACCAAGGGTGAGAGGCAGGAAGAGAGAAATTTTGGAGCATTCTTCAAAGTCAGCATTAGCATAGCTTGAGAAGCTGCAAAATTGCAGACAAGATTTAGCCAAAACCCAAAAGTCAACAGAGCCCAGGCATACATGCTACCCATGTCATTTTTTAGCACCTGCAAACAAGCACTGCTCCACGAAGCACTGCACATGTCAAAAATCACCCAGGCTTTCAGTACCCTCTGGATCAGGTGCTAACAATTGCCAACATGGTCTGGAAATTAACCCCAAGCCATTTGAGAAATCCAGTCCAGGAGGTGTGCTAAAGCATCCTTTGTGGATCAGGCACATTGCAAGTGGAGCACCACACCTCAGAAGCGTGTGCCTTTGCCAGGAAGCAGGCAGCAGTGCTTCATGCAGGTACTTGTGCAGGCAGCCTCCAGGTAATTCCATGTAATTCTCTTGGGAAAGATACTGTATTATATTCCCCCTTGAGATGGATCTGCAATTCTATACAGAATTAAATGCAGCCTTGGAAAAATTGTGACAAATTATGTATTTTCCCTCATTTATAAATCACAAATGGCTAGCATGACACATACAGAGGTGCTCCTAAGTCCAGGGAGGACATGCACATCTTCTTTGTAATCCCACTGAGGTAGTAGGCTCAGATAAAGTCCCTGATGTTTAGGACATTTGAGAGCTGCCAATATAAGTAGAACAGAAAGAAGGAGGACACATGTTGGTAGGATGCACCACTTGGCAACAACGAACAACTTCTCAAAAGGTGACAGAGCTACTTGTGTCACTTGCTGAGACAATGACTTTCACCTCCAGCAAGTCCTGAACAAGGACAGAAAAAGGGTTTCTGGAAATGGAATCATACTAATCATATTTGGGCTATTTAATATCTGTTTCTAGTAATGACTGCTAAGTAACCAGAGCATTGTGCACAAGGTAACATCCTACTGCCTGGACTGGCAAAAGCAAACAGTACCACTGTATTCATCTGTCTCTCTACCTATGAAAAAAAAAGATGCACAAACACTTTATCCGGTTTTTATGTTTTATCTACTTCAGACAGTGAACCAAATAGACTAAATGTTTTATGGACCCATCAAGAGTAGCCTGTCAGACATAAAACTGGGAACCACAGTAGACATTCTTCTTGCCATTAGTGCTGTTTACAGCTCCCAACATCATCAAAAAAAGAAACAACGGAACAAAACTGAGTACAAGATCCAAGTGGCATGGTCAAAGAAAAGCAATTCCACCCTTCATAAGTGGTACAATTTGAGTTTTGTGAAGAGGTACATTAAGGGATGAAGCTTGAACACACACAGCTGTTCAGGCATCACAGGACTAAGAGATGTTTATACATGAAGAAGCACAGCTTTCTTTCCAAGCAATGTACATTCAGAAGACCTGCTAAACACTGGGTGTCTTTATGTCACTGCCAAGCAGCCGTAATGAATGAAGAAGCACTTCTCAATCCCAGCTAAGATCAAAACATTATTCGTGAAGAAGAAGAAAGGTCTTTCTGTATTAAATAAACCAAAGCTTCTGTACTGCCAAACAGTCCTTTGGGGAGTTCAAGTGGAGCCCGAGAGGGACATGATAGAGAACACAATAGTTGCTCCTCTACAGAAGCAAAAGAAGAGTGTTTTCCTTCTTTCCAGGCCTGCAAAAGCAGTGTTACCCTCAGTTCCCACCTTGTCTCAGCTGGTGCTATAAAAGGTTCCATCTGCTCCAGCCACACAGTCAGTTATCTGTGATGTTTACTCTATGCACTCACACTATTACTGAAGATTGGTGCTCATTTCTGAAACTGTTCAAAGCAAAAAGTAACAAATGTTTTATTCTGGAAAGGTTCCCAGCAGATACATATCCCCACCCTTACCATTACTTAAGTTTTTCCTCCGTATTATTTTGAAAAGATGAGATCATGCAGATAAACTCTTATCCTGATAGTCTAACTGAACTGAGATCTAGCTTTTTGAAAATCAGCAAACTGGGTTACAAGCACAATATTATTTGCAGCTATGCAATGGCATTGGCAGCATGATAGTTAATTTTCTGTAGGGCTTGCTATCAAGTGTATGCACTACTGTACAGAATGAACACAACTTCTGTTACACTCGGTTTATCTAAAAGGGTTTGTTTTGTTTGCATTAGACAAAAGAATTTGATTGTCAGAAGAAAGTAAGCTTCTGTTATTGTTACTTGGGCAGAACAGTGTGTGGGTTAATGGATCTGCCCACAAAAGCTAAATAGCTTTAGCCACTTCAAACACAAACTGTGAAGAGTTGTTATATCCTAAACTGTAGCCACAAAAGGTCCTTAGCATAGTTGGCCTAAACTAGGAAGCATCTTAGCTATGTAAACTACTTCTGAAGGAGATTAACACATGGATAACAAGTCCTTGTCCTGATGAGCTCATAAATGGAATAGGGTTTTGGTTTTGTTTTGCTGGGGGTTTTTTGGTTTCATTTTGGGTTTTTTTTTGTGCTTTTATTGTTGTTTTGTTGTTTGTTTTCTATTGTTTTGTTTTGGGGTTTTTGAGGGGGTTTTTTGTTGTTGTTGTTGTTGTTTGTTTTTCTTTTCCCCTTAGGTTTCTGCTGCTATTTCCCAACTGGCTTCTCAGAACAGTAATCCATCATAACTCTCTTGATATATTTTTACTCTGCTTATGAATTTCCATTCTTTTCAGTTTGATCAAGAAATAATTGAAAAGTTCACTCTTTTGCTACTAATGAAAAGGACATTAAAAATAAAAAGTCAGCAACTGACACAATTACCTAAGGGATTTAATTTTTAACATGAAATGAACATTAAGTTTAGCCTCTCCTCAAGGAAAGCAGATTGGACACTTATGCTAGGCTTTATAATACCTGTGAAGCATGTATTATAGTATCAATAGCAATAATCATGCTATAGTTCTACAGGCCATGTCCTGTGGTCTCCTAAGCCCCTTTTCAAGTAACTTCCACCTGCAAAGTTACATCCGAAACATTGCTCACTTCCATGCCTAAAAAATGTAAATGTAAAACTTTGTGGGTTTTTTCCCATCTACTCTTCCTCAGTTGTTAAGGTTCACAAGAGACTCACAAATATTGAAGAGTTTTTGAACTGAAGAATAAAAAAAATTTAAAATAAATAGAGAAAAATAAATAACAACATAAGATACCACTTTCTCATTTATGCAGCATGATGGCTGTCTAAAGCTATGGAACAAGGTCACTTTTTAAAAAATGGTGTGATGCTAAACTGGTAAAACAATTTCAGCAACCATGAAAAAATGTACAGTGAAACCAAGTCCAATGAAAAACCTAATCTCTAATATATACAGGCTAATTCACCAGAGCAGGATTTCCCCAGTTGTAGCTGCTCAGAATCAATGCTTGCCCTCCCCACAAGATGACTCTCCAGCACAAAGCCTCTTGACCAGCAGAAACACTCACCCTTCCTGTCTTACCTTGTTTTCCCAAGCTCTTACCGACACAAACACATTAACTGTTAATCCAGGCTATACAGCATTCTGCTGAGCATCTCCTTCATGGTTTGAAAGAAGTTGCTACCTTTTCCTAAAATCAGAGCACAAAGGAAGGTTACACAACACAACGTACACCACTCCATGGGACAAAGCTCAAATAAGATGCTGCTTCATTTGCGTGCTGAATATAAACAATACTGTATGTGTGTACTACATGAAAACAAAGACTGATGGTGACATCCATCTTTTCTTATTCAAAGCTCGTGCATGAAAATATAGGAGGTGGCCTGTTCAGAAGATCCTTTTTCTTCCAGTGACCCATTTGCCCAGGCCAGCTACTGACAGAAAGTTTGTCCCATGAGTAGTCCTGCTTTCAGTACACTTGAAGAGTCAAGTACAGCTAATGACAATACGGAATCCTTGGGCACAGCTCGAAATGCTTGCCTAATTTCCAGTGAATTTTACAGAGTTGTGACTACTGCCATTTGGAAGGAGGTTAGCTGGCACAGGATCAAGCAATACACCAACAGTTTCAAATATGGAGCAAGGTATTAACTTTTCCAATAGTTTAGTTGCAACCTCCCAGCCGCAGCTATGTTTTAAGCGATACATTTGAAGAAGAGGAAAATAAAAGTACTTTTACAAGTACTGCCACTTTTAACTACTGCTAGTACTTTTAAATACTTTAAAAGAAGACTTAAAAGTACAACTAAGCTTATTTCTAGGCTTTGTTTAAAACAGAGAAATATAATTTGCATATTGACAAAAAATAAAACAAAACCAGCTCTACCTGCTGAATGGACAAAGTCAATTTAACCAGGCAAGATGTAGGCAGCATTCTCTCTCCATAATAAATGTAAATACTGTATCATCTCTAACAGTCATTAAATTATATGTAGACATTAAAATTCTTGGATTCCAGGTGCTACAAAGTAAACTTTTACTGTCATACAAGAAGTCATGCTCATACCAACGAGTGCTGCCTACTGAGTTATCTTCCACTAGAGAAGGAAAGTTTGGCTTGAACTTTCATCATCCTCAAGACCTTTTATTCTTATAAATTACTGTCAATCAATATTTGTGCTAGAAATACCCCAATTTTCCTCTGCTCATGGTTCCTTAATTGCTTACATATTACCTTAAGATAATCTTAAAACATTTATAATCTTCTTAAAGCAAACCCCTTTGGGTATAGGAACACAGAGAGATTCGGAGCAAATTTTTTCTTCTCAATCTATTTGTACCTGTCTTGCTAAGTACAATGCGTCAACCAAGCCCACATCCTGGATTTAAATTTATAATGCTCAGTTCACCAGAGGGATTTACCTTTGCAGGGAGGAAAGAGGCCTGTTCAGATGCATCTTAATGCCTGAATCATTTTCAGAAAAACTGATTATGCAAATGAACATGAATAGCATTAAAAAACATATCTTGGAGTTCTGAGTTGTAGTAGGAAAAGGTTGGTTTAGTATGCTTCCCTTTATGCATGGCTGATCTGTACCAGGCACCATGGGCTGGTCTGCATGGGCCATTCAGCACAGCAACAGGGTAATCCCTGCTATAGATGTGACAGCAATTCTACAGTTTCCTCCCCTTCCCTTTTTCTTATCCATCCTCTAAAACATCTAAGGAAGGTTAACATTTGTTGGATTTGGATTATACCTGCATTCAAACATTTTAATCTTCTGGACCCTAAACACCACTCACAGGAAAACGTGTCATGTCCTGAAGAAGCTGTTTACCAAGAACAGCCTCATTGAGGCAACATAATTAATGAATATTAATCCAGACAATAACTCAGCAGACAGACAGGGATGCAGTGTCAGCACACAGCAAGATGAAAATGGGATGCCTTTCTGTGTGCAAAGAAGGCAAACACTTACATGTTAAAGGAATTTCAGGAAATGAAAACGGAAGGGGCTGGGGAGTTCAGTTAGAGGTAGATTTGCACACCATCAGGTTTCTATTCCTGGAACAAGTTTTTAACTTTTTGGTTTTAAAATGAGAAACTATAAGAAGCTCATTGGTGTCCCAGTAAGTCTTAAGAAATAGTAAAATTCATCTTTCTAGATTTTTTGGTCAGGCAGCAAGAAGTGATTAAGCTCCCCATTGCTCAAATTAGCAGTAGGTAACTGTAATTTCAGCTACAGCACTGGAAGGAATACTGGGAGAAAAATCCATATTTTTATATCTCTGGGCTAGCTATGCCAAATCACAGGAGGAGACTAGAGACTGGATTGTTTGCCATAGAGCCTCTCCAGTTCTTGCAATCTTATCCCTGGTCTCAGAGGTATCTGTTGCATATTTGAAAACCTGCTCTTTGGATCTACTTCTTGGATGTGATGCTTGGTTTTATTTGAGGAGTTGCAGTTGACTCTTCCCAGGGAAGGTGAGAAGCAAGTCCCTGGGTCATGGAAACCTACTGTGAAGGTCCATGTGTATCTCTGCTCAATATGGAACTATACTCTGATGATTAAAACCAATCCAGATTTTTCTCATTATACCCTTTTTTTCTAGAGGAAAAATAAATTATATTTTTCATAAAAATTATCTGGGGTTTTTTAGCTAAACCAAATTTCTTTAGGGTACAATTATTCTAGAAACTCATATATATTGTGTCTTCACATACAGCACTATATAGCTCTTTGGAGGAAAAACACAAGAAACTTCATCAGAAAATACAAGCAAAAGATATAAACATATTTTAAATACAGCTAATTTTTCCAGATCTATGTAGACATAAAAACATTAATTTTCTGAATAGACGGTTATGGGATCTGTTGACATATTGTTACTACTAACTCTCAGCAGCACAAAAGTTCCTTGAGAAGCAAAACTAATGAAAACTGGTTGTTTTCCTATCAATCAGGATTCCACAGACACTCTGTCTAATACCAAATATGCTCGAGGCACAATTTCCCTCTGCTTTCAGGACATTCATAACATCACTCTCTTCTGCTGATCTCTGCTGCCCAGTAACACAGTTATGTGGCTGCCTTTATGTCAAAGCAGACATGAACAATATATCTCCTCTTCTTACTACCATGAGTCATGCAGTTTTGTAGGCTCAGAAGAACCAATTATCTTTAGAACTTCTGTCAAATTTGGTTAAAAACAGTGAAAGCACTGAGAAGAGTAAAAGGAGTTGTGTGCAGATGTGCAGACAAGCATAGAGCATGATCTCTTAAGCCATGTTTCCTGAGAAAAAACAGCTAAAAAAGGAGTATGGCGGTGGTTTTTTCAAAGCTCATTCAAATAAGGAGATACACTGTATATCCTGTTCAGCATGCCTTTTTTAAACTTTTGGAATGCAGTTGCATTCATAAACAGCTATAAATACATCCCATAGAAACAACATATAGCTGCTCTTTCTCCCTATTCCCAGCCAAACCTCTTCTCTCCAAATCTAAGACAAGAGCCTATTTTGGAAACTAAACCTCTGTAATATATGTATTTGTGCTATTTGGAAAAGGACAAGTTCTTCTGAGAAACAAAGCCAACATAAAATGCCCTTGTATCATCAGCCATACAACTTTCCTTCACAGCTAAAAAGAGCAATAATTTTTACCTTGCCGACATTAGGACACAGAAGCTATTCCCCATATAAAAGGCTTGTCAAAAAGGTGCTTTTTTTGTCACCCTAAAATAAAGCAAATTCAACATCTCATGCCTACTTTGTAAATACACCTCATAGACAAATGAGAGCAGCTTGCTTTCACAGTGTTTGTATCTTGGAGAAGTTTATCCATGCCTCTGGCATATCAAAAATATTTTTCTATAACACCTGGTAAGGCTTTGGGAATCAGGGTATGTGACAAGAACAGCACAAACTTATAAGGGTGCTCAATCCACATTCTCAAGAGATCATTGATTTGAGAGGACTTTTATCCCTGAGTGGCAAGCTTGCCATTGCAAGGGAAGAGGCAGGCTTAGCAACATGACTCCTTGTTTTCTGTACAAGCAGCAAGAGTAGCCCAGGATCTACTCCAGAGGCACAACTCGTTCGGCTAAGGCCGGCAGTACGGAGCAGTGGCTTTTGGCTTTATGTTCACACAGAAGCTCGGAGCATGCAGTGATGCCAAGTACTTGTAAAACCACTTCTCTCTTTTCCAGCCCTCCCTGATCTCAAATTCCAAGTTTGGAAGGCTGACACTTAATTGGATTAATTAAGTTTAGCTGCATACATTTGAGGGAGGGACAACCAAACTGCATCCACAGCTCCTGCAAACACTTAGATGTTCCTGCAAGACCACAGGCTAGAACTATCACTGTAAGCAAAATAAGCCACGGGCAATGCCTGCCCAGCAGCCTTGGGCAGGGAGAGACCTGTCATCACTTATTGTTTGAGAAACCCAGTTTAAGAATACAAGAGGTACAACCCTGCTGACAAACCCCATGACTTCCTGCACTTCCACAACTGGCAGGAGAAGCTGAAAATCCCTCCGAAAATTGAAAAGACCACAGCTCTTCCCACAAGGACATTCCTATGACTAAAAAGTCTTGATCAGAGCTTCTGACCAAAGCCACTCTTCTGTATAGCAGAGCATTTGGTTTTAAGACAGTTTCTGTTGGATCAAATCCATAAGCAAAGTGCTGAGCTATGGCAAACTCATTCCACACAAGCATGTTCTAAACAAAAAATAAATAAAATTAAAAACTTAAGGGCATCTCATTTTTAGCATACTTTATGCTGGATTAGGTATTGTCTTTCCACCCACAGCTGGCACAATCCCAACATAACTTCCACTCTGTGTTCTGCTTAATTTGACACTTGATCCAGATCATATTTGTGCTGCTTAGTGACTTGGTATTAATGAATAAGAATCAGATTTAGGAAGATATTTTCTATCATAAGGTCAATCAGGGTGTCCTAGACACAGGGTAATTATGATAACTTATATTTTTTTTATTCCTGAATTACAGAGATAATTTCTGCTAAAACAACGCAGATCTACAAATTCAAAAACACTTAACAGCCATATTTCATCTTTCTTCTAGTAATCTTTAGAGATGATTGAATTCCACAAATTACAAAAAACATAGCATCAGAACTGTGTGTTTTGTAAGCTATTTTCTCCTTAGTTCATCACTTCACCTAATGGGGATACCCAAGCAAACATGATTGAGGGAAAATAGCAGCTCTATAAAAATAATGACTGTAACCAAGTTCAGAGTGCTTATTCATTAATATGCCACTGATAACTTGCAGCAATGCTGTGTGGAAAAGGCTTATGCTCATTTTCCTCAAACAGGGTCTCCCGTCACTGCTACCCTCTCCTCTGGGAGTTGTGTGTGTGTGCATAGACTGGCAGGTTACTCTTCCCAGTCAGGGTCATTCTCAGAAATCCATGCATCCCAAATGAAGGCTAACTTGTTCCAGCTCATTGCCTGCTCTTCAGATCTATCCTTGGCCCAGCCCTATATTGGGAGGTGCCTTCCCCTGCAACAATTTCCTCTGATAGCAATCCCAGATTGGCAGAATCACAAGACACGAGTAATTATTTTGAGACACACAACAGGCAGGAAATTTCATTCATACACACATGCATACCTATTCCTATGCAAGAGTTCAATCAAATGGTTCAATCAAATGCTTTAATCAAAGTTCAATCAAATACAAATATTTCAAATAGGCGTCTATTCTTTAATGTAGCAAGAACGCCATCACTAAGTTTGAAATTCTTACCTTGGTTAAATCAGCACTGACTTCTACTCAATAGGCTTGATTTGTCATTAATACATCAGATTCATATATGGTAGCAAATATAGGACTGAACTGCATTTTTATAGTCTTAGATCTCAATTGTAAGGTGGACTTAGCTGTAAGTTATTAATCCAGTGATCTGCAAGAGCTAGCAATCATCTGTAACCTTTTCACTATAGCAACTAGAAGATTTATATAACCAAGAGCAGTACATCAAGCCTGATGGGTTTATGATTGTATTGAGCTATTCATCAAGACAGTTTCTCAGAGATCTAGACTTGTTCTACTTTTGTTTAGAGTTGATTTCAGATATGGCAAGGCAGATATAAGCAACATTTACAGCTTGTCTTCATGGCAGATAAATAATTGAAGTATTCATTTCTCGTGAGCCATCTCCATATGTGTAAAGAAGAGTTTTAAAAGCAGCTTACACCAAAGCCAAAAACAGCTGAACACAGCATAGATTAGCACACTGTACTTACTAAACCAATGAGCCACAATGACCACAACCAACTTGCACACATCTCTAAGATGCCCACTGAACTTATTACTGTAAATCCCTGCCATTGCAGGTAAGATTTTTGTGAGGAGATGTTCTATTAACAAGCTGATAACCAGTGAGTATAGCATGGTTATTTATTGGTACAGCATAAGTTATTTATTTACCTGTGTAGATGTATTGAAGTTGTACTTAAATGTGCAAGTAAAACACATGCAAAAAAAACCCAAACAAATGCTCCTGTCCCCCTGCCAACTTATTTTGTTTTCTTCCCAAAAGCTTTGGTCACTTTCGGCAATGTTCTCAGCTACTGCATAGCACTGCCTCCAAACAGGCAGGGTTTTCAGCACAGAACTGGCTGAGTTTTCATGCACCATGCTCTACTGCAGGCATCTGAGGATTATGGCAAGAACTTCAGTCATGCACCAACCACTTCAATACAGTTTGAGGAACAGGACTCTTTTTTGACAGTCAGTGCCACCATCAAAACTAAGAATGAATAATAAAGTTGACTGCAAAGCATTCAAAGAAATCCATCTAGCTCTCTTGATCCTATATTTCCTGAAGATAGATGCATTAGATAGTAGGAGAGAAATTGCTGGACAGTGAATTTCTCAGCCTTCTTGGTGGATCCCAGAACAGCAGAGTTCATGTTCTCTACCCCACAATATGTGGCAGTGATAGAAGTTGGCAGAAAACCTCGTGACTATTTCACTCCTTGGGATCAGACCACTTACCAAAGGGAAGCGCTACAACCACCAGAAGGCTGTTCAGACATACTGAAAAACAAGTAAACCTACATGAGGAAGGCTAATTAAGTGCTGGGTAACCTAGTGCTTATTATTTCTCTTGAACTCCTACCTTCAGTTTCACTCCCATCTTCAGTTCCACTCCCCACACTGTGGTTAAAAAAAAAAATTATGTAAAAAAGACACTGAACACAAGATAATTGCCCTCAGGTGACTGGTTTATTTCAGAAATAATGTACCTAAACCATACGTTGAGCTTCAGTCCTGTAAGGCAGCAGCAGCCAAACTTCTGCTGAAGACTAACACATTACACAAAAAAGCTCATTAAACCATCATATAAACGTGCCAAATTTCCAGCCATTACTTACCACTAAACAAAGCTAAATAATACCTTTTATTCAATGCATTATTTGCATTGTAATAGGAAATAATGTCTTTTCATTCCACATGCACTATCTGTATTAAACACCCAAGACATTTGTATGTACAAATGAATATATAAGAACAAAAAGATGTAAACATGCCCTCCAAGTACACGCCAAGACTGAAGAAATTCCTCACTTAGAAGGCCAGAGCAGAATCTGAGTGTTTCTAACCTCACAGCCTCCATAACACACAGTGCTGGTTTTCACCCACATGCATCCTATTCCTAATTTTAAAGTGTTGTACACAGTTATATGTCACCGATCCATTCCAGATGTTTGCTCAGCTAATGCAGCATTGCCAGAGAGAGATGTGTGCATTTTGACATCATGATGTATGTGCAGCATGGCATGGCTTCATGGTGCTCCCTGTGGTAACCTATCATCAACCATGATGATGATACTACAGAAAAGAAAAAACAAACAACAAAATCAGCAGCAATATGGGCACATCAGCACAGCTATGACATCTTCTAAGAGAAAATTGTAGTAATAGTGCCTGTGGTTCTCCTCCAAGAACAGCTTGCTTCTGAGCCCCTTCCTCTTCTCCATACTCTTTTCAGGTTTACAGGATAATAGGATATAAACCTTTTCAGGTTTGTAGGATAATTGTGTTTAGGAGCCACAGGTAAGGGGAAAGGACTTTGTGTTTCAAGCACTGCAAAGCCTCAGAACTAAAACTGCCCCAAGAAGTTTATCCACATGAATCTTTCCATCATTTTCAGGACAAACAGAAAAATCCTTTTCTACAGACCTGGCAGAGACAGCCCTCTTCCCTTAAACTCCCTGTGGTTCAGCCTCAGCTCCTTTCCTTGTTCCCTCTGTTCTGACCAAGCAGTCCTAAGCTCTGAGCTGGCATCTCTTTGTCAGTTTTGGACACAGGAGCCAGCCTGAGAGTCACCCATGAGGAAACTGCTGTCCAGTTCATGAATATCAGCATAGCTCTGCCCTCAGATTTCCCATGGACAAATAAAGCCCTTTGTGACAGTATTCCTGATTGACTGCAGCTGACAGAGAATTCCCCTAATGCCAAAAGAGAATGTCTCCCCAGATTTCCCAGGGAGCCACATTTGCCTTCAAAAACACAAATCTTATTAACAATTTCAAACCCTGGAAAGCAAAAGAGTTGCCATGATATTTAATGAGGGAGTCAAACAGAATAAGAAGCCCCAAGGAGGTCTCAGAAAATGGACTAGAACCAGGCCTTCAAAGCTGCAACAGAGCAGAAATTCCCAGAAGGCTCTTCTGCTGGTAAAAGGATTCTGCACATTTAGAATTAATGTGAAACCTAATTAGAATCTCTGTGAAAAGAAAAAATAATATATCCATTTGGAGGTAATTATAAAAAGGATGCAGTTATAACAATTACTTATCTCTATTTTTGGAAGAGAAATCAGGAGCCTCATCTTGGAGGCATTCAAGAAAAGTAACAAGCAGTCAGGTCCTGCTGGCCAACACAGAAAGACTTTGAAGGGTTTTTCCACCTGCTCTGATCATGTAGCAGAGTTTTGGTTCAACTGGTTTTACCCTCCTCTCAGCCAGCATTATTGACGTACAACCAGCTGTGTTATTCCACAACACAACTGTTATTTCAGGATCTCGACCTCTTGCCTCACTTGTGGGCCACTCTTCCTCACCACATCCCCATGTCACCGGGAGGTCGGACTTCTCCCCATACAGCATGCGGCATCTGTGCTGCCTTGTGGCCACAGGATGACACCACCAGCCTGGAGACAGATGTCCTGATGCTGTGCATATTTCAGCTGAACGTCATAGAGCACAGGAGGCTGGTTATCAGTACGCCAAAATCCTGCTTCTTGTGCGTTGGAAAATATCCTATAGACGATGCTCTTGGGAGCCATCTACTGGCATTTAGGAATTAACCATTTGCATGCCCACAGGGAAATTAAAGAGCCACTTGTGACTCCATCACCTCAGGGTGCCTCCTAAACTCCTGCATTCATCACTTGAATCTTTTAAAGGATCACCTGCAAGCTGGTTATTTAACCATAGCTAAGCATTACAGACCTATTCATTAGTTATTCCTAGCAGCTCACGCTCAGTTTGCTACCTAAACGTTGCCATCTTTCCTAACACTCTTGGAACCCAAAAGATGGAAAGCCCTGTAGAAGTCATGTCATTTTGACTTGAAATGCAAAGCCCTAGTAGGCAAACTTGGGAAAAGTCAGAGGAAATTCCAGGCCACAGAGAAAACTCAAATACCATCATTTGAGGACTCAATTCCATGACTGGAAACATGGTAAAGAAGCCAAATAAATTCCCAGGAACTAGGTGGGAAGAAAGTAGCTTCAAGTTGCAGTGGAACATCACCACTGGGACAAGACCATGAGAAGCATGTGGACAAGTACTCGGCCAAGAGCTGGTCTTCCCCTTCCACAGCATGACAGCATGACAACCCCTTGGGCTACTGAAGGTACATTGCAGGTGTCAAACTGGGAGAAAGCAGATGCTGATTATGCTATATCTCATGCTTGGATGGTTTAAATAGCTTCCCTACTAAGTGCAGGTCCAAAGGCAAGGGAAGACTCCCAGCAGTATTGTTGTAAGGGCTGAGGGTAATTAGAGAGGAAAAAAGTACATGTTCAGAAAAAGTGGTTACCCTTCCAGGAGAGAAGAATTTTCTGGCACAGGGATGAGCTCACAACACACATCAGTTCCCAAGCCTGAGGGCATGGCCCAGTTACATTTATGTTATACAGAGGACAGACCTTCCAGCAACCATCGCTCACCCAAAATGCAGGGAAGAGTGTGGCCAGCTCATGCTGGTTCCCTGCCCTCAATGTCCAGGATTTCAGGTGGAGGTAGAACATGTGCTTCAAATGGGAGCCCTGGCACCCACCACCTCATGCACTGTGTGGTTAACCAGCAGATTAAGAAAAAAGTCTGGGGCAGTCTCCCAGGACACAGAGTACAGCCAGACCAAAACTGATTCAGAAATAATAATGTCTTCCAGGAAGGTTTCAAAACTAGTGCCTGGGGACTAACAACAAAGTACCAGGAAACCAGCAAAGAGGAAGTGATTCATGTTTATCCTACTAGATTTTGCATGGCAGAAGGTTTCCAGGGCATTCCAAGAGCCTAGCAGACACAACACAGGTGGGTACCTAAGTAGAAAAAGAGATAACCCCATATTTATCCTGTGGGGATATTGTGCTGTAAATTCATAAACCAAAGAACAGAGGTGAGAGCCCATGAAGTAATGTCATTGCAACACACATGTGCAATATTTATTAACCAAAAAGATGTTAAGTTTGTTTACATATACACATATTAAAAGGATCTCACTTATTACACCACCTGCCAGTTACAAAGCAGAAGATGGCAGCTTAAATATATATAGCCAATTCCCATTGTGTTTTGTGCTTGGGTTTAGATTTAAAACTATGTTATTTTAAAATTAAAAGTAGACCCAAAAAAGCCCTGCTCATATATCACCTCTACATCAATGCTCAGTCTTCAATCAGCCATCATTAAAGCACCAAGTCTGCATTAAGACCTAAAATGTTGCCAACTTTCTGTGTCCTTTGTCAAGGTCCAGTAAATTTCTTGGTGTGAAGCGGTGCTGCTTCTCAGTCCAGTAGTGGTAATGCTCCATGTATTTGGGCTTTTCCCCCCTCCTCCCCATGTCATTTTCTGTGCCAACATGTTTTAGTGAGGCTGTCTGGCATACTTTCCATTCCTTTTAATGGTTTAAAAGAGAACGTTTTTCATCAAATGAAAGTACTTTGAACATAAACTATTATGAAGAAGAGAAAAATATTTTTTTCTCCTTCTGAATGTCAGTTTTGTAGGATACTAAACTAATTTTTTGAGGTGCTTAATATTGCTAAATTTAGAAAGTCAAGTAATAGCAGTCCTACAAGGGCCAAAGGATGATCTAAGGATGAGGAAAGCAATATATCTTTTTAATAATTGAAAGACTTGGGAACGTTCCCACAGTGAGAACAGACTTAGCATATTTCTCTGCAAGCAGGACACTTAGATGCATGGAATATTTCAGCTACAGTAATAATCTTGCAATGTTCTGTGCTGGAAGAGGGGGTCAGCCTTAAGGGAATTATATTAGACAGTCAGACAAGGCAGGCACCTTGGGGAATAGCTCCTTGCATAAATACAAACACACCACCTGCATGCATGTCATTGCTTCCATGATGCCATAGCCACTCCTTCCCTTCTCTCTACCTGCCTTTTAGAAAACCAGAATCTGAACATTTTGATATAGCCACATTTTTGAAATGTACGCATATTTTGAAATATCCACAGCTTTCCTTTACGTGTGAATGTCATTGCACATGCAAGTCAACACGAAGCAGACAGGACAACCATTCTCAAAACAATCCACAATGGCACAGCCAGGCTGCTAATGCACAGGTCTGCATTTAGGACTGTGTTGTCTAGCCCTGTCACACTGGGGACTCCACGTCAGATATTCTCAAAGAATATAAAATACTTTAGGTTCCCAAGAGAGAGAGGGCAATTCCTCCAACAGGTGGTTTGGTGTCAAAGCCTGATTTACTGCTTCTCACCACAACCCATAGAGAAACCCCCCAACAAGTGTGATCATCCATCTTGGATGACTCAAGTTCAACACTCTAAGTCCCTCCCCTACCCAGCAGCAAGTGATTCACCCACAGAGCTCTGAACAGACCAGACTTAAGATGGAAATGGAAAAATCTCTGTGCAGGGCCCAGCTGTTTTGGTACAACAACCACAGCTTTTAAAATCCACAAACACAACCTGTGCAGCTTTTTTGGTGAGTCCACCCGAAGCTGTAAGTCTCCACCCTCAAGACACGTGCAAGGCCAGCTGAGTTCCTGAGGGAGAGAAACACCATGGCCAAGTCCAGACTGGAGCATGTTCTGGGTTTTTTTCCATTCCTCAGCAGGGTGCCAAGATATTTGAAAAAGCAGCTTGAACCAGACGTTGTTCGGGGATCCAAGGAGCACCGCACACACAAAGCTGGTTTTGGTTCCCCTCCCAACACAAGCTCCTATATTATGAAATCTAACCACAATTACTCTTTTATAAAATACTGCAGTGTCAAGATCCTGCTGAGTCCCAAGTCTGAAATTTAAAAAAAAGAACATTTACAACTAGTCCTGCTTATTTGGAGCTCAACCACAGAGACCTGATTTACAGCAACCAAGGAGTTGATACAGCTAGAATAATTCCAGACTGATGAAGGACCTCAGCTGCAAATTACTACTGTTTTGTCCACTCTGTCCTAAAAACTGCTAGTTTCAAAAAATGTAGCTCTTGTAGAGACAACTTGGGTGAGAGAAACAGGATTTCTTGTTTTCAGCTTTGGGTGGACTCTCCAAAAAGCTGCACAGGTTGTGTTTATATATATATTCTTAGCATGATTTAATACAGATCAACAAACTGAGCTTGGCTTTCAAACCATATCCCAACAAGTTACTTTTATTTTTTCCTGGTGACCGTGGACAGTGAACACCAGAAATTTAACAACAGCTCGTCAACTGTATGCTTCCTCTTTTTAAAATATTTTTTTGTTTAAGTTATAGTACATTTGTTGCATATATTAGTACAAAAAACAAAGAGTACAATAGCAGAAGTTGGAGCCTGGACAGTCACAGCCTATTCTTAGCTGTGTGCAGACATGCTTGTCTTTACCTTTTGTGAGATAACCCATTGTCCTCAGCCGAGCTGCTCCTGTAACAGATGCACTAGGTACCTGTTTCAGAGGATGTTGTGAACAAGGTCTCCAAGTGCTTTGAGATCCTGCAAATGATGGCAATGTACCAAATATTTAATAACTGGGAACCAGAAAGAGAAGGGTAAACCAGTTGCAAGGGTTGCACAGATAATTTTTTTGAGAGAGGACAAGCAGGAAATACAGAAAGAGAGCTTGGGCTTACCAAGCTCTGTGCTGCTTGGTGATGTGTACCTCTGAACATCTAAGCCAGCATTTTCAGCTCCAGGCTGAGCACCAGTTTGCCTGCAAACTGCAATGAGGTACAGCTGTTCATCAGGCCAAGAAATCCAAAGGAGGATTCTCGCCAGGGATCTTGGGGTTTTATGAGGCACTGAGTGGTGACAGCATCTCTGGGCACTGGAAACACATGGAAACCTGCAGGCACGTGACTGCACTGAACAAAAGAAAGATGGTTTCACTTCTGAACTCCTCAAGCCTCAAGACAAAAGGCTCTGCAAACCTTCCAACAAGATATCCTGGACCAAACACATTCAACTCACTGGAACAGACAGCAACATTTTAAGTTACTTTCACAGAATGTACCTAATTATGTCATCACAAACTATAAAGGCTGTAAGAACACATGCTAGAGCCAATATCTTGACATCATGCACACATGCTTAATGTCTTACTAAATCGTACAAGAGCGAGAATAGCATCTTTGTTTAACAACAAAGAAGCAATGCTGGGTTTACTTGCGTTAATCACCTTATGTATAAGATTATTTTCTCTAGAAATCCCTGCTCGCACCAACCAATGTTTGCTGCAATGTCACTACAACAGTGCTGTTTACTTTTCCTTCTTCTGGAAGAAGCTTCTCAATGTGCTTCACAGACACTAGATCAGAAATAATTTCTGTTTTCTTTTTTCTAATTATTCATGTAAAAATAGGACTATGATTTAATGAGACGGTGTAATACAACTGAAATAACTACAGCAGTAACAACTAGCCAGTACTTTCAGCTGCTTCTGTGAGGAGTTAGTTAAGCAAGCAAAGACATTAAGCAGGAACAATCTGAATGTTAGGAAATGTTTGTGGAAATCAAAGTTAGGACTTGAAATTTTAAGTATCTGCACCCAAATCCTGATTCCAAGCACCGGTTTAATGCAATCAAAGTAGCCAACACAAATTTTTTATCCCATGTAGTCATAACAAGCTGCTTGAGAACAATCTACAGATCAAGACAATTCCAGTGATGAAGAAAATCATTAAAACCTTACACTGTTCAGAAACCATTTAAACACAGGAAAATTAGACTTAAAAGCATAAAATATACTACATTTTAAACCACCTCTGAAGAAAACACACATGCAAAAAATACTAAAATAATTTGATAAAATACTTGAAAAATATGAGCACGAGAAACATAGTCAATATAAACAATGTTCCAATATGCACATTCACCTACTCCATGAACATCTCTATGTCTTACCAGACCTCTCATTCTTCATTGGAAGCATTCACCTATTTCCATATTTGTACATATTTTAGACAAACTCCAGATATTCAGTCCTTAGTTAAATGGTAATATCTGCTGGGTATATGGTTGAAACAACAACAATAACAACAAAAAAAAATTTCAGAGCAAACTCTTAGTGTTTAAACCCATAATTTCTGCAATGCTCCTCGTATTTATCAGCATCATGACTAATGGATGTGTGTTACAAATAGGAGGCACCAGAGGTAAATCCCCCACTTAGATATGCTCCTTGGGAACTAAAAAATAATAAATGAGGTAGTGATGTGAAGAAATACTTGGAGAACAATGTTTCAGCTCCACATCAGGAAAATGATCCCAAGAAATGAAGAAGAATGTTCAAGAGGAGTATTTATGGGAAATGCAAACAAAAGTGAAAACATAAAGTATCCCTCAGAGTACAGGGCCCCAAAAGAAAGAACAAATTTTCAGCCTCCAGCCTGTCTTGGCTCACCAAGCTATCACTTAAGACATGCTATAAAGTGGCATGTCTCACTTGCAGACTTCTGTAAGGCAGATAAAGCAAAAAGATAAAGCCTCATGTCTGAGGCACAGACCTGCAAAATGAGACATGCCCCAAGGGCAGCAGCAACACCAAAATTGTCTATTCTTGAATCCCCAGCTGTCCAGCCTCTAGGCACTCACCTCTACAACCTTTAGGCACACCAACAAATGGAAGGTGACAGCTACACTCCTATTCATTCCCTCCCTCTAACACCGAGAGCAGCAGGCAAGAGAGCTGGGCCAAAGCAGCAGTCACTGTGGATCAACACTGCCATGCTCTTGGATCTCACAGTGGCAAGTTTACCCTCTCTGTGGCTATGCACTTCGTGGGATTCCTCTCTGCTTCCTAACATGCTCAATTTGCCCCCACTCTCCACTGCCTGTTTTGACTGGCAGTCAGGTTTCAGGTTTTTGTCCTTTTTTTTCCCATATCTACTGGACACAGTGTACTAACCTCAGCTCAGCCAACAACTCTGCCTTGGCCAAGAAGCTCAGAAGAGATGTCCTCTCAGCAATTATTTGGTAAGCTTTCTTAATCATCTCAAGCAATGAGTTCTGATGACTTTCTGACTAAACACATCCTTCCTCCTATTCCTTTTTCACCCTCCAGATTAGAGATTATAGTAACATAGGGATGTTGGTAAGCACATTATGCCCCTGGCAGGTTCTCAAGGAAGCTTGACAGAAGCAAGTTCCCAATTTTCCTGGTTATACTCCAACGAATTTGCACATTAATGGAAGAAGAATCAATTACAAATTTCTATTTATCCTCATAATCTTCACAAGACAGATCATGAAAAGAAGGCTTTTGGAAGTCTTCAATTTTTATTGAAGCCTTAAAAAAAATAATCTATTCTGAACTGGCTTAATGTACCAGACGATCCAGTATATCACAAACTGAAAAAGTAAATAGGCATTGTTTTTGTTTCAAATAATTAAATATTTGTCTGGTAATAATTACTACTTCTAATCTTTCAAAGACTTGATTCAGTTTTTGGATGCCTTAGTCCCAACCTAATTTAACCAAGATACTTTGAACTGGAGCACGCCAGCACAACCACGGGTCTAGCTCTCAGAGTTCCTATTCTATCACTGGTGGTATCCCACAAAAATATGTGAGGGGGTCTCCTTTTGCCTCACTTAACAAGAGTGGTCAAATATGTCATAGTTCTGGCATATATTTTCAGACTTTTAGCAGAGAAAAGAAAACACTTGATACCAGTTCTTACACCTTGAAATAACATACCCATTACAGTGTTCTGTCTGAACTACAGTGATATCCAGAGAACTCTGATGCTGTAACACAAGGCTTGTGAAATTGGCTAGCAATTCATAAAATACAAGAGAGCATATCTGCTTATATATTCAATCAAGCAGGAACTTCTTTTACTTAATATATTATCTGAATTGTGGTTGTGAATGCATAAAACTATCCAATGGACTTTATATAATTTTCTGTCATAAAAGAGATGCTGGCCTTTTGGCTACACTGCAAGGAAAGAGCAGGAAAGAGATCCTTGTGGATAAATAAGTTCTGAAACTGGAATAGTGACAGCCAAGTCTCACTGAAACACACCTGCACTAGACAGGCCAATTCATGCAAGAGAAAGGCCTAAGGAGCTGTTGCTCTGACTTTTAGCTGATTGCATTACCTCACTGGAGGTGTTCTCCTGGACATCATGTCACATCAGTGTGACCTGGATCCAGCAAATGAAGCCCTTGGCAGAGTTCTCATAGTCACTTCTGGACAAGAGGATGAAGGACATTTTCAAAAAGCTACAGCCTGTGAAATCTGAAATGAATGTGAAAGGGGGATGGCACTGGACAATAGCAATAGGGACAAAAGATGACTCATGCATTAGAGTCCAAGTGTCCAATTAGGAAGCTATTTGTACCCTTTTATTGGCTAACATCCCTCCACCAACTACATGGAAAACTAGAAAATGTGCACAAAATGTGCTCTAGTTGCAATCCTCCTAGCCTTGTTTGCATATGAAAGAAAATCAGCTCTTGATTTCCTACTTCAGAAGTAGTTCAACTGGACTGAAGACACTTCCCACTTGAGAGTAATCTTCCAACAACTAATTCCAGCATCATTTTGCAAGTGGGATACTCCCCTTACTTCCAGCAATGCTGTTAGCTGGGAGGCCTGGATCCATTAATGCATGTGCACAAAAGAAAAAATGTTTCCGTTATTTGGCTTTTTTGCTAGAAGAAGCATCTTATAGAAGAAAAGATTGAAATTAAGGAAAAATAGCTTTTCGTATGAGAAACAGAACAAAGTCATTAGTTATCCCAGAGGGTGCATTTGTGTGCTGTCCCACAGGGTTTGAAATTCCTGACCTGTAAAAGGAGGGAAGTCTGGATTCCCTTCTCATTCCTGTCATCTTTATCTGCTCTCTCTGCATAAGTAGGTACACTTACAAAAGGCCACTTTAAAGGAAATATGCTTAGATCTCAATGGATGTCCCTTTTGGCACAGAAGATGTATTTAATATACAGTAGCACACACTGTGACAAAATTAAAAAAAAATAAAAAAAAAATAAAAAACCCTTGCTCAAGTTCCCCAAGCCTTTACTGTGAGCCAGAATAGATTAAGAAATTACAATAAATAGAAGGTTTTGCTTTGAAGTTTTTTATCTGAATGTCACTTAACTATGTGACTGTTGTGGACACCTAGCCACATGTCTCAGAGGACAAAAGGAAAAGAAAGGACCATGACATTTGCAGTTGTGTAGCAGAATGAGCTGCAGCCTAAATCATCTTCCTGATCTTGCAGGCAGGTAGAACTCTTGCATGTGCATTTAAACACTGCAACATCCTTACTTGCTCTTTCACAAGGACAGAAGAGGAAGAAAAAGTATGTCTGACTTCTGTCTTTACAGAAGAAGAATTGTCCAAAGTCTGCTTCTTAGCAAGAATCACAGCATTTCTCTTGCTGAGCACTTTCCAACCCCAAAGCATCCTTCATTAAATGGAGAAATGCAGCAACTTATACCAGGCAGAATAAAGTTGCAACCTGTACTGATAATGCCTCTGTAATTTATGCTGCTTATATCATTAGTTATGTAGGATCTGGGCAAGTCAACAAGCTTTGCTCAAATTACAGAATCTCATTAATTCTGCCTTTTATGAGTCTGTTTCTACCTAGTTTGGGGACATTTGGCCCATGTTCACAGTTCAGGAGCTAGAGGAACAACCTGCCAGAGAACTAAATATTTAACTGATTAAAAGCACAAAATCTGTCTGGTAAGCCTATGCTTTTGTGTATTTTTAGTACTTCTACAATGAACCCGAGCTCAGAAGATCATAAGAAACAAACAAGACATGGAGAAATAGGATTTGGAGCTCATGTGCATGTAGAAATCCTGAAGAATGTGGTTTGTTTCTTTTTAGGGCAGCAGGCAGAGCCCTAACAGCAGCACCAGTTCAAGAATACTCAGAATGTAGTGCTAATCTCCAGCGTTTCCTTTCCCTGTGCTTGTTCAGCTTTCCACCTATAGACTGGAAAAGGGAAGATGGAAATTTTTCAGTTGGACCAAAGATATAAGAACCAGGCACCACTGACTAAAGCCCATTCAAAATCCGTGCATTCTCTTGTTAAGCTTTTTAGGTCACAGCTACTGACCTTTATTTTATGTACTGCAAGGCTATTCCAAGCAAAGCAACAGTTCTGTATGATGCTCTTTTACTAACTGGGCTGGACAGAAAAATGCCCGAGGTAACAACACTAGATGTTATTCAGGCATGGAGAACAAGTGCCTTTCCAGGGTTTCCCTCAAGAATTAGCCTCTGGAGCGCTCATGCACCTGGCTTTGCCAGGGAGGTGTGGTACTGTGGGTGTTTCTCGTGCTTGAAAGATGAGTCATAACTTCAGCCCACAAAAGCAAACCTAATGAAAGGTGAGATTTTTCTTTTCCTTGCCACTCTTTGACATGTTTCTGTGAAGATGCCCAGTTATTGGAACAAGTACAGCCAGGGAGCATCTGCTCTTGCTGTCCAACTATCGAGAGGAGCTCATGCCAACATACACTTTACTTACAGGCACTTCTCCTTAGTAATGCTGGATAATGCTTTGTAAATAAATAAATGTACCAAAACCACTTAGTCTTCATGGTGAATAAGACTAGAGGAAGCCACTGGAGACATAAACACTGGCACATGGAATCTTACTTGTGACCTGTCTATTCTAACATCCTGCCTCTGGCCTGAGCCATGTACTGAGTGTCTTAGAAAAAGACACAAGAAAATCTGTTAGAGGTAAGGTTTCATATATGCCACTCCTTAGAAGGTTTTTTGGTTTGGTTTGGCTTTTTGTTCTTGTTTTTTGTTTGTTTGTTTGTGGTTTTTGTGGTGATCACTAGATGTTAGACTCTAAAGCTTGAGGTAGTATTTCCACCTGAAAAGTTTGTCAACATTAGCAGCTGTAATTCTGGATATTCTGGTTATTTGTACAAAAACTGTTCAATCCCTTGCTTAATCCTGCTAAATCCTTTGGCCAAGGCAATGCCTCATGGCAACCATTTCCACAGTGAAATCACATCCATAGTCAGTGATTCCAGAGCTTGCAGGCTTGCTGCTATGGAGTTGGTTAACACAGCAGCTCTGCCGGCATGAGGAGGCTCTGCACTAGCTGTGTGTTTGCCTACAGGACACAATGAAATACCAAGAGCAATGCCATTCCATCAGCCCTGCTGGGAAACAAGGTGCAAAAACCAAGGCAGAGGTTGGCTTCTGGCACCCAAATTAACTCAGAGCAGTTCTGCTGTCTGCCTCAGATGTCTACATCATTCTAGTCCTGTCCCCATTCCTGGCACTTAAAGAAGAACCCAAAGCTCTGTGACATCTCTCAACACTCATGGATGATCCAGGACTTCTGGGTTCCAAAATCCTCTATAGTTTGGATGGTTGGCAAGCAGCCTATGTTTGAGAAATAGAGCTACTGCTGAAGCAGTAAGCTTATAGCTTGGGTTTAAAGGCTTTATTTCAAAGTCAAATCAAAATAGACCAAAAGAAAGGTACTTCACTTTTGACTTGCCATAAAAAATTTAATCTTTATTTTCTTTCTCTCCCTCTATTTTCAATGTAGCCAAGGTTTTAACTTAAAGTTTTGCACCCGTGCCAAACATACATTTGGAATTTATGCAGTCATTCCTGTAGTTACTAATGGACCAGTGAAAGGTGTACCTTGCCCTAGAGAAGTACAGCTACAGCCAGGATTTTGTGCATGGACTTTGGGAAGCTTTCTATCAAAATAGGAAGTGAAAATGGGAAACTAGGGACCACAGACATGATGTGACACACACAAAGGTTTATCCTCGTTATGATTTGTTATCACTACTGTCCACTGTTCAGAGACAATTAAAAGCAGCAAGTTGGCTTTGATGTGCCAGTTAAAAACTTGCTGCAGAGAGCCTGATGCAGTGCATAGACACACTTCTGCTGAAAAAAGCCAAGATTGCTTTGCATTTGAAACTTCCCTGGTAGACTACTACAGAACTCTATAACCACATGCCAGTACCATTTATAAAAAGACCCACTACCTGGGCAGCTTGTGAGAGGTTTTATATTCTGTCAGTGTGCTGGCAGCACTAAGATTATAAAAAAGTAAACCAAGCATAGATCATTACTTTATTACTTATACATTACTTATGATAGCTTAGGAACTGTCAGGCCTCTGCATAATGCCAGAATCTTACTTGGAATCTGAAGAGGCTGACTATTAAAAGTAGTCCATGAACAAATTCATGTCATGGATGATTCTCTCAATATATTTAAAACAAACCAAACCAACCCCAACACCCCCCCCCCCCAAAAAACAAACAAAAAATCCAAATAAAAAAAACCAGAAAAAAAACCCTTGCCTTAATCAAGGAGACATTCTGTATGAATGAAGAGAGAAACAAAAGTAATACTTTTGGCAAATATTTTATGACATGAAATATTTAGAAAATCATCAGTGTAATATCTGAGGTGAATCTCCCAGACAGAATTAAGACACCTTAGACAATGCCAGCATAAGTATTTCTGGTGGTTTTGGTGCTCTGCAAGGTCTCAGAGAAAGCTGAAAATTGATAAATCTGGATGAAAAGAATGAAGTTTTTTTTAAAAAAAGGAAATAAAACCTCTTTGGATGATTTTCAAAAGTTTTGTTAAATTTAGACCAATTTCAAGATACCTAGAGAGAACACAGAGAGAAAGCCATCAAGCTTTGAATGCTTGGATTTGGCTGCTGTGGACAATTCAACTGGCTTTCACATCATTATGGGATTCAGATCAAAATCAATCTCCTTGTTGCAAAAATCCTTCACAGGCTTAATCTGGCCAACCTGTGAACTGTGCCCCCTGTATTCAACAAGTACTGGCTTTCTTTCTGTCCTTTCACTCATTCTTGCCTTTCTCTCCCACATCTCCCTGCATCTGCTTTGTGATTCACCAATCTACCCACACAAACAAAACTCAGCAGCAGCAACAAAAAGCAAACTCCTACTCCCACAAAGTCTTTTTTTTTGCCATCTTATTTCCCCCTTGATTTCTCTCTCCTTCCACTATTGTTCACCATTTGCTTTGGTTCCTCTGCTGATGTTCTTACTGCAAAAAGCTTCTCAGACAAAGAAGCTTCTCAGACAAGTGAGGCACCTCACTTCCACATTCCATTCCTTACTCAATAAAATTACCTCTATACCTATACCAGACAGCACAAGCTATCCTATTTATCCCTGGAGTGATGATGGAAATTATATGAGGGATGCTTTAAAAAATAAAATGTATCATCCAGGTTTAATATTTGGATTGGAAAAAAAAAAACAAAAAACAAAACCAAAACACCAAAACCCACAAAAAAGTCAAAAAAACCCCATGATGCTAAGACTAGAGACCGTTAAGGTGGGAAAAAGTACAGTTATAAAATAGATATATTTTTGTGCTTCCCAGAAACAGCATGGCATTATCTTCTCCCATTGACAAAACATCACCTACAGCAATATTTCTGTACGGGAATAGTAAACCCATGGTGACTCTGCTTCAGAAAGAGCATTAGACTTTAAATCCTCCCTGAGCACATCTATGTTTAGCAGTTTAACACAGCCCTGGAACAGCACAACAAGGACTAGATACATATCTACACATATATAGCTTGCAAATAACTTATAAACTTTATTGATTTTGGAAGACAAGGCCAGATATTTCACATTTCCCAATTAAAAAAATTCCATGCGAAGGTTTGTTTATGACAGCACTAGGGGAATTATATACATTTATATGTGAGTTGGCAGATTTTGACTCAGAGGAAGACCTGCACCAACATCACCTCTGTAGCCACCTGGAGGATGGAAAAACCACCATACAGGTAAAAAGCTGCAACCTGTCCTTGGGCTGCTTACAGTGGGAAGCCAATAGACAGGTGCACGTTCACCACGTATCAGATATTTGCATCAGATGGAGAGGAAGAACGTTCCTTCAAAAGATGCAGGAATTACAGGCAGTGTTAAGAATCCTACCCATTTGTACTTAGATCCAGACCCTAAAAGAATTCAGCAGAAATATTGTATTTCATGGAATTATTCTTCTGGTAACGAAGAGAAAGAGGAGTGTCAAAACATAGGTTGCAGTGAAGGACACTGACTTCTCTTTCTTGCTCCATGCAGTTTTACTCATTTTCTCTGCCTGCTTGTAAATCCAACAGCTGAAAAAACCAGACCTTTCAATGGCCCATTCTCCCCTCTGACTTCACCTTTTTATGGTGTGCTTTTCTGACCTTTCCCTGTAAAACCTTCTTCAGTTTGCACCACAACTCAGAGGTCTTGTCCTTCAGACCACATTTCTCAAAATAAATTCTCAGCCTCAAGGAGGTAAAACCTTTGATTTGATCATCTATTATATGAATTATATGTACATGCAAATAATTTCAGGGTAAGCATAATAAAATACAAATATTCAATAAGAATAACCATAGGTGTTATTTTGTTGCATGGAAGCACATATTGATCAAGTACCAATTATTACAAGCCTGAAAAGGATCTTCCATACCATCTGATCTGTCCAACTTCTCAAGTGAAAAATAAGTCTGTGATTAAGTACAGCTCTGCCATGAGTTTGTTCTATCCCAAATATCTTTCCATCATTCCAAAGTTGTGACACTACCCTGTGCATATACAGTTACTAAAGAGAAAGAAGAAACTAAACACTAGGAAACAGGAGTGCTGTCAAAAAACAAGCAAGACCAGCACTTAGTTAAGGAATTAAAACAGCAGTCATTCCCCAAGCTAGAAAAGATAGATGGCATTTTGTCCTGCAGGGAAAATGGAGCAAAGAGGAAAATAAACAGCACCTGGTAAATAACACACTGGGCACAGGAGTACATTCAGGTCCACACTTGACATAGGAACTCCATATGAGGCACTTGGCTACTGTCCACAGTCATAGCAGACTTCAGGGAGCCTCAAAGAAGCATCCCTGTGCTGCCCTAATCTAGGACACAATGAAAACTGAGGATCCCTGGAGGACATTGTGTCCTGCCTCATTTCAGATGTGGTGTGGTCATACTTGATCAGGTAATTTTGAAAGTCTGGGAACAGCAAAGAGATTGCTGGTACCTATAAAGTGAAGCTTCATCAACAGCCACAATATGAGAATGGGGATGCATTCTCTTTACACTTCCTATATTCCCCTTTCCTGCTTTGTTTTACTCCCTATCTTCTGTTTAAAGAACATCCCACAGACCTAACCCAACTAGTACTCTAGATTAATGAAAATATCCCAAAAGTAACTCAGAAATTTCCTTAAACATTTGAGATGAGGCATCAAGAAAAGAAAAATCCCTTTTGTTCTTTGCATCTCTCCAAGAAAAGCACATCATCATGACCTACCAAACACTTTTAACAAGCTTTTAACCAAAAATAGGTTGATTGATATATTAGGTGTTGGATCATCTTATCTGAGCCTCATGAAATAAACTCCTTGCTGGCTTTTTTTTTTTTTTTTTTCTGCTATTAGAATTATTTATATTATTTGCCATTCTTAAAAAGAAAAAAAAGCTAGTATCAATACAAACAACCCAGATACATTCCCTTAAACCACCAACAAATCATTAACTGAGCACCAAGTTAATAGCTTAAGAATATAAAGTATAATATATTGTAACAGCAGTGATAGAAAGAAAAAGATTTAAAGGGCATGAAACTATTAAAACTAGTTTTGAGAGAGCTCAATGTGAAACCAACCAGAAAATGATCATTCCACAACTATAAATACAAGTACTAAAAACAAAACAAAGTCTCTAGCTTTGTGAAAAAAACCACATAAATTAAAAAAAAAACCAACAAAAAACACCCCCTAAACCATTTTAGGGGAAAGTATTTAATGCAGCTATAAAATAAGGACTCTGTTTTCTTTATATTAAGTGTAGCTTTGATTGAGTTTGTGGAATTAAACACTAATGTTATTGTAAGTAAAACAAAAGGAGCTGGAATTTGTGTTTGGCATATAATGAAGTGAGTCACAAAGCCAAAGGATGTGATATGCCTTTATATGGCTTAGTTAGGTCTACTTTTGATGCACTGTAAAATAAAAGTATTCTTTATGCAAAGATACAAAAAATCTTTGCAAATATGCATAACGAGCTTATAGTCTAATATTTTGTATATGTGCACTGTGACCTATAAGTACAGATTAACATGTATAACACATTTGAGGTTTGGATGGACATGTTTGATGTTCCAAATTACTTTGTACCAGACTGAAAGAATACATAATTTTAGGTTTTGGGTTCTTTACAGCATTTTAGGTGACCTACTGAAATTGATCATGGCTATAATATATAAGCTGGAATTCCAAGTTTTCCGTCTGGAAAGCCGAGTTTTCCAAGCTCCAACAATTTCAATCAAAAGTGTTACAGTCTTTGATGTTCTGGTTAAAGTTCCAATTCCCAAAAGTTAGCAGTTACGTGAAATCTAAAATTTCTCAATAAAACTAACAGTGGTGTAAAAAACACCCAAAAACCAACAGAACACAAATGAAAACACAAACAAACAACACAAAATTCAAAACAACACCATCGCTTCAAATCATGACCTAACTGGCACACTGAAACTCAAAAAGGAGAAAATAGTTTACAAGAAAATATACAGCTGCTTTATCACTTGATAATTTGCTTTTGTGTCCTGCATCTCACAACATAAACCCTCTGGACAATTAACCTAAGACATTTAAATACTTGGGACTGGCAGTACCAGAATGCAGACAAGACATTAAATGACCCCATCTAGAGAGCTCACCCTGCACAACTTCCATCTCTCCTTTCCCCTTGTCAAAGTCAATGGAACCCAAGGTCCTTGTAAGCTGAGCCACCAGGTTATACAGATATTGTTAATATAATAGGACAGCAGTAGCATCCAAATTTGAGTTTCCAGAGCCCCTGGGATAGAATTAGATTGAGCTTCAAATATGTAGTGGCTCTAGGTGCATACTAACAGTTCTGTCATTTGTTCAACTGTAGTGGTAAACTGAAACACTACAGTTATTCTGTAATCTCAATCCTCTCAAAACCCCTGCCTAGACTACCCTGCTATATTTCCCATCCTGAACCAACAAAGTAGACAGGACACGTGTGAGGAATCTATGTGACGGAAAAGTAGTTGTAGCAAATTTCAAACTAAATGAAAAAAAATATTTTAAAGGGCAATAAAGCATATTTACTGGTGCCCAACAGTCTAATCATGCATATTAGGCAGTAGCAAATAGAGGAAAGGTCTCTAAATGATGAAACATCAGCCAGTGTATAAAAGCTACTGCAATGCACCCACATTGCAATTAACGTAACTAAATGTCTGATTCTGGACTCCCTGTGGGTTGGGTGCTTGAAAAGCCAAACATAAAATGACTGGGGTTAAAATAAGGGCAACATTCACTATCAGCTGTATCAACACGACAGTGAAGACAGCAAAGAGATAAAAGACAAGAATCATTAAGTAAGAATGATTAAAGGAGAGCTGCAAGAGTAAACAAGCATCTTTGGTTTGTGTGGAAATGGAAAGTTTCTTATGGAGACAACTTTGAACTTGATACAAATAAGGGACAAGCTGTGATGGCTCAGAAGACCCACAGCCAATCCAGCATGTGATTGTACTGGAGCTGCTCCGTGTACCATTCTGAAACCTGCATTCCTTCTCCTTGCTAACTATCCAATAGCGCTTTACTTTTCTGCAGGGTGAATCTAGTCTGCACCTGTCATCACTAATTATAATTTCAAATATAAAATGAAAAGAACAAGGATATATTGGTAGAAAGCACACTGTGAAGATTTAATACCTAGTGTAGACATATTTGTGCAAACTGCCATGCACTAGTACTCCACTGCATGTTTGGTCACACTTGTATGTGGGCCTTTATGAATCTAAGTGGTCCTGGAACGACTCTGTGAAATCAAATTGGTTACCCACAGGTTTCCAGAGGAGATTATACTTAAGTGGTTTCTCTTTTTGGTTTAAGGATATACAAGTGATGATATTATCACTGCAAGTAATGATGTGGAGTATTCTGTAGGCAAAGAGTATTCCTACCTAGTTCATCAGCATGCCATGGTGAAAGACTGGAACAGAGGCCATTATCACATAAAGATCCAAACCTCTCGCTGGGATACACCCAAATAACCCCATACTGGGAGCTGTAACTCTTGGAAAGAGTGATCAGAGAGATCACAGGAGCAGCTTTCTCCTGTGCCTTCACATAAGGACCTGCTTTACAAAAAATCACTAACAGCACTAATAGCGAATCAAGGACCTGCTGAGTGCATTTTAACTGCTCTTCAGTGCTTTGATGCTGAGCACTTCCTGCAGAAAAAAGGAGGAAGTATGCTGACAAGATGAATACATCTCACTACCCTCTGCACATAACCAAGTGGCATAAAAAAAAAAAAAAAAAAGTAAAAAAAAAGAAAACTAAATTCCCTTTGGCTGAGAGGTCTGGCACGTATGATCTGAACTCAATTGCAACAGCAATTAGTTTCCATGCAGAGACTGGAAGGGGCCTCTGGGTATCATCTCATCCAAACCCCCCACTCAAGCAGGGTCACCTAGAGCCAGATGCTCAGGCCCACATCCAGATTGCTTCTAAATATCTCTAGGGAGAGAGACCCCCAGGGAAACCTGTTTGACTGTTCAATCACCCTGACAGTAGAAAAAGTGTTGTCTGGTGTTCAGAGGGAGCCTCCCATGATTCATTTTGTGCCCATTGCCTCTGGTCCTGTCACTGGGCACCACTGAAAATAGTCTGGCTCTATCCCCTTCCCTCCCTCCAGGTGATTTCATACATTAATGTGATCCCCAAGCCTTCCCCCTTCCAATCCAAGAGACTTCTCAACAATCTTTCTTAAAAAAGATTAGGTGTAAGCCAACACACATCTCTGCTACCTACACACATATACATATTTGGAAGTAAACTGGGACCAATTCATTTAATATTATTTAATGTTTCATCCAACAGACATGATCATGACCCATACTGGGGACTTTGCTAACTTATCTGCTAGACTCTTTGCAATTCAGACCGGGTTTTACATTTAAATATTCTTGCAGGGAACTAATTCATTTGTTAGGTTGCTTATGTGCAAATATTAATATTGCCATTTCAACTAGATCCACTTCCTAAAATTGGCAGAATATAAATACATGTCTTTCATACAAAAGTTATCCTAAAATATCTCTTAGTACATGGTAAGGAAGAGGCATTGCATGATAAAGTATAAACCAAAGACCTTGACCCTAGGACTAAAATGTCTACCTAGACACCTATGGCAAGACAGAGTTTTCCAAGTGAAAATATTTCAGCTAATAGCTGAATCTAATACTTTGTTAGTGGAAGAGAAAACACAGCCTTTACATTGCAAAGATAATTTTATCTTATATTAGTTTCACGGATCTAATAGAAATATTAGTTTCATGGATCATTGTTAGTATCACTACCTGCCTTTGCTCACAATTGTGCAGGCCTCTGAACCACAGATCCCAACCCCTTGTGTGCTGCCTCATAGCATTCTGTCAGTGTCTTATATAAGGTTTATAAAATACCCCACAACTCTTCTGAAATGGTCTACAGTTCTCTAAGTCAAGCAGAAGCCTGGAAAGAGTCTGTATTTGGAGTTTGATTACAGTTCAACTCCAGTAAACTTAAACCAATTTAGTCAATAAGACAACTACAAATAAGTGCTAATTTAATTGTGAACAGGATTTTTTTTTTTTTCTTCAGTGGACTCTAGAACACCTTGAAGCAAATTTGAACTTATACAAAAGTGGCCATTCCCAAACTAAACACCCACTCTCTGAATTCCAAATTTAAATCTGATTAGAGTTCAATTAATAGTCTTATGGAAGATTCCTTCCATTCCTTCCACCCCTTAGACTACACATTAGATGAATCCATTCTTCTTCATCTTTGATTCTATAAATTCAGTCAAGTTACTGATTGAATTTACAAAAGTGCTTCATGTTAACAGATGTGTGCTCACATGTCTCACTAGGAAAATGCTGCCTCTTGAGGCATAAGACAAACAGCATGAAAGATGTCCAGAAGTCTAACAGTGAATTTCTGTGGCAATCTACAGACAAGGTCTCTCCAGTCTCCAAACTTAGCAAAAACCTTGGCTCAATAAATTGGTCAGACTTGGACTCAGTCATTTACACCTCTGGCTTCATTCACATCGATGGAGCTCTGTTTGTTCTCTGAGTATGACCTATTGAACATATGACTTTAAAAGTTGGCCTCACCACACTTTGAACTATATGCTATGTAGAAAGCACTAGTGTTTTTCAGGAAGCTCCAGACTTCCCACAGGAACATGAACCCAAATTCTGCATGAGCAGCTCCTGCCTGGGAGGTGAAGGATTATCTTATACCAGTGCAGCTGATTCCACTCAGGGCTGGTACATCATCTTACTTAGCCACAAGTGCAGAAACACAGAACAGACAAGCATTTCAACACTTCTGGCTAGGGGATCTTGCCCTCAACACACATACTGATGCTTGTACATGGTCTCCTGGCTGTCTATACTCCTGTCCATCTGTTGGGATGGCATGACGCCAGCTAACAAGGTAGCACGCCAGCCTCGCTAGCACAAATGTGCCAAATAAAGATAGGTTCTTTTGAATGCACTGCTTTCAGAAGACAGCAAGAGCCACGTTCCCACTAAAGACAAAAAGAGAGAAGCTTCTACATATCCCCAGCATCACTAAAGTTATTTTAGGTTTGATCTCCCTTTTATTTTCAATATTCAAGCACCTTCCCAAACATGGAAGTCTTAACAAAGTTGTTAAATTGCCAGGCAAAGCAGGCAGTATTTTAACAGACTCACTGGTATGACCATTTCATGCCTGCAGGAGGTCCTATTCCTGCATCTGTACACTCCACTAAAATCCTTAGGAAAGAGCTTTCCCATCTAAATCTGCACATTTCCTCACTGATTTCTTTCTAATTGACCCTAATCCTTCATATTTTAAGAGCATCTCTTCTCATTGAACCAAACTATGATTTTTCAAGCATTGATTAGCTTCTTAAATAAAACCAGAGTTCTTGCTGTAGGTAAGTATATAGGAAAGCCTTCACATCCAGTAGTACTTGTTTAACTTCAATTCTAATGTGAGCTTGAAAATTACAAAAACATTATATTGTGATACTGTTGTATTCATAAAAGTAGAAACTTCCCTACATACACTAATTTAGAGGTCTGGAGAAAGGAAGATGCCCTCTCTTTGGAAGTTCACACATGCTCATGAACCACACAGCCTCAGTTCCGTGTGACCAACAAGTCCAAAGAGCCACAATAGACAGGATTTAAGAAGCCAGACATTTTGCCAGCTCTAGCCATTACTGAGCACTCTGGAAGTACTGGAAACTCTCACCTGAAAAGTTTTACACCTAAGCTGTGTATTGGCCATACCAAAAGAGTTGGCCAGAATCTGAGCTGCAGGGAGGGGAGGGGAAGGAAAGGGATTTAGGTAATAAACATTGTTAAAAAGAAGCAGGGAAACTGAAAAGACAGTAAAGGCCTAAAAGAGCAAACAGAAACAGCATGAATTGATCTCCCCAGGTTAATATTCAATCCATCATAAAGATGCTCCAGCAGACACAGAAAATTACAGAAAAGTTGGTTTTCCTTTATGAAGCAAAGCTCAGACAAGGCTACCTGTACACCTCCAAAGGTCTTTCCTCACGAGTTATTTTTCTGAGCAGGACATGCTAAGTTTACTGGTGAGTAAAGATTTCGTGAGTGTGGGCACCCTTCATTCTCTTGCACAAGTACTGAGTCCATGCTCCCCAGCCACTTCACAAATGGCACCACAAAGGGACAGAATCAGAGGAAGGTGTCTCGCAAAACAGCTGACTGACAAACCAAGGGTCCTGCCTGCCCCTGTCTGTTATCAAGTCCCTAGAAATATAACATGAAGATATATATAACATTCATCCTTTTCTGAAGTCATCAGAGTAGTGGAGCCTTTTTTTCTCAGGTCACTTTAGCCCAGTTATTTAATTGCTCTGTCACTCAGACCCTACAGCTTTTGATATCGGCACACTGCTGGACCGGGCTCAGGTAGAGACCATGTTATATGCTTAGTGACTCCAAAGTCAAAGAACAAGTTCCACCCTACCCTTTCTTTTTCCCTACAAAGATTCTGCCCTGTGAGCAAAAATAAAGGATCTGGCTCTTAGCCTTTAGGGCAGTTTGTCATTAGAAGCCCTAAACATGGATAATGCTTAAAAGAATCATTTTTGACAGCAATAGAGTACATGCTGATGTGGAGAAATGCAGGGTGTGGAGACAGGCAGATCTGGGAGAGGTGTGCAACCATAAACACAGCCAGCATGAAGGTAACCATCTGCTGGGAGGCTATTCTGACACATAAAATATTGAGCAAGCATGAATGAAATACAGCAAACCCCACCCGAGCACCAGACGCAATCAAATCTGACCCTCTTGAAATTTTTATTTGAGTTAATGTTACCTTTTAATAACCTTTCACTGCTCTCTGCAAAGATAACAGGTGTCATTAAAACAGCTGTCACTGTGCCAATCTTCCCTGAGACACCTATTTATTTGGATCTTTCAAGAGAAACATAAATGAAATCAGTCATTCTATATTAGAGGGTTCCCAGGGACAGTTAGTTGATTGGCATCTCTTACTAGTGGGCAAGTCACCGCAAGACACTTGTAGAAGACAGTGCTTTCCCTGAAGTCTTGATGCTTTAACATCTGACAGGAAAGTGTATATACATATGGATTGATTTCTTTCCTTTTTTTTTTTTTCTTTTTTTTTTCTTTCTTTTTTTTTTTTGATGAATGATATTCTGTGAAATATCAGAGAGAAAAATGTCAGACATACATTGCATAGCAATCGAGGGCTAATGAAGATCCAGGTATTAAATCAATTAAGAAGTATCAAAAGCTACCTAATCATCAAGGAACAAAATTGGCACCACAATATGTAGTGAGTATGGGAAAGCCTAATTTACTAAACATACCCTGCAGTCACATAATTGCATGTAATTTTACCAGCATAATTAACTAATTTAATTACCACTTCTCAAGTGCATCAATTATTGACATTACAGAGTTTTCAGACAGCAGAATTACTGTGTGGTACATTCAGAGAATGCAAAATGCTTTGTACGCCTATTTTCCAGTCACAGTCAACAACTGAGGGAACACAAGCAGCAAAGGAGAAGGAATTACAAGTGCAGCACACAGAGCACAGTTTAGCAGTCAGGTTTAAGAGATGAACTAGACAAAACCATGTTTATGTGGGACTGAAAAGTCAACAGCAAATAAATGGAGAGACCAAGAAGACAAAACCTGAGCGTGGTACTAAAGCAGACAACTATTTTTTATGAACAGGAAGGTCTAGTTTAAATCAAAAGTACCCAGGAGGGAATCAGCTCTTTGAGATCTACCAACCACCCTTATCTCTCAAGCAAGGCCTTGATCTTACAGTAATATCTGCAAGGATGTACAGGTGCACCAAGCTCCGTTGGCCTCACTAAAAAGCCATAAAGGTGTTAGGTCTGTCTGCACAAGTCTCAAAGAAGAATCAGATCCCAAAGAAACTTCAGACTAGGATGTGATAAGACACAGTATATGCTTGAAAAAACCCCAAGATGGGCCGGGGGGAGGGGGGTTGTGTGTGTCTGTGTGTGAAAATACAAAGACAAAGTATGGATGCATTCTTATTAATTAAAATGTAGCTTTGCCATGTGGGATCATTACTCAGACTTGAAGAACTATTGATCCCCCGCTTAATGTTTAGACACTTTATGTAAATCTTTGCATAAAACCCTTTTGTTTCAGCAATGAGCTTTTCAAAGTCAAGAGAGATGTCAGCATCTGCTCCCTATGGAGTCTTAAGAGTCGGTGTCAGTAAAAAATGGGCAGCGTCAGTGAAAATTATGCCCTGTGTCAGTAAATTTGTTAACAGGGTGGTTGGAAACCCTGGGAGCTGTGGTGTCATTTTCTTCTCCCATTGCCCTCTTGTACTTGACCTTTGCACAGCTGTTTCACAGTATCTGGAGATGGCTGAACTGTGAAATAGTGATTACAGAAAAGGGGGCATTTTAATGAGAAAATACAACCTAGAACAAGAAGAAGGCATTCTTTCAAATGCCAGCTGAGACTTTAATATGTTTTTTGTCTTTCAGATTCAATTATGAACAATCATGACAACCCCCACTTTTAAAATCTAATGCCAATATTAAGTTACCCTTCTTAAGGTCATGAAAGCTTACTGGATTCATTGTAGTGATTATAGCAAGCAAGCAGAGACACTTTGTTAACATGAAAGCCCAAATAAATCATCAATAGCCAGAAGCACCAAGTTAGGACTGTTCCTCCCTCAAGTAGCTCCACAGAGATGGTGCTATAAACCTGTTGCAGTCTGTCTCTGCGAGTGCCTTTTGTGGATCCAGCTCAGGAAAATCTTATGTATGTGTTTAAATTTAAGCAATGGCTTAAGTTGAGCCACTCAAAGTATTGCAAATATATATTTTGCTACAGATAATCAAACTGGTCTGGTGCACGTGGTAGTAACGGACCTTCCTGCATCCTCCAAAAGGACAAGAGATTCCTTGAATCATTTTCAAAGATTTCTCTGCAACAGCAAGACACAACCTAATCCTATCTGGTCTCCTCACTCAAAACCACAATGAGCAAAATCAAGACAGAAAAAGCACACCTTGTGATCACAGGCAAGAGAAGGAAAAGAATGGAGGAGGAAGGGGACCACAAGTTTTTCAGAGACAAGATGAGTTTCTGTAAGCAAACCTGATGAATGATGCTCTTCATGCTGCTCGTTCTGCAGGCTGCTCTCTGTACACCTGCCACGTGGCTGCTATCAGTGAAAGCAATTCCAGTAATGACATTGATGTGTGAGGGGCCTGCACTTCTGAGACACCAGGCCTAAAACATTATTCATTGAAGCTGTAAGTGGGTGGTGGAACTTAACCAGTCAGCTGAATTAGTGCATATAAATGAGCATAAACAGACAGCAAAAAGAGTGGATGAGTCAGTAGCATCAGGAAGGAAAAAAAAGATAAAATACAAAAATCCTCTTCATACACTGTCAGCCCTAGCAGGGATTGCCACAATACTCACGCCTTCAATCGTCCTCTCAAGTGACTGCAAAAACTGTAAAAGAGTGGTGTTTTTGTCAAACACCAAGAGTTACCCAGCTGGGGTTCATGTGTGCTACTGTATGCACTTAGCAGTCCGAAATAGAAATTATTAATAAGGTAAGTTACGCATTACACAGACATTTATATTTCAGATTGAAAAGACATGTATCAAACTACTAAAAATCATCATCCCCCACACCCTGCAAGTGGTGTGGCCTGTCATTTATTCTTTGTGCAATCACTGATCTCAGACTCTGTCAAAAGTCTGGGAAAGTTTGGGGTTGGTCACAAATAAGGCTTTAACATGCTCCCCTCACAGCTTGCAAACAGAGATGCCTACTTTCCTATTTCACAGAAACTAAGGAGTGAAAGTGGAATCAGGCATAAATGTTCATCAGTAATGTAGCATCCCTCTATCTTAACTGGAAATCAGACAGATTAATTGGAGAGAATAAGATGCTCTCTAAGTTGTTCTTCCCAAGACTTTACTTGAAAAGCCTTTTCCAGCCTCTCTTCTCAAACAAATTAGTTTGGATGAACCCTTCTTGCATATTCCATTACCCTTTGACAGAGCCTGGAAGTTTGGTGACCTCTCTAGGTGGACCTTACTGCCAGTGGTAATGGAAATCTCTAACTCACCTCCTAGGTGATAGATACTATCACCTGCAAGGTATCACAAAGGTTAAATCATCTTCAGCCTTAATTCTGAGTCTGGTAATTTGGACAAAACAGTTTTTCTCCTCTGCTGCATTTCCATGTTTCCTAGATGCCTCAACACCACTTCAACATGAAATGCAGCACTGCAGATACAGATGGGAACAGAGAAAGAAGGGCAGCACAGCACTGTGAAAGGTGCATGACCAAGAATAGCTAGCCATCTGGCTCTCCTCACTGGCATTGGTAGGATATTGGTTTTCCCGTGCTATTGTCTGAGGAGGGGAAAATCGATTGAATCTCCTCTATTACCAGTGATATTTGTGAACCAGTCTGCAAAAGCTGCCCCAAAGAGTTGCAAATCTGGCTAATGCCATAGTACTCCCCTAAATTTTTAGCACAGAAAATCTGTTTTGAACTGCTCTGGATCTCTCTTACCTATCTGGACTTCAGTGTAATTGCCATCCAGAACTGAGCCTGACAGCTCTGGCAGAGCCCTCCAGCCAACCCAAGCCAACATGCATGTCCCAGCAAGATAAACGTCAATTATTAGCTAATTCTGTCAGTTTCAACTGGGGAGATGGAAAGGAAAATCATCAAAATCAATATAATTCAGTAAATGTCAGGAGAGGGTGAAGTTCTCTGTGTCCCACGGAGTACCTTCATCCCATGCAACGTAATGTTTGGCAGATGGGAAAGAATGGAAACAGAATTGGGAACTACTGTTCCTTACATACAAGTGATCAGGGCTCCATCACATCTGCTACATTTGCACAGCACATGCAACCATTTACCTTTCCACTTGGTGCTGTTCTAGGGACAGCTTAAAAATAGATGAATGCAATTAGGCCTGAATTCACCCAGCAGGAAAAACCAAACTTTGAGGGAAAGATGAAAACGGCTGGCAAGGGTTTAAGAATATCTTGTATTAGATACCCCAAAAGCCCCTATGTAATGATTCAAAAATAGAATCACACTGGTTACAGAAACACAGCCAGGCTTTCATTGGAAATGAAAGCATCTGCAACTTTTCAAAGGCCTGTAACAAACGGAAGAAAGAGAAAGGTGAAAATGGCAAGTAGAAAACAGAAGCTAGGCATTGTAGAAAATGGAGAAGGGAAACAAAAAGACAATAGTGATATCCAACAGAGCCAAAGGACTGCAAAAATTAATTTGAAGTTCATTAGGAACAGAAGGACCTTTCGCAATGACAGTAGTCTATTACTGGATGAAGAAATTTGTCTTGTGAGTAATAATAGCAAAAAGTCAGAAATCCTAAAAAAAAAGCCAGATGATCTAATACTGCTAAACAAACCAAAATTCCCAAATATGCCCTGCATGCCAGAGAAAGATCATGGTCCTTCCACTGTCTAGTTAAAATAGAAGAATAAAGCAAGATTTAGCTTGTAGCATTGTAAATGGGAACTAAAATGGAAGACTTAGTAACTAAATTCAACAAAGGCAAAAGAGGATTGAAAGGCAAATTAAAGCTTGAAAGATGCAGAAAATAAACCTCAAATAAAACTGAGATTCTTGTTTTGAATTTTGCAAGTAACTAACCCACTGGCAAGTTCACTGTTTAACAAATGTTTTACCATTCACGTTCCTTGCTCTCATGGACTAGCATGACCCAGGGAGAGAATACAGTGCACATGCTGATTTATACTGGCAGGAAATTTGGCCCTCCGGGTTTTGGGAAGAACTGTGTTTTATTCCTATTTTTGTTCCCTTACAAAGATGAAAGAGAAGAAGAATTCAGAACCTGTTCCAAAGGTGCAGGTGCTCTGTGCGGTTCTGCTGGGGGGTGGGCAATATTGGCAGAACCTCCTCACCACTGCTGCATCAATACCACACCTTGGCTCATCAGCCAGTGAGACCAGCTGCAGGAGAGACAGTTAGGAAGCTTCCTTTTACACTAGTCCAGACATTTCCTTTGCACTACCAATTAACTACCCACAACACAGGAAAGCTTATCAGCAACATCAAAGAATGCATTCCTCAGTAACACACACGGTATGGCAGATAACATCTCTGGCTGCATCAGATTTTCTAATTAAGCATGTGGGAGTGGGGAAAAGAGCTGTGGGGGGGGGGGTGGGAAGAGCTAAGAAAAAGACTGAAATACAGGTGCCATTAGCAATCTGCTGTCTGCTGAGCTGCACTGCTCTGGGGCCTCGCTTCCCGGTGTGTCTTTTTTGTCTGTCTCGGAGAGCAATGTAGAGAAGGCACCAACAGTGTGCCAAGGTGAAGAAATAGCACAATGAATGCACATTGCTTTACATGCCTACTGTCTCACAATTAAAAAAAAAAATAAAAAAATATGGATTTCATTAAAAGGCTATGTTGTTTTAAAAAACAAAAGGCCAAATGGAAGAAGCAAATAAGTAAAATGCAATAGGTTGAATTTATTATTAAAACAGTGGAACAAATAACTCACTATAAGAATTTATTAGCTTAATTCAGCTCTCCAACCTCTTGTTCTAAAATTCACTTGAAAGTATTCAATTGAGTTGACAGCAAATCTATTTCAACACTCTGCAAGTGCAAGCACAGACAGTTCAATATTTTCTTTTTAAGCTCCATCAGAGTTAATTGAGACTATTTACACTCTTATTTGTTTCCTGAATGAAAGAACACACATGCACTTTCAGCACAAATAATTGTACATATTAAAAAACCGGTGCCTTTACATATTTGTGCTGGCAAAACTTGACAGCAGGATTATTTGCAGGAAGCAAACAAAGACTTTTCTACAGATGAAGCAAATTAATTTTCAGATTGGACATTCCCAAAAACATTGTCCAGCTACAGACAGATCATTATGCTGAAGTATGAACAGTGAAAAATTAGTGACAGAAAATATGCAGTGCCTACTTTGCAAACCTCAAATCGGGTAAATCACCTTAGGTCTTGTGGTTGTAGTAGCTGCATTAATTGCTCAAGATCTGGTTCCTAGATAAACTTCTCTGCATGGAAAACAAGTCTTTGTTTCATTATTAAATCCTAATGCGAACTGATGGTGCTATACAAAACAGTCTCTTGAAATTCCAGTAGCAGCTCAGCTGAGTCCAGCTTGGAACTGGCAACCTGCATTATTCTGGTTTAGATACAGGAACATGTCACATGCTGCTTTTTGTTGCCTTTAAAGAAGAGTTAATATTTGGCTAATATGTTTATCTTTGCATAGCATTACTGTCTATGTGCAGGAAAGAAAGAAACAGCTGTTGCAAGCCTAACCCTTACTCATTAATCTTTCATCATCTTGGGACTTCCAGCATTGTATTCTGTATTACAGCATCAGCTTTCTATTCAGCAGTGGTATCTGAGAGCAAATTCCCAACAAAACTGCCACTTTCATTTGCCAGGTCCACTTGTACTGAGCTTGGACACTGAGGGTCCATGCACCCCGCCACCCAGCAGAGGCTGGGGCCAAGGGAGGTGGTATATCTACCTTACCAAGGCTTGCAGAATCTGTTTGCTGGCAGCTGCTTGTTTCAAGGGGAACAGGAGGCCTTCCAGTGCAATATTTCCTTCTGGTAGCACAAGCAGCAATGTCAGCTCCCCTGCATCAAACTGATGTTCCAAGTTCTGCTCTGACTTAAACACTTGGCAAAAATTCTGAACCTTGAAGTGCCCAGGTTACACCCAGAAACTTTCAGATTCAGCAGCAGAGGACTATCTCCTCCTCCTGTTGCAATGGTCTCATAGTTGGCTGATTTTCTTCCCAGCCTCCTTTTGGATGTATGCCCAAATCCACAGATGTGCACAGGAGGTAGATGGCACTAGAGGTGCCCTTAAGCACCTCAGCTGTTACTTCACACTGCCTCCCAGGTGTTATTAGTAGAAAACATGCATTGCAGAAACCACAGTAGGATTCTCTTTATACCATCCTTGTTTTAAATCTTTATGAATTTTCAGGAAACAGAGCCAATGGGTATTAGGGAGTCAGAGTTCTAAGGCTTTCTCCTCTCCCCCCAACTCAGACTGTATTTTTATAATCATGCAGTAAAGCATGTATTGGTCTTAAAACACTGTTTGTATTGTGTCAACTTTATCTGCTGTAGTAAAGTCACCACTCTGGGCAGCAAACACAGTTTTGCCCAGCTGACCAAGCAGCATCATGCACAGCTTGGCTCTGTCTTCTGCCACCTGTCTTTGGGCATTCAGGCCACAGGCAGCAGACGGGAAAGGCTGCCCTACCTAGCCACACCTATGCTGCACACAAACTCCTTCCAATGCCTCATGGACTGTCTTCAAGCAATTCTGGATGGGTCTGTGCCTGACCCATCTCTGTTGCACTGACTTAGGTGTGAAATAAATACAGTGAGAGCATTTAATTCCTCACATCATGTTCTCATGCTAGGGAAGGAACTGTGGTGTTACTGGCTAGGTCCCTCACCACCATTACCACATATGCACACACCAGTACATGTAGAGGCTGGACCACATTTAAGAGTAGTGCAAGCTAGTCAGGACAAGAATTATGCAGTATTTCTTCTTCCAGAGGAAGAAAGCCTGTATAATTTTTGATTCTTTCAAAGTACACTTTACAAATTATTTGTGCAAGCATACATGCAGACCATATATACTAGCATTGTGTGGAATTCCTAATTCATATAGCACTCATACAAGCAGAATAGAGAACAAGACTGAACTCATAAAATGGATAACATGCTCCCATTCAAAGGTTAATATCTGTACTATCTTTTACTTGGTTTATGCATGTCCTCCATACCATTTTTCCTTTTGGTCATCAGCCTCACGAGAATCAAAGGGCATTCTTAGGTAGCACAGTAAATGCAAACTAATTTTCACACTAAAAAGCAAATAGAAGGAAAGCACCAATGCCTTGTTATTATTTGTACAAGGCGTGTTACTCCTGTTTACCTCATCTGCCTTTAATGGGTTGCCTTCATCCTCCCTTCACAGTTACAAATTCTCGTGTTAAACACAGAAGCTCCTGACAGCTCTCTCTTTCCTAGGGCAAAATTGTTCAGCTAACAATAACTAGGATACCTTTTGACAAGTGCAGCTAAGAGCCAGTAAAGCTTGCTCAATCTGCATCAGTCTGTCTTGGCACTTTTCTTTCAGTTTCATATCTAAACACTGGATGCCAAAGTGTCTTGCAATGATTATAGAAAATTATAAAAAGGGAAATGAATGCAAAAGCAGAAATCATATTAATCAGTTGAAGGAAAATACTTTTCCAAGTACAGTTGTGGCTAAAACCCATAAATTAGATGACTGGAGTAACAAGACATGTGAAATGGCTTTTAAGTCCACTACCAGCTCCATGCAATAAATTTCAAGTGACATCCAGGCTTTTAGTGGAGGGGATGATTTATTGCAGTCTGCAGGAAGAGAGCTTTCATGGATTATCTCTAAAGTGGCAAAACTCTATTCTGAATTTTTCAAAATTAGTGCAGCTCAGTGAATGTCACTGACAAGCAAATCCAAAAGCACTTTAACAGAAAATTGTAAGAAAAATAACAAACATACTTTAGAACATCCACAGATTTTTCTAGGGGAACTACATCTTGTCTTTTCCTAAGCCAAAAAACCCCCAAACCTAACACTTGCTGCATGTGTTGTGCACCTAGGCTTCATATAAACAGAGGTATTTCACAAATGAACTTTCTAAGTCTTTTGATGCTAAAAGCCTTCAAAACAATTTACTAAATAGTGCAAATTTCTTTCTGAACCTATAAACCTTGATATACTCTTTGTTTAGCCATTAGGGAATGTGAGTGAAGCACTGACCACAGAAATGCTCTCCAAGGGCAGCCTGGTGCCTACAGGGTTCTGTTTCCTTCCAGCATGCAGAAAAATACTTATTTCCTCTCTTCTGGTAAATGGGATCAGAGAAAACGTGTCTCCACTGGAATCATGGAGTACCATCACATCAGTGTACCAGAGCTGTGATGCTCACTGCAGGGCTCCTGAATTCCACCTGACTACCAGAGTGTTTCACAGTGTGCTGGCTCTGCTTCCCCTGGGGTGAAGATGGCTGGTAGGAGCCCTGGGATTTTGTCACAGCTACATCCCCCTGGTACGCTCTCGCTCAGCACTGAAAGTAATTGTGTCTAAGGAGAGGATGTAACAGGAGACAGGCACAATCCTCTTTGAGAGGCAGAGAGGTACCTTGGTGAAAAGCTGTTAGACACAGTCCCCTAATTTTGATTGCTTTGCAGGCTAGTGATAGTAAATAATTCTGGTAATTCTCAATACACGGAACACTGAATTTGCATACCAGTGGCACTTAAAACTAGGGTATGTATGTGTTAAGTAATGGAAATGTTACATACGGAAAACATCTTACACTTTCCTGACACCTTTCACCCAGACTAGTTCTAAAATATTTTATGAACTAAGCAGAGATCTCATTTCACTGGCATTCAGAGTAGAAAGTGAAGATCTACGCTCTATTCAACTTGTTTATATCGAAAACGTACAGTGGTGTGATTTAGTCTCCCAGGAGAGAATGTAAGACAAACACCAAGACTAACAGCTCTGTTTTTACATGATTGTTAATGATGCCTTGGTTTTCATTAGTCTTTCCTTCTGAAGACTAGCCATTAGCTTTTTAAAGCGTGAATTCAGCACTGACCTGGATTAAGAGTGGTATTTCATTGACTCCACAGTACTTACAGATGTGACATTTCTCCTGCAAATCACCAATCCAAAATCTGATACTTAGTTTATGGGGATTTCTGGAAGCAATAAAGGATTCATGTGAACATTTTTAAAATGAAGCCCATCCTAACTTGAGACATAACCTACATTATAACACAGCTGGACAAAATTTATTCACAACTTTACTATCCAACCCTTTTTCATATACTGGTGGCATTTTTATGGTTTGGATTTAGTTTGGTTTTGTTTTGGGGTTTTGGTTGGTTTGGGCTTTTTTTTTTTTTTTGGCAGGAGGTAGAGCGTGAGTTGAACAGAGCATCTTTTATGAAGCTAGTCACAGACATTATCTTCGTTTTCTAGACAGAGAGACTGAAGCATAACCCAGTGAAAGTACTGACTTAAGAGTTGTTGGCAGCCCAATGACAAAGTCCAAAACAAACACTGGTTTTCACACAGGCACTTTAAACAATCAGATACACTGCAGATAGCGCTGTTTATAAAGTATGGGATGTTTTTGAATTTATTTTATTTATATTTTAAAACCTATCCCTACCTGTGTTCAAGCAAAGCCAGACACGTACTCTTCTTCATTCTTGGCTTAGGGCATCCAGGCACATACTAAACATAAGTCTTACTCTGCACTCCATGTAACACCAGCTACAAAAATACACTGAAATCTTTTAGTGATGGCTACTACTCTTCTTCATCAAGTATAGACAAAATTCAGAAGAAATTTCTTTTGCTGCCATCATGTAATAATTATGTAATTTCCCAAATGCTCACAGACAGAATTATGGGACTTAGTGCATCCAAAATCAGTTTCTACCTTTTTTGTAGATGTAAGATAGAAGACATTTGCTTTGACTAAACAAGTGTCGTTCTGTGATGAGCACAACTGAACATCCAATACAAACCATCCCTTACAGGTTTTTAAGTGTTAAATGGCAAATATTCACAAGAGGAAAAGATGGACTCCATTATCAATGAAGATATAAGCACACTGCTACTGTTCACTTCAAATATTTTAAGTAAATTATAGGCTGGGTATCCAGCACTTTCCAGATTTTGATCATGTGTATATTGTATATTTTAGGCATCGCAGAGAAGACATATTTCAAATAGTGGCAAAGTAATGATAAATTACAGAGCACTTAGCAGTATTATGACACAAACAGGCTCATCCTATTTTATGGAAAATAAATGCAGAAAAATAACTTTGATATTCATTCCCCATGTCTTTAAAAGAGAAATCTGTAAATTTAAAGAAGAAATGACACAAAGAAAACAAACTTACATCAATTACTTATATATTCACATGGAAATTATTTCAGGAAGTTTTCTTTCTGACCTGTCTATAGAGCTTCATTTACAGCTATTACTTCTTTAGAATTCTACACAAGTTTAATCCTCCAAAACAAAATCCCCTACCTATAGACTGACTTTATAGATGGCACTATGTCTAGAGAAGTATTACAGTAAGCAGATAACAGAATGTTCTAGCCTTACATGTCTACTTCCTTTCTCATTAGTGGGCAATGTGCCTGCACAGACAGGAAAATTTATCTCAAAGTCTGTGAGAAATCAGTCAGATTTGATCTGCTCTATGTTAAATACACAGCCAACACTGATTAAATGAGCAGTGGAGTGCTCTTTCAATAGTGCACCAATGCTTTTCAGCATATAGGTATGGACAGAGAACTCAGAATTATAAATGAAGGAGAATCATGACTTATGCTTTCAGTCACTGGAAGAATTCACTGTAAAATATTAATAAAGTGATGTGTTTTCCTTTCCCACATGTCCATTAACATATTTCACTGATCATTCATATTATCTGAAACAATTTGCGGTGCAAAGAGTTTTATACACACTGCTGTGTCATTTTGAAACACCCTGTAATAGAGCTTGGACAGCAGTTCTGTACCATAACGCATTTTTAACAAAATACTTTTTAAAAACACAGTTCTAATCCTCAGTTATTAGCTCTCCCTCCTACATGGCCTTCTACCCTTCCTTCCCTACTAAGGAGAGCAAAACAATAAAGGCTGACCAAATAGGTTTTCTTGAAAGACAAATCAAGAATTTGTCTTTAAGGTTTGAGCCTTACAGATCCAAACAATCCCAATTCATGTATCTGTCAACCTGAACATCAGAAGCAACCCACTGCCTTTTCTCTACAAGCAAATCTACAGGGATACAGATACAGAGACACAAGGTCTCTAGCAGATCTCATTCAGACAACCAATTCTTCTGGTTCTCTTCTAGATTCCCTCTCAACCTGCCAGTCTCATCACAGCAGTAAGTGACACATTTGGTATAAGCAAGCTCCCATGAGCCCTCATCAGCACGAGACCTCTCCATTCAGGAAGCCAAGGAAAGTCCTGCAGCCTCAGCCACAGTTCAAGGCTCTGAGATTCAGGGGACTCCTCTTTCCTCATGTTGCTGAAATTCAGGACCCTGGGGAAAGGAAATTTCAAGCAAATTTGGAAAAGGAACTGGAGAAGGAAAACGTTGAGCAAATTTGACAGAAAAAGTTGCACATAACAGATGAGTTCCCACACAGCAAGGCCATAAGAAAGCCTCACCAAGACAAAGAGGTTCACTTGACATGTTCAGGAAAACGTATCAGTTCCACTGACAACACAGAGACTTGGTGTGTACTGGGGTAGGAATGGGCTGAGAGGATTCTTAGATTTTAGAGACATTCCCCATGTCATCCAGCTTGACACAGACATTCTGGGTATCACTTTATCCACAGATGCCTTTCCCTTACTTCCACTTTGTAAGTTTCCAAATTTGGTTTTGCAGCTCACGCTGCATGAGCACTGGTTCACAAACACCTCAGGTGGAGACACTGCAAGAACAAACCCCTGCCAGAGTTCCAAGAGCCCCACAACAAAGAGAAAGGAATAGCTGGCATTTGACAGTTCCTTGGAAACCTGTCTTTAGTAAGAGAAACTCTTAACTAAAGTAATTTTTTTCTACTAGGAAGAAGATTCTGGAAATCAATCCCAAAATCTGGAGGGCAGAGATGAATTAAATACTATAACTTGTCCTTTACTGAAGGATGGCCCTACATACTTTAAGGGTTCTCCTCAGTCAGGATTCCCAAGACAACCTCAAAATGGGATCTTAATTCCTCATACTTTTTCCCTTCTTTGAGGTGATTTCTCTGTCACAACAGGATTGCAGTTGAGTGCTTCCAGAGACTCTCTGCATGGATGGTTCATTCAAGGCACTGACTCCTGTCTTAAGCTCCTCCCGAGAGATCCTGCCTGTCACAGCATCAGTATGGTAAGAACCTCTCTGAAATGCCACCACAGGGTTTCCAACCACACCTAACCCTCTGTGGACTGTACTCAGACAAAATGTGATCCTAGAAGAAAGAGATCAGTACAATTTACAGACTCATTATGGAAGGTTCTATTCCAGAAATAGTCATTGTATAATTCCAAAGGAACAAACTATAGATGACACTTGTTACTAGTGCTGAAGACAAGCAAAAGTTGACAAACTGGTCTGAGAGAAAAGTTTGGATTGGACTGACTGGATACTATTCTGAGACTGCTCAAAACAGATATATAGCTCCTCAGCAACAAGGGAAAAACCACAGAAAAGTGCAAAAGAAAGGAGAAAAAAAATAAGTATAAGGAAAATGAACCATTTTGCAAAGTATGGCTGGAGGAAAAGGTGTGAAATTGAGAGGGAGAAGACTAGAATCAGGCCAAATAAACTGATGTCCTGACACTCGGGTCTATTCATTGCAGAATAATCTCTCTGAGGAACTGAAGCAAAACCTCATTACCTGTAATGCTTTTGCTCAGATACCACCGTAATGAGTTCATTAACACTAGAATATCAAAACCTAAACTGAACCAAATGCTTGATAATGTAATGCAAGAGCAAAACATCACACACACAGAACAATACTTCCATTTCTATCACTGTAACAAGCCCTGAATGACTGTGTTCATGTCCTAGTTTAGTTTACAATGTTCTGTGAGGAAGGAAAAGAAAAAAAAGAGGGATGAAAATGGAAAGAAAAAGGTTTAGGTAGAAGAAATCCTGTCACAGAAAGAATGAATAACCTTATTTTCCATTTGTAAATTAAAAACCTTTATTAAACTTAAAATCTTCTGAAGCTAGCCATTGATGTGAACACCAAGTACTACTCCACAAAGGGAGATTTTGCTTGTTTGTTAAATATCTGATTTCTTACAGAGAATATCCAGTTTCCACTGAAAACAAAGGGATGTTCATACATTAATTCCAATGGTAATTTGGATAAGGCCCTTGAATAAACTGGGAATAAACAGTTATTTTGACAATCTTGAGAAATTGGAGGAAATTATTTAAAAATACCACACAAAAAAACCCCACAGAAAAACCCAAATTGCTTTTATTTCCTTGCCCAACCCTTTGCAGTCTAGCAGAAAAGACGCCAAGTTGCACAAAATTTTATTCTGTTCTCCTTATTCTGCATAAAGGCTCTTTGACCTCCAAACCCTGAACAAAAAAGGATGCATCCCGAAGAAAGAAAACCCTATAGAGTCATGCACGGCACCTCACACAATAGAACTCCATGGATACATATAGCACTAAATTAAAGGGATAACAAGGAACTTTACATTCATACATACAGTTATTGAGTGCTATGTGCCAGAAGATCCTATATATTGATTCATTCCATGAAGAATGTGCAGGCTTAAAGGTAATCCACATAACACATGTTGAATCAAACAGTGCATTTCAAGACTGGTCTGCCAGACACAGCTCTGAGTGAAATTAATGAAAACATTTTAGAAAGGTTTGGTGTTAAAAGGACCTTGAAAATCATCCTGTTCCAGCCCCCCTGCCATAGGCAGGGACACCTTGCACTAGACCAGGTTGCTCAGAGCCCCATCCAACCTGGCCTTGAGCACTTTCAGAGATGGGACATTCACAGCTTCTAAGGGCAACCCGTTCCAGCGCCTCACTGCCATCACAGTGAAGAGTCTCTTGCTAATATCTAATCTAAAACTACACTCTTTCAGTTTAAAAATCACACTTCTTGATCTGTCATTAGACCTTGGTTAATAATCCCTCTCCAACTCCCTTCTGGGTGCTTGAAGGAACCAGTATTGTAAGGGTGCTCTAAGGTCTCCGTAGAATTTTTTATTGTCCTTTTTCTTCTTCTCTAGGCTGAACAATCCCAGTTCCCTCAATCTGTCCTCACAGGAGAGGTGCTCCAGCCCAATCTTCAGAGAGGAAACAACCTGTTTCAGAGTAACAAACCTATTCTACACTAAAGGGCACAGATTCCTCAAGCTTACAGCTGAATCAGAAGCAGGACAAAAACTGAATCCTGACTACAGATAGACACAACAATAGGAGTGTTAATAACAAAATACACCTCAGTAGATGATCCTGCCTTCTCTTTTAGCTCTCCCTGCAACCCACAGTCACCTGTCATTACCTCTGCTTGTAGCACTTACACAAGCTCTTTCACTATCGGGCATCTGCATTCACCAATGGTCACCCCTTAAAGCTGAATGAACACCAGGACAAGCACCCACCCTACAAAATCTTAGACTTTATTTTAGCTATCAAACTGCAAAGATAATAACTGTATAGAAGCAACTTCATGGACTTCCTAAGTCTCTAAAATACTTATTTCTCTGAGGTGCTTTGCTCAGCTGAAGTGCTATACAAACATACAGGAGAAAAGGCAATGGAGTTTGCTTCATTTCAAAAGAAGCTTCATTTTAAAGAATCAAAACAAAACCCAAGTGACACAAAGAAAGAGGAGCTTGGAAGTATGAGGGGAGAGTTCAGGATACCAGCAAACTAGCAGCTGGCAAGCTGGCTAGCTCAATTTTAACGTTTTTGTTTCTTTCTTTGGTTTTAATGGGCATCAACAAAAAGGAAAGTATGAAGCTATGGATATGTATGTGAAGAACTCTTCCTAAATGGCACAGTATGGAAGGAAACATGGACATTTATTCAATCTTTAATGTGAATGATGCAGAAGATGACACTGTGGGCCATAGAAAAGCAAAAGTTTTACTTTAGCAGCAAATAAGAGATGGTTAAAAACTGGCAGAGGCACCTTGGAAATGAAGACTAAACTTACAATAGGAAAAGGAGAAACAGATGAAAGATGCAGAGAAAGGAATGACTTGGACAAAAATATAGGGCAGCAAAGTGATTTTCAAAATCAATATTATGAACATAGGTATATTATTTTTTAGATTGCTTCCTTGCATATTATATTCTATTATATATGTTCTAAATTTGTTATTTACTTGTAATTACTGAATCACAAAGTTGTAATTTAACAACTACATTGAAAAAAGAAAGCATGTATTTATGTTTTCTTTATTATGAAAAATTTTACAATCTAGTTTTTGCAACTGTGAGATTTTCTATATTGACTATTTTCCATGACTGACAGAGAAATGGGAGTTGAAGGAAAACAGGTGTTTCTGTTTCCAGTATTCCCAAAAAATCTTCACCTATTTGCATATTATTGCAAAAGTGTTCCCATCTCCACAGGAACAAATGTACTTTAAGAATTCTTCTTGAAAATTCATGCCTGAATTTTTCTTTGTTTAAGCTACATGAGGAATGAGCAGAAGTAGCTCCAGTTTCTTTCATGAATAAGGTCCTTCATTCATGCTTTTCACAGTACAATATATGGAACTTTAAAAGTTTCAGTCAATAGCTTGGTCAAGCAACCAAATCTGAACTCTGATATTAACAATTCAACCTTCTGAAACTAATGAGTCATATTATACTTCGCAGAAATGGTCGTTCACTTCCCCTAAAAAACGTAACCTGAGGTTGGTTAAGTCATTTGAAATAGAAAAGCAGAAATAAATGTATATGAGGTTTTAGGAAATAGACACCGAGCAACGTAACAGGCTTTGCATATTTTAGATAACTGAGCTGCTCCATGGCTACCATTGTGCTCTCACTGTGCCTGTAAACACAGTTTTGGCACCTAAAGGAAGAAACATGTGGGACAAAAGTACAGAAAAGGTAAATTGAATAATCTGTAGTTAAGTTAGAACTATTGTAACAGGAAACTTTGTTCAGCAAGCTGAAGGAATCTTCATGCTTTTATACTTTAGAAGTGTAGTACCAGTATTTTCATTAAAAATACTCAAATTAGGCAACAACAAGAATTTTTACAAGCTTGTTCAAGTTTCATCAGGATGCTTTGTATTTTAAATTTTAAAAATGCAATAAAAGCTAAAAACAATCAAGTAAATTATTTTTCATAAGTTTTCAGTCTTATAAACACTTAAAATTTCCTGAAAAACAAATGGAAGTTTTAATTTCCTGTCAAATAACTATATTCAAAACATCATAGCTTCAGCCATTCTAAAATTCAGCTGACAAACATAAAACCTGTTCAATCCAGTTCAAACTCTCTCTCCAAATTTGGTAACAGCCATCAAACAAAAAAAAGTTATTCAAATAGCTATGTAAGTCCAAAACATTCTAAATGAACAACAGCCTTCACCAACTTTGCAGGAATCATCCCATTTACAGTATTTTCCCTTTGTTGCTGAATCTGATTATCTCCATATACTTGTATCAGGTTCAAAATGGTGTAACAAACACCACAGTCAAAACAACAATCTGACTCAGCTGACTCTTTCTCTGGTCTGAATGGTTTCAATGGGCTTTCTCAAATAAGTAAAGAATGAGATAATATTTTCCTTTCCAATACTTACATTGGACACTCTACAAAAGACAAACTGTTTTATACCAACAGAAAAAGAGCTAAGATTATATTTTGATAAAACTTTTAGTGACATTGACACCTACTGATATATGTTGAAAAAGAAAGGGTAAGAATGATAAACTGACTTACATCTTGTTCAGCTCTGCCACTGTATATTTCTTTTCTACAGACAGGTTCTGTGTCTTGCGTCCTATTGCTTAAAAAATGTATGTGGCCAAATACTGCTGCCCTTAAGAAAGTGTTTGGGACCACACATCACCCCAAGTGAAGTTTTTAGAAACCAAATGTCCATGCAACAGAAAAGGGACTACATGATGGCACAGCTACTCTCAGTAGAAAGAGGTTACCAAACTGGGAGTACGTCATGGATTGTGACCCACAGGGTTTCTGGCTACATTGTTAAATTTAGCCAGTGCCAAGTCAGATTACTTCTCCTTGCACAGGATGGTGCACAGATATAGGCATTAGAGCCTCTCACCAGGTAAAAAGGAGTCACCATCCCATGAGTCTGCATTTTGTGCTTCAAGCCCCTGAAAACAGCTCAGGGTACATCCAATATCCTAATGGCTTCTGATGTCAAACATATGGGAATAATGCAGTCACACCCACATCAAAAACTGAGAGGACCCAGATGTTCTGGGGTCTCCCAGGGAGCCTCAAAGTTCAGCCATTTATAAACTTCTCATACCAAGATATTTTTCACAAGAGAAATCTGTTCAGATGAAGATGCCTGAATGATTGTTTGTGGAAGACCAGAACTACAGCTGCCACACACAGGGATAAGCACACCAACTGCAAATAATAAAAGGGATATCTGACCCAGCAAGCGTGGTAACAGCAGATATTTAGGGTCATCAGCACTCAGCAGCACCATTCACACACAAAGTAGCTGACTTATGACATCCAAATCAATATATTCACAACTCGTAACAACACGCCATTCATTCTTCTGAACTAGAGAATGATATTCAGAAATAGCTCAGATCCTTCTCCCATACTCAGTTGGAGACCATGAATTATTTAATTTCTTGGTTGCCTTTGTGTGTGTAGCAGGGGGACCTAGTTTTCTTTTGGCTTGACAGTTATATCATGTTGTATTTTTCTCTCCCAAAGCCTTCATGCAGCTTTTGATGTGAAAGCTTAGCTTTCTGTAGACAACTGCTATTTCAAATTAAAAGCTGCATGAGTTGTTGACAATATAAGACTTTATATTTAATTCTCCCTTCATAGTTCACAAAACGTCTATTTCTATCTTTCATTCCATGTTACTTCATAGAGCAGATTACTATTGCAGCATACACCCATCAAAGCCATCTTTCTCATCAACAAAACCTTGTTTGTAGCAGCCACACATCAATGAAATTTCTGCAAGCCTGTGACTGTTGCTTTTTCATAATTATATTTTCTAATCCCCCTTTACACACGAGAGCTCAATTCACTTCCTGGTACAATGCATTAGCATCCTCTTCAAATCCATTAGCAGTACCACAAGAATCACAGCATCTCTCCCTTTTCAAAATAGTATGTTATTAAGTTACCATAAAGCAGGCTGAAGACTATGAATATTTTAAATTCCCAAAGCATAAAGGTATGCACCAAAGCAGAGAAATCAATCCTAGTCTTTTACCATATTGGCAATATTCTAAGACACACTTATGGGCTTTGTTAAACTTGTGTTTCTAGCACAAAATATATGGTATATTTAATAAAGAGATTTAACACAAAGTATTATGGCAACAGCATAATTTCTCTGGTCATTTTCAGCCCATAACACTCAACAGTAGGTGACCAGAGTCCACCACACAGATAAGCCAGGCCCAATATTCCCAACACGTTCAGTAAAGCAAAAAAAATTAATTTAATATGCTGCTGTTAGGAACATTCAATATTCGGTGCAAACAATATTATCAAAACAAAAAGGATGTTTCAAAATATTTCATAGAGTCTATAAGTACTTCAGATTCTTTTGGTTTTGTTTTGTCCCATTCCCAAAAAAATAACATTTGTTTTGAAGCATTTGATGCATTTTCCTGAATGAATTGCCACATGTTCATACTAAAACTCATCTTGCTTTTTTGAGTTAATGGTAAATTCTTCAGTTGCAATGAATGGGGCAAAAAACATGGATTACCCTGATTTGCACCCTTTGCAAGCACAGGTCCAAAACAAGGCTGAAAACCTGATGTCTGATGCAAGGGTAGCATACGCAGTTAATTAATCTCAGCTCTCAACAGGCTCCACCAGCAACAAATTCCAGAACTTTTTCAAAGACATCAGCAAAAAAGATCCCTCTTCTAGAGATTTTCCATGCCAGAAATCCAGGTGGGTTTACATATGGGTTTTGAAATTTCTTGGGTGGCATATGGAGCCTCTATGTTTCAATCTAAGAGATCTGATTCAACAAAAAATACCATGCAACAGCAGCCAGCTCTTAATGCTACGCTAATGCATACCCCTGCAATGATTTTGAGGCATTTTTCTTACAAGTAACCAATCTCCCAGTGCAGAGTGCTGGTGGAGCCAGAATAGGATATGTGGGCAGAAAGCAGCACAGGAACTCATGTCACAGCAGAGATTTGCCCTTTTGTTTTATCGTCTCCACTCCAAACCCAAGGCTTATTTCATCTCACCACCCTTTCCAGCATGAGATCGCCTTTATTTTTATTCATTCCTCTACTACATTCATTATTTCACGTCACATTTTTTCTTCTTCCTGCTGAACCCAGGAAATGCTTCTAAAAAGCCTGAAACAACGGTGAAGAAAATCCCCAACCATTAAGTAGTTCTATACAAAGGTTTTATGCAAGGTGACTTCCACTCTGAGACACAGAATCATTTTCTCAGGGCGGTGGTCTTTTCTTCTCAGTTTTACGGCTGACATACTTGAAGCAAATTAAGGGTGAGCAATTTGCCATCATTAGACCATTTTCCTCTGACTGAATTTGAACCCTTCAGATTTCCAGCAGTTTGCAATACCCATTAAGCTACAGTCATGGGGCTAGCATACCTTAGGTTCCTACAAAAAAAGCAATGCTTCTGATGCAGAAGATGACTGTTATCGAAACAGATGCTGACGTACCAAAATCAGCAGGAATTCCTCAGCTAGGAACAGCCAAATGGTCTCTCATAGGAAAATTGCCTTTCTTGAGCATTCTATATCCTTCTTTGGACTACAACCATGTAAAGGGCCCAAAAAATAAATAGGATCAGTTATTTATACATTCATTTTATTTAGACACTAAAGTCATCTACATCATGTCTGAAATTATATGAGTAGTTGCACCTGATACAAAAGCAAGGACTTTTGTAGCACTGTGTGAAGGTTCTGTCCTATCATCAGCAAATTTGCAGACTATCAGTCAGGAAAATTAGCCACAGGCCAAAGACATAAACCACTGAACAAATAACTGGAATAGAAATATGATGTCAGGATTTAAGGGATTGAGTCACTCTTTCATTACATTTGAATTAATTTCCCCAAATTCCAAGAGTACTGGATGCAAAGGGTTTCTATTTATCAGCTCAAATTTGCTATTACAAACTGCACATGATTCAGTGGTGTCAGCTGAGAAAAAGCGAGCGTGCGAGCAAGTAATCAGCAGTGCCGTTCCCAATAATCAGCCAGATCAGCTCCCATCAGCAGTGCAGCTCCCAACAATCAGCCAGATCAGCCCCCATCAAAGTACAGAAGGTAGAGCTCCTCATCAAATTCCGTGCTTTCTGCCCATTTCTCTTCTGCAGGGCCTGGGTGAGACAGCAGCCACAGCATGAGACAGTAATCTCACTAGTTAGCATTAACAATAATAAATATGCAAAAAAACCCTCTTTCCACTCTTCTCAGTATAAGGCATACAGAATTCAAAGATATCCCTGTTATTACAACCATAACATATTATAAAAGAGTGAAACAGAGAAAAAGTTGGAAGCAGCATGGAGCAATCCAGTGATGACTTGCAGTGGGAGTTATCAAAGCTGCTTAGTAGGTGAAATAGTTACCTGAATCAGGTAACTGAGTTTGGGTAGAAAAAAAACAAAACAACCCTCTTTACATTCAGGTACTGCAAGGATTCATGAATAATTTGGCAAAGCACAAGCACTTGGCAGTGTACAACTGCCTTTGCAGCCTTTGTGTGTTCACTCAGCAGGCATATTTGCTTTCACATGTAGGTATGTTTTGATCTCAGAAGAGCAGTTGCTACTTTTGTAGCTTTAAAATGTTTTGTGACTCTTACTGACAAACACAACGCGTGTTGTGCAAAAAAAGATTGAATGGGGTTGATAAGCTGCAGACCAGCTCTGCCATAATTCATAACTTGCAGTGGTTTGGTAAGAATCAAGACAATCAGCCTAGAATTGAGTTTGGTGTGTAGAACTTCACGACAGTCTGTCTTTCACAATGTTGCAGTATCATGAATACTGGAGTCCTTTCCTCTGAGAACACAACCCACTCTATTAACATTGGCTAACGAAGCATTTCTTCATTGCAATAAGACTGAGAAATAGGTCACCATTATACAAAGAGGGGAAAGTGAGGCCTGAAAGGGTCTGTCAGCATTTTAGGCATAAAAGAACAAATACTTTACAGAGAAGGTCAATAGAGTGACTCTCATTTACTAAGTTTACTGAACCACCCCATTATCCCTAGACAGATTTTTCACACCTAGCTGACCAGATGGCTCTGACAGAGTACCACCATGCATTCACTTTTCAGCTGCACAGTACCTGTATAACAAACCTCACCAGTGGACCAACTCTTTGTGTGCCCAAAAAATTTGACACATTCAGGGTGTATCGTACACTCTATGTGCCTGTGCAGCTTCAGATCCAGATGCATCACTGGCACACCAAGCAGCACAATTTTTTAAGTGTTCAGCATGACAGCTTCAGAATTTTCTATCTTATATGTGGAGCTGAAGATTCAAAACACAGAGAAAGTTCTGCCCTGTCTTAATTGGTCACTCACTGTCTGGCCACTTTCATATCTTTTCCATTCGATCCTCTTCTGCTTTTTTTTTTTTTCCTACTATGAGCTCCCTGAAGCAGGAATCACCTGTTTGGTTCCCGATATGCAGGCCAAGGAGCTATGGCTCATCTGAGCATTTACTGAGCTGTCTTCTGATACAAATCAATAGCAGGAATGAAGTACAAAGCTGACAGAAATCACTTCGCCTTGTGATCCCCTAACAGGACTCAGGTGCCTGCCTCATTCTCCTCACCAGTTACACAAGACACTCAGCTTCCTATGTGTAGGTGTCATGGGCTGTTTCAGATGTCAAACAAACTGATGTTTGTAGGCGTCACACAGTGTCCTACCTACCTCTCCCAAAGAGCACGCCCATCCCACACAGCCAGTGTTGTATTTCACAGACCCATGCAGGTGGCTCAGATACCCTTGGATGTCACCATTCATGGGCAGGCAATAGAGACTGTCATTCAGGTACATCAGAAAAACATGAGAGAGACCCTTCAGAATCCTTTCTAGTAGTGTGCTAATAACTTATTTTCTCTTGTTTTCTTTATTTGGGATGCAAATGAAATAGCATTTAGTTGACACCATATTGCAAATCATTATTGAAACCTTACTTGTAAAGTCCTTTGAAGGAGAAATGAACCAGGTAAACATTTGTGCCACTATTTCCTCCAGGTCTTATTTTCAGCAGACCATGGCTTGGTAAATGAGAACTTTTGTACCTATTCTGACTCTTTCAAGACACAAAGGCAGACACTGAGGTACAGATCTTTTGAAAGTATTTAGACTTTCCAACCACTCTGTGTTCCACACCCTGGAAGTCTCAGGCCCCCTTGAAGTTGTGGTTATTGATCACCCATTGTGCTGACAAATGATTTGTAGACATGTGCTGCAAGTCAGATCAGGGTTAAAAATAAACACTCCCTTTCAGAGGACAACTTAAACCAGCTCACTGAAGAGATTAACAGTCCGTGGCCTGACAAATAGTTGTATCAGCACAACTGACAGTGCAGGAAGGCTGTGGTTTGGGGGTGGGACTGAGCAAATGCAGCTGGTATGCCTCAGGTTTGCATCTCTTCTTCAAGGTACGTAAGCTTTGAGCATACCTGAAAAAGTCTGGCTCCCAGTTCTTTACAAAAATGTGCAGGTTTTTTCCAAGTGAATTAGCAAATTATGAAACCAAAGAAAACTTCTCAGAGTGTGATTGCAGCAAATAGCATGAATGCATTAATATGGTATTTCCATGAAAAGGAACACTGTGATAACAGCATTCTGCATGAATCATATGAGTCTGGTAACAGGGAAATTAATAAAATTAAGTCTCGTGTTCTTTTCCCTCTCTCCCTCTTATTTATGTATAATTCTCTCACATAAAATATAAAACCAAGTAGTTAGGAAGTACTGAAAATGAAAAAGGTTAATCTTACCAAATAGGTGAAGTTTCTGGAAGTTTATCATCCTTTTGCACATACTAAAGAACATAAATTTTCAAGGAAATACAGAATGCCTTCTTTCGGCCTTTTGAACTTAATTGACCTTAAATGAGTGTAACTATGAGGATACAATATAGGAGGATTAGTTTTCCACAGGTTCATTTATTAGCAGCATGTTTCAATTATCAACAAGGTGAATCAATAAGCATGAAGTACACTGGGCTGCCTATGGCTGACTAATGCAGAACAAGTTCTCTTGCACTCAGAGCCAAGGAATGCCATGCTGTTGCGCAGGTCTTCAACTCAATGTCCTACATCAGTGCCAGAAACATCTACTCCTTGCAAAATGGATGACTTATTCAGAACCAGTTTGTTAACAGGCAAATTCCTGCGTTAGAGGGGGGAGCTTTCAAAGCAGAGCTAAGGATTGCACGCCTTTGCCAACAAACACTGTAGCAAGTGGGAATTTATCTCATTAATTTTGGTGGCTTTGTTTCAAGTCCTTAATGATGAGAGGACTTATTCTATCTTCGGTTAAGATAGATGTCCCTTTAGTCATCATGATCTGGCTAAATGGTAAGAGCAATAATGCATTAGTAGTGTAGTAGCTCACCCACTCGTCACACCAGCAACAAGAGACATCTTAACTTATCCAGAAAGCCACCCCAAAATATTCTCTGGAAACTGCCACACACATGTGATTTGATCTTAGGAGTGGTCCTAAAGGAACAGTGACATACAATAATTACTTTTTGCTTCAGTTACACACTCCAATAATGCTTAAAATGAGCTAAGTCTAGCCCAGCACCCATTTCAATATTTGTACAACTATATACGGTATCCTAATTTTTACTTAGTTCTGGCTGTGCACAGTAATAGGGGATTCATTCTTGCAGTTGCTTTCATTTACAGGTCCTTCCACAGCCTGGAGGCCACACCAAGACAAAAACACTACCCTCAGTTCATGTGGGGTTTTCCTCACAGTCCAGCTACTGTGAGGGAAGGTGGGACAGGTGCAGTCCTTCAGGCTCTAGGAAGAACAGCTAAGCAGAAGCTCAGCAGTTTTTCTCTAGAGACCACCATCAGGAATGAAGCAGCACCAAGGGAAGTTTGGATCAGGCATCAGGAGAAGAAGAAGGTTCCTTACTGAGAGGTAGCTTGTCACTGGAACAGGACCCTCAGCAAATGGGCCATTGACACCAAACCTGCAAGAGTTAAAAGAACATCTGGAGGATATTCTTAGACATAAGATTAGTCCTGTGAGGAGCAGGGTGTTGAACTCAAGGATCCTTATGGGTTCCTTCCAACTTGATATATCCTATGATTCAATGATTAACTCAGGCGTCCTGATGTAACCTGTAAGATTCTTCATTCACTGCAGAAGAATACAAGCTTCTCTAGACTTAAAGTATCTGATTTTCTCATTAGACTTTGGTATATGTTAAAATAAAGGAAAACATTATTTAGTCAAAAAAAATTGAAAAAGGAGGCTAAGTGTGTCATGAAACGAGTCCTTTGTTGGTTGCAGCTCCTCCCTCCTACTGTGGAAATATGTACCACAGTTGCTGTGTGATACAGGTCTATACATATTCCTCATCCTAAATGTGAGCACTGCTCATTGCAATCACAAACCATAGCAAGTTAAAAACATTCCCAAGCTGTAAGAGACGTTTCTAAATAATGTTAGCTTCTTCCAAACAGCAAGTCACATTCTCTTGTCTTCCCTATGAGTCCATAGACAGCCTAACATAACCAGAAGTTGACATCACATCCTTGAAGGGCATTAGTACCAAATTTAGAAGTCAGTCAATCCACCACTCTCTCTCAGCTTTTATGTTGTCATGTCCTTATACATTTGCTGAAGCAAAATTCTCACACATGAAGGGATATATACACATTCTTGAACCAAATCAAATCAATACTATCCCCAGCTCACTAATCAGCTAACAAAAACCAATTCCCTGGGATTTTTTATTTCTCCTCCTCCTCACATTGTTGTTTTGTTGTTTTTTTTTTTTTCAAATGACTTCAAAAAATGTATTAGATGTTTTGAGAAGTGTTTGGGGCATTTTATGAAAGAGACAAATCACTGAATTTGTACCAAATGTTATTTAACAGTAGATTTCCACAGAGGCTTTGCAAATGTTAAGTTTAACATCAGCCACTTATTGTATGTGAGCTACCCTGCTCCCAGAGGATACACTAGAGAAAGCATTGGGGCTAATTAAATATTCACTTGTTTGCAGCACTTTGTCCTTTAAGTTCAAAAGCAGAAAGAGTTTTCTGGTAACATATTGGCAGTGGACCATGTTAGAGAACTGATAACCACTTTAAACTGCTGTTCCAATGCCTTTGCACTGTAGTTGCCTTACAATAATCAATACAGAGTTTGTTAAGTCTATATCATATTATAGTGCAAATGGAACTGCTGGCTCTGAAGCATTTTTTATTTGTTTTTAATTAGCTTACAGTATCCCAGCAAGTAGCAGCTAGACCATGAAAAAATGGGACAATTAACAAATGGTCAGATTTCAGTATAAATGAAAGTCAAAATTAAAAACTAAAAAAAAAAGTCTAAAGTCTGAAGAAAAATCCCAACAACCAAAAATTTTATTTTGTTTTTCTCATTTTTACTCTCTTTCAAGCTCTGCTGAGTTAATATTTCTATAAGTATAGCTGGAGCTTTTTCATACCTTTCATATGGTATGAAAATGTCATTGTGAGACATTTTGACAGTTCAAATCCTTCCCCTCATACACACTGAAATTTTTTCATTTTGAAAAGGCTATCCAATAAGCCTGTTCATACAGCAATGCATAGTTTGTGAGAACAGCCATTTCTGTATGATAAAAATTAATTTTCTTAATCAATGTGGGGGCAAAAGGTCATATGTGCCAGACTGTCAAAGAGAAGGGCATATAAAATGCCCTTCACTTACAGATGAAGACAGCTCCATAATATCTGACCAAATCTAGCAGGTATCAATATCTTAAATTTTATCTGGGAGAGAGTGTCTATTACCAACTGCCTGGAAATAAAGGCTTCTCACTCAGACCCCTGTTATTCCCCATGCAATATTTGTCTTGAGTTTCTAGCAATGTAAAGCTTTTTAAATACCCACAGCATCACATATTCTAGACACACACCTCTCCAGTTTCACTCGTTACAGATGAGGCTCCTATTGTGTCCATCTCACTGCTTTATCTCCCCCAGCTCCAGGGCTGGCAGCACAATGCCGTGCTCCGGAATCAGGTGGATGCAGCTGTGTCTGGCACAAGGCTTCCAGGGAGAGCCAGACCCTGTACCAGGGAACACCAGCCTCCAACAGCACTCTGCACACTCAGGCAGCCCTGATGAAAAGCAGGCTTTTCCTGGCTGCAGCCAGTTTGTGTCACATAACCCGGTACAGGAGAACAGGGTGGAAAAGGATGGGACAAGAGCACTTACAGTTGTATAAGCTGGCATACAGAGCTTTATGTGCCAGGCCAGGAAAAGCCCGAGAGGCCTCTGCACGGCTCCATCAGCCATAAATGTGCAGAGTAGGCGAGGAATGCTACACCTCCCTGCTGCAGATACCTGAGCAGCCAGTGTGAAACACTCCCACAGCGTTCCACACGTTCCATTTCCTCCTCTTCTTAGTGTATCCGTGCCCACCAGCTTTTAAATGCTGCTTATTTGCCATTTTCTCAATAATAACACACAGATTCTGACTGCAAAACCTACAAGTTGGGTTTTGGTTTTTTGTTAAAAGGGTATGAATTTCTATGGAGAAGCTATTGCTTTATTATCATAGTTCAGGCCACTTCCCAGAACTGACAAGAAAGTAGAGTCACTTTTTTAATGGATGCATTGAAATTCTATCACTGCAGCGAGCTCATAAATTGTTTCAAAGCCATGCACACAGAAGAGGACAGAACCTTTCAGAAAATCATGATCTCCTTAATGGATATAACAAAATACAGCAAATGCAGGCAGCCAAAAAGCAAAGTATACACTCCTCACAGTTTTGCTTATACATCAGACTTGCAAAAAGCTGACATCTAGATACAAATATAAGGTTATTGCCAAACAAGGCTTTACCCACTTATGCTTTAATCTGGCTGAGGAGTTTGCACCCATCTCTATCTACATAAACTAGATGCATGCAACATCCATATAAAACTTAGACTGTCCCAGACTTGCAACTACCTACAAAATTCCAGCAAGCAGCACTGTAAATTATAGCTCAGCATGACCAGAAAAAAACATGAAAGGACAAATTAAGGAAAGAGATTATTTCTGTTCTACCTGCTTAAATGTAAATAAAGGTTTGTAGTAATAACATTTTCCTGTGTGTTGTGATCATGCTTTAAAGAAATTGGAAGCACACATTCTGGTATACCAAACCTCATCAACAGCATTGATTCTGAAAATGGAGGATAATGCAGCCTCTTCCATGTAGTCAATGTCAAAAATCATAAGTACCTTATAATGTCTGATAAACAGTATACAGCTCACACATGCTCAGACAGTAGGCTGGTTAATATTTTATGGCTTATCTGATAAAGTTAACAAAAGAATTTAAGTTGGAGTGGAGGCATACACTGAATATTTCATCACCTTCTTAATTGCAGAATACAGACAAGACTTTTTTTTTCCCCCTTTGGGACAAATAAATGTTAAGTTATTACTGATGGGAATCAGTTTGGCAATTAGGTTAAATCCAACTGAAACCAACCAGAATCTGAGTGCTGAAAACATCACAGAGCTAAAACATATTCAGCCGACTCTATTAATTTACATGATGAAGCAGAAATGTTGATAGCAAAGCTTGTGTAACTCAGCAAGCTGAGGTTACACTAACACACAGGAAAACACTGCTTTGTGCTTTTTTCTTATACATAATTTGCAGTTTTCAGGAGCTGCTATTCTTTTGCACAGCAGACAGTATGATATACCTAAGGCTTTTCGTTCCAACTTCTGATTTAAAGGTCTTCAGCTTGTGCTACAGACCTTAGCCTTGGAGGCAAGTGCAAATTAGCTTTAAATCAATGAAGCTGATTAAGGCTTCATTGTGACTGAGCCCTTTAATAGAAGGAGAAGCGGGGGATGGTAAAGACCCACTTGAACATGGCAAAAGAGCTGCCTCTCAACTTGGAACATATGTAATGCTTTTCAGCTCCACTTTACCCTGACAAAACCATGAAGGGTTTAAGGCCATTTACCTGCTGACAGGGTAAAACCAAATCCCAATTCAGTGGGAAAGGCCAAGAATCAGATGTTGCTAGGCAAGCCGAAAGTAAAAGGTTGCTTTCAAAAACAGTGGTGGGGGGAAGAAAAGAGGGCAAAGCCAGGAGGTAGACATCAAAATATCTCTCCACAATGGAGGCAAGGAATAAATTTCCCACCTTCCCTTCTGCTGTAGCAGAATTTTGGGGGGGTTTTTTGTTTTGGTGTGGGTTTTTAATTTGTGTTTTATTTTTAATATCCAAGTCACTATTTAGAAAAGCAAACTGTAAGCAAGATGCAGTGCTATGAAAGGAATTAGTTCTTTCATGGAGTTCCACACTGAAAACAAGCCACTTGTCTCCAGGGGCTCTCTCTCTCTCGGAATGCAGACAACCTGCCAGATTCACCTTTAAAAAACAATGACAGTACCAAATGAGAGCAGAGGAAGATCCTTACACTGCTTTGAATACCACCGTGGGAATCCACATTACACAAACGCTGGGATTGCCTTGCTTTCATTCCTCGTCCTTTAGTACACCACAAAAATATGTAATTTCATCAAAAAGGTTTCTGTCTACATACATGTTTGAGAATCTTCACAAAACATTAAAATATAGCAATAACATCATATTCCAAGACACTGAAATTCACTTCTTCCACCAGAGTAGATAATGCTCAGTGTATTGCTAAATTACACGCAGACCACCAAGATAAATCTCATCACACCATCCTGTTTGAAATCTTAGCCTTGAAGGTGAATTTCTCCTCTGATGGCAACTCAGTCATCCCAAGTCCCTCAAGTTCTTGACTTTCACCTCCAGACATAAAATAAGAGGTAACAGTACTGAAATTCCTAAGATTACAAGGCACAACAAAGGGGAAATAAAGTTGCAGTGCATTGAAAAGTTAAAAATTACAATACAAGTAGCAATAATCATGCTTAAAATAAAAAAGCCTTAATATTAGAGAAGTAGATTAGCAATACAGCCCAGTGTTTGACAAATGGTTATTTGAGAAAATGAAGAAGTCATGCAAGGAAAGTGATCCTGGATAGCTTGCTTGGTATGCAAAGTTAACCTTTTAAGTTAGCTCTACTTCACTTACTCTTCCCTGATCTATTATACAATCACTCTGAGCAGATGCCAATTTAGCTCTAGCACCACACTCTACAAACTTCAAGTCAGTCACAGTAAATGATAGTGTATGGTAATAAAATATTAAAAACCTGTTACAAAGATTCACTCACCCAGAACTCATTTTTTGGAAGATAAAACAAATCTCACAGGTAAATTCAGACACAGGATTAAAAGCTGAAATTCTCTCAGAGCACACTTCAACACATGGATAGTCTGCCAGTCTCAGTGTCCAATTTCCTGATGTTATCACCTGTATTTTGTGTACAGAAGTCCTTAAACTAGATTATTGTCCACTTCCCCGAGTTCTGAAAAATATTTGGGAGCACATAAATTTTTCATTTGGCTATCACAACTCGCTCATGAACTAGCTCTGTGGATTACTCTGGAGTATAAGCATTCAGCAGCATTGATGGGAAACCATTTGTTAGGGCACTTCAGTATGAAGGCCGAATTCTTGCACTGCCTCACTTCATGGAAAATACATGAAGCCAGTCCTGAGACTCTCATAACTAGAGTCAAAGCAGCAGATTGCTCTGGGTCTCCACAGGTATATTGTCAAGTTGACTATGTTTATCCCTGTCTAAGGATTTAAATGTGTACAAAGCCATGCCACAGTAGATTCTCTTCTTAAAATCACAGAACGGCTTGGTTTGGAAGGGACCTTAAAGATCATATATTTATAAGTTGCTTCTTGGGGACAGGGACACCTTCCACTTGATCAAGTTGTTCAAAGCTCCATCCAGCCTGGCCATGAACGCTTCCAGGGATAGGGCATCCACAGCTTCTCTGAGGAAATGTTCCAGTGCCTCACCACCCTCACAGTAAAGAATTTTGGCCTAATATCTGACCTAGACCTACTCTCCTTGAGTGTGAATCCATTCCCCGTTGTCCTGCCACTACATATTCTTATACAAAATCCCTCTTATCTTTCTTATCTAGGCTCCCTCCAGGTACTGGAATGCCACAATTAGGTCTCCCGAAAGCCTTCTCTTTTCTGGACTGAACAAATCCTCTCAGCCTTTCCTCACAGGACAGCTGTTTCATCCCTCTGACCATCTTGCTGTCCCTCCTCTGCACTTGCTCCAAGGTCCATGTCCTTCTTGTGCTGGCACCCCAGAGCTGATGCAGCACTGCAGGTGGGGTCTCACCAGAAAAGAGGGACAGAATCCCCTCCCTGCCCTGCAGCTCACACTGCTTTGGATACAGCCCAGGACACGTTTGGCTTTCTGGGCTGGGAGTGCACACTGCTGGGTCATGTCCAGCCTCTCACCCACCTGCACCCCCAATTCCCTCACTAATCCTTCCTTCCTGGATTTTAGCAATAAGAGTTCTGCCCTGAATATGGAGGAAGAAATATTTTTTTCTTCTCTACACTGTGCTTTTCTTTGTCCAATCTACATATCATCTAGGATGAGATGCAACTTTTCACCATTAATAAAATATACTTTGAATGATAGCAGTGCATCTCTGAATAAGCAGAGTTACAGATGACAGATGTAGTCACCCATCTCATGTCAACAACAAGGGACCCAGTGCAGAAGCACTCACACTACAGATTTACCATTTTAATTTCTGGTCAGCAAGTTGGCAATTTCGGAAAACGCTTGGGCATTTTTGATTTGGTTTGGGTGTTTTTATTATCCACTATAAAACATCAAGCTCTGAAGCAAGTGGTGTATTTGCTGCAGCAATATTAATGCTTGTTATCTTATTTCCATATTTTGTTAGTTGACATCTCAAATATTGCAATTTCCACGTTATCAAGATTTGACCAGAACAGCAATAAAATCCTACAATAAGTGAAGAGAAATCCTTTTCAGTGGCAGATGTTTCCTCTTTGACACATTCCACATTTTGGTTTTTTTTCTCCTTCTAACATACTAACATCAGCTGGTGGTCTATGAGCTAACATTTACCATATTCTTTAAAAACTTTTCATGTAGAATTTGTCATCCAAATCTTTCCTAATTGGAATTCACTTTTCTACTTACGGAATATATTTTGGTATTTGAACAAATTGAATATCAGCACTAGGATTTGGGGGAAATGGGCAACTGTTCTGTGTGGAAAAAGGTGGGAGCTGATAAGGGATTCATATTTTCTGTAGTATTAACTAACTGGCAGAATATAGTGGTTTATTGTGTAGGCACTATTCACAGCTCTCTGAAAACACATTAGTTTGGAAATACACAAAGAAACAAAAGTTTACCATAGGGCAGCACTGATTTTTACCTGCTGAAATTGCAACAGACATCTCAAATCCTTCAAGACTATTGAGCAAAAGCAACTGTTCTACTTAATGCTGATATCTGTGTGTTAGGCACCACAAATTGACATTTTCTCTCAGCGCTTCCTGTAATAGGAAACAGACAAATTTATGGGAGTCAGTTCTCTGATCCGTCCGCAGCTGCACTTGGCATAGGACTCGGAGACCTCATTTCACTTCTAGCTGCACTCCACACAAGTTTCCAAAGTCAGCACCTTTATTCCTCTATTTACAATCTTGGAACAGCCTCTGCCACGAGGCAGTAGAGCAGACAGAAGGACTGGTACAATCACAGAGCTCCAGACACAGTTTGTTGAGCTATCTCTACTAGGACAAACCTGTTATGCCACTCAGAGGCTCAGATCCAGCAACTTCTGATCCCTCCGTCCCAAGAAATAGGGAATAGTGCAGAATATGGCTTTCAATGAAAGCATCTGAGCTGCTACAGACAAGACTTGTAGGCAATTTGTTCGAGGCATTTTAGCACTAGATGTTCTAAATTAAAATAAATGTCATGTGCCCATAATTAAAGACTCCCAGATAATCTGAGAAATACATTAAAGTTCAAGAAAGATCAAACACTACTAGATGTGGCCTCACACTTCTCAACACAGGCAGATCAAATGGAGTTTCAGAGCCTTCAATACAGACAGCTAAATGCCCTTTAGCAGTGCTTACCTGCTACCAAGATAGGCACTGCCTATCATTATATCCCAACAGTATTTGCTGGCATCACAGGAAATGTGATCCAAAGACTGCAGTGGGGCAGAAAGGTCTATATTATTTTGATCCATTAATTGGGGAGTACACAGCCATTTCCCACTATTTTTACATTAGAAGAGATATAAAACAAAAAGCTGATTTAATTTTCTATCATCACAAATCAAACCCATTTTTCCATTATCCCAGATAACATTTGTCTCCAATAGCAGTTACTTTATGGAATGTTTCCCTGCATTAGGAGAACTTCGAAAAGGTCAGGTTGATAAAACCCACCTATCAAAGACAAGTACGACACTGAAATCTCCTCTTTCCCCTCCCTGTTTATGGTTTATCTTAAGCACATTAAAATCATTTTGCACTGCACAAACTTGCTCTAAAACCAGAATCACCACTTATAACCTTAACCTGGTTATTACCTGGCTTTCAAAGTATAACAAGCTCATCTCTTTGGCAAATTCAAAAATCTGAAATTTCTAGATGAAGCCAAAACATGGGCCTGAGCTTGCTGTTCCTTTTTTTCCCCTTTTTGGGAAAAAAGTTTGGTCACTTAGAAGTAGGCATGAATAGAAAATAAGAAAAGGATCTGAGCAGGCTGAGCACATTTACTTTTGTTTAATTTTACTTAATAAACCAGGATGAGACTAGAATTGTTTTCATAATCTGATCTCAGGCAAATGCTAAAGTATATAAGTTCGCATTACTATTATTTAGACAGTCCTAGAAAATACAGCCCAAGCAATAATCTCACTACAAAACCAATACCAGAAACTGCAGGTAGTTGATATGTTAAAACCAGGGAAACAGATAAAAATCTGGCCTGAACAGAAGTGGATTTTCATATAATGCATACAGCCTAACTTATTTCTCAGGTAGCTTGGAAACATGGCAACAGCTTTATTTTGCTTTGAAAAGCACAAAATATCAGTTTTTAAATTAGGGACATCATATTTGAAGACAGTAAAGGAAATAAAAATATGATCTTTCAGTTGATAATAAAATTCACCTTCCTTCCTGCAAGATGTAAAAAGAAGGAAAAACCCTGAAGAGTTCAGAGCAGCTATTACTACTGAGACACCAAAGAGGTGATAGATAACATGAATTACAAGAAACATGCAACAGGCCTTCTATTTGAAATTTGTTTTTCACACAGTTAGTACAATAACAACTGCTCCTGCAAGAGAGGTCAATCTACCCACACATTAACCCCCAAACAAGCAGCACTCTGAAAATCAAAACGTGATTGCAAATTTCTTGCGTGCCAAGATGAAGGAGTTTTTCATTTCAATCTATTACTACCAGCATTTTACATTCATTATGGTCAGGGGGTGAAGTGAGAACTAGGTACTTGCTGGTTCTGCCAGCAGTTTCTTGATTACATTACCAGAGAATTAACATACAGAACCTGTATTAAAGCAGCAGAAATGTGCTTACTTATAGCCACTTTCATAGCTGAGGGTTTCATAGCAGTTTTACATTCCAATTCAGAAGGTTAGGAGGTTAAAAGGTTAAAAAATAGCTGTATAACCTATCCATTGCTGCAAAGAAAGGTCTAAAAGATCCAGGCTTTCAGCATTACAATGACAGGAGGGCTATCTGTTTTTGTAAGCATTTCTTTAAATCACACTCAGTGGGCTAGCAACCCTGGGCTTTGAGGGAGAGAGGGTTTTTTTTTTTATTTTGTTTCTTTGAAGTTGTCACTGCCAAGCTCAAAATGAAACTTTGAAAACTTTATATAACCTCCAAATCTACAGCATTTGGCTAGCCTATGTCCTAATTTCTCACACTAGAAATTGCCAAAATGACAAGTTACAATGACTCCTATAAGGTCATTACAATCTACAAACCTTGGTGAAGGATCCACTGAACCCATTTTAAAAGAAAAGAGGATCTTGCCTACTGCAACAAGTGGGATAAGCAGTCTTAAGAAAGCTTAAGACCTTAATATACTTCTTGCAGAGCTTCTCTTGCCATTTGCAACATTACAACACAAACCCCAACCAGGAACCTAAGTAGAGAATATTTCCATAGTGGATTTATGCATTAGCTCACCTGTATTAGGAGCTTGGATTTCCAATAAATGCAATAAAAGAAACAAAAAGCAAGGGAAAAGACAGTGACTCTTTTACAAATGAGTCAGTGTCATGTATCTTATTAGCTGTTGTTAGTTGCACGACAGATTGCTTTGTTAATCCAATCATTCTCTGAGTGCAAGTTATAAGCAGAGTATTACATAGCATTCATATAAAGTAACTCAAGCCACATATCTTTTCTAAAAATAGTTTTTTTTTTTTCCAGTGAACTTTAATCACTTCAAAGAAAATCCTTTAGAAAAAAAATCTTCAGCGTGGCACTGCAATAACAAAGATTTATCATTTCCAAATTCTAGTTCACTTGCATATGGGCAGTTCACACAGTGGGCTGAGTGAACTTCAGGGGCTTCCAGGTGCAAGAAGCAAGGAATGCCTGTCAGAGCTATAAACTTTGGAGTCAGCAGCTGAGCTGGCACCATTCTTTGCTCTACAGGATCAACCAAAACAATTTACTCACTAAAAAAAGGAAACAGAGCCAACAGTGTCCTACTCAATATTGCACAACATGTGCCTTGTTGTGGGCGATCAAATGGATGTCACATACCACTTTTGTTGCTAAAACAACAGGGATATAACTGGGTTACCTGTAGAGCAAGATCTTTACTCCCCTAGAGTCAAGGCACTCCTTGACACATACTAATATAGCATTCCTATTTCCACAGAAGTTGCGTGATCATTTAGGAGCCAGATTCAACAGCTGTAAAATATTCCATGGCTTCAGATACTGGGTTAGACAAGCATCTGTCAGGAAAGCCATTACTACTGGTGATCTTGCCAGAGAATAGGGAGATGGACTAGAGAGATAGTGAGGGCCCCTCCAGCTATGATTTCTAAGGTTCTGTTTTCTGTCTTCTTGAAATTATAGGGGGAATAAACCAACAAGTGTTTGCTTCTCAATATATAGCTCATGACAGTAAGAACAGCACGGCAGGATTCAATGGCATTTGTACAGAGGTTCTTCTGAGAGAAAGCAGCCACCTTGTTCACTAAACAACTGCATTCAACCCACCTAGCTGACAGAGGAAACCCAGCTGATGTAATCAGCAAAGCTTTTGATGCTGTCTGTCACAGCATCCTTCTGGACAAAGTGTCCAGCACACAGCTGAGCAGCTGGGTTAGGTGATGGGGGAGCAACTGGCCCATAGGTTGGGCACAGAGGGTGATAGGGAGTGGGGTAACAGGCTGGCAGCTGGTCACTATAGTGGGGTTTTGCAGGACTCCATCCTCAGCCCAGTTCTCTTCAGCATCTTCATTAATGACTGGGACACAGGACTCAGAGGAATACTCGGTAAGTTTGCCAACAACATCAAATAAGGAGCAAGTTGTCAACCCCCTCGAGGGCAGAGAGGCCTGGCAGAGAGTTCTCAACAAATCAGAGGACTGGACAATCACCAACCATATGAAGTTTAACGAGGGCAAGTGCCAGATTCTGCATCTGCGATGGGGCAGCCCTGGTTGTGTGTATAGACCAGGGAATAAGAGAATGGACAGCAGTGCTGTGGAAAGGGGGTTCTGATCCATGGCAAGTTGAACAGGAGCCAGCAGTGCCCTGGCAGCCAGGAGGGACAGCCCTGACCTGGTTGGCAACAGGCACAGCATCACAGCCAGGCACGGGAGGAGATTGTCCTGCTCTGCTCTGCTCTGCACTGGGGCAGCCTCATCTCCAGTGCTGGGGAAGTTTTGGGTGCCACAGAGTAAGAAAGATATAAAGCTACCAGAGAGCATCCAAAGAAAGGCCACACAGATGGTGAAGGGCCTCACATTGCTGCTATACCAGCCCTACCAAGAAGAAATTCAGCAAATACTAGAGGATTTACAGCCACTCTGATGCTGCTGAAAGTCAGCATGAAGAGTGGCAAAAGAGGTTTCTTCGGAGGAAGATCCCAATCAATGAAAGAAATGGAAGCATCCAGTTGTCAAGTAGTGTTATACAGCATTAATATTTTTTTCAGAGTTTTGGCATACTAAAAGCATAGCAATGGAGAAATATAAGTCTGCTCACAACAGAAGTGTCTTGCAGCACCCATGGAGTCACTCTATCACAGGAGCTGTCACTCCAGAGCATTTTACCAATGAAGAGTTTGCTAAGAACCTACCCTCATACAGTACCAACAAGGAAAGCAAATTAAACAGAAGCCAGGATAGGAAAATACATATTTAAGAGCTGTTCTGACCATCTGAAATTCACCCCTGAGCATCAGTAAGTTTTTGGACAACCACACACCTGGGTATTTCTGAAACTGATTCCTCAGATCCTATGTCACTTCTTCTGAGGGCAAGGGGAATGGTCATTAACATCCAAGACATCTGGGGGCTCATTAAACAGCAAGATGCAAAAGGTTGGGGGAGGGGAAAATCAGCAGTTTATTTCAGTAACAGTCACTTAAAAAGAAAAAAAACAACCAAAAAACCCCACCATCGTTTATAATGTAGAACTCCCTCCAAAATTAGCTTACACACTGATATAAATTGGTTTTCTTTGTGGTCTAAAATTGACTTGCAGTTCACTACTTAGTCAGAAAATAGCTACTGAAAAGCCCTGGCCTCAGAGCTTTTGGACTGTGGACTCCTTTCATCGTGTAAACAAATGCTTCAGATTTAAAGCTTTCCCATAATTGTTATGCTAACCTTGGAGCGAAACCTCTCCATTTGCATTTGAAGGAGCTAAATATTAGGCAGGAAAGAAAGTGGTCTTTTTAAAAGCATGAGAAAATGTTCCTTCTTTTTGGTCCTCAACCATCTGGGCAGGCCCTGCTCCTCTCTCTCTCTCCGGCAAAGGCAGAGGGAAGGAAAAGAGGCACGGATGGTGGTAATCTTGCTGAAAGAGAATTAAGAAATTCCTTCAAAACATGAATGAATGAGACTTCCTATAGGGGAGGGGAGTCTGTGTTCCAAAGAGATGTGAGAGGTTGTAGGCAGGGGGGAGGGAACAGGGACACAAATACATCAGTGAGCTAGTGAGTGATGTAAGAAGCACCTATGTTTTATTATGGTTTTCTCTCAACATGTTCTGGAACCCAGAGCCAGATTTCTTTATAGACCCCTCGTGTGAACTCTGCAGCTAATGGGATGTTAATGTTTCCTCTTTCACCCGTCTGAAGCTAAGAGGAGTCTCTGGCTGTGTGTGCATGCATACTCCTATGTGCATATGTATTCAGGTGAGAGAATCACTATGTGGGTGGGGGGAAAAAAAAAAAAAAAGGGGGAGCAGCCACAGGTTTCAGTCCCAGTTTTGTGATATGGCAACCTCATTAGGAATTTCAGCGAGGGCAAAAAGGATAACACTTGAATGAAACACGCACAGTTCTGAGATTTCTAGTAATACAGCTTAAATGAAAGAATTTCACAAGAGGAATCATTCTCCTTTTCAAATAGCTCTGTGTGAGGGGTCGTCTCTGTCACTGCACAGGTCAAGAGATTACTCCACTAACTGTTTAGAGTTAAAGCTGTAATCAGTAGAATAAATATTTGATATTACCACAGTAAGCATGTAATAGCAAAAAACAAGACTGACAACCTTCTTAAAAATAATCTAGGCCAAATTATCTGCTGGCACAACTCTGCTCTTGAAGTCATGCCAGCAGGGAGCTTGCTGTTACATTTTGAGCTTCTAAAGGAAGTTACCACAACAGATTTTCTCATGACAAAAACCAAAATAATTAATTGTACTGGAAGGAAATTGAGCAAGGATTAGCAGATTATCACATGCCAGAATGACCAAGTTGCTGCTAGCTCTGTTGCTGGTTTCTGTCTATTTTCTATCCATTTCCTTGCAGTGCAATGGGTCCACATTCATTGAATTTTCTGTTAGCATCAGAAGCAAATCAATGGTAGAAGCAGCAAGTGAGATTTCCTGCATCTTGTTCGTATATCACATGAGAAATAGAATTCCCTTAGTATTTTCCATTACACTGACATTCAAGACTGAATTCCAGTAAAGGTTCTAGTTTCTAAACAGAGGACAATCATTAAATACTACTTGTACATTTTACTCTTCAGATAAAACAATTGTTGTATTTCATTCCAGCGCTGTACAGTGCCAAGCAAGAGATGGAGCCACCAGGAGGATTCCACAGAAACTCCCTGAAACTACCAGGAACCCTTGTAAAATGTGATTATGAACATGGTTAGGCCAGGGAAGAAGTCAAGAGTCACCAAAATGGTAGCCCAGCATTCCTAAGCATCATCTCTGTGCTTGTGTACACCAAGTGTATGGGAAATCCATCCCATAAAGGCCAAGGCATATAGAGGGATTTAAACCCACTGCAATTCTAACTAGAGAGGTCAAATAAGGGACAAAAAGCAGGCAAGATCAAGCCTTGCCTTTACCTGCACAAACACAGGTTGTGTACTTCAAGTTGCCCAAAATTTTGCTCAGCAAAAAAGTGGACAGGGGTGTGAGAAAAACTAAGTATCATATATCCTAAACAAAAATGAAAAATACAGACAATTGTCACCAGGCCTTGAGACAAGTTCTCCTTTTTGTTAACCAGAGAGTAAATTATGCCTTGCCTGACTCCCTATGAAAAGAACAACAAAATGGAAAAAAAAAAGCGATATTGGATTTGATTTAATTGCCATGTATGTTTTCCCTACCAACACATTGAAGAGTGTCGTACAAGCTCCAGACTCTTCTTTACTGTGGGTTGGAGTATAACACTTGTTACTGAACACATTAGACTCCAGCATCATATTTCACAATTTATGAGAAAAAAATCCCCAAACATCTAAACCCTGATTTTTTTTTTTAGTTATTTTTTTCTGAGATTAATAGAAGAATGAAGAACCACAATTTACATCTATGTAGTTAGTTTGTTGCCTGTACTAAGCAATATAAATGCACTCAAGCTACCTACCATTTTTTCAGTTGTCCTATCAGCTGCAGAGGTTCCATTTTCTTGGATATGGCAGGGATACAAAGCCAGCTCTGTCTCATTCATGTCCCACCAACTTATTTTCAGGTGAAGCAGGGGCAGGAGGCAATAAATGCATATTGTAACAGTTGGGGTCTATCACACACCAATACCTCATTCTGATACACCTGAGCTTCAGAGTTTATAGGGATGATGTGAGCCTCCCTTTCCATGCAAAGGGCCCCTCTTCTCTCAGACTGACATAAATCCTAGCAATGCCTCCAAAAAGGGAAACACTCTAAAAAGCTAGCAAACGTTACCGATTTCTCAGAATGACATAGAAACTAGTTGAAATTAATTCCATAGCTATCAGAATAATTGAGGTTTTGGTTCCCAAATTGTTATACTATCACAAGCCTAAAAAGGAGGAAGCTAATAAGTCAGTTGTCATTTCTTCTTAGTTCCCATTTCTTCCCAACTGCACTTCTGACAACTCTTGCTAATTCTAGATCAAGGTGCTGACAGTTCACTGCCCACGTGGTCATTAATAAAGCCTTTGCTGTATTTGTTAATGCTCCAGACAAAATGGAAATTCTTTATTTCTTGCACCAACACAGCAGTACTCTTCCACTAGATGAGCTGTTATGAACCCATGGCTACATATATACAGAAACCATGGTCACTGGCCCAAAGACAGACCATTGGCTCCTAAAACATGTTTTTGCAATAACTTTGGTGGTCAGCATCACAGTCACACTTCACACTGTCCTCTTTAGCCCAGCAGGTTTCTTACCAGACCCACCATGGAACAGCTTTAGGCACAGACCAGCCTCCCCCGTGGCAGCAAGCTGATCCTCAGGCAATTAACTATTCCATCCTCCACCTCTCTTCCCATCCAGGGATAGTTTTTCCCAGATGCATTAGCCAGCTGCTCACAAACATAACAGATGCTCAGTTTGACTGGTTTTAACCCAAAAGATATAATTAGTGGCAGTTTAACATAAAGACCAAAGAATAAAAATTTTAACAAGATAGTTGAACATAATTACACTTAGATAAACACTGATGCTGAACACACAGGGCTATGTATGGTTGAAACCAGAATTTGCAACAGGCTTAAAGTTGTCGTTTTTCCCCAAACTGTTCCACCTTCTTTCTCCTACCAGCTAGAGAAGGGCCATTGCCCCCTCAAAGATAAAAAAATACCATCTTCATCAGGAAAGAAAGATTCTCAGTATAGCTCTTTGACAGAGATAGTTGATTTTCACTTCATTACTATACCCTTCATACAGTACCTAGTTGCTAACAAAGAGTGAAAGAACAGTACTCCCTTTCTGGGACCGATTTATTTTCAAAACTTCAGTGATGCAGCCAACACATGCATCTGTTTGGACAGATTCTGAACTCTACCATCACGTGCTTTCCCATGAAGCTATTTCTTTTCTCAGTATGGTGTACAGTTGCAACCTGACATCCTACAGGATTTCATTAGTGCATAGAGTTTATATAGAGTTAGGTTGCTCTATGAAACATATGATGAAAGGAGGAAACTCCAGTCAAAACTGTCAAACATTGCTGTTCCAAGATAGGCTCCGAGCTCTTTATCTTGACAACTATGCAGGCATTCCCTTCCCTAGAGAGTGACCCTACCATACACTTCTTTTGCAGTCCCAGCTTCAAGCAACCAGAGTACGCTAGTTTTGCATAGATCCTAATTAAGAATGAATTTAACAACAGACTTTGGAATGTATTTAGAGTTCTCACATGAATTTTTTAGACATGCTTGATGCCAAATGCTCAGCGTGGCATAACACACCCAGTAGGACTTATACTTTTAAACTCATGCATTTTTGAAAACAACATGGGTATATTTTTTAATTTAAGCCTGACACCCATCATCTTTTACAGAAGAGGTTCCTACAGGGTGTTTAATATAGAGAGCAAATGGCAGAAAACAATCAAAATCCCTGTTGCTATTATAGGTGACGGACTCTTGTTGTCTAGCACTTGGCAGCTATCATAGAAGGAAAGGGACATAATTATACACACTTGAGGCTTCATTTCCTTCACAAGCACCCTTCATTAGTACTCTGGTAAATATACTTGCACATCTTCAGGAAGACAAACACTGCTTTTTTCAGGATGCCTCATCAATGCACTAATTTGTGGTGGCAAAACACAGCAAATAATTTATCAGCTTTTCTGTGGTTTTTCCATGCACTGGGGAAGCCACGAGCCAGCTATTACCACATTATGTGTTGATAGCAAGGGCCGATACTATTCCATATAGCCTGGGTTTTTTTGTTAAACAAAGACCTAAACCCTGCTACTCATTTTCCTTTTTCCTAGGGCAACATTTTTCATCCCCTTCTCCTCACATTTGGTTTGCATGTTCTTTGGAGTGGGAATGTTTCTCTATGGAACTTCCCAAAAGGGATTTTGCTGTAAATGTCTCAGCTCTGAACTTCTGACAGAGTTTCCTTTCCTGTCTGCTGCAGACTTTGTATGTGACAACATGGAGGTCAGTAGAGCCATCCACACTTCATTTAGACTCTAGCCTAAAAGGGACAGAGAGAAACACGATGTATACTGTCCCATCAGGTGTACAATTCACAAAGGTAACTTGCTTGCTGAGGTTTCTTGAAGACTGATAAAACTCAGGGGCTAAAATCCCATTCTTATTAACACTCTGCTCAGACAATCTTCACTGGCCCTTTCTACAGTTTTAAAGATTTTTATGATGCTACTAACTTATAGATTTTTATTTTATAGACTGTTTTGCCAAGCTGTAACAGAGTAAGATTTCAGGGAGATGTCTTACCATCCCATGCATTCTCTGATTTTAACAAAGGGCAGATACCTCTCAAAAATCCTGGTCACACATAAAATGTAGGTATTACCCTTCTCCCTCTAACACACAGAGCACTGACATTTTCAGACAGTTATATTATTTCCTCTCTTTGCTATTTCATTTTCCTGCTGTAGCCTCAGTAAAATTCTGGGACATCACCAGGCTTAGAGAAGCAGCCGCTTTCTCCCCTCTCTGCTCCTGTTCTCTGCTCATTCATAAATTCAGAAGTACCCTGCACAACACAAAATCTTTTTGTGGGTAATGTGATGTACATATCATTGCATTAGCCATATTTACTAAGCTATAAGCAAATTATGTTTTGCATCATAGCCGTGAAGACAAATATAGTAATAGAATCAGGTACCTTTCCAACCAGATGGAAATTTGCTAATGCAATAGGAAGTTGCTTATTAAATACAATGAACTTCTGGTGTCAGGAAATACAAACTGCAAGCATCATCAGGTGAAAGGAAAATGGCTACTTTAACGATCCTATACACAGATACATAAATTTATCCTGATTAGAAAAAAACCCAGTCGATACTTAGACTCTCCTAAATGGGGTTGCTAGTTTGTAATTTTGTATTTTTTTTTTTTTTAAATACACATCACAATAAACTGCTAAAGAAAAGACTGTTGTCACCTATTCACAAGTGGAAAAAGAAGCTATTACGTAAGCCCTGACTTTAGACCAATATTGGAATGAAGAAAAAATCCTTTAAGGCACTCTGACATTAGCATTCTGTGCAGATGTTCTAGACCTTTCAAGCAGTGATATCATCAAAGACAGGCTGTACCAATATTTTTAACAATACAAAACAACAAACAGTGCTTTTACATAATTCAAGAGAAACAGCATCAAGAATGTGCAGGCTGCAAACAAGCAGAGCAAGACAATTAGCAATGCATTTACCGCTATCAAAAGTTCTTTCAATAGGAATAATCAAATCCAGGACGGCAATTAAAGAACAGCCTATCTTATTGATTACTCTGTGCAAACTGGTCACTGAGCAGTTACTGAGTAGTTCCAGTTCACCATGCCTTGCAAGGACAGATAGGGATACAGCCTCAGAAACCTACAATTTAATCTCCCCCTGTAAGGCACATCATCCTGAAAACAGACTCATCACAACAAGACTGCATGAATAGATACACTTAAAACATAGAACCACACTGAAGCTCCAGAAGAGCAAGTTACTTTCATTTGGGTGCACAAAACCAATTCACTGGACAATGCCTGAATGAGAGCATCTGGGCTTGAACTACCTGAAGAAGTGTTCTGCCAAGAGAGGCACCAAAAAGGATTAAGTAATTCCTGTTAGAACAGTCCTGACTGCCTGGATAAAGGCCACTGTGAGGTACAAATTAGGACAGTGCTGTTCCATTATTAAGGCTCCACCAGTATTTTTTCTTAGTGGGTACTTAGCAATTTCCTAGTTCTCTTGAATATTTTGTTTCAGCAGTCCTCCAAACAGCAAATATTTGCAATGTGGATTTTCTAAGGGTTGTTCTGGCTTTCAGAGGCTAAACTAAGCCAGTTTTTTTTTTTTTTGTTCTTGGTTGCAAACAGCAGCATACAGTCCATTCAGCATTTCTGCACAATAACCCACCTACTTTCTTCATAAAACAAATTAACATCACAAATCAATATTCAGAGGGGGTTTTGTTTTGTGCTGGTTTTAAGTGACAGAACTGCTTGCTTTTCCTGTCAGAAGAATTCTACCAGAAGCGTGCATTTTCAGTCCAAGAAGCTGTCACATCAGCATATTTCGGAGAGACGATAGATGTTAGCTCGTACGCCTTCTCATCCTTCTCTGAGAGCTCAACACAACAGCCTGCCACCCACCACAGTAACCTAAGAGATAAAACACAGAGCAGCACTTACAGAATGAGAGGGCCTTGGAAGCAAAGCTGAATTAAAAAGACACACACAATAAGACTATAGCTGAGCATCAAAGTGCAACATCATAGCAGGTAATAATGCAGAAAACAACATCCTGCTAACACAACTATCCTGCTCCTACAGCCAGCTTAACCTAACCTATGTAATACAGTACTTTTCAGGCTTGCTGGAGGAGGCTCAGGCCAAAAGTCTCACTTCCTTAAATCAAAGCTATCATTAGTAATGTAGTAAATTAGTAATGTAGTAAATATACAGCATTTTCCAACTTAATCACCTAGGACCTTTAACCTAAAAAATGCATAACCATAAGGTTACAAAACCACATGCTATACTCTCATGGAAAGCAAGAGGTGTCTGTTGCATTTGCTCGTTTGGGTAGACTAACTGGGATCCACTGAGGATTAAAAGGACCAAATAGCTGTGAACCTCAATACTGTGAAATCCAAGGCCATACAGTTCAGGGCAAGGAACAACTTGAGACTATAAGTTTATCATTAGAAAAGGAAGAGAACCTGGGAAAACCAGGTCATCACTGGATGAAAATGAGCAACCAGTGTCATAGAGCAGCAAGAAGGAAATTAAATCCTATGGGGTTTTAATGAAAGAAATTCAGTGAGACCTTACTCAAATGCCAATCTCCAGTTTCACCTTTTCAAGAAAGAATCATCAAAACGCCTATGGCAATGTGTTGCAAAAATTCAAGTGTAGAAATGGACTTCTAGAGGGTAGGAATACTTTGAAGAGGCCAGAATGCATTGGTAACCACTGCAACAACCTTGAAGAGACACATTGTCCTTTGACTTTATGATGCTTGTATCCCAAATTATCTGTTCTGTTTATGCTGGCTGTTAGGTTCTTCACCTTCAAGATTGGTTCTGAGACCAAAGGGAGGAAAGAAGAGGTATGCAGTTTGTTTTCAGAAACTGCACCTGCTGCCCTGCATTTTCCTCCTCCTGGACTGTGTTGTCTGCAGCATGGACAGCAGGAGAGAGCTCTCCTTTGCTTTTAGTTAGGTTTTTCTTTAGCTAGCTGAAGCAGAGAAGTTCCCCAGACTGTGGCTTTTCTTTTTCTGGGAACTGATCAGCCTGCTGTGGGCTGAAAACCCAGAACAACACCAGGAGCTCACACCTGTGGCCCATCAGGGCCCAGGATGCAGCATTTTCCAGTAGTGGAGGGACTGATAAGAGACTGAGCAAGCTGAGCTACTTCCCACAACAAGAACTTTCTGAATTTGCCATCTCTTCAGAACAGAGAGAGGTTCTATTGTTTAATATTATTCATTTCTTATGCTTGTGAATACTTTGTTTGTTAAATAAAGAGATTTTTCCACTTCTCTCCAAGGAAATATTTTCCTGAACCAGTCAGGGGAGGGGGCAACTTGAACCTGCTTTCTAGAGGGACCTCTTTGGAAGTCTCCTACAAATTTGCCCTAAACCAGAACACATATCCAGATGAAGTCCAGCTGTGAGACCACCAATAAACTGTCCTGCACTGCAAGGACAAGCCTTGCCTTTTAAAGGTTTCACTTTCAAGAAGCACCAACACAGACACGTGGTAAATAAAATCAGCATTCTTCACACCCACATTAGTACCAGATTGATTACTTGCATCACTGGATTGGTCTACAAGACCAAATTTCCTTCTGGGCACAAGATTCAAGCATTGCAAGCAAGTAGGCATCATTGAGACTTCAAACCTACAAAATGTTGCAACATGCCTCTATTTTCTCTTGGCAATTCTTTTCCTAAAGCAGGAATAATACATTTCTTTCTGTTAGCTTGTGCCCACCCTTACCTGTGGAAGGTACAGAGAAAAGACTTCATGGCAGCTTGTATGGGAAAAAAAAATAGCTTTTCCTTATTAAACAAGTCCATTAAAATTATCCCAAACGTGAACATTCTGTGCTACTGCTGAAAGATTGTTGTACCAGGATTTCAAATCCAGTGTTATCATTATGAAAAGAAATTCCAGACAGCTAGCAAAACCACAGCTTAACCAAGCAGGGTTTCTTTTACTCATGGCTGCAAAACCAATAATGGAGAAAATGAAAATAACCCCAAAGTCAGTCTTCTGTATGTCATCCTATTCTCTCTTTTTTTTTTTTCCAAAGCTAGTAAAAGATTTAATAAATTCAATAATTAAAAAAAGGGAGTTGCTTATAATTACTGCAGTATTAAAGAAACATATTTCACTTTGTATGGCTTGAAATTTTGACATCATTTTTGGCTTCAGTATCATACCCAATTAGAAACCCCTGGAAGAGTGAGAACGACAAGAGCCATTAAATGTGTCACAACACGGGGTGAAGGGAAGAAGTGCTGGAAGTGGAGGCTTTTCAAAGTAAGCATAGGAAATTGTGCTGCACAATGAGTGTAGAATATGTTTTTTTCTCTTCTCCCCCCAACCTCCACCTCCTGCCCTGCTCCTCATGACATACACACAAATTTTATGGCCTAAGAGCCAGCGAAAAAGGGTGTGTTCTTTCAGGTTTACAGCCTTGACTAATGGAATTGCTCTAAATAACATTTTGATCTTGTAAGGTCATGCAGAGTGCTATACCTTTCCTTTAATGATTCAGGTCTGGACGAAGCATTTCCCAGAATTGAGATGGTAATGAAGTCATTAGTTTCTTCCTACTTGAAGCTCTGGCTAGGAAAGGGAATTCTATGGGTAAAGTCTGAGAGGGTCTTTTTCATAAAGCTCATACCCAGCTGAGCTGTAACACCTGTTACATTTTCCCAGGAGCCTGAACTGCAGAGCATTTCCAATCTATTTGCTCTTCTTCTCCTACAGCACATTGACAAAAGCTGGGGGAAAGGGTTTTCTAAGGGAGTGCTAATTGAAAAAAAAAAAAAAAAAATCTATGCCTGGTGCAAATGTTAACTCACATCCTAGCTAAGATAGTGATGATTATTTCCTTGTCTTTGAAAACACAAGCCGTTCCAGACTGCATTTAAATTAAAAATACACATCTGAAATAGGTTCTTTAATAATTCCTCATCTTTTATGTACAATGTAAAGGATGAAGAATTATTCAAAAAAAACTTCCATTAGTGAAAACAGGCTAAGTTTTTGATACTAAAATACACTCACTGCTCAGCAGAGAAACACAGCACTAAGCACGTGCCAATAAATATAAAACTAACAGTTATATATATATATTCTTACAAATAACTGATCTTGTTGAAACAGTTTTAAAATATGGGGTTTTTTCTCAAGAAAAGGGAACAATAAGCATGGATATTTGAGGCTTATCAAGGTATATCTGTGGGGAGAGGTGCACTGCTTGCTCACTTGGAGCAGCAATACGCTTGATTTAAGGAAATTCCAAATCACACAAGAACAACACATCCACATGTTAGACTCAGAACTGATATGCACTAAGAAACCAGCAAATGCATCTTGTTTTGCCACAGGTACCCTCTCAGACCTCCCTCCAAAAGCAAGCCCATGTATAAATGATGTTTTATAGAGCAGACCCAGGTGTTCCAATGCATTTTGGTCTTGCCAGCTAATTAGCACACATGCATACACACAGAGTAACAGAGCATTAGAAAAGAAGGTAGTAAGAGACATTCTTCGACTAAGGAATCTGTTCCCCCCACCAGACTGAAATAACGCAACCTTACTGTCCACCTGAACATGCCACAAAAATCAGCTCTTCTCAGCTGTGAAAGCAGGACACACTTCAAGTGCTGGGACATCACACACACTTCTCTTTTTGCAGCAGAACGGTGTGGCTGTTGCTGTGAGCACCAAGGCTTTATAGTCAAGAGACAGAATGAAATTCTGAAGAAATGTCTGAGAGTATCCCCAGCATCCTAAACATAACACTGAGGCTTCAGTACACCTCTTACTGGAGCCAGAATATTCTGTTGCATTGCACTTTTTTCCTTGCTCTTATCTCTGAAAAGCGATTCTGAAAAGCCTCTAAAAATGACTGGGATTTTTCAGTTGTTTTTTTTTTTATTGTTTGGGGTTTTTTTGGTCACTATTGTTTGAATTATTTTTTTTTTACTCAACAGCATATTGCACAAATGTATAAAGAAATGGAATATGGAATGGAAATTCTTGAACATCTTCCCAAAATTTAGGAAGTCTATATCCAAGAAAGAAGAGGCATACCACTAAAGAATAAAATTAATCTTGGATTTTAAATAAAACAGAGAGTGTAGGCCAAGAAAGAATACTACTCATTCTCATCTTTATGATTGATATGCTAAAATATCACACTAGAAACAAGTAAAGCATTTATTATGAAAAGCTAAAATAGGGATTTTCTTGTACTTTTCCCCCAGAAACACCAAGCTAAGTTAGTGTTTTCCTTTTAGTATTTTAAATCTTAATGAACTATCTGGAAAGCAGGGAATTATTACAGACTAACTTATGATCATTTTCCTGGCAGAAAACAGCATGCTTACCTTTCTGATTTGCTGAGTCTATTCTACACATCTGAGAGAAGTAACTTTGCTGCCAGGTTTTATCACAAGGCTCTGATGTTTTCCCAGAAAAATAAAGTAGAACTGTTTTCTGTCAATGTTTATATCCCCAAAATCATTGGATATAATGACATTATATAACCTACTTTTACTTCATTTTGCCTCTGCTTTTGGTCAGCCCCAGCCAGGCAGTGGATCATGCCATGTTAGAGAGTCACAGAATCTTTAAGGCTGGAAAAAGCTCTAAGATGATCAAGTCCAACCTTAACCTCACACTGCCATGTTCACCACTAAACCATGGCTTCATGTGCCACATTTACAGACCTTTTGAACTCTTCCAGGGATGGTGATTTCACCACTTCCCTGGGCAGTTGGTTTCAATACCCAAATACCCTTTCATTGAACAATTTTTTATTAATAGTCAATCAAAAGCATCACCCCACTGAAGGAAGGGTCTGTAGGCAAGCAAGAGACAGCATCTCACACTCAGTCCCAATTCTAAGCACATCAAAACAGCAGCTTTAAATTTTCCCATGCAAACTCAGCTTTAGTTTTTCCCTACAGTGTGAAAGTCTGCTGTTTGATGCACCTGAAACACACCTATTCCCCCATTTTAGCCATTTCCCAGCATCTACATCCCTTTTGTCCATTGCTTGCATAATTGTTTTTTCACTTCCTTCCAAATTGCCCCTTTATTCAGCAAGTTGTGTCCTTCCCATAGAGAACTATTCCTCTTCTTTATCCTATTCAACCAAGAGAGCTGCATAAAGTCCAGTCCAGACCTTTCTAAGCTTCACAATTGCCTTTATATGTTCTGCTTTATGCTGGTTACATCCTCGTTTTGAAAACAAGTAACAGGGTCTACTGGTACTCCATGCAAGGCAAAGTATCCCAGCTGGATGAGCACATTCCCTATCCACTGCTAAGCCTTTCCAGAATGAGGTGATTCCTGAACCGCCAATAATCAAAACCTGCTGATGGCAAGTTTACAGAGCTCCTGTCACCTTTCCTTTTGGAGAACAAAGGCAGACCCTGGTACACACCTGTCTGAAAAGGACTGTGCCCTAAAGACTCCAGAATCCTTGGGCTCCTAGTTGCATTTTTCTTCATACTTACATCTGAACTGGCCATGGCCTGCCAAAAGGGCAGGACTGGAAACCTGGAATTCAGATACTTTATCTGTACCCTGGAATTTGAAGAGAAGTAGAAAACTGATTCATTTTAGCTTCACACTTGGCACAAATTCCTTTCTCCACTGTGTCAAACTGTTAAATTAGGGTGAACTGTTGGAAAAAAAAAATCTCCTTCAGCATCTCTTCCCTGAGAGTGAGCAGCACAGAGCCTACAGAGAGAATACAGAGCCTACAGAGAGTGAGCAGTACCAGTCCAGCAAAGGTTGCTGTCCCACCTCCTCTGCTACTCAGGCAGGAGCATGAAATGGAAGGCGTGATTCATTGGGGCTGAGGCTGCCTGTGGCATAAACAATCTGTACGTCTGACTATATGTTTGAATATGTCAAGAACTACCACAATAAGACTGTGTATAAGCAAGGATATAAAAGGGAAGTTAAATAAATGGGTTTGAGAAAAAAAATCCCAAACATTTTACAATCTTGTTTAATTACTCTGTTTTCTTATAGAACAATTCAGCCTACAGTCTCTCTTCTCCAAAATAATAATTCTGCCTTTGAACTAACCTAAAAAACTGCTACAATTATCAAGTTATCATAAACCTCAACGCTTTAACAAATTTACTGACACCTGCTAATCCAAAGCTGCATTTCAGATTAAGGCAACACTGGTCACTTGCTGTATACGTCCAGAACGAAGAACACATGCAAAACACACCCTCAGACATCAAAATCCATGGAAACTAATGTAAATAACTCTAAAGTGGTTTTTTTTTTAATTAGTAATACACTTTAAGTACAACAAGTTTTCCTACACTTAAAGCTTTAATTTTAATACATAAAATTTTCTTTTTTTGTTTAAATCAAAAAGCTTGGGCTCTGTCACCCAAGTGTTGACACTTCAGGAGCAAGGGAAAGAGAGGAAAGGTACTAGTTGTTCCTGTATTCATCACAAAGATCAAAATAAAAGGAGAACCACGTAACATGGCAGAGATTTAAAGCTGAAATTAAATACCCTTTGTACATTCCAAAATAAATTTGTTTTGAGTAAGTTAACAGCCTTTGAAATAGCAAATACAGAGCTACACATTGTCATCATTTCCCCACCCTCTCTCTGCCATTCAAAGTACACAGCTAAGGAAGAAGAGAAGAATGGAAAGGAGCTCAAGCCTGACTGCTGTTCACACTTCTAGTTGTATGTTATGTACACAGTGTTTTACTGTGAACTGACTTGGAACAGAGCTTGTGTGAAATTTTCTTGCTAAACTCACATTTTTCATTCAACAAAACACAGTCACTCAGAAGGTATCACATGTCCAGATGCCACTCCTCACTGGTGATGTTTCTGCCCACCCCAATCTTATTATTAAAGCCTAGCAATTAGCAAATTCAGTCAGGGTACATACCCAGATTCAAGCCCCCAGCCTGGCTGGCTGTTTTACAGCAACAAGACCATCTAACCACCAAGTATCTCCCCTTTCAAGTGTTCTTGTCAGAGTTGTTATAGCTTGTACTAGTAACAGAAAATATAGCACCAAAAAGAGGTAAAAAAAGCAAAACAAGTGGTCATCTTGGTCACTTCTCTGAAGTTTTGGAAGGCAATAAACACAAGTCATGTATCCTAAGCCAATATCCTGACCAGGGACTCCTCTGCATCCTCCCTCCATCCTACCCCAGGTGAAAGGATTTGATATAAAAGTTCAGCACATTCAGAGCAGAGAGGTAGAGCCCCACAGATGCTGGTTTTACAAGAGAGAGTACAAAGTCAAAGGGAATTCAACAACACTTCACACACTTCAGTGTCCTTGAAAAATCCCCAGAAGTGCTGATCCTTACATGTCTTTCTACACTTGAGAGCTGTGCCCAAGTGCCTTGTATGGGTTCTATAAACAAGAGACAGGGAAGCGCCTCACAGGCAAAGCAGAGAAGACAGCAAGCAGATTCTCCAAGGCAACCTGTACAGTGTTTACTGACAGTAAAGCATCACCACATGGCATTTTCTCCAAGTGGTAGGTGTCTCAGATTCTGGGAATGACATCCCTGGGAATTCTTCCCGTGTCTGCTCCTTTGAGCAGTATAATAAAACTCCATACATAAGATTTTATGATAAAGAAATTATATGGTTCATTTACTTCTCAAATTTTATATCATGATCACAGGATTATTCTGCTTCTTAAGTGAAGTGTTTACTATGAAAAAATAGTTAAAAGACAGGATGAGGTTATTTTTATGCCCTAATGAAAATCTACCTCATTCAAGAGTCTCCTCAAGTTTATTACTGATGTAATATAAATAGTAAGTAAATATATATATAAAACAACAAAATCAAAACAAACCACAAACATATAAGCTAAGACTTAAGTTACCAGACCCAACAGCATACACCCTTACCTTTTGTAGCAGATGCATGATCTTTAGCTGTGACTGCACATTACTATTACACCAGTGACAGATCTGATTCAAGTCTTTACACCATTTACTTTTGAGGTTCCTACTCCTTCTGTGGGCTGCTATCCTTCAATTGTGTTGACTCATGTGTTTACCCAGCTATATTCTTGATAGCATTCTCTCAATATTATTAATAATTTTTAAAAACCCCAAAAGAAATAATTTCAGAACCACACAAATTTGCAAAGTATTAAAAAAAAACCCCCAAGACCCCACAGATGATTTTAACAGTTTTTCCTTGAAGTATCACACTCTTTGCAATATTAGAATTGTGCAACAGAGAGAAAGCACATTCTGGAAGTAAAGCTGAGCAGTACCATGTTGTGAAGTATCTACATTGTATCTGCTCCTCAAAAGTCATAATCACAGAATCACAAGTCCCTTGCTTTCTTCCCCCAGCTGTGACCACCACACACTCTTTCGTGCAAAATTTGTCCCTACAAGAGCTGTGGATCCCTCTCCTAGCTTTAGCACTGTTGTTTGAACGTGTCAGCTCTTACAGGTCTCTTTTCAAACATTAATTCATGCAGTCTTATACTATCTCAGCATCAAATAACTGAAGTAGTAAATAATTATTTTTTTAATTTTTTTTTTGTGAATTTGACATGTTTGGGGAGGTTCAGGCTGGATATTAGGAAAAATTTCTCCACTGAAAGAGTGGTTCAACCTTGTAACAGGCTGCTGAGAGAGGTGGAGTAGTCACCATCCCTGGAAATGTTCAAGAAGCAAGTGTACATGGCATTTCATGATATGGTATAGAGGGCATGGTGGGACTTGGTTGAAGGTTGGACTTGATGATCTTGGCAGTCTTTTCCAGCCTTAATGATTCTACGTTCCCCAAGATCAGTTTGAACAGTAAATGTGATCACACCTCCTCCAAATGCCTTCTTGACTATAAGGTCTCTTGGGTAGGCACTATCTACACACAGCATTCACACATTTTGTAAATTGGGGAAGCTCTCATTTTTCATTGGTCTTGAAGGTTGGGGTTTTTTGTTTGTTTGTTTTAAAGTGGACTGTCAAGTGTGACTTGCAATGTAACCTCCCAACACCACGAGGTAAGCCAGGGTCACTGCTGCTCAGTTGTTTGAAGAAATCACAATGCAAAGAGAGATTGCTTATGGCAAGAAGAATGCTTCACCTGATAATGACTGCATGATTATACATGCAATGACACTGAAGATACAGACAGAAGACACATCACCATCTTTCAAACTCTGTATCATTCTATACCAAGGAAGAGCTGGAGCAGACATTAAAAGAAGATAATAGAGATGCTATCATGTTATCACAAAATTACAAGACAAGCATTCTTGTCTGCTGGGACATTGCTTCTCAGTTTTTTGGTAATGGTGGCTTACTTCTTCATCAATTTCTGGGTAAGAAGAAAACCAGAACATTGCTTACCAGTTCTGGGTAAGAAGAGAACCAGAACATTTCTTACCAGTCCTCCCAGACTGCTGAATAAACAAAGGAGAAATAGTGATCAGAGGCAGCTGGCTCCACCTCAAAGGTATCTAAAAGGGAAATTGGGGCAGACAACACAACATTCCAGTGAGAAAGTTTATTACCACCTTGAATTGAAATAAAACAAATTTTAAAAATTATGTACAGCATCACTCTCTTCAACAAACAATATAATAAGAGGGGAAAATGGAGAAGATTAGTGAACCATAAGGTAAGAAACCTCTGGAACTGGGAGGGCAGATCAGTGTTGCATCCAAAATTACACAAACACTTTTGGTGGGAGATAAGTGACTATATTCTGACAGCAAATACATCTGCCATCAGCCACACTGTGTGGCTTACTTCTTGCTATCAGGCATCAAATATGCCTAATCCCAGTAGTGACAAACAACAGGACAAGACTTGAAATGGGTACCCTAAACTGGAAAGGTAAATACCTATGCAGTTTCCCAATGGATGAACCTCCTGGAAATCACTGAGCTGAAATTGGATATTTCTGAAAGATATTCAGTCTACAACTACAGGCTCTGAACTGTAATTTGCCGGAGTAATTCAAAATCCTTCGCTAAAGAGTAGTTGGATGAAGAGTTGTCAAAATAATCCATTCTTGCTTTAAGAAGGCAAGGTCCTCCCAGTCCTCTTTAGCTCTGGCCTGATGAACAGTATCAGAGGGAAAAGACATCTCACATTGAAGGAATAGGCATAAATCCACCCCAGATATTGTGAGGCCCTGTGCAAAAATACAGAATTGGGAAGCACATATGATGTGCCTGAGGAACAAGGAAGGATTCAGGACTATCTCAACATTCAGAAGAGGTAAAAGATGGAGAAAGTGGAGGAGGGGAAGAAGGCCAAAATCCCTCAAGTGATATGGTAAATCCTCAGATTACAAGACATGGGGGCAGGGAAGAGTTTAGGCAGCAAGCTGACAGAACAGCCCTTCCACCCCCTCACTAGTCTAATTCTCCATGAGGATATTCAGCTTCAGTTTACATTTATTATCAGGTCAGCTTTCTATGCAACTTAAACAATAAAATACATGCAGGAGAGGTGGGCGAACTGAATGCATTCTAATTCATCACATAAAGCAGGGACAGCCTAATTCATGTACTATTCCTACCCTCATTTACACAGGTAAGAAAGAGCAAAAGGGAGGAAAAGCTCCCGGGGGTGGTGGGGGGGAATGGTATGGGGGGGACGGTGGGAAAAGCCTTTTTATTTTGCTAAAGGACCCCAGGGAAGGGCCCCTGAAGCAGAGGCCCTGCTTTTACAAATGCTTCCCTTTCCTTACACGGTTCCTTTAATACAAGTAAAAATTTCAAATTCCTCATTTGTTTAGCCTGAAATCCCTTGCACATTTCCCACAAACTACTTCCTTTTCTCTCTTTTTAGCTGGACTCCCTCTCTTTTTAATGAAGAGAAGTTCAGAGAGTTTTTCCCATGAATAGATGGCGGGCACCTGGGAGTTATGAATTTTAAAGTGATCATTTTCTTTCAGGCCCGCTGGACAATGGGGATCTCCTTTTGACTCACTTTCACAGCTTTGAGAGGCTCTCAGATCAGCCACATTCCAATCAGACTGGAGTCAGATCAGAGCCAGGCTGGACTGCATCAAGGTCTCTCGCACAGAAAGACAAGGAGCAGATGGCCAACACTGAGCTCTCCTCCCCTTTTCAGAGTGCAATGGAAGGCAATGTGGGAAAGCGTTCCCCCAGCATTGCCTATTGATTTCTGAATAGGACCACCACATGCCACCAGCCTGTAGGTATGAACCTCTGTTAACAGATGGTGAGATCATTATGAGCAATTAATTCCTTTAATGTATCAGTGGGAACATGTTGGAAAGGGTGATGCAAGCACAGAGTGAATAGTGAACTTCTCATTCCTCGGGGAGAGCTGCGGCTACATCACTGAGGGATGGGAACAGTCTTTCAAGACCCTGTGCATACTGAGAACCAGAGTTAGCCATTTGGTCCACAGACACAAGGCATGGTTTTTATTAACTAATCATCCCTCCCTCGTTGATATGTGATTAACAACAGATTTCTTTCTAGGTCATTTTTGGAGAGAGAAACAAATCAAAACAATGGGGGGAAAAAAAATCCTGAGCTATCAACACGGCAGGAACACAGGGAATTTGGTCGTAAAGATGAGGAGGGAATATCGCTACCAAACTTTTTGTTAAATAAAATTTGATTTAGACTGGCTACAAATTAAAATGGAGACAGACTATTTTGAACACAACTATGTGTATATAAATAAATGTGAAGAATTCATAATAGGTCTTAGCACTGAAAATAGAAGCATACAAAATAAGCCCTCGGCAGGCTTGTCAGAAAGTAACTATGAAAGGAGCTTACAAGTAAGTTATAGATTGTACAATTTGAATATAGATATCATATTGAAATGCAGAGAAATCCACAGAAAATACTGCATATTTACTGCTATTCATTGTGATCTCAGTAAATTAAAATTCAGCGTGCTAATAACAACTCTAAGAGTAGGACATTCCCGCATCATCTGCTTTACATGCATTTATATGACAGGCTTTGTTGTGGTAGTTCCTTTTTTTTTTCCTTCATTTTAGAGACAGAAGGAAAAACTGAAAGCACAATATAGATGGCTAGTTAGCTCTTGGTCTTAAAGATGACAGCAAAATGTGAACAGGAAATACAGGGAACTATTCACTTATTCATATTTAAATGACACTTTTTGCTTGTAATTAAGACACTCAAGTCGTGTCTCTGTTCATGAAATTTACATAACTGTACAATAGCTTGCCTAAGTGAACAGCAAATGGTAGTTAACCTTGAAGTGTATTATCTTAATTGAATAAATCTGGCTATAGTTCAATAAATTTAAACAGAAATATATCTTTAAAATATTAAAATAATTTTTAAAATTGCATTTGCTTTTACATCTTAAGATGCCTTGCTGCTTTTCTTCTAGGTTGTTATTTCTGCTGCAGCATTGGTCCTTTTATAAAAAAAAAAAAAAGGAACCATTGCAGAACAACAAAGACATTGATACATGTTTCCTGTTTTCTCCTCATTGTTTGCGGTTTGAGTCAGTGTCACATTCTGGAAAGCCTTGATAAGAATATCAGAATATTGAATCAAAATGTATAACTTGCCTGTTTGAGATAGTCCCTTACCTACTTTCCCTGTCCCTATTGGACTTGTGTTCTTCCCCTCCCCCACCGCGTACCAGCTGAGTACCCCGTCACACAGCGAGACTCCTAGGTGGGAGAATATAGATTTTTGCATAGGTTAAATAGGAAAGCCACATTCCACCACTCTCCCATTTAAATCAGATTTACATGGGGTGTAAATCCCCTCAGAATAGAGCCATTCACAAAGAGCTCAGAATGATCTCCTCACAACACTGATTACATTAAATCAGTAGCAATCATGTTTCCCGGATTATGTAGTTACAGCAAGAGAAAATGTGCCCTGTATTTATATTTGTGTGAAATAAGTTAATGAGAAGCCACCTGTGCCTTGTATCAGTATACAAGAAAAAGCAGAGGAACACAGGTGTCTCACCAACATTGCTGTGCATTTTTACATGAATTTGCAAACACTAAAAATGAACATATTGTTACTAAATTCAGCGACATACACATTTTGAGGGACAACATTTCAGATTTTGTTTGGGCTGTCTTTGACTTAAAGAATTACAAAAGGCTGGTATCTTGGCCATCAGCATGAGCTATATTTTGGGCTTTTCTCACTCCCACAGTGTTCACCATTGTATCTTATGCAACACTGACTGTACATGCTCAGTTCTTACCCACGTTGCTGGTGAGAAGCATTCACACTGTGAATTACCATTTTTCCCAGCATCTAGTGCTACTCAAAAGGCAGCACAATAATACACTAGAAATGCCTTTGTCTGTTAAAACATTATTCTTCATCACTACATGAAAGGTAAATTGTCTTTGTGTAGAGGAAGAGTGGCACACAGTAGCTTTGGGAGCCCAGAGGAGGAATTTGTATCAGTAGCTGACCACTTCATAGTTATACAAGCCAGATTCTTCCTCAGTAAGCAGACACATTGATGTTTGGAATAAAATTCTGGCTGCACTTTTTAATGTCATTAGTTGTACTAGAATGACTCCAGGAGGATCATCTGGGTTTGCCCTTAAGAATTCCAAAAGGTTTTGGTTTTTTGCTTGAGGTTTGGAGGAGGAGAGAGCGCATTAATAACAAGTGCTTAATCTCTTGACTTGACACACCACATCTAAAATGAAAGCAAATCAGAAAACCTCATCCTTTCATCGGGATCAGTTCAGGAAGACAATAATCAAATGATGAATCATGAAAATTCAAGACCATCCTTCATTTTTGCCACACAGTTGAACAACTGTACTCAAAACTGATGTGTTTTAACAAGGTTTTTGCAAATTGGTCTTGAAATTAGGAAAACAACGGGATAAATATCCTTCAAAGGCTATTCTTAATTTCCCTATATTTTCTTTTGCCTTCAAGTGGAAAAGTAAAACTTAGTATGCACAAAAGGATTCTGTTACAAAAGTCTTAAAGTAAATACTTAAAGGACTAGAGAGGGATGCAGCCTATTATAATAGTTCCATATGTTGATGGATTAAAAGAGGAAAAAGAAACCCAGCCAGCAACTCAGAAATTACTCATTCTAGGACAGGAATCTACTGATTTCCTTTCTCTCCAAAAAGGCAGGTAATAAAATCTGTTCATTTTGCTCCTGACAAAGATTATAATTGTAGTTTGCAACCAAGACAGCTGAAATCATTAGTCCTCCACTAGCGAACTGAAGTGGCTCAGCCTGTCTTGGCACAGTCACATGTATTTAGTTTAGATAAATCATACTTTAGAGGCTTATGAAATCCAGCTATTTGAGAATACTCCTAGCAGTTCTACACGCTCACTGGACTGGTTTGCCAGCACAAGGAGAACTGTACTTCATAACCTTTGAGCAGAGGCTGAGTAGGAGAGCTCCACTGGGCGTCTGCCCACAGAACTTGCATTCCTCGGCCTTCAAAGACTGATTTGGATCTGACTTCTCAGGTTTGAGGGGTTTTTTTTTTTTCCAAATGCTGGTGGCCTACTGTTTAGTACCTATCTCTATGGACAGCTTTCCAAAATCAACACATTGTCTAGGAGCTCCCCATAAAGTCACAACACCACCTGCTGAACTTCAAGCTCCTTAGGCTGTTGCCCATGCTTTTCTCAAAATAGCAATTTATGAATATTTTATTAACTTTTATGGAAGCAAAAAATTATATCATGGATCACCAAAAAAAATATATATTTTATATATATTAAAATTCTCCAAAGTGTTTTAATTACCTTCCTTAATGAACAGTTTGTCTTATCTCTTTACTAATATGTAGGTTCTTTTTAATTATCATGTCTGTAACAGCACTTTTCCATTACATGGGCACAGACATGACATAAAATTAGAAATATGAATTACTTTCAATTAAGCAAAGTGAATCAGTTTAAATCTGAAAGCAGAGAACATTCTGGCAGTGGCAGTTGTGCAGATGGGGAGGCACTTCAGCAAGCTCTGGGATGTCTGAGCACTTTATTCTGGAGACAAACCACTTCTATTGCCAAGAGGTAACCCTAGTCAAGGCAGATTGTGGTGTCCACAGAACCAAAAAGCTGACACAGGACAACTTACCAATGTGCCTCCTCACAATTTCATTCCTTTTAGAAGTGCTGGACACTTTTTGGCACAACAAAGATGTAAATTAAATTTTGTTGCAAGCAGTCCCAGTCTGCTGTTTGATTAGAGTAACTGACTTCAGTCAGATTACACACAGGTCCTTCCAGGAGAACACTGCATTACCACTTTCACCAATAATTTCAATATGGAAAATAAGTAGGACAGTGAAGTCATGCTTCGAATTCATATTACTTGCATTTTTTCTATTTTTTTTAAATAAGCTTGCAAGATTGATAGCTACTTCAACTTAAACAGTCACATATAAATCAAGTCATAGCAGCATTCAGCACCAAAACCTCTGGCAACAGAATGATCTGTTGCTTGCATACCACACACATTAAGTACTTGCAAGTGCTCTAAGATTTTATGCATTTTTGACAGCATGTAAAAACCTTGTCTATAGCTACTATCATCAGTTCTCAGCAGTTCAGCTTGATCGGAACCAGTCTGTAGAAGATGAGGAGGCAAAGAAATAGTAGGTATGGGCAAAAATCAAATCCCTCAAGCTCTGACTGCCATACTGCTGTTTGCAGCTTAATCTCTTCTCCAGAATCAGTTAAAACACACTTATCATAAACTGTATGAATGATGAAACTCCCATCTGGAACATCTAGTGTTCAGGAGTATTTTCACATGTATACCTGTAAGAGCAAAAACTTCAAATGACTAAGTTCTCCATGAAACACTACCAGAAGCCAGATGATAAATGTCTAAGTGAGATTAAGGTGTAAGGCTTCTGGGGAGAAAGGAAGGCTGCTGGGTTGGTTTGTGATTTTGAGGCTTGGGAATTCTTTTATTTTTGTTTGTTTGTTTTTAATTCTGAAAGTTTTCTTGGTCAGGACACTGACAAGCCTGACCTCTAAAATTAGCTTCTATTGTCACAACACTAATATTTATGGTCACAGACCTGGTTGAGTTCCCTACTTAAAAATGCAGAATGCTTCCACACAAGAATGCAGGTAATTTGGAAGCTTTCCTATGTCTCACTATGTTCCAAGTCTATGAAAGATTTTGTTTCTGGATTCAGAATCTCCTTGTCCCATAGGACAAGTCCCAAGGTAACAGGGCTTCAGGACTTCATCACTGACCTGTTTTATCTGAGAGGTAAACTTCCAACCTTTCTATCAGTAAGGTGGATTTACAGCCTGGTTAGGAACCCTTTTTATAAAACCAGTTCAGTCACTTCCTTCAGTGCATGTATTTGACCCATAAGCATGTTTTTAGGTCAAGGGGTCTTCATAGTTATCCTCAATAACAGCATTTTTTAACCATACCCTAGTAATTTAACTGCCTATTTCCAATAAATATTTCCCAGAAAGCGTCCCTGCAAGGCAGCTGGAGTTCTCATGCCACTGGAATAGCTCCTTCAATAGAGAAATAACATCTTCCAGGTAGAGAAGAAAAAAAGGAAACCAAAAGCCAATTCATACCATGCTGCAACCTGCCACCATGGTCTCATCAAAGAGAGCAGCATTAAAAATTCCAGAGTCTTTTTCCTTCCCAAGCCCAGATGGCAAATAGGTAAGACAAAGTTTGCATGCTTTCTCACAGAAACAGCACCCTACAAGCAGCACACCTGAGCATGCTTTCTTCACTACTCATTTTCAAAACACCTAAAGATGTTAATTTCATTCTTATCATGAGGTATTGTGCATATATTTATACATTGTGGGGTTATTACTCTCCAGTCTCTTTGATACTTCCTCTATGTGCATTTGTGTTTGAAGACACCAATTATTTGAAAAAAATTAATGGAAGGCTACCCTGTTGACTAGAATTCAAAAATATACAAGCCCTTTTCTCAAAGAGACCCATTAAGAGCATTAATGTTCGACCCAATGAGAGCAGTAGTGATGAAAATGCATTTGAAGTTTAAGCTGACTTCAGGGACCTAAAAAAGCCCTACATGGAAAGCATGTTTCTGCACGCCTATGTAGTCTACAGTTGCCATTCTGATACTGTACAAAAGCAGCTATGCTATGCTGGCAAAGTGCCCTGTGAGCTCAGAGCCCAGGTTTCATCAGAGCATTATCTGCCATCCTCTGAAAGGCAATAAAAGTTTAGATGCTTAGTAGCATCTTCCCTGACTTGCATGAAAAGATGCCAAGCAAATACTGATGATAAAAGGTATACTCTTACAGAAGTTAAATCATAGCAGAAACTTAAAATAAGGCTCTAATTACCCAAGCCTATTGAAACTTCTGTTGTTTGGTAAGTTATGGAGAAATCACAGCATCAGTTAAACCACTAGACATTTTAATAGCAACTTCAGAGTTCAAAATTCTCTTAAGATATATCTGGTTTAATTTTAAAGAAAGCTACAGAATATGATTCCCCAAAGACTGCAGGGCATTTAGAGTCACCATTGTATACAAGTTCTTGGAACAGACACTTATGGACAGTAGTTTCATGCCTCAAACCCAATACAGGTGCAGTACAAAAGGTACAAACCATGTTATTGTGTGAGGATTAACCCCAAAGCTTTGATATTAATAGGAGTTTACCCTCCTGGATAAACAATGGGTTTGATGAAAGCAGCCTTCATCAGAGCTCTTCAGTAACATGCCGGTCATCCAAAAACCATTCTTCAGAACAGTCAGTTTCATCTGATTCTACTTCAGCAAAAATATGGATGGTTGAAATAAAAATTTAAATATTAAAAAAGATTTTAAAAAATTGTCTGCCCTCTTCAGATTGTCAACACTCACGCAACATTTTTTCAAATTAAAGCAAAAGAAAACATTGCAGAGGAACATCTCTCTGCTGAAGCATATTGCAAATCACAATAGTTTCAGCCCAGCCTGAACCAGCCTGCCAAGAACCCCACAAGACACTTTCTTTGTCAGATGGATAAGGTTCAAAGTCAGGAAGCAAGAGAGTTCGCTCCTGACTGAGTTGGGAGGCACGTGAATGTGAGCTGCTGACACAACAGGCAGCAGAGAAGAATTTCACCTTGTGGGTGAGGATTCAAGACTGTTGTCTTTATTTTCTTCCCACCCCCACCTATAGTATCCAAACACTCACCCTGCCCTGTAGGAATATTGGTTGTCCTTCCAACATCTAAATTCAGTGCAGACAGTCAAAAGAAAGACATGTCATATAGTCTGTAAGGGTCAAAAAATTCCTTACCTCTGAAATAAAATTTTCCAACTGTAAGTGTCAGATAGCAAAGGATTCTTTATCTTCATTGGCCACACAAGTACTTCTGCACATCTGAATTTGTCTAGTGTCAGCTGTAAGCTACTTGCTTGTTATGTTTCACTCCATTATTCCATAATCCATTTAATCTGTCATTGCTCAGTGTTGCTGATTAAAGAGGCCAATCCCATATTTCTCCTCCATATTTTGGCCATTCATTCCCACTATCTCCATTGCATCAGTATTACCCAAATAACTGAGTAAGCTGAAAGCTAAATAATTGTTTGGTTTATGCAGGTTAGGAAACTCATCTGGCAACAAACTACCTCAGTTTCACCCAGGAAGCACAAAAACCAGAGCTGGCACAAGGGAGAGGCAGAAATAAGCAAATAGACGACAGTGGGAATGCCCTTTTCAGCAGACACATTGAATTATGCCAGATAAAACAGATCAAGGAACTACAGTACTAATCTGTGAAATTAATCAGTGTAACACCTCAGTTTGGGAAGGATAGAGAATTCTCTGTTAATAGAACACTAAATCAGGACTAGGTGTCCTAAACCATCTGCTTAGCTTCTTCAAAAGATGCGGAGAAAACACCTGGGTAAAATACTCCAGTTTGTTACAATGCAGTGATAGCATTCTAATGATCTCTTCTGGCTTTTAAACCCATGCAACTTATGTGAGAAGAGTATTACCCTTTTCCAAACACACTGATATATCAGAAATTTATCAACCCCCTAACAAATTATTTACATTTCTTAAGAAAGAATTTGCACCTCTTATGCATTAGTTTAATCCGTGCTATGAATACCTTAAGAGCAGTTAGTAGCTTCTGCATTAATTCACAGAAAATCGTCTTCCTTCCTCAGTAAGTGGGGGCAGGGGGAAGGAAAAAAGAGAGTATCTACAATTACAGCACAGCTCTTTCATTTCCCAATGCATACAAAATCTTAACTGCAGCCACAACTCCGTCTTATCCCAACTTTAGCATAGGATGAACTTTCCATTTAGCCAAAAGACTCTCAATTCATGACACATGGGGTCTAGATAAATATAGACAAGGCTTTCACATTTATGCATCCAGTTTGATGGTAAAAGTATGTGTGAGGGCTGATTTATTTAGAAAACATAGATCTTCAGTCAAAAATGGTACTTAAATGTCTTGAGAATCCAATCGGTTTTATATGGAACTGCACACTTCCTTCTGTATTGAGTTTTACTAAGATGCTTAAATATATTATAATGAAAAGCTGATTAAAATGACAGAATTTACTGACATTTTGTCACTAGGGAGGGGAAAAAAAGGGAATTAAGAAAAAAAAGATCAAGACTAAATAAAAATGTTTTACAGGTTTTCACTGCCTCCTGCTGGCCTCAAGGTCAGTGTTTTTGCAGGCATATGGTGCCAGGGTGCTTGCCATTATTTTGCTCAGGTTGCCACCAAGAGAGATTCTCACAATCAAGCCCAGAGAGAAAGGATCACACAGTGGGCTTCCAGCTCCCAGGCTGAGCACTGAGCAATAAGCACCAAGGTGCAGTGCTCTTGATCTCACCTCCCAAGCACATGGCTGGGTGATCAAACAGGCCTTTGATCCAGCTGCTTTTGGCACATCGAGTTTGAAAGCAGGATAAAGGCTGAAGAGCTACTCCCACGGCTCAAGACCCATTATCTAGTGGGGTTTCAGAACTCCTGCTTTGCTCTGATGCAGCCTCACAGTCTGACATGCCTTGGCAGCCACGGTTCCTCTCTCAATGCAGGGCTCGAAATGCCATCGAGGCACTGGCACAATGGTGACATAACAAGCAGCCTGTCCTGGGCTGCTCCAGCTAGCCCAAGTACAGCATGGTATTGATGCTTGCACAGCACAAACCCTCTATGCTGAAGTTAGCTCAGAAATTCACTCAGCTCTGTGCACTGTCAGGGAATGAGTTTTTATCACTCTCCCTTACACACAGACACCCTTTAACAGGTATCCCACAGGCACTGCTGCTGTACAAGAAGATTCAGGTTCCTAAATTCCAAAGAATTCACAGCCAGTACTTAGCACACATCATCACAAGTGCTAGCTCTTAATGCTTCATTTCAAAGGTCTTAAATGTTAAATTCTGCTATAAATCATCCCCTCTGGCAAACTTCAGACATCAATAGACTCCTCAAAAGCATCTGGTTAAGTTGTGGGTTGAGCATAAAGTTTTATTCAAACCACAAAGGCCTATAGGAAAAGGAGAATTGAAAATAAATAAATAAAACCCAACTAACCAAACCCCTAAAATAATTGGCTTTGCCACCTGCACATAAATCCTAAGGAGTTCAGCAGGAATACCCAGTACTTCTTCACAAAGCATATTCAGGATTGCAATTCCAATTTGAAAGTTCATGATGCCAAGGCCATTTGAAAGCTGTGCTTGAGTTATTCAGCCCATTTATTTTTAAACCATACAATTAGTTTGATGCTCAAGATACCCCTAAAAACTCTTAAAGAACCTGACTGCAAGAAGATATCTCCTGGTCTATTACAAATCCTAAGAAACATGTGGGGTGCCTCATGAGGAAATCTGAAAAAACAGAGTTTCTTCCTCACTATGCAGCTTCCCACTTGAACTCAGCCCTTCAGACAACAGTTTTCCCTTTCACACTTCCAAATGCCTTCCAGGTTCTCTAAGATATGCCAAGTTTGATCTTTGAATTTCTGAAAAGTCATTAATATCAGGGCAGACATGGTATTTCCTTTATTGATTCTGTGAAGTAAAATGCAGAACCATGATATTTCTAGCAAAAAGTGAAACTCCTGCCTTCCACAGCCACAGAATTCTACCACCCCTCTTCCCATGATGGACAATCAGGACTTTTGTGAACAGTATCACAGCCAGAAGATCATTGGATTGTTTCTTTTATTTTCTTTTCCAGATCCTGTTTTCTCAAGCTGTGATGCCACCAAGTACCACCCTATTTCTGGTTTGGGCATTTTGGGTTTTGTTTCTGAGGTTTTTTAAAATGAAGGATCAAGGCCTAGAGGAATGCCAAGAGTTTTGCTAAAGCAGTTGTTGCTGTAAGTACAATTTCCAGCATGTCAACTTCATTCTATGACCACTCAATTAGAGTGAAATATGAAACAAAACGTTACATTCTCACCTCAGGCTGGTGGGATGTAAATATTTTATATATAAAGATATATATGCCTGATTTAATATGTAAGTCTGTGTGTTACACAATCTGGTCTAGGAGTCTAAGTACTCTGCAGTTAGGAAAGCATAAGACATCATTTAACACACCTCCCTGACACCACAGTCATGAACTACTCCAAAATATTGAATACAACACATTGATTTGCACCAGAACAGTAGACTGAAGATACACAAAACAAACACACCAAAACATAAGTTCTGCAGTGCTCACACACATCATATACACAGAAAAAAGAGCTTCAAAAGCTGCTCTTGGCCAAAACAACTGTTGTCTGCATTCATAGGGCTTCTCATTTCATGTTTTGTTAGTGTGCATTTTATTTCTAAGCTCCAATATCCTAAACAAATTATTTGTTTTCAAACCACCGAGTTAAATTCTGCTCTACTTATGTGCTCTCCATCCTCCCTACACCTGAGAAAAATCAATTCAGTCCTTCAATTTTTTTATCACTTCTGATTAATCATAAGCTAAATGTTACTATTTACAGAAGAGCAAGCAGAACTCAAAGTTATGTATGAGCCTATAGCAAGTGCTTGCTCTTTCCAAGAGCATCCCAGCCAACAGGGCTTATGAGGTACATACCTGCTAGTTATAAGTGTACAGGGGCTTCTTCTAAATATTAATACCTTACTTGATCTTAAGCATTTAGGAAGAAAAAAAAATCTTTAAGTATTAGGCAAAAGGCAGAAACTTCACCTCAAAAGATAATTCAATCAGGCTTGCTACTATGCAATCTATTTGCAGTATCTCTGTAACTATGCAGCTGCAAGCATATGAGCCCTTACCAACACAAAGGCAAAGATTGGGAAACTAAAAATGGAAGTCTGCTCTGAAATAAAGGGTTATATATACAGGATTTTTTTTCCATCTTGATTCTGAGTTTTATCCAAAAGAGAAAGATCAGTCCCTTATTTCTTATTTATCACAATCCTGCAGGAGCACTATCCCCTGTGGCATGTGGGTATATTCTCCAAGCACAAAGAGGAAATAGTCCGGAGAATTTAATTCATCTCAGTATCTTTAGCTGTCCAAAAGTCAGCATTTAATCTAAACTAGACATCTAGGCTGCCTCAACAGAGAGAGCAGCATCTCCAGACGGTGATTCATCTCACCATAAAACTACTTCAGCTGGGGTGGGGGGAACAACTTGCAGAGGTACCTGGAGAGCATGATCACTCTTCCCCCACCAGAAAGGGACCATCCTATGAGCATTCCCAAACACCTAAAGAGCATCACGGAATCACCACATGTCCACGTGGCTCTATGTCACAACACAAGGTGTTCACACCTGAGGAGGATTAAAATTAGGTAGCTGAGGGGCTGACATCACCCCCATCACAACAGAACACCACACACAGGCAAGCAGCAGAGTTCTCTGGTTGCTCAGTTATTTGGCTTTCCAGTTGCAGAAGGGCATGAACACCATGGATTGCTGTTGGCCAATAAACAAACCTCTCACCAGTCTTTAGAGCAATTAAGAACCTGCAGCTGCCAGCACAGCTCTCTCCAGACATCCAGCTGCAATGAGAACTCCTGTTTAAGGTGCTCTCTTCTGGCAGGTTCCTTTTCCACACCACATTCAGTACCCTGTGGCCTGAACATATAGTTTTTCCCCCAGTGAGCTCATTCCATGTACAGACCAGAATCTGACATTCTGATCCATTTAGCAAAAGATTCATTATCCCCAAATTTCACCTTCTCATCCTGAAGACTTATTTCTGAAACTGCTGCTATGATCTGCAATTAGCAAATGTCTGTATCTGATGAGGAATTTCTTACACAAACTACCCCAAACACAGACAGCAAACAGAAGGAGTGCTCTAAAGGACATTTAAATGAAACCATGATCATTGGATAAACCTGGCCTCTCAGAAGGAAAACAGGTCACTGTTCAAAATTGACATAGCTCAATAGCACCTGAACAGCACTGCCAGACTGAAGCTTTCATTTTCACCTACAGAAGCATGCAGATTTCAGAGTGTGGAATTAGTCTTTTACAACAGCATTTGAGAGTTCCTTGATAGTCCAGCTTCTTAAATGCCAAGAATCTCTACCATCTAGGAGAAACTGATGCAATGAGGATTCTGACATCCCCCAGGGAGGATGAGAGAGGGTTTCACATGCATCTGAGGTGAAAAAGGTGACTTTCAGCAGGTAGCAATGTTGCTATTGCTAAAAATTTTGTCTTTCAGCAATATGCGGGAGACATGTTCCACAAGTACAGTTCTCAAATTAAACAACAATATGGGAAAAGAAACAAACCCCCAATTTTATAGACATTTACATCATGTTTCCAAGGGGTCCTTCAAGATCAAAGGCAGAAGTCAGATGCACCATTTGAACAGCAAGCTCAGTACAAGCTTCAAAGCTCAGAAAGCCAGAAGTTGCCCAACTGGAAGTTAAATTTGATTTATTCAGCAGCATTGGACTGGGAGGGGCACAGCAGCTACTCTGTATTTCACAATGGAAACCCTTCTTTATTCATTCTGCCTAATTATATACTGACACTGGAAAATTACATTATGAGGGCAGTAACTTCTCTAAATAATTGTCACTCAAAGACATTCTGTAATGCTTTGTGATGTCTCCCAAAGCAGGCTATTTGAAAACTGGAGACAGTTTTATGCCAGAACAATTGGTTCATATATGATTGAGGCTTTTTTTTTTCTACAGCTTCACATTATAAAAGCAGCTGCAACACCTGTTGGCCTAAGACATCTCATGTGTGTTTCATTTATCTGTTGGATCAGCCACGGGAAACCCGGCCCCAACACTAAAACTGACATTATGAAAATGTCCAGACTTAAGAGCACTTGTCTTTGGCTTGACTGGAGTTAACAGAATGTTTTTCAAAGAAACCAGACAAAAGTTGCATTTTAAGTCTCAAGAGCTTGGGTCTTATCTTGCAGTTTAATAATGGAACAGAACTAATACAAAGTCACATGATTGCTTGGACTGCCCTTCAAGAGCTGGCCACGATGTTCATGGTTCACCAGTCAGATAGGAAAAAAGCAGGAGGTTAGGTGGGTTCATCTGGGAAAAGATGAGTTTAAGGAATGGACACAGCCATCCACTGAGGTCTCAAAGACCACTAATAATACAGCAATTAAATTACTTTACAAAGATGTTTCAAGATTTACATGCTAGAGAAACTGACCTAGTCAAATTTTCAAGGTTATCCACCATTGGATATTCTGATCTCTACTCTGAATGAAGGAATGAATGCAGAGCAAAGACCCTGAAATATCACCTGTATGTTTGAATACTCAGATTTTTCAAGATCAGCCCTTAATACTGGAAAGCATCCAACAAGAATTGAAAGAGTAGAAGAGTCAACCACCCTCAGTCTTTCAAATCATAGGATTACATCTAATATGCCTTAGGATGCCTACTTCTAGTTAGTCACTGACTTTAATGTTTCAGTGGTAGCATTCATGCACTATTATATATAGCAACTACTCTGTCAAGGCTGCCTTAAAATATGTTTTCAAAGGAAAGGAGAAGTAAAAAGCCTGCACTTACTCCTGCTTGTAATACTATCCTTCTGCTGCTATTCCAGATTTGATGGTGACAAGAGAATGCATCTGAAAGGTATTGTGGCAAAATAAAAGCACAGCCATTTAAAAGCAAATAAAGATGCAGTTACCTGCTTTTACTAGTGCTCATTATTCAGATTGAGACCCCTCCAAAAACACTATATAGGTGAACACTGCTAGCCTCATGCATGGAGACAAGAGGATTTGTCTCTATACATATATAAAACTTGTGTATAGGCATACACATACACTCTTTTGGTAAGCCTCAACTTCTTTTAGAGTAAGATTTCCAGACCCTATCACCTCAAATATTTATTTTTTTTTTAAATGGTGCATATAATGCACTGGACCAAGTTGACATTCTTATCTTTCCCTCATGAAATTATCCTTTAAATAAAACTTTTTTATCCCATGCTGCACATCACAATTCTCCTTGGTCCCCGTGACACACAATGATGCTCCAGCAATACTCTGAGCACGGTGTGATAATACATTGGCACAGGCCCTTGAAAGAACAAACAAAGCAGAGTAAGCATACTTTCTGCTTACTTGCATGGGAAGATTAGCTCAGTACTAGATCTTCTGGCTGTGGTGACTAATTGTGGTTTGCTCATCTGTGCAGATTTGCTAAGGAAGTTCCTGGTAGGCACTAGACATTGGGACTGCTTAACACCAAACATGAACTGTGATTATTCCAGTGTGCAGTTTGATCCCATATGATCCCACACGGACTAAACACCTAGTGACTTCAGATGAAAGTTTACCTCAATTGCATGTTTCTGGCCAGCATTTGTCCTCAAGCACAATTGTAAAACATGGTAAAAGTGAAGCTGCAAAAGACATAGGCTAAAGATGAAGCCAATTCTATCAACCTTTATTTGGTACTTTTTTTTTTTTCAGATGATAAAAAGGATTTTGCACATATGACACAGAAAGAATAATCAAACCTGCAGACTAAAATATTTTACATGCCCACACCTTTTTGCAGATAACTTACTGATACTCATTTCAGCCATTGCTCTCTTTGTGTAATATTCCCTGGTTTAATTACTGAGAATAGAAAACTTCTGATTACCCTGCATTAGGGGAATCACAGCAAAATGCAGCTGCTTTATGGTCAGTTTTCCATTTCTATCATCTCTCTGAGCATCTGTGCACAATGTTAGTGATTATGAGTTGTACCATTCATTCCCCAGCAGGAGAAACAGTGCCAGAAATTCTGCTGTGTGTTTTGCTTGGCAAAAAATAGAAATCCCACTGGAAAAAGAAAAGGGAATGAAAGCAGGAGGAAAAAAAGCAGGTACCCGAGTCTGTTGCCTTTTTTTTGTTTGTTTGTTTCGTTCAGAACAAGTTTCCAAGTGCAAGCAGGTGAAAACAAGTCCTGCACAGTTCCAATACTATGACAGAACAATAGGAAGATTTAAGTGTGGCCATACACTGTGATATGGCCTGACTCTCACAAGTTGACAGGCATTTCTGGTTAATTTTACTCTTTTCCCCAGTCTTCAAAATAATTGAACATTGGAATAGAAATCAAAGAACATATGTTTTTCCATCAGACTTACAGTTTTGAAAAGATCTGAGGATTCATTTTGAATTTATGTCAGAGAACTTCAAACAAAGAAAATATTTTTGGACCATAGTGCCTAGCAATGAAACTACCTAGCGACGGATAATGGAAAAAATATCTTTTTTTTTTTTTAAATCAGAGTAAGGCAGTTATCATGTAACAGCTTCTTATGCTACCTTTTATAGTAATTGGAAAGATATTTCACTAAAAACAGAATTGATCTTTTTTTTCCTGTTTTAGTAGATTTTAAGAAGATTTTGGAGAAAGAAAATTTTCAGAGACACTATCTGATCATTTATGGATTTACAAATACCCTCTAATGACTCCCTAAAGCCAATGACCCTTCACTGTAAAAATTTAGTAAGAGCCCTATGGTGATGGGTGTAGCATACAACAACAGACCCAAGTCTTCCTTTTTTTATATACAAGAGTTTTTAAAAGAAGTTAAAGCTCTCTGTGTAGAATGCTCTGATTAAATGGCCCACCAATGAACATTCTTCCAGCCAGCAGCAATTTTAGATTTCCTTGCAGCATATTATCTTTCTTAAATATTCTGGTATGCTTGTTTTCATGCTTCCATTCAAACTCATGGCAGCAATGGGACAGCAGGTTTCAAGCCTGCACACCCTGGCATCCTATGGGTCTGCCCTCACAGGATCAGTGCAGTAAAAAAAAAATAAATTAAAAAAAATAAGACTTAAAAATTCAGCTCAGTGGAATCCACCCTCTGGTGCCATAGAAGGACAGTAAAGTCACCAGGGAGTGTCAGGTCAGCATGGCCAGGCAGCAAACCCCGTGAGTATGAGAGTGCATAGCGAACCATGGTGCCCTGATTTGTACCTGGATTTAAAGGAGCATTCACACAGGTTCAGAACAGGGCAACTGAAATGACAGCATAAAGACACAATTGACTTCTGGCCTCCCCACAGGAAAAGCCTGGCCAACCTCAAGGATAAGAGGACTCAGTGTTTAGTCTTTTTAATTAGCTGTTTTTCCTCAGTACCCTTTTAATTATTTTTACACGGTACCCGCTAGGGAGGCTGCATGGAATTCATTTTTCTTTTGGGAAGCGAGATCCTGGGGCCCCTGGCAGCATCATTCTAGTTTGCTTTCTCTGAGACTGGTCTCTTTACCAGTTGAATCAGCAGGACCATGGGAGTTAATAAGCAGCTGGCCAGATGGTGCCTGTCCAAAGGTGTTGGCTTTGTAGACAACTGGAACTTCTCTTTGGGAATAAAATCAGTGATACAGGGGAGCCAGCCTGCATTTCAATCAAGTACAAGCAGGCAGACTATTAGTGGAGATAATTACCTTGTCTATTTTTTCCCTCCTCCTTCCCCCTCCCCACCCCCCCCTTCCCAAAACCGGTAGATACAGACCTGGAGAGTGAGACACAAAGGATTGCCAGGGTTAAAAAGAACATTCTTCCAAACACCATAACCAGAAAGCTAAGTGTTATTTATTCAGATGCAGAGTTGAACAATTACACCCCCACTGCTGAGTTAATACCTATTAAATAACAAAATGGCATGCAACAATAAAATCTTTTGATACCAATAATTTAAAAACAAGTTAAAGACATACTCTCTTGGTTTTGCTAATCAGGCCACTCTTGTGGCCTTCTGACCATTGTCACAAAGGTACTTCAAGTGCTGACGATGCAGCCCTGACCACACCACCAACTATGCTACTAACATCAACATCACATCCACATTCCAATATGGAAATGTTTCAGTGCAGCTCAGGCCTGAAGGAAGAATCTACCGGCACATCGAAACACACAAAGTCACCGAGTTTAATTTCACATCAGAGAAACTTCTACACTGTTACAAAACAACTTTTCTGCCAGAGAATTAAGTAAATAGTATGAGACTGTTGATTTTTTTCTCCTCAGAGAAATATGAGAGTTAAGATAGTAAACAGGAGCCCAAGCTTGTTTTCCTTTTTTACCCCACACACAGCACTGCCACAAACTAGTCACTTCCTCTGTAGCCCCTGCTCTTCCCCTCTGGAAGGTAGAACACAGGTTATTTTAGTGTGGTGCCCTTGGGATACAGACCCTAATGACCCTCAGAAACCGGTGTCACCAAGAAACTCAGCACTGGTGTTCCAATACAGAATCAGAATAGGGACTTGCATAAACTCTTTTTACTCCTTTCTTGGAAAAAGGTGGAACTAATTTGCTGTTTCAGAAAGCTCCTTCTGCTTGCAAGCACATGCTTTCTTACAGAAAGGTGCTTCTTTAGGCAACACTAGGATCTCTTCCAGCTATCCCACTGACACCACTCCACAAAAGGTGTGTGAATTTGGAGAGATTACAGGTGAGTTCCCTCAGAGCTGCAGCATCAATCCTACAGTGCATAATTCCCTTCTTTCCATCCCATAGCACAGCCACCTAAGCTTGCTATACTTGTGCTGCTATTAAGAAAATAGATCAATGAAATAGTCAGAATGTTTGTTCCTCTCAAGTACTGGGAAGCAATTAACTGCTCTTTACTACCTGAAAGAGCTTCTGGAGTTAGAAGCTTCTGGGCAAGAGCAAGTTCTCTGAAAACAGACTGTTCTGACAGTATTGAGGCCAACAGAGGAACGCAACTCATTCCAAATTCACATTGTTTCCTGCTCCATCATGTATTTAAGTTCCCACATGCAGAGCCTGACTGCAGTACACAGACCTTTCTAGGAGGAAAAGAAAAAAGATGAAGAAAAAAAACCTCTCTCCTCAAGTATCTTGGTGAATAGATCCATTGCACAGAAATCCAGATTATTCATAAATCCTAATTTAAAAGGATTAATTTTTTTTTTTTGCACATTAGTAGGCCAATATGAATAGCCTTTTCAGAATCCTCACTGACAAATGCAAACGGAAAGCTGCTTTGTAGTCCCCATGTTTCTCATGCAAGATTCATACTAGGTAAACAATCAAATTATCAACATTTCATTGTGTCCAAAACTGCCACCAGCTAGAATAGACTTACAGAGAATGTTCCTACACTGAATGCAGAAAATATTTTCTGCAATGTCAAGTAAATCCTCCATTCAGATGACCTATGAATAGCAGCATTTGTGAAAAGCACAAAACCAGAAAAACCACTAGCACACTTTTTTATGCTTTCATGCCCTGACACTTCTCTCACCATATCATCCTCCTTTCCCATCTGTGTAATGCCAATCACAGTATAAAAATTCAACTGTAGATAGATCCTCAGAGTCCACATAACAGAAGTTTTGCATGACTGCATTAATTTCTAAGTTACAAATCTGTGATTTGTCTTCCTCCTTCCCAACTCTCACAAATGGACATCATATGTTCCCTAATGTCATTCTCTCCATTTAAAAATCCCATACAGATTTATCTGCTGACTTTCTGTTTGCAACTATATCCCTAACATAATGGGTCATGGCCTTTAAATAACAAAATTAAAACACTAGGGAAAAAAAAAAATCATCACACTGAGAAAAGTATGAAGAAGATAAAAAGACCCTCTAGTAAGATGTATTCATCAGCCCCTCATCACCTGCAGTGCTGTTTTCCTAGCACTTGAGTTATTCCCCTACTTTAACAGCAATATGGATGCAGACCAACAGGCTTGTATCTTTATGTAATTAAGGAACTGTCTCTGCTTTGGTGATGCACTCTGCCATAACATACAAAGAGCACAACAGAATTAATCTGCCACCTCTGACACCTTGTCCATTATAGAACCATTGACTCAGACTCATTCAGGTGAGAAGGGCCTCAAGAAGCCTGTTATACAACCAATCACTCAAAAAGGTCAGCGAGAATCAAAGCAGCTTACTCAGGGCTTTATTCAGTTGAGTCTTGAAAGCCTCCAGCAATGGAGGGCCTCCAAGCAATCTCTTCCATTTCCTGACTGCTCTCTCAAGGAAAGTGAATTTCCTCCAAGGCAGTCCATGACATTGGTTCTCACACACTTCCTACATCTATGCAGATATTTGCTCCAAGAGGACTCCCTCCATGCTTTTCCCACAGAGTGAAGATAGGCTGAGGAGCCTGCAGTTCACTGTATCACACTTTTAACCTTTCCTGGACATAGGTACAACATGCGGCTTTGCCCAGGAATTGGGGTTCTTCCCTGATCTCCATGACTATTCAAAGATCACACATTTGTACAGACATGAACCAGCTCTCTCAGCAGTCTCGAATTCAGCCTGTTTTGTCCCATTGTCTTGCATGGGTCAAGTTCTCCCAGGTGCTCCCTTGCACAGTCTTTGCCTTTGATGGGGCTCAGTGTCCTTCTTGAACTCCTTCCTTAGGAACAGAGGCCTGTGAAACCTCACTAGTGAGGACTGAGGCACAAGAGACACAAGAAGCTCAGGCTTACCTGTGCTACTAATTCACACACAATTCCACTCAGAAACAAGCCCCATCCTTGTCCCAGAGCCCTGTGGCTATTCATGCACACTCCATCCTTGTCCCAAAACTTGTGGCTAGTCTCGGTACACTCAGCATACCCTGGAAGTACCACTGGTGAGCACCAGTGATGGATATGCAGCAGGAGGTGACAGTCAAAAAGACAGACAAGCTTCAGCAGACTCTCAATGCCATCCCAAATCTGAGCACTGGTAAGCAACAAACCCACAAAGGCTTCACATCAGTGTGGAAGATAGGTGCCTCCATCCCACACACAAGAGATTTTCCAGCAACTATCACCCTCCTCTTTCTCTTTGTGCAGAAACACAGATAAATTAAGCTGTGTCTGACACCTCCCCCAAAGGCCATATTTTCAGGGCACAGCACCTGTTCTGTAACTACAGCATTAGCCTGCTGCAGGTGCAGAGTTTCAAGGCTTTGGGAGAGCATTCCAGAATAGTACAGAAGATAAACAACTGATTAAATAAAAGAACTATTTGTCTTAATACAACTGCTGCTCAAAAAGAACCCAAAACAACAACTTCCTGTTTATGTATGAAAAACTCAAAGGATAAAAGTATTTGCTCAATTAAAAGACAAAACATATGCGCTATTCTTACACAATGAGCAACTCTGCAAGGACAATAATATAAGTAATATAAGATTCCCCCACCTGAACAAGTTTCAGCTATCTCTCTTCAAGTTCCAAGCTTTCCATTTAGGAAAAGCATTTCCCTCCCTGTTGCACCAAGTCATACACAATTGGTTTGCTGCATCTCAACAGCCCCCTTCAGAGCAACACCAGTATAATCATTTTGTTTGTAATGCATTTCCATGGGTAAAACAGACTAGAACAAAGCAAACACTCTGCAGTTGGAAACAGGAATTCAATCCCACAGCTCAGTCCACCATGGTTATATTTAGTATTGAAGCTTTTGCCAGAACAACAGTGATACCTCACATTACCACTACCATTAACCATGACCAAAATTACATAAAAATAAATTATTAAAAATTCACCATTTTATACCAGACCACAGGCCCTGGAATTTTACACCAGATCTGGTTGTATTATAGACCAGAACTAGTTTCCAGAATTCTAGGAATGAAATGTCACAGAACTATGCTTTCACAGCCTTTACTTCATGCAGTAATGACCACTGCCCTATCTCCCAATGACATTGAAGCATTCCTGATGCTTTCTAACTAGCCACAACAACCAGTGAAAAACAGATTTCACTGCAAGTTCCTCCACTAAACTGCAGACTTGTTACATGCTCATATAAATAAGCAGTAGAATTTTAACTACCTGTTCTCCAAGGTAAAGGTGACATTTTAAGGGCAAAATAATTACACGCAATTCAGCCCTTTTCCCTATGCCTATTCATAGGATCATTTAGAAGGCAGTGTGTACTGGGTCTGGCTGAGATGGAGTTAATTCTCCCCACAGCAGCCCTCACAGAGCTGTGCTCTGGAATGATTGCTGGAAAGGTGCTGCTGATACCCCCATGTTCTGGCTCTGCTGAGCAGGGCTGGCACAGCATCAGTGCCATCTCCCCAAAATTCACCAGTAGGCTGGATGTGGGAGGTATCTTCTGGGGGGGACACAGCCAGGACAGCTGACCTAAACTGACCACAGGGATATTCCATGCCATATGAGGTCAGCTCAGATATAAAAGCTAAATTAAAAGGGGATGAAATGGCAGGGGAATATTTATTATTTACAGCATTTTCCTTTCAGAGCAACTGCTTCCTGGGAAGTGACAGAACATCACTTGCTGATGGGAAGTAGAGAATAAAATAATTTGGTCTGGGTTTTTTTTAACCTTTTCTTGCACATGCACAGTCTTCACTTTTTCTTTATTAAAATGCCTTTACCTTGACCTACGAGGGTTCATCCTATTGTCTCCTCTCTGTTCTGCTGCTAAGGGGAGTGATGGAGCAGCTTGGCAGGTACCTGGTGTCAAGCCAAGGTCAACCCACTGCACAACACTAACGTAGACAGCATAACTTCAGTAGTTTTGTAGTCTACTTATGCAGCTAAAATTACATAGGCCCAAGGCATCTGAAATGGCCAGAGCAAACCAGCAGAATGGCCCAAAAGGTCAAAGGTCTGGTCTGAAACTGAAGGCCATGTAAGACAACCATTGGTATGGTATTTTCAGCTAAAGCACAGACTGGAAGGAATCTGTTTATCTGTTTGTATATCAGTTTCAACCTGTACAGGAATATCAATTACTTTTCAAGGATAGCTCTCACCTTGTTATTTCAAAAGTGAGGAGCGATAGCAGCATATGCTGATTTTCTTATCTTTCTCACATAAAGTCACAATTTAAAATAAACACTAACCTTGCATCTCACAGAGAAAAGGACATTTATTCATCAGAATTTTTAAAGGTGTGAAATTCAATTTAATAATAATAATAGGTATATTAAATAACAAAGCTTTAGAAAATATATGTAATTAGGTGAGAACATGGTCATTTAAGCAGATATTTCTATTGAATCTTTGCTAGACTCCATGCTTGTCACTGAATTAGATGTTGTCCCATGGTATGCATTATAAATGAGGCAATTCATTTCATGAGGTTTATAACCAGTGACTGGAATTATAATCAACAATATATATTAGTGCCTTTTAATATCTATAATATTTTGGAGCTTATTATGAGTTCACGCTAGTTGCATGTGACAGTAACTCCCCTGTCTTTGTACAGACTCCTGATTTATGCTGGGGTACACACAAATGAAGTCTTCAAATTTATATGAAATATTTTAGTGCTTAAATATGTTTTTAATGTACACAGTATTGTGTGCCTTAAAGCACCAAGTATCTTTTGCATACTACAAGGCATTTGTCGAAAACAGAGAAGTGGGATTACTTTTGTTTTTAAATGGCTATCATAATTTACAAACTGCAATCCTTCCATTTGCATAAAGCTGAAGGTCGTTTACTCCCTTAGCCCCCAGAAACAGCAAAGGAATGAGATTATTCTCTTTTTCCTTTCTGAAGTTACATGCTGCAATACATGCAGCAGTCCTGTCTCTCTTCTGCAAGTTTGATTAAAAAAAATAAAATACATCTTTTCCTAAACCTACCATTGAATCATACCAAGAAGTTTTTCCCACTTCCCTCAGCAGGAAATACCCCCACCTCCAACAGCTGTAATCATTTAAAATGCATCACAGTAATCTTATCCCATAGGTATCTACTGAAATTTTCTACCATACGTATCAGATGCGTTCTCCAGTCACATGTCAAAGAAATGGTAAAATTATACCTTAAGTGCCACAAAAGCATCAAGAAAGAATTTCTGCAAAGTCAGAATCCCTACAGAAGCTTGCTGGGGGTGGGAATTGTTTTATGTGCAACATTTAGACGTTGGGTCTCATCTAAAGTTAGAGAAAAGCAGGGTTTCTTATTGACAGGAAATGCCAGACTCAGGACAAGTGAGACTAAAATATAGAAGTATTTGCCTCTATACAAACCAGAAATGTAAAGAGAGACCCAGTCATATTGCCCAGGGAAGACCTTCTGCAGTCCAGAATCTCAGTGACATTAAGCCTTGCTAACTTTTCTTCTCCTCCTTAAATATCTGCTGCTATATTAAGTGATATTCTCAGTTTTCTTGCTCAGATACATAGGCTCTTCATACCTACAGCTTTCAATCAGCATCATTATGCATACTGTCCCAGAATCACTGACCTTGGAAACTCTTCCCAGGTTTGCCATTCCTTAAATCCTGCCTCTGAGGTCTCCAAGGTCCCTTCTATAGAGACAAGGCCAAACCTATGTGAAACCCAATCTCATCTGGTTCCTGGCATGGGAGCATAAAGCATGGAAATTCTAGCTGAGCTATCCAATCCAACAGCTCTGCAAAACTTGCCATTCCCAAGAGAGCCTGCTTAGCAGGTTAGCTGCACAGTGGCACGATCTGGAATCCTGACAAGCAGAGTGCCACAAGACTGATGATGCAAGGCTTTCAAGATACTCAGCTCAAAGGCAGAACTAAGAAGTAGAAAACTCTGACCTTAACACCACGAGAGTTCACGTCAATTCTATCTCAGATTCTGCTGAACGGAAATCCCACTGCTCTAAAAATGTTACAAAGAAAACATTCCTGGCTTAAGAAGGTAACATTCCTCTGAACACGTCCAGTTTCTTCTGTTTATCTCTAAATATTTGTCCACACTCAGCAGCATCTTGGCTCAGCGTGTCATCTTCTGGACATTGATCCACTAGGATGATTAGAAGAGAGACAGAAACAAACTTTTGCTAACAGGAAAAGTTTTCCAAAAAATAACAAAGGATGGAGCTGAGCTTCAAATGCTCTGTTCAACTAAGCTCCAGCCAAAGCTTTCAGGTACAAGACTGGTTATTTCACACAGCTGTGAAACAAGGAACAACAAGAACAACATTCAGTAGTTACTTGGGGATTATAAGAAATCCAGCATGTTTCAACCATTAATCATATTCTTACTAAGGTGCTCAATACAACACCTTATTGTGACAGCTGGAAGCATGGGGAATCCTTCTAACTTTTGAAGAATATTTTGACTTGATGGGATATAAAAATAGTTTTAAAACTATGCAAAGTATAGCAGAACCACATACACTCAAAGAGAGCTGATTTCTACTATTGCAAATAATTATATTGTCTAGGCCACTGAAATATCACGTTCAAACTCTTAGCTAGAAAAAGACATTGATTTGGATTCTCATCACAATAAGCATAAATCTAGCTTCAGTTTCTAAGCACTGAAGCCAGAGTTCCTGCATAGCAGCACCAAAGCAGCACAAGTGCACCCATCAAACCAAAAGTGTACCTATCCCACCAAAATTCTTTAACCTCTCCTGTCTTGAAAGCTACAGTTGAGAAATGAAAATAAACCACTCCATAATCACATAGCAGGAATCCATAACAATGTCAACATTTTAAACTGAGAATCTGAAGGGCAAGACTTACTCAGCATGAAGACAAAAGCTGAAAAACCTATACTATACAGGAGAAGATACACAAGACAGAAGGCTCAGCACATCCGTTTCATATGTGGAGGCAAGGTGTAGAAAGAATAAACATTTCTGGTTTTTTTAAAAGCTTTGCAGCAAGTCCATGATCAGTCTGAAACAGGATGAATATAAAAACACTGAAACTTCATACTTAAACATGCAAGGTCAGTTGATAAGGAAAACACAGAAGGTGTTAAGCCATGAGCCAAGAAAAACACTTTCTTTCAAGCCGGAGATCTAGGAGGAAAGAGGAAAAAAAAAAGTGGGTGAGTAGCCACTGTAAAAAGTGAATAGCAACACAAAAACATTAACATCTTGGCCTTAAAAAGATTTTACAGCATGGCCACTGGCATTCAGCAAAAAGAAAAAAAAACAACATATCACTGTAGAGTCATAAATAAATTGCTGAGATATCAACTGAGGTGAAGGCCTTCTTGAAGAATACAAAAAAGGCCAAAGGCTATAGACTTGTCACATCAAACCAGGGAAAGTAGCCCTAGAAAATAGACTAATAAATGATAAGTAAAGAAAAAGCATGAGGTACTCTTTCACGTGACTTTCTGACTTGGACAGAAATGCCAAAGGACTTTGAGAAAGGGGATTTAATTCTTTGTAAACCACTATGTTTGGATATTTCTGATGTCTCTTTGTTTGCTTCCTCCTTGAAACCTTCCACCTCCAACTTGTATTATTTACCCTTACCCACACTGACATCTGTCAGCTGGGTTCTCAGAGCAATTTAACTGGTATGTCCTCAACTGGCCAGTCATGCTCAAAAGGACACCACTGTTCCCCAAGTTCCTCAGCTATTCCCTAGGCACAAACACAGCTATTCACTCACCACATTCATATGTGGCTGCTGCTGCACTGTGCTTGATTCTCCACTACAGATTTCCAGGAAGCAATCTCACAGCTGAGCAATCATGACTCCCAGCGCAATAAAGTGCCACACTTGGCTCCCTTCAACAGATAGTGCCTTCTCCACAGCATCTAGAGAACAAGCAAGGGTGTTCTTCATATGAAACATGCATGGAGGAATGGACCACCAATGCACACCCTAGAGCCTGTATTTTTTTTAAGTTTTACTCTTTGCCCCTTAAAACAGAAACCAGCAGGAGAGCATTTAGCAGCATTTGAAACATGAAAAGCAGCAGATTTTATATGGTTTGCAAAAGTCACAGAAATGCAGATATTTTGCCTCACAGGAAACCTATCTGTGCTAAAAGAGCTACAGAGTAAGCTATTCTCAAAATGTACACTGAAAGGAAGTTTGCTGGTTTCAGTACTCACAGGCCCTATAAATGAGATTCGGTTCTTGATACCTGGAATTGAAAATACAAGCCACTGTAAGACTTGCAGTCATAAGAACACATTATAGGAGAAGAGACTGGTGTTCTGGCAGAGGTATCTGATATGATATGAAACTTCAAAATTAGTAAGGAAGTCCAAATCATCCCATACAGTAAAATACCATTCAGAAGCCCCCCCATAAGAAAAACTGTACACAGTGAACTACTTTTGACTGTACAAGATAAAAGCTTCTTTTTAAATTTTTTACAAAACTTCTTTTTCTTCTGAAACTTCTTTCAAAATACTCTTGAACTGGTTAAGAATCCTCCTCAAGTCCCAGATGCAGAGTTAACGTAGAAGATTTTCTCTTCAGCTGTTATAATGCAGAACATAAGGATCCAAGAAAGGTTTTTCAACCTTTCCATGGAATAGGAGTCTCTATCACTCTGTATCCATTTCAGGAAGATGATTCTGCAAATAAGCCTGTGAATACCTATCTCCATTCAGATGAATAGTGACAGTGAAGTCCTGTAACAGAGGAAGGTATGTCTTTCTAAACCAGGAAGGGGAAATAGGGCTACTGCAGTCACCATACATATTTGCCTTGAGTGTTTTGAATAAAAGAGAAGGCTGTATTGAGACATGCCTTTCATAACTACATTCAAAGAACTGCTGCTTTGATCCAAGTCCGTCCTGTACAGCTCCCACTGCTTGCATATCCAAGTTCCTGGTGATACACAGAAACAGCACAGATCCCTTTCCCTGTGTCAGACTCAGATGAGTTTTTTGGGGTGGTGGAACCCAGCAGCATTCTTCATCAGTTTCCCACTCTCTGCAAAGGGGGACTTGTTTGATTTTCTACAGCATCAGGAAAGGATATAACACAAACAGTACTTCTTCAACTGGAGTGCCCTGTGATCTCCCACTTACAAACATTCAGGTCACTTACCTCTCAGGTATTTGTGTAGATCTAGAAGAAGAGGGCTTCTGATTTTGTAAGCCCATGCACAGGGTACAGAGTTCACCAGCAGCCATAGGGCAAGATCACACACTTTTAAATGAAGGCCAAAGACTAATTCTGCTCTCACTGTGGTAAAATAAAAAAAAACAAAAAAAAAAACCCAAAAAAAAACCCAAAAAAAACCCCCTCCCTTCATTGATTTCACAATGTTTCCAATTATAGCCTTTCATTCTATTATCTGCCTTCAGTCCCAAAAAGTATATCAATCACATTTGATAGTATCTGCACAAAATTTTAAGGGCTGTAGAGACCTTTCTAGTGATTTTCAGATAGGCATCTACAATGAACACAGACAATCACCTCCCCCTGAGTTACACCAACTGAGCTCTCCAATATTAGTATATATAACCCAGGTTATTGTTACCACGAGAAAAAGGCCTAAAGACTGTAAAAGAGACTCCAGGATTTTATTGGTTTCCAAAAACACTCTCAGGAATTTTGTCATAGCTTCATATTTTATTACTACAACCTTAATTTGGAATAAGCAAGACCAATAGCATAACTACAAAATCTCTATATTCTAAATGCCATGCTAACAATTGGCCTCCCTTACAAGATTAACTTTCTAGAGATATTCAGCATAACATGGAATTGTATGCATTTCAAAACCTAAGGAAACCCCGAATCCATTATAAAAGACACATATTCTAATGCACATCATCCAATATGAAATGTATTTGCAATAGATGGCTTTTTCTTCAGAATTAGGAGGTGGGTTATGTATCAAATACTACAAAACAAACACAACAATTTTTTGAAACACAGTAAGATAAAGTTTAGCAGCTTCAAAATTGGAAGAACATGGGCCCTTTCCTTAAACACTCCTGTTGTTGTAATAGAACAGGTTGTACTATGTCATTAAAAAACAAAGTTGGATTTTACAAACCAATCTTTTCTGAAATTTATTACCTACCTTCTCTTTCGTGTGAATGCTAGAGTCTCTAAAACAGCCCTTATTCTGCTGCTATAGTAGTGAGTACTCTCACTTACATGTAATGGTCTGAACTCTACAGTTTTCACACAGCTACTGGTGAGATAAACCCATAGCTGACTAGAACTTCTGCTGCAGTAAGACAAGCACCATCTACCCCAGAAAGTAACAGAAATTAAATCAGAACTAATTTAAGGACACAACAGAGAGGGGAATCACAAAGGTGCTTAAAACATTGGTTTGCCCTTCACCGTGTTTGGTGAACTGCGTTGCAGAGGTTTTTAATGAGGATTGATGACCAGCTGGGGTTAATGGCCCTCAGCTGCACCTCAGGCCATTAACTCCTCCCTATCAGTTATTAATCCCCAGGAAGTACCCTGTACCTCTCTCCTTATTGCTTAATCATAAGTAGTAAGAGATGATCAACCAGTCAAGATCCTAGTGTGGTGTGAGTGCTCCTGTTCCTGCCTTTTCACACAGCATGTCTTGTGCTTTAGAGCAAACTATTTAGATACTATCACACTGAGGTCACAAAAGGATGAAGAAATACATGTGACAGTGGGAAAATAAACATTTTATATCTGCTGACTGCATTTCACATTTCTTCTTTAGAATAAACATAATATTTATAGCTTGTATACTTTGTGAAATTACACAAATCTGTCTGTAGTCCCACTGCTATTATACTACTGGGGACTTTTTTTTTTGCAGCTCTAGAGCATATGATGGGGCCAGTGCTCTTATTACTGCTGATTTTAAAGCAAGAAAGTATCAAGCAGATGTTGTTAAATTATAGCCTGAGAAGTAAAAGCCCCATGGTTAGATCAAGACACTGCACCCAAGAGGCCTGTGGAAGTACAGAATCACAGGGCTGGAGCACTGTGCTTTCCTTTGGAAAACGCACTGCTCAAAGGAAAGTCAATCCATCCCTACTCCTGCTTTTCCCTACCCATTGAAGCAGTGGTTTGGCCCAGTCTCAAACCCATATGTCAGCAAAGGATGATCAGAGAATTTGTGCCTGGAGCAAATATAAAAGTAAGAACACTACCTTTATGTTTTAATTCTGTTCAGAGAAAGACTCCAGTGGAAATGGATTTGGCTGAAAAAGGGAAGTGGAATTTGTATGATAAAACATCCTATGGACAAAAATTATTTAGTCTTTCTTTACTGTTTGCACTCCGGACTTAAAATTTCTGAGAACGTGGCTAAGAATCAGGACATATATAAGTAACATCCTCTAATTCATACCTGATGAGTTCCCCCACTCTGAAGATCACCATCAATAAATGCTTAAAAACATTTAGAGAACAGACAGTACCTCAAACCCCAAAGGCTACAAGCTGTTGATTACTATTATGCTCTTTAAAGGGAATAAGATCAACATTGAGCTTCAGATCAAAATATAGATCTTTCTAGGTCACATTTACCAATGATCCATGGGGACATAAATCAATTACATATTTTATTTGTATACAAATCATAAATTAAATGGATGTTCTGCTACCCTACTAAAATGTAATTACCTACAAACGTATACAACACTTTTTGTGTTCCTTCTGACAATGTCATATTCTTCATAGTTACAGGCAGGACATATTTTGAACATTTGGTAGAACACCCATTTAGAGAGTTAGATCTAAAAATCAACATTTGTTCAATAAAAGTTCTCCCAAGGCCTGGGAGAATCACAAACACAAGAATGAAGGAAAAGGTTGTTCAAAGAGGTAATATATCAAATTCCAGAACAGCTTGTTTAGGTCCCTATACCACCTCAGCTGTAACAACTTTTTCATCAACTTCAGTAGGCTTTGGATCAGGCTCCAAGTTGGAATGGAAGCTGATAAAAGTAGGAGTGCACTGGCTGATGCCAACAGGCTTTGAATCAGTCCATTGTCATGAAAGCTGTTTACAACATATGAATAAGTAATCCATGCTGTGCTATATACACTACCTCTCTGCTCAGGATAATTAAGCTAGTGTAGCTTACTGACTCATTGTTTTTACCATTTGCACAGCCAACTGATGTATTGCTGAATATTTTCTAAAACAAATCTTTAAATATTTTTTAAATTTAAAATCCAAAGATTTTAGTGGGGTTTATATAAAAAGAAAAAAATACAATAGAAGTTCTCTTCCTCCTACATTAGTTTCTTTTAACCTAAGAGCCAAGCTGATCCTGATGAAACATCTTTACATCAACTGCCCATGTTTCACAGAATGTTTTTCCCTAATTAAGTGAATCAGATATATCATAGTCACATTTATTAAATTTTAATTATTAGGTACATTCTGACACAAAGAAAAATTTAAAGATTTGTTTAATGTCATATCTATATACAGTAGATAATGAACTTATATTCATTAAAGTTACTGATTTAATTCCTTTGCCTGGAAGTAGATGAGAAACTATGAATACATATGTCAATTCACTTTAATGCTAAAAACACATATTATAAGCAGCAAGAAGTACATTTTTAAAGATCACTTATGAAATGTGCTGGACTTATAATGTCAGATTCTGAACCCCTCTGCTCCTATAAATGATTTACAGAATATAAGGGACTCCTATACAGCTATTGTGCTTGCCTCTTAGAATGGGGACTAAATAAGCAGTTACATCTATCTTAAGGTTTTGCACTATTTTTTTTTTTGTAAAATACATACTTAAACTCAACTAATCTCCAGAATGGGCTTCTGCAGAGACTAATGACTAAAATTTCTTAGTTTACACTATCAAACAGGGGCTCACAATGGTCTCTCCTGTCCTTAAAGGATGTAAGTACATTATGAAAACAGTGCTACTGAGTAACAACTATAATATAAAGAAGTTTGTTTTCATGTCATTATAATGATAATTCACACTCATGAGCTAATAGTTCACATTGCTTTCTATCAAACATATAATAAGGAAACATTGGATATGGTCCTTCAGAAACGTCTGTTGAAGGGGTTTTGGTCACTGCTATTTATAGTTCACAAACCAGCCAACCCAGGAATTCAAGTTAGCAGCTTGAATGCTAAGACAGAATAAGGTCTAGAAAATAAGTCTGCCTGTAGTTCATGAGAGAAGACATGCACAGGGGCAGTTCAGCCCACTGAAGATCTTTGAACAGTGGTCTGTGTACCTGGGAATGATTCCTAACTGCCCATTTCAGATGCTGCCTTATCTCATGTTCCAACTCTGCATCAGGTCAGAATCAGGCACATATTATCTCTTCTCCCACTCTCCCCTTTTACTCCAAAAAAGAAATGTGACCACCTTGGTCAGGAGGCACCACAACATGCTCCAGCTGGACCTCTGATTTAGACAAAATAATCGTATGGCTTGGACACTTGCCCCACCACACACTCACAGATCCACTAAATGCAGCCTTGGTCCCTAGAAATACTGTCTACAGAAAATGTGCACCTGAACTGGATCCCGTGGGTAAATGCTTGCAACTGGTTGGGATGAATCCAGTCTTTGTAGGTATGGATCTTTGTAGGATGGGATGTTATCCAGAGGAATTCAGACAAGCTCAAGAAGTGGGCCCACAGGAATCTCATATGATTTAACAAGATCAAATGGAAAGTGCTACATACAGGATGGGACAATCCCCCTTATTGGTACAGGCTGGGAGAAGGAGAAGTACAGGCTACAGAGAAGGACTTGGGGGTGCAGGTGGGTGAGAGGCTGGACATGACCCAGCAGTGTGCACTCCCAGCCCAGAAAGCCAATTGTATCCTGGGCTGTATCCAAAGCAGTGTGAGCTGTAGGGCAGGGAGGGGATTCTGTCCCTCTTTTCTGGTGAGACCCCACCTGCAGTGCTGCATCAGCTCTGGGGTGCCAGCACAGGAAGGACATGGACCTTGGAGCAAGTGCAGAGGAGGGGCACCAAGATCATCAGAGGGATGAAACAGCTGTCCTGTGAGGAAAGGCTGAGAGGATTTGTTCAGCCCAGAAAAGAGAAGGTCCTGGTGTGACCTAATTGTGGCATTCCAGTACCAGAAGAGAGCCTACAGGGAAGATGGAGAGGGACTTTTTACAAGGGTGTGTAGTGAAAGGACAAGGGGGAATAAGGGGGAATTTATTCAAACTGAAAGAGAGTAGGTCTACATTAAACATGAGGAAAAAAATTCTTTACTGTGAGGGAATGAGGCTCTGGCACAGGCTGCCCAGGGAAGTCATGAATGTCCCATCCCTGGAAGTGTTCCAGGCTGGGGTGGATGGGGCTCTGAGCAACCTGGTCTAGTGCAAGGTGTCCCTGCCCATGGCAGGGGGATTGGAACTAGATGATCTTTAAGGTCCCTTCCAACCTGAGCCATTCTATGATTCTATTAATATAATTGTTTACTAGGAGCAAAGATATGGACATATTCACCTCTAATTCTCTGAAACAGAAATCTTAAATCTGGTATTGCCTAACTTTTTTTCTATCATTCTACAGATAGTGACAGAACAAAATGCGACAGTAATATAAAGCAGCACTATAAGATCTATTTTCCACTACAAAACTCGCCTGCATTTTTAACACTACAAATACAGATCTATATTCAATCCTTCAGAACCCAGCTTGCATTTTGAACATAAATTTGCTTCGCCTTACTCATGGGGAGAAGGAAGAAATCTAATCAAATTCTACTGAGTGTTTTCTCTGCTATAATTTAGTGGTAAAACTGGCAGGCTGCCTAACCACGTCAAAAAAAGATACATTTGAAATGCTGTAACTATAAAATAACAAGGAAGCTTTTAGCCACATTCATGTAGTGGAGAGTATGAAAATGTTTACTTGTAATGTTGTTAGCATATGAAAAGATTAATCTAACAGGAAAATACATTTTAAAGTTGTGAAATTGTCTTGCTTGGTGTATAAATATTTTATGTAAATAAAAGCGGATTTGAGATTCATATAACATTTATATATTTTTAAAACTAAAGGCATAGCAACTGACTCTGCAAGGCATTTTTCAGTAATCCCCTCACTCTGCTATCTCCACTAACGCCTTTATTTGTTTATATTAGCTTTTCCCCTAATGAAGATGGCGCCGGTGGTTCTGTCTGGCTGAGCTGCTGACAGGACACCATCAACTTCCAGGGACGGCATCACTGAGGGGGAGCACTCTGGTTTTCAGCCCAGTGATTCTCATTGCAGGCTAAGGTGAAAGAAAATTGATGCCAAAAACATGAATAAGGAAAGGTGACTTTTCCTCAAGATTGTGACTTGAGAATTCTGAGAAAATCAGGGTGACATATAGGGATGCTGATCTAAGTGCTTCAAATGTCTGAGCTCATTTCCTCAGGTTAGGGGTTTTTTTGCCACTTTTTTCATTAAGTTGTCGCCAGAACACAAAAGTCATTTTAGATTGTTGAGGAATTTGAGACAGCTTCTCAATCACATGACAGAGAGGGGCAAAGGGTCCTAAACACAAATGAAAAAACAGACATTCCATTTTTTATTCTGATTCGATTTAATCAGAACTTATTTTTATTCATTTTTGTTATTTGAGACAATTTTAAAGGTGTCCTCCACTCAAGAAACAGAATAGAATGGCCTGGCAGACTAATGGCTAACTAACAATACCAAGTAATTTTCATAGGATGCAGGCAGTTGCTGCCACAACCATCATTCCTACAATCTAAGGGTAGGATTACTTTGTGGAAGAACCTCCACTTTCTACCAAATTTCGAAGCTTTTTCAAAACTTATGGCAGTCAATGAATGTCTGAGTCAAGAGTCAAAGCAAAGACCAGCTATTTTACAGCTTTAGAGGCTCAAATTCACAATTTTCCAGAGAACAGAAAAGTTTGCATTAAAGAATCTACAAAATGACATATTTTCTTTGTAAGCCAGACAGCATTAAAACCCAAGTGAAGAACAAAATAATCTATATCTGGTTATTGGGGAATGTAATGAGTTACTGCCTATCAAATCATAATTGTGGCACTAGATTTTTTAATAACTGTTGTTAAAAAAGAAAAACTTCCATGATCCATGTAGCTGTTTGATATAGTTAAAAAAACACTCGCTCTAATTTAGGATTATAGTATAAATTATTTCTCTATTGTTAATTATAAATAAAACTGAAAGTGATAAATACAGTGAAGTTTATACAGTGATAAATAAGATGATGTCTGTGGATTTGTGTCACAAAGTTAACCAAATCAAAGGCATTAAATTAAAATCTAAATATAATTTCCTGGATGAAAGCATAGCCAAGTTTACATGGTGCAAATTTGTGGATAATTCTGCCATTGTAAATGCTTGTGAAATTTTGGGGCCGAGGAGAGGGATGGTGGGTTGATGCTAATATACACGTAGAACTGGATGATTCAAGCACTTTGACACACCTAATCTTGGACCAGCAGCTTCACCTCTCTCCTAACAGACAATCAGAAGCATTCTGCATCAGGTTCCCAGTTGGTTTTTTTAAAAGGCATTTATGTGAGCCAGTATTGAACTCCAAGTGATTTCCTCTGAAATGGAAAATTACTCTTAAGCAGTAAAAAAGTATGGGTTCAATTGGGATACAGAAGCTGTATCCTGAGAATGATCCAGCAAATAGCACCAAACAGAAAACATAAAAAATCTCTTGAAGATTCCTACAAAAATATTACCAAAAGGAATACTGTGCACAATATTGTTCCTTATTGGGTGGATCATAACACTTGAAGCAGCAAGAGACGACTGGCAATGATTTCACCCATGACACACAATCTGAAAGCAAGGGGGAAGACAACCACCTAAACAAATAACCCAATTCCCAAGTATAGATCTGCATCACTCAAACCAAAGAATGTTTTGTTAATCAGAATAAGAGAATCAACAATTAAGTAGTATCTTTCTTTTAAATATCAAATGCATTGAAGCAGTAGTAATTTATTTTTTGTGTCATTATTTCTCTTGAAATTATGCAAAGTAACATTTCTAAATGCTGGTTTTCTAAACACATAACCATTAGGATACTTGTTACATATTTAATTTCATGCTCCATTCAGCATAAAGCAGTTGAGAGACTGCCAGCCAGAGCAAATTAAGTAACCGGTTAGATAATTTCCTGCTTAATTGAAAGCAGGTAGTTTTTAAAAGTAATAATTGATTTTGTTTCTAATAAGCATGTAGCTATTTCTTCCTTTTTCTATTCCTGTTATTAAAGGAGAATGCACTAAACCTCTGTACACTGTTAATGATGGGAGGAAAAGAACTGGAGAACAATGCTTATTTAGTATTCTAGATGCTAATTGCTGCAAAAATAATAGCAGAATGGCACCCCAATATTGGTTCTATACTTCAAGATCATTACTTCAAAAACTAATCAAGGTCAAAAATTCTCATGTTCATGCTCTTCAAGGACAAGAAGTGAGCCAGCAATCTCAGCGCAGTTCAAGATGAAGAAACACCAATTATACTAGCAGACAATAACCAACCTCAGAAAAAAAAAAAAAAAAAGTCTTTTGGTATTACTAGTTCCCTTTACTTTTAGGAATGGTGACTCCAAAAGAAAGCTGTGATGCCTAAAGATGATAGATAAAGAAATCTTTCACTGACACTGTTATATGATGTAGTAGAAAAGGACTTAATTCTCCACAACTGTTCAAAACGCACCTGTCGCAAGCAGCTATTCACTTGAAAATTTTATTTTAAAACAAAAGAATAATTGTTCTATTAAAATGTTTGAACAAAATATTACATTTTCAGATCTAAAGATAAAATTTAAATGACTGTCCATATTTTTTAATTCTACTCTTTTTAAAATTAACAAAAGGAAATACACATTCTACATGTGTAGAAAGAATTCCTGCAATCTTTGTATTACAATCCAATGTTTTGACAAGTTGCTATAAGAAATAGTCAGATTCCAGTTGACTCATTTTAGACTCTATCCTCATAACTGTTGAGCACCTGACTGCTTCTCTTCCACTGCTGCATATATATAAGCAATAATTCCCTGAACTGAGTGACAGAAAACAACCTGGAGTCTAAAATCAGTAATACATCTGTTTAAACACATTTTATCTGTATAAAAAGCAGAAGCTATAGCATCATATGTGCATATACACGTAGTAGATTTATAACAACCAGAAAACACCGAGATGATTCCCTCAATGAAAAATCACTGCTGATTCCAGGCTGTCAGGCATTTCCCATATTGCTATTACTGATTAGCACGCTGAGACAATTAAGACCTGCACCAGGTAGAGCAAGCAAAAGTTCTGCAGCCTGTCAGTTAGTTGATCCATGCATTACTGAAATAATTTTGTGCATCTTTAAGTACTTAAATCTGGTGTTTAGTATACAAATCCTTCTTCTGAATTTGCAGTCTTACATGCAAAGATTTAAAGAAAAACACTCTATCCTCACAGAACATAATGTGGAGGCATGCAAGGGTATCATAAGATTTGGGGTTATCTCCTTTAGTTTCTGCTAAGTACAGTCACTGGCATTTGCTGGTATGCCAAATGACATAAGTTTTTTGGTTTATCCACACTGACAAATCTCTAAAGAAGCTAATAATCTTAACAGCAACACTATGATGCTTTTCCTGAAAATCATGGCTGCTAGCCTTAATGAATTCTCATTTCATTTAAAGGTCATCCATACAGTACTTACAATTTGCCTATTCATATCCAATGACACTAAATCCTGTCTGTATTCCTGATAACACTCTTTTTCACATGGGAGTAAACATGTACAATTAGAACTCAAACTTCCTTACATAGATGTGGGAACTTCAGTCTGTAGTGCTGTGGTCTAGAGTGGTTGGGGAGGGAGGTTAATAAGTGCAAAATGGCTATTTTATTCAAAGAATTAAAAAGCACATGCCTGAAGAACATGGTGTCATCATGCACTGCTATTGTAACATTCAATGGCAAAACAGTTCTAAAACTTCCAAAGTTTCTCTCCTTCAGGTCAGGAGTGCTTCCCACATCTCACCACTTCTGAAGCTAAATGCTGGGTTTCCTACCAACTTATGTTTTCAGTTCCAAAAATTAAAAAAAAATTAAACACATGCAAAAATACTGCAAAACCTGACATTAAGTAGTATTTCTCACCTAATTTCATGTTTATGCTACAGTGATTTTCAGTTCAGCAACACGATTGGGTCTGATTTACAATATCTGCTTTTGATATTTATAGTATTTCATAGTTCTCCTTTTGTATCCTTAGAGATCAAAGAAAATGACATAAAATCTCTGAATTACTAGGCTGTCCATCACAGACCTTAGGCCAGGATCATGCAGAGATCAAGCTTATACAGAAAGAAGCTGTGGGAAAGGAAGACAGAAAAAGAGGAAGAGGTAGAAATATGGTGTGGATGTGTGAAAATTTGAGGTAGGAGAGGGGGACATGCTTTACTTCATGATATCCAAATGAATGCTTCGTGAATGGTCACTCCAGTATTTTGGGAAATGTAAGGGCAGTAGAAAAAAATTTCTGGTGGACATACTTCTTCATATACCCCCTACCCCTCCACTCCAAAACCCAACCCAAAAAAAAAACAACCCGACCAACCAACCAGACTTAAAAATTACATTCTTTATATTTAATCAAATGACAGACATCTAAATTCTGCTTGAAGTTATTAAGAATTGCTGTCAAGTGACTTGGTCTTGTTGAACCAATGGACTAAAAGTAGCTGATACTTAAAAGGAACAAAGATACAGGATAAATAATTTCAGAATGTGACGGCACATTTACTGTTCTATATATACACAGATACAGTAGAAGCACACATATATATGACTTAAATAAGTACACTCTGCTTACGTTTAGATTCTGAAGTCCAAAAAAATGCAGAGTACTAAATGTGCGCTTTACTCCTGGTATTTTCACCAGTCCTTCCACTGTTGAAGACAATGGATACTTTGCTATTGGGACAGACTTTAGGGTGCTGAATTGAATAATGACCACAGGACACCACTAAGAGAGCTGTAGTTGGCCAAAACAACTAAATAAGCTATTTTCAAAATCACCCCTAACTGACCCAAACTTACAGGTTCTCAGTTTTACATTAAATTTGTTCCAACAGCTCAAGGACAATTAATATAATTTTATGAGTAAGTCTAATTTCTGAATTACTTTCTGTAAGTATTTAAGTGCAGCTATTTTCCCCCACAAGCTTTAGAAAGGAAATGAGGCAGATTTAAAGATTGCTGATTAAATATTGCTAATGCATTACTATAGACTAATATCTAATAAATCATAATTATATGAGCAGGAATTCATATTCAAAACATTCATTAGAACAGGTTTACTTATCTAAAATACATGGATGACCACCATGAAATCTGTTTTTTGGAAGAGAGACAATGCTGCATAACCAAACAAGTAAAAAGTTTGGGGGGAAATTAAGAAAAAAATAGCATAAAGTGGTGTTCTTTAGAAGTGTGTTTATGCGTATGCAGAAATACACAAATTCCAATTTCTTTTTTCTTTGCAGTTTCAGACTCCAATTAATTGGCTTCTAAGAAGACTGGACTGTAAGAGCAAGAGTTTCTAGACAAAAGTAGATTTCTATGCTCGCCTTATCTCAATGACCTCCACCAGAACCATGACATCTAATGAAATAAAAATTCTGTCAAGATTTTAGAAAATAAAAAGTTAACCAAGGAAGAATCTTTTCTTTATCAGAAAAGATATTTGAAGAGGGCAGTCTGGCCAATGGAAAGTCTTTAATTGATCAAAATTAATTACAACTCTGAGCAAAAAGAATAACTTTCTGTTCTTGCTCCAGTCTTAACAAACTATCTTGGAGAAACCTATACAAAAGCTAGATGAAAGGTTGAGATGACTCTTGTAACACACCATGCTTAATCTTGTCTTCTTCTGAGAGTTTATAGGTCTGATCAGATGACCCTCTGCATCATCTACATTTATCTGTCACTCTACTTGGAATCAATCACTGCTGTCACACCTTTCAAAGTTCTTTGAAATGTTAAATGCAGGTTTTTATTTTAGTCAATAGAAAAAAAAACCCAACAAATCTAATTTCAAACAACTTAAACATTAATAAAAATCTGGAGCAAATTCTACATAAAGGTTCTGATTTTACAAGTGACCTGTGTGCAAGGTCACATTTAAGAAAAAATCTATTCAAAATTAAGCACCATGGGTAGACCTACTTTCTCAACTGTTATTAACCTCAAAGCATCTGCCATAACCACCCTTCTTAAGTGTCCTCTAGAGGAAAAGAGAAAAGGGGAGATGGGAGGAGGGGAAGGAGAAGGGTCCATTAGAGAAAACATGCACAGCATTTGTCATATATTAAGATAACCAGCTACACACCTTTAACTTCAGTATTTTAAATCTGCATTGGAAATGGTGATTCCTAGGAAAAAAATAGTTCAGCATGGGTTGGCCAAACAAAAACAAAGTCTGTATATATGTTATTAGATCCCTGAGGGTTGAGAGAAAAGTCTCTGCTCTTCCCTGAAGGGAGAACAGAAAACAAACAAAACCCCTACTAAATAAAATAAGCTGTACTATGAAAAAAAAAATTATCTACTCTTCCTCCTCTCTCAAACAGGAAAACTTAATAGCTTCAGCATTTCAGCAAGAAGCCAATTACCTCGGCCACAGGAGTAGCTATGGCTCTGTTAAGAGTGGACCCTAGTTACTCTGCTGCTGAGGCTGCACTTCCTCACAGTCCAGCAGGATGCCCTTTAGGATAATCAAGTCAGCCTCTGCCACAATGCTATACAGAGTTCCTCCCTATCTGCTGGATTCACCAACCACTCAATAGTTTTTCCTCTCAGGATTTCACCTAAGAGAAATCCTAAAAGAAATCCTAAAAGAAATTTTGGCAATCTAACATGCAGATCAGTGTCCAGAGTCTGTGCCCATAGGTACTGTTGGGTAGACCAGCAGATGTCCAGGGGATTCAGCTTGCCTTCCTTTTGTCTGTCCCTGCTTCTTGTGCAGCAGTGATGGGGTTTATTGACTTAAAATCACAGAAATTTTTAGGTTGGAAAAGACCTAAAGATGATAAGGTGATTCATTTCAACTGTTAACCCAACTAAACCATGTTCCTAAGTGCCACATCCACATTTTTTTGAATGTTTCAAGGGACAGTGATGTCCATTCTATGGACAGCTTGTTCCAATGCCTGACCACCCTTTTGGCAAAGAATTTTTCTTAATATCTAGCCTAAATCTCCTCTGATGCAACTAGAGGCCACTTCTCATCTTGTTTCTTGCTACTTGGGAGATTAGACTGACCAACCCCCTGGCTGCACCCTCCTTTCAGGCAGTTGTAGAGAGGGATAAGGTCTCCCCTGATCCTCCTTTTCTCCAGGCTGAACACCCCCAGCTCCCTCAGCTGCTCCTCATCAGACTTGTGCCCCAGACCCTTCCCCACCTCCACTGCCCTTCTCTGGACCCACTCCAGCCCCTCAAAGTCTTCCTTGTGGTGAGGGGCCCAGAACTGAACACAGCACTCGAGGTGTGGCCTCACCAGTGCTGAGTACAGGGGGACAATCACAGCCCTGCTCCTGCTGGCCACACTGCTCCTGACACAGGCCAGGATGGCATCAGTCTTGGACACCTGGGCACTGCTGGCTCATTTCCAGCCCCTCTGCCCCCAGCCTGTAGCACTTCCTGGGGTTGTTATGACCCAAGTACAGCACCTGGCCCTGAGTCTTGTTGAACCTCATACAGTTGTCCTGCAACACAGCACTCGAGGGTGTTGCATGCTGTGAGAGACCAGAGGAAATGGAGACTGATCTTGCAGGGCTGAGTTTCTCATTCTAATATAGATAATTAGATAATTATCTAGTTATCTACATTATCTAGATCTAGATATTAGATATTATCTAATATCTAGATCTAACATAGATATTATTATAGGTAATTCTAATTCTTCAACAGAATGGGCTCACTCTTCCTCTGGACTTTTTTGTTACATTACCAGGGGCAGTCTTCTCTCTTCCCAGTCTTGGCCAGTATTTTCATGTTACCATCAAGCCCTGTCTGAGCCACCAGGGTAGGAGCTTCCAGACAATAGAGTTCCAGTTGTTGAAAGACCTGGACAGGAATGCAACATCAGGAGGAACTTTCAGCTTCCAATGCTTCTGTGCTTCCATTTGAACACTCTGGATGGAATTCTGTTGCTACGGAAATCTTCAGCTGGTTGTGTTCCACAGGTGAAAAGCCCAAACAGATATCCAATGGTGTGCTAACTGGGTAGGATGAATGTCAGGAGTGGTGAAACCTGCAAAGACACAGCAGAAGAAACTTGGCTCTTCCTTTTAGAAGCCCTATGAATATCAATAGCTGTTTTCCATAATTTGCAAGCCACATGAACTATTACTAGCTTTGACTATATTAGCAGGGTTGTTCATGAAATGAGGGAACGAAGGCCTGTGTGAACCCCGTAGGAAATACAGTAGGCAGGACATGAAAAGGGAACTTTATACCCATGATGTATCATTTCAACTAACATACCAGCTTTAGCCCGGTGGACAGGCCACCTTATTGAAAAGAAATATGAAAAATTTGTTCAATAAACAGGCTGTAATTTCAAGGTTAGAGTTGAAATCTTAGTTTCTTGTTGCTATTCATTCCAGAGGAATGTAGTTGATTCAGTAATTGGATTTTTTTCCACAAATTAATCTTAGTCATGTTGTAATTAGTAATAATAGTAATAATTAATAAAATAAATAAGAAATTATAGTATTCAAATTTTAGGGGATTGTATATTTTATGTATCCATACATGCCCACACCACACAAAAAAACATTTTTTAATTCAGTTAACACGGTTCATAAAGTTAATATGAGCCCTCTCATGGCCAGGCCCATTTATTGGGCAACTCTAGGGATGCAAAGACACATAGCGAAAATGTGCTCTTTTTCATATCTTATCCCAGTTTAAAGCCTGGAATAAACTTTATTCAAAAATAAAGAGAAATATAAAATGGCTCCTATTTCACAGGCTCTCTCCAGCAATATCTTTTCCCTAAGACCATCCCAAAAACTTCACACAGACCATATAAAGTTAAACCTCACAGTTCTGTGCTTGTTGCACTGCACACAATTGTCCCAAATCATTAACAGCACATCTGACAAACTTTTGCATCCTGAAAAATCTGAAGCAAATACGTTTTTACTAAACCACAGTAAGAGACTCTGAACTGAACTATTTTGTCTTCCATGAGAAAGATAGATCCCACACTACTCTATAGGTGACCTGGGTCTCAAAAACTGCAAACGTCCCTACAATATGCTAGAGAAGACTCATACAGGGTTATTGAAATTTGTCATTAGGCCTGCCATGGGGAGCACACCTGAGTCCTGAACTCATCATCCTCTGTGGAGTTTTGTTCTCCCTGTGAACACTCCACTGAAGCTTCTTCCTCTATGTTATAGCTCATCGCACAGGCCGCCTGAAAATACATTCTTTAGCCCTTTACCTTCTTCAATGGGTATAAAGGGTTTGAGGTAATTTAACCCCACAAAAACCAATACTAACTTTCAATTTACTGGCACCCTAGCACCCTTTGGCTTCTAAGCAAAAATGGAGAGAAGAAATGGTTCTGAATAAGATAGCATGTTTGAATACATTCCAGTTATCAGAAGTAAGAGCCACAAGGCCCCACTAATGCAAAAAAAACTCTGAAGATGAAGAGAAATTTCTAACCTAGATATCTGTCACTGATATACCAAGGTAAGCATTTTGCAGTACTGACAAGGAAAGTGTGTCAAAGACTGTTTATGAATCAATAAACAGCCAATAAACAGTTCCTAGCATATGAAAATTTTTCAATATATGGATTTCTTTTATTTTTATGCTGAGGGATTCTTTCCTTCTTGGATAAAGCACATTCTATACAGTCAGCTGAAGACTATGCTTCCCATATTTCCTTATTGAGTCACTGCCACCATCACAATATATGTCTAGCCCTGTTTTTGGAAACTGGGAATTGTCTGTTTGTATTTCAACTGGATGAGGAAGGATAAAAAAGCTTTGAACATGTCTCAGGCATGTTGGCCCACACCACTTCACCAAAAGTCCTCCAAGTTCAAAACTGTCTGCCAAGGCTGCATACATGACATTTGCTATTTCAGTTCCTATGGGAGACTGAAGATAAGATCCTTATGGGTAAGGAATAATATTAGACAATCTCTAGCCAAAGATTTCAGAGAATGCTTTAGCCTTTACTTTTTGGAAGTACTGAAAATGGCCCTGATCCAGCAAAGCTCTAAAGAACATAATTTACCACTTTGCTATATTAGAATTGCAGCATGCAATGGAAAAGAACACAAATATCTGACTATTACAAACACTGAAAAAGGGAACATACAAGCACAGTTGAAGTTTAGTACTACAGACAGTTTTTCCTTTGGCAAATCCCATGTTCCTATGGATCTGCTCCCTTTTCCATAAAAAAAATAATGGTAAATTGTCAAGGTGTGGGCCTCATCTTTAACACAATCCCCTTGTGCTACTGAGTCTCTCTCTACAAATTTTCCTCTTAATGCTTCTAGTGATATTTTGTGCCCAAACATATTTTACCTTATGCATCTACACATACAACATCAGGTAAAGTTAATCTGCAGATATGCAACAGGTGATGAACTGTAAATCAGGAATGCTGAAGCAACAGAGACACCAGGATGAGCTCTGTGCAGAGCCAATTTGGGTCTGATCGAGTTCATTAGCTAAGGCTGCACCCAGACCAGAGCAAGATTCACATCCATACAAGAACCTTCATGTAGCACAGAACATGAATGCATCTCGTAGAGCTTTCCCAATTATCCCTATGCTGTGCTCTCAGGTAGCAAAGTCCAGGTGGATTTCAGACACTTTGAGATGGAGTTAGGGCTATCAACCCCAGAGTGAATTCTGTCTGGGCTCTGTTGGGGCACGGCACAAATCCAGCCCAGATGTAAGACTGTTGCTGAGCTCATCTCTGCACTGTGAAGCAGAGCATGCAGGCTCTGTGTTCAGGCTGAATCGGTACCTCCCGCTCAGCATCACACAGCATCAGGCCTCTGTATGGACACCTGCTGTGCTGGGCTCCTCAGCACTCCTGACAAGAGGAACACAGCCCAGACACACCCAAACAGGCATGGATCTGGTTCAGCATGGCTTAAAACGCTGGTTCCATAGGGTAGGAACAGCGCTGGAATGTGTCCAGGCGCATACACAGCGCTAGGTGTTCGGAGTCACTGAGGAACTCCTGATCAGACACCACTGCAACACCGTCCTTAGCTCGCATCAGAGTTTCCACGGGGCTCCCCTCCCCAGCATCACTTACACAAGTTTGCTGAGCCTCTTTTGTACAATACTCAGCTCTTCCAGCTGTCCTGAATCTAAGTGAAGCTCTCCAGGAAAACACACTATAGAAAGGTAAGATGTGAAGGTGTAAAGGACTGAACCCGAGGCATAACAGCATCACAATGCTGATGCAAAAGAAACCCCCAAATCAGCGGAAGTTGCTCCACGTAAATCAGAATGGATACGTTATGATTGCATTGTACAGAGACCATCTTTATAACAAGATGCCAGCATACCAGCATGCCTTTTTCGCTTCTAAAGCATTTGGTTACAATGAGTTATAATTCGTTATAACAATGGTAATAAATTAAAAGCACAAAGGGGCAATTACAATCACATTAAAACATTCCGTAATTTTGGAAAATTAATGTTTCACTAAGCCTTCATTTTTACAGATAAATTGAGTCAGAACTGTGCTGTTCCTACACTGTGCTAACTAGTATCAGTGTTAAGCTTTTTGGAACCATATGGAAAGCTATCAATTTTTTCTTAAGTAGGATTCTCATCACTTTGTTTAATATCACTACAAATTACACAGGCTAATATTTACAGATGGTTTCCTGTAGGAACTGTGAATCAACAAACTGCAAGGCAATAGGTAGTAACCATTCATTCTCAAAGGAAGTAGTGTGAGCTACCTGCCAGAGGGCTGTACAGAAAACCTGGGAAGCTCTCTCACTTCTAATCCTTCATTTGACTCAGGGCCCCTCTGGGACTTTGGATAGTGACACGGGGGCAAATCTGCAGCAGTATCAAACTGCAGCGTGAGAAGTTCCTGAATCACATTAAAAAAAAAAAAAAAGTATACATATGTATAAAATCACATTATTGGCTTCAAAAGTCATGTAATGTTTAAATGTTCCACTGTAGGTTTGTTTTATTTGTCTCCTGGTGCTTCTGCTGCAAGTTTTAATCAACTCAGACTTCAAAAGTTTTCTTAGTGAACACAAAGCATAGAGGCATACCTATTGGGTCAATAAAACAGGGCATTTGCCAAGTTTAACATCAGCCCTAGCTCTTTCAAAGAGACATCGAGCATTTTTTCAGATGAGTTTAGAAAGACTACAGCCTTTAAGGTTTCAAAACACACTATGTCAAGATTGTCGTGTACTGGACCACAACATTGGGGTAAAAAAATCTTTCACGGTTGGGCAGCTAGAGAGAAAACAGTTTCCAGACGTACTCAGCACATGGCAGTCCCGTATGCCGATTCCATGCAATCCTTCTCCCACCGTCTCCAAAAGGGTACCACACAATTATAGGCGTGCGGGAAGGAGCGTCAGGACGAAAAGTCAGACCAGAAGTCCACATGGGAAAGGTTATAGGAATCTTATTTTCTTCAGCTGTGGGGGTAAAAACAGAAGCACCTAGAGAGAATACGGTAGAGATCAGCAAAAATCAGTAATTACATATATACATGGTGAATGTGGAATTTTTTTTAGACCACACAAGCTTCGCTAGACCCCCACCCCCGGGGGCGGCTCTGGTCCCCCAGCACTCCCCATCGCGTAGGGCACGGGGAAAATACTTGCGGGGGGTGGGTAAAGGGTTGCCCGGGCAGGGGACGGGAAGAGCGGGGACGCGCGGAGGGGCGGGGGCGCGCCGGGCGCGCTCCCGCGGGCGGGCAGCTGGAAGTCATTGCCCGCGGATCGGCGTCCGCGTTGCCGCGGCGACCGCCCCGGCGGCGCCAGCTGGGCCGCAGTGTGAATGGGTGATGTCACGGGCCCGGCGCCGGCCAGTCTGGGCCGCCCGGGCCAAGGCAGCGGCCGGGAGGGGCGGAGGGAGCCGGGGGGTGGGAGCGGGACGCGGCGGGAGCGCCGGGAATCGGCCCCCCAGCTCGGCAGCCCGCAGGCCGCTCCACGCGTGGGGCGGGAGTGCTGCCCGCCGCCCCGCCGCTGTTCCCCCGCTGCTGTCCCGGGCGCGGCCCGGGCCCGCGGCCCTCGCAGGGCCTGCTCCCGCCCGGCCCCCGCTGGCCCTGGGGGCCGGCTGTTGCGCTCGGTGCTTGCCAGCTCCCCATTGTTTGAATGGAGATGTCTCTGTTTCCATCCTCAATTCATTTGCAGGCACTTTAGAAAAGTTCTTTCCTGCAGGAATGAGGGGCTTTTCACTGCGCTCCAGCAAGGTTTACAATCCCTGCCAACGCTCACAAACTTACCACATTCAGCCTCGAAGTTTCCCACTGCTTTCAGCAGCAAGATTCCCACACTGCAGAACACCCGATTATATTGATAATTTGGCCAATTTCAGTAAAATACCCCTCAAATTCGCAGTGGAAGTTTACTTCCCATGTGAAATTCTTCATTGCTTTCTTACTGCAGATCTTCACGAGAGGATACATTCTTAATGGCGTGTCTTAGGCCCACAGTGGGAAAATATGATGGTTCTTTAATGTAAGTTGTTTACAAAGATCCACTCTTTACATTAGTTTCAGAGAGTTCAGGACAAAGACTCCTCAGCAAAAGCCAGCGTAGCTCTTTTTGTGGCTCGGCAGGAGATGCGGGTTGGGTTTAAACATACATTTCTCTCCTTATGGACATTAAACTGTTGTAGAGTGCAGGGTTTTTTTCAGGGAATGAAATGGCCCCTCATACATCAGTCTGCAACTGCAGCTCCTCTGTATTTTACCTCATCTTCATCACACAGCAGCTCTAGCTGTGGGCCTCAGAGCCTGCATGCATAGGAGCTCTTCCAGGCTGTGAAGAAGATGTGACATCAGGTACCCCTATCAGGGTGATCTTAGAGCAACTCAAATTACAGCTTTGTGTTTTGCTTCACTTGGCGTTTGCTGAGTAGCTGTTTGAGGCCAGGCAGGTGGGACGCTTGCAATGCTTTTTGGTGAAATTCTGCTTATTTTAATTCTCCCGTTAATAAACTGCTTTGTGCGTTAAGTTGTAAGGGAACAAAAGGAGGTTGACTCCAAACCTTTAGGAATAATAACAACTGCTTGCAGCCATATGAAGCCTCGAAAGGCAGCAGAAACCGCTGCTGAAATGTCACCTGTCAGCTTGAAAAAAACCCTTTATCTGAACCTTGTCGCAGCAAAGGCTCAGCCACCCAAAGGAGCAAGAGTGGCCGCAGGAGAGGGCACATGTGGGGAGCGGTAGTGGCTCCGCACACAGACCGGAGTGTGGCGAGCAGGGAGGATGGTGAGGGCACCCATGCGTCCCACCAGCAGCTCAGTCCTCACGGTGACAATGGATTTTTACACCGACTCAAGCAGCGCAGATTCGGTCTGCAGGCAAGGTGAAAGCTAATCCCCTGCAAAAGTCCGCATGCCAAGGGCCCTTGCAGTCAGTGTAGCGTATTAGGAGCAAGGGCTTCATTCATGGGTGAACAGCTGGGCATTGGGACAGGCAGGTACGAAGGACTCACCGTGCAAACACCGGTTTATCAGAGGTTACTCAGTGCACACACGTTGCAGGATCAAACCCTTGTCTCTAGTTTGCTGGACATCTTGAAAATTGGAGGGTGGCAAGTAAGCTTTATGTAAATATGATTTTAGTGTGAGGTTCAAGTTAATTCTTTCTGATTTTTACTGCTTGATATGGTGTTTAAATCTTAAATGACCAGTAACCTTTAAAATCTCATTGGGATTTTAACACTGAATGCTTTTGATGACTCCTTAAAGGAAATTAATCTGACAACAATCACGGACAGTCAGCCGTCTCCATCAGGTAACTGCATGTAAAGGAAATAAATTCCAGCTGGTGGGGGAAGGGAGAGAGCGTCCTGAGAAACTCACTCCTCTGCTCCCATTGATCATCACCTGTGCTGGACTTCATACAGCAGTTTAATCCTATTCTCTCCCTCAAAGGTTTCAAGCCTCTGCAAGATCCTGACTGCTAGGGAACAAAGACTGGTATGTGGTTCCCTCAAAGGTCAGTCATTAACCTGCCCCAACAACAGTTTTAGGAAGATCAAGGCAATGAAGAAAAACTAAGAAAAAGCACTTTCACTTTGGAATGAATTGTTCAAAATGCCTTTATGCATTCGGTTTTATTCCCTTTCAGCGCCACAGTTTTTAGTTCCTGCACGTATTTATTTCTCATCAGAAATAATGGCAAGATTTGCTCTCCCAGAGATTTGACCTTAAGTTTATTTTAGCCCCAACACTATAGATCATTCTATCAATTATGAATGTAGTCGTGTGTACAGAGGAACTGGTAAGCCAGCGCAGTAATGCTACCTTGTTCTGGTGACTTACCCTTATAAATAAATTAGGTGCATATCTTTATGAAATACCTGAAAGAAATAGAAGATGAGAGAAAAGAAGAAAAAGAAAGAAAAGAAAAGAAAAGAAAAGAAAAGAAAAGAAAAGAAAAGAAAAGAAAAGAAAAGAAAAGAAAAGAAAAGAAAAGAAAAGAAAAGAAAAGAAAAGAAAAGAAAAGAAAAGAAAAGAAAAGAGAAAATAAGACAGAGATGGAAACAAAATAAAATCTAAAAAACCTCATTTTTCTAAAGATAATAATTTTCTAGGATAGAAGCTAATATCAAGACTGGTTTCTCTGTGATTTGTATTTTCTGTGCCTGCATGTCTGTATGTGAGACAATATACTGGACTTGCAGTAGCCAGACTCTCAGTAAGACATTTATTTCCATAAGTTATTGATGACCCTTTACCTCACAAGTGACAGGCCAAAGTAGAGCCACGAGCAACTTCTGAGAGGTCATCAATAACAACTGAAAATAAATGTTTTATCCAGTCCCTGCCCATTGTGTGTCCTCTTTATGCAATGCCAGTTAAATTTCATCTGGTGCAGTTTTTTATGGGCTGTAACTACCTCAGCTCCTGTCTGAAGCAATGGAGGAAGGAGTGACACACACACACACACAGATCCCCATTTGGTTGCTCACACGCTTGGTGGAGTACCTTTTGTGAGATGCAGAGGTAAAAGCATGCATCTCTCAACACATGAGGATGAAACAGTACCCTAAAGAGTGAAAGGAGAGACTGCCACCTTACTAAAACATTAAACACAATAGAGAATCCTGATGCTGCAAGTGTGAGACAGTTCAGGAGAAAGAAGACACAGAGGGGACAAAAAAAAAGAAGCTGGGATGCAATGTTGTAAATAAATCATACCTCATGCGAATATTACAAATATATAATATTCTATTAATGTATTTTTAATAATAATTCATACCATACTGCAAGAAAGATTGATGTATTGCATGTGTTAAGAAATTCCTGGGGGCAAAAGAAAACTATTTTTGTCTATAAGGAGTGGTTTACTCCCAGTGGAAAAAGACTGAAATGGACATGGGATATAATGCCGTGGGGACATAAAATTTACTTCAAATACTCATCGCCACTAACCACAGTGTCTTTTAATTGAACATTTGTGCTTAAAATTTTCATTTTTCTTACTCTTTTGCATATGCATTTTCATGTTTTACAAAATATTATTTTGAGAGCCAGTTCTCAGGCGCTCAATCTTCAGCAACTATTTCAAGAGGCTGGTCTGAAGTAAGCTAATAACTTTGCATCCAGTTATGAAACTTCTGCTCACTTGAGCAGTCCCTATATCCATATCCTTACTCAGGCAAATAAGCTCATTAACGTGAAGAAAAACTTTCCAAATAAGCAAGGATTTGTGCTGCTTTTCAAGTCAATTTCTCCATTGAGGTAAATTAAGAGATTTGTTTGAATAAAATTTTATCAGTTCTTTAAAGTGTTGAAAGAGCAAGTTACTGGAGTAAAAATTACAAAAATAAATGTCATTAACACTTCATCATAAATATGTGGAAACATACTGGTATCGAGGATAACTTGAAATAGTTACTTAGCATAAGCTGTGTGATTACCCAAAATATTCTTATATATGAACATCATTTAGCTTAAAGAAAACAAAGTGAAACTATAAGAAATTTGCATGTTGAAGCATTTTTTACAGCAATTTGAATATGTCTTTAAAATAATTTTGCCTAGTTTGTCCCCTGTACAAGAAACCAAACCATGAAGAATTACTATACAATTACTCCAAAATGGAAAATAACATTCATTCCCATTTCTTCTAAGGGAACATTAGTAAGTCATAGAATATATTTAACTGTGAAGAATTGCACTTCATGGATCACTGTCCAATATTCTCCCTACATCCATCTTTCTTTTTTCTGCATCTCCAGCCATTTGCACTCTGCAATGTATATCTTGATTTAAATTCACAGTGCTACACACCGGTTTTCGTTAGACAATCCTCTTGTCCCAATAAATATATAAGGTCACTTTAGCATATACTATTGCTGAAATTAAAGTCATGATGTGACCCTGTCTGCCTCTAAAGGGGACATTACCTGTCAATGTTTTTTTCATGCTCTCTAAACATGAAATCCTGCAAGAGCAGTTTCTGTCAACAAAAGCTGAGGTCTCGTTTTCTTAAGTGACAACTTTCTCAGAAGCCATGCAGGCTATAAAGAATGATCACAGGAAGCAACCTGGTACAAATTAATATAAAACTCACCTTTTGAGCAGACTGCTTTTTCAAACACACTCAAGTACCTAAGCAAATTAAGCTGGTATTATCATCCTATAAGTAATTTCCTGCTATTCTAACATTTCTTCTGCAAGATGGAACAAAACAGTGAGGAAGAGCCTTTTGTTTCTGTTACTAAGGCCTTGGTAGATCTTCATGTGTTATGGCAACAGGAACTCTATAGCAGGTAAATAAATAGATAATAAAATTACAAAGATTTCAGCAGGTATGGGAAGTACATGATGTGGCTCATAAATAGCTGCAGTCAAGGGATTTGAAGATGCATTTAAAAGCTTTCCCTCCACAAACACAACCACCAGACTTGAATTTCTAGTTCTTTCTAACTTCTGTTCCCAGTGGTGGCATCAATTTGACTTGAACCAAATCCAGCAAACACCATTTTCTATAGTGCATACATACTTGTCAGGCTGTCATGAGCACAAAACAAAATGCAGAACTGGAAATTAGGATCTGGCAAGCAGGTTATGTCTGAAACTGACACTGGCCCATGAAAGTACTTTGAGAACCACCTGATTACAGTCACAGAACACATCAATGCATTCACATCAGCACAGAGGATGCAAAGGTCTCTCCATCTACCTTGGATGTCCTTGCAGTCTGGGAAAGGTTGTCTTCACAGTCAGGGAAAAAGTGGTGATTTCTTTTTTTAATTTAAAGCTTTTTTTTTTAAAGAGTAAAGAAAACTAATGCTGAAGATTTTGCAGAATTCCTTAAAACTCTCATAGAGAACAAATAACAAACATGTTAGTATTAGCTTTCAAAATGTAAAATGTTGTATTAATGCAAAATATTGCTATTGAGGGTTTTTTTGTGGCACAAACTTAGACTGCTTTTGCTGATGAAGCTCTTCGGGTCCCCTGAAAATAAATACCAGTATCATCGGTGTAATGATAACATATGCAGATGAGCATGTACACATCTAGGTACTTATTTAATTTAGGTCGATTTGCTCATTGTCCCTGTAGGCTGCATTATTTGTGTGATTATAGACCTCTTAATGTAAACTCATAACAAATACAAAAATAATATGAAGTGGTATCATGCCATTGGTTTTCAGGCAGATTGGCTGAGGATTTCTGTCTACAAACAAAGGGCATGACATTACACATAAATCTGATCTAAATCTACACAAAATAAAATTAAAGTTAAGACTCTAAATTCAATCTGTTACTATGTAACTCAGTTTAATGGAGTGTTCCTCAGGAAGCTGCTCCAAATACTCCTAAATTATTTTCCCCTTCCCCAGAATAAGCATCTTGATTGCTTATATTTGGACCACAATGCAGAAGGTTGTCAACATGACTTATCTTTCTTGCCACAAGCTTGCTTTAGTCAATGCAGAAATCTGACATTACCCGACAAACCCAGTGTTTCTGGTCACCTGAACAAAGCAACCTTCTTAAATGACATTAGCCTTCAGCTGACATACAACCACCAGCAAATGCCAGGATGCCTGTCAGTGACATACCAATGTTTTCTGCTGCTGCTGCAGACTCTCAAAGGGACGATGTGGGTTTGAACAGATTCCCACAACACAGCCATGTGGGAGACAGCATAGCAAGAAACTCTCATAGACATGAACCTCATCACAGTATTTTTTTGGTTCTCTCCAATAACTGAGGTAAAATATTTCTGTATGCATTTATTTCCACATTGGTGTAAAAAAGAGTGTACGTGACTATCAAGCCATGGAGAAGGGCTTTTTTAATTCTATTCATCTCTCCATAATGTCTGTTGTTATATGACTTTCTTGTAGCATACAAACCTGAAGGGAAGAATAAAATAGTGGGCAGGACTATGTTCCAGTCATAAGAAGGGTGCTCTAACCTGGACAACTACATGAACAAGAAAAAAAAAAAAATTAAAAAAATCTCTTTTGTCTGTGAATAGCTATTGTGAGCAATCAACAACCATTTTTCTTTTTATTTTATATTAAACTTCATGCAAGGGGGCACTGAGAAATTGAAGGTCTTGAGAATCTTTTAGGTTTTCTTACTGAGAAGAAATTTCTGTAGTGAACACAACCAGAAAATGAGAGAAAAAAAAAAAATCACATTTACTAAAGTGTATGAACTGTATTTAGATTCTGGGTTTGAGGAATATAAGGACAACAGTACTGAAGATGGCTCATGTTATTTGGGGAAAAGGTTGTGTTAAGTTTTGGTGATCAAAAGCTTTGGTGATGAATTATCCCTGGTGAGGAGTGGTACCAGAAGACCGATGGATTTCAGTCTATCACTCTGCAGAGTGAGGTGATTTCTCTGTACTCACAGAATTCCCAATGGATCTTCCCCGACCCATTTGGAGGATCCATGGGGCGCTGCTGCAAAGGAGCCCAAGTCTCACCTCCAGTTCTGTTGTCCAGAGGGACACACAGGCATGTAGGAATAATAATCCAATAAAAAATTTACATAGTCTTTCCTCCACCTCACTCCCCCACCCAATTTTTAATTTCATATCACTATCCCCTGTTGCCAAGAGGAGTTTATCTATGGTGTTTGATAAGGGAGCACTAAACACATTATATTGCTATTTTAAATGACATCACAACTAACTAGATATTTTAATTGAAGGTAAATAACCAACATTATTGCCTTTTGAATGATAGCAATAGGGGAGAGTAATGGTACCACTGAGGAATCAATTGCTATTTCCCTCATAAACCATAAACCATTCAGAGATTTATAATGCTTTTTTAATGATCAGCCCTTCTAGGTGTTGAGCAGCTCCTCCAAGATCCTGAGTTTCTGGCTGCTTGCTGAAGTCTCCAGGAATGGGGAGCAGGGGGTCTCAGTATCGTGTATCTTTGCACCCACCAGGATGAAACTTGTCACATCAGTTATCAGCCTCCAGCAAAGGAAAGCCTGGGATTTTACTGCACTGCTCTGACACAGTGTGCCCCAAGCTCGAAAACGAGGACACTTGACTCAACCACTGTTTCATAACCTGCTTAAGAATGAAAATGCATTGAGCATTTGTGTGCATTTCATGCCCTCTTAAGGTAGGTATAGCAAGTAACCTTGTGTAAGTAACCACGTTGATTGCTTGCTTCCCTCTGCATACCTGAATGTGTTCCTTCAAATTGTAGCTGTCCAGAGACTATTTTAACTAATGTGGTATGGTTGGTTCAATGGCATCGTATCATGCACAAACATCTGTGGATCCAGAGTGCTGTCAGAGGAAATGTCACCCATTTCGCACTTGGAAGGACTGTCCCCCTTCCCAGGTGCCATGACTCGAGAGACAGCATCAATGTCTCGGGTTTACTTTTCCACCTGGAGTCAATGGCACGTTCATATACTCAGACCTGTGCTGACAAATTCAGCATACATTACTCATTCTCGTTAAATTCAATGGGATTACCCTCATGACACAGGGCATACAAAGCCAGTCATTACATTTTCATTTTCAACTTGTTTTACTCTGGGTTTGAATCAAAAGTGACTTTTCTAATCTTCAGAGAACACCTATGATGTGGTCTGAACTCACTGATTTTTTTAATAGATCAAACTGGTCCAGTCAAGTATTATCAAGGATCTTGTGGTAATATTGCAAGGGTTTCTTACAATGGAAATGAATCTTGACTCTGGATGTGGGAAGAGAGCACAGAAAAATCCAGCCAAGACAGTTAAACTCCTCCAGCCAGCCAGAAAGGGACCAGATGTTTAAAGATGCACAGAATTTATTTAAAAATCCAAACTTGGTCTGGTGAAAAACAGAAGTGTTAATCCCTTTATACTCACATAGTGAAAAATATTGTTAATAATAGGACAAAAGCATGAACTTTAGCCACTGTTCCTCTTACTTGTGTACAAGCCTCTTTAGGGATGAAGAGTTTTACTATGCCCACCTAGATGGGTAACATTCTGGGGTTTCCAACTCATTTGTAAAGTGATTTACTGAGCACGTCCACTCTAAATTTTGAAAGAAGTAGCCAACCTAACCTGGTCCCACTTAAGTCAATGACAAAACCATGACTTCAAGGAGAGCAAAAGCAGACCTGTTGTTGACAGGGAATTGGTGCGTATTGTTCAGCCGAGCATGTCAGACCCGCATGTATCAGCTTCATGAGTATCAAAAGGATTTATTAGAGGAAAACCCTGAATATTTATACAGTAGATGAAGGGGAGGGTTGTTTTTCCCTCTCCCACAAATCTCCACTGTGATAAGTTAGCTACACAAACGCATGCAATCCTCTCGCAACTTCAACGCTTGCAGACCCTCAGATTTTCCTTTGTACCCTCTGGGGTGGAAGTAGCCTGATAGAAAAAGAGGTGTGGGGCATTTCATGGTTCTTCATGAGTTCACAGAAATACTGAGTCATCTTCAAGAACCAGCGTGGTCTCAGTGGATTTGCTGTTCCAGGGTGTTTGTATGTCTGTGTTTGTGTGCGTTGGTGTGCATGCACAGAAGTAATCTGTCCAAATTAGCTTGGGAGGACTAGAGGGGAGCCAGTTACATATTGGGGTTTCCCAGAGATTTCCAGTGGGATCAGAGAAGCTCCCAGAGGGGATTCAGTACAAACAGCTCAATATTACAGGGTATCTAGTTTCATGCAGATTTTGATTAAATGGCACCAGCAAGATTCGAGCCTGCATTTTCACCATAATTTACAATGTATTTTTTTTCTAGACAGCACATCGAATCTGTCCATATTGCAGGACTCCGGAAAACAAAGTAACTATAATATATGCTTGAAGGCCAGTGCCTGCAAGTAAACTGCAAGGACTTTCACTGAATAAAAGCAATGACTACAAGAGAATTGGGATCATCCAGCCCATAGCTAATGGAAATACACCTTCCCATCACATCCTCATGATGCAGCACACAAATCTAGACCTCAGTTTAGATTTGCACCTCAAAGATTTACACCGCACACTTGGATTTTGAGCTGAGAGGAGCCTAGCTGCGATGGATGGCAGTGGCAATGTGGGACAAAATAAGGGAAGAAGAATGTGGGTATTTCTAAGCAATGCCTCAAAACATGTGTCTTTAAGAGGTGAGAGAGAATGCAAGTGTGCTTCATTATACGCTTCAGATGATCCAGCCTCACCCCTCATTCAAGTTCTGGGTTTGACAGCTTCCTACTGTATCCTTTATATATCACCCGTTGTGACTAAGCTTGGAGGGGACATGTAATCATTAATCACCATTATGGATTTCTTCCCTTCTGTTGGGTTTGACTTACAAGCTTAGGGGCAGATCCTGCAGCCTTTACTCCTTCCTTCAGCCCTTTGCCCAAGCAATCAGCCCTGCCTCACTCACGGGCAGCTTGCAGTGCTGCAGCATCTGTAGGATCGGGTGCCAAGTTTCTTACACCGGCGTCCCATTCAAATACGCAGTGGCTCTTAATCCTTAGCAGGAATTAACAGGAAGTTTCAACACTGCATTATTAAATTAAAAGGTTACTATCTGCCACAAGATGACTTAAGCAGGACTCAGGAGTATATGTCTGTTAATTTTAATGCTCTGTCTCAAAGTACAGAACTCTGGACATTTCCAGCATCATATTTAAAACATGGTACATCTACTAATACGTGATCTGGTGCATTAATGGACCAAATTAAGTTACAGGTATGAATTTTACATAAAACGGATTAATATTATATGTCATGGAGGAATCTTAAATACTCCATCTCCATGCATTTTTAATAGTTATGTGCTCTAATTTAATGTTCCCTGGCATTGCTTTGCTTGAAGTCCCTAAACCCTCCTCCTTCCTTCCCCCCTACACTCCTCAAGTTTTGCTTGGGATTTTCCCTGCCTGTAAACCAGCTTCCCCAAGTGCCTCAAAAAATGTGTAAAGCCGGAATGAATCTCCTACACCGAGAGGATAAAAATGCGCTTCACGACCCGAGGAGATACCAACCCTCCCGGGAACGGGAACGGTTAAGATGGGAGGGCGGGTGCCGCTGTCTCGCTCCGGGTCGGGCGGCGGGGAGCGGCGCCGGTCGCGCGGGGCTGCGCTCCGGACCGCGGGGACGGCGCCGGGAGCCGCTGGGCGGCGGGTCCCGCCCGCATTCCCGCAGTCCTTCCTCCCCGGGACCGCCTCCTCCTCCTCCTCCTCCGCCACCTCCTCCTCCCCGGGGGGGTCAGCGCGAGCCGCCCGCCCCCCCAGCAGCGCCGCCGCCATTGGCCGCCGCCGCGCTCCGGGGGGGGCCCGGCGCGCTCTGATTGGCTGCGGCGCGGCCCCGCGGCGCCCCCCCCGCTCCCGCGCCGCGCTCGCCTGGCCCCGCCGCGGCGGCGCCCCCGCCTCCCCCCGGCGCCGCCCGCCCCGCCCGCGCCCCGCGCTATATAGAGGGCGGCGCGGCCAGCGGCGGCGGCAGAGGCGGTCGTGCTCGTGGCTGGGCGGCTGCGGGGCACGAGCTCTGCATTTTAAGGGGGAAAAAAAAAAAAAATCGGCTTTTTCGGACCGGGGAGTTTCGCGGTGCCGCTGCTGTCGCGCGGCTCTGCGAGCGCCTCTCGCCACATCCCCGAGGCGGCCGCCGTTAACGCCATCGAGGCGCTGCGGCCGCGCTCCGCTCCCCTTGCGGGCGGTGCGTGCTCGGCTTCCCGAGGTCGCAGCGGCGGCAGCAGGCGGCGGTGGTGGAGAGGGAGGTTTCCCTCCCTCCTTGCGGCACCATGAAAGCCGTGAGCCCCGTCCGGCACCCCGGTCGCAAGGCGCAGCCCGGCGTGGCGGGCGGCGGCGGGGGGCACCCGGCCCTGCGGTGCCTGGCCGAGCACAGCGGCTGCAAGGGGGGCCCGCCGTCGGGCGAGGAGCCGGCGGCGCTGTGCCTGCAGTGCGATATGAATGACTGTTACAGCCGGCTGAGGAAGCTGGTGCCCACCATCCCACCCAACAAGAGGGTCAGCAAAGTGGAGATCCTGCAGCACGTCATCGACTATATCCTCGACCTGCAGCTGGCTCTGGAGACGCACCCGGCGCTGCTCCGGCAGCAGCCGCCGCCGCCCGCTCTGCACCCAGGCAGCTGTCCCGCGGGCACCCCCAGGACCCCGCTGACTGCCCTTAACACTGACCCGGTAAGAGGTGCGTGGCACACGAGCGCGGGGAGCGGGGCGCGGTGGTCAGCGCCGGCCGCCGTGGGAGCGCCCCGGTGATGTTCTGCCCTTCTCGAGCCCGCGGCTCTGCCGGGAAGCCGCGGCTCCCGAAGGGGACGGGGCGGACGGGCGCAGGAACGCCCCGGCGGTGCGCGGTGGGTGCCCGCATCTCCTCGGTGCGGGCAGGCAGCCGCACGGTGTGCACCGTGTAATTACAGCTCTCGAGGGAGTACCTGTAGCCGGCGTGTTTGCACACACGGGAGCAGGCGCGCTGTTCCTGCGCTTTCCAGCCTCCGCGCCGTGTAGCGAGTGCGAGGGGCTGTGGGGGCTGTGCACATGGAACGCAGCGTGCTTTGGAGGGGCGGGAATCGGGGAGCGACTCCCTGGTACGGGACCCCCGGTGGCGGCGCGGGAAGCGGCGTGCCCCGGCTCCCCGCGGCCCCGGGCTTTGCCGCAGCGCTGCCGTGACCCCCTTGGCTCGGTCCCCCTGGGGGGGGTTCCCTGAGCGCTCCCGAGGGGGGGCTACGGTAGCGCCTGGGTGCGTGGCGGAGGAGGGGATCTGGGCAGTGGCGGGTGGTCTCCGCGTCGTTTCTGCCCGGTTGTTAATTTGCCGTGTTTGGTTTGCTGCGCAGGCAGGCTCTGTTAACAAGCCGGGGGACAGCATCCTCTGCCGCTGACCGCCGCTCCCCAGGTGAGTGCGGGGCGGGCGCGGGGCCGCGGGCGGGGGGAGCGCAGCGCCCGGGCTCGGCGGGGCCGCGCCGCATCCTGCGGGAAGCCTGCTGAAGGGGGACCGGAGCCCGGCGACAAATACTTGCAGGCGGCTTTGGGGTTTTATTTTTAATTACGGGGTGGTTGTTTTATTTTCCCTAATTACGGGCTGGTTGGGGTTCCCCCCCCCCCTCCCCCCAAACACTCCCCCTCCCCCCGGAGCGCCTCTGGCTGCGGCGTGCAGCTGCGCATCCCTCCCTCCGCCTGGCCCAGCCTGGGAGCTGCGGTTGTTGTTTGACCTGGTTTGTTTTGGGTTGTTGATCAAGCATGTCTTGTGTTTTGTTGGTGGCGCCAGTCGGTCTGGAGCGCAGCGGTTCACACACCCCCTCTATTCATTCCTCTCCCACAGGTGTGCGGCGGCGCCGCGCCGCGCAGAGGCAACGCGGGGGGCGGGCGGCGGCGGGGGGGCCCGGCCCTGCCCCGCCGCACCGGAGGAAGGAGCCATCCAACCCCCCGAGCAGTTCCCATGCTTCACCCCGGCAGAGCCAAGCCTTTTCACCGTTTTGCACGTCCGTAGCGGTCCCCCCCCCCCGCCCCTCCCCAGCTCCCCGTGTCCTTTCCCCCCCTGGCTCCGTTTCTTCTCGTCGTTCCCGGCCAGCTGTGAGCGGCGGCGTGTCCCACGGTGGCAGCGGGAAAAGTTGCGACTCTGCCCCGGGCAGAGAGGACAGAGCCTAACCAGACTTTAGAAACCTTGTAACTCTTAAGGGACCGAGCAGTCGAATCTTGAAGCTTTACTAATCTACCAGAGCATTTGTAGATATATTTGACATCTATTGTTTAAAATAGATGGATTTTATTGGGGCCCAGGGAACTTTCTTCTCCCTGCAGGAATGTTACATATTGTATAGACAAATGAGTGACATTTCATACTGTATATATAGAGATGTTCTATAAGTGTGAGAAAAGTATATGCTTTAATAGACTACTGTAATTATAAAATATTTTTAATTAAATATTTTTTTGTAAATATTATAAAGGTGTGTATGTTTTTTTTAATCTGTGGGAATATCTCTTTAGAAAACCACAGCTCGAGTATGGAGCTGCTAATGTGGAAATATCTTGAATGTTTAGGACTTTTTTTGTCCCCAAATGTCCTTTAGACTCGAAAGTTGCAGCTTTAGCTAGTGGTCCTGCATGATTGCATGAGGTGTCTAATTGCAAATAAACTTGTTTGGAGTCCATACAACGTGTTTTCCTCAATCTAAACTGAAAATGTTTGTAAGTGTATTATACAGTTCGAGACTACACTTTAGTCATGTAGGCACAGGGGTTTTTAGTGCATTCTATAAAAGTAGCAGTAAGATGTAGTGTTTTTTACTGAGACAAGAAAAACAAATTCTGTCTAGTTCTTGGTTGGTTTTTTTTTTTGCATTACTGGGGCAGTGCTTTAGATCGCTAATCGGTTTCTATTTTTTTTTTTAGATCTGCTCTTGAATTAGATCAAGAAATTTGTTCGGGAATTTCATTTAGCACCAAAAGGTTTTATTGCAAATTTGTGTTCCTACAGTTTATTAATTGCTTAAAAACTGAAATCCATTCTCTGCTTGCAGCCAAAGGGCAAACCATTAACAAAAACAGTTGCTGTTTTCTTCGTCCAAAGAGTATTAATAGCGAACTGCAGTAAAGCACATGGGCAAAGTCATTACGATCAGTGATGTAAATTCATCTTAAAATGAACTTACGTAGACCAAAAATCGGATAACTGCGTCAAGATTATTTTTCTAGTACAAAATTACTTATATTTCACTGCAGCTATGTTACAGTTAAAATCCTGTTTAATCTCTGTGATGTGTAACTACTACATGTGAACATTAAACTAGATTTACCTGTCTTTAACCGTGATTCTTCAGCTTATTTCTTCAATCCTCTGAATTTGCGCATTCCCTTCACTGTATCTAGCATTTGATGGGTGAATTATTTTCACGGCAAGCTCTTGCACAGTCAAGTCTTGCTGGCTGTAAGCTTGTGTCCAGGCTCAGTGAAAGATCCTCATCTTGTGTGATCAGTAGCCTGCACACTAGTGAAATGGGATTTTCAGAGTGGGAGAATTAAGTAGGATTTAATTGGGTGCTTTGTAAATAGCTAGCCAACTGTGTGTGTAACATGGTCTGTTTGACTAAAAAAGAGGATTTGTTTCAGATTATACAAGTGTCAAAAGTACTATAACCCAAGGGAGGGCTTCTATTAAGTTAAATATTTATAAGGAAATTAACTGTGGGGGTCATTAGGTATTGACTACAGTGATAGTGTCAACAAGATGAACACTTTCTTTATCAAAATAATTGCGTAAAGAGCAAATCAAAAAGTGGCTAACGCATCTGCAAACACAAGGCCTCCTGTCACTGCAAATGCTTTAAAGGCACAGGCATTTTACAGGCTGAGCTGAGACTTCAACTGTGGGGAGTGGGTACCTGCATTGTATTCCCCCAGCTCTGCTGTTGCAGTTTTAGCTAATTTAACGAGAAAAATACATATTCCTGTAAAATTAAGCCACAAACATATTATCCAGAGTGTCTCAGCTACTTTTGGGACAGTAACAATGCTATCAATAGGATTTTTACTGCACTGGGCAAATTTTTCCATTGTGTTAAAAAAGAGAAAAGCAATGTTTTTTTCTTCCAAAGGATTGGTTTAAATTTACATCCATTTTCTTCGTTTATCCTATTAATATTTGTAGCCTTCTGCTTAGTTGAGTTTGTACAGCTCAGATTATTTTGTATACAGTTTTTCGGTAACATTGGTTCTCAGTACACTTGCTTGTTTCTATCCACTGTTGCCAAATTATAGAATTCCATTACATAGGAGAGGAAGCAAACAAAAGGTGCTGTCCTAAAATACAAAACTATCCTGTAGACTTTCTAAATATCAAAGCTGACGTGTCCTGGGAGAGCTGGTAAATTACTGAGCTGCTCTTCAAGGAAGAATGTACCAACCCCGGATTGTTTCAGGTCAGGGCAATCTCCTGTTGAGTTTAGCAGCTTAAGGATTTGAGTTTGCTTTTTGAAAAACTTGCGGTGCAACAAGTTAGGACCTTTAGAAAATGAAGTCTTATTAAAGAGCTGTGAAAATCTTTCCTGTTTTGCGTAGTATTCTTCAGAAATGCAAAAGCCTGCATATAGCACTCAGAAAAGTCTTGCCAGATCACAGGAGGTGCTGGTCCTTACTTATTCCTTATGCTATATAAAACTCTAAAGGAATATCTAATCGCTTGCTTCCTAATGCCTGGGATCAGTACAGTCCTAAATGTAGCCATAATTATTTTTTGTTTTTCAAAGATTTTAGAGTCTTTCATCATACTGTAATCCCGTATCTTGTTTAAATCATGTTTTCCATACAGCAAAAGGCGTAAATGTTTGAACAAAGGCAAATTAAAAGGACTCTTTCTTCTAATGCCTTGAATTTTCTCTTAGTCACAAAAGCATTCCTTAAAAGGAGCTTTTTGATTGCGTGATGAGAGTTGTGGTGAGGCTGCCAGATTAGGAATTAGGATACCAAATTCTGTTCCCAGCTCTGCTACTGAGGCTCTTTTGTGACCTTGAGCAAGTCACCGGCTGTCAAACAAACTTCCAGTTTTCCACTTGTACCAGTGGCAACATGCAGTCATCTTTATAGAAGCAAGGAGATGAAACAGGCAAAATCCATTCCTGTTTTATCACCTTTCTTCTGCAGAGCGAGTTTTGGATAAGAAAGGAAGCACGGGGGAAGCTGGGGTGATTACCAGGAGCTTTCCTAAGGAGGAGCTGGTTGGGAAGTACGTTGCAAGTAGAGGATTCAAGTAGCCTCTTTTCATGGGACACTGAAATTGTTAAGGTCTGAGAAACAGTCTCTAGGAGGCATAGATGAGGGAGCCAGGTATTTTCTGTCCTTAACTCGAATGCTGTCTGCAGAGCAGAGCGATGGACACTGCTAATGCCGCACGTCGTTTTTGTGAGCCGTGGCGTGGAGGTCCCAGTCCTTGCAGGTGCTGAGGTTCCCCTCTGAAATATCCAAATGACAGGAAAGGTTCGTTCCATGTAAAAGCCAAATGCCAGCTCCTGTAGCATTTTTCCTGCTGTTTCACAAGGGAATGGTATTTATTTTCACTTTCCGTAGTGTTCCTTTTAAATAGTTGCATTTTCAGCCACAAGCGAAGTGGTCATAAGGAATGCCATAGCTGTCCTGCTGGTTGTTCTGAGAGTTAATGAATAAACCATGTATAGGATAAACAGGTTTATGCAAATGCAGAGCAGCACTTTACTATTATTTGTATTTTCAAGGCTTTGTAGCCGTAGAAGTCACGTTTCTGTAAAACCTTTACAGTTGGAAGGAAGAAACCACGGTATGAGTAATTCAAGTAATTGTTTTAGATGCAACACAATTTACTGGTTTCTCCAATAGTAAGGTTTGCAATACTGAATAGCGTGCTTTCAAAACAGTATTGAAAATGTTCTGCTCTCCAGTCCCAGAACATGTGATCTGAAAACACTGGCTAAATATATTCCCCAATACAACTGCTTGCTTTTTTGCATTAGAAAATCCACCCTTTACTCTCATTCCTGGGTAAGAGAAAACTTTCTTGCTCTGCCTACCAGTAGAGCCTGCTTTCCCAAATGTCCAAAGCAGGCATGCACGCACCAGCCCTTGTGGCACATCAGAGCTGATCTGGGGAGTGGGCACCCTGGGGCTGTACAGCACTTGGCAGCTTGGCTGCAGGCAGTTGCCAGCCATATGCCAGCATCCCGTGGGTCAGAGGCAGTCTCTGAGCCACCACGTCCTGGTCATACCTTCTTGACAAAAACCTTTTTCCTGTTCGCAGCCTGAAAAAACCAAAATAATTCTCACGGACCAAGGTATGGTGTAAACTGCTGTGTGATCACAGCAACATGGACATGTGGAGGAATTCCCTAAGTTAGCATCCCTTCTCCTTAGCAAAACATCTGCCAGAGAAGAGCCACGTCACCCACGGAGCACTGGGGAAGGAGCAGTGCCCAGGCACGAGCCCATCAGCCAGGCGCTGCTGAGCGATGGACCTGGCTGCTGGGCACACTAAGTACTGCGAGGCAGTGTTTCCCCCTTTTTTGTTCCTCTTGAAGGTGTGAGGGGGCACACACTACTGTTTGCAGTCAGGGCTTGGTGGTGCTGAGGCAGTTGAGGACCTGTAGGTCCTCATACCCTAAAAAGCACATCTCCACACACAAAGGTACAAACCATGCCAGTGGGTTGTGGTTCCCTGCCTGTCCCCCACGTCACTCAGAGGAGCACAGGCGGAGAAAGCAGAGCACTCTTCTGGCAGCTTAATTCAGAATAGAGGACATGACAGTGGCTGGAATGAATTAGTCCCCATTTGTAATTTCTCAGCCTGTAGGGAGAAGAGCTGGCACTCTGGGCTTTGGCACATAGAGACAGGAGCATTCCGTCCCCACATGATGTGCGACAGCAGCACTGCACGGGATGCGGGACAGGGCATGCGGGTTTTTCTTCCTTTGATGGGCATGAAACACTCTTTGACATGAGGCAAGAGTGGTTATTTGCTTTTCCTTTTTTATTTTTTTTTATTATGGTTTTTTTTTTAAATCTCCTTTTCTCTTTTAAGCTTCTTTTAGCCTCAGGTTTACTTCCTTTTAGAGATTTTTCCCTAAAGATGATGTGTTTGTCAACTGATAGGATGCACTTGCTTTCTGGTAAAAGAAGCACTTTGACAATTTTCACAACATGTTTAATTTGCTTAAGGACCATAATGGCTTCTTCTGAGCCATGTGTCATGTAAATAAATATTCCAATAATTTTTAACATGCATATTATGTACTCCATAGATCAATGGCTCCTTTGAAGCTCTTACCATTTATCCTGTAAGTTCCTATTCAGATATTTTTAAATATCCGTTATTTATTCAACGGGCTATCTTTTTATTCAGAGATGCTGGTGTCTATGTCTGTAGCAGTCTAACATCTATATCTTGTTTAGAATATTTAAAAATCAGCATTTCTTAATTTTTTCAGCAGATTGAGATTTTACAAGATTGAAAATATTCCCATAAAATGCTGTAACTGGAAAGAATACTTCAAATTAATAAGACTGAAACATGCATCCATTTAGGATCATTTTATAAAGACTTTTTCTTCTGTTCCTTTTTACATTCTCCAGAAGCCCTGGAGACATCCAGAGCCAGAAACAGGTGATGTGTGGGCTGCAGTGCAGGTATTGAATCCCTGGGAGAGTTTGGGAGGTGGCAGTGCCTGGACTCAGAGGGACAGATGGACACAGTGCTACAAGCCAACATTTCCCCTTGACTTTTGATGTGTCTGTTCAGAGACTGGAGGGGTCCATCCTGGCAGGAGCATCACAGCACTGGGGCAGCAATCATGCAAAAGGACATTGCCTTCTCCAGCTTTAATGAAGAAGCAGTTGCTTGGTTCATGTGCAGGACAGGCTCACCAGGTAAGTAGGAGCCAATATTACCAGCACTGCCTTGTGAGCTGCCCCATGGCTTCAAGTGCCACCAGGGTTTTTTTGGGGGGCTGTGGTGTTTTTGAGGTGCACAGGGGCTCCATGCCAGGTAGCTGCCAAAGCCAGGGGCTGGTGTGAAGGTGCAGTGCACATGGAAGCAAAAGCACAGACACAAGATGACTTCCTACCTTTGCTATTTAGCTATTAGCCAGAATAAATCCTTTCCTGTTCTCAGAGGGTGAGGGATCAAGCAGAAGTTCTGTCTCAACCTTCATAGAAAGCTGCAAAGGGAACCCAGCGAGCTCCCGGGTCCTTGCAGGAGTAGCCCATGAGATAAGAGGGTCTCTGACCTCCATGCAGGCTAATGAAGGAGGAAAACCAGGGCCAAGAAAGATAAAGTTCATATTTAAATGCAGACATGAGCAACAACAGAGGTGGAAACATAGGAAATTGCTATCAAATTTGTTTGCTTGTAGTATGAAGGCTTTTGTCTCACCTTGTTTAAACAGCCCCTGTCCTGTGTTTAGTTTACTTGTGCTAATATCCCCCAGAGGCTTCATCATCTGCTATTGATGAGCATACACAAAAAAAAAAAAAAAAAAAGAAAGAAAGAAAAAAAAAAGGTGGTGCTGTCCAAGCAATTAATTCTCTTTCCAAGTGCTTAAAATTCAGCATGTCCCTTCAGTTCCAAAGGTGCTAGATCTTCAAAACCAGCAAGCTGCTCGCAGTCAGCTGGGAAACCCCAAATTATTTTGGAGCACATAAAAACATTCAGTGCTGATAAATACTCACACTGTGTTTTGCATCTTCATAATTTGGGATTCCATTTACTTGACATATGCAATAAATAAAGCAATAAATAAAATATGCTTCCTGCCTCAAGGACATTTCTCTGTGTAAGCTGCAGCCCAGTATACAAAGGAAGGTTTGGAAGGATCCAAACCAGCCGGAGCCACACATCTACCACACTTCCTTATTCTAATTCAGGGACACCTTCATAAGAAGGTGACTATGAACAACGCTCTTTAAAGCATGGTGGAAGCAGATGTGGATAAGGATTCTAATAAGAATATAAAGCAGTAAAAGGAGAGCACTGCTTTAGCTGGAAAATGGGAAAATAATTTTCATTATCCCTTTTTGGTGAAAAATGTTTTTACCTAAAGCATTGGAAACTCCAGTGACTCAGCTCTTGGATCAAATGCCCACCAAAGTCTTTCCATAACCTTCAGCAGATGTCAAATGGCAAATTCACATGAATGAATGGGTACATTTAGGTCTCTGTAATGCACTGCTTTGCATGGACAAAATCCCATTATGCTTCCTCCAGGCCTCAATTTGGAGGTAAATTTTGCCATTTTTTTTGCCATTTTACCCTAGACCTACACTGTTGTCACTGGTATAAGAAGTTAGGCATAGACTTCAACCAAGCAGAGTAGGACCAGGACCCACAGCTCTTAACTTTCCCCTATTCTAAAACCATGACAGCTCTTTAGGCAAAGACTTACATGTGACTCAATAGCAGCAGCAGCTCCATCAGGACACAACGGTGAAGAAAATTAATTGCGAGGCGCAGCCTGTCCCTGGCTTGGCCTTGTTAATCACAGAATTATACAAGGGTTTGAGGTGGAAGGGACCTTAAAGATCATCTAGCCCCAGCCCCTCTGCCACAGGCAGTGACGCTAGACCAGGTTGCTCAAAGCCCCATCTGACCTGGCACTGAAATACCTTGAGAGTTACAAAATTCTCATTTCCATTGCCTGATGGGTTTTGAGTTAAGTTTTGCCATGAGTTTGCCCATGAGTTAGTTTAGCAGGCAGGGTCAGATGCTCACTGCCATCAGTTGCTGGGGAAGCTTGCATCGTATTTGGCTTGTATGCTGAATATAAACAGAGCTACTGTCAGTATTTGCTTGGATTCATTGAAATATTAAAACAAATGCTTGTGTCTGTGTTGCAGGGCAAGGTCTTTATTTTGCTGGGGCAATAGCCATACTGAAACAAACTGTATTTTGTTTTCTTTCAGACAGGTGTGATGGCACACCTGCGGAGCTCAGGTTTGAATAGCAACTCGTAACCTTTGTGGGTAAGGTGGGGGGCAAATCCTGCTTAACAAGGATGTCAAACTGATCTTTGTTCCCTTCTCCCAACCAAGTATCTGTGGCAACAAACTGGAGACAGGTAAACAATCAGCTTCTGCTACCGCAAGCTTTCCATTTACAGTTCACCAGGAGCTCTTATTATATGAAAGGAAAGGGTGGATGTGGTGTCAACACAAGGTAATAGTAATATTATTTGAACAGGTGTGTGGGGTGTTGCTAAAGTGAGAGAACGGGCGAGCTGTAGGGAGCAGTTCTTACAGGGCTGTGCATGTAATAACCAGAGCTCATCCGCGTGTATTATCATAACAATCATGTGTGGCGATGGGTTTCACAATAAGCTGGTCTGATTTACCCAGTGCATTAAACTAGTTTTGTTGTTTCTCACTTCCTAACTCCCTGCTGGAAAAGAGCCCGAAAATATAAACGCGCGCTAAAAATTTGGTGAGCAGACCCACCGTGCACGCAGCTACAGATAGATAACCCACGAGGCCACAATTATCCCCCAGATTCCACTCCTCCACAGGCAACTTTGCTGCTGATTTATGTCTTGGAAGAGAGAAAGCAGATTAAGCATCTCAGGACTGCATTACAAAAGGATGGCAGGTTTGCGGCAAGTGTTAAGGCACCATGGAATTGTGAGAGTCGAGTACCTCAGCAGTTTTGTCTATACATCTATTCTCTGTAATGCAGTTAATTTTAATAATGTATTTCCAGTCTGTGATGTGTGTTAAATTGATATGTATCTGTGATTCGAATGTATATTCATCTCTGTGTATATAGAGTTAGATGAATATCCTTTCAGCAAGAAAACTGTGTGCCACAATAGAGAATGGAAACAGGAAAAATAATCTTTTAGATTCTGCTTTTAAGGAGGCAACTGGAATCACATTAGAAAGGATTAATGCGGTAGGTGCATACCTTGCTGAAATTTGCATGCTTCCATTGTGGGAAAGTGGGAAACAAAGGGAAAAATCATACCCTGATGTGCTCTCCAAGTAGAGCTGTATGCTGTGATTCACTGAAGACAGCCATGGAGGTTACAAAACAGAAATTAAGAGACAATATAAATTACGTGAGGTTGTTCTAGACAATTAGACAACTCGTTGGTCCATTTACAGTGCTGCTCGTAGCTTTATATCAAATCTGATGAAAGAGTGACAAATTTCAAGCGAGGAAATTTTTCATTCTCTCCTCTCCTTAGGAGAGCCGTACTTTGTTTAGAGATACCTTAATGCGTATCCTGAGCATTTTAATAAGAAACTATTGCATGCCACCGGTTTGTGCAAACAGTAGTTGTATTATTACAGGGGATGAATTAATCTTCCAGGCGTCCATTTGTGTTACTCAGATCAGGCAGGGTTTATTTGCAAAGGGCTGACCCTGCTTCCTGGCAGGTTCGCCCGGAGGTGCCGTGCCAGATTCCCTCCAGTGGATGCAGGAGGGTTCAGCTGCCACATCCCAGGGACCAAGGGACAGGCACATGGCAGGGGCTGCCGCCTGGGGCAACGCGGGGCAGTGACTGTGACAGCAGCAGCACCACAGCCTCCTCCAGAGATTCTTTAGTAGGCATTGAAGGCTGGTAGGAAACAAGTATTCTCAAGCTTGGGTCTACATTCTTCTGGTAATGCGGATTTAGCCCAAGGTCACGCGAGAAACCTTTATTTCAAGCAGCTTGCTCAGTCTTAAGGAGAATTGCTACAGTATTTCCCTTTGTACACATTTCGTTAAGTAAATGCTTAATAGCAGGGTGGCTGTCATCTTAGGGCAAATATTTTAGAAATCCCTTGTTAGTCACATCAGGTGTGCTTCTTCAATATTGCAACATCTGTTATTTGTTAGATGCAAACAGAGAATGAAAATGTGTATTTGCCTTGTCCTGGGCTCTTCAAGTAATTCAGGCAACCTGGCTGAATGTGCTGGAGACAGTGCTGACGTTACAGTTATTTCAGGAAGGTAAAATTGCACCAAAACTTGAGTAGGGGGTAAACTAAAAAATGTTGTATTACGCTTGGGTGCCCTCTAGTTCTCTTACAATCCAGTGTGTACTTTAAAGATACCTTGATCCTTGGAATTTCCTTGTAGAAGTCAATGCTGTGCTGCTGTTCCAGCAGAGCAAACACTGGATGGGCTCTTCACAAACAGTGGGTAAGTCACAGTCAGCTGAAAGGAACATGCTCTAGATCACAAGGATCCGGGTTTCTGCAATAAAACAAGCATTTTGATCTTTCTTTGCAGGCATGATTATTTCACACTAGAAGATGCATATTTTGAGGCTACATCACAAAAGTCTGATTCTTTGCTTTGGATTAGTTTTGCTGGTCCTTAAGCAAATACTGAAGTAATCAAAAATAACAGCCTGGTAGCGTTTTAGGCGTAGTTTGAATAATTTAATTGAATAGGGATTTTAATGAGAGGGCAGTGGATTCTTAATTACCTCAGGCACAGTTTAGCACTTCATTCATGTATGGCATTTATCTGGGGTGCATCAGTCTGTTGTTAGTTGGCTGTTGCAGTGCAAGGGTTGGTGGCAAAGTCATTGTGGTGTGCTGCAGAAACAGCATTACAGCTGCACAACAGCCTGTGCAAGAATTCCTTGAACATCGATGGGATATATTCATTAACATCATCAATCAATTAAGAGCTTGTTTGGGTTTTGGTTTGGTATATGTATGTGTATATATATGCATTTATATATGTATATATATATAGAAATATATAGAAAGAGATATATATAAACTCCTGAGAATATTGCATGTCTTCCATCAAATTTAATTTCTCAGAATGTTCGTTTGTTTTGTGACTGACGATTTTCACTTGCTGACATTCTTTCACACTCTTGGGAGTCGTCCCCTTCCTTTGGATCATCAGCCTAAGGAAAATGCTGCCCTCTCTTGAATTTGAGGACGCAGTGCACCTCCCGGCAGAGGCTGCCCGGGGAGCGGGATGCAGCGCTCTCCTGAAAGATGGCAGTGACTTCTGCAGGGCTGATGAGTCTTGAGAAAGGCAGCAATGTATTTTAGACTAGTAAACAGGGTTAAGAGAGTTGTTCCGAAGGTTGTAAATTCTCTGAAATCTAAATTCTCCTATGAAAAAATTGGAAAAACAAGCAGATATGCTTTATTCCATTATGGAAACACCTTAGCCAGGAAAATGTCATTGTCTCCTGTGCCTGCATAGAGAGGAGGACAAGTCCTGAAATTCTTTGGACTTTGACTCAGATTTAAGTCATTTCCTTGACTGTTTCGCTTGTGAGTTTTGCTGAATGCCCATCTAGACCTTGCAGTCAAAGGGTAACTTTTTTCCCACTAGGCCTTCCCTGAAGGAGGGAGGACATGACTGGATGCCACTGAAAGAAACACTTGGGGTCACTCTAGTGTATGAGAAGCCCCAAAGCTTTCCCAGTGGTACGGAACCACTGATGTGTTGCTTGTAGAAGCCAACACGTCACTGCCTTGCACAGCTTAGTCAGGAGACGTGTCTCCAGCTGGAGGGAGGAGGATGTTTCTCCAGCTGTTTCTCCTCTTCTCTGACAAGCACTCATAGGATGTACTTTTCATGCATCTTCCTTCAAAGGAGGGAATATAAAGGAGACCTTGTGGGAAAAGCTATTCTGGAGCAGCTTCTGCCTCCATTTCTTCAATAGGGGCAATAAAACAAACAAACAAAAAAAGCTGTCCCCTTCTCTCATAGACCCCTGCTTGTAGAAAGATGCACTTGTCTGCTGGAAGCAAGGGGTGAAAAGGACCATTAGGTGATGTGTAGGAGGGATTGCCTAGAAAGTAATCCTACAACAAACTAGCATCCCTAAGAGGGAGGACATGCAGGTTTTGGGTTTATTAACCCAGAAGATGCCAGTGCACACATGAGAACCAAGTTTCCCAGACATCAGACACTGCATGAGAGGAAGATGAAGCAGAGTGTGCAGGAATAAAACATATATGCACATCTAAACCCATAGGCTTTTTCTTTAATGTTGTTATTCAAAAGGTTTTTCTGAACATGCAGCTCCCCACCCAGCCCTCTTACATATCTCAGAAGCTAAAAGTCAGGTAGGCAGCAAGGAGCAACATGCAGGAAAAATGATTGGCTAACAATAGCTGTGAATATTGTTAGTTACATGATTTGTGCAAAAGGACATGCTTCTTAATATTTATCTCACTTTTCTGCACCTACAGTTATCTTTTTCTTTTTTTTTTTTTTTTCACACAAATGTGAGGGTGATTAATCCCAAATGCAATCTGAAAAAGGATAAACAGAAGGAGACTGGGCATGTATATGTCACACTTGCACTGTCTGCTACCTCATCTATATTAAATATGAGGAAAAGTAATAAAAATAAACAATACAGTATTGTGTCAGTTGCAACTCAGGCAGTAACAAAATATTGCCACATTTTTTCTTACAAATCTGGCTGTGTGGTGGCTGGAAAGAACCCTAAAGCATATAAAGCTCTTATCTTCGTACATTTCCCTAAAGAATAATAGATCAGTCGGTGCTCTGATGCTGTTTTAATAATGTACAATTTACAATTCATTTGGTTACCAAGCACTCACAGTATAATTAATTTTACAGACCCTTTCTACACATTGGCATGGTTTATGACAGTACAGAGTGAAGATGGGAAAACTCTGTTCCCCCTGCTGTCACAGGAGAGTGCCTGGATGATGGTCACCTGGCTGGTCTCAGAGCAGTCCTGCCTTTGTAGGAGTGGCAGGGCTTGATTTCCTCTTTCCTTCTGCCCCAGCTCCCACCTGCCCTTCCCATCTCCCGACATGACCATCTCCATGGAGGATGTTGCCTTGGGGATGAGCCAGGTTCATCCTGCAGCTCCCCAGTAGCACTGTGCCAGATCTGCCCCATCCCTCTGAGCCACAGCAGGCCCTGATATCTGCTGGAAGCACTGGAGCAAAAGGTAAGGTGAGCCAAAGGGAAGACCCAACCCTAATATCACTTAGCAGAATCAAGACACAAAAAATGGAGGGAAAGGCTGCAGAAGCAAGCAGAATACATATTGTTGTGGGGTTTATTTCCACAGTCCTGTTATTTCTCCCTTTATGGGCAATCTGCACAGTTGCCTGAGAGACTTAAATAATGGACTCTCTCTGCAGTGAATGGAGCTGCTGTTCTGTGATGTCTTGCACATCAAAGCAATTTTTTTGAATCTGCATTAACCTCTTTGATAAAGACAACACTGTGAGGAATTCACCAACTACAGAGAACCTGCGGGTCCGCACATCCACCCGGAGCTTGCTTTGACAGCGGTGCACGAGTTGCTATTGAAGTGATGGTTTTGTTTCCATTATCAAATAAACAGGGGTTTCCTTTTCTGAATTTGCCAAACATTATTTTCCTGTTTGAAGTTCTTGATTCCTGTACATGCACAGTGTATGTATACACATACATGGATACTCATGCATATATATGTGTGTGTGTATATATATATATGCACACACACACACACACACATATATATATAGTTCTGTTACACATATATATAGATATATGCCTGGGGGTAGAAGTCACAGTTTGTGAAGGCTCAGCACACAATCCTGGATATAAACACACAAGTACTCACACTGAAGTGCTGCTTAAAGCAAGGCTTACTAATTTTCTACAACTACAGTTGCAGATGTTCTCTCTTTTTTTCCTAGGTGCTCAAAAGCTGGTTTCTTCCAGGGACTGAAGAACATTGTAAACCACAGCCCTAAATGTTTGATTAACCCCTATGGGACCTGTGTGGTTTTCACAAGACATTAACTGTAAGAGGTACATTTCTTGCACTGTGTCTGCAGCTGGCTACTCAATCCTAATGATCTGGTTTCCTAATCTCTTACTTGAACAAAAATATGGCGAGGCAGAGACCATGAGATGCTGCTTTCACATCTTTTTTCCATATGGGATTTGGGCAGACAATTTGCCAACATAGTGATGACCTGCTGCTCTTATTTTTTATATCTGTAGAAACTTGACTCTTCTATGAATCAGGGCATATCTATAAACTGAGTGAAACCAAAAAAGGATGTTAAGGATACCACATACATATGTATAAAACACCAACAAGTATTATTATTATCATCATTAATTATTCTTATTCACAATATAATCACATTTTAAAGCTTGTGTGGTTAATGTATCACAAGGTTCACTTCAAAACAGGTCTCAAAATCTCTCCCCTGCACTCAGGTTTACAGAGGGTTTAAAGCAGTGCTCGTGTGGCATGAGAGGGCTGATGGAGTCCTATCCCCCAGGAGAGTGTTGGTCTTCTTTTCTGCCTGAGCATAAGCACCCAGGAAAACCTGATGCACTCATAAAATGTGGGAAGTAGCAAATCTGAAAAAACTTTGCTTTTAACCTTTGAATATCAAAGAGTTAAAATCTAGCCTTCAATCCAGGTAATTTTTTTCAAGCCTATGGTTTTGGAATGGATGAATGTCTGTGCAATTATCTATTATCTGCTTTTTTACCTGTTTCATTTCTCTCCCATACAATTTGCCTCTTAGCATAATTTCTTTTTTTTCAGTTCAAAAGTATTTTGTTTTGACTTGATGTTGCTCAAGAAATGAACACAACAGTGTTCATAAAATTCCTGCAAGCACCAACCTGGTTATAAGGCAAAACTCTCTATTTTGAAATTCCAGGTCTGTATCTATCAAAGAGAAGAAAAAAAAAAACAAAGAAAAAAAAGCATAGCATTGTTACGAAGTACTCTTTGCTTTATTTTGGCATTTTTTTCAGTACTAAAATCAAAGAAAAATTTCTCAGACATGAAAGTAAAATGTTTAAATCCATGGTGGCTTAACAGCATTTCAGAAGTTACAGCATTTATGAGAATTACACAGAAAGATATTTTAAAGTTACATGACCTATTTCCTTCGGAAAAAAATGATCTGGCAATCAAATCTAAACAACAGCTAAACCAATTACCTGTCTTTTATGACAACTTGGGGAAGATGGAGTCTTTTCTTGTTTCTTAGTCCAAATTAAATATGAGTTGGAACCAAGTCAGCCTTTGCAGGGGAAAGAAAGTCTGAGGCCCAGGCTGGTGTCTGCGTCATCGGTGTCATAGGTAGTTCTGTTGTACACCTTCCCTCCAATTCATGCTTTCTGAACCCACAGGGACCCCTGACACTAGGTTAGATGCACTTTGATGAGGAGGACAGCTGGCACAAGATGGCCCAAATCCATTCTCCTAATCCCCCTTCCCTCTCAAAATGTCTGTTGGGAATGGTCCCTGGCAAGTGTTATCTGTGAGCTGGGTCCAGGGATGGCTGGGGAGAGTCATACTTGACCCAAGTCAACACCATGCCAAGGACTGCTGTAACAATTTAACAATCCGGAAAATTGAGCTCCAGCACCTGGGGACGTTCCCTGGCACCGTTTCCTTGACTATCTGCACGTGGCCGAAGAGAACAAACCGATTGATAAACACCAATGTGATGGTGCAGGGTTGAAATGCATGACAGCAGCATCCCATGTGCTGGCCCAAACATTGTGCTGAAGTTTTGCAAAGCGACTAATAAATGTAGCAATTGCTTTTAAAAGAGAGTCTAAAATTTGCCAAAAAGGGAGTCAAGTCCCCAGGCTGAAGGCAAGATAACACTTAAGTGGCTTATTCATAAAAAAGCCACCACTTGACTTTCCACAACAAACTTGCCAACGTAAAGCTTCATGGAAGGAATGCAAAACAGCCAGGCAAAGCTCAAAGAAGAAAAATATTTTCGGTCAAGGACAAAATAATCATATCATCTCGAGCTGTGACACACCAGCTTACTTAGCTTTGATTTTACCAGCATAACTACCTGGCGCTTTGTGTGATCAAGGTGCCCACAGCTGTAATCTAATGTGATCTGGAGCTTATTCACTGATCACAGCTGTGTAATTTCAGGTAACATGCTTCCCTTGTTTAGTTTTGTTTAACATTGTTAAATATATAGTCAGACCATCTGCACAGTATTTTTTTAAATTGGAAATTACAACCATAACTTCCTTTTTATATATCAATAAACTAAATAGCAAAATTTCAAAGGGATCCTTCTCTACCAAACAGTGAAGCAGAATGTTTGTCCCACGCCACACCATTGCCTAATTGCACACTAATTGGACAAACGTGATTAAATATTTCAAGATCTTTACTAATTGCCTCTATTTTAGCTTTAAAATTTGCTTGCCACCAACAAATTTAATGACACTGGTGTCTAGTCATCAGCAAAAAGCCCAAGAGTTGCTCTTTAAAATGTACCTAGTCAGAATATTTACTGATTGTGCATTGTTGTTTCCAATGTAGCTTAATTAGAAATCCAATCAGTTCTCCAAGTCTAATTATACTTGATTTGTAGATTCAGACTATGATACATAATGAAGCTAAGCAGCTAACAGTAAACGTGCTTGAAATGTAACAATAAGAGAAATATTTTTAATGCATGCCTTGTTATCATTTTAGAAACTCCGAGTAATATATGAGATCAAACACAAAGGGAAATACGGAGATTTATGACTCAATAGATTTTAAAAAAGCCCATGTTTTATCCTGCAGCAATATAACTGGCGTATGTTTAGTGTTTAAAAATATTTCCTTTGTTTGTTTACTTATTTGTTTGAACAAGATAGCAACATATATTTTGTGGATATATTGATGTTTGCACTTGGTTGCATTTATCTTGCATGCCATTATTCTTGCCCTATATTTTAAATGGCATTATGCATCAGAAACTGGGAGCTGGGTTAGAGATGGTTACTAAGGCAGCAGTTCCCTTTAGCTGAGGCCCTACATCTTCAATGCACCCTTAATTTACTCTTCTCTCTGAGAAATATCCTTTAGGGGCCAAGGGCCAGATGTTTCTTTTTATTCCATGCTGTGCAGGGAAACGCATCTGCTCTGCTATTATTTTTTACCTCAGTCCCACAGTCTGAACATTGCAGCTGCAGCCTTACACCCATGTTGTAGGATCAAACTAATAGTGTGTCACTTTTGGTATTGCCTACAATGTCCTTTTGTTAGTATTTTTGTACAGTAGCAAACATTTTGATCATGCTTAAGTAATGAGCAGCCCATTTTCTGAAGAAAAGGCAAAACTTGGAGGAAGAAGAGTAGGAGGAAGGAATTCCATCAGCAAATCACACCAAGACCCCTGGCTGCTTCCTTCTGTTTCCCAGAGAGGAATCCACAAGCAGCCACACTTTTCTGTTTAGAAAACTGTAGAGTTACCTACTTTCAGAAATTAACCTGTTTCATTGTTACATCCCTAGCTTGGAAGTTTTTTGATGTCATCTTCTTCAGATTTTTTGGGAACCACTTGTTGCTCCTAAAGGAGGATACCCTTTTTTTGCTAGAATTTTTTAGGGGTGCAGAGATTAGAAACAGTTAAAAAGCCCACCTAGGTTGTCTCATATGGAAAAAAGCCCACCTTTAAACCTCTAACAGAAAGTGTTAATGATCCCAGAATCCACGTGAGGAGAGGGGAAGCCAGATAGGTAGCAACCCCCTTCCATCAGCATTGGAAGCAAGACTGCAGTAGAAGGAACTTGAGGCTCACTAACCCTTTCCTCTTTAGAGGAAAGCCCCCAGGGGCTGTATGTAGCTCTTAATTTTCTCTCCTTATCTTTTTATTCTAAATCTCTTCTTAAATCAAAACTCAATCTTTTCCGGCAAAGAAAAAGCATAACCGACTGGCAAGTCTTTGTGTGAGGCCTACAGGAGACAAATGTTGAAAGCTCACCCCACTAATTGCTGCAGTTCTGAAAGAAGCTAATGAATAAAGCAGTTCATGAATAAAAGCTGTTTCTCAAGTTGTGGTAACACCACTAAGAATATGAAGGATGGGATGAGGGAGGAGAAAAAGGCAACAGGGCAAAAATAAGGAAGTAAACAACAAGATTAATGTTAACTTCTGCTCAGTAAGAAATGCAGTGCATAAAGTAAGCAGGCACTGAGAGGAAAAGTTAAAAAAGTTCCTGGTGAAGTGGTATGGCTTAGCTATGGGCAATGCAATCCTGCTGCTACTATCATGGTTTTAGAAGTTCAGGATGCCACCCCAATTGGCTAAGACATCATGGGGTGGATCCTGGCTTGCTGGGAGCTCAGTCAGCTGCAGGGCCCCAAAATGGCTGGAAGAACAGCCCAGCTCCCCTCAGCGACACCCCAGATCTGGTCCCAGTGGCTGAGCAGCATGGCCACGCTATGCTGGTGGTCTTGCCACTGTTTTTGGGGGTCTCTGTTGGGAAATAAATGGAATGGCTTTGCCTGGTGGCAGTGTGACCTGTTGGATGCATCACGAAATGAGTTGGCAGGTGGTGTTGACTTTCACACTGGCTTCCTTCCCGACCTCCCTGGCACCAGGGCACGGCCTCAGCACTTTCTGTCTGAAAGCCAATACTCACCAGCTTCCCAGAGCACTTGAGCTCTGTAGATGAAGAGCACTGAACAGCAGCTGACTATTATTTTCAGGCTTCCAGCATGGTATTTTGTACCATATACAATGAGATAAATTCCAATTTGTTTTTTTCTAAGTAACCATTACAAGTGTTCTTTAAAGAACAAAAACTGTGAAATTGAGATGTTATTAAAAACTTGACCCTGTTTTAACAACAATGTTTGAAATATTTTTCTATGTTGTTCTATTTAATTTATTGAGTCCAGGGATTGGGTTCTCCATTCCCTCTCTTCTCTGCCCTTAAAATCAACATCAGCAAGGACAAAATTTTTAAAAACAGCAGAGTAAAATATTTCAGTCACATCCTCCATACTAACCAGTGTTCAATATTTTATCTTTCTCTACTTTTTTTTTTTCATCCGTGTGCAATCAGCCCTGAAAATTTCCTTTGCCTTCAATTCTTTTACCTTTGATGGTATTCAGATTGCAGATTGCAGGCTATGCCTTGGCCCCTCATGCCACACAGTTTTCTATTTATATTATTAAAATGCAGCACTTGCTTTTTCATTTTTCTCTGTTTACAGGGTGTTGCTTTTATTGATTAATGTCTCAGACTCTAAATAAAATGCTAATCACGCAGGGAAAAAATTGTAAAAAACTCAATATGCTGATCTGTGGTGCTTAGCGTTAGAAGTAGCTCACTAACTTAGCTCTGAATTAAGTTTCAAATTGGAAGCAATTCCACCCAGTGCCTGAAAACCTGTACCTCTTGGGCCAAGGATACAATATGTTCTTATTCCATGCTTGCATAGTGAGGCACATGAGACCCAGACCAAAAAAATCTAGAAAAAATGCATATTTAGCTTTATTTGCCTAGATCTATAATTTTGAGACTCATTTCTATTTATCTGTTTTCTGCCAAAATGGTGACTGCCACATACTCTCTCCTGAGGACAAGTCCAACATGAGAGTGTGTGTTCTGGCAGTCATGACGGTAAATTGCAAGCGGGCTTGGAAGAGAAAGTCACACCTAAGGATGCAGCAGATCACTCTCTGCTCATGCAACACCAGCGGGTGACCAGACTCTGCCATGCTGCTTGTGCAATGCCTGCTGCTGAGCAGAGAAGGACTACAACAGGTGCTGGGTATCTCAGCATCCAAGAGCAAGGCTGCATTTTGTTGCGTTGAAGAGGAAGCAGGGTCTCCTTCGCTCTCCCCAGGAGAGCAGACTTTGTAACTACCATTCCTGTGAGGAGCTCTTCCACATCCTGGAATTCCACCTGGATCCAGCACTGGGGTCCCCAACACAAGAAAAACATAGACCTGCTGGAACAAGTCCAAGGAGGGCCACTAGGATGCTCTGTGGGCTGGAGCACCTCTTCCATGAAGACAGGCTGATAGAGCTGTGGCTGTTCAGCCTTGAAAAGAAAAAGTTTCAGGGAGACCTTATAGAAGTCTGCCAGTACCTAAAGGGGCATACAGGAAGGCTGGAGAGGGATTTTTTGCATGAGCATGTAGTGATAGGACAAGGGGGAATGGCTTCAAGCTGAAAGAGGGTAGGATATTAGAAAGAAATTTTAATTCTCGTTCTGTGAGGATGGTGAGACACTGAAATGTGTTGCTCGCAGAAGGTGTGGGTCAGTCCCAGGCCAGGCTGAATAGGGCTCTGAGCAAACTGGTCTAGTGGGAGGTGTCCCTCTTCATGGCAGGGAAATTGGAACTGCATGATTTTTAAGGCCCCTTCAAAACCATCCTGTGATTGTATGATCCCCCTTACATCTTTCTAAGCAGCAACACCAGCAGCAACGCTATCTTAGGTAGCCGAGCAAATCCCAGGAAAAGAGAGAATAAATGTGAGGAAAAGTGCCCCTTGCCTAGCACCACAGGGAAGCAGCAAGAGCTACAGCCTCTACCTCACAGAGATGTGTTTCTGCACACACCTGTATTTTTCTCACATGCAGTCCACAAGAAGCTCATAAGACTGACTGTGTGCAAAGAGCTGATGTGTCAGTCTCTGCTGGTTCAGGACCCTTGTGATTGAGGCCCAAATTACAGTAAGCTCTCAAATGTATTTTAAATCCTGTATTCACCTCATCTTACACCAGGTGCTAAACCAGGAACAAATGCTCCAAGTATATTCACTCCAGCAGGATATAACCAAGAACTTCAACTCAAATGTGGCTGTACATCCTAACTTAAACAGTGATGCTTTCCTGAAGCAGGATGTAAACACTGACCCACGTAAACAGTATAAAACATTTAATCATCAAAAATCCTTCTTAGTGGTGCAGTGTGATTGCAAGCAGTTTTTCTCTGCTTGAAGTCTTTGTCTGTAATCTACATGTCCTGTAGAAACAAAGCTAAGCTGACTTTAGAAAATGTTCAGACACTGGAAGAGGTTAATTGATGCTTTTGTTTTCCTCCAAACCAGAAAGCTTTCTTTTTTAAAAAAGCTATTTTATACTTTTCCCATTATACTCTCTTTTCCCCTCCTTTTTCTCTTATTAATAAGGTCTGGCCCTCTTTAACATGCAACAAGAGCCTAATGAGCCATGCAGCCTTCTGTAATTTCTTCACTGTTGAAAATGCCTGACACTAATCTATGCCATTTATACTAATAAGAGGTGCATCAGCTGATCTTTGGTGCAATGGAAACAAATATACTTTATTGAATTGCAGGTAGCAGTTTCTCACAAAGTTTAGTTGAAATTGGTGCCCTGCAAATATCGCAGAGCTGTGTGTGCTGCACACTACACAGAGTACACTGTACTGCACGGTACAGGCAGTGGAAAAAAATCTGATGTGCAGTAATATATTAGCTTTATATTTCATGTAAACTTGTCAAAGAGATACTGCAGGAAAATCATATCCTCCAGGTTTTTTCTGCACTCTATGTTTGCGGTTTACAATAACAATGAAGAGATGACCTAAAATACGATGTCACATTTTATGCTAAGTGGACATTAATTAATGCTAAATTGCAGGACAACTCATCGGGAGTTTATGCTTTACATATGTAGGCATAACACAACAATTCAGCATGATTAATGATGTTCCAGTGTATAACCAGGATTTACATGTGGAAAAATGGGGGGAAGGGGAGATGCATTCCTTAGTATTGGTTTTTCCCCTGTTCTTAATTGTGAGCTTTGCATGTGCATTTCTCCACTGTCTCATCAATAGCACTTAACTCTGACAGAGCTCCACTAATTCCAGCTGCAGAAGTGCTGGTGTAGCTACAACAGACAAAGGGTAGAAGCGAGGCAAGGATCTTTGGGAAGGGCAGTGTCTCTTATTAGAGAAGCAGATGCAACTGGAAAAAGTGGACAAGTTTTGGGCACACAATCTTTTTCTCAGTTTTGAATCAAAGGCTGCAAATGGCTTTCCATGTCACGCCTGAAGAAAGGCTCTGTGCCTGAAACTTTTTCCAGTTAAATTGGTCATTCTAATAAAACACAGTCTCTTTCCTTTCAAATCTCTCTTTATACATGTACTTTAGAAGGGTGGAAAGTATTATCACCTCTGCTTCAAAGATGATGAAACATAGAAGTGAGATGGACTGGACTGAAATCCAGATGTGGTGATTGCCCAGGTGAGAGAAGTCCAGGTTCCTCCGTCTGCCTGCTCTGCTTTCTGCTACGTGAAGACAAAAACATCCAGGAGAGACGGCTGCAATGACTCACATTTCTGAAGATGTGCCCCAAGCACGTAGCTACCCTGTGATTTTGGAAATATAAATTCATACCTCCAATTTAATAGGAAATACAAGCATGCACTGTGGTATCCTGTTTAAGTGTCCTCCTATCTGCCAAGTGGTAGAAATAGAGCTGATGACTCCCCAGAGGCTGCATACTCTCTCTTTTTGAGAAAGAAGGAAAAAAGGGAGGGAATAACAGGCCTGGGAGAATGGACATTCCATAAAGATCCCAGCCCCAGCAGCATATGGATCAGGTGGTCCAGCTGTGAGGGATGCCATAAGGTGGTCTTCAGCTAGATTTAGAAACTAGAGGGGAGATCTTTTTATCTGAGCAGGATGTGACCTGCTACTGATACTGGCGTCAAGATGTCCCTCTTATTTTAGCAAGCCTTGTCTAGAGGTCACTTCTCCCAGGCACACTACTGTCCTCTGAGTTCCTTTGTCTGTCTCTGTCAAGAGAGGTGTGAAGGGGCATCCCAACACCAATGTCAAGGACATATCACGAGGCACATCTCCTGAGCTGAGTGACAAAGGAGGGCTTTGAAGCTCATTGACTGGGAGGTTTGGAGGCTTGGTGTTGACCCTCATAACTGTGACAAAAGCTAAAAAAACCTATTATTTTGCTGAATAAGGCCTCTGGCATCTCCAGGCTGTGTTTCCCTTCCAACAGAACGTGCATTTTTAGTGGAACAAACAGATGCTCTGTGGATGTTCTCAAATTCTGCTTATGGGACGAGTCAGGTCTTGTACATTCTCCCTTCGACATGGTCCTGGTGTAGGGAATTTGAACAACCTGTTATGCAGTGGGAAATAAAAGGCCTGTCTTTATTGTTGGTTGTCATAGGGTGTGTTAACAAAACTAAACCTACTCATGTTTTTCATTTATGGAAAAGTGTTAATAATAGCTTCTTGTGTTTCTTTGTTGTCCTGTCACTCTGCTTTCTTGTGCCCATTTTCTCAGTAAGGTAGCCGTCATAACCATGGCAATCATCTTCCTCTGGAAAACTCTAGCTGCACTTTTTAATTTATAATCAAATGTGAATTAGTTCTTTTAATTAAATATTTTTTTCCCTTCTTCCAGTCTGGAGGAAGGGTGGCAGCATTCAGGGGAATCCAAAACCACAGCTATATTGTAAGGCCTGCATTATTGTTTCTGTTTGCCTTTTGTGCTTTACACCTTGCAAGCTTTTAGTCCTCTGCCATATCTACGTGACAGGGTTCCCCCAGTGCCCAGGCCAACAGTGGGGCAGCAGCAAAGGGCTGGGCACCCCTTTGCCAGCAGCACTGGCTCACGTGGCGAGCTCGGAGCAGTTGACCTGTGGGTCCCTCACATCAGACAAAAGGATTGTTTGCACATGCCAGCAAGCAGTCTGGCTGGCAGGAAACTCAGTTCCTCGCTAGCCACAGTGCTCCAAGCTGCTGATGTTTTCCACTCATTGCATTCCCTCAAATATTCAGGGTGGTCATAGCAATCTGTGTTGTAGTGACCACTCTCCTATCGCTGGGCTTTTGTGACACTCTGGTAGCAATTCTGCTGTTTTGCTGGCACTGATTAAATGGTTATTCAGCCCCTCTTTCCTTCCCCAGACCCAGAAAAATGCTCTTTGATTTATCCTCTCAGCGTTTGCAGCACTGGGTGCAGACTGAATTGTGGGCTGTCTGGGTCTGTAACTCATCCCCCGGACAATTACTGGACATACACATCCCAGCACCTCTCTCCTCTTAACCTTCACCAGCCTAAGTGTGTTAACTCCCCAAAGATTATCAGCCTGTCTGAAGGTGTGATTGAAATGAGCTCTGCTCCTCTCAAGAAGGCAGTGCCCTAGCCTGCTAAATCACCGGCTCTAATCTTGAGCATTTAAGCGAAAACAAACAAAACAATCTTCTAGGAAACACTAATAGCACAATGTCAATACTCACATCATGTGTGTCAACTGCCCTATTAATTATTATCATTACCTGCCTTCATAAATTGAATGCAACTGCAGTTCTAGCACTGTGGGAAACCAGCATTAATTGGGAAAAGGTCTACAGAAGCATCCCTCTGTATTTACATGTTTCCCCCCTCTCCCTGCATGCTCCTACAACACAAAATGTTCCCTCTAACCTACTCTACCTTACATGCATGTGTGTAGACACACACATACATTTTGCAGGCACATGTATAGGCTCTTTGCATGTATAGGCTATAATATAGTTGAGTACAGCATCTTCTTCCTAAGCAGCTGTTTTTTGCAAGTGTTGCTACAAATTCTTGGCCTGTTGTTGAAATAAGTGTGGCCATACACTCCATGAGGATATGTCTTATGCCCTGTGTCTTGACATTTTCCAACAGATGTTGGCTAATGCGGTTGTAGAAGGTTCACCGTGGATGCAGTGAGCCCAATAAATCTTCCTCTTAAATGCAGACACTCCACCATCCCAGCATCATATACCTATAATACATTTTAATTACTTGGCTATTCAAATTATACTAAATTAGATCTGCATGGAGCTGCATCACGGATTTCTCAATTTACGTTTAATCCATGGCAAACAATATTAAAAAAAAAAAATAATTGCGAGCACACTTTTTATTGGGACTTGCAGGAGCTTCTGAAGTCTGATACCTTTAAAATTATTAAGTGACAAAGATTACTAGCACTAAGGTTATACTTTGCTTCCCCATTAGCCATTTAGGTGACAGCTGCTGTATTACACATAAAGATGAACCATTCCTTGAGGGATGATAGTGGTTCCGCTGTGACACTACTGGCATAAAGCATTATCAGACCATAGCTGTGCTTAGAGCCATCACAGTCTCCTAGGCACCTATCAGTACCCTCATTATCTGCATCACAGAGTGTCTAGAAAGAATACTGCCAGGCTTCACAGCTTTGCAGCTCATTTGAGAAGCGGAAATTAAACATCCCAGGAGAAAAAACAGGCACATTGTAACAGCACCAGTGCTGTACACACATAACATGTTGACTGCTGTTGCACTGACTTCTGTCTCATTAATTTAATAGGCTCCTGGACTGGGGATGGGGAGGTGGAGAGGCAGCCTTTACAAGCAGATTACTGAGCAGGGCTCTCTGTACTGATTGCAAATCCAAATCAGAGAACTTACACTGAGCACTGCCACACTTCAGATGTCTGTCCCCACTTCTGCAGCTGCCATGCGGTGAAATAAACCAGTCAGAGGCAGAAAAATGAGTGCATCATATGTGTTATCCATGCTTAGATTATCCTGAAGCCTTGTGTGAAGTAAAGCAGCACAGGTGCCTTTTCAGCAGTGACTGTAGCTGCGTGCCTGTGTGAGGGTTAATATGAGCGTGTTAAAAGGGGAGTGCTGCATTCAGACAGGGTTGTGATAGCAGGAGCAATCCTGCAGCAGCTCAGTGTGGCTCTTCCCTTCAGAAGGAGCTGTTTTGCTTCCTTTGTCTGAAAAAGTAACATTCACTCATGTGGTGATGTCCAGCAAAAAGCACAGCGCACACTGAGGTTTCCATAGGATCTGAGCAGAGCATACATCTTCTGCTGGCCAAGGGGTGACTTGCTCCCTGAATCAATACATTTAAGCAGCTGTCACTTAAACTGAGGGCACTGAGTGCATGTCAGGGAAGAAAAATGGACATGGGCTTCCATTCAATTTCCTTGCCAAATTTTACATCCAATAACACCTGAAGGAATTTGGAGAAGTAAACATTTTCTGTTTCATTCTAATGAGTTACTGCAGGTGATCTCATGCACTTCTATACATTGAAATTGATAAGAACACTGTAGGAGATGTCAGTGGAAGCAGAACTGCTCTGCAAACATATACATTGTAAGAGATGTTAATTAAAGTGATCTCACTGTCAACAGGTTGGTTAGTTATGTGTATCTCTGCCCTCTATTTGTATGAATGGGTGACAAAATAGAAGATAAAAACAAGGTGAAATGATTTTTACAGTTTCTGCAAAGCAACTTTACCCATCATATAGGAGCTGGATCCTTCAGACCCCATTGTTCTCTTCCCTTAGGTTGTTTAGGGGTTACTCAAATGCTTCAGTGGTCGTGCTCAGATATGGGACAGGAAAAGGAGCCTACAGTATGTATACATAGAATCATAGAATCATTAAAGTGTCAAAGTTGTCAAGATCTTTAAAGATCATGCTGATTTTTTTTTCTGGATCAACGCAAAAATGCAGATGCTGCATTACCTAAAAGCACATACAAACAAGTGACAGTACAAAGAACAGCTGGGAACCTTGTTGAGAAGGCCCTGTGGATTATACTGTCAAAGGAATTGCACTTGGTAGGTCTATTAAAGAAGAGACACATGCACAGAGACAGCATCTTAAACACACCCCCACCGCTTGGGAATGTTTTAGGTCCTTGCATCCATATATATTTTTGGGAATCATGCAGCCAATAAGAAGGGAACCTTCCTTGAGTGTCTCACCTTACAGTATGTTAAGATTTCTGAAACTGTGGAAATGAACAGGAATAAGTATCCCAGGAAAAAGTTCAGAATTTTCCTTCAACAACTGATTCCTAAGAAAATTTCTTCAAAGTTGATAGCAATTACTGACAGTTGCTTACTTGAGATTTGATCTGGCTTGAAAAAGCAAACATACATGTGGTTTTCTTCACAGGTTCTTGTACATGCACTTACTATGATAACCAATGCACTTCCAGCTGCTTCTACATTGCTCCTGCATTCAGCTTTTGGGCTGATATTCCCCAGGTATCCTTGGACAACAACAAGGGTCTTGAGTGTTTGGGGCTGAGGTGAGGGCTGGAAAAGTGGTTGGAAACATTTCCATTATCTAACCATTCAAAACAAACTTGCAGATCATGTTTAAACATCTAAACTCAATGCTTACAGTCTCATTTTTGACCATGACCTGATTCCTGATGGAGATGCCTGATTCAGGTGGAACATAAACCTTGGGGCAGCAGTAGCAGAGGCTCCCAAGCCCTGCTGGCAGTCCCCCAGCCTGGCTTGCAGCCCTGACACCTGATGCTCTGGCCATCTGCCCCTTCAGCACAGACCACCTGCACCACCCTGATGCCAAGGGAGCACAAGTCATGTCACTCACGTACTAAACCATGGTGGCTTCTAAGGCCTCCAGCAGCTTTACCCTGCTGAAGTCTTTGACTCCCAGACTTCAGGGTTAGCCTGAAACCTGCTGTCTTCACAGACAGTATCTCCATGTCCAGAATACACTCTACTTCACTGCCTTTTTATTGTAAGATGAAGAGCAGAAAAATCACACGTGGAATCTGGAAAAGCTTGTAAATCCAGTAATCAATGTTTGACCTGTTGCACCTCCGTGCTTTAAAGTTTAGGAAAGGAATGTGAGCTGGAGAAAGATTTGTGAAGTAATACTCCTTTTCCAAACAAGAGGAAACAAATTTTTCTATACTCGTAAGCATGGATATTGGAATTATAATGTGAAATTTCCAATAGCTGGTCCTCTTTCAATCCAAAATATGGCAAGAAACATTTGTTTCAGCAGTGTTACCTTACATTCCTATCTTATTTTATGTCTCTCCTTCTATTGGCTGATTTTGGGCAATGCACAGCAAGGCTACCATGTGTGTAATGCTGTCTAGGAAACTGTGCCCTCCTGGTGGACAAAGGTTTCTGGGGCAAATCTACAGCCAAAGGCCTCATTTCACATATTTCTGCAGCTTCCAGACCATGCATCTGCTTAGACTCACAAGTTCCCTTGCCATTTGATGGGACAGGGATGCAAGGTATTGAGAATCACTAATTCATGCCTTGAAATTTTTTATAGCTTATCCTTGGAAAAAAACAATGCATTTGAGGCAGGGGCAGAGATACTTGTTTTCTCTGCAGGCATTTCAAACTCCAGAGAAGTCAGGAAACTGTAAGACTTTTGGAAAGAGGGGATAAAGGTTTACATAAGTCAGACTTATTCCTATATGTCTTTAAGGCATGCAAGGTGGCTGGCATTTGATTTGAGGTGCATGAACATCAGCAAAGACCAATCCCCACTGATTTAAGTGGTGATACAGAACATTTACACAAGTGTAACTGAAGGATTCTTTTATTTTTAAACTGTTGTGAGTCAAACAGGGTAGAAACCGTATAGGGATTAATATGAATTTATTTCCCCTCCATTAATTTCCAGTGACAGACCCATTCCTTTTCATTCCACCTTGGTTTTTCTCCCAAGGTGCTAAGTTTAGAAAATCCATCTCAGCACATCTCAGAGGTAAAGGAAGTCATGTCTTCTTCACTCTTGGTGCTTTCCATTCCCAAGGAAATGGACCATTGTTTTGTCCACATTATCCAAAAAGACCTGATAGCAGGTTCTATTTCTGATGGAAATTAAAATTGAAAATTATTTACTGCATTTTGGACTGCATTTTGCTGGCCTAACTGAAACATGACCTGCCTAACCTTATTCAGAATACAATCTCCATCTTGCATCACTTGCACTAAAAGCAGAAAATTTACCTATTTTTCTTTTGTCACCAGGAGCCCCAGATAATGTTTAGTTTGGGGTTTTTTTTCTCCCCTGGCTCTGAAAAGATTTATGCTGTTTGAATGATAATATCTGCTGGCAAAATTAATGGTTTTTGTCAGTTTATAGTGAGTATTTTTATTAATGCTGTCTAATTAACTTATTTTAGAAGCACATAGCAAACATATACTTTAAAAAAAATCACAAAACGAAAGACACATACACACAAAAAAAAAACCCCAAACTATATACGAATCTTTCAGGAATGGGAAGAAAATACAAAATAACCAACAAACTTTACAGTCATCTCTTGTACGCTGGATTCTTCCAGACTCACAGCTGCTAGAATGCCTTCTGCCAGCTGAGTGAAGAGTTTGATGTGATAACAAAAGAGCTTCCCTGCAAAAGCCAAAAATACGTCTGTAGCACAGCAGCTGACCAGCTCAGCAGCACGGGTCACTGCAAGCACAAACTGCCTGCTTCTCTATTCATTCCTCTAGCTCCTGACTAAATGCTGAGTCAAGTTTAAGGGCACAGACCATATTCAGACCATTCATCACCATTGCCACAACCATTTCTGGCCCTTGGTTTTGCAGGAAACCCCAGGCAAGAGATTCTCTGGGTCACACACAGTTCTCTTGAAATTAAACACCAAAATCTGAATGCCTAGAGCCACTGTAGAGGACTTCAGAATGTGGTCCTGAGTCCTGTGAGGGGTCTTTGGTGACCTGGGGTTCAGGGACCTCTCTGTTTGCAGGGGTGCCATTGCTGTCTGCATTCTGGCAAGTCACAGCCACCAAGAGCTGTTTCACTGAGGTCCAAGACCTAAACACACACCCTCAGCCCCACTTTCCCCTGCTGTGTCAGCCAGCATTTATGAGAGACTGTGGGAAAAGCATCTTGATTGACATCCCCCTCAGGGAAGGAGAGGAGAGCTGTATTGTACCAGCAGTGAATCATCCTGCTCAGATTATTTTCCCCTCTTAAAAGGCTAAAGATACTTCAGTGCTGTAAACTCAGGGTGAAAAAAAATTTAGGATGACGATGAGGATGGTTTTAAGCCTTCAACACTGGCTGAATGCATTAATTTTTTTGAGCAATCAAGAGAGAAGTAATGGGAAGGGTGGTCGCCTGGGTGACTGTCCCTACTCTGGATCCCCTGTCCCCCCATCACAGCCCCATGCCAGGCACCATAACATGCAGAGTCAGTGCAAGGCACACAAAGAAGAGCCACACAGAGGCTAAGAGAGATGCAGTGTGGATTGTAAAAAAAAATTATGCCCCAATAATAGGGAAACACACAAGCCCTTGCTTCAGCTCACAGGCTGCAGTGCTTTAATATAATTATCCTGATTTATTTCAAGGAAAGGGTCACTTTATGAAGCGACTGTGTCTAAACTTTGTTCAGATAAAAGGCCTTTAACAAAAGGCAGGCTTTGGGAAAACAAGCAAAACTCAGGCTGTGCAGTCAGTAAGCACATTTTCTACTTTTCAGTCAAGAAGTCATTGGCAGTGTCAGTGCTTGAAAACTGCATGGCTCAGACATTTCTAAACCCTTTTAATCCATCACAAAGGGCTCCCTTGATTGTTGCTTTGTTTTTCTGCTGCTGCCCTACAGTATGGCTGCCAGTGTGTATTCCTGATAAGCAGTGAGCTATGCAGATGCTGCTAGGTTTCCCTGCTCTCTGTACCACTCAACCTGCCAATGCCTGTGTGAGGGACACAATCATGTGTCACAGACAACCAGGAGCGGTGACACTCCATCCTCCTCTTGTAGTCCAGGAAACTTAAAAGAATACAAGATTAATTTCCATGGGCTGCGTGGTGCCACCCATAAAAGTCCCCATTGCCATGAATGGGAAGTTCTGCTTAAAAAACCCGAGGACACAATGAAACCCCCACAGTATTAATGCCTTTTTAATCCCCCTGGATTCGAAGTTTGGCATTGCTAATGCAATTAATTGTGATTAAAGAGAGAGAGCACCAGCTCCATGCATCTGAATATAGACTTCAACACACAATCCACCCTGAGATGTATGGGGAAGCTACATCTCTTTCCTTGTGTGACTGAAACCTCAGCACAGCCTGTCCTACTCAAAAAAGCACCACAGAAATCCAAGGGACGTATTCAAAACCATCATCAGGGAAAAAAATGGAGCAGGTAGCAGGGAGGGTCTGAGCACAGCAGCAAGGTGACCTCCCAAGTGAAATGCTGTGTGGATCCCCTGGCAGAGCTGGGGCCACACCACACAAGCACCTCCTGGAACGAGCTGCCAGGGGAACTAAAGGGACATTGCGGTTTCCAGCAGACTCATATTCACAGCTCTGCTTCACCTCTGCAACCTCTTTTAAATGCAGTGCATTAGACAGCAGCCCCATGGGGGATTGGAAGACTCTGGGGCCCTGGGGTTGTCTGAGCTCAGTGCAGTGCCAGGATAATATTAGCAGAGAAAACGTCTGAAAAGAGACCAGCGTGACAGACACCCCACTGGGAATTCTCTGCACTTATCCCAAAAAGGAGCACGGATAAGGGGGGGCTACTGCTTCACCAGATTTTGGGCAAGTTTCTGGGAAACTGAACTGTTTAACTCAAAGCACCCCCTTTGCTTGCTGCACCCTGACAGCGAGCAGGATGCTTGGGATGCTCAGGTTGTCCTTTATGGCTGGCTGGAAAATGTTGTGGTTTTATCTGTAGGACAAGAGCACTTGCTGAGATCGGCCATGAACCAGTTGTTCCTTCCCCTTTCCCCTCTTCGTGGGAGGAAAAAGATTACCTTTTCACATACAAACAGATTTCCACCCCACCCCCAATCCCAAATCATGGCTGCACAAATAGAGGAAAAGCAGAAGGATGCTCCTTTTGAGCTAAAGTCCTAGAAATTTTCCCTTGACCTGGGGACAGGGCACAGGCAGCCCTACTCATGTCTGAGCTGCAGGACAGAGGACGGATCAAGGAGTACAGCAGGAAAGTCATCAGGGACACAGAATCAGAAGGAAGAGCAGAAGATGAGGGTAGGGGGAGAGAAATGAGAAAATGAATACAATCTGCTGATCTCTGAAGATCCTGGTGAAACATGAATGGGCCCTGGGTTAAGGAACATCTGTGCATGGCGAGGGCTAGATGATACTGGGAATAAACACAGCAAAGGAGATGAGAGCGAACACATGCCTTATGTTCAAAATCCAAATGGAAAGACATTTACATGTCACTATTTTAATAGTAGATATTAAACATCCAACATTAACAAGAAATAGATACCCTATCAATTTTTAATAAATACTAATGACCTCTTAAATTAAATTTCTAAGCTGAAGAATATCATCAATATCAAACACTTTTGAGATACACAAAATCCTTACCAATCTGTATTAATTCCACTCATTGCAATACCTGCAATATCAGCTTCCACAGACATTGCTTGTTCGTTTGACTCCCCCCTGGCATTTTCACGTGCCTCTCCCCTGCAGCTGCTCCTTCTGCAGCACCCTCATTTCCAACTAGCCTAAAGCACCTAACAACAAATACCACAAAGGTGCTCAGGTCTACACAGCTCTTCCCTGCATGACACCTTACCAGCAATGGGGAATAGGAGGGTTAAAACCCTGATGTGTGTTTTAACAGTCGCATACAGTCTTGTTGACTGCAGAGCAAAACATCACATTTTGGAAGAACAGCTGGTCCTTACATTTTCATTACTAACCAGCAGCCTCAGCCTTTAGTCCATCTTTTGTTTTGAAGCAAAAGGATGTACTAGAGAGGATATGAAAATGTTGCCAGAATCACTACAAGCAGCACACAGAGAAGCCTAGGTGTGTCAACCCCCAAATCTTTATCTTCTCTCACCTTTGAATGCTCCTATGTTATTTTTCAGTCTGTCTGCTAAATGCATTTACCCCATTACAGCTGCAAGCTCTTCTAGACAGGGGCTGCATCTTCTTCTATTGTATTTCTCTTTCAGACACCCAAGGTGAGGTGAGTGCTTAATTAATATGAAGTCACAATGATATAAAGCAGCACAAGAAAAATATTTCTCCAAAGAATAGAAGATTTGGCAGAGTAAATCCACTAAAAACACCAAGATTTTCAGCAGGGTTTGTTTTTCTGGTTTTGGAGGAATATTCTGTACCACAGTGTATTCCCTGGCCTGACCAATGAGTATTAGCTGAAATAAAATGGTATATTAATTTCCCTTGACAATAATTGGAGCAGCCTATGATCTCAGCAACCCTCTGGGTATATTCCTAAGGTCAGAACAAGAGTGTCACAGCCGTGTTGCTCTTTCATGCCACTCCCTACACATCTTCAGGGAAAGCTACTAATCCACTTAAACAATTACCTTTCAGAGGAAGAGGCAGAGGACTTTGTGAGAGGATACCTAATAAACGACTCAGCCTGTGAAATATTTGAAAAGCTCACAGAGCAAAGAAGTGGAATACAGCTATTATCTGACATGTAGCACCAATGAATAAAATCGTCACCAGACTGAAACCGCTCAGTATTTTTATTCATGTCTGCGCTGCAAAGTGGTTGAAGCCTAAAACTAATGAAGGAAATAATATGCAATTCATCATGGTGTAGAGAGAGAAAGGCAGCCGAACATAACTCTTGACTCGTGTCACATCAGTGCCTTTCAAACTTCTCTTTGTGGCAGCTTTTGGGAAAGAACCATATTCTCTGTGCCACATGTCAGCTCTCTTTCATCCTGTGAAAGAGCCATGTCCCCAAACCCTGCTCAGGCTGCGAACAGGAAATCCTCTCAGTTTCTTGCTGCTCGCCTGGCACATGCATACAAAATAAGGGAAGATAATCAGTAATCATGCCTAACTTTGAGTTAATGGGGCATAACACTGGAGGCGGATCACTAAGTAGCTGTTCCACGTACTGGAGCTGGGAGTCAGATGCAGACTGCTGCTGTGTCTGGGAAGGGATGATGGGATGCAGACACAGCTCCTGCCTGTGCTGGGACCACATTGCCTCAGCCCAGCTTGCCTGGCTCTCCCAGAGAAAAGCTTGACTATGGGAAAAACTTCACTCTGCTGGCCACCATGGACTTTGCATTTCTGCTAGGGGGTGAAAGCTCTTCTGTGTTCCGGCATTCTGCGCAGCACAGGGGAAGTACTGGAGTCAGGAGAGACTGTGACTCAGTTTGGGGGTCCCAGGGTCAGATGGAGGGGACCCTGCAGAGGGCAGTTTGTAAGAGCCCCGTTTGAAGGGCTGTCTACCTGCTGCCAGCACACAGTGCTTGCAATCAGCTGAGCAGGGGACACTGCCCGCCCCCAGGAGAAGGATCCTCCTGGGGACAGCAGTGAGCTGGAGCATTGGGTTTGCTGCTGGTGGCAACTTCACAGCACATACGCACACTTAGCTTTTTCTGTCTTAAACAGCTGGACTTGCTGCTTTGCCTGGGTGCTTGGGCACTGTCAGTGCACTTGCAGCTGCAGATTGGCACCTCTAAAATTTTAGTCATGATTGCAGTCAATTTTCACATTTCCAAAATGGAGCAATACCTCATAAAGCACAGATCTAACACATATAACACCAATTTACTGAATGTCAGTGTATATTGACCTCCTATTACAAACACTGGCAGATGGCCATTCCTTTAGTACTCAAGAGTTGCTTGAATAGAAAACCAAGTGATGGCTTAGCCTGTGTATTGCCTCTGCATCAGTGCCCATAGCAACACGCAGTGGTAGCTGCCTGAATGCAACGCCTCTGCCACCACCAGCTCCTTTCCAGCACAGCAAAGCCATTGGTGATCCCATGGCTACGATATCCACTCCTGTCAGAGCTGCTAAATAGCTGGAGGGACCTCCTGGGAAGAGGATGGGAGCACACGGGCTGCCAGGCAGGAAGCCTCAACCCAGCCATAGCACGTTACATCCCATAGAGCAACTGCTGCCCTGTGGTGCCACTGGGGCAAGGAGACACAGGCAGCCTAGAAGTAATGTCTTCCAAAAATGGATCATAAGTGCAATCTAATGGCTGAGGAAAAATTTGCCAGAGAAGCTAGGGATTGGATCAGACACCAGCTCTGCAGCCTTGTGTGGGTGGCCAGTCTCTGCACAAGCACCAGCTTCGTCCTTCCTGTGTCCACAAAAGCTTTGCAGGTATTTTCTAATAGCACAATTTCTCTGTATTCAGGGTCTTTTTGCTATCCACCCTACAAGGCCTATTTCCAGAGCAGAGAGCCTGGCAGTGCCCAAGCACAGCAAGTGTCCCAGGACAGCTAATGCACACTGTGCATCGCTCCAAATGCATTCCTTCCCATTTCAGCACCTCTCAGGCCTTCCACTTCAGAGCACATGCAACCTGCACATTTTGGAAATTTTAAATGTGCTGTGAATGTTTTGGGAAATTAGAATTGGCATGGTGAGTAGTCAAATGTTGTGGCATCCTGCACTCCTGACCTCTTTTCTTCCAGGACTTTGCTCTCTCCTTCCCATGGGGAGGTACTCAGAGGTTCAAGGCCAGAATGGGTGATGCTCCTGTGCAGCCAGCTGAATTCTCTCACTTAGGGATGCAAGCTGCGTTTCTGTGTGTGAGACCAAACACAGGTTGGGTCCGTGGCTGAGTTTGTGAGTCTGCTGGCAGGGCCACCAACAGTCTTCCAAGTGTTTTTGCTTGGTTTGCAGAGATGTTCGGGATCTCAGGGATGTTCCCTGCCAGACTTTTGTGGTTCTTTTAATAGGCTGTGAAATTTTGGAATGAAACTATTTAGGCCTTCTGACAACACAACACATCTCCAGGTGCCTTTCTCCACAACAAACATCCATTGTACGGCCTTCTTCCCTTACAATACGGATTAATTTTAACCCTCACAACAGCCTAATGGAAAGACCGTGCTGCACTTCAAATGCCAAACACTTGCTGAAAGCTTTCCTTTGTTAGAGCCTCCTGGTTTAGTCACCAGCAGCTTCTGAAAAGATTCCACAGAGTTAATGTTTCCATTTCTTTTAATTCACTCGCAGTGATGACACAGCCATAACACAGCTGTGTTCCAGCTCAAAGGAGCCGAGTGAGGATGCTGCCCACTGTTCCTCGGCCCCTGCTCCCTCCCTGGCTCCTAAGTGGGGCTGGTGCTGTTGGGAGGATACGGTGACATTTTCCAATCCAGGGTGGAAAAGTTCTTTTAGAGAAAGCCTCTTCTGGTTTGTTGGGTTGTTTGGGGTGTTTTTTTCCCCTCATTATTTCTTCTTCTTTTTTCTTTTTTTCTTTTTTATGTGACATTTTCTCTGTGAAAAGCTGACCTAATTTTCTGGGAATAATGTAAACGGTTATACACTCAAAGCATTGCGCTGGAGAGTTTATAGATAAAGCTGAACTATTTTATGGTTCAATTATCACAAAGTACAGGGGATCCCTGTTGCATTAACACTTCATGAAGATATTACAGTGGGGGCTTCCTCGCTCTTTTCCATATAAGTTAGGATTTGCCAGTAAAAACTTCACTGCAGCTCTGTCACTACAAAATCCATTAGCCCTGCCAGTTGTAAAAGACATGTTAAAGACATTTTCCTCAATGATTGTATCTGGTGTTAGTATTCATACCGATTCCTTGCCCTGTCCTGAAGAAAGTTTTAAATTGTCTATTCTGATGCACAAGAGTTATTATGGAAAAGTTATTCTGGCATGAATAGGCAAAGAAAAGGCCATGAAACAGAGGCAAAAAGGGTGGGCAGTGGCACAAGTGCTGTAGCAGTAGCTGGTTGCCCCTGTGCTGCTGGGCTCATCTGAGGTCAGGGGTGTCCAGGTCATCCCAACATAAGTGGCACACAGCAAGCAGTCCCTTCCTGCAGCAGGATGTGGGACAAGTCGTGCTGGCAGAGCCCTTCTCCCTCTTTCATGGGCTGTGGAGGAGGCTGCAGGAGACTCCCATCACCTTTCACCATGCCAGTACAATCTTCTAGATTAAGCTGTGTTAACCTGTGTTTCAGACAAGGGTAGAGTGCACCAGGTTCACTCCACCAAAGGGCAAAGGTAGTGTTTTGGGTTACAGCCTTAATGTAGTGTGCACTAGATCAAAGATGAGGGGCAGGAGGGATCTAACTGTCTGGCCTGTTCTTCTTATTCAAGAGTTTCCTCTTTGGGGAACTGAGCTGTAGAAATCACTGAGACCTCGCTTGGGTGCATTTTCCTATTAGGTGTGTGCAATTCCATGATAGACTTGTAGTTTCAACACCAGATTTTCTGACACTTTTGGCTAGTTTGGGTGTTTTTTTCCAAAAGAACAAGATTTTTTTCATTTCTTAATTCACATATTCTGTCAGTCAATGCCTTCAGCAAGCTGGATCATGCAAGTGCTTTGCAAAGGAATAGATGTACCCTAGTCATCTTCCTTGGTGAACCAGCAGTCTGAAGTGTGGCTCAGGTCTGGCTTGCAGCTCTCCAGCCATATCTGGCTGCAGTGGAGATACGGATCATGCCCTTGAAGGAAATTGTTGTTCATCTGTTGCTGGTGTGTGCTTTCATTTCTCTGAGAGTCTAATTAGGTTCAGTGATTAGGAGTGCTAATGGGAATAACAATCCCACAGAAATTTACCTTTCACAAAAAGAAGGGCAGCAAAAATACCCAGCAGAGGAAGAAAGAGAGGAAAAGTGAAAAACCCAAAACAACAAAACCCCAACAATTTTATGCAGGATTAAATAAATAAATAAATAAATAAATAAATAAATAAATATTAGCCACTATGCAAATGCCTCTACCTATCTATCAGAGATTGTTATAAAGGCAAATTAGCTAATTGCTGCAAAGTGCTTTGAAAATGAAAAGGGATATATAAGAGGTGATTATTATTATTCACAACAATCTGGTAGGTGAAGGCATCTGTCTATTTTGCTTTTTATATCCCCAGAGCTTTCCCAAGGCAACATTAGAAGAAAGGAAAAGACCTAAAATAGGAGAAGAACAATCCCAAAATGGAGAGAAGGGGCCTGTGACATTTGTGAATAATAAAAATAATAAGCTACAGATCAGTTTAAAAAACACCATCAGGATTTCAGGGTAAGAAAGCTACACTGAGGTGCATTTGAACTGATCTTAATGGATATGGAGATCATTAGCAGTGTGCTGATACTGCTGAACTGACACGGAAAATATTAATTTAAATAGGAATATCTTACATTAAGTCTATAACTGCATTAAGATGCAAATGAGTCGAGCTTTCATGCCCTGTGCCTCGGCCCTTTTGGTACTAGGCAGAACGTCTGCTTTGTGTCAAAACTTACACAAATTATAAAGGGTAAAGTTTTTATCCCATCACAGGATCTGATGCAATTCTGCAATCTGAAATGTTCAAGGATGATGTAATGAGAGCTGTAATTTAGCCCACGACTAAATCACGCATTTATCTCCAGGAGCTGTAGAATAGCATCCAAGCCTCTGAATACTTATATTATGTGTTAACTCCCCTTGCACAGGCAAACCCCAGGGAACTACTCTTGTGCTTATGCTAAGTGCATGCAAAAGTGCTAGCAAGATCACTACACTAATTTTCAGCATCAGAAAGTAAAATAATGCCTATACTGAGGCAAGACTCCTGATAAGTCTGTGAACTACAGCATTTCACAGCTGTGGATTTCATAGCTGTGGAAGAATTAACTCATTTTTCCTTTTTTTTTTTTTTTTTCCTTCTTCTCAATTATCACTTTCTCTAGCTATGAATCACTTCAGAGCTCGTTCCTTAAAGGTATCCAAAATTCCCTCAGGTGTTTTGACATAATTCTATTACATCTTATTTCTGTTTAATATTAAATTCTTTCCTGCATGTTTAAATAAACCTGGAAACCTTTTTAGGGAGCACAGCTTAATGGGGAACTAAGAACATGCGCGCCGAATGTCACCATCTTACATATGTTTTATTATTAATGGTAATTCATGCAGAACCAGCCACTTCACAAGGAGAGACTAAACACTTACAGAAAGCTAGGTGCTTCTCTCTGACCTTAATTTGTTTCTGTACTTGAACACTGGATTCCATTTCAAAAAATAATTATTCCCATAAAGATTAAAAACCAATAACCCAGTCTCTTTCTGTGAGAAAAACAAATGCAGAGGCTTGAGTGGGAATGCTGGAAATACTTTCTTGGTGGCTATTCCAATAAACTACAGTGTAAGAGGTCTTCTCCTGGGTCAGGATGTGTGTGTACTGAGAGAAGGCATATAGAGGATAGAGCCTGTTTGTTCCCACGTGCTGCTTGGCATTTTCTGTCTTGCCTGTAATGCATTTTCTTATTGCTGCTGCTATTAATTGACAGGATGTCAGGGATAGCCTGACAGTATGAAAAGCAGGAAGCTTCTGCTGTTTGATATCTTCTACCCAGAGTGGAGAGATTGTGGGGTGTTTTCTCATTTCTGATGCAGTGGCCCATCTGCCCAGGCAGGGGCATATCTTGGGCTTTGTCTTCTGCCTGCAAGAACTATAGACCCACAGGCACTTCTGGTAGCTCACAATCTCTCCAAATTTGCCCAGAGAAGCAGGAATGGTAGAAGAAATAGGGACAGGTTAGCTGAGACAAGATTTCCACCTCACCTCTTTCAAAGTTGGTGTTTGCTTGGGTGATTCACACAACCCACACTGCTGGGACAGCAGTGAAAATGTTCATTGGAGTGGTATGTGGTGATTCCCACCACTGGTCATGAGGGACACATCATTTCAGACAGAATGGGAAAGATACACAGAAATGGAAGGTTTGGCAGTAAATCCAGATATGCCTTAACTGAAATATTTATGTATTTAACATTGTCATAAAATCTGGATATTATCAGTTCTTAAAGTATTTCTCCCCCCCTCCCACCTTTACCATAGTTCTTTCCCAATTAAGCAGTTATCTGTCTGAATCCAGGGATTGTAGGGAACTTGGTCAAGCCAGATGCAAAGGAAGGATATCCAGATAATAAGCCTGCATGGAGACTGCTTTTGCACCATTTTTCCATCTGCTTTTGGAAAAGGTGGATGTGTCCACTGTAGGGAACAACTGCAAAAGGAAGAATGATAAGTGACAAAGGCCAAAAAACAACAGGAAAGAAAAAGCAAGGATTCTTAGATTATAACAACCTTTCCATTAAATATATATATATATATATATATATATATATACATACATATATATATATATATATGAAAATCACAACAGTGCATGATGTCTTTTGCAGTTCTTTGGTATTACATATCTGTTGGCATAAAAAAGAAAGTTGTGATATAAATCTGATGCTGCTTGTCAAGACACTGGAATATTATTCTAATAAGGTATCTACCATATCCATTTCAGAATGCAAGACATCCATCAAAGCCAAAGACTGAAAGGGATACCTTCGACTTTATATTGCTAGGCGCTGTTTTGGAGAAAATGTATTACTGTTTTTTTGTTCTTTTTCAGGAATGCAAAGCTGGAATTTGAAAAGGAAAGAATCTGACATTTTGTGAGTACTGGAAGAAGTGCTCATAGATACATCTTGCATTTTCCATCCTATCTTTGACTGTGGCATAGTCACAGGTATCTGCTCTGAGCATACAATGAGTATTTCTTGTTCAGCTAGCAATTAATGAGCAGTACAAGCAAATAGCATTGCACTGACATTTATCTCTCCAAAACTTTGCCCTACCAAGTCTAACTACACACTTCGAGTGATAAGTAGGTTTTTATTGTGTGGGGGAAAAAAAAAGAAAAAGGAAATTGGAGGGCTGAGCCAGCACAGATGCACTAAGGACAGTGAGAACTCCCACTGAGGGATGCAGCATGAGCAGCACAACCAAAAGGTCTTGTGTGGCAAGCAAGTCTTCATCTGAAATTCTTCGGAAACTGAATAAGCAGGATTAATTTCACTGCCAGTCACAGATCTGGCTTTCAGTTGAGCTGGGTTGCTGAGCCCCATAGCCCAGGTCCTCTTTCCTCCCCTGGTCTCTCTGGCTGCCAAGCTGAAACAGCACACTGCTTCATGCTTCTCTTTTCTCACCTGCAGAACTTGCATGCTACCTATCCACCTCACAGTGACATTACAAGGCTAATTTAATCACAGCTCTATGGGCCTTCTGAGGCAGCTGGAGAAAAGGTGCTATAGCAGTCACCATGCCTTTCGTTATCATTAGAAGTGGCATTTGAGTGCCAGCTGAGGACTGCTGGAGCTGGATCCAGGCATCAGCTGTGGCTATCTGTCATAATGACCCAGATGATGAGAGTGGCTGAATGGGGAACAATTTCGGTGACCTGCAAAAGAGCTACATTAAAAATGCAAACTATTGTGCAGTCAGAATTTAATTCAGTGTCTGCAGAAACCAAAATCTTCTCACATCTTCTCATAAAGAGGAAATTAATTAATACTTTTTCTTCAGAAGTGCTTTTGCTTTTGAACAAACAAAGCAAGAGAACAAATGAGACTGAAAAAGTTTCTCGGAAGATAATGTCAGGAGGATGGAAGGCTGCAGAGGTTACAGAGAGGCTTCCCAACACCCAGGAAGTATTATTTTTCTCCTTCTTTGGCCTCTTTACCCTTCTCCCACTCCTCTTGCTATTGTTGACAGCAGCACGCCAACAGCCCCATGTCTCTGGCACAAAATCTTTAAGGTCATCTTGTAAACGTGGGTGGCCATGTTATCCACCCACTGCAGCCCAGTTATACCATCCACTGCCTCCCATCCCACATTTTCCATGACAGAGCAGACATAGAGAGGCTGGAGCTTGCTTCAGAAAGCGAAACAGCAAGGGAACCCATGCCTGTGGCAGAGACAGCTTGGAGACACCTTCCCACTTCCCTCGCCCAGTTTCTTCCATGGGATCTAACAGAGAGAGCTGTGTGAATAAATATTGATACTAAACATAGTCAGGAACGAGAATTCATGATCTAAAATTACACAAATATTTGGGAATTTAGACACTATAACTCAAGTGGCACTTAATCTCCAAGTGCAACCAAAAATATGTAACTCCTGGGTTTACTAGCAGTGTCAGCTCCCCAAGTGTGGAGCTGAATAATTTAGAGTGGAAGAGAAAAAGAGAATGGCTGAGCATGGATTTTGCTGGAGAGGAGAGGAGCACCCCTTCAGATTCGCTGGTGACTTTTCCTGGCTGGATGGGGAAGGGAGGCTCCAGGTCACCTTCAGGACAACCCCATAAAAGCAGAGAAAAAACAGCCACACGTGCAAAACCCCTGACTCTCCAGCCTCCTCCCTGCAGGCTCCAGGAGAGAAATGGGGGGCATGGAGGGAGAGGAATGGGGGCCATGCAGGAGTGCACGGTGCTGTAGCCTTCCCATGGCCGGGGAGGCTGCCCAACACCTGCCACCAGCCAGGCTCAAATCGGAGAACTACAGCTGTAGCATAAAGGCGGATTATCACCCATCCAAACCAAATTCAATTATCATATCTATGCTGCTTCTCTATTTCTGTAACTGGAAGGCTATTATTAGGCTCCCTCCCTCTCTCCCTCCCTCTCGCTCCCTGTTTTTAATACATCTCCAAGTAATGCTGCTGTAAAACATTCAGAAAAGTAAACATTAGCTTTAGGCCATTTGATTATCAGTTTTCCAGAACACTTCGTTCTGCCCTGTGTTACTCCATACTCCTTTAATACCAAAAAAAAAAAAAAAAAAAAAAAGAGATGGACTGAGATGAGTTTAATGAATCCACACTATAGCAATTCCTCTCTCTGTCTCCAGTGATGGCTCTGGCTCACTCTCACAGTGGCAAAAAAATGCCAGTTTATGCTTGGATGGAAAAGAAGTGAGGAAATAGGTTTTCCCTGTGAAAATAATAATAATAATAATAATAAAAAAAAAGGATAGTATATTTCCTCTTGTCCTAATCGCTAAAATATTTCTTATCAGGCTCCCTGTCTGTACCCCCATTAATGACTACTTCTTTTCCCATGAAAGAAATGGGAGGTGGTTGGGTGGTGAGAGGGTGAGGGTGATGCATCCCTGAGATGAGGGAACCAGTCCTCAGCACAGGGAGTCAACATCCCAGAAACACATTCACTGCCGGTGTCCTTTCTGATGCTGCTCATTTACACCACAAAGTGCATTGTCTTTCCCTTGGGGCCACAGGACAGGGATGGATAACCCTTCACAACGTGATCGCCTCCTGCAGAGCTCTGTGCCCTTTGTGCCAAGGGCTGACACTTTTATTCTAGTGAGAAGCTTATGTATTTTTTGTGGGTTGGTGGCATACTTCTTCCTTCTGTTAAACACACATTTTGAGCAGGAATTGCCCCTCACAGGCATGGTGAAATAAAGCCTGTACACCTAAGCTGTAGGAACACAGAAATGAAAGTGTTAGTAAGAGCTGAGTTAATCCTTTGGGACACACAATATGTCTTTGATGCCTTTTAACATGCCCATGTGTGAATAAGACACAAAAAGGGCAAAATCTTTGCTCGGTTCTTGTGGGGCTACCATAATATGTGTAATAAATCATACTCTCACACCTTAGCTTTTTGGTTGTAACAGGTGTTTTAGCATCATGACTTTCATTTCAAAAGCTGTATGACTTAAACTCCTTTATCTCCATCTTTCACACAAATCAGAGAGTTTCACAGATAATAAAGCAGTTGGGCAAAAATATAAAGATTGAAGAGGGAGAGTCTCACTTCTGTACTCTTGGGAATTAACTAAGGGCAAAGAGAGGAGCTCTGGCTTCTGTGCTACAGATTCTACCCCCATTAGCATTGCCTGTTCAAAACATGACTCAGGGCCACACGTAAGTCGGGTGTGCTGAGGTCTGGGGTGTCACTCAGCTTACAGAAATATCCTTCCTTGTGCATAATTAAGAGAATTTGGCTCACTGACGTAGCTCAGATGAATCCCTCAGGTCACAGCCCTGAGCACACAGATTTCTGCCTCTTGCAGTGGCTGGTACTAAATACTCCACACCAAGACGAATGTGAGCCTTCTGCCTCACAGACACAGAAACCTGCTCACTGCAATGGGCAGATCTAAGCTGTGTGGGGAAACTGAAAAGATGAAAACTTAGTTATTCCCTGCTTCATTCTGCTGAGCTGCAAATATTGTACAAATATTGTAGCCAGCCTTTCTTATAATGGAATTTTAAAGCTTTTGGATCAGATTCTTATTTACATCATTCTGATTGTGTAAAGGGACTGAACCAAGCCAAGTTTTTTAATTAACAACTCGTGTAGCAGAGAATTCAGCATGGAATGCAGAAGTGCTTCCTCTCTCTTATGTTTTGGCCATGTACAACCATAACACCACATAACATTAATGATAGTTGCATGACCGTGCACCAGAGCAAACTCTCCTGGGATGCTAATTGCTTTGTAGGATTGGTGCTTGACACCCTGCTCATGTCTGTAAACTAGGATAAGGCCTGGGGCTTAGCCACACTCCATTCGTTAAATACGGGAGTTCCTTCATTTCCTTTGTTTTACTAGCGCTGATTAAAAATTTAGCGGCGATGCTGTGCAAAGGTGAGCCTACAGGCACCGCATTAGAGAGCCACCTTCGAAAACAAAGGCACAAAGAGAAGCTGGAGAGGAGATAGGGATGTGGACTGAGATCCTGGCAGCAGCAGCAGACACCCGAGGGAGACACAGAAACTATCTCTTGGTGGAAGGGGGATGGGGGGAAGAGAGAAATGTGACAGAATTTGGAGGAGAAATGAAAAAACTGAAAAATAAGTACTGTGAGCTGACCTGCTCTGAGGGCTGAGGGCAGGGGTGGGCTTCACCCAGGGGCTGGGGCACCTCTGCTGGTCTTGCCACCTGCAGGAGGGCACTGGCTGGACACCCTTCCACCAGCATTGGTCACCTTGGCCTTGAACAAGGTGGGCGGGTGGGCACTGGGCAAGGAAGAGCCTGTCTCACAGGTGTCATGCCTGGGAGTGAATTCATGTTATTTTCCTTAAATCTCAGAGCTGTTTCAATTTCGTGTAACAGGAGAAGCCTAACAGCTGGTAGAGTTTTTCACTTCAGCTGTTTAATGTGGCGTCTGTGACTCAGTTCGCACCAGCAAAAATTAGGGTGAGGCCTGAATCAAACCGACCTTGTAAGCATCAGCTTCAGGTCACTCCGGAGCATCCCTGCTGTGGGGAAGGGGCTCAGACTTGTTCAAGCTGCTACTTCTCTGTCTGGCAAACAAACTGAAGTAAGTTTGTTACCTACTAATGCAAAAAGGACAAAAAAAAAAGTGTGTGGGGGGGGGTGGGGAACACAGAAAAAAAAAAGGAAATGGGGAAATGAAGTAGCTCAGTGCTGCTATTTTGCTGTGGTGTTTGTCATCGTCCAGTTTCCTTGCTGAGAACAATGAGAGATCACAAAATTGATAATCCTCACTGGTATTTTCTCAGCAGTATTTCCTGCAGAATGCGAATATCTCTTTTCTTGTAGGCAGATGGACAGAGCCTGCAGGATCACATTTACTGGAGAGAAACCAGCTTTGAAAAGTTTCAACAGCCGGCATGGTATCTGGTCCATCTCTATTGAAATGAGTTCATTATCATTCATTTTTTGCCAAATGCCAATCAGTTCTTAAATCACTCTTGAAATTAGGATGTTAGAAAAAAAAATCTAAAAGTCCCCACAGATACATTTTCAACATTTGCAGGAATATTTTAGAATTTCTCCAACAGTTGATACAATATAATTAATGTATAAAACAAAATAGACACAACAGACTTTCCAAAAAGTAGTGGGCTTTTTCATTATGTGGGTGCAGAAAGAAAGCAGCAAAAGTTCACCAATTCCTTCACCTATTCATTTAATAATGTACCACACTTTAGATAAGATGGAAATTTATTATTTTGAGAGACTGATCCTCAGTACCCATCCATTCTTTTTTTTCAAAGGGCTATGCCATTTTTCTGCAGAGATTCTGATTTTGCACTCAGAATTTTATCATCTTCCTGGTGCTGGTCCTCTTAAACAAGTGTTTGTTAACATATCATGAGGAGACTCACATTCAGACTGTCATACTGTTCTACCAGATTAAGGTATTTGCATATTTCCCTGCAAAATAAACCCATTGTCACAGCGGATTGATAGGAAATAAAGAAGGCAGAAAAATGCAGATTTTAGCATGCAAGCCCATGTCTTTCACCTACTGTACAATTGGTTTGCATTAGCTTACTAGTGAGTGTGATGGTTTGGGAACACAAAGTTTTGCCCCTCTTTTCCGTTTTAATGGTAGCAGATACACAAATAAAATAAAGGAATGTCACCTCTTGCAGTCAATGACAAGAGCACAACAAAATCACAGACCACCAGCTTTCTAAAGTATCCTGAAACCTTGAAAAGAAAGATGACTGATCACGATGCTGTTCCGGAATGGTGCAACCTGACAATCTGCCAGAGAGAAAGGAAAGAGAAGTGAACAAATTAGAAAGGAGGGGGGAAAAAGGAAGAAAAATAAGAGAAAGGAAAAAAAAAGCTGAAAATACTTTCAACCGTGTGCCAAAAAAAAAAAAAGTTTAATTTTAGCAAAAGCAACACCCCAGTGGATACATGGTCTCCAAGTGTATTATTCCATGCAGATACTAACGAAGGGAAGTCTCTAAGTGTCCATGTGCTCCTAGCTCATCTGTGAGTGCCCAGGTTCCGTCTCCTGTTTGACAACCACATGGCACTTCTGACAGACACATAGGAAGTCAGGTCTAAATTCATCTTTTGAATTTGTCCATGAGGGATCAAGAACATCACTCATTTTTTGGGTGTATTTGTACACAAATACACAGAGGCATCAACTCTTCAACTCTTCTGATAGAAGCCAAATTTCTCCAATTTGCCCAGACTGGCCCTTGGAGCCCAACAGGACACAAGCCACAGCACATGTCCAGGTTAAATAACATGAACCACATATTAATGTAGGGAAAAAGCAATGAAAATGTTTAAAAGGATATTGATTCAATAAGGGATACAAATATCTGGCTGAAGATGCTGTGATACACAGATGAAATAATTATCCAGGCTACTACAGATGTTAGGAGAATTGCCAATAGCTGAAAATTTTTGTCCCTAAATAAATGAGGTTAAAATGGACTTTTTCCCAAGTGGGCAGCCTCATGCATTTTGCTTTTTATGGGCTTCCTTCACTGTGTTCTCTTTTTTGTTCTCTTTAATCTCTTTCTTCCATCTCCTTCTTCTTCTTCACCTCTTTTTTTCATCTTTTGGTCTCAAGAAAAATACAATGAGATAAACCATTAAAAAGGAGAGAAAAGTCTAAAAATCAAAAGGATTTTTTCACTGCCACAACTACATTTTGGAAGGGAAAAAAAGCCCAAACATTCTCTCTTGAAATGTTTGAGAGTAAAAAAAAAACAAAAAACAAAACAAAACAAAAAAAACCTATCCCTTTTCATTCAGGTCTAATCATTTGAAAATTGAGAATTTTCTATTCTCAGTTTAAAAGGCGTAATGCAGGTTAACATTACATCTCCGTGGTATTGGTTTTTCCAAAGTCACAATGGGAGTCTTAGTCTCTCTCCCACAAACATTTTGCAACAAGAGAAAATGGTTTCCTCCCCCCACTCTGTGTTTTGCCTCCCTCAGGTGTGACATAGCTCTTCTTTGTTTTAATCCAGCACTACCTGCACCCACCTCGTGGCATCTCTGTGCCATCTCTAGTGTGGTCTCACTTCCTCCTCTGTGCTCATAAGGAACATTTAGGAGCGGCTCCGGCTCTGGCACGGCATTAATGAAGCACTAACATTTGTTAGGAGAGAGATTCAGCGATGTTGACAAGTGACTTTGCTGATCAGAGGAGCACAGTTGGGTTGGAAGGAACCTGTGTTCTTGAAATGTGGGAGGTGAATTATCTCAGTATTCAAAAAAATAAACAGAGACAAGTTTGATGAGTTTAAATTCACAGAAGAGCTTTTTAATATTTCCTGAGGTTCTAATCAAAGAAGCATCTTAACTGGTCCCAAAGGGAAATGAAAGATGAAAGGAGCTGACACTGATGCCCACTCTACCTTGCCTGGCTGCTACCGGGGGTTTTTTTGATTCTTTTTTTTGCTTGTTACTAAAAATAACTCAGTGGGTAAGAATTAACAGTAGGATATTAATGCAAAGTCACAAATAAAAATCCATCGCAAAATGTAGCACACCTTTAAAATTTTAACGTCTAGTAAAATTAAATCGAGGAAATTGACATAGATCGGATGAAAGAAGATACAGCACCTCTAGCTTATGCCAACTAAAAATAAGAATTATTAATGAAGCTAGGCTTTCTTCTGCTGTGCACATTAATTATTTATGATAATAATACTCCGCACTGCCATATTAAAGAATTTTCTTCACCCAGCTTCCCAGAAAACTCCATCTTCTGAAACCCTCAACATGTTAAAAAACACAAAAGAATGAATTCCTTTCAGTGTATTTATTATACTGGAAGATGAATATAGTCTTGGGTTATTAAACTGGAATGAAAAACACATCTTATTAGAACTTACATGGTGATTTTTATTCTCACTAGTTTCATATAAACTTAATGATGCAGACTGCATTTTTATGCTCATCTATTTTAAAATGGTGCCTGGAGCAAAAGAAGCTTCCATTAATGCCAGTTTGGTATTTCAAATACAATTTGATGTAATTTACTTCAAATATATGTGAACAGAGAAGGATAATGTTGAGAGTATTTGCTGGATTCAGATCTGGGTTAGCTCATGGCAGTGATTTGTTAAAACACAAGTTTTATGAAATGGAAAAAAAAAAAGAAGAAAAGGAAAATGAAACTGTTTTTTAAAAGATAGGGTAAAATTAATATCTTTATAAAGATGTTGTTGGGGAAATTTATTTTGAATTGTCAGAGTTTAAATAATTAATTTTGAAAACAACATTATTATTATTACTATTATTATTTAGAAATCAACAACAAATGAAAGTAATTTCATAAGAGTGTTGGACCACATTATTTTAGAGCTGTTGTATTTGTTGTGATCAATCTAAAATAAGCTATGACTGATTTTTTACATAAATCCATTCATTTATTTCCAATCCAAGTTTCACGTAAGTATATCTTTTGTTTTTCTTATAGCAGAGACCCTTGTACTTGAAAGCACACAGAAGCATCTGCGGAATGTGGGCTATGGCAGGGGCAGGGATCTCATGCAAGGAGAGGAGTTTTCACATCCAAGGAATGCATGGACAAAAAAATACAATTCGTGGTAAAAAATGAGCTTGAAAATGCTAAGGGTCTGTATGTGGGAATGTAATATCATACTATAAATTCACACTGTGTTATCTGCATCTACACAGAGTGTCACACTTCCAGTGTATCTTGCTGTGTCAAGGGGAAGCATTCTGAAGCAGAAAACATTGCAGCAGGTGCAAGGTGCTGGTTCTGCTTTCCTCCTGCAGCTGAGATCCCCTGGCAGGGGTTTGCATCCCCTGCTACATTGGGACACCCACCATTTCCACAAGCAAGGAGAAAACACAGTTAATGCCTCCTCGTTTTTCTTGCATTTCTGCCTGTGCTTTTTCTTTCTTGTTTTTTTCTCTTCCAGGGGTTTGCAGGGAGGGAGGGTGAACCTGAGATCAAGTAAGTGGCTTAAGGGTAAGATTATAAAAGCATTGGTGAGATGTAGGCACATGACCCCTGTGAGGAGACTTTGTGCCTAGTTCCTCTAGGGCATTTGCTAAGGCTTACTCCTCCTTATGAATTTCCTGAACCTTTTTCACACTCCGTCCTTCTGAAGATAAATGCTACCCCTGCCTGAGCCTATGGCATTGTAGCCTGCCAGCAGGTGGTCACAGCACTACCCTCTTCTCCTGGCTGTGCTGTAGAAAACCCTTGAAAATTTAGGCAGCACCGGTTGCCCTGATTTGGGCTCCTGGGAATGCTGGGGAACAGCACCAGTGATGGACAGGCATCCCCTGCAGGGCAGTGCCCCTGGACCAGGGGCTCCACAGTGCAGGGTGGCTGGAGAAGACAGCCCACCACCTCTCTTCTGCTTGGAAGGCTGAAGAGAGCCTGCCCCAGAACAAGGACCCTTGTCCTAGGTGGATTAGAGCCCTTTCTGGTGTATTTCCATTAAATAAATAATCGAGGACATCTGTAAAGGAGTCTGAAGGAAAAATATTCCTAATTGGTTTTTAGGCAAGGATTGGACAGCAAACTGTTTCTGGAGGAAATGTGTCACAACATCATTTCATAAAGCAGCAACAGCGTTATGAATGTGTTCATAAGTTTCAGCATACAATAGAAATTGTTATAAGCAAAATGAATGCCTAAGAAAATTAATGAGCATATTTGGTGTTTAGTAATAGACTCTGTTTCCTCTGCCTGGGACAATGAAGAGGACACTACACGTGACCTCATGAGTTATACCATTACAAAGATTTTCAAAATCATCTGCATTTCAAAGCTACATGTTGGATTTTTTTTTTTTCTTAAATCCAGGCAACCCCATCACCTGAAATGCAAATCTTCATTTGTGCAGTTCTTTGTTTAGACAATGGCAGAGGCATGGCCTGTGCTAGAGAGATGTTTAGTGTGCACTGGAGAGAGGCATTAAGATAAATCATGCTATTAAAAAAATAAAAAGAAAAATCCCACCTGCTTGTTTAGTTTGAGATTTCATTTTTGTGGAAACTATGCCCATTTTGACCCAGGGGTGCCCCTCATGAGTCAGTGACAGCACATACAGGCAAGGAGCAGGGGACGAATCCTGTGCTGGGTCCTGTCTTCTGTTCACTTGTGTTCCTGACAGTGAGGGCAGTTCCTGGATCAACAAATAACCACTGAAGTGTGACAGATTTTCTGAATTCAGTGATTACAGAGTCTTCAAAGTCAAAAGGAGATCACAGCTTGGGTGAAAATGCTGGTGGAGGTCAGCTGTATTAAAAGCGATTATGTGTTAGTACCTCACAGCTCTTGCTCAAAAACCAGGTAGTCAGCTTGAGGGATATTTTGACCTTTTCCACTTTCCATCTCTCTGTTTCTGATAAAACAAACAGGATGACCTCTGCAGCACATACTTCTCAAGCTGGTATTAGACTGAGACAGATATTGAAAGCATGAGACCTTTCCTTTCATCTTTTCTGAAATGGTCAGGTTTGATATTGTTACTGGAGAAAACCTTCCCTAGAGTGAACCTGAACTCATCATCACTGCTATATCTGATATTTAGAAAACACTTATTCATATAGGGCAGACTAGTGGGTACTTTGAGCTACCTTTCAGCTATCAATGAGTTTCACTTCAAACATTTGGGTCCCAAAACAGGTACAGCACCTGCAAAATGGTTTTTATTGGTTTGGTTTTATTTTTGACAAACGGGAAAGAAAAGAAAAATCAAATAAAACACTGCATTCATGAAAACAGTCCAGCAGTGTTTCACCATAAATCAGCTATTGCTGATTAGATCTTTAATGTAATGGATCAATGTCCCAGCTGACACAAAGAAACTTCACTGTGCTGTCTCACACAAGCTAAGGTTTTGGTGCAATGTCTTTGCCAACATCATAAACACTAGCTGGATGTTTCCAGTGCATTCAGCATCTAGCACCTGCTGGGCCACACAGCAAAACAAGCCCACTGGCGCTCACTTCATTTCCGGAAAAATCAAGGCAGTAGGAAAGGAAACAAAAAAGCCATGTAGCCTGCACATAAATAAATAATATTAAGCCTTACTTTGTCTGTAATTAAAGAAAGGAATGCTCTACAAAGCATCCACACACAAATGAATTTATCATTCAGTACACTTTTCTAGCTTACTCTGACCCTATGCATTGTCCCATCCTTCCAAAAAACAGCTCCGTTGCCCACCAGGCTGGTGGCAGCAGGTGCACGAGCAGTTGCTCAGTCCCATATCGATGCTTCTGTCCCCTGGAAGGTGCCAACCACATCCCAGGCTGGCACGGAGATAAAAGGCATAAGAGACTTTATGCACCAGGGTTGTCGGGGCTTGAGGCTCATATGTGAGGATTAATGCTGCGCTCTGGACCCATCTTCACTTTTTCCACCTCCTCTTCCCTATCTATGATGTTGGCAAATGAACTGGAGAGCAGAGGGCAATTGCCCTTGAGCCTTAACAAATGCAAAATATAGAAAGAGTTGAAACTTGTGGTGATTCCTTCTGCCTGTACAGTTAAAACCCCTACAACAAAGGGACCGGGGTGACTTTTGGGTACTGGAATATGGGTAGAAGTCTCTTCTTCCTTCCTGGAAGATAAACAAAGCAAGAAGTAGGTAAAGTGAGAAGCAGCAACATATCACTGCCCATTTATGGCACTTGAAGGAAAAATCTAATCTGTGATTTACTCATTTAAGTGTAATTTCAGTTCACCTACAATGTCATGACCTTCCTGATGATAGTTATATCTGTTATGTGACATGGATAGATTGAACCTCTTGCATATGTAGAAATGGGTTAAAAAATGAATGTTCTGTCCACCCTACTTTACTACTGCTGTGATTTAGTAAAAGACTAGTTGCTGTCAGATCCAGTAATTTGAGTCTCATCTTACAACGAAGTATATATGCTGATGAAAAGCTGCTTTAGCAGCAGAGAGACTGCTAATTGTTTGATTATACAGGTCTTCACATTAATGAAGCACTATTCCATGGATTTGGAGCATGGCGTGCAACCAAATTACCACCCCAGCACTCAAGCTGTGAAATCTGATTATTCATTAGCCAGTCAGTGAGTGGTACAAACATCTTTTCTTTTTTTCAAACCGTCAAAGGAGAGCGACTGCTTTTTTTTTTATTTTCCCACTCATCCCTTTAAGAATATAAGGGTTTGGACTTTTATCAATGACAGTAGCTTACTCAAGAATTTAAGGATAAACATGCTATGTAAAGGGGGCCTCATTTTTCTCCAAACTATGCTCTGCTTGTATAATTTATCCCTTATGTTTACTTAGTCCTGGCCTCCCCAGAGCCTGTCACTAACTGACAATTGTGGTGCATTTAATGAATTGAGAGTAGACTATACCCTCCTTAATTGACAAGAGTTACTAAAAGATAAGGAATCAAAGCAGGGAAAGCTCACAGTGCATCTGCCTCTACCAGGCAGACCTGACTGAAGATGGATGGTTCTGAAAGTAATTTTCAAACTTCTTTTTCATCATTTTTTTTATAAACTTGGATTTTTCAAAGGGGAAATTTCTCTCTCATGTAAACAATGAAATGGAGAAAAAAAAAATTGGATGTTCTTAGCAAAAAAGCCTTCCTTCCTTCCTTCCTTCCTTCCTTCCTTCCTTCCTTCCTTCCTTCCTTCCTTCCTTCCTTCCTTCCTTCCTTCCTTCCTTCCTTCCTTCCTTCCTTCCTTCCTTCCTTCCTTCCTTCCTTCCTTCCTTCCTTCCTTCCTTCCTTCCTTCCTTCCTTCCTTCCTTCCTTCCTTCCTTCCTTCCTTCCTTCCTTCCTTCCTTCCTTCCTTCCTTCCTTCCTTCCTTCCTTCCTTCCTTCCTTCCTTCCTTCCTTCCTTCCTTCCTTCCTTCCTTCCTTCCTTCCTTCCTTCCTTCCTTCCTTCCTTCCTTCCTTCCTTCCTTCCTTCCTTCCTTCCTTCCTTCCTTCCTTCCTTCCTTCCTTCCTTCCTTCCTTCCTTCCTTCCTTCCTTCCTTCCTTCCTTCCTTCCTTCCTTCCTTCCTTCCTTCCTTCCTTCCTTCCTTCCTTCCTTCCTTCCTTCCTTCCCACAGCAAACCCAACCTAACAGAGATTCCAGCTACAGCCAGTCTGTTTTGTACAGAGAATGTAACTGGGTTCAGTTACAAAATGAGCGGTGTGGAAATCCTCCCTCACATGGTGGAGAAGTACTGACATCTCTAGCAAATGGGATTATCTGTAATGAGATTACATACAAAGAGATTAAGATGTGAACTGACACTCCTAGGAGATACAAAAGAGGCTCCTGAGACAACAGAGAAATGAGGTGTCAGAAGCAGAAGGTGGAATTGCTTCCTTGAGAAGGTTTTTCATGATAATGATAATGATCTTACCCGTATAATAGCGCCTTTCATCCAGAAAGATCCCCAAAGAGCTGTACAAATGCTGTACACTAGTTCTTTTCAGACCATCATGGAAATGCTTCCACCTCTGGTCGGAGTACAGCAGCTGTTTAACCACACACAAGCTCACCTCACATAGCAGCACTGGGCAGGAACTATTAAGATAAAGGCTGATCTCAGGGAAAATTCCCGATACCAAAATATAACTGTATAATTCTCAAGTCTGAGTCATTTCACAAAACTGTATTTTGGATTTGGGTTTTCATTTCTTTGTTGTTTTTCCCCTTGTTTTTCACTATTCATACTGACATGTTTAAATAAGAATTTTGAATTAATTTTCTAAAACGTTCATTAAAAATTCATCCATTCCCTTCCTTAAAAATTGTGCAGGAAAAATGAAAGACCAAAGCAAATATGAAAGAACAACGATTTTGAAATTTTGGTTGAAGCTTTTGACCTTATTTTAGGTTGCATCTGACTGTGCAGTGCATCAACTGGCCACTGCCAAGCAGATGATAGACAGATGAGACCTGTGCATGCCTGCTGGTGGACACAGTTTTAAAAACAAGACATCTCAAATTTGACTGATAAAGCTGTGATGGAAGTCACCCAAACCAGTGCAAACTGAGGAGATACCTCTTCCAAAGACAATCTTTGTGTCTGGGGTGCTTCAGTTTTTGTCTCACAGAATGCTACAGTACCTACTGAGCCTTTTAACTTTTCTCTGTAAAGCTGCCTGGCAAAAACTTCATATGAAAAGCCTCAGAACACAGGCAGTAGATGTTGTCCAGAAGAAAAAAGTGATTAAAAAAAACCCTTCTGTGCCCGCTCATAGCTCATCAGAAGAAATATCTGTGCTTCAGGCATGGCTTGAAGACATGAGAGCAGCATAGGAGTTCCTCAGATACAGCTCCTGTCTCACTCTCTGAGTGCTAAATTACCATCCTTGTTCTTAGTAGATTTTATTAGTCTTCTTGTCAGTCTTGTAAATGGAGTTTAACAGGAAAACAAAATGTATTTAGACAATATGGTCTATGTGGCATAGCAGCTAAACAAGTCTCGTTGTCAGATTCTTTCAACTCTCTGGCAAAAAGGATAATGAGACGTTTTGCTTGCTCCTCCGCTCCCATGTTTGCTCTGCCAAGCAACCACCAGCATCAATGCCCAAAGGAAAGCTTGCTTTCAGAGAGGGGGCTTACTACTAACCCTGGATATTATTCTCCTCCTTCCAGCTTTCAAGCCAAGAAGCCTTAGGTCACGATTAGTCCTTCATTGGTTTCCAGGTACCAGGGGAACTGCTCACTACAGACCACAGTGCAGCATCCTCCAGTGCCTGTCTCTTCCCTGTGAAGGAGCCCTGGGTCCCAGCCCCTACCAGCACCTGACAGCCCTGCCATGACTCCACAGCTCTGAAAATACCCCTCTGTGGTCCAGTGTCCCTGTCTGCAGCATGGATAATGATGCTACTTATCCTGGCAGGGGTGGCTTTTATTTCTCTGTCAGTCACAGTGCACAAAAGAAAAATACACATCTTTGTAGCATCCCTCAGGCATCACAGATTGTTAAAACCAATACAAATTACAACTATTTCACCCGCTGCTGCTGCCATTGGTGAGCTACCACCAACCTCCTGAGAGCACTGTATAAACAGGAGATCTCCTTTGCTCCTCCACATTTGAACTGTATCCTCTCACCCTGGATGAAAACCCACAACCTATTGATGCTAACAATGCTGTCCTCATAAATGAAATTATTCTATCTTTTTTTACTTTTTTTTTAAGTGACATTTTTTCAGGCACTAAGATTAGTTTTCTAAAGACACTTGCCAATACGAACATATAATTTTAGGCTTTGGAGGCTTTTTCCTCTACCTTTATAAGATTATACTGGCAAAACCCCTATTTTTGACTCACTTGTCTTGAAACAAAGATGCTTTGGCTGATGTAGCTTGGATCACATGAATGGCACATCCAGACTCCTGACATTACTTGTTTTCTGCCACAGGCTGTAGCTACCCAAGGAAGGTTTTGCTCATCTAACCATCCTGACAAGGTCCACCCTAGGACATGTAAAAGGCTAAAAAGTCCGTCTCTAAACTCCCCCATGGGACTTCTCCATTTTGGGATTTCTCCAGGAGGAATCAGGTGGGGAAACCAGCCTCTTGCTTCATTCAGTCTGGTGAGAATCCGAGGCAGGATACATACCACAGCCTCTCAGCCAGCTCAGGTGCTGCCACCATCAGCTGTCCTGCCCTGGCTCAGCACTGCTCCCACCCTGCCCCAGGAAGCAGATATTCTTGGCAAAACCCATCATATCCCAGAGTGGACAGGAATCCATTACTCACTGAAGAGGGTCCTGCTTATCACTCTTGCTCTGCAGCACTCAATAATTTTGATCTCTGTCTGGGCTACCAACAAGCACTTCCAGTCCAAAGCAAGAAATGCAGCAGCTTTCATCACCCACACAGAAGCTTTCATTTTAAAAATAATGCCTTTCAATGTCAGCTTGGCCAACAGCTGCTTCTAGAAGATTAGAGCTTTTCTCTGCCTTCTCTGGCAACCCAGATGGATTTGTTTGCCTAGTTTACATTGCACTGCATTGTTCAGCTATCTGTAAGCGTGATCAGTGCTGGCTTCCAATATTTCAAAGCCTGTGGCATCATCATCATCTAATACCAATTATGGGGGAAAAAAGCCTCTTCCAAGTAGCAGCTGTTGGGTTTGGGAGGGGTGATGGAGTACCCTTTGTTCTCTCACACTTAATCAGCAAGATGAGAGGTATTGGAGCTCACATGACACAGCACTTTTAGGACAAGAGACTACATCTGGTCTGTTTCCCAGGATTTTCCTGGGTACCTATCCCAACAGTGTATGCAGTGGCACTTCTACATCAGGATGATCAGGGCTTTCCAGGAATGTGCAATATAGCAAAACTAACTTTTCCTGACTGGCTTCATGTGCTTTTCACATCAGGTTCACACCATACTACACCACATCCTGCACAAAGTAAATTAACTGATCCACAATTGTTTGAGAAGAGAAAAATTACATTGGAGGTTTCAGCAATCTCTTCATGCTTCTGTTTATCCCTCCAAGCTCTCTTACAGTAGGATTAACATGTGCTTAGATGTCTCCTGCCACACATTCAAGGAGGACAAACAAGCACAGACTGCCATGTCTCCCCAGAACTTCTGTTTTTCTGCCTCCAGCTCAGCAACTAAGTCAATATATTAAGAACCACCATCAGCAGTCTGGTTTTTTGGAGCTGCTGAGCGCCCACAAGTCCCAGAGATATCATGTACAGATTCTCCCTGCTGAGCTTCTTTCCCAAAAGTTTTCACAGCTTTTTTTATTATCTTGCTTCTTCCCTAGTTTTCATTAACTTGTGGGTATTGACATGTGTACTTCACGGTGGAGAACACAGTCCAGTCACTCTGCAGACACAATCCATGACAGATCAAAATGCCTGTAACAATATGGATTTTCCTTAACTTCAACTCATGTCACAACAAAGTTCTTCATGAGACATTTGGCAGAGACATTGCTCAATCAAGAAAACATTTCATAACTTGGGGACAATAAATAGCCCTATTACATATGCTGCTACTTCTTTGTTTACAAGACATTTAACACAAGAATATCAGCTTCTCTGTGATCCTTCATTTTTCTCATTATTTCCAGATATTAGGAGCAGCTCATTTCCACCTGCAAATCAACTGTTTTCATGCATATCCATGCAAGGCACAATATATTTTGAATAGGCATACGCAAACTGTGAGGAAAACACTCAAGCATTGGAGATGTAGACCCTAAATAAGTGCAGCTCACAAAATGAGATTGTAATTTTGGATAGGAATCAGGGGTAGCATTTGCACCACCAGATGTCATAAAACTTGCTATTTCGCATTCCTTATGCTGGAAAGTGCTACATCTGGCTCAGGAACACATCAAAAGTTATGTCTACACAGCGTTTTGCAGGCAGACTTAAGCTTGATTTGACCACACTCCAAGCCATCCAGGAAACATGTGGCTACACCAATATGGTGCCAAACCTCAGAGAATCTGCCCAGATGAGAAAAACTGTGTATGAGAACAGTCAGAGCTCAGAGCAAGTGTCTGCCTCCCTGCAAAAATATGTGGATATATCAGGCTCAAATTTTCAGGAAACCTCCATGGGATTTTTTGCTTAACCTTCTCCATCTACCTGGCTGGTAGTTACAGTAAAGAAATCTCATAAATCAATATTTTTTTCTAAAATTCTTTTCCACAATGACAAAAGGTGCTTTCATGGAAAGCCGTGAGAGCTTGACCAGGCACCTGCTTTGTGGGGGCTCTCTCAGCAAGACCTGCAGATGAGAGCAGTCTGGGATGTACAACCTCAGTTCAAAGCATTGGGAAGAATTAGGGCCTTTGAAACTCTTTGTCTGGTAGCTCTCGATTATTTGCATGCTGAAGCCTTTCACATGTTTTGGAAGCAGATGCTTTTTTCAGACGTGCGGGTTGTATTCCAGGTTGGTTTCTGAAATATTATCAACAACTGACAGATAAGAAGTTGGACTGTGGTGAACCAGAACAAATTTGGTGTGGGTGATCTATTCCTCATCACAGCTAAATTATTATCAGTCTTTTAAAAAATATATGCTAAAACTCAGTCCCACTAGTTCAATGAAAGACTGTTATGATTTATGCAAGCTCAGTTACCATATAATATCACGCAGACTGCATCTATTTATCACCTATTTCATGTGTTTGCAAGCAGTTTGAGCTTTCCTTTTCCTCCCAGATACTGCATTTGGACAGAAGTCAAAAGTTTATTTAAAACATGAGAGAATCACTGTAGAAGCAGAGAAGCAAAATGGTGTCATGTCCTCAGTTTTGTCATGCAGTGAAGCAGCTTCCAGGCCTGGAGCAGATGGGAAACCTTAGTTTAGGCTATTTCATGGAGTCTGCTCAGGCTGGTGATGGGCTACAACAGCTTGAGATCCACCTGACTTCTGATGATCCTCCTCCAACACTCCCTTCATGGGAGCAATGAACTTTATCCTCCACTTCCATCCTTTTTCCAGAGGCGTGCCAGGCACTTTGTAAGTTGCTGGTGAAAAAGCTGAACCCTGACCCAAAACCGCTTTTTGTATGAATGCAAACCACGGAACACCAACCAGATGGATGATGGCTGAAGCACCGTAGTGAAGACATTCTGGCTTTCCACAACAATGAAGCACAGCCTTTTTCTCCATGTAGGGAAGTCAACAGTCTGATCTCCCCACCTGCATTTAGGAGGGGACTTTTGCCTCATGAAATAAGCTTGGTGTGTGGGTTTGTTTATGCAGACTTGAGCATAACTTGTTTCCTTGGGTGAGAGCTGTTTGCCCAGACTTAGACAGTACAAATGCATGTGATTTACAATGAATTCAGTGGGAAGTCAGCATCTGGATCTGCAGTATTTCAAATTATTGCTTAATACTGAGAATGACATGCCTCCGCTTTTGAAGTGTTTTGTGTGAGATACCCAAAGGAAATTTTCAGACTACTGAGTTAACATTGCTGAGCTACTGCAGCTACTATCTATCCTAACATTTCACTGTAACAAGATCATATTTAAGTTACCAGCAAGGAGGGTCTTGCCAGACCTCCTTAAATCAAAATGTGGGTGAAAACCAAAAAAAACCTCCAAATTTTGTCACACCAGTGATGGATTGTGCAAGTAATCCATTTCTCCTCCAGCCCAACCATCCTGAGGCACTGGATAGTATAACTTGCACTTCTCTCTGCTTTAAACTTGCTACCAGCCATCATAACACTTGCGGCAGAATTTTATTGATCAAATCCCTTGGAAATGTGACATTCCCAAATAAAATTTCAGCATGACAGAGGTAGCAGAAAGGAACTAGCCATGCCAAGGCAGAGCAGTTTCATTTCTTACTTATGGAGTCATCATTAATGTACTACTGTCACCTCTCACAAATTTAAGGGCCCTAAAAAAACAATGGCAATGTGTTGCCATAGAGAGGGACTGTCCAGAGCTCTCTGGGTGACACTAAACAGTCCATGTCTTTATTACACTAGTGGGAGACTTCTCTGCCTTCTCCTAAGGCAGATGTACAATAATTGCTACCAGTCCCAGAAAAATCCCAGCAAGCACTGAAGATTAAAACAGGCACAGGGGACATTTGAAGACACAGATGGTACAAAAGGGGAATTTGACCGTGTTTTACAGTCGTCTTCTGGCATTTGTCTCTGAGACAGAGGGAGTAAGCATGCCAGCAGCTCAAGACTGCTCTCTTGGGTCCAGGTGAGTGGCACAAAGGGAGATGCAGTGCTTCCTGGACCTGGGACCAGCAATAAAGCACTGAGCTTGGATTTACTGAAATAAAAGTATCTTAAAAGTGCTAGAGATTCCATGTTCTTTCAGGATTGAGGACAACCAGAAGTCGTCTCATGCAGTGAAAGATCTCTTGAGGTAGTAAAGACCTACAAATATCTAGGAACAGGAAAGGGGCTTTTTACTTCTGCCTATGAGAAGAAAAAAAAAAAGGAAAGACCACTTAAAATAGTCCTTTATTTGTCTCAGGCAAGTAAGGAGTGAGATCCTCTTGAACAGCTCTAAGCAGACGACAGCAGTAGTCATACAAAAACATATAGGTCCATCTGCTTTCCAGAAAGTTATGTTCAGTAGGTATTTACAGAACTAATTTCTCTCCTTAGTTCTTTTTCATCAGGATAAATGTTATGAACTTTAAGAGGTATGAAGTTCGGAGAGTGGGACAAAATAATATAGATGAATTTCAAGGTAAAAAAGTACACTCCATCCTCAATTCACTCAGCACAAGTACTTTATGAATATGTGAACAGCTGGTGATTTTGCATATTGCATCATCTGCACCGTGGTAGGGAGGTAGAGAGATATGGATAATAACAAGAAGCTTTGGGACTTAACTGAGAATTGGCCAGGACTTTGTGGATATAAATCAGGTATCTTCCTATAAGGGTAGACTTTATACTAAAGTTTTCGCTTTTTTTTTTAGTTGACTTTTTGTCACAGTGCTGGTTATTACAATTTCTTTTTAAAGAAAAAGGCAAGTCATCTCTCCAATAGAAACAAGAACAATGCCTCTTACTGGAGTTCCATGAATCCACTTCGATGTCACTTGAAAGGCTCCCAAGGAGTCAAGCTGTTTGGTTTCTGTGAGACAGCCCAGGAGTCTCTCTGTGTCCAGCTCACGCAGCTAAGTTAAGCTCTTATTAAACTCAGTTGTTATTTTTCTAACAGATTCTTAATTACTGTTTTTTGAAGCAACAATCATCCCACGCTTCACATTCGCTTTGTTTCTCCACCTCTTCTTGCGGTGCAAGCATGTGGGCAAAGCGTGGGAGGCTCCAAGAGCCCAAGCAATTGAAAATTGATGCAGCTCTTTAAAATAAAGGAATGATCCTTATTATAAGAGGGGAAAAACAAAGTAGCACACTGAGATAAACAAAGACGCACAGACAATGCAAGGAAAATAATATTAGCAGATGTTGAGCCAGCCGTTAATGATCTGTTTTATATTTAAATCTATCGCTTGAATGCCAGAGCCAGAACACCAAGGAGCAAGAAAGAAGCCTGGCAGCAGCCATGCACTTCACTTTTATTGCTCTGACTCCAGTCATTGATGTTGACTTTTTAAGTTATCAGTATAAATTTTTTTCACATGCAAATGGAGTGCTGATGGAAAAGCAGTGCTGATGGCACTGGGAGAGGGAAGGGCTCTCCTTGCAGACCAAGCACAGCAAACCCCTGAGCATTGCAGCTCTCCTGAGGAACAGTGCTCAGAGCTTGTAGGACCTGGACCAGGCCATTTGTGCAAGAACCATGCAGGAGGTCAAAGACATCTGCAATGAGCAGCTCCCTGGCTCTATTTTGGCTTGGCAGGCAGGCTGGCAGAGAGCACATCCCTGCTTTTGAGATCTGTAAAACTCATGCTGGGTGACAGGCACTAGAGCTGCCTTTTATACTAATTCCTCCCTACAAACCATACCTCAGTTTTCAGCAACAGATTACACCAGACATGTTTGTTGCAAAGCAACATGATGGATAAAAACTGGAGGCAGGAAGCTCCCTCATGTATTGTTCATTCAGGATCAAACATTCAGTTGCAAACCCACTAGCAGTCACCCAAGAACTAAATGTCATACTATATCTCAAGATCAAACTTCAGCTAATTTTGACACCACCACAGAGGGCTGGATCTCATTTCACCCTGCTCTAACACAGATCCTCTCCTCCTGCACCCCTGTGAAGAGGAAACCAAATGCTTGAGTCTGCACAGGGTTACAGCGCCTTTTGCTCCATTCTCTCCCAAGGCGCGGGGACCTGAGGACCTGTCACATCCTGCAATATTGCACCAGCTGCTTGGACTCAACATATCCAGTGGAGGCAGTCAGCTTGGCTGTTCTTCCAGGGCTGGGCTTCTTGGTTTATTCCAGACTTTCTTGCTTTGTTTTTCCTCTTGTCTTGCATGAGGTGACTTGCCTGTCCTCACTCACCTGCTCCTGGAGTAGCTCTTTCCTACTGGCCATATCCTCCTCTTCCATGTATTCACAATTTTATTTGCATTCCCTAACAAATACAGCACTTCTACCTTGGAGGGTGGTATTTCCTGCTCATGCTATATTCAGTACTTTGGTATTTCAGTATATTCAGTACTTTTGGTAATTCACCGCTCCTGAGGAACAGACACTATCCAGACAACCTGTTATTAACAGAGCTGTCTGCTTGCTGTCAGCCTGACATGGACATGGAACTGAAAAAAAATCAACCTAAATTCAAAGGGCATTGCTACAACATTTCCTCTTGCACTTCTCAGTATCCAAAGGAAGAGTCCTAGGCTGCTCACAACTTTTGACCAGCTGCAGACTACCTGGATCCAACTGCTGCTGTTAACTATCTTCTGTGCCTTCAGTGGCAGGGATGTCCTCCCTAGATTGTCTTAGGATCAACTAGATACTGATTCTCCATGAGATTATTTGATCTGTCAGGCTGTTTGACTCTGACTCTCATAAAAATGTCATTACAAATTATTATGTATACTAATATTTCACTCCAATATACCACCTAACTTAGAGTAGTGATATAGTTGCTTTTAGGTTATTTAAAAAGAAATAATAAATTTCATCCTTGCCCTATTAATTTTGGATCAGTGTGTTTTTCAGTTAAGACAATTTCACTCAAGACATGGTGTGGATGCACCAAGGAAGATTTGGTGCAATTTCCACATGTCCTGTTCCACTGCCTATCCAGATGAACCACCTTGGGCTTCTGTGCAGTCCTCAACCAAACAAATTTGATCCAGCATGCATGAAGTCAAGCACTTTGTAGCTGCTCACCATGGCACTACAAGTACTTTTTGCCATCACATTGAAATCTTGCCACTCAAAGGCACCAAGTTTGTCTTCAAAAACATAAGAATTAGCCATTACATAGTTTCCATACTCTTCTATGCATTGATGCCAGTAACAACCCTGATGTTATTGGTCCAGAATCTTCTTCAAGTTAAAAGTAATTTCAATCACCTGCATGGCATAAGGATTCTCTTTCCATACTGACCTTCTCCCACTTTACTGAAGGTCCCTCACTTTTCAGAAATAAGAAAGGTTTAGCCAGCTTTAAAAGTTCTTGTAGTTTGAATTACACAGAACTGCTAATTTAAAAATATATATTAAGTTTTAATATTTTTTAACACCCACCAACACCACTTCTGACCTTACACGTGTACTCCAGCAGCCCAGAGAAAACAGACTCATGGCTCTTTGGTCTACCCTTTTCCATAGCCTACTAGATGCCTATGTTTGCAATTATCTCCCAGTGTGCAATCATGTAAAGTCAGAGGAAAAAGAAAACAGATCTGTGATTTGATCCTTGCAGTCTCCACACTTCAACAACACAATGCATTGCAATTCACTGTTGTGGATGCTAGTACTTGGTAGTGAACAATTGGGACATTACTGCATCCATTATGTATTAATAATAGAAGCATGTATCCTATTTTTCTTTCCTTTCTCTCCTCTCCTATCCTTTTTATGATAATTAACAAGGTAATAAACATGCAAAACTTAAAAACCACAGAAGTGGAAAACTGATAAAGGCCTCTGAAATGATACCAAGGAAAAAAAAGAAGCAGTGAACCAGAAGAACATATAAAGTTATTGCCATTGAGCTCTGCAGAGAGCAAAAAAATTGAAAGAATAATAAATAACGAGGTCAATTAAGTTTTCCAGCAAGAACTGAATCCAAGGTGAGCTCAGCTAACTTAAACAACTTGCCATAGATACAAGAAATGCTTTGGTTTGGAAGATCATCTAGTTTCAACCTCTTTGCCATGGGCAGGGGTGCTGTCCACTAGACCTGTTTTACTTTTCATCCAGTCTAGCCTTGAGCACTTCCAGGGATGGGGCATCCACAGCTTTGGGAAACCTGTTCCAATGCCTCACAACCATCACAATAATATTTTTTTTCCCTAATATCTAACCTAAACCTACCCTCTGTGTAGTTTGAAGCCGTTTCTCCTTCTCCTGTCACTGTGTGCCCTTGTGAAGAGCTGCTCCCCCCACTCTCATGCAGGCCCTTCAGGTACTGGAAGGTGCTGAGAGGTCTTCCAGGAGCCTTCCCTTCTCCAGGTACAACAGCCCCAGCTCTCTCAGCCTGCCTTTGTGGGAGGCCCTCCAGACCTCTTCTGATCATCATTGTGGCCCTCCTCTGGACTGGCTCCAGCAGGTCCATGTTCCTCTTACACTGAGACCCCAGAGTGGGGTCTCAAGAGAGTCGAGTAGAGAGAGGAAATTCTCTCCCTCATCTTGCTGACCACACAGAATGAAGCTGGCTTTCTGGGATGCAAGTGCTTATTGCTAGGTCGTATCCAGGTTTTCATCCACAAACACCCCCAAGTACATCTCCACAGGGTTGCTCTCAATCTGTTCATCCCTCAGCCTGTATTTGTGCTTGGGATTTCCCCTGTCCAGGTGTAGGACCTTGAACTTGGCTTTTTTGAACATTATGAAGTTTACACAAGCCCTCCTTTCAAGCCTGTCCCTCTGGATGGCATCACTTCTTTCCAACTGTGTCGACTACACCACACAACCTATGTTATCATGTAAACAAAAAGAGAGATTCCTTATGCTGGAATAACAGATGCCATTCAGGTTTAGGGAAGGGGGAAATAGACATATCTTTTCAGGCACTCAGACATCTAAGAGTGTTAGCAGCTGTACCCAGCATGGAGAGGCAGCCTGTGCTCCCTCAGCATCAAATGTTCCACCCAGCCTGGCTCACAAGGACCAGGTCCTTCCCCAGACCACATGCTTTGGGCACTTTTGCTCTGCAATTAGCAAAGCACAACATGAAGTGGTGGAACAGCAGCATTGCCCAGAGAGTGAGAGGGGGAAATTCAGTCTATGCTGTGAAAATGGAGGTAGCCAAGAGAGTAGTGAGCTCTTGAGGAACTCTGCTGTGATGAGTATTAGCTTCATCCTTCTGATTAGCTACTGCTCTGCCACTTCATCCCTGGGTGTATATGTACTTGCACACACAGACATGTGGGTACACATAAGCCTCTACGTCCTGCCAGCTGAAAACAGGAGCTTCTAGATAAAGTACATACACTGAGGTCTTAAGTTCAGTTTAATGAACCATTGTGACTAAATTTGGCAAGATTTCTTGTCTTGCTTCTTTTCTGTACCTCAGATGGTTTTGATCCATTTGTGAGAAATTTAGTTTTGGCAAGTGGAAGTCCTTTTTCACTGCCAGTGGTTAATCTGCTCTGTGACACATTCATTCAACCAGAGAAAATCCAATATTGACATTTGTACCTTGGGGGGAAAAGAGGTTAAACACTGGATGTAAAATAAACTGCTGGACTGTGCCAAGCCACTGTGCAATATCTATATCATGTATAGGCAAGTTTCTTGCCCTTAGAAGCCAGATGCAGCTCAATCACATCTGGGCTGCACTATCATTCCACATATTTGGTCAAAGGGTTGCTGTTGGACAAGGTCTGGAAGTGTCTCTGATAGCTCGACTCAGTTGCTCCAGCCTTTTAGTAGTCCACTGAGAGCAGATGGCTCACATACTGCTAAACCTCTTTCTTGTTTCCACCTGCTAGGATTAAAAGGCAGCTTAAAGTACAGTAAATACTCTCACAACATTAATTTTGTCTATAAGAAATTGCTGTCTTGGCCACAAGAAGGTTTTGCAGTTCCTGGTAAGAAGGAGACAGACTGTGTGGCCAGACATTCACATGTGGGAAGGACTGACCCCAAGAGCCCCACTGAAACATGCTGTCAGTGTTAATCATTTTCACTACTGATGTGTCTAAGAGTCAGCCAGAGAAAACAATCCCATTGTTCAAGGCAGTGTGCAAACATGAAATGGGGTGAGACCTTGGCTCCAAAGAGTTCATAGCTCAAAGAAGACCTCAGCACCCTTTACCTATCTGTTTTACATTTGATTTCTAGAGCTGTGTTTAGAAGTCCTGAAATCTGTGACCTTTGCATACCTTGTGCGATGCCTTTATCTGGGAACAGTCTCTCTGATTTCAAGAGACGTGTTTTTTACACGTATGTGATTTTGATTTAGTCACACCTATATGTGCTCTTGGATGTGTATGTATAGTCTGTATTTCAGATTGTTACAGGCATAAATGTTGGTCTAGAGAACATTTCACAGAGAAAGATCAAAGCACACAGTATTAAATTCTCCCTCTCCAAAACTAACTCTGCTTGACCTTGGGTGTAGTGCTGATGAAAATAAGCAGGATTTCTCAAATGTTAAGTGTTTTTCAACAAAGGTAGCAAGATAATATTGCAATAATGATCAGAATTGGCTGAGTTTAAAATCATTATTAAGTCTTGCAAAGCATTTCTTTTAACTTTAAAACTTCAGAATGACCAACTGACTTCTTTTATACTTTGTCATTAGAAAGAATATTGTGGACATTTTGAAAGTAACCTGCCTTCAGATTTAACCAAGTTTAGACAAAAATCTGAGAACGAGCCAGAGCTGGAAATGAACCACTGCTGCTGATTATTCTGACTGCTGACAAATAGAAACTAAAAGTTTTCATAAACAATTAACTTTTAAAATGCCTTAACTTCTTCTTTCCCTTATATCTAGAACTTCAACCCATTAATAATGAGCCAAACCAAAGTGATGATGGCATCACACAGACTGCAAACATCCACTGCTTGCAGAAAAAAGTTCTTTACATTTACTGAGGCCAGTGCTGCTCACCCTGAACTTTGCATAAGACAAATTTAACAGAGGCAGAAATGGTATCCTGACAACTGTTTTCCTGATACAGTCATTTTGGTTAGAGAAATAAGAGAGGAAATCAAGGTGAACATCAGAGACTGCTAAACTCAGATGTGCAACTAATGATTGGGAAAAAAAACCTTTCACAGCTGTAAATTTGAATTCCACAACAAAGAAGATACGAACCACACGAAGCTGTAGTAATGCAATATTCAGTGGGGTTTTGTCCAGCCAACAGTACAGGCGTATCTTTAATGAAGATCATTGTGGCCAGCAAAGCTGAGAGAAGTCACTGAGAAGTAACACCCAGAATCAGTGAGAGGAAGAACACTGAACATTAGCTACCTAGACAACAAAAAAGTTTTGGGGCGGCATCGTATGAAAAGCTGATTTATGAGAGGATAACTACCATCTACTCAAAAGAATAATGTTTTCCTTCTCAACTGAAAAGCATTTTACTTGATAACAAAAAAAAAAAAAAGAAAAAAGAAAAAAAAAACAAACAACAAAAAAACCCCAAACAAATGAAAACAAGGCTCTCTCCTACAAAACCTTCACAATAGAAAGGTGTTTCAAGGGATTGTCCTGATCTCATTGTAGGTGAAGACATCTGTATCAACAGAAATGGAAAGGAAGATGATTTGATCTGCAACGCATACAGTGGAGTTAAAAATAAAAATTTAAGAAAGAGTTCATACATAAAAACCAGGTGAAATAAAGTGCATATAGACATAAATAGAGAGGAGCAGTGGATGAGTCTGGTACTGAGGACAAAACCACAAGTCCAGAACAAAGCAGTTAAAACATCACGCTGGTTAAACATGGATGAGACTGGTAGGGTACTAACATCCTGTCATGGCACTTAAAAGTGATGAAAAGCTGTGTGCTCTGCTAGACATGGGATGTGAATCAGCAGGAGTGCTGTGAGCAAGGATCACAGACCCAAGGTCTTCTCTTTGTGGATAAGCAACCACACACACATTTCTGAGGGACTACACAAGCAGCAGAAAATACAGCACATCTCCAAAGCTTCCCCTTTATTAAATATAAAATTATATCAGGCAGTAGAAATCAGTGCTGCCACAGTGACGACTCACTCACTGAATCCTTACCTACTGGTCAGGCTACAGCTGGAGGCAAAATCCCCCTAAATTACCCTGGCACAAGCCAGCGGTGGATTAGAGCTGTCTCCTCATCACTTTATAGTTTCCTCATCACTTTATTGTCTCTGAAAGAGATATTTTTCCTTCCCTCCATCTTCTCTGGTTTATATTCACAATCATGTACAGCTTCATCAGTGAGCAATGTGAATACCTATATATGTGTCTATATAGTTTCACTCCTATCAGAGATCAAGTATTCGGTTTCATCAGAAAGTTGTCCCAGTGCCATAGAGGGCCAAATACCAAGGAAATTATATCTGATGCATCCTGTATTACCCTTTAAGCTGGAGTATATTCCAAAGACAGAGAAGGTGTGTTAACAACATTATCAGGGTGAATCTGTGCTTCTAGGTACTCAGCAGCTACTAAAATTTCGGTCTTTAGAACAAAAAAGGTTAATGTCTGTTATTATCACGGAGCTCCTGTTAAATCAGATGCAGACATGGTTTCCATCTACCTTTAAGGTTCCTCTTCATGTGCAGGGAGCACATTTATTATCAGCATCAGCCTCATAATCTTGGGATGGAGGCTCATCTGGCTTTGGTGTCTTCTTCATCTTCATTAACTCTAATTTCATTATCACCTGTCCTGGAATGACCCTGGGATCACTCACTACTTCTTTCTTTCTCCTCTGGGAAATGAATTTCTGGTTTTGTCCTCAGCTACTGAACTGCTTTTGTGAGCCTTGCAGCAAATAATTAATATTAGCAGTATCCCCTTCATCTCTCACCAATCTGGGTGCCCCACCCCATCTTTAAAGCACTACTGGCTCCTTGACTCATCTTTCTGTTTCTGATATGTTTTTAAAAGCCTCTGGAATATTCTGCTTGGCTCAGTACTCTTATTTCATCTGTCATGTGAGCTTTTCTCACCTTTTTTTAAAAAAAATCCGTTTATTAACCTTCCTATTCCTCACCTTCCCTTCTTGCATTTGATGTTTAGCAGCTCTCAGAAGTCTTTTGCATGACACAAGAACCAATTTTTCCAGTTAATTATTCAACCCCTTCTCCTGCTTCTCCCCTCCCCCCAAACAGAAGTGTTATGAAGGTGTGCTTGGGATGACAGGGCATTGCTGGATTGAAGAAACAGCCTGAATTAAAGGTCTTTTCACAGAAGAGAGGTCTTGACTGAAAATCTCAGAGGGCCCCCTGACTGGAGGGAAAAGTCCTGTAAAAAGCAAGCACTCCAGCTCCTCTCCCTTGCAGCAGCAGCAGAGAACATTGTCATCTGATAAAGGGCAATAACATTTTATTTCTGTCCTGCACCTAATGAATGGGGCTGTTTGGCACGAAAAAGAAACATGAAGTGGGGGAAGAATGACAGACACATATAGTGGGGGAGGAATGGCAATGACCAGGAGAAGAGAAAAGAAAAGGAAAGAAGCCTTTTCTTTAGCTCTGTGTCTTTGACACACATCTGAGGTAATAAACAGGGAGTTGTGTGATCTAGTTGCATTTTAATCCATTTTCACTCTTAACTGCATTGGAGAGGCTGCTAACTTAGATTCATGTGTGGCTTTACACAGACCCCTTCACTGTTAGCAGCCTTACAAGAACAAAGTCTCCACCATGGACTACCGCTCCTGAGGAGCGCACGGGCAAGAAAAGCTCCCCTGAACAGAAACAAAGAGGAAGAGCAGGATCCTTTGCATAAGCAAGGGGAAAATGGAGCGATTGTGCTGCACAACATGAGGCAAGAGTGCAAGTTCGGTGGCTGGCAGCAACCCGCAGCCATGGATCTTTGGAGAAATAAATCCTGGCACCAAGAATTTGGGAGAGTCCAATAAAAACGTAGAAGCAAAGGCGGAAAACTCTTTCCTCCCGGTTATATGTACATGTGTCCACACAACCAGCATATGTTAAGCCTTTAAATGAACATTTGGCCATGGAACAGTAGCTATGGCAATACGCAGGCACGGATTTATGTACTGTATGTACATATCTCGTAGAAAAGCTCTCTGTTTCTGAACCGGACTGGCAGCTGCTTGAAATTTTCCCCTTCCCTTTCCCTGAGGTCTCAGGTGTGGGATTCATGAGCCAGTGTCTCAGCTAGAACAGGTGTCTATCGCTGTGTAAATAGCAATTAGGCCCAAATTTCAGACTTTTTTCAAATCCCTATCTGAGGAAAAGCCCAGGAATAAATAGTTGCTGTAACGGCCAGGGGTATTGTGTAGCATTATAGCTTCCAGCTGGGCTATTACATACTATAGACGGGTGAAGAATACAAGCACCTGACAGATGTGTTCTGTTAGCTTCATTAGAAAAGAAACAAAGAAACTCCTCAATTAATAGCAGTGGAGCCAAAGGGAAGGGGGGTGCGGGAGGGAGGAATCATAGCCTGTTATTTAAACAGAGTCAGGGAGCCTTTCACTGATGGCTTAATATGATTCATTAATAAAAACAGCTTTTTGAATGCCCAGTTTAAGTCAAAAGAAATCACTAGCGTGGGGTTTTTTGTTGATGGTGGGTATTTTTTCCCTGCAAAAGAAGGGCAAAATGACAAACTAGAGTTTCTGAATTCATTTTGTGTAAGACTGCTCCTTCTCATAGCTGCCTGTCCCTGGGGTATTTATCCCTCAGGGTGGTGGCACAGTCACCAGGAGTTGACAGGGTCATGGCGAGACTTTGGATGAGAGAAATTTGTAGGGAATAACATGGAAACTTTCCACGTAATATGGAAAAATTCTGTGCCTCAGCTAACAAGGTTTAAGGATTTTAAGTTGTCAAAATGGAGCTCCTCATTATCATGGAAGTCAGATGGATCTGGAAAGACACACCTATCTATCATGATGTTATTCCTGATTTGAGGGCCTGGATGAACAGCAAAGCCATGTTGAATTTAGTTCTCTGCACCACTTCTTTAAAATTTATAGACTCCAAGTCTCTGTTTAATGCAGCTTTAACATGTAAAAACTTTACTGCACCTCCTTCTTATGCCCAGGTGCAGGACAGGGTAGAAAATCTTGCAGGTAGCTACAGAAACCTCCTCCTAGATGTGAGATGAAGCCATCGCTTTTTATATCTAACAAAACTCAAAGGTAACATATTTCTTAGGCTGCAGTGCTTACTGCTCTCACTGATGGTGCCTACAAGCATTAGCTTCTTGAAACACATTGGAAAGAGAGGGAGGTGTTTCAAACACTTGCAGTTTCAGGGGCTCCCAACAGGAAGCCATCTGTGCAGGAGGGTTTTAAAAACGAAGAAATTGCTGCAGCACCTCTATGGGGTGGTGTAGAATAAATGGGGGGGAAAGGATAATTTGGCATCTGAGAGTGCAGAAGAAGCCCTGCTATGGAGGTGGCCACCATTTGCATCTTGACCTGCCAAATGAACACAGGCCAAGAGAAGAGCTTGCAGGATTTACCAGGCTCCCTCTGGGCAAGGAGATGGTGGTGGTGTGGCTCTCGTGCAGCGATGTGGATCCATGTGGTGCAAGTGTGGTGATAACAAAGTTGGTACTCTGAGTTGGAAGGTTGGTTTGATGAAATTTTTTACAGAAAGATTGAGGAGACCAACAACACCTATCAACTCCTCTCACGTATTTCCCTTCAAGTGGTTTCCCATAGTGAATTAAATGATGTTTTGTCAAATCCTGCCTCTAAATGTACCAAACGATGGATCTTTCATCACTTCCCAAGGGACAGTCGTCCATGGCCAAATTGATCTAGCTGTCAAGAAGGATTCTTTTATATATTCAGCCTAATTTTTCCTATTCTTAATTTCATCCCATTACTCTTAGTTAAACCCACTCCTATTGTCCTAAATAATTCACCTCCCTTAGGAATTAACCCCCTCCATGTATTTGTAGGCTATTCTTTTGTCCCACTGTAGTCTTCACTTAGCAAAACTATCTATATTTAATTCTTTTAATCTCTTTTCATAAATTAGTCCCTCCAGCCAGTGAGGGGAAGGGCATATTCGAGACGTTGTTCAGTGATGAGCTAGGATACTCTGCTACAGTCGAGATATCTAGAGCATGGAAAATGCCTAGGGGAAGCCTAAACATTCATATTACTATTTTTTTCTTTCTTTTCCCCAAGTGTTTGAATGGCTGTAGACTAAGTGATATTTCTCAAGGAGAAAAACATTACTAAAGATCTCTGTTTAATTCTCCCTTTTCTGTGCCACTGTTGTAAATGTCTGCTTTGTCCTCAGTTAATAACCTCCATCACCAGCTGGCCGGCTCTTGCTTACAAGCTTCGCCTTCCTTTACACCCTAGCCTAGATTTTTTATATCTGCGTGAAAAGCAGGAAATCAAATAGTGTAAAAACAGGTTAAACTCTATATGATAATAAACAAGTGCACTGCTGCTTTGGCATGCTGGAGGTTTTGCCATCAGGCTTGAAGAAGCTGTTTACTTGTGATAGTTGGTATACTTGTGAAAAAGTTATTGCTTTTCTAATGTACATAAATTCCTGACGAAAGAGATTGCGAGCACTATCTTTTTACTCTACAGACAGAATCAGACAAGAGCAGTACTATTGCCCTTCCCACCCAAAATTAATGGCTTGGAGGATTCAGGTTTATGAGTTAGATGTAAATTAATGACTGGTTTATTTGAATTGTTAGTTGCCTTCCTAAGGGTAGTTTGTATGATAGCAAAGTCTCCCTTTAGGGAAAACCTGTATCATTCTGTATGACTTACATTTATTTGCTGCAAATCACTCTCTGTTTCAATCAAGCTCTACATCTGAAGAAAGTAAAGTGACTTATACCAGGAGATGAGGATAGTGTAGTCTTTGAACCATGGTTTTTTGTCTTTCTTTTTAAAAAGAGTAGTTGTTGTTGTTACTTGTACTTTATGTCACTTTTCCTGTGTAACTTAAACACTCCTTTACCAGCAAGTCAAATTTTATCTTAAAACTTACATCCTGACACAATCTTCAAGTAACCATCAGTATTTATTAAAGGGGCTATAAGATTATTTGACTTTTGTGTTGAAAAGGGATTTTCAATTGCTTTAAATACATCCAAAGACTTGGAATGACTGGGCCTGTGCATTGAAATCATTTAAATATCTAAAAGAGAAATGCAGAATCCAGCACATGAACCAGTGCCCATAATTGGCTCTGATACTTCAGCAATTTATTTATTTTTCTCTACAGCTGACTTAATACCAAAAAATGAATTCAGTGCTTGCCAAATGCCTATTGCAAAAAAAGTCAAACAATTCATATTTGGGTCATACAAACCTGAGAAACATTAGAGACCAATAAACGAGGTCTTCTGGAAGATATGAAAATAAACAGACCCCTATGTTAATGTGAAACAATTCAGTCTTAAAGCCCCTGGCTATTATTTTTTCTTTTTGCATTGTGGCAACACATAGGATCACTTCTGGTTATAAATGCTGTACAAGCACAAAACCCAAAAAAGGTTCTTAACATTAGAGTTTTTTTCACTAAGGAACGTAATTGGATCATGAGAAAGCTAGGGATGTGTGTACACATGTCCAGGGAAAAGGAGCATGAATCACATGCACAAGGTGCCCTATGAGTGCCTTCTTTCTCTCAAGGATTCCTTTCTCTTCCACCAAAGACAAAGCCCATCTGTCAGCTCAGTGACCAGAGCAATGGCTTAATGTGGCTGGTGGTGGCTACTTCTAGTCAGGGGATGTCCGTGAAGAAGGCTTCATCCAAACCCGTGAGACCTTCAGATCCTTTCCTCCGGAGTGTCAAGGTTGAGATCCTGACATGGTATCTCCACCTGTCAAGCAGCTTTGTTCCAAAATAAAAGTGCATATTTGCTTCTCTTGTAATGTTTATGGGTCAACTAGAGTGCAAAATGTGAACATACACAGGCTGGAAACTATTTTAATCTCTGGGTTTGTTATATTTTCTTCTTTCATCATCCTGCATTGCAAATTATTCTAGTTCTATTTCTCTGGTGTATTAAACTAGTGCATTGCTAAGTCTCAGCTCTCCATTCAGGTTCTGGCATCAAAGCCTTAGGCCAATTTTATTTCATTTGTATTTTCTTCCAGAGTAATGTCTTTATTCTAAAATGCCCTTCTCATATCAGCTTCTCAGGTGGCTTGACAAAAGTAGAAAGTGTGAGGAAGGAAAGAAACCCTCCCCCACACTGCAGTCTGCTCTATTGCTTTTATGTTTTCACCCTCTCTGAGGGGGAAAATGTACAACACACATTGAGAAAATGGAGTTCAGGACGCCATTTAACAATGAAAGGGATATTTTTCTAATCCTAGCTACACACTTGACCTGTTCTATTTTGTTTATATTTATATTATTTATATTTATCTTTATAATTATATTTATATTTTTATATTTATATTTGTATTTACACAAATGTATGTGTGTGTATGTATTTAAAAAGCCCACACACAGAGTTTTAAAAAACAGTCAAGCTGCTGTTGCTCTGGGCTAATTTATTTTCAACTGCAAGTGGCACATTTACTCAATTACAAACAAAATTTTAGTAAAGCAGAGTGAAAATCTATCACATCCAATTATGATGACAATGCAGTGCCATGCTGCTGAGGGTTAGGCTGGGACCAGACGTGTTTTTCTTGAGGCCATCAAGGATAGCGCTGGAGCTTTTTTTATGCGTGGGTAGAAAAATGATTTAAGCTGAATGACAGAAAGCCCAAACCATTTTGTCATATTAAAGACTGTCAAGGACCCATCTCAGGGTGGAAATGTTTCATGTCAGATATAATGCCAGAATTAGGCAAGGTAAGGGTGGCTGTGAGCAGGATATTTTAAATGTCACAGGACAAGGGGAAGCATAAAAAAAGTTTATCCCCTGGTTTTACACATCAAGCAGTTGCAGCACTTTAAAACTTTTATTCCGTTTAATATTCCCCATTGTGTCCAGCAAAGGGCACAGTGCATTCTAACAGATTTCAGTTGTGAAAAACTAACGTGTCCTACCTATAAAATCACATGCACTTAAAAATATACAACCAAACATTTTAAATTCCCTTGCATGCATACACATCTGCCTGCAGCAATCCATGCATTGGCGACCCTGAGGACACTGAAATTTCTGGGTCATGTGCTTTTGCAAAGATCTCAGTAAGCTGTGCCACCTCACATCCCCCTCCTGCTTTGTTTTCAGAAATAACGATTCTCACCCCTTTAAAATTAATAAAGATTTGGGTGGCACAAAATACAGACGCTTCTCAAGCACAAACACATGTATGCATGTTTTGAAGGCTACTCCCCGTTAAGTGCTTTGGTTTTGGATGGTTTAATCTGTGTCCTTAATGTTTTAAGGCAGAACAATGGGTTTCTCAATTTAGGAATGTTCATGTTAAAAGCAGGGATCAGATGAGACCTCTCTACCAAAGCAATGAGTTCCACCCGCGTATTTCAATAAATCTAATCTACAGAAATCATGAGTACATTTTGGTTCCCAAAAAACGTTGTGCCTTAGGAATGGAGTATTTCAGAAAGTAGCCAAACAGTGCCAGTAATTCATCATCAGCAGTCAGGAAAAAGAAACCTCAGTTCACTGCACTGCTAAGCAAATGCAGCTGATTGCTCCCTTGCAAGTGGTGACGACTCAAATTCCTCAAAAATTGTAACAGCTTCCAGTAATGTTTTCCTTTGACAGCTCTGAGACAAACTTTTTCATTCATTCACTCTGTTCTCTGAAGCTTTATGTCAAAATTAAGGATGAGTAAATCCTGCGTCTTTCCCTGCTTTCTTTTGCTTTACCCCACAGCTCTGTTTTATTCTTTACTGGAAAAACAAGCTGAGGTAAAACTCAAAAAAAAAAAAAAAAAATAAAACCATTAAAGGAGCTCTCAGTAAAATAAAAATTAAAAGATCCTAAAGCAAAAGAGGACATTTTTTCTCCTGATTTTATCAAATACCTATTTTTGCCACAGTCTGGGGAAGAGCAGAAACCTCTTTGCAGTCTACCAAGATATTGCTGTCTGTATGTATATTCATATTTTAGATACTATAGTGACAGATGCAAGAGAAGTGAGATTTTCTTTGTAGCAACTGGATGACAAAAATTATGGGATTGAAAAACATTTTCTTTCCTTGGGTATGCAGATTCAGAAATGTACCATGCATTTATAACACTATCTCTTTGCATATTATTCACACAATAATGTGTTTTGATTTGCTGCAAATTACAGAAGACTTACAATTCTAATTTAAAAAAAAAACTTTCCCTGACTGCCTCTATCACACACACAGACACACACTCATTTTCTATACAGTAATTCCTCTTTCTAGTGATCCTTACAAGATTATTTGCTCAGAACTATGAAGCCTGAGAGGATGCATTGAAGGACCACTCCTGTAGCTACTTTTAGTGGGGTCATGCAGGGGTTGATAACGACATTTTTATGTTTCTTCTCTAGCCTTTATGTTTCTCTTTGTGCTGTATTTAAGGCAATAAACCCAGAGTGAAATACAGAAACCACAAACTCATTTCTGTCCATAGGAAAAAAATACCCTATGGACATTTCTTCACACATACAATATAGGAGTCAGAAGCCATGACATTAAATTAATTCAGTATCACTATTTTACTCATGTCAGAACAAAGTTTGAGAAATGATATCTGGATAATGGAATTTTATTGTTGTTATCACACAAATCAACAACCACACTCAGCCTGAAGTCAGTTTACCACAGAGGAAACTCCTCCTTTCCCAATCATCCATACTTACAAATTAAACATTCCCAGATCTGAGGTTGTGAATGAAAACCAAGGTGTTTGGAAGTTAAATCAAATGTCCATATCAATCAAATGTCTACTGGAGAACTGTCTCTGCTAATGTTTACATTTTAGTCAGGACTACTTTTGACACTACTGTAAATAGTAAACAGCCACAGGAGTTATTTTCTCGCCTACTTCAGGGGAAGGAAGAGTTTTGGAAGAAGTGAGTATTCATAATTTGGACACAGAATTTCACAAAGGTAGGTTTTTGGATGGACAAAGCAACAACCAAGGTAATTGGTCCTCCACAATGCCCAGACAACATCTGAACACTCCTGAGAAGCAGCTCCCAAACTATTTACACTGCGCTAGTTCTGCATATCTGAATGCTCCTGTTACAATCCCAGACTGACCTGCTCTGGGACTCAGTGGAGAAAAAGATACCAGAGGGAGCTGTGAGTGATGGGGAAAGGAAACTACTGTGAGGAAAGCACCTAGAAAAGGGAAGGGGTTTGAAGGGACACTGGGCCACCATCATAGGCTGAGGGAAAAGGGTGGACAAGGTGCTGAAGGAAACACCTGGAAATTTCTCAACTAGGAGCTGGCTTGAGGCTGACATTTTTCTGGACATGGTCCAGAAAATGACAGGAGTGGAAACAGAAGCAAGACCCACCAAAGGTGTAATTGGTCCCAGGGCAGGGCTTAGGACACCTATAGCCCACCATGGAGATTGTGCTAACACCAGGGTCACCAGGTTTCTGTTCTCTTGGAAGGCATGTGGCCTTCCACAATGGACAAAGTTGGTATGCCCAGCTGCCCCAGACCCTAGGCATGCAGCACAACCAGTGTGACCCTGTGCAGTGTTATCAAACAGCCTGGCTAGCACCACTCCCATAGGGTTCTCACAACATGCAACAACCCTTCAGGTTAAGGCAAAAGGCTCAGATGATGCTGCTTCAGCTTAGCCTGATCCTCCTATCAGGAAAAGGAGAGGCAGAACAAACACTGGTGAGTTTATCAGAAACAAGAGATGGTTTATTGAGAAAGTGTTCAACAATTACCTCTTTGAAAGAATCTGGAACATCGCCCCTTCAACAGTGCCACTTTCCATCCGCTCCAAAATTAGATTGGCAAATCCCTCCTGGCCTTTTCCTACCAGGAAGACTTTCTACTCCATCCATTAGCCCTGAATCCCACATACTCGATATAAACTGACGACTGGTAGTCAATGGTATTGGCAGACCCGCTCATCAAAGCTATTTGCACAACAGGAAACAGCCTGTTTCAGTTCATCATTGTGTAACTCAGCGCCATGTTATTAGAGATATGAGGAAAATTTCCATAGGAAGAGCGATTGAAAAGAACGGGACTTCTAGTTTAGACAAGGAACAAAAGTGGACTTTTTTCTGTGACAGTAAAAAAAAAAATCTACTTTTGAGTTATCTACTGTTTCTCATAATGAAAGAACAAGAGATTAAAAAATGAAAAGCATTCAATTGAAAACTGATAAAAGGGTTTATTTATTTCTATACTAAATGCAAGTAACTTCAGGATCTAAATGTCAACTGATATGACTGAAGGCAAAAAAAGAATTCAGTAGGATTAGAAGTTTATCTGGATATTAAGAATATATATCATTACAAAACTAACCTGCCAAGCTATGATTTTTTTTTTCTGCTGCAGTTAGTAAATATAACAAACAGCTTTTTTTGAAAATTTTGAGGTATTTTGATGTAGTCAACCTGAAGATTTAAAGGAACTCATAGAAAATCACTGAAAAATGAAATTGGACAGCACTTGCTCTCTCATAATTCTACCTTACTGGTAATCTGAATCAAATAATTAGTTGATAAACAAAAAGGGTTGCAAAACATATCTGTTGACAAATACCGTAATATTCAAACTTCACTCTCACAGTTCATTAGCAGAATAACCCCTTGGTGAAATAAAACAAAAAACAAATCTACATATTTTGGGGGTTTCCATCATGCAAAGGTATTTCATTTTTTTAAAATATCTTTACCCCACTACATTCAGTATTAGGATTATGTACACTTCTGACTTCAGGGCTACCTTATTTTAGGATGTCCCAGAAGAATTTAACTTGTCTCTCTAATAAAATGCTTGGCCGGTGGGTCTTACAGTTTCATCTTTGTAAATATGTGCCAAATTCATCTTCCAGACTTGAACTGACTTCTCCCTAAACTCACAAGGTGAGCTACTGCATGTCTAACTGATTTAAATTCAAAGTGAACAGCATGTATCCTCTACAATCTGCATCTTTCTTACAGCTCATGCTTCCAAAACACGACAACTTCGAGACACGGTTTAAAAATGGAGGAAGCTATTGCAAAATAAATACTGCAGCTCATTTTACATGCCCAAGCCTGTGAAATACCTTCATTAATCTACCTCATACTTTCCATCTAACAGTTCTACCAGATTTGTTAAAAAGCAGATATGCAAATTTTAGATTGAAGGGAGTTTTTTTCGGGAAGTTGAACATAAGGGGTAAATAAGACACGATTGTAAACAGACATTAATTCAACTGCAACGGCTTCATAATTCAGAGTATTAGATTAATGCTTTATGAGCACATTATCTACAACTTAATGTAAATGCTGTAACAAACTGAAATTCAGAGATAGAGACTCTTCACAGGTTTGGCTTGGACCCCATCCACAGAGGCTTTATTAATCAGCACAGAAAGTTTAGTCTAACCTTTGCCAGTCAGTTCAAGGTAGGGAGGCTTCCTGAAGGATGACATAAATGTCTTCCATCCTCCCAGACATCTAGCAGCTCCCTCTGCTGTAGCCATAGAGCTGGGTCAGACTTTCCCCTGTCACCTCATCACTCCTGATGTGCTAGACCTCTTGAACCATGACCAAGGCATTGCTGCTGTGGGTGCAAGAGCAAGCCAAGCTGAAAAGGAGTCTGCATGCGCCACATGGACAAAATCAAAAGCCAAAGCTCTGAATCACTGGTAATGCCCCCAAAACACAGCAGGACACGCACACACCTCACAACAGCAGAGACATTCTCAAGCCCTGTCCCATCCATGCCAGCCAGAGCTCACCACATTCCCATCCTGCATCCTTTTACTTGTCTTTAATCTACCACACAGAAGGAAAACAGCTGAATCAGGAACAAGCAGAGAACGCTTTTTAGCAACATTACAAACGTTAACCTAAACAAACCAACAAGCAAAAACCCGGCATGGCGTTAATAGTGATGAAGCCACAGTACTTTATCATAATCCCATCTAGTGAGACAGGGAATTTTTGTCAATATGTTTCATGCTCAGAAAATGTAATGCTCAGCACTTTGACACTGTACTAGCTAAACACTTTTTTATTTTATTTTATTTTATTTTATTTTATTTTATTTTATTTTATTTTATTTTATTTTATTTTATTTTATTTTATTTTATTTTATTTTATTTTATTTTATTTTATTTTATTTTATTTTATTTTATTTTATTTTATTTTATTTTATTTTATTTTATTTTATTTTATTTTATTTTTATTTTTAAAAGCACATATTGGATCCAGACCAGTGTCTTCCCACAGAAACTTCCTGACTCATTCAAACAAGGACACATGGTAATGCCCACATGAATACAGTGCACTGGGAGAAAGCACCAAGAATATGGGTAGAAGTCCTTGAGACAGTTTTCAAGGACATTTGCAAAACAGATTGCTAGGAACCTTTTTAAAAGAATTTATCCACTGAGAGCCCTTACAGATCTGGCACAGAGACATGTAATTATATCACATTACATGTTAACAGTGGAGACAAGTATGAGGCCTACACAGGCAACCAGTATGAGCAGTCTCAGTGACAAGGCAAATCTGCTTGTAGTAAGGAGTTATGAAATAACTTACCAACTTCAAAAATATCTTCTGAAGCTGGACAGAGGGTGTCTGAGCTATGCCATGGAGTATTAGGGTTTATACCACTGGGCAGAGTGCAGCTCTCCTCCTCTTCAGGCATCCTCAGGGTCGCACACCTCTGTGAGCACCTCACATGTCTGCAGTCCTCTCTAGATTTCATGCATTTACCCTTCTCTCTCTGAAGTCATCTTTCCATCTCTCACAGCTTCTATAGACAACTTCCAGCCTTTCACTTTGCAGATACTTTCATCTTGCATAACAAGCTTTTTTAAAAATTTCTTTATTATTTGATGAACTGAAAAGTTTTGTAAAATAGACTAACTCCTTCTATTGGCTGAAGAGCTATTTACACAAGGGAGGTTGCTTTTTAAGTCCTACAGACTCTAACATATTACTTCCTTTTTTCCTATTTTTTTTTTTTTCTGAATACTCCACTAGCTTCTGTGATTTCTTCCAACTGACTCCATGGATGTCCATCACCTTTTTTCACTAATTATTATTGGGTTTGACCTATCAACCTACCTGACTTTATCAAGTTATTCCAAAGTTCAAAGTTCCTCACAGTCTTCAGGAGCTCTGAAACCAATGGGGTTTTGTATTATCTCAAATATTGTTAGCTGATTAATGAAAACTTTAGGTAACAGCTCACAAGAGAAGAGCACTAAGCAGCACATCCCTGTGGATGAAGGACCTATGAGGGTCAAAAGGCTACAAAACCTGGAGCCAGTCTCAAGCCAAGTTTAGCAGCGGCCAAGGCAGGCTTACCACCCACTCTCAGCACTATTCCAGTAACATCTAGTGATGTTATTCTATCAGTTACCAGTAACTCTAATGACATTTATTTTGTTCTTAACCCTTACTGAACTTGAAAATTCTTTCACTCTCCAGTGGTTCAAATGAAGGGAAAGGTCTTATTGTACAGCTGTGCAGAGAGGCATCAGGACAGCAGGCTTTGAACCAAAGGCTTTGAAAAGCCTGTGAAGGGAGAGTGTGGAATTCACTCTACAGTGAAGCATCACTAACCCTCAAGCAATCAGCATTAGCCCTGAGAAACCACTCTGTGGCCTCCTGAGAAGGCTGTGGGACTGCAAGGGTGAAGCCCTGAGGATGGAGCTGCTGCTGCTGCTGGCCCACACTGACAGCTCTCAGAGGGCTAACAGCCTGCCACAGGAATACAGGTGTGAGATAGCCATAGCCTTTAGAATTGGATAAGAAAGAATAGAAGGGAAGCGGTGTAAAATGTCACATCCAGACAAGAGAACAAAACAAAGGGTTTTTTCCCTCTTACAGCAGGGAAAAAAAGTACTCACAGGAGCTTCTTATCCTTTCCTCCATCATTTTTTTTTTTTTTTTTGTCCTTCTCAGGTTTCCTTGATGCAGGGAAATAATTCTCTCTCTGTCGACACCTATGCAACCACAGACGTGTCAGCATGAGCTGACTGGGTGGAAAAGAAAAAGAGTATTTACCCCCAGCATTTCTGGGATCTGCTGCATTGCCATTACTGCCGTGATTTATCGGGGCCTGTTACACATTTTACCTTAAGCTTCTCAGTCACCCAAATGATTTTCTCTCAATAAACAAAAAAAATACCAGTAAGCTGCTTAAGTCTGAGGGAAAGACGTCAAAGGGGAAAGGAGAGAAGGGGTCTGTCCGAACATTCACCGCGTCCCCCCGCCTAACATCTGCTTCAAAAATGGGAGTAATAAATACAGTGAGGAGCAGACCACTGCTGATGGATGCTGAGGGATGCTGGAGCACGGCAGGGGCAGAGGAAGCACCTCCACAGCCCCTCCTGGCCCAGCCGGGGCTGTCTCCCGGAGCCCCCCTGTCCCCGGCGGTGCAGCTGGAGGGGCGGGGGGCACGGCTGCAGAAATGCAGCCTCAGCAGGGACGGCCAGGCTGTCAGCCTCCAGAGCACTTCCCTGCGAGGGAGCAGATAAGAGGGAAAAGGTGAATGGGAACACTTGTCACAGCAGATGGCGGCTTTGATTTGCAGAAGAAAGAGGGAGGGGGGCGGAAAATCGGGGAGGGGCGGCGGTGCCCGCCCGCCCGGTCCCCGGCGCTCCCCCCGAGCCCCGGCCCGCCCGGGATGCGCACCCCGCCCTGCCCGGGAGCCCCAGGACTTGCTGACCTTCCCCGCAGACCCTGTAAGAACAAGGTATTTCGGCAGCTCTGGCCGCCTGATACATTTTACTAACGCTATGCTAATTAGCTGGAAAGCCACATATTGATTTTCTTGAAAGAATTCAAGGATCAAATAGCCATGAATAGAGCTGGCAAAACCTAATCTACTAATGGATTTAACTTAAGAGAAATATAAAGCTCAAATTTAAAAAAAAAAAAAAATGGTTATTTGGGAGCTACTTAATAATTACTTATCTTTAAAATACTTTCATGGAATTTCTGTACTCCACTGGGGCAGAAAAAATACAGTCATGTTTTTTAAACGTGCTTGTGCAATAGTTCTAGACAATGCCTTTTGTTTTCTCTCTTCTATCTTCTCTTCTTCTCTTCTCTTCTCTTCTCTTCTCTTCTCTTCTCTTCTCTTCTCTTCTCTTCTCTTCTCTTCTCTTCTCTTCTCTTCTCTTCTCTTCTCTTCTCTTCTCTTCTCTTCTCTTCTCTTCTCTTCTCCTCTCTTCTCCTCTCTTCTCTTCTCCTCTCTTCTCCTCTCTTCTCCTCTCTTCTCCTCTCTTCTCCTCTCTTCTCCTCTCTTCTCCTCTCTTCTCCTCTCTTCTCTTCTTTCCCTCATATCCCAAGTTCCCAGGCCTGGGCTCCACAGAGGTGTCCCACACTAACCAGGGCTAGCAGAGGCAACACAGGGATCCTCCTCTCTCCCAGCAGCACATCTCCACCTGATGTAAACCATCACCAAGTCCAAGATCCCTAGCCATGGGCAAGGCTTCCACTGTAGCATGCGCTGTAGAAGCACAACACAAGAAAATGGTCTGAAATACAAAGAAATGAGGCTTAATGGGAGAAAGAAGATGTCAGAAAAATGCAGACAGGAAGGAAATATGAGGGAATAACAGGAAAATAATAGTCAGCTGGGCAGGCAGTCACTCCAGTACACCCACAAGCAGTTGCTCAGTCTTTTATAGATACCATATTAAAGGACAGTTTGAAGGCAAGTTGGACAGCAATAATAAGGCAAGCTTGGATTTGGCTGCAGGGGATGCATCTTGAGCTCAAAATGCAGCAGGAAAGAAAACAGAGAGACACTTGTTTTAAGTTACAACAATGCAACAGGGAAGAAAACACAGAGGCCTTTGATTGAAAATTTAACAAATGAGTAATAGACACCAGAAAATTGCCTGACTGGAGGTGGAAGAAGATATTTCATGAGTACACAGGGGATGGTGGTGAACTAGTCATGTTCTAACTGGGGAATCAGGCCTTGAAAACTAAGATATGTAACTGATTTCAGTGCAGCATGGGAACACAAGTAGGTGGGACAGATCCCTCAAGATTGACTGGCACGGTCCACATAATGAGGCATAGAAAGCCTGGGATATCTGGGTAGGTGGGTGACTTGGTAAACAGCATCCTCCCAAAGTTTCAGATCACAGAGCTCAAAAATAATATTTTTAAATCAAGACTACCAAATTAATTATGCAGAAAACTACACTGACAAATTACATCAGTCTTCTCCTAGGCATAAATATGAACTAGCAGGTCTGAACCAAGGAGCGGTTTGTCCAAGGAACAAAGTCAAAGCTGGACAAAATTGAACCTGGTATCAAGTGAGCAGAAATCTCGAATGTGTGTCTCCCCTGTCATTGTATTATGAAAGGGAGCACACAAGCTGCCTTCTGGATCTCTCTGCAAGCCATTTTCTCTCAGTGACTCAAGATGTGCACAGTTCACTAGCAAAAAAGATCATTATTTTAACTGTCAGCAACAGCCTCAGCCTGTGCTGCCATTCTGTCTCACACACCAGCAACAATCAAAGCCATCCAGTTTGAAATTAGCTGCCAGTCCTCAGGATGTTGGGTGTGTCAGAACAAAATCAAGCAGGGCATCCCACACTGGGCTGGGTATTCAGTGCTTCCGGAACACAAAGGAGTATTTCATTCCATTTCTGTTAACACACTGAACAAATCTAACTTTGCACCAAACCTTTCACAGCTAGGTGATATAATAAAGTGTGTTATCATATTACTGTTCATGATATACAATCATTCTCAAAAAACTGGAGTTTTCTCCCCGTGTTTGCCTGAGCTTCCATGTGTTCATTGTTTTATTGATGAAACTCCTTTTAGTGACGAGTGGCTTCCATCAGATTGCACAGTTGTCAAAACTCTGAGGTGCAGGGATTTTGTTTATTCACCCTGGCAGCACAATTGCTCTCTGTCCCCCTCAAGAAGTAACACTGGCTGCACCATCACAGAGCTCCAGGGCACCGCACTGCTCCAGGATGTCTCAGCAGGGAGAAGTCACATTAAAAGAGTTACACTAGCCTAAAAATAAAATCTGACCAAGGCAGGGCAGACTGAACACACTGGGCTCCTGATAATACAGTTCTAACCTTGTAATGTGATCCATCTGTTTGGCACCCCTTCCATATATTAGTCTCTCACAATAGAGTATACTTGGGCTCTCGGTGCAGTTTTTGGACAAAACTAAGGCTCCAACCTCAACTTCCCCCTTTGAGACACTATTTTCCTCCCAAAAATTCCTTTGGAAAAGTTTCTGCAGTCTTTCTCACTCCTATAACTATGGCTTAAAGTGAATCCTTGGTGTGATAGACCCAGCAGACCTCAAATAAGTTGTGTTCAGTGCAGTAAGGAGACTACCACCTTTGAGACAAATTCTAGACAGAGTATTCCCAAGCAGGAAACTTACACAGCATTTATAGTCTGCACCCACCTAGTTAATGGTCAAGACGTTCTGCCATGTGACTAAAAAAAAAATACATTTATTTTGATGTTATTAGAGGGTTATTTCATTGCTCTTTTTTCACAGATGGCTTGTGGTGCTCACAAAGGGACCATCGCAGTGCTGGAAAACAATGCCATGAAAATGCTCATGTTGTTCAGCAACTGTGACTCCTATTTCATGGGACTTCAGGTTTTGCAGACATTTGGCTTTCTCAGGCTCAATCTAAATCCAGGTTTTGGAAGACAAGAGCTGACTGCACATGAAATCAAAACGATAATGGTGGCAGGAAATAATTGGGGGAGATGGCAAAAGTGATGCTCGCCATCTGGATGGAGGGAAGCCTTGCCCTTTGTTGCCCGGCTGGAGAAGGCCTCCTGGATTTCCAGATGCTTTTGAATGTTCCAGTGGCAGCAGGAGCTACGAGTGTTTATTTCCCCTTCTCCTATCTGCTTGGTGAGGAGATTTCAACCTCTTGTCCTGTTGGACTGCGTCGCCATTGTCTGTGCTTTTCTCATCTCCAGACTGGATCGCTGCCATGTGGTCTGCTCAGCTCCACGTCTGAGGACCACTCAGAAACTTCAGCTAATTGCAGTATGCAGCTGCCTGCTTACATATCCACATTTCAGACACAAACCATAGAGCGCAGATGGCACACAGGCTGCGCCAATTTTCAGTTCATTTCCAGGTGCAATTCGGCCCTTAGTTTCTAAATCTCCTTGTGATTTGAACCTGCTCGTCCCACAGAAACTACCTCTGCCTACGAACACTAGGTCCACCACGGAGATAAGTTGGTGCCTTTGAACTGGAAGTCCTTGGAACAGCACATTTGGAATGGCTTTGTTTGGTTTTTTTCTCAGCAGAAGAAGGCCCACACTCTTGAATTTGCTTTCTTGTGTGGCAAACCTTCAGGGCACATTGCAAAACTTGTCTCTTTTGTTAAGTTTCAGTTTAAAATATTGGGGTGGGCTGGGAAGGAAAGGTTTTCATGAGGACACTTTTACTTTCATTGTTGTCATGGCAGTATAATTCAGTAGGGAATATGAGGTTTGATTTGTTTTTATTTTAACTGCAGCTAATGAAATCTAAGATTGTGCACAGCATAAATGAAATCAAATAATAATTGCAATTGTTTCAGGCCAGTGCTGTTTACTGCAGAGCCAGGGAAGGAAAGACAAGAGCACTGTATTTCCAGAAAGGACTGAGTAGGTATGGCCAAACAAAAGGGAGTTAAACAGATTACCACCCTTAGCTCCAGCTAGGGGATGCCACTGATAAGCTCCTTGGAAGGGGATTCTTGAGGTTTCATGTGTCCTTCAAGCTCATATTGAGAGCTCACTGCAATATGTGACTGCCATTGGTCTGGAGAGGAAAGGACAGAGTCACTGACCAGGACACACTGAAAAGAAAAAAGTGAAAAAAGCGAAGGGAAGGGAAGGGAAGGGAAGGGAAGGGAAGGGAAGGGAAGGGAAGGGAAGGGAAGGGAAGGGAAGGGAAGGGAAGGGAAGGGAAGGGAAGGGAAGGGAAGGGAAGGGAAGGGAAGGGAAGGGAAGGGAAGGGAAGGGAAGGGAAGGGAAGGGAAGGGAAGGGAAGGGAAGGGAAGGGAAGGGAAGGGAAGGGAAGGGAAGGGAAGGGAAGGGAAGGGAAGGGAAGGGAAGGGAAGGGAAGGGAAGGGAAGGGAAGGGAAGGGAAGGGAAGGGAAGGGAAGGGAAGGGAAGGGAAGGGAAGGGAAGGGAAGGGAAGGGAAGGGAAGGGAAGGGAAGGGAAGGGAAGGGAAGGGAAGGGAAGGGAAGGGAAGGGAAGGGAAGGGAAGGGAAGGGAAGGGAAGGGAAGGGAAGGGAAGGGAAGCAAGTACCAACAAATCCTGGGGTGAAAAAACAGAACACAACAAAAGAGATCCCTAAGTCTCCTTTGTCAAACAACTATCCTATTTTCCCTTTTCTTCAGATATAAGTCCCTCCTTTGCGTAACCATCTCTGCTTGTTTTCTCAGGATCTTTTCAGCTGGGTTCAAACATCATGGATTTGAACTGAGCAGTCAAACTAAATAATGCTTCCAGAGCAGAAATAAAAAACTCCTAGAAAGAAGAAAGGCAGATTGCTGAAAATATCCAGATGATAGAGCTGATTGTGCTGAAAGGCACATGTGTATACATGTACACAGACACACACAGATAGATAGCTCGTGATTTCTCGAAGTATTTATTTGTGAAGGAACGTTTCTTCACATTTTTTATGAAAGATGTGTTTCCACAGTCTGGAAACACATCTAATCATCTTATGGACACTTGTATCTTTTATAGCTAGAGATCTATGTATATTTTTATTTAATAAACCAGCTATAATTCATGATTGCTTTTGGGTATGCAATGAAAGTTGTAGTGTTTCGATTCCTGTAGCCATGTATGGCAGAGCTTCTTGCCTAGAGCTTACAGGACAAAACCATAGACAAAACACATTGCAGAAGTCATTCCAAGACTCCTTGGAGAAGTCTTGGAAAGGAGAGAAACCCAGGGCCCCAAAGCATGTAACCAGGAAAGAGCAGGATATGTCAGCTCTTTGGAGCTGTGCTTTCTTTACCTTAGAAAAGCTTTGTTGAGGGAGTCTCCAGTGGTATAAAGAGAACTGAAAGCTGCCTCAAACAGGCAGCAGAAGGTTTGGTCTTTTTTCCTGTGATGAGGATTGGCATAGTTCTGGGAGAAACAGGTTTATACCATCTGCTTCCCCCTCTGGTTCAGAGGAGAGGCAAAGGACAAGAATTCCATGCACCACTCTTGGCAGCATGATTTACAGGAGACCAATTTAAACTTCTGCCAGTAAAGTGTTCATACTGCTAGATCATCATGTCTTCTATCACCATGTATGTGGCTATGTCTGTAACCTCACCGACAGAGCAGGGTAAGGGTATGTATTTAGGGGTTCACATTTTGTATTCCAGGCCTTTTTAGTTTTTGTGGAAGTTGAGTAACACCATACTACTACTACTACTACTACTACTACTACTACTACTATTATTATTATTATTATTATTATCATTATTATTATTACTATTGTTATTATTATTACTATTATTATTATTATCATCATCATTATTTGGGGGTTGGTTGGGGTTTGTTCTTTGATTCTCTTGTTAGTACTCTTTAAATGCTGAAAAATTTCTCAGTTGCACTAACTCCATTGCCAAATGTCCCAAGTTAGTCACCAATAATCTCAACACCTTCAATAGGTTCTTCCTTAAAGTTAGCTTCAAAGTTGGTTTGCTCTTCGAACTCCAGGAAGAGAAATTTGGGTTTGTAACTCTGTTTTTATATTTGCAGCTCTCCATCCCAGGGAATCAGTGTGATGTCATTGATTCAAATTCCTCATTTGAGTGAACTCAAATTCACTCAATCATGAGTTCATGTCCTACAAGTCTAGAACTCAATGTGGTGAAAGGAAACAAAAAAAACACTGCAAGCTGGACTTGTTACATGAAGAACAGGAAAACCAGCTCTACATTTTGCAGTCAGAGTACATCTTGCCCATACAGGCTTTTGTGAAAACTTCCACAGAGATACCCACCAGCAGAACATTTCCTGCACTGAGGGAATTGGCATCTGCACAACACTGAGGACTGTGGCTGAGAAACAACACCTACCTGACAAAGTCATTTGGGGTGCTGCCTGAATCACCCTCTTAAGCAAAGCAGATTTGGAGAGGCGCTGCAGAGGGGCGGGCTGTTGTTTGAAAGTCTCAAAGTTCCACTGTGTGCCAAGAGGCACTGTCAGGAGAGCACGAAGCAGGTTAGGGCAGGAGACTTTCCTGGGGGGCAGAGGACACTGCTTGAGATGCAGGCAGCCTGGTACAGCTAGACTTGCCAAAGCTGTACTCCTGCACCAAAGCCCTGCCTGCCATGCTCGAGGCAGAGCAAAAATGGACTTCCCCCCTGGAAATATTATAGCCTTGGCAAGAGAGGACCTTGTCTGGAGGTTGGTATGAGTCAGCTGTGAGGGTCTTTTGTGTGTGTGCACGTACATGTGTGTGTGTGTGCATTTACAGAGTGTGCTGTCAGGGACTGGTTTTCAATGATGCAAGTCTCCTCTAACTGATAACACTCTAAATAACAGGTGAGTGACTCCTGGCAAGAAGGAGATTGTCTGACCTCATTGTTTGCCTTTTTTCCCCTCTCTTTGTTCTTCACAAATAAAGGTTTTTTAATAAACTGAAAGGTCCTCCGCTCCTGCCTGATGATAAAATGAAAGGAACCAGTGAGGTATGGTACAACGTGGCAGCAAAAAAAGAGAAGCTCATCAGAAAATAACAAAGGTGCAAGTTAAAGATAAGGCAGCTGTCAGAGATTAATCCTGCTGGCCTGATTGTTTTCTTTAATACCAAGGCCTGCAATAGCAAGCGATAAGTTTGCTGAGTAATTTGGTTTTTGGTGAGGAAATAAAATTCAGGTAGGCCTCATAATTGATTTCCTTTTCTTTAGTTTTCTAAACATTAAACAAAACAAAACAAAAAACCCCAACCTCTCCTTTGACTACACTTTCCTTTTTTCAAATTTGCTCCAAGACTGTGAGCCTTCCCCCAACCCAGGTCTGCAGGAAGACAAATGCAGGGAGGGCAAAGCACCCTTTCCTTCTCCAACATCCTCCTGGGAATACTAAGGACTAACTGCATCTCTTAGACATGATAAATTCTGTCCATTTTTTACTTCATTTTACTGTCTGAAAGAGGGCAAAATGTGAAGTGGTGGGAAAGTGAGGTGGTGGGAGAAGGAAATCTCAAAAGAAAGTAGGTGCTGCCTGTCACCAGTGTGTTACCTGGTACCTGGGCATGGCACTGGTCACCATCTGCAGGGGGAGAAGTGCAGAAGGACAGTGTGGTATTCATGGGGCTGGGGAGAAATCATTGCTGTCAAGCTGTGGAGGTCATCCAAGGGAGTGACTCTCTGGGGCTCACCACAGCAGCACAGGGGGCCTCCTGTCTTGTCCCTGGCCCTGGATGTGGAAGGAGGAAGAGTAACCAGTAGGAGGGGTTATATACCATGTTGGGCTGGTGAAAACCCTCTCCTCACCCAAACCTTCCTCCTCTAGGGGTGCACACAGCCAGCTGTCGGGAGGCCAGGCACTCCACACGCTGCAGTTCTGGGAGGAAGCAAGAGAGAAGAGAAACTGAGGGAGGGAAATCTCTCCAAATCAGGCTTGTCACAATGAGGCAGAGCTGCTCTCAAGTGAGAAAATGGCCCTGAGAGAGAGACAGCAGGAGTGTGAGTGTGCATGCGCGTGTGTGTGTGTGTGTGTGTGTGTGTGTGTGTGAGTGTGTGTGTGTGTGTTGGTGCACGTGTGTGTGAACAGGAGGCAGCAGAGCCTTAGATATTGTGACAAAATGAACAGCCCCTGGCATGCTCATCCAGCAGCTAATTTCTCATCTTATCTATTATGTGAATGAGATGGGAAAACAGTTTCCTGTTTTTCACAGATATCACTAACACGAAAGATACAGAATAAATTCCCTTGAAGGCCATGCAGCCAGATCCAGCCACAGTCTCATTTGTTTCAATGGAATGAATAAATGCAGTTAGGGACTGCCCATTGATGGGGAAAAAAGTCTGTAAAGCTTTCTGTAGAAGCAAACGTGCTGCCACCGCCTCCAAAACAAATGAGGAGCCTGGCACACACTTTCTTCTCGTCCACTGACAACAGACATGCAGATGCAGGCCTTTGCAACACACAAGGACACACACTTAAACCTTGCTATTTCCCTTGTTGAAAACAGGTATTTCTAGTGTTATAATGCAGCACCAGTGCTACTTGAAAAGGAACCCACAATGAAGGACTTCCTTGTCCCTAGGGAGCTTCTAAGGGTCTTACACCAGGTGAAGAGCAAGAAGTGATGGGTGTGCTGAGCCCTCAGCGCACCAGGTTTAGGGTGAGGATTTGGAGAGACCCATGCTAGGGTCAAACACAGGGACCAGACCAGCTATAGTAAAGCCAGACTGTCATGAAAGAGGGCTATACATCTCTTTTAAAGCATAGTCTCACAGCAAAACCAATGGGAACAGCAAACAAACTAATTTCTCTGGTTGTCCATGGCAGTCTGTGGCTGCAACTACAGCTACACAGGCCTGTGACAGAATAGAAAGTGTAATTTCACGTTAGCACTTTCCAGGCCAATTCAATGCCTATTTTGTGCTGATTTTCATCTCTTTACTTTTCCCAGCAGAGGGAGCACCGGGCCAAAGTGCTGAGAGGGAGAGATCCATAGAAGGCCATTTCGGAAGTTTCCTCCGTCAAAGGCACAAATGGGAGTAGGGAGCAATGGGAGGACCCAGCTGCCCTGCAGACTGGGAAGCTTCTCAAAGACCAGTCCCATCCCAGCTCCTGGCTGGAGGGAGAGCAGGGCTGGGCAGGAAGAATGGCTTTTGGCCACATCAGGGTAGGAAACGCACAGCTGTATTGCATCACGCACATCATGCATCATGCCCTCTGTGCAATGGTCCCTGAACTCCACTCCCAGTGTCCCACCTGCTTGCCTGCTTCTTAAATTTTAACTTTTGTCTCTCCTGCTCTTTTATTTCTGCCCTAGGGCAGTGGGAGCTTTCTGCATTCCCTCAGCCTCTTACCCTGAGTACATCTTCTGATCCACTGTAGGGATACGCGCCTGTCCCCTGCCGCAAGATTGGGGTTTGACCCACAGCCCAAGTGAGTACCACAGGTGTCAGGCATCCTTGCCTGCTGCCTTTCCACTGCTAGCAGAGGATGAATCCAGAGGATGTATCCAGAGGATGAATCCAGAGGATGAATCCAGATGATGCCCAGCATCAGAGTCTGGATGAATAAAGAGGTGGGTATATACCTCACAAAAAGAAGATAGAGAAAGAGAAGTGGGAAGCAGCAGAAGAGAAACCTGAAGAAGGTTAAAAGAAATGAGAAGAGACAAGTCTGGTACTTTAGTACACTAAAAAGAGATGCTTCAGTTACACTGCAGCAAGGCATTAGAGTAGGAGAAATTAAAATAAATTCAGCCTACAGTCCTAATGAAGTAAATTCCAGAGTGGGCTGAGACCTTAACTGATACAAATGAGGATCATTATCTTCACTCTGCTATCCTGCTCAGCACAAGGCAAGGAGTACAGAGACAGGAGGGGACAACCAAGGATGAGATGAAGTACAGCCCTGCCACCCTGCTGCTGTCCTGTGATGAGGAGCCTCATGCAAAGGGCCAACAGCAGTGCTCTCTGTGAATTGTGCAGGCCATCTGCAAGCCCCAGCCATCTTGTGGTTTAACCCCAGCTCTTGGTCCAGTACTGAGAAGGGCTTCTGGATGCCAGGCCGGCAGGAGGAGTGCTGGGTCTCTGGAGAGATGGGTTGTGAGCAGCTCTGTGGTGTTCCCATGTGTGTCCTGACAGGACATTAGCAATGTGTGGGAGAGGTTTCTTTGGTTTCAGCTGTCTTCCTCCGCCTGGCAATGCCTGCTCAGCTGTTGGGGTCAATCCTGGTACCCTGAGGACTGGGTTGAGCACTATGAGATAAGAAACTGCAGGTACAAAACAAAGTGATTCTCATCTGCCCATGATTAGTGTTTCTCCCCAGGGTGAGTGAGGTGGGCACAGTTTTGATGCTTCCTGCTGTTATAAAAAAAAAACGAAAAAAAAAACCCAAAACCAAAACAAAACACACAAATAAATAAATAAAAATCCCAGCTATGCACTGGTGCAAAGCAGAGCAGCACATCTGCTCAGCAAAGCAGGTCCCTGGGAACAAACCTCCGCCCCCATCCTGCTAGTGGGATGCAGACTCCTCGGTGGAGCCAGGGAGATGTTTCAGCCGGCTGCTGTGGCTGCGCAGCCCCGCCAGGCTCACCTGGGAGCCCACCTTTCCCACCAGCCATCCATCTCCTCCTGACAGACCCGAGATTTATGTGGTGTGGAACTCACCACCATCAGAAATTAAAATGACCCCAAAATTTGCCACATCCAACATTAAACCTTGAGCCTTGCTGCCCTATCGCCTAACCTTGTCTTCTGATCTCTCCTTCAGCTCTTTCAGAAGGAGCGATGAAAGCTACAAAGAAATATGGCAGAAGCTTTCTCTTGGTACTTTCCATCACCATATTTACATGTTAATATTTTATATCATATTTAATATTGTCATCATAAGTCCCTCTTGGCTTGGCTCAGTCAGGTATGACATGTAAGCAGGCAGTAACTTAGTTTCTGAGTATTTACCCCTAATGAAAAGAGCTGGAGCCCAGATAGGTCTGAGAAAATAAAGATACATTAAGATAAATTCACTGTGGCATTAAATCAAACTCATAACAGGATGTTTCGTTTAACTTTTCTCTAAGACCCAGGCAAAAGCATCTCATCCAGAATCAATGGAAACATTTACCTTATATAAATGTCTCTGCTGCAGGTACAGGGTAATGAAGAATTCAACAGAATTTAAGAGTGAAATCCTAATGAAAAACTTAAGCCTTTACCCAATTTAATCTCTTTAGCAATGATCTTGATAAAAGTCTCATTAAAAAGATACTGGAATGAAATAAAAAATAGTTTGGTGCTTTCAATCCAGAACACGTTGGCATTTTGAGGTCAGATTTTTGAGTTTTGAAATTATATTTGAGAATCTAGTGTCAAATGTTTTTAGGTGGTTTATTTTGGGGGCTGTACTATTTGTATTACTTATCAGGATAATTCTGATAACTGACATCAAGGAACACCATAAAATTGCAATAATTAGCTTTCAAATTACATAAATGACCAAGTGATCTACTTTTGAAATGCTACAAGGCAAATTTCCAAAAGTGAAATTTCAGAGAAAATATTTAAACAAACATATTTCTGGTTCAAACAGGGTAGAAATAACAGACCCAGTGAACTGAAAACTCCGTCTCAGCCATCTGTGGTGGAGGCTTGCATCTGAGCACTGCTCCCAAGCAGGCAGCCAGCATCCTTGCTTCTCTCTGAGGATGCAGGCTAGCATGCATTGGAGTAGGAGGTCCTCTCCCTGACCTCCCAACTTGGTTTGTGGGGCTGGAGAAAAGGAAAGGGAGTGCAGGAAGATGGATAAGAGCTCCAGCAATCCATTCGTTAAAACAACCCCAGTTCAGTGTGCAGGACTGCAGCACGCAGGTTGTGGCTTTTTGCAATCTAGAAAACCAATCCAGATGCTCATTTTCACCACCATGTCACAGTAAATGAGTCATCTTCAATCTAAGCCAGACCTAGAAACAGGGGCTGGACCAGAATTCGCATGAGGTTTTGTTTATCTTAATTTTTCTCAGGCTGGACCACAGAGGGCTGGAGTTGGGTGGCAGGTTTGGTTTTTTACATCACTACATTTGTGTAGCTGCAATGGGGTTTCCTCGATTGCTTCACAGTTGGGTTTGCGACATTTAGACAAGCACAGTGAAATGCAAATTCAAGGTACTACAGAAAACTCATGTTGCCCTGAGAAAACCCTTTTTTCTTTGTTATGCTCTGGGAAGAAGACATTCACAATATTGTGTTGGAGGTGTATGATCTGAAGGTTTATGATAAAGGTGCCAAACCCTCCATAAGCTAAGTGCACCTTGTGTCAGGTCCACAAGCATCACAGGTGAGGAGGTATCCCTTCCTTTTCCAAAGCAGTGGCAGCTGACTTCCCTTTCAGCACACACACCTCCTCAGCACATGCAAGATCCAGGGTAGGTTGTATCCAAATCATCCAAAACTACAGCTTTGAGAAGACCCTACAAGAACTACATCTTTGCCTGACATAGGGAGGAGCTGAGTTATTCACCTCACTCACCACAAACTGGTTTCAGCCAGTCTGGCTGCTGTGCCAGGAGCAGTCAAGAGGGATGGCTGTGGCTAACCCTGGAGCTCTTTCCTAAGTAACTCATTCCACCCCACAAGCCATCCCAAAATGAGTCTTGTCTGGCAGGTGTCCCTGGGGCAGCTTCAAAGGTGCCATGCCCTCAACTCCCCTCTCCTTCAGGGAAGCAGCCGGATCTATCCTGCCTGAAGGTCTCACTCTTTATACTGAAATTCACTGCTGAGGAATCTTTGGTGAGCCAGGTGCCCAAACCTAAAAGGTCGCAGAAGCAAAGATACAGACATCCCAAATATGGCCCTCATCTCCTTGGATTTGATTTTTATTCATTTAAATACAGTTTTCTTTTGTTTTAAAATCTGGAACAAAGATGATTTCAACACAAGGAGTATGCCTAACCAGCACCAAAAACAGAAGGAAAGATTGACTTTGGGAATGACTGGCTAAAACCAGAAGGACCCAGCATTGTTATTTTATTTATTACAATCTGCATGATTTTAGGGGGGACATAGCAATTAACAAACATAAGAAGATCAGAACCCTGCCCTGAGGGGTTGGTTTAGCTTAAATTAGGCAGACCAAGCGCAAACAAGACCAAGTTCTTGGGTAACAAGAACATCTAGAATTTAAATAGTAAATATTAAGAAAAAAAATCAGCTAGCGCTCAAGGCCATAAGTCATCCTTTAATTGACAGCAGTTCAAAGGAAAGTTTCCCAGGCGTGAGCCATTTCATAATCGCCTGCTGTGGGATTCTCCTCCATCCCCTCGAAGCAAAGGGCTCCAGGAACTGCTGGCCATGGGCTCGGAGCTCAGGGCTCAGCTGAGCCATCTCTGCTGACATCTGACCTCTCCTCTCAGGTCTGACCACGAAGGACGTGGCTCCCCAAAAAGGTGTTGCCAACCAGGAGAGAAAGCTGATGGAAAAGTGCACCCAACTGCACAGTACTGAAGAAGGGCTCAGGGTGGAAAAGCCTGAGCCTGTCATGAGTCAGGCACTGGACAAGGACAGTGGAAATCTGGATTGCCTCCCAGCCTTGACCTTGGACAAGTTCCTCTGTCTCCATTTGCCTGCTTCCACTCCCAAATGTCATCTGCCTTCATTGCGCTGTTTATAAAACTCTTTGGGGCAGCAACTGGCTCTTGCTACACTCTTGTGCAACCCTGCTCACAACAGGATCCTAGTCCTCCCTCAAGTCTACTGGCATGGATCTAATGAAAAAAAAAAAAAAAGTGAGGGGAAAAAAGGTGTAAACAATTGAAAATCTGTAAAAATATTCAAAGACAGGCAACGTCAAGGAGTTCAAATGAACCTCAACTACAGATCTGATTTCCAGTGCTGCTACTAATTATCACAAATAAAAAAAACCCAAACCTGGCTTTGAATAATCAATGAATAATGGCTAGGATACATTTTTCACCCAGAAACAATGGAGAATTTCACACTGAATACATTTTTGTTGGAAAAAAAAAAAAAATACTTTTCCAGGTTTTTCCCTCCTTTTGGAAAAATTTGCCATCATTTTAACAAAATTAGCACCGAAGTTACTGCTGAGTGGTTTTGCTGTCTGAAAAAAAACCCAAAAAACTTCTTTCAGTAAATTAAATATCTCAAGAGTTATCCTGCTAACAAATTTTATTAAAGGATACTATGGCCCATTTCACAAGAAATAAAAAAAAAGTCTGTTCTGGTCCCCACACAATGAAAATAACTTTAGAAGTTCAAAATTTGACGAAGCTGTTTTCCCGAGTTGAGGCCTGCTCTATTTTTCACGCGGTGTTGACAAGAGCAAGATGAGAAAGAAATGCAGTTTCCATCATCTATTCAATCTCTGGCCCCTCTAACGATTAGCAAAAGCGCCTGTTTCACTGGTGTTTTCTTGTTAAATAGAAACTCTTCCCATAGAAACACAACTCAAAACCATCAAATCGTTTCACAACTGACAGATGGTAACAGCCATCCAAGCAGCCCTTAGCTGGTTTTAGCCAGAGAAGTGGAGGTAAGAGCTGCTGTATCATGATCAAACCATGTACACCTCATCCATCTTTTAGGATTTCCCCTCTGAAAAAAAGGCACTAAAAAGCTGCAGTCACACAACTCACTGGTAAAGCCAGCTTGGTAAAGCTTACCATTGCTTTGCTCTGCCTTGAAACTAATTTCTTAATTAGGAATTACTTTTATTTTTTTTAAATTGGGATATGGGATTCTCTCTTTCTGCTTTTCCCTAACTGAATTACCCAGCACACAGAAAAAGGTGAGCAGCAAGATGAGGATATTCAAAGGCTAGGCATGGTTTTTGAAATCCAGATGAAGCTGTTTCCCACCACAGGAAAGATTTATCAGCATTGTCCTGTTGTTTTGTAAAACGATTTCTTCCAGAGCAGGCAAGTCAGGAAAAAGCCAGCAGGCATAGAGACAAACAAGGCCATGTGGGAACCTAGCACTTAGTATCTCTGTGCACTGTTAAAGTTTCAGCCTGGCAAGCTACTTTCAATCAGTAATGGTCACTCAACAGCCTCTTTGGAAACAATTCTTGGCCTTGGTCTCGTGTCTGAGACAGGTCTAACTTCAGCTAACACCAACTCTGGCAGGCTCAAAACTGTGTTCAAGCATCCCAAGGGATGGGCCAAATGAAAATCCTGCTATGCAAGGTGTGAGGTGTTTCTGGAGGGGAGCAGTGCATGTGAGGGAAGCTGCCCCTGGTGCTGCTCTGGTTCTGTGTACAGAGAGTTTTCCTACCCTTCCTGGGACTTCCTGCCCCGCTGCTTTCACACTCACTGAATTCACAAGAGGCAGAAAAGCAGTGTACTACGTAGAGATTAGCTGGCTATGAGCCCTCAGACTTGTCTCTCACAGATGTTTGGCCTCCTCAGAAAAAGGTCCAGAATGGACTTTGGGTGCCACTATCAAAGGACCTGAAAGAAAAGCAAACATTTGCAAACGCTCCTCGCTATCATTTTCGGGTCAGAAATACAGGCAGCCGTGGAACACACATAGCATTACAAAGCACCCTTCACACCATGCCACCATCCAGCCCCTTCTGTACCTCACTTGCACTTCCAGAGCAGCCTTCATGTATGCATGCAGTGAAAAAGAAGTTGGAATTGAGGAGACTCCCATGTAAACGGCCCTAAAAACCACTCCTTTGATACACTGATGTTTTCTAGCTTCTACTACAGCAACTCTCATGGAGCTGTGACATTCAAGGAGCATTTGTTTGCAACACACAGATACATCATTATCTAGACAATTTTTCTTGTGAGGCTTATTTTTTTTTCCCTGTGTTATTGAAATGCCTGCGCTGTACTCCTGCCCTTGCCTTAATCCTTGGGGCATGAGCACAAAGTAAGCCAGGAGGAGTCCGTCGTGCTGTAGAAATAAGGGGGAAGTAGCGATAGGAAAAGGGAGAACAGTTTTAAATTAAATGAAGAGAGATTTAGGTTAGATGTCAGGAAGAAATTCTTAATTGAGAGCATGGTGAAGTACAGGAACAGGTGGATGCCCCATCCTCAGAAGTGCTCAAGGCCAGGTTGGATGGGGCTTTGAGCAACCTGGTCTGGTGGAAGGTGTCCCTGTCCACAAGAGGAGTGTTTGAATGAGATGATCTTTAAGGTCCCTTCCAACCCTAAAAACTCTGAGATTCTTTGAAATAAAATATGAAAAAGAACACATGCAAAAGGAAGGAAAAAACCAAACAAAACACAACCCGAGGTTTTACAAGAAGCTGTATAAATTGTCTTTGGGGCTGAAGGAGAAAGAAATGCATTTGCCTCAGGTGAACTAAATCCATTTATGTGCAAGCTGCAGGATTTTAGCCATTTCACTGATACAAAATACAGCAGCATTAGTGGTTGGCAATACTGAGAATACCTTCTCATCCCTAAACTGCTAGTGAGCTGAAGGTCTGATCGCTTTTAGTCACAGAAAGGAAACCGTCAGGGTTCATTTCAAACACAGAAGTGTGCTAAATATGACGGTGTTTCCCTGGGGAAAAAAAAAAAAGAAAAAAGAAAAAAGAAAAAAAGGGGGGAAAAAGAAAAAATAATAATAATTAAAAAAAAAGCAAGAAATAAAGGGTGAAGGATCCCAGCTCTCTGCTCTCGTTTTCCTTTGGTTTTGCAACAGAAACAGCCGGGTTTGTGCTTCCAGCATCATCTGCCGAATTCTTGGGGGAGCGCTGCCCCCTGCCGGGCACTGCGGGCACTGCGGGCCCCCGCCCTGCCCCGCGCACCCGACCCGGCCTTGGACACTGCCAGGGATGGAGCATCCGCAGCTTCTCTGGGCAACCCGTGCCTGGGCATCGCCGCTCCCGCAGCAGAATCTATTCGTAACACCTAATCTAGACCTACTCTGCTTGTCTGAAGCCATTGCCCCTTGTCCTATCACTGCATGCTTTTGTAAAAAGTCCCTTTCCTGCCTTCAAAGCCTCTCTCCAGCTTTCAAAATGGAGTCCAGGAAGGGTCCACTTTTCATCACATCAGTCCTATTCACTCGCTGTTTGATTCTCTTCGCCACAATGCCACACCGGAACACTCAGCGGGATTTGGGTTTCTGAACTTGATTTAATTACGGTCACCTTCCTTAGAGCCACCGACGGATGGATGCGTGGTCATTCCCCCCACTTCTACTGCTCTGCTGAGCCATTTTTCAGCCTAAATATGTACAGACAGTTTTGGTGCATCTCTCTTAGTGCTGGGAGCAGTGGTGCCCCTGGAAGCACAGCCCACTGCTTGGGGCATGCCATGGGTGATGTCCTCCAGCAGCTGCCTGACAAGGTGGGAAAAATCCTGCCACCAGCTGTGACAGCCCAGTCAGGCACAGGCGGCCTGGACTAGGAGCACTAAAGCAAAAGCTCTGAAAAAAGCCCGTTTTCCTCTGAGTGTTTGTATGTGTGTGTGTCTGTGTGTGTGTGTGTGTGTGTGTGTGTGTGCAATTTCCATAATAATTGTGTCTGTTGTCTGCAGACATGAATTCATTACAGCAGGAGGTAAGAGAACAGCCAGCCTCAATATACATTTCAAATTCCTTACTACAGCCTTGATTTATAAGGCACAACTTGAAACACTGAGCTGCCTTTCAGTGAACTGAATTTAGCACGATAGCTGAGAGGACTGAAAAACAAATGAACAAATTTTGTTCTTAAAACACTCCATATGCATATTTGTCATTTTTAAGAGTTGCTAGCTACGTCCTGGGTATCCCCCTGCTTCCCCCCTCCACCCCCCTCCTTCCTCCTGTGCATGCTCCATCGGCACTTGCATTAATCCGGGCCCGAAAGTACTAAATTGATTCACAGTAACGCAGGCACCCAGGGGCAGAATATTGCAGGAACAAATGAATTAATCATCTCAGAGCCTCTGTGCTAACCCACATAAAAGCCCACTGCTCAGAGTGGTGATGATGAGGGGCTCAGCCTGGCCCCTCAGCTGACCACACAGCGCCGGCTCCCACAGCAAGCATCCCATCTGCTCCAGACACCACTGGACACGCAGGCGGAGGCTGCCATGGGAGACAGCACTCTTTGAAGAGCTCCAGCATAGAAGAATTGGTCTAACAGGGAATCCTGCAGAAAGAGAGAGGTGTGCAGTCATTATAAATGGACCTTCACGGCCACAACAACAGGAAACAGAAAATAATGTTTTGCAATTAGGGCCCACAGCTGTCGCAGCGCCAGCACACCGGCTATACACAGGTGCAGCTATTACAGCAATGAATAGCACACACTAAAGGTGCCATCCACATAAGCAATAACACCAGAGCTGAAAAGGTATTTCTATTTGCAGCCTGATGTTGGGAAGGAAAATAGCACGATAAGTAGGCTGACTCCCAGCCACCCAGGCCTCAGCCTTATCTGGAGCACCAGGTGGGCACTGGCAGAGAAGCTCCTTTCACCATCTGACTGGGCAAACCTGAGTCGAGACCACAAGGCTTCAACCAATTGAAAAACTGGCAAATCTTTTGCTTTCTTCGTTGGGAACAGAAAGTTTTTAGATGTTTCTTTCCTTCCTGTTATTTAAAACACCCAAAAGATTCTTGAGAGTAGGGGAAAGGCACGAGTCTCTCTTCTGGTCTCCTTCACACAACACTCTGGCAGTGCCACTCCGCCAGCTTCAGTGGCTGGATCTCTTACTGGTGGGAACAAGAGTCAACTAGACACAGAAAGAATGCTGTAGGACTCATTCATCAATATTTTGCCTGTTTCCCCCACCCCTGCCCCTGTGTCAGCCCCAGGCGGCAGCAAGGGGGCCTGGACAACCTGATCTGCAGAGGTTCCCCCAGCCTCAGTGATGCTGCTTCTGCGACCTCCCTCTGGTGCAAAGTGGTTTAATCTTGTTTGGCTCCATCGTGATCCATTGCAGCTCTCAGCCACTCTCCAGTGGCATAGATCTGTGACTCCAGGGGCACAGGATGATTTCTCTGCAGTCTGCTTTGATCCCCTAAATCTCAGAGAAAGGTCTTAGAAAGGGAGAGGGGATCACAGACATCCCAACCCCTTGCAAGCAAACCAGACGTTTTTCAGACTGTTTTACCACACACACATCCTTTCTTACATCAGAAAGAGGAGCTGTTTCAAAGACACTTGGCGAAGAGCTAAGAGAAAAGCAAAATAGGGGCTCTCTAGTCCTATCTGGCAGCCTGGCCCAGGGTGAGCTTTTATTTTTCTCATCTGTAGTCCTCTAAACATTTTTTCACTGGTGGTGAAGATGTCTAAATCACAAATACAAGGTTTGCCTTTTCCTCATGGAGGTTTTGGACGCTGCCCACAGACCCACAAGCATCCACAGGTCACAGACCCCTGGCTTTGTGTGCAACACATGCAGCTGTCACAGGTACAAGGGTGTCCTCATGCCCCCTCACCTCTGCAACTCTGACCCGACACCAAGGTCCGTGCTGCCACAGAGCCACATAGTTTAAAGCTAATGTGAGTAAATAAGTCCACCATGAACTGCGCCCTTTCAACTTGCATTCCAGACACAGACCTAAGCTTTCATTAGTTTTTTGGGTTTTTTTTTTAACTTTGCACAGGAAAATCAAATCACTTGTCACCCTCAGCCTTGCCGCTACCCACCAGCTTCAGCTGGGCTTCTTTGGAATGAGCCAGCTGAGCATGGAGACACGGGGGTGAGGCTCAGGACTGTCCTGCTGGGATTGCCTGAGCCAGCACAGCGTGGGACAGGGCTGTGACATCCGAGGCATGGCTCCATCCTCTGACCTGGGATGGAAGCTGAGGAAGGGTCCGGATGTTTTTGGACTGATAGTGCCAGGAACCCTCTGAATGCGGGCTGGGGAAACAGCTACCCCCAGCACCAAGGAAAAAGCATCCTCCAGATTCCTGAACAGGTCCCAGTTCACCAAGGTAAGCAGAACCAAGTTCTTTTTATAGGCCTTAAAATTGAGGAAGGCAGTAAAATTAATTTGAAAACTTTGCAGGAAGCTGGCATAATGAAAACAAAAGTGGATTGATGCACTGGCTGGCATACCCTCGCTCTGGGAAAGAGCTCAGGCAGCCACTTCCAGAAAAGCTGGAGCCTGCTGGAAGAGAGCACAAAACAGGAAACACTGCTCAAAGGAAGCTCACAGACAAAGTGGCAATGTGGAAGAAATTATAATGATTAATACAGCGCCTGAAGTGGGCAGGGGAGCCACAAAAGATTGAGAAAAAAGACCCAGAGATTTGATTTTTCCACTGCCCTTCATCAGCAGCAGTCATTTTATACCAGCACAAAGCGGGAGTGCAATCTTCACAGCACAGAACAAGTGCACTTTATGTTGCCTTTCTCTCTATTTTCCTGCTGCAAAGCTCCCAGGGAAAGGGGCAATCAACACCATTTGTCCCTGACCACTGGGGCTTGGAGCCTGAGCTAGGACAGAGACCATAAACAACAGACAAAGGGAGAGGGAAATCACTAAGAAGAGCTACCACATTTATCTCTGGCTAGGGTGGAAGAGGCAGTAAGAATAAACTGGAGACAACATCCACTGACCAGCTGCAGAAAAAGCAGAGTTGCAGAAAAGGAAAACTTGTTCCTTCTCTTAATTTGATTGTGCTCCAGAGTTTTGCCATAATCAATCTCTTCTAATATCAAAAGCAAACCAAATTAGAGCCTTAGATAATAACATTTTAAGCCTGTAGTTCAGATTCAGTCACTTCTCTATATCCATCACAGCAAGTCAGCAGCAATAAATGAATGAGGATTGAAGGACAGGCATACAAAACAGGTATGTGATGCCACCAAGGCCAACCAGCAGCTTTTGGCTGCTTTCAGAAACAACTTTCAGCAGACCAACAGTTCACTCTCAGGGTGTTTGGGGTTTGTCCTGTGAGGTGCCACCACCCTCCAGGCACTGTGGTTTCTCCAGGGTGAGGAGGGTTAAGGTTTCAGTTCTTGGTTTCTGCTCTTTGGAAAGCTATGGCTTGAATTAAGAGGTGTCTTGCTCAGGTTTGCTGTGGATGGGAATATGTTTCTGCCAGCTCTGTCTTCAGGTCCTCAGTGCAGATGAGCAGCAAATCAAACTGTTTATGAGATTTTCGCTAAGAAACTTAAACATACCTAGGTGACCTGTAGGTTTACAACAATGGCCAAAGGGACATGTTTGGTATAACTTTCCCTCAGTAAATTAAAAACACATATATTCGCCAATTATTTATTTGCTACATCAAGTCCAGAGCAGATGACATTTGCATGATTTGTATCTCTGTGACAGGGGAAGTAAGTTTGGTCTCTACACTCTGTCTTTATAAATAAAGAATGTCTTTTCATATAGACATTCAGATGTATAGTAGTTGTATCCTAATTTCTACATATATTCTGTGATAATGCTTGGACTAAGATTCTCACAGAGGGCAAAATAAAAGAAGGGGGTAAAGCAATGAGCCACTTCCCCTTAAACCAAAAGCAAGCAAACAAAACCAGAACAAACTTTGTGGCTAGATCCTTTGTTTTGCTGTTTTTAAAACAGAGGAGGAACATATTTTTATCTGGATATCCAGAATATTCTTCCAGCTCAGAAATATTTATCTCCTGACTTGCACTTTCTTGCAGTAGTCTCTGAATTCCTTTGAGCCATTAAAGGATTTTGTCCTCAAGTCATTCCCATTAGGGGAATATTCAATTTAGAAACTTGCCTCCTGCTCAAGGTTCGCATGTGAAATTCACAGTTAACACACCTCTTCACTGAGTTTCAGGTCAGTGCCCTATCCACTGAAGAGAGAGAGATATTTAACAATTAAATAGTCCTCTAGGCTATATCCGTACGAGGTAGTCCAGGAGTGCCTCCCAGCCCAGGGGTTTACATGCCCTGACTGCTTTCACTCCATGATGAAATGGTGTCACCCTGCCTCTCCTCACACTCCTCATCCAGTAGGAAGGAAAATTCTCTCCAAGCATCAGGAAGGACACCCAGTGCCCTCCCCATCCTCAGGGCAGGCAACCGGGGTCTCTGGCTACAGAGCCAGCCCAGCTGCTGAGCACTGCTGAAGAGCTGGGCACAAGCCCCAAAATTCTCCCCTGGTGCCTAAATACCTTGTTTAAATCTGTCCATTGCTTCAGGCACCTAAGAAGTGGAGCAGCCTGAGAGGCAGGGGGATATAAGGATGTATTTTTGCCTGTTCAAAGACGACACAGTTCTGCTTGTAGAAAGCGAGATATTTTTCTATTCTCAGGCTTTTGATATTAAGAATTAGCTATCCACTTTCCAGAAAACAGGGAATTAGTCTTTCCAGACTACATGTTTAACAGAGAAGAAATGAATCTTCATGAGCTCAAGACATATTCCCTCTTCTTCTCTTAGCCCCTCACCCCCTGCCTCATATCTCTTCTATGCAGTTTTTCAAATAGTTTAATAATATTCACAGGGACATTAGATTAATTGGATTTTAATTCCAAATGACTGTGAAAGCAGAGAAGTGAGTCACCAGTCCATGCTAATGAGAAGATCTATTAAGGACCCTTCTCTGATAGACACATAGAGTAGGGTTATAAATATTTCATATTCAATTAATTGAATTTTGCCCCCTGTTATATGATGCTGCCCTGGAATGTTAATCAACTGGGACCAGAGAGAGAGGAAGAGAGGAAGAAAGAAGAGGGGGGAAAAAAAATCTAAAAGAAAGTCTTTAAACAACATCAGAGCCATTCCCATCCCCAAATCCTCCCAGTTCACGCGGCGCCCTGCACATCAGAGCAGAGGCTTTCATACAGACTGCATCTGGTTACACACAGTGGATAAATTAATGTTAATTAATCAGACAGTCATTTTATGGAGAACTGTGCGCAAAAGGTTATTCGAGCCCTGCTGCAAATAGATTTATAGGTATAATTGCCATGTTGAATGACCCTCTGTACATGGGCTCATTAAACTGGCCATCAGTCAAGAAGTCTAATTGAGGAAGGCCCATATCGTGCCGCTGGGACCACGCGCTGGCTGAAAACAAATCCGCTCCGCAGAAGCCAGCTCTCTGAAAGCCGCCAATAATGCCACTTTCCATCCTCTGGGCACTTCTGCCACTGCCACTCCTGCCAGCTGAAACTCTGGGCAGGAAGGAGAGAGGAGATCTCCCGTGCCCATCATCGCGGCTTTACATCATTTGCAAAACACACCGGGGGACTGGGCGCAGCGTGGAAATGGTTTTATTGACAGCTGCGCTTTCCAAATGCCGCTCTGGCCTTGGCAGCTGGGAACAGCTTGGAAGCACAGGCTTCAAAGTCGCCAAGATCAGAAGGCAAATATAAAGACACTAAAGATTCTTGATGACATTTCACACTTCAAGAGCGTGTCTTGATTTCACTGGAGTGGGGGGAACATGGGAGAGTCCAGGCCAGGAGCCGAAATGCCTGGGACTGGCAAACAGGCACAGACACATACCCCAAAAGCAGAGCAGCTCATGGAGCTGCAGTCCTTCCCTCAGTGCCACCCAGGTCCTTCAGCTATGCTGTGGCAGACAATCATTCCTGTGGGGGCTTTGTCCAGCCCTGTGGGTGCTGGGTCCAACACAGAGCCTTGTAAAACAGCAAACAAACCTTGTCACCATCCCTGGCAGCAAACACATGAAGCCTGAGGCCAGCACTGTGAAAACTTGCCTTTTACAACTTCTTGTGGCATGAGCTGCCTGCTCAATCTATTGTCAGAGCTTCTCTGCACCTCCAGTCCCCACCAATACAATTATTGGTTTGAGGATTGCCCCTTATTTCACACACCCAAGAGGCCCTGCAGCCTGGTTCACACGCTGAGGGCTGCAGCGTGTAATTCTCTCTCTCACACATGCTGTGGATCACACATGTGTTCCCAGAGTGGAGACGAGGAGGAAGTACATGGCACACCCCACCACCCCAAACTGTCCTGGGCAGCCACCCACCAGGCCAGCCAGGGGTGGCTCTGGGTGCCAGAAATGGAAGGTTGTTGTCCAAGCTGGTTCCTAAAAACACCTCCAGTGGAAACTGCACTGTCTGCTTCACACTGGAAGGTGCCATTTAAGAGTACTTGGGGAAAAAATAAAAAATACATCAGAGTAAGACAGGTAAATCGATTTGAATGTGTTCATATTATCCCTTCCAATCACTTCTTTTCAGGTTGCCCTTAGTAGTGTATAAGCCTTTTCAGATATAAAATAGCTACAAAACACCATCTTTCTCAAACACAAATTAAAAATTAAAGCAAAAAAACTAAAGCACACTAATACAGAAGCCAGCAAGGCAAGAATAAGTGTGAACAAAGAGAAAACCATTTGTCTCAGAGCAGTGACAATGTCACTATCTGAAGATGTTTCTGGTAAAGAGGAGTCCATCCCAGGACAAGGCAAGGGTTGCATAGCATGTCTGGGCTGTGGCAGCATTTCTCTTCATCCTGTCCCACAAGGACATTGGCCTTGATGTGTTACACGCTCCTTTTCAAGTACTGGCAGGCACAGCATTTACCTGTACAGCATCTGACAGGAGGATCAGGAAAGCTGCCTGTGAGCATGGCATGCTCCTGGATCAGCTGCCTGCCACTGATGCCAGGGTTTCAGAGGACAGCAGCACAGCCCCTCATCTGGGTGCACAGGGAGCCATGCTACAATACAACAGCCTCCAGGCAAGCCTGGGGTCTCACTTTCGGAGCTGTTCTATGGGTGGACAATAAATTTGGCCCCCAGGGCACTTCTCAGAACTGATACTCCCTCGTCCTGTGCACCCCTACTAAAGACCATATTTGAGTCAGGAGAATGAAACTGTACCGCAAGTTCTTAAGGCATAAAACCACCATTTCTTCAATGAACAAAGCAGCATTTCCTCCTGTAATAATAGGGTTTTCCCCCAATTTATCTAAGGTCTCCAGTTTCTCCTGTTCTCCTGCTCAGCATACCTGTGTTGCCACAGGTGTGAGACCCACCAGCTGCCTGGCAGTTTGGGCATCTGGGCTGCTGCAAAACCTTTCACCTGTGCAGTGTCCCCCACTCAGCACAGGAGGAAAATCTCTCGAGTGATCGCCCACAGAGGGCACCACTCGTAAATGTATGTGAGTGAATGCGCTGCCACTTCACTTCTCACCAGCACAAGCCCAAAACCCTTCATGCATATCATTACTGTCATCTCGGGGAAGAAAGGGAGCAGCAGGCTGATGGTGCACAAAAGGGGAGGCTTTTAAAGCTCAGACCGTGCATTCGCGCTCATGCTGAGATGTCAGGCAAGGCTTCCCATTCTGTATCGCTGTGGAACGCCTCTAGCCCCTGAGAGCTGAACTGCATCAGTTCAGTGACATAAGGAAAGAGAACCGTACCTCAAAGGAGAGCTGATATTTCCATATGCAACCATGCATGTCACTTCAGCTTGGGCAAGGATGAGGAGACACACATGTTCTTCCTCTGTCCACAGCAGGTGGACTATGGGGATTCTACCCTTAAATTAGTTAAAGACAAGTTTTTATTTACTTCTGCAGCTAGTAGATAATTTTTCTGAAGTCCTCAGTCCAGGGATAAGAAGACAAAGGGTTTAAACATGCATCACTAATGTCATTGATAGGAATTTTTCCCCTAAACTTCCTTGGGTGTTGGGATTTCAACCTGTATTTCTACGAAAGACCCTAGATCAGGTTTGCTGAGCCTCGTTTTACATGTGTAGAGAGGTAAGTGCAGCTTTATGCAAACACCTACCAAGAGAGTAAAAATCTGCAGCTTTCTCACCCACCTGCTTCATTTTAAGTGTTGAAAAAATCCCAGCTATGTGTAATGTATGCACACAAAACACAGCAGCCAAACAGGGAGAAAAAACATCTGCCCACCTTGTATCCCACTTCTGTGCTGCCTCCATTGCTTGGCAAGCTCAAAGTGGACATGCAGTAATGCACTTAGGGCCGGGGACAGATTACAGGACAGTAAAAGCATACATTGTGCTTTCAGGTCACTGAAGAAATTGCTGAGCTGTTGCTCCTTTAAATACCAGACACATAGTTAAGTTGAAATGAAGTTTTACTCATCATTCAGTTTTCTCTTCCAAGTGCATCTCAACTTTTAGTTTAGAAAAATCAAAATATGCTGAAAAGCAGCAGCTAGAATATGCCTTCAATCCAAGGGGGTAATGGTGGTGGTATCTTTTTGGTATTCTCATATTTAAAATCAACCTTTGTCCATTCAGTAAAATCTATCTAATCATTCTCATTTCTGTGTGATAGTCCTTTATTTCTTTCTTACAAACCATCAAGATTGTTGTTCTCATCAGAATCTCTCTAGATGCTTTTAAGGTTTTTGCAGCACTAAGAACCCAGAGAGGGATTAGAAACTACTAACGTGTTGGTAATCACCATCATGTATTTTAATCACTGAAGCACACTCTCAAATTACACTAGAATTAGAATTCCCAGAATTCAAGTTCCTGAAATCATCCTTTTCTAAACTGAATCTCTACTTTGGCTCTTTGAGTTACGTACTCCTGTGCAAAGTAGATGCACATTACTAGCACAAGTCTCCTCTAAAGCGTAGTGGCTGTTTGTGGTCTTTCTATAAAACAAAATATCATCCCCCTGAAAAGAAGAAAAGGAGAGGAAGGCACAATACAACAGATTGATCAAGGTAACCTCAAAGCTAACAGCCTTTCTTTTTTTTCAAAGGAATATTTTACATCTTTCTATATTCCCTCTGTGTTAGCTTTGCAGGACTGCCACATTTAGCTAGGTATGCTGCCTAGTCCATGGTAACATAGAACAGCAAAGATTTTAGGTAATTTCCTTCTTTTCCACCCAGCTTTAAGACTAATTCAACCACCAAGTTTCCCTGCAAATGCCATGTTTCAAAAAGCCAGTTTCAATTTTGGCTCATGTAACGTACCACGTTAAATCCGTATGACTGGTTCAAATCCGTACGACCGGTTCTCTTTGATTCCCAGGGTGCCTGTTTTCAGGGACAGGTTCAGGTTGAGAAGGCAGCATGACAGGACAGTAACAGTTTGCCCAGACTAATTCATCACATTACAGGAGACAAAACTACAACATAAGTCAATGGCATTACATATAAGCAAGCTTCACTTGGGGAAACACTAGAAGAGAAACCCCACTGATCATACCTGGCCTCTCTTGAACACACACAGCTCAGGAAGAACTGCAGAACAGGGCACAAGCTGTGTAGGTGGATCTCAGGGCACAGAGCAGCAGGTACAGACCCACAAGCCCCTTTGAGAACACTTGTTTTCCAAAGCAGGTGCTAAAGCCAACCTGCTGGGATCGTTTGCCTTCCACAGTCTTCCCAAAGCCCAGAGTCGATGTGAATTTTGCTGGCTCTGCCAGAGCTCACACTGATTCTTTTGTTTCTGGGAGGCAACTGCAGACTGGCTTTAGCCCACAGGATTCCAGGGCCAGCAGCACCCACCCCCAAGTCCCCATCCCTTTTTGGGGGATGTGCCCTGGTTCCCTCCCACAGGAAACAGGGATGGCACAATCAGACCTCAAGGGAACCAATAGATGCCCAATATGCAGCTAAGGCTGGTGCCACAAGGAGAACATACACATGAGGACAAAAAATCACTGGCCAAGATAAGGGCAAAGCTGCCATGAAAACAGACAGGGGTCACCTTGTCCCTGTTTCAGCAGGAGCAAGATGGAAAGCTCAGCTGCTGTGTAAAACCCAGCAGACCTGAACACCTTCCCTCACAAGTGTGATTCCACCCACCCACTCCCCCATTTTCACATTAGAATTAGTGATCAATAAAGCCAGGCGGTGACACAAAGCAAATTGTTTATTTAGATCAATCTTTTAATCCCATCTTACCCTTTAAAATAAATTAGCAAATAAACTCTTCCATGAACTATGCTCCAAATCATAATGTGGGCACAGGACAAAAAACTCCCATCAGAGGAAAAAAAACAAAATCACTTTTTTTGAACTTGTGTTGGTTTCACTGATTTGTTTCTTCTCAAAACATTAGGATTCTGCAAAATTTTAATCTGACACAATAATCAAAATGCTGTGAACAGCAGATTCTTTCCTCAATCACACATTAGTTAAATGTCGATAAAGTAATACCAATACTTTAACAAGGGAACTGCTTCTAAATCCTGATAAAAACATTCCTGGAAAACATTTAAGAAAAAAGTTTCAGTTCCTTTTGATGTGGGGTACCAGTCTATTTTACTGGGTTAAGTGGATTTAAGGAAAAAAAAAAAACAAAATAAAACAAAAAACCCTGACACAGCATTTTGCAGCAAGTTATCTCAATGCACAACGAGTGCTTAGGAATCAAGCCTCAAAATGTCCCTGTAAGTCAAGGACTTTACAAGCAAGGAAACTTGGATCAACAGTTAAGTCGTATGTCAAGATCACACAAGGACTCAGTCTTGACTCTTGTGGTGATCATATCACATCACAATATTTTGTAGAGAATGATTTATTATGACTGTGATAATTACTGTTCAGGTTTCCTATTAGTGTTATCTGCGGGAATGTAACCCCTCCATCAGATGGGATGTTTTTGAGTAGAACAGTCTGATCCACTACAAAGCTTTTTCAGATTTAACCCATAACTGCAAGTTTTAAAACACTAACCCTGTATGGCTCCTCACTCGAATTGATACCAAAAAGGAAGTGCTGCATCACTATGACTACAAAGTAAGGCTGATGTAGCAATGAGCACCAGCTGCATCATCAGAGAAGCACAGCTCTACAGACCACAGGCTCTATGTCCCTTCTTTTACTCTAGATTTGAGTTTCCCCTTCTGCCTTTTGTTGTTCATTTACTTGGCTTTAAATTTTGGCTTAGCCAGTTATCAGTGCTCCCAGACACCGATTCCCAAGGGACTTGTCTTGCCCTCATCAACAGCAGGTGTCACACTGAAGGATGTGAAGTACCTTTGCTGCCCAGCTCAGGCTGCAGTCCCTGCCCCAGGGTTTGCTGGGGAAAGCCCCGCTCCCCTTCCCCCCTGATGGGGCACAATTCAGTGCCAGCACTTTGAGCAACCTCATGCCTGTAGTCTTCTACTTGCTCCATCTCTCTCCACAACCAAGAGATGAAAAGTTTCCCCTAACAGCTGCCTACAGCACCAGGCTATCAGGCAGCTGGTCTAACTCTTTACTAGCTGCTTTCTGTCCCTCTCTCTAATCATGAGATTATTTGTTGATTAATATTTGTGTATTTCTGTAAAAGAGAAAAAAATGCCTCTCTGTGAAAAAGTTTAAATATATAAAAACACTTCATAAAAATATTTATTATAAAAATGAAATGCCCCATGAGCCTGTAAACGTTGCCTGTAGAATCTCCATTAACTGGAATAATTTGAAATACAGTCATTCAGGCTCTTCTCTGCCCTCTCCAGTACGATTTTAAGACAGCCAACAGAAATGCTACTTGTCTTGTACTTCAATCCTCCTACAACCCGTTTTTCTTCTTATTTTTTTGTTTACAATATAACAGTTTGATTTCCCAATGCTGGCAGTTTTCTTTGGAGGCATCATTTGACTTTGCTTTTAATAGAGTTCATCGTGGCCTGATTCTGAGCCCTTCTTACAGAGTGGGTTTGAGGTCTGATTGGTAACAGGAGCAACACCAGGATGCTTAGAATGTGCATGTGAAAATACACAGACCTGGGAACAAAAGAGAAAGAATATTATATTTTTGTGGGAAATAACATGACTTCTGCAACCCAAATATGCAGAATTTAGTGCTAAGGGATGAATGCAGAATGTATGAACTTGACCTAGAAAGCACAAAAATATACCCTTGAATTTCACACAGTCCTGGAATATGGTGTCTGCTGACATGGATGAAAATGCTGCTGTGGATGATAACGAAGCAAGAAAACCATCAGCAAACTCTAGAATCCAAAGTCTGACAGCTCAGATAAATCCATGTAATTCAACCCCAGACTTACTCAGCCCATCTCTCTTTCAATGTTAGAATACACAAGGCCAAGCTCTGAAGAAAAGTCGTTCATGCTTCAAAAAATTTTAAAAAGTGATAGAAAGAAAAATTTCAATCAAAGTGCTGAGATCTGAAATAAATCAAAACACTCAGCTTTAAACTGGGGAAGGTCAGGTAATGACGTTTACAGAAAGCCTGCATTTTTGATGGTAAGTGCTCAGAGATATCTGTGTTTGGTATGTTTCTAAACATCAAATATTTTTATTTCAAATAATTCAGTATACACAAGGTTGAAGAGAAATAAAAAATACTTAAACCAAATAGATGAGGTTCTTCCAGCTTGGGGAAGATGACTTTTGGGACCAGTATAAACACAGTAATGCACATTTCTGTGGTCTCATTTATGCTTCTTACCATAGTTCTTAATATCTTTCTGAGGTGCTTAAGATCACTGCTTGTGGTGTGAAGTGCTCCAAAAATTCACGCCCTAGTCCAAAAGCATAACATTTCCTTGCTTATGAGTCTCTAAGTTTAAGTGTTAACTATGTCCAAAGTTAACCAGGGCAAAAGTCACCAGGGCAAAATTATTAAGAAATGAAGCTAAGAAAGATTTGGAATAATTTTTACTCCATGGTAAGTTTTCTGTGTTGAAATCAAATGTTTCAAGAAACAGGAATAGAAAATGTCGAAATTCAACCTCCTGCAAACAGACTGCCGCTATTTTGACTGCCAGTTTTGTGTCTTTTACGTTGGAGGAGGGAATTGTCTTTCTTCTGAACCAGAAGCTGCTACTCTATATTGACAGTAAAATGAAAGAAGAGTAAAGCCATGTAGTCCCATCTCCCTTTTCTAATTATTTTCTCAATTTCTCTACTTCAATTTGGCTTCATTAGAGCACATGCAATGTGCTCTGCAACACCAGTGTTTTGTTATCTTTAAGGAATCTGGGGAAGTACTCACTTTGTAAGAAAAGAAGCATGCTTTCATGATGAAAAGCGTACTCATTTCAAGGAGCAAGGCTCTGCCAGGAGCCCTCCATATCTCCTGCTGAGTGATCACACCTCCTCTTATGTGCATTCTGCAGCTGGAAGCCTGGTTTTTGCTCAGCACCTCCTTCCTGCTGCCAACTCACATTATTCTTAACCTCTTCAGCCTTGGCTACTGCTAATGGTTGAGACCCAGCTGTTTTGAAAATGGAAACTGAGTATATGAAATGTCAGGCTAAGGACACAGAATGAGAAGAAGAACCAAAGTGCTCTGCCTTGGCACTGTTATAATCTCATTACACCACAGGAGTGCAAAAGTTACCTCTTATACTTTAGCAGGCATCTGAGCTCCTTTCAAATTTGATGAAATGCTAACTGCCTTTCAGTGTGGCTTGGGTTATTTAACAAAAGTCTGTGCCACCCTGGAGGATAAAGTCAAGGGGAGAGGACTTACTTGTAAAATTTAATGGTGGGCTCCACAGCCAGCATAACGAAGGGTGCGACAGTGTAGCACACGGCCAGCTGAGTGACCGCCCAGGTAACAACGTCGTAGGCTATCTTAAGAGGCACTGACGAGAGGAAGTAATGTCTGCAGTTGTTTCTTATCTGCAGGTCAGGGAGAAGCAAGCAGAAAATTATATAAATTCATTTCTTAGGCAAAGTCACACTGACTGACACACAGCAGTGCATGACTCTCTGCTTGTCATCAGCATTAGTATCACAGGAAGGTTTATACAGCAGCTACAAAGCGCTGGAAGCAGAAATACAGATGTGTATGGACTGGCATATTCAAGATCTCACAGTCAAGCAGTGGCAAAGAGAAATGGCCCCCCAGTTTACTCTGTCATAACCACAGGTGCAGACTCTCATTCTGTGTGTCTGGCACAATATTTTTTGTGAGGGAAGTTGTTCCTCCCTTCTGGTTTTCATTACTTCTGGTTATCAACAGTAAATAGAAGTTACTTTAAATGAACAAGTAAGTGCCATTCCCTAGAGATTTTCAGTTAGTTTCACATCTGTGAAATCCTCATAAATGAGGGGTAAAGCACATGTTCAGCGACCTGCTCTAGCGACAGTGGCTAATAATGGTCACCAGGTTAATTCTCCTTTCATATTAACCTGGTTATTTATCCATAGTCAAACTCCAAAAGACAACAGTGGTGCTTCCCAGTCCTGCACAAGTGGCTGGTTCAGTCTGAAAGATCAGCAGTGATAAATTTAACAATAGTGAGACATGAGCCCTGTTCTGTCTTGGTGACTCTACACAAAATAAGGCCCACAAACACAGAGACCATTTTACTGCATCAATTGTATCCACACAAATTGTTCAAGTTTGGGCTAATGGTCAACCCATGGCAGCTCCTTGTGCAAGACTAGGCCCAGAGTTAAACCAGCATACAGGCAACATGACCCAGCAGAAGTCTGGAATCCAACATGACCTTGAATCCCAAGATAATTTGCACGGACATAGCTGGTGGCACCCCTAACTGTACATGCTCAAGCAACATTTCCTCTGACAGCCAGGGACAGCAGTACATCACATCCAGAAATGGTGCTGGTTTTAACTGCTGGCTACTTCACAATTAGTATCAATACAGTATCAACAACAGAGTTTCAGCAAACATCAAGCCTGCAAAGGCATGAAAGAGGGCTCACAGCAGGGACAAGCTGCTTGACCATGTGAGGGTGCAGCTGACAGCTGGATAGAGCCTAGCACGGGCCTTAGAAGAGAACAATGAAAGGTACATACTGCTCTGGCTGCGAGTGTGATAAGGATTCCAGTGAGAAATGTAAAATAATATCCAGGATAGATACCATGCCACAGGGCCGACAGGATAAATGTTAAAGCTGTAGGGTACCAGGGAGCTCTGTCATAGCAGACACTGAAAAAATGAAAACAAAACAGAAGAGGTTGAACAATGGCCACTGCACTTGAAATCCTTCTGTTTCTAAGGTCTTTCTCTGTTTTCTTGGTTGTCTTGTCTTGGTTCGGTCACAGACTAGGACATGAGGCACTCTCCCTTCATTTAAATAGTGGTTTAGATGGAATGAGGAAGCATGCTTAATGCAAAATAGTTTCCAAAGAGTGCCTGTACAAATATTTCTGGTGCTCAAAGCATCTGAATCAGTAACGGAATAAGGGCAGGCAGGACTTTGCTCACCTTTACATCTCTGTCTGGAATCCTACATTACCCTTCCAAACTCTGATGACAGATCAAGAGCAAGTTGAAAGACCAAGAGATGTGACCCCACCCTTCACTCTAGTGAAGAGAGGTATTTTTAGGCACAGTTATCTGGCAGATGCTGGGAACAACAGGGAGTGCCGTAAACTATTGCAAAACAGGGGATTCCAGCTAACTTTAGCAGCAAAAAAATCTTACTCCCCAGATGCAAGGATAACAGTTCAAGTAAACAACACTCAGTCTATTTGGCTATCTGAAGTTTAAATCAAACACTGTGCTCCACAGAAATGAGTCAAGATAATGTATTTTTTACCAGGAATCATTTGAATAATGAAAAATAGTAGACATTGACTTTTAAGATGTATAGATTTACCATCATTATAGTTACAATAACTACAATAAATCTGTGCCTGCATTTCAGGCACTGTGTTGACTGTATGCTGAGCTTTAATCACACCAGAAAGTGAAATGAGTAATGAGACACTGTCCAATCTACAAAATTTGGACTTATATTAATATTTATGGTATGTGCCTTAACAGTCACAGGTTAAAATCAGGTCATCTCAGTGCTATAAGTCTTAAATATCCTAAACAAGGACTCCCTGGCAAGCATCTTAGGGTAACTCCAAACCAGACTTCACTGGGGCTTTGAAGATTTTGACCTTATTTCTTGCTAAATTTATGGATCCCAGTGACACAGCAAGAATCACCTCTGCATGGGAAACATAATATAGCAAAGCAAAACAGTAGAGGAAAGATAATGGAGGGAAACAACAAAATGCTATTGCTTTTTATTATGGAAGATTTGAATAGCTCGTTTATGACTTTGCTGCTCATATATAAAATAGGAGCATTTTACACTTGCAGCAATAAAACTTTACAGCACCAGATACCCTTGTGTTGCACCAACTAGTACAGGCACAGGAAACAAAGGAAGAACAAGAGGCTATACATTTATGAGAACCACCAGTCAGCATTTTTCCAGGCTGTGGAGAGCTTTTGGATCTCACAAGCAAGTAACTGCTTCATTACTCTTACCGTTTCAGCCAGGCAGCTGTCTGAATGTTCCAGTTCTCAATGTACATTTTAAAACTTGTTGCAGTCTAAGAAAGAAGTTCACATGGAATGTTAGCAATGAGGCCTGTAAAATATTACTTGCAATTTAAATTAGTGAGAAGGTACATGGAAAATATTAAATCTAGCAGCTAACTTTTATTAAGACTGTGCCACAATCCATCATTATACTAATATGACTTGGGAGGGACATTAGGCTGATAGCTCACTGCTAACACTTGGCACTTGCTCTAAAATTTCACTTTGTTTCATATAATTAAATACAGTGTTTGATTACTTTTCAAATAATGGGAAATCTGAGAAGCTTTCTTGTTTTCTATGCCTGGCCTTCCTTTCAGCTCATAAACAGCTTTATTTCTGGAAGAGATATCTGGACACCCATTATGCAATCTGGACTTCCCTACAGTACTACTAAAACAAAGTGTTATCAAAAAAAAATAAAAAAAAAAATAAAAAAGACATTTATTATTATTATTATTATTACTGTTTGGAGAATGAAGGGGGAAGATTGAAAAACACAGGCAAAAAAATTAGGATTAAATTTAGAAGCCAATTCTCAGCCCACTGCTAGGCTTAAGAAACCAGAGTGACTCCAGTATCCTGAGAGAACCTCACATATCTCCTCCTCTGAGCTCCCCCAGCTTTAGGGGGCTGGTGGACTCTGCTGTTCAGCATCAGTTCCCCTACTGCTGATCAACTTCACCTCCCAACTCCACCTTGGTCCCTCACCTGCTGGCAGAAACCTCCAAGGACACCCTGGCCCAGTGGGTACATGATTCAGTGACACCGCAATATTTTGCCATATCAGCCAAAGGCAAGGGCACACTGAAAAAATGCATTAGGGTAAAGGCTTCCAAGGGGAATGTGCAATTATCTTTACACTTCCACACAGAATCCTTAAAGCTAGCATTTCATCCTCTGCTTCTAAAGAGTTAAAATGATTAGCAATTCCCAGTGCAGCACTGCTACATTTTAATTGCATTACTTCACCAAGAGAAGCCAAGAAAAACACAGTTTCTCTTCCAGCTAATATTGTCGCTCTCTTTTGGCCTCCTTTTAGTTCCCCTGTTACATTACCAAGAGAGGAAGTAGTTGCTGGCTGTCAAAACAAGCACGCTGCCAAGGCTTTCAAATCCCTCACGTGCGCTTAGCCCCATCATGTTTTAAGGCCCACACAACTCCTTCCATGTGCTTATCTTTTCTACAGATCAGATAGTCACATTTAGCACTCAAGTTCTCAACTCTGAGGTAATTTTACACATGCATGTGGCTATACCTGCTGAATATATAGACTGTATCTGTAAACACTGTACAATCACACTTAAACTTCAACTCCCAGCATTGCTGCTGGCACATAAAGTGATGGTTCAAGGCTTACCCAAAGCCATGGTCTCTGTAATCTCTCTTTTTTTCATTGCACACATGATCAAATCTGACAGCACCCTATTTAATGCTCTTGGAAACAATTTCTGATCTCTGTTGCCCATGTGACCAGCTAAGGAAGTAAATTTTGAGAGGCCATCAGTTCAGTGAGTAGAAAGGAGCAAAGGCTCCTGTTTCCTTTATTTGGTTTGACTGAAGAGTACTGGCTGCCTTTTACTTTCCTCCTTCAAATGGAACTTGCCTCAGCCCACCAAAGGTAAGAATCATGTCCTGCCCCAAAACCAAATCAGATGTAGAGTCAAGATCTCAGAGTGGTATCTAAGGAGCTTCTTTCATCAGGAAGTGTAAAGCATTTCTGGGCTGTGTGTCCTGTACTCATCAAAGAGTACACTGAGGATTAACCATTGTTAAAAAGGTAAAAGAGAAAGAATGATGAAAAACAGGGGATGTACATCAAGGCTTCCAATTTTGGCATCTTCAATGAGGAATTACAGGGGCTCTTTCATTTTTGAGAAGAGCTATTACAGCACATTCACTTAGTCACAGATTGTTCAGCAATAAAGCAGTCAACTTATTTTTATCTATGATTACTTTTAAAATCACAACTAGAGAATTACAGAGGAAGGCTCCTCCTATTTCTAAAGAAGAAGCCTTTAGAAAGCAGTTGCAAGTTGCAGACACATAAATCTTTCCACATCTCACTGGCACTTACAAAATATTCTTCAGGGCAAACAAATTATATGGGCCATCTTTTGGAGACACAAACATGAATAGTTTTCAAAAGGCTAATGGATCTCAGAAGTATGCAGCAGTCACAAGGAAGGAGCGACAGATGTTTTGAGGAACACTGTGGCTCGCTGCATGGTGTTCTAGATCAGCAGCCATCTAAGCTCTGTGTGCCCCTGTCAGCTCCCACCAAGGCTGCTTGGATTGTAACTCTTATGTCTCCTACCCTTGCTTTTCTCCATGTAGCAAAGGCAGTTCAGCCCTTGCATGTGTCTGTGCCACTCGTGGCAGCCTCTTTCACTACCACTACTCCTCTCAACTGGGCTACAAAAGTGAAAGATTGTTAGAAGTAAATAAACAGAACACACCACAGATGGTGAAGAATCATAGCTGTGAACAATTTACTGACCCACTGAGCTCAGCCACAATCTACAGTAACTGACTGCTCATTTATAATATCTGATATAATTATTTATTAGCCCTCACTAAACTATTTAGAAATACAACCTGAATACTGAGCATGAGGAAGCCTGTGAGACAGATGCATTTTATCTGTCCAACAGATAAAATACAAAACCTCTTCATGCTAAAGAGGAGCAGCCTGGAAGCATAGATTTACTTTCCTTTCAGTAAAGCTTTTACCCATTAACATGCTCATTTCTGTATAATTATGCCAATGCAGCCACTCCTTTATCTCACCTCAATGTTCCAGATATTCAAATTGGACAACAGGTCCCAGCGGAAAGTGCCTCTCTCATCAACTCCACTGAATCCATAACCAGCTGCATTGTTGACTGCATCTGCTGCAATGTCAAAGCAAAACAGGTCAAAATCAGACTGCTGGAAGAGACATGTTTGCTTACAAGTCAGTATGGCACCAAACAAACATTCAAGCTAGCTCTGTAGGGTTTAGCAACCCCTCTTTCTCGGAAAAGCTCCTTTTTAGCAAAGGGGCATTACTATAAAGCTACACAAGAGTCACTTCCTCAAGAGGAATGACTAGCTACTCCTTGTACAGAAGAAATAAAATAATAAAATAACAATGAACATAAATCACTTTCACTACTCTTTGGCCCTTATTATTCATCTGAGACAGATATTGCCATAAAATGAATGAGCATTTTTCTCAAAAGGGCACCTGAATGTCACAGCATTTTCCAGAATTCAAAAAACACTTAATATCTCAAAGACATGCTTGTTATTTCTCTTAAGAGTTCCAACATGGCTATGTTAATTAAGACTGTCATTCAGAATTCTGCAGACAAAGCCTTTTGCTAATCCTGTTGCTGAGTGTCTCACTAAAGTGCCTCAAGACCTCTACAAATCCAATACTGAGTAACATCAGTTACACACTTAGCTACTTAAAGCAAGTAAAAGCTTGGATAACAGTAGGCATTACACACTGATGCACTCTTGTCAACTACCTCCCCCCTCTGAGTGCCTGGGAGTCACCTCATCACTGGGTCTCGAGACTGATTTCAATGTGCCCTTGCTAGAAATACCTACTTGGAGTACTAAGAAAGCAGAAGGGAGAATTCATTATTGTCTCTTGCTCACTAGTTGCAGCCAACACTGAGGATCATTGGAAGAAAAAGGGAAGTGCAAATACAGGTAAGCCTTTTCCTTCTAGGTCATTTACAAAATACAAGCCTGGTTATTCTTTAAAAAGGTCAGCATTTCTTCCCCAAGAGTGAAAACTTCTTTTACTTTGCAAATGCTGTGAGTACAGGCACAAGCTCATGGAGAAGCCCTAGTGCACAAAACTAGGGAGGGAACCTAATTATAAGCAACAAGATTAACAATAAATAAATAAATAAATGAACAAGCAACCTTCTCTAATCTGAAACTTTCTGTTTTGTTTTCCACTTTCCTTAATGAGATAGATTTTGCTGATGGAAAGAAATCTCTCTATGTTTTTCATTTTCTCCCTGTTTAAAAAACCCTCAAACAATAAACACGAACCCTGCCTGAAGTTGGTCCACTGGTTCCTGACCAATCTCAGAGACTGGAGCTGCACATAATCATCCCCCCAGAGCAGTGGACTCCTGGATTTGCTCCTCCTTGCTCCAATGGTAGAGGGACCAAATAATGAGTGTTTCCTTGCCAAAACCAAGAAACCAGCAATCATGGGATGAGCAATAATTATACAGCAGACTCCTTGGCCTTTTGCTTCCCATGCTGCTGTCTGCAGAGCAAGGTGTGAAGCACAGAAAGATCTCAACTGTGCACCCTCCAGCTGCTCACAAAACCCGAATCTCCACGAGCTCCACAGAGGTGTGCCTGCTCCCTGCAGGCTTGAACAGCTCCAGCTGTGTATGGCTTTCACAGCTCCTTGGATGGAGGCACTCGGGGACTCAAAGGGGTTTCACTGACAGCTCAGAGTTAGGTTTGCAGTCGTGCACTCAGCACAAATAAAGCGAGAAGCAGGATTTTCTTTCCATGGATCTGGAGGAATCCGGCAACGCAGCTCCCACACAATAGCGTGCCTGTCCTGTGCTGAGGACAGGAAGCATTTATTGCCCATTCCAGCAGGCGCTTTTGTAATGCCCTGGGCCATGCCACCAGGAGCAGAACTGGGGAAGGATAAAAAAGGGATAAAGTGCCTGCTGTTCTGCTGCCTGGATTTGGGATGTGTATAGAGGAGGCCTCACCCTCCACTATGCAAGGCATACTTTTCTGAGAACTGCCTCATTTTTAAGACATTTCTAAAGCCTCTGCAGCTTGATCTTGTCACAAATGCAAATTCAGTTTATCTCTTTAATAATAGACTTCCAGTTAACTATAATGCCAGAAAAAAAAAAGGGAGGCAACAATTTAACATTGGATTCCACAAAAGTAAGTTTGTGAGCAAGCCATTCTTTATCTCAAAGCCTTTCCAATCCCACACATGCCAGTCCTGGCTGCCTTCCCTGAATCTGACAGATTTATTCCCAGCAGTTTAATCACAGCCTCGCAATCAATCTCCTTGGCTATTTCCATCCTATCTCAGTGACGCCCCGCTCAGCTTCAAGGTACATGCATTGCTTGCTGGATTTCCAGGATGTCCCCTACACACACAATGTCTTGCAATACCAGCAAAAAAATCTGGGATATTTTCAGCCTGACCTAAAGGACTTGGCTCCTCACACATAGATGGTGAAACATGACTTGCAGAAGAAGAAGGTAAAATTCAAAATTATTATTTTGACCACCAGTCTAGCTGGCTCCTAAAAAGCTTGCTTCCCTCTTTAGTGAACCCTCTATCTTCTCTTCTCCCTTTTTCTTACAGAGATTTCAGTCCTTCCCAACACTTCCTTTGCTCCCCATGGCTCTCCAGTCTCTCCTCTGGATTGCTTAAAGCCAAGCTGTATACAGGACCCCACAGTGCTTTAGAGGCAAGGCCCAGAACCAAGCCCCCAACAAGCACTGGGTCCACTGCATAAAGGAACACATCTCCCACATGAAATAGAGGTCTAGGGACAATTTAATTTCCCCCCATCCCAGGTTTCAGACCTCCTCCCCCGTTTAGGAACTTATTTGCTACACACAAAGGTATATAATGTAGCCAGACTTACCCAACGTCCATGCAAAATAATACTTTGGTTTTGCTGCCTGTGTTACAACATACAGGTAACCAAGTCTTGACAAGAAGGGAGTTTTATCAAGAAATTCGTTATCAATAATATATGCCATAGGAAAGTTCTTGGTAAGCGTCAAGAATAAAATGAGAGATACTAGTGTGATACACAGCTTGTACATCACTGCTCCCTAAAAAGCACAAACAATGAAAAACATTCATTAGAAACATTTGCTTAAGGGGAATAAAAAGGCAGTGCTCATGACATACAAAAACAATGGGCTTCAAGAGCCATTAAAGTTGGTAGCAACCAAGTTGATACTAATTAATTTAGAAGAGGTGACCAAGAAAAGGCCAGAGTCACAGCTAGTTTAAATTTGTTTACTGAGTCTAGTTTAATTTGGTTTACTGAACTACCTATGGCTAGGTAGAACACTGACAAGTCAAAATCAGTGATGAACTTCATGACAGACTCCACATCAGCGTGCAGACATTCTAAAATGGGAAAGGAAGCAAATAAACCAAGCCCTACAGTGGAAAGCAGAAGTCTTCTCTAAATGCACTGTCCTCTCCTGGAACTAAAGTCTGGGTCCTCCTGGAAGCCAAAAGCACTGATGTTCAGTGCAAGAGTAGGTCTTACTACCCAGCTACCACCCAGAAGTGTTGCTAAAAATGACTTGTCCAAAAAGCATCGTGTTGTTACAGCATGCTTGTACCCACGATACAGGGTATGTGCTCTGCCCCAGTGTTTTCTATTCCAGCTCCCTAGCTTCCTACACACCATTATTGACAATCATGGCAGTAGTTCAAAGATTGCTTGCAAATACACACCATGAGCAAACATTTCTTGATCCAGTTGTAATTAAAAAGTAATCTGACACTTGGATACCATGTGAAAATTGACTCGTGCTCTCAAAAGGCTAATAAAAATGCAATAGACTATTGAAACAACCATGTATTTTTTGACCCTTTTGATTTTTGATCTCTTTTTATGTGTTCTCCAAATTCTGGAATAAAGTAATGTGAAATTGTTTTTTATGCAGATTTTAATGCTTTCTCCTGATGTGCATTCTCCACAATATAGGCATTATTCTGACCTCAGTCAGACTAATGCAAATCAGACGTAACAACACTAGAGACAGTAGAAAGATAACTGTGTGCAACAGGAATCATTATACAAAATAATGTGCTCAGCTTCAGAGGACACATTCTGCACACATTCACAAAGCTACACGTTCAATGTCACCTTAAGATAAGAGATATAAATCTGGACCTCATGCTACACTGTCCTGCTTTACAAAAAGGCTATTTTATAAGAAGGCTTTAAGTAATATTAGAAAAATATAAAACAAAATTAGTGTTTAAACTATGTGAAAAAATTACTTCCTGAGTCATCTTAAAGTGTGTGAGATACTCTTGCAAATCACCTGGACAGGCTACAGTTTCTGACTAGCCCTGATTCATGTACTTCTAACATCTCCTGCACTATGGAGGAGATTTGACTATTTTGGTTTTTTCTGACATTTCCTCTTCTGTCTGGAGCTGAACTGCATCTTGTCATTGTCAGAACCTGCAGCCCATTCCCACTGCTGCACAAAGAACACCCATTAACAATGAACCCATTCTGCATGCCAAACCCATTTGGCAAATTCACTAGCCCCTTCACCCCGACCTTGTGATAAAAACAACAGCCACTCACGGAAAAAACTCACTGTAACCTTTACTGGCAAGATAACTCAAAACTGGTTTTTCTTCTTAGCTTTTAATTATGAGAATCAAGTACAAAGCTGTACTTTCCTAACCCCTACAATCAATCTTTGTCATTTTAAAACTTACAGTTGGAGAAGGATCAGGAAGTCTGTCATAACCCTTCTGCTTCCAGTTCACTTCTAACAGTTTCATGTGCACATGCCTCCCTTCAATGAAGGCGATATAATCCTTGTAATTGCTGCAAGGCCCTGCTATGATGCTCATAAAATTGAGGAGATAACTTAAATACTCCAGTAAAGAAGGTCTTGACCTGTGAAAAGTCAGCCACACACAACAGAACAGACCAAAAAAAAAACCAAAAACAAAACACAGTAAAACACAGCAAAGGCTTTCACCATTTTTTTTTGTTGCACTGTCTACCCCAGTCCTCACCTCTCTCCTACCCCTTTCCCCTCAGCTGAAAGCTCTCTAGATCTGTTCTGGGAAGATGAAACACAGCCTGTTATATTCTGATGATGTCTGGTAGATGGCAGTCAGAGCAAAGGTAACATGGAAATGCTTAAACTACAGGTGAACTAATGCTAATGATTTGAAAAGCCGTAATCTTGAGAACTTTTTAGCTAAAAACAGTAATAAATTTGTCCATTTTGGGCAGGTCAGTGGTACCAGGAATGAGAAGCTGGTAATTGGTTTCGGATGTCTGTCCAGGATGTCAGGGACCATACTGCCTTGTTATACAAACCACAGGGCAAGGAGTCTAAAACTAGGGCTCTAAGTCCTGGGAGGAGCTCTCACTCACCCTTCAGTCAAGCCTTTCAAAAAATGGGAAGTGTCACATGAGACATACAGGAAGAGAATGAAAAAGCACTCCTTCCTACTGTTCACACAAAGGAAGCAATTCCCTGTATAGCATCATGAACACGAAAAGGAACTAAGGGAGGGAAAATGAATTGAAAGATGGCTGAAGATGAAAGTCAAAGAAAGAGTCTCATATTATTTTTTTTCCATTTTGCAAGTGCATATCCCACCAGTTCCTTCTGGGGTTGTACATTTGATGTAAAATGAAGAAATCCACTGTCCTTGCTACAAATCAGTAGGATGGAAAAAGAAAGATGCAAAGGCCTCTCAGCAGTAGTGTAATTTATAAATTGTGAGGCTCGCGGTTTTTATGTGGCAAAAAAAGCCAACATCCAAACTGTGCCCTGTGTTCTGTACTGCATTAGAGTGAGTGCTCTCCACAAATGTCCTAATTGTCACCATTCAAGTAAACATGGAGCCCTTCAATGAGAACACAAACTTGGGCACAGTGCTTGAGGCCTCTTCTGCCCAAGACACGTATGGACACGCATAACCAAAACACACTTAAAATTCTTTAAGACTAAAACAAATTTCTAGCAGAAAAACTAAGCGACAGTTAAACGTTTTCTGTTGCCTACTTCTATTCTGAAGTGGAATTAGTTTGAATAAACAGTTAGATTAACAAGGATTTTCTGCATTCACCCTACTGATTATTGTAGATGTTACTGCCTGAATGGTATGTTCTCTGGTGAAAGCATTTCACAGAAAGATGCAGCAAACAATTTGGAGTAAGGGTCATCTTTCTGTCCTGCAAAATCTGGTCCACGGTGCAGGCTTCCTAGCTCTACAGTAAGATTAAAAATAAAGTCATTAGTTTCAACTTGGATTCTGCACATGGTTGGGTGGGGAGACATGAGCAGTGCACGAAGGAATGTACAGAGGATGAGTGAGAAACAAAAACAGACCAAGAACAGGAGGGAAGACAAAAGGCTGTATTACCAAAGGGGATTTAAAACTCTTCAGTTATGACTTGTCTGCCACTGACACTTAAGCTATTGGCATCTTCTTTTCTATTATGAACTCATCTACTGTACAAGGAAAAAAACCCAAGCCTGTTTGGTGAGAATTTGACTAGAATTAAGGGCCAAGTGCAGTTAAAAATCATGCTGTGAGCTTTAAAAACACTGTGGGGTCACAGCAAAGTTATACAAGGCTACCTACAAGATTTTCTCAAGAAATGACTCCCTTACTTTCTGAAGCTCATAGGCAGATTTTCTGATGGCTGAATCTTCTACCTTGAAAATGAAGGAAATAATTTCCTTGGACTTAAACAAACATATAATGGTGAAAAGTAGTGATGGTTCTAAGAGTAATTCTGGAACACTAATTCTGCATAAAAAAAAAAAAGCAAAAAAAAAAAACACAAAAAAACCTAACAAATTCATCTCCATGTTGCATTTGTATTGAGAGGCAAACTAGGAAAAAAAAAGGGAGCTCAAGGAAGTGCTCTCTCCATATGAAAAATGAGAACATGAAGAACTAGGAGTATTAACATTATGGAGGGAGACCAAAAGAAATAAAGTCCAGCATTCAGAAATTGTGGAGAACAAAAGCAACATTTGAAGTGTCAGACTCAAATCAAAATGGATTTCTACTATGCAGGGAATTGTTGACAGGTGAGGAGTATTTACTTGGAAAAATAACATGGCAGATCAGATGAAGATAACAGCCAACAAGTCTGTAAGTATAGTCTTAGTCTGAATTTAAAAGAGTTAATTCAGCAAAGACTTCTTCTCTTACATGTGGAGTACTTATTTAAGTCAATGAGATATTGCCAAGTACTTCAGTGCTTTACTGACCAGTACAGGGTGATAAAGGCAGAAGTCCTGTACTGAAGAAATAAAGAATATAAGGGAGAAGGTATGTTTGTGTAAAGAGGGCAATGACAGCAGTATTACAAAAACAAAACTGCTCAAGCAAATAGAAGCAGCATGTAGGATTTTTGGCATCTCATGGACTGGAAAGCAGCAGGAAACATTTTCACTGCTGTGCCACTATGCTGTTCCTGACATTGCAATGAAAAAAAAAAACCAAAAAACCCCAAAAAAACCAACACTCAACTTCTTTGGAAAAAATTAGACACACATCACTAAGAGAATAACATCCTTACTTTACAGCAAGCCGATTTTGCTCAGCAGTGAGTTCCTCAGCTTGTCGCCCTATTCCTGGAAAGAAAAATCACATTAGATCTTTCCAAAATACAAACAGTAAAAGATATTCCCAAAACATTATGCTTACACCCCACAAGTAAATTTCTAAAGCCATAATTTCAACATCTCTTTGTCACAGGTGGTTTTAATATATCTCAACGCCTAACTTCTATGTCAAGTTCTACTCTACCTCTTTACCCAGTTCCTTACCTCATTCCCCCTTTCTCACCCTGGCTACACTGTCAGGAAGAGCAGCCATAGCATTCCCACACACACAATGGAAGTGGCAATGCCACCAACTGTTGGCGACCCCCAACAGCCTCTACAAACTGTCCTGGGCTGGAAAAACCTCTGTTGCCAGAAGCTGCTAGCTCATTTAAGCACAAGCTTCCCGCTGGCTCTTTGGTGAGAAATGGAGCATTTCACAGCAGGAGGAGTGGGCAGGGGAAGGGAAACAGGCGCTCAGGGAACAGAAGCTCCACTGGTGTGAACAAGCAGCCCAGCTGCCTGCTGCTGGAGCAAGCCTAAACACACACATCAGTAATAATCTGGAATTGTACAAGGTCCAGACTGGAAGGGTAACCTCCTGTTGAGTGCACAAGACCTTTGGGGCCAGAGGTAGCGCACAGACTCAATGTCCCAGGGAAACGATGGAAAAATCTTGTGTCACAGCCAGTGGTAAACACATGCTGCTTATAGCATATGCCTCAAAACCTTCACCCTAAAGCTTTAGCTGCACATACTGCAGGGAATCCCAGTGGCTTCAGCAGGACTACACGGGATGAGTCACAGCACTCCATGTGGAGCATGTGTAGAGCCTCAAAAGATCAGGGGCTTGGCTCCAATTGACATTACTGTTCTAAACACACTGGCCTTAATTACCAATACACTCACAGGACCCACATCCTAAAACGATTGCTGATAAGCTGCTCATTTCCATTCCCTCTCCACTGTTTCAGTTTGTAAATACTGGGAGGACCTGTATTTCAGAGAAACAATTAGCACTTAATTACTTAAAGGACTGGGTATTTTGTTCATCTGTTTCTATTTACAGACAGCTGTGTTAAATTTTTACAAATAGAAATTTGTCGCGTTAAATTTTTACAAATAGAAATTTGCCACTGATGCTTGAGCTGCAAGCTGCCCTCATTTGATCAACTGCTCCATATATGGATGTTTGCAATGTAATGAGCCTTTTCCACCATCATTAATCTGTAGGATTTCTGGTCTGTTTAAAACGCTCCTGCCTCTGCTGTTGTCTTTTTGTTTTCTGTCTGTTCATTTACCTTCGACATCCTGGGTGTGCTCCTCAGCTGCACGCTGCTTTGGAATTGCAGCAATACCTGAGCTGACCCAACTCACAGAAGCAGAGAAGCCTCAGCAACAGGAATGCCAACAGCATGGTCAATTAGCCAAGCTTCCAGCTGTACCTATTACAGCCAGCTAAAAGCTGGCATTAGATTCTCTTGTGCAAACCTGGCTTGCAAACAATGCCAAACCACCGTGTGACCATCACCTAAATCCATGCTCACAACAGCTCTGTAGCAAGGCACTTATTCAGTCACCCACAGCTTGTGAGGCAGTGGGCCTCAGACCATCAGAAATTCACACTGCAACATCAGTAGGCTAGAGCAATAGTGCTGCTAATGACAACTGACATTTTTAGCCTTTGCACTGCACTGGACACAGGCGTTTTACTGGGAAATAATAGTGCTCTTTGTCACAGCACAGCACAAGACTGAAGACAATGTTATTTTGCTTGCAACTGTGTTTCTCTCTGCACTGGGGAAAAGCTACTGAATTCTACCTCTCACAGCTCATGGAGTATATTACCACTGAATACATCACTGCTGGCATATTTTTTTGCTAAATTAACATTAATGACTGAACCTATGTATCAAACACAGCTCTTGACTTCTGAGAATCAGTAGCAGCTTCAGCGAATTTAATGGAGATGCACTGTAGCGTCTAGACAGGAGATACTGGTATGAAATACTGGTAGCTAAAATCCAAATTTGCCCCAAGGAAGTAGAATACCCAAAGGAGAAAAAAATTATCTCTGATATTGCAAAGACAGTTTTGATCCTACAAACTGATCAAAACTTTAAGTTTCTCATTTTCCTCCACAAAGCGTTTTTCTCCTTCGTTTGGAACAACTCACTGAACTACATTCATTCACACCATAAATCAGCCACAGAATGCACTGGAATAAAAAGGCTGTCTTCAGGACATGGGAAGGGATTCCTTTTCTTACCATCATGTAGCTGGCATGCAAGTGTTGTGATCTTCTGTGTAATTATCATCAGCGGACTACAACAAAGTCAGAAACAACAGTTACATGTCTTGTAATACAAATTATTCCCAACTTTCTCACTGAATGCCTTTATGCCTTTAAAAGGCATAGCTGTATTAGCAACAAGTGGAAAACATCCAATTAAAGCTGAAGGAGGAGCTCAGGCATAAGACAATTGGGTTCAAAACAACCCCACAGTAACTTGCACTGGAATTTTTAATTGCTAAGTGCACACAAAGCCTTATTTTATGTCTCCCTATCGTGCAGCAGTGCAAATTGTAGTTCAGAAGAAATCACACCATCAGGACATACCAGCTTGTGCAGCCCACTGGGCTTCCTTTCAGGCAAAGACCAAATTGAAGCCCCATACAATACAACAGTAGAATACAGCAGGGCTGCTGTAACCCAGCTCTGGCTCTTCTTACTGTTACACTCCTATTGTCTGTCTCCTCAGTGCCCTAAAAAAATGTTGACTCTGCAGATACAGATGCTTATTTCCCCACATGAATAGCTCTATCAATTAGGACTGTGTGCAAATACCAGAAGAGCTGTCAGCACAGCAGTTTCCCACTTGCTTCTTGGCCACGCATCTGTGTTGTGAACAGCCTGTACAAGATACACCATTCAGCTGGGAGTGTATGGGCATCTGGGATCTGGAGCCCCTGGAAACAGGAGCTGGTTGTACCTGAGCCAGGCTTGCAGCCACCCAGCAGCTTTGGTGCCAGCTAAGCATGCAGCATAGGAATAGCCACTGTTCCCAGCAGGGTCACTCGTATTTCCCATATCCAGAGCTTCCTGGCACCGAAGGCAAATGTGAGCTGATGCAACTAAGGAATGGGGGAAAAAGACTAAACTCAGCTCCGTGGCATCAAGAGCTGGTTCCCACAAGGATAAAGGGCACAGACAAGAGCATTTAGAGGAAGATAAAAGGAAAGATGGGAGGAAAACCATGGGGACAGCTGACCACTTCCTCCATCAGCTGTGGTGCCCTAAACACAAAACCTATTGCTGAACATCTGCAAACTGGAAGGACCCATGGCAGGCAAAAAGCAAGGGATGAGCACCTGCTCACACTGCTTCTCCCTATCTCTCTGCCACTGGGGACACTGGCACAGGGTGCCCAGATGTCTCACAACCACAGTAGCCATGAGATGGGAAGGAGTGATGAGGATACACCACTATTTTAAAAGCCTTAGTTGTGATGACTGTGTGTAAAACCAGTTCCAGAAAAGAGATCTGTCTTCACTGAGGATTAATACAATGGATTGTTTCTCCATTTGAGAATAAATTAACAACATTAACCAGATGGGAGTTTCTGACTGAACATAAATGATGTCTTCTACTTGGAAATGAAAACTCGAGTTTGTACACATTTATTTAACTATTTACACAGTTTGACCAGTATATGGAACTTTTTTTAAGAGTCATAGATGATTAAACCAAACATTACAGCTGTTCATTTTAACTATTGTAATATATTTTCTGAACACAATTAAAGAAAAAGGTTGAGGTTGTTTTTTTTTTTTTTAGCTCAAGCACTGTGACTGTCCCACAGATTTCTCAAGTAAAGAAAAAAAAAGTGTAACTTAAATCCAGTGATGTCTCTGTCTAAAATAATGATCAATACTTATGTTCTACAGAGATTTTCAAGAGATTCTGGATCATCCTTAACTAAATTGACCCACTGGTTACAATCAAATGTAAACCCAATGGTGAAGATAAACTGTTTACAACCTGATTATCCCACTAATATAAATCAAACAGATTCTCAAGATAATTCATAGGCTGAGCATGGTAAACACACAAATACTGGCAAAAGACATTCTTTCATTCTGAGTGGTCTTTTTTTTTAACACTTAATAAGGCTGATCTTTTTCAAGAGTCCACAAGTAATTCTGTGTGGGTAATTTGCATTTTCTACCCAAAACCAGAACACGCAATATCAGTCAATTACTCAATCAGCAACTGTTTTTGTCATTTCAGAAGTCCCTACTTGAAATATCAATAAAAAAAAGTTTGCACAAAAAATTCAGAATAGGCTTAAATACACACAGAATTTGAATATAATTGTACAGCAGCTCTTCTGGGGTTACCTAGACCACTGGTAGTAGATAAGGAATGGACAAATTCAACAATGACTTTTCACCTTCCAGCAATATTGTCATATAGTCATTCTAAACTTTATTCCAATTAATCTTTCAAGAAAAGTGATTTATAAGCTGTTTTTACCATTATCTTCAACATCCTGTTTCTCAAAGTAGATTTTCCCAAACAAAATTTAGCTTTGCTTTCAAAGATACATAAATCCTAATCCTTTAAGCATATGAAAAGGCAGATTTTTTTAATCCTTAGGAGACACAGAGGCTGTCACTGAACCAAACCGTTTTACTGCAATAAACACAAATTTTTATTTTGACAGTGTCTGACCTTTCTAGCTTTATGGGGGAACATTAACACTTGTTTCAAATTGCTTCAATTTGTTGCATATGTTTCTTATGGCAAGCACTTCACGCCAATATTGAAGTGGGTAACTTTAAACCTCAGGCTCTGAGCCAAAACCGTATGACTTCAAGTGTCTAAATTTAGACACTTGTCTTAGACAAGGCCCCCATGGTAAACCAGAGAGAACCAAAATGCAAACAATCCAAGGGCAGCGGGAGTAAAGCCTGCACTGAAGTCATGCCACATATAAACACAGAGGAGAGAGGTTCTCCTCATCTATATTAGGAATTCATTGCCTCATTGGTGACACATTGTAAGACAACAGAGCAAGTCAGCCTTTCCTGCACTTTAATCAGAGAAGATGGAGAGTCTGTCTCCCTCAAATCCCATCTCCAGAGGAGACAAGGCACAGCAAAGTGACGTGTCTGACAAGGCAAGTGGGAAGGAGAGACACAAAGTTCATTAGATACCTCCTGTTCTCCCTCCTGACATCATCATATTACATGTCATACATATTTTCCACGGTGGCTGGAAAGTGGCCCAGCAGAAAAGGACCTGGGGGATGCTGGTCAACAGTGGCTGAAGAGCCAGCAGTGCCCAGATGGCCAAAAGGCCAGTGGCATCCTGGTCTACATCAGTAAAAGTGTGGGCAGCAGGAGCAGGGCAGCGATTGTCCCCCTGTACTCAGCACTGGTGAGGCCACACCTCGAGTGCTGTGTTCAGTTCAATTCAGAGAACATTGAGAGGCTGCAACATGTCCAAAGAAGAGCAATGGAGCTGGGGAAGGGTCTGAAGCACAAGTCCAGTGATAAGTGAATGAGGGAGCTAGGATCATTTAGTCTGGAGAAAAGAGGCTCAGGGGAGACATTATCACTCTCTACAACTGCCTGAGGGTGTAGGCAGGTGGGAGTCGTTGTCTCCTCTTGAGCTGCACCAGAGGAGATTTAGGTTAGACATCCAAGGAGATTTTTCACAGAAAGAGTGATTAGACGCTGGAATGGTCTTCTCAGGGAGGTGGTGGAGTCACTGTCCCTGGAGGTGTTTAAGGAAGGACTAGTTGTGGCACTCAGTGATCGGTCATAAGATGGACTTGATGACCTCAACCTAAATGATTCTGTGATCTCTTCTCTACCCTACTCAGGAAGGTGGAAACCTTGCTTTCACAAGATAAGTGTTGAGTATCAGTCAACACTTCACACAAAGGGCAAGCAATGTTTCAGGTGAACAAGGAACATCTTCCTCCCTCCTCTCCTCCTGCCCACCATTTTTCACTGACTTGACCTCAACGGGACCATGTCTTTGCTGCAGGAAAAGGCAGAGAACAATAAACAATGGCATTACTGGAACTCTCTCTTAAAGGTGGGGAGGGAAGAATCATAAATTCCTAAACATGTGAGTTTTGATTATTAAAACTTTGAAATACCAGAGTATTGAATTGCCATTTCTATTCAGCCTTTCAGGCAAGCTCTAACTTTAAACAGCAATAAAACATTAAGTAAGTTAATACATTAAATAGAGCACCATATCGTACATAGTCAACTGTTTCCAACATGATACCCCTTTAAACCTTAAACTCTACTGGAAAAAGCCAATAGTGCTAAAAATAAGAAGGGAAGTTAACAAAACTATAAAACTCACAATCCCTTTTCTTACTTCCAGATTTTGTGATGCACAGGTTTTTGGAGGGGAAAAATTAAGTTGAATTTAAGAAGAAAATCTACCTACTACACTTGTACTTACAAATGAAGCACGAAGATTTGTCCCTAGGAAGGAAGAATTTGAAATAAACCAGATTTAGAAGCCTAAACAACTTGCAATCCATCACATTTGAACACTACCGATTGCTGTGTACCCACATGCTGAGTGGTGATTCCACACCCTCTCCACTTGTCCTGTTAAGCACTACAGTTACAAACTACCACAGAAACACAGAATCTGATTTATGTGTGGTGTGATTTCACCTCCCTTCCCATGTTTTATTTATTGGCTATGAGTTTAATCTTAGGTTGTAGCTGCGCAGTACCTCTTACACACAAACCATAGTGGCCAACTTTTAATGTGAAAAAAAAATAAAAAAAATTAAGAAATTGACCCAGGGACAATTTTATTTTAAAGGCATCTAACAGAAGGTATAGACAGCTTTGGGGTTTTGTTCACCTCATGTTAGATGCCATGAAAAATAGCACAAGACTAAGATGCAACCATTTACAGAGAATGCTCAATAGAGGGGTTTACTCCCCTAAATAAACCTTCCAAATGAAAACATATCGGTTAATATAATTTTTAAATACAGCTTTCCCCAACACAATAAATTTGCCAGAAGCACAGGACAGTGGAAGTAAAGATGTTTTGTTTGTAGACTGCTGTGAGGGTCCTCACCGCATCACAGGCTGGCTTCTGCACTGAGCAAGCTTTGATGCTTACGAGAGAAAAGACGTTTTCCAAGCACAGTCTGCTTGACCTTAGGTAATCCCGTGGAGAAGTCTGGCACACGCTTGCTAGAAATAGTTTCCACTGACCTGATTTCACTAAGAGAGGAGGTGGAGTCAAAAGGCTCATAGCAGACAAGACTCCAAAACAGAGAACATTTATTTCAGGGTTACCTATGCAGCGCTGAAGCCGTGACAAGAAGTTCACACAGTCACACCCTGCTGTGACAGTAACCATTGCTGACAAGAGGATGGCCAAGCTGGCAGTGAGCTCGTACTTTTGCTTTCAACAGTAAGAGGAAGAAGTACTGAAGTATGTCAGAGGAAAAACACTTCACTAAACACACCACCTTCAAAGCAACTTACAATTTCCTGCATGTGATGTGTTGCCTTTTTCTGCATGTGTGTGTGAAAGCTCCCAAGCAGTATTTCTTAAGCCCTCATGGTAGAAACATTTCACTTAAAAGAGTGTTTACTTCTGGAGAAGTGTCCAGGGATGTACTAGATGCATGGAGTTCTCTAGTAGTGCTTGCCTGCTTGAATTCTGCTTAGTTCCCACACTGCAGTTCTTGCAGGGCTCCTACACATCCAATGGTAAGTGATCTCAGGGCTGCTTCCAGTGGACAAGCACCCAGCTGAGCAGCAAAGCAGCAAACAGGCATGGAAAACAGACTGACCCCCCCCCTTACTCACCCTGCACCTGCACTGCTGCTGGGGACCAGCTGCACACCAAGCACTGCTGGAACAGACACCCCAGCAATGTACTGCATGTCACACATTTGGAAGACCAGAAAATGAAAATAATGAACTGAACTTGCAGGACCAGACAACGTTTCTGCTCTTTGTTTTAACGTGGTAACAGAGTACATCTATCTTTGCTTTCATCAGCAAATGTATTTCCTTTGTGAAAAACGGCTGCTGTACTTTTATTCCTTCCTTTTGTGGTTGAAACTAAAAGCCCCTGAGAGAGGAGAAAAACAGCAACAAAGCACTAATCACCCAGTAAAAATTCACTGCCTGAAGTGACACTTGTTACTGAAGCATCTGCTTATATATATATGGCTTTTTTAGAGGGTTCTCTCAATAGTCATCCCTTTCTAGGAGGTTTGCTGAGAATGCTGCTGCTGCTGCTGCTCTGCATTTGGGATAGGGCAAACACAAAGGTGGTGTCTGGAGAGTGATGTCCACCAAAGCACTTGTGAAAGATCTACTGATTTGACACATGGGGAGGAAAACCTCTCAAGTCTCTCAGATACTTCAGCTATGGTCTCTCTAAGACCACAGAAGACTGAAAACTGTGCCAGTGGGTGTAGTGATCTTCACAAACTGAGTTTCTCTCCTGTAAGGAGTGACAGCAAGAATCATAGAATCATTAAGACTAGAAAAGACCTCTAGGATCATTGAGTCCAGCTGTTAATCCAGCACTGCCATCTTCACCATTAAACCATGTCTCCAGGTGCCATAACTGCATATTTTTTGAACACTTCCAGGGATGGTGACTCCACCACTTCTCTGGGCAGCCTTTTCCAATGCTTGGAAATACTTTCCATGAAGAAACTTTTCCTAAAATCCAATCTAAACCTCTCCTGGCGTAACCTGAGGCCATTTCCTCTCATCCTGTCTCTTGTTATATTGGAAAAGTGACTCACCCCTGCCTTGCTACAACCTCCTTTCAAGCACTTGTAGGGTGATAAGGCCCCTCCTGCTCTCCAGGCTAAACAACCCCAGCTCTCTACTCATATATGAAAGAAACTCCCATATGCACAACCAGTCTCTGACATTTCACTGAATAGCCTGCAATATTAGGAAATTTTGCTCAGACACCGCAATAATTCAAAGAGGAAACTGAAAAGCTCTATGGCCCTAATCAAGCAAAGGATTGAAACAGACACAGGTTCCATACCTTCTGAATTTTTTCTGGATGATCATGTGCATCTGGCATTTGATCATGAAGCTTCCTAGACTGAAACCTTACCTATTACTATTTTTCATAAATCAGAATCAAGATACCTTATTTTAAACTAATTTTCCTTAAAGATATATATATATATATATATATATATATATATATATATATATATATCATATTGCTATACTCAATCTGAGCCTGGAATACAAAGGGAAAAAACACAAACTGTATGATATTTTTACTGTTGTATTATTAAGTTGTATAGGCAGACAACTTACCAGCATAATCCTCTTAGCATAAAGAAGAAGAAATGAGAGAAAGAGTTAGGATTTCATTTTTTCAGGTACAATGTACAAATGCCATGGCAAACCAAGCAAAATAAAACATGCATGTTTCTCTGAAAGATTGATTTGAATTAAGGTGGAAGCACAGGATTCAATTACTGTACAGTTAGCATTCAAAAACAAATAGGATTTTTGAGGAAGTAGCAAAGAGAAAATTCCTAAATTATACCACTACATATTTGAGAAATAATATAACCAAAAGAAATTTGATAAAATATATACACATTTTTTAAAATTAATTAAAATTGAAGTGCAGCAAGGTGGAAATTATTTTCCTTAAAACCTGGCAGTCATTTAAAAAAAAAACACAAGTTTTTCCTTAAGTACTATGCAATACATGAAAAACTCTTAAATCAGGAAATAGCTGCAAGAAGCTTGAATGCAGCTCTGTCTGTGGGACTGAGTGACCAAACGTTTCCTTTTTAGGAATTAAGAACTAACTAGTCACCAGCAGGTGAGAAGTCCCTTCTTATTTCGTAGCCTGGAAGTGATGTGCCACAGCTTGATCTTTCACTTTCCAGTTTGCTTAAGATATGACTCAGAAGTTACCTTGTTCTCACCATCTCTACCTGCATTTTACAAGCTCTGTTCTCAAAATGGGAGGGCTCCAAACAAATAGCACAACCAACTGTTACTAAAAATGCCCCAAAAATTTGCAAATTTGCAAATATTTGCAAACACACTTCAGAAGGGTTATGCATGCAAGTTGCTAAGTGCACAAGGCAGGTCAAGAGAGCAAATGAGGGATGCTGGCTTTCAGCACTGCTGCTGGGAAACACTCAGTGATCATCTGGCTCATCACTTCAGGGAACTGACAGTGGAAACCTGATGGCAATAGAACTGGTTATGTGCCTATTGGATGTGGATTAAAACTTCCTCCTTGCAACCAGATATCACCAGACTTATGGAATACTTAGTCAGCAGATGATGGTTTATTTGTTTCATCTTAAAGATTCCTCCAAATCCAGTGTCTTGCCTTCTCAGTATATATCCCCAGCCACGTTCACCCAAAATTGTGGGTGGCAGGAGGGAGATGAACTCAGCTCCATGGTTCTGTCTCACTCATTTCTGAAACCCTGAACTTTAATGCCATCCTCCCAGCTATGTCCTGTCCTAATGATTCCCTATTACCACATGCAACAGATGAGGAGCCATCAAATATGGGAGAATGAACAAGGGAAGGTTCAGTTGCTGCTCATACATGGTAAAACTGTGTCCAGGGAGTATATTTTATCTCTCTGGGTCATCACATCTGTTCAGTATGGGAAAAAGCTTCAACGGGCACATATTTGCAGCTGAAGAAAACAGGTTTTAAGACAGATTTATGATGGTGATCTGGGTGTCAACACTTTGGATTGCAAGTTTTCAATACTTCATTACAGTATTTTTATTTATTTGTAGCTTCTAAAATACACCATGAAGGTGCAGGTCATATCCATAAACAAGTTCCATTTTTTTACTATTTGGTAGTTTTATTTTTGACTGAAGTTTAGGAATTGGTGTGTATCTTGAAGAACCAAGTCAAAATCAAATAACATAGTAAGCATTAATTTATCAAGAAATAATTTATTAATTAATCAAGCATTATTTTTTCACTACCATTATTATCCTCAAGCTCATCATTAAATAAGAGCAGTTACTTTTTCATCAAGGGAACAGAGAACACTTCCTAGTCTATAAAAAAACAAATACCATTCCTCTTCTTTCACCTCCAGTCTCAGCTGGATCTTTATTAAATGTATCCAGCAAGAGAGAGCTAATATGCCTCACAGGGCATTTCTGAACACAATATTCAGAAAAGTATGATCTCTCACATTTCTCTCTCTGTCTCTGCCTCTTACACACACTGAGCTATAGCGTTCCAATCCCATTTATAGGCTTTTTGGTAGGTCATGCTCTTTGAGGACATGCTTTTGTGTATTGAAAAAACTGCAGAAAAAATTACAGAACTACATTTCTTTAAACATGTAAGTTCACATTACTGCAGCCTCCTTAATAAAAAACCTCCAGAGTTTGAGAGAAACTTCTCCTCCACCACCTGAAGTTTAACTAAATGCTGAAACCCACCACCTCAAAGAGAGAGACACATACACAAAGACAGCAAAAACCTTCATTCTCCTACTCTGTGCCAGTAAGATGAAAGAGACTTGGAAGAGCCATGTAAAACTTACTGTGTGAGTTTACAGAAATATTTCATTGTATGTTACTAATTACTCTGTCTTCAGACATTCAATTTAAGAAGTGGAATACAGATTAGCACACTGGTTTTAAATCATGCAAAAGCATACCTTCCTCTCACAAACAAAGCACATAGGGTGAGCTGTCTCTATCTTTGCAAAGCATCCTCTACTGCTTCCCTGAGTGAAATCAGAGACTACAATATGTATGAAAACCGTTTCACACATATCACAGCATACAAAAAGTTGGGCCATTTAAGCAGCAGCCACAAGCTGGCCCCACAAGAGAAACAGTGCTGACAACCCAAGCTGATCTCTGTCTCTCTGACTGGGTTACTGACCCAGCTCCACCTGCAACTCCTCCCTGCCCAAATCCTGCTCTCACACCCTGGGGTGCTGGGCTGGGGAACACCTTCAAGATAAATCAGCATGGGGGAAAGGAGACACAGAGCTGACAGCTGTGCCTAGGAAGCTGGAAGGAGAGCAGCCCACCCCACCTCCCAGGGCAGACCACCAGGGAGCAGAGCACCAGCCACATAAGTCACTCCTACAGCTCCAGGAACAGACTGCCCAGCTTATCCTCCCAGGCTGCTCTGCAGGGAAACCTAGCTAGCTCACTACACTCTCCCTTCCCAGCTACACAGCTTCTAGCAAGAAAACAGTAGAAACAACGAGTCATTGCAAAAATCATACAGTGCTTATTCCTTTTTTAAAAAAAAAAAAACACAACAAAAACCAACCAAACAAACAAAAAACCCCACCCAAATCAAAAACAAAACAAACAACAACAAAACTCCAAAGATCACAACAAAAGCCTCAGAAAAAGCTTAAGGGTAACAAAATGGCAGGTGCTCCACAGACAACATAAAAATCATTCTTACAACTTCCTGAAATCAACTAACACTGATTGACACAGGAACCAGTTTGCAGACTCACTCACCCGGAAAAATCTGTAGTGAGAATACCATAATGAAATATGTATATTCGGCTTATGTGGCACAGTGTGAGGTATCCCATAGCTACGACAAAGGAGTACCTAAAAACATAACACACAGAACACATAGTTACCAACACGAGTACCAGCAAGAACTAGAATCACTCAAATTGGGTTGGGCTTGTTTTGATTTTTTCAGAGTGTTAAAAAGTCTGAAGCTACGCTACAGGACCTGGAAGGAATTCTCAGAGGAGACTGATGGTGTTGTATGCAGCTGAAACCTGACAGAGGTGTCTCCTCATTCTGGGAGGGGAAAAAATGGAAGAAGAAATAGGATTGATTCAAGTTGTAAAATTCAATTTTCAAAACTCCCATCTTTGCATATTATTTCAAAATTTCTGTCCAGCTTAAGTATTTAAAACCAGATGATACTGTATGTCAGTCGCTGAAGTTATCCACTGCATTTTTTGTCTCTAAATGTTTTTCATATGCAACTCTTCTTCAGAAAAGAAGAGTTAGGAAGTTTAGAAAGACTAAAATATTTCAAGTTTAAGGTGTTCACTTTCGTGATTTTTTAAGGGCAGATGATGGCACACAGCCTGATCTTTTCAGCTCTCCATGCTGAAGCACACCATCTTCCAGAAAAGTCATAGAATCAGATAGATTGGAAAGGATCTGTAAGATCACTTCAGTGCCCAGCTGAAGAAGTGTTCCTTAGGTAGATTGTGACAAATTCACTCTCTGTTTCAAGATGATAGCACACTTCTGTTGGGCAGGGCAGTAGCCCTGAATAATAGATAGAAGATTCTATCTTAACAGCTGAACAGTCTGAAGACTGGAAATGTTGCAGCATTTGCATGGGCAGATGCAGCCTTTCATAAAAGTAATTTCTCCCTGTATTTACATGAGCAAGAAAAAGGACACTGGGGAGGAAAGAAGCAGGTGGATCTTTGGAGACAGACTGGCACATGAAGCAAACAAAACAGTGCAATGGCGAGCTGGGACACCAGAATGAAAGGCTGGCACCACATGGACAGGCCAGGACCAGGTCTACTGGTGTCCTCCATAGCAGAGGTTATCCATGTAGGGGAGAAGAGGCAAAGACCAACAGACAAAAGGAGATGGCACATCCTGCAGGCCTGGTAGGGCTGAGCCTCAGGATACTGGTAAGCACAAATTGCCAAGAGAGGTCCCCCCACCCCCACGAGAGCACCCACCACAGGGGAGAACTAAAGGTGAAATCAGACAAGAGGATCAGTCAGCAGACAACTGAAAAAAGAGCCAGGCCTTTGTCAAATTATGGCTGGTTTTAAAAGAAATGAGTTTTTCCTCCCTGGGGGCTAATAAACTGCAGTGTGAGTGACAGTGATGGATCACAAGGCAACCTGTGGGTCATGTGGCCCACAGCAAACAGCTGGATGAAAGGCAGACTGAAAGGACATGACAAATTCTTCAGCAGATTCAGAGTAGAATTTATCGTATTTTATCTGGGTCAGGCATCCAGTCCTGCCTCAGCAAGGTCCTTGGATTCCCCTCTCATCAGCAGAGAATGGCAAGCATCCATCCAAAGGCAAGTCACCCAGCTCAGACATGTAACAGCAAGAGACAGGATGAAGGATCTAAAATAAGCCTCCATGCTGAGGGGTAAAGCACTTAGATTGAAATGGGGAGCAGAGATATACTGAACTGCTGATGCAGCTGGGAGCATTTCTGATGCTGGATTAATTCATCCATTTATAGTCCTTGAAAGCTAGTAGCTTCACCAGAGAGTAAACTAGCAAAAAATAACCAGGGAAAAGAATATGAAGGTTAAATGATGCAGTTTATTAAATTTTTTCTCTTCCACTGCATTTTTCTGAGGGAAAAAAGAGCCAGGTCTTGAAGCCCCACTCTGAAGGAGCTGTTCCCCTTATGAACAGGTCCAGACCTTAAAGTGGCATTGTTCAAGCTTACTCTTAACTGGTCTGAGTATGTTGTTACTTTGCCAAAATTAATGATGTGAATGTGCTTTGAGTCACACTGTTATGGCTAGTAGCATGCAATAGAGAAGTCCTAACCCAATTCTCCCTCAGAACCCTTGAAGTTTTTCAGCAGGTTGGACTGACATTTCACATAGACTCAAATCAACACACAACTGTCTTGCAGCAGTGGGCGACGCTATATGAACTGGCTTGGTTTGTGTTTCAGTATAAAGCTATTTTGCTATTAGCCATTGTGGTTAACTGGCTAAAGAGAAAGAGTGAGGACACACCATTGAAGTTGTGCCCTTTTCCTTATCACCTTATCACTTGTCTAGGAAGATGCAAATAACTTGGATGATTCCTTGGTTCCTCCGATCTACAGTCACTAACTCCTGCAATTCCCTCAAGTGACAGGAATGACATGACCAGGAAACCATAACATGATTTTTCTAACACCTTTTTATTTGGTGTCTGGATGGCATTTCTTTAACAAACATTGTCCAATTACCTTTTTTTTTTTTTTTTTTTTTTTTTAATGACATTATTAATTACCTCTAGACTTCTGGGCTTTTCACTCTGTGAGAGGGTGAAAAAAACACCTCCTTAATACCTATCTGGCTGGTGCAAAATGCTAGTAACTGCTGTAGACAGGATTTTTTTTACAGTTCACATTTCTAAATAATAGAAAAGTCATAAGTAGGGTTCCCATTTAGATATTAGAGAGGTGCCTCTTCAGGAAAAAAAGGAAGGTGGGAGGATTATCTGACTATCAGATTCTCAAACAGTCCTGGCCTTGAAGGCAAGCGAAGAAAGGGTTTCTGTTCCCAAGCCTAGATTTATATGGATTCTGAGCATTCAGCAGCAGCTACAGAAACTGCCAGACAGAGCAGAGACAGAAAACACCTGCCACACATCCAAACCATAAGCTTCTGCTTTAAGCAATAACAGTTCTGGTATTTTCTACTTTTTCACAAAGCCCAGTACCAAAAGCAAGACCTCATTTTGTGGATCACTAAGCTACCTTATTTGAATGACCTAACTCAAGAGTAAGTGGAAAATACCGAAAGGCCAAACAGCAATCAGGAAAACACATAAAAAAGGAATATCAAATGCAAGCTGGAAGAATACAAGACCAACGAGAACATGACTTCATTGTGTTTAAGACATCAAAGGTTTGTCCATAAATTATTATGCCTGCAAAAGTCAAATTTTGAGGGCAGCAATTTCATAGGAAAATGCAATACATCAACCCAAAAAACCACAAATTGAGATTACAGCTGTTTCTGTAACTCCATGAACAAAGCTCCTGCAAGTTACTGGGAAAGAAGGAAAGAAGAGAAGGTGGTTCTAAAAACTCCTCATGATTCTCTCTGAAAGCAGAGAAATTATGAGAGGGGCAGCTGCAGACTTGCAGCCACATCAGCTCACCTGTGGATGTTGGGAATACTCGCCATATTCATAATGCCATAGTTCATCATCACCAGGACAAAAAGGTGAATGGAATACCTTGAAGAAAACAAAGTGAGTATTTAGATAATTTCTGTGTCACCTGGAAGTGCTGGCAGTTGAGAGTAAGAGAATATTTCCCTGTGCAAATGACATCAATGTGATGTCATATCAGGGTACCAGTAAAACTGGATTACCACACAACATCTTTATAGCCTGACTATCCAACACAGACTGATACTAACTAAAAAGATATTACCTATATGTTTAACTGAAAGAGTCGCCTGGCTAAAAGTACACATTCAAGTTAGATACATCTCTTCCAAAAGAGGTATCTTCACAGCAGACTGGTGAAGAACTTCCAGAACTAACATCACAAATTAAATTAAATACTTCGCTTAAAAATACTTCCATGAGTCATTTTACTTTGAGGGTTTGGAATGGTTATGTTGGTTAGAATCTTTTTTATTAAGGTAGCATTAAGAGCTTTCAGATTAAAAAGATGTAATCCAGAAAAGCTGATATGAAGTTTAAAATTATTTTTACCCAAGCCTTGTCTAAATGGTTAATAAATACTTACCACCCAAAGCAGAAGACAGCAAAGTATATTCCAAAGAGGGTGGCAAATGCATGGCGAACAGCAGAGCTGGCATGACTGGGACTCAAGTAAATACGAAACCAAAATGCAGCCAAAAGTGCAAACAGCTGACAGGCTACAAAATTGATCTGTAAAAGAAAAGCAAAACAAAAAACTGCTTTGATTCTTGGAGGAGGAGGGGAAGGATTCTCTCTTTTCTCAAAACAATTAAGAGCAGAGGTAGGAAACGGGGGGGGAAATCCTGAGCTCCGAATCTTTTGCTTCTCAGCATTCTCACTTGTGAACTCATGCAGTAACTTTTCTTGGCCAGTGACAGAAGGGATTAAACAAGCACACAGCCACTCAGAAGCAGATGAGGAAGGTCAGGCTCCAGCTACCCCAGGGCACAGGTTCTCTGAATCTCTGGGGGTTCTCACTCTCCTCACAGGAAGGCTCTGCTCTGCTGCCAGCCTGGCTCTGGTGCAGGGTACATCATTCCCCTTCTCAGTCCTCTTGGCAAGAGGCAGGGGCCAGAAAGCAGTCTGGGACTCTGAAATACTACCCCAGTACCTGACATTCCCCCAGCCCAACACAAGGGCAAAATCAACAATCCTGATGTGACACTGCTGACTAGCAGTGAACTTAGCTGAATTCCTCCACTCCACAGCATCTTCCACACAGACCTTCCAACTCTCCATTTTTTTGGGGTTTGAGAGCAAAGAAAACAATTTTTCTTTACCATCAAGCAGACATATAAAAGAATATGCTTCCTAAATGTTCTTTGGCTGCTTCATATGAAAATCAGTCTGGCTTCACTACAAGGAGGTAGTGGTGGCAGTGGGAGCACAAGACATGCAGAAGGCAAACAGCACAGGAATAGAGGCTACTCTTGTCAGACACAAGGACAAGCAAAAGCTCCAGTGTTCTCCAGAGGAAAACCAATACCATGCTGCCTTCTTCAAGTCACCTTCTCTTTGACAGCTTCAGCAAAAATCCCAGGAGTCAGAGGAAAAACAGATCAAAGTCAGAGTCAAAACAGAGCTCAGGAGCTGCCTCTGTCAGAGCAAATACACCACTGGGATACAACATCCTGAAGTCCAGCCTGGACCCTAGACAGCTGGAGGTAAATTAATTTATTCACTTGCAGTGTTGCAGTCCTTTGTTTTGTTTTGTTGCTTTCTTTTTAATCTTTTTTCTTTTTTCTTTTTTTTTATTCACCCTGAGCTCTCCAGCAGCAAGTCATCCCAGACCAAGCAAAACTAAACAGGCTGCAACATTTAAGCAATCACTTGGATTAGAGGATTATCCGAAGCTATCAGTCCAGGACAGGATAATACATCTCACTCGGAAATGCTCTGACATGCTGGCTGTCCAGGGGTAGCTGGATTCTGCCAGCCTTCTTGTCAAAAACATTTACAATGTGTTTAACAAGATACTATAGCCCCAAAGTGCTTTTATTCTGGTGGACTACATCCAACATGGTGTTAACTGTTCATGCAAATGCTTTCATTAAAGGTTTGTTGGCTTCATTGGTGCAGTTGCTTTATTTCAGTGATGCAGGCAGTCATGCAGTAGAATAATGCAATCATTTAAATACTTAGGTGTGCTGAATTTTAGTTCTTTGGAGCAGAGACAATATAAATTTATTTCTTGCTCATGCAAGCAAACAGTATTTATAACAAATAATTATAAATAAATAGAAAATTATCATATTACATATATGTCATAAATTATTAATTTATTATATATATGATAATATATACTTATATATAGGTATATATATACATATATACCTATATATACATATATACATATATACATACATATATATATATATATATACACACACATATATATATATTTAAAAATATAAATATAAAACAGAATTATAACCAAAGCAAGTAATTCTCATTTTTAGTGCAAGATTTATAGAGGAAAACAACAAAATTGTGCTGGTCTCATAAAACCCAGATGCTGTAGCAGAAATCCTGAACTTGTCTGTTACCATAGAGTTACATTCAAAATGCTAACACCTTGCTCCCACCCTTCCACAGACAGAGGTGCAGCAGAAACCACTGAAGCCCCTACAGGGATGCTTTCTAAAAAAGTCCCCAAGACAGATGGGTGTCAACTCATCAGCGACAATTCAGTGAAGTTTAATCCCCCCCATCCTGCTCCAATTTAGGGTGACACTGGCACATCCAGTGCAGCTCAATTCTGTGGCATGCAGAGCTTCTCTGATCTGGTGTAAAAAAGGAAAGTGCAAAGACTCACAGAAGCTGACGTGACTGATTGTTTGAAAGACAATACCCTCCTCTGTGCAGTGCCACTCACGGAAGCTTTACACCAGTAAAAGCCATCATGATAAGCAGGCATTTGCTTTTTGCTTTCATCCTGCCCTTGTATACCCAGTTTGAGATGTTAAGGATGCTGGAATCTCAGAGGTTCACACACACAGCACAAGGAAAGTGCAAGATCCCAGAGCAGACACACTTGTAATATAATTTAAACAGCTAAGGTGGGGAATAACAGTGGGAGCAGCAGCAGCAAAAAAGCAGCAGCGCCTTCATCCCAAGCCAACATCCAGCAAAGCACAGTTCAGCAGCCTCACATACATGTGCTGTTGCCTGCCTTCATCTTTGAGTATGTGTTACCTGTGCTCCCAACCTTGCCACTATCACACCTTCATTTTGTTGTGCAAATTAACCAGGACAATTAATCAAGACTGTGCTCTTTTTGCAAGGGTCAGTGCAAAGCCTCGTACCAGGTCAAAACATCACCCTTATGTTTCATTCAGTTTTTGGTTTATAAGGGCTGTTTCTGCAGAGCAGCCAAACATCACAGACCCAATGCACTCAGCAAGCAATAATCTGGCAATAGACCAGACTTGCTCTGTTCTACACACAGGAATAGAGGGACACAACAGCTTTTCATATAACCACCTCTATTTAGTTATTTCTATGTACCATTTTAAACACATGCAGTGTTCACTTGCATACACACAAAGACCAACAGCTCATCTGACAGTGACTTTACTGCATTCCATTTGACATTAGTTTTATTCTTCATGCTACATACTTAAGGCATCCAAGTAAACAGATCCCTAAGAACTTTAAGAAATGTTGAGCTGCATCACAGGTAAACTAAGCCACACTTTCCTTCCTTTCCCTTTCCAAAGAGAAAAAGATTCATACTATTCCCTTTTGGTTATTTCCACTGTTGCTAAAAACACTTTATAAACAGAAAATTCAGGGCTTCTGAACACTGATGAATGGTGTCCAGGCAAAAATAACACAGAAATAAAAGTTATATGCAAATTAACCTTTTTCAGCATTGCAAGTCATTTGACCTATGTTTTTAGCTAGTCACATCTATTCGGTGTTGCCATCAAAATTTTGCACATCTGGTTTCAACTTTGCTAGCAGAAAGGAAACACCTTTGCTTATTACAGTCACTTTCTTCCATGCTCTAGAGAGTAAGATGTAATAAAATTAGGAATCAGAGCACATGATACGCTGCCAAAAGAAGACAGTATCTTCCTTTCATTTTCCAGGATTAAACACTGGAAGACAGAAAGGCAGCCTCATCACAGTATTCTGCAACGACATCTGGAAGACTTGTATCTGAGTCACAGCCAGCTGGAGACAGCCTTGCAATACAGAAACAAGATATCCCACACTTCTGGAGAGAGAGAAAATCTGGAACAGCTCCAGCGCAACCAAGTCGATCGTTATTGTTGTCTGGTTAATGAATCCTTTAATTCTTTATTAGTCTCAACTTTAAAAGGTTGGATGGATCCAGAGAAGGTATGAACAACGAAGGAAAAAAATAAACTGTAGCTCCTCCCTTTATTCTTTCAAATTCTGTAGTAGCAATAACTCAGCAGCGATGTTTCAATTGCAAATCTGAGTTTCACACAAAGTTAGCACTCAGATCAAAACAACCCACCAAGTACTCATGATGTTGATGCAAGAATAGCCAAACAAAGTGGTTTCAAGGTCTCCCTATTGGATTATGCTATAATCCAAGCCTTCAAAGTACATAAAATGTCAGTTCCATCTGTCCTGAGCCTTTGCATCTTCTCCCATTTTTAACAGGGTGAAACTTGGCAAACATTGGACTGGTACGGTATGAAGGGGAAATGCTAATGCCTAGGGATTTGGAACCACCTTTTAGGTCATCTCCATCAACAGGCAGGGCCTTTTACACAGGAAAGTCATCTCCTCAACTTCCTAACCATTCTCAGAGGAAATCCATAAAATTTTTTTCTCAGTATTTTAGTTGATCCAATTAACCATCTGCAAGTGGGCACTTCTAAGGGCAAGTACCAGTGGGCAAATCACAAAATAAAGGTCCCAAATGCCTGGAGTTAAACAAATGCATTTAAAAATCTCACCCTTTGGAGGACATGAGCCCAATGTCAATAACACTGAATAGGAATAACCATCACTTTTTGTCCTGGGAGCAAACTGGCCCTGTAGTGAAGGCTGGGTAGGAAAAAAAAAAAACCCACAAAAGTAGTAACTTGTCAAATCCCTGTAACAGGAGAAGCCATAGAGGATTTCCAAAGAGAGAGGTAAATGTGTTGCTTGGTGCACTGAAAAGTTACTGAAAAAAAATCCCAAAAAAATCTTAAAAGGAGAAAAGAGAAAGTGCTCTTCCTAGCTAGAAATTCTTGAGATGGAAAACAGAAAATATGAGAGGAGACAAAACCTGACAATACACCTTTAAACCAAATAATTACAAAGAGTCTTGATCACTGCTTATTGTAGTTGAAGGTAGGCTATTGATAACCCACTTCAGGAAGTTCATTTCTGCTCACCCCATAAGCCTTGCATCTGCAAATCTCCATTTCAAAAAGTGGCAATATACATTTGAGAATGTATATTAACACTCCAGGAAGAGATAGTTAAGTACAAACACATAGCCTCCTATTTTAGTGCTTTTAATCTTTACCTTACAGTTAAGTAGCAGAAGGAAATATCCTGCATTCTGTTTTGACCACAAAAATACTTTGTTTTTCCTCTGCTACATTTTTCCTCCCTTAGGCTTGCCGAAAATCTGATCTCACTTTCCAAAAATCTAGGAGGATATAACAAATTGACCACGCAGTTCTCTCCAAACTCCAAATGACAATTAAGTCCATTACCCAAACCAGATCGTCCTCTGTAAGCAAAATTCCTGTTAATGCTGTAACTCTGACAATCACTACAAGCAGTCAAACTGCTAACTTGCCCCTTGTTGGATGACAAGGTGCTGGTGTGTCCTCAAGAGCACAGAATCTTTGGATAAAAACCAGGCATGTTGCACATTCACACACATTCACAGACAGAGGTACAAGTGTGTTGGAGCACAGCCACACTGTCAGAATATTCCCAGCCAGTATCCAGGTCCATGTCCACTTCACCATGTAGCAGATGATGCAGTCAGGTTATAGATATGACAGAAGATACCTCTACTTTTATTCCAGGCCTTGGACTTACCAGCCAAGTGAGAGAATAAAAGGTTAAAACTGCATTTCATTTGCTGAAAGGAAATATAAGAATAGAGGACTCTCATGGTGGCTCAGTATAAATATGAAGTTGCAGCTCATGGTCAAGATATTCTGCATTTGTTGTCATGTGCTGATGAGCTTCTGAGCTTTAGGAGACTGCTACAAGGCTGTTATCTGGTAAATCAGAATTTCTCCTCTATTCGCAGACCTAGCACAGATGACCAAACAGCTGCTTTTAGTATTTGGAAAAGCATAAAGAACCTTGCTAACAGAAACTACTGACAGCAATAGCAACTCCTCAAGTCAAACCCCTCTCTGTGGAGTACAACAGCGCTTGGGTAGTATTTTGGAGAGGGGATGCCATAATAAAGCATTCCACTCTGCCAGAGATCAGCCCCATCTTCCAGGACGATGCCTTTCTTGCAAAGAATAAAGCAAGAGCTACAGAAATTCAGTAAATTGTTTTTCATGTTTAAAAGTTTATTTTGCATATATAACCAAAGACACCTGGCAAAAAGCATGTTTAAGTTCACTTTGCTGGAGACATTTCTACTTTGATGTTGGAAAAGAGACCTGCTGTTATTACAGCGTTTCATAACATCTAAAATGTGATATTTAGAAGGGGCGTGCTAAGAATGAGAGATGGAATAGTCTTTAATCAGATCTCAAAGATATCTGATACTTGCTGAAATTTCTCAAAATATTTTGATCTTCCAGACTATTTTTATGAACTATAAGGACAAATATTCTCTGCAGAGATCACTTAGCTCTACACAGGGAGAGGACAAGCACCTCCAAAAAGGAGGGCAATATCATCGAGACCATGTCAAGTTTCCCACTGCTAGAATTCTGACTTGGGCTTCCATGAAGGAAAAGGATTTGTGTAACACCATCTATGCAGTTCCCCTTAATGCCCACAGCAGGATTGCTTTGCACAGAACTCAGTGCACTGACAGCCAGCATGAACAGGCATTTGTAAAGGGGGCAGAACTGACTTTCCCTTGCAGGATGCTGTATTTTCTGTTCATAGCCAGCCACTGAGGGCTGCAATCAGCATGAATCAGAGAGGAGGCAAATTAATTTACATTGGGGAAATACTGGCTCCACTGCTGACATGTCACATCTCCAGTGCTATACAGAAACTATTTCTCTGGCTTTGTGTTGCAGGAGTCCTATGGAAGATTTTGGGGAGTACAGAAGCAAAGGCTTGAAAATAGAATTTCTCTCATGGGAGAGATAGAGAGAGAAAAGCATAAATACATGACTAATTTAAGATTATTGTCTTCTTCAGAAGCAGCACTAAGTTGTCAAAGCCTTGGTGGTTTTTGTCCAGCTGCATGCAGAAAATGGAGTTGGTGAAGTAGAATATACAAAACTGACAATACTTTGGCTTGTTGTGCTGTTTTCCTGGGTAAATTCTGTTTCCCTACTTACAGGGTCAAATATCCTTCCATGATTTAGACTGTAAACTTGAAACAGATGTTCTTTCTGGATTACCTCTATGAAACCACTTGCAGAATAATCACAGCAGGGCACAAAATATAGTTATAGATTAAACCCTGAGTCATCAAAAATTGTAAATTAAAAACATTTAAGTCAAAAGTAAGCTTGAGAAGTCAAATCTACATCATAATGCTAAGTCACACTCCCATACACTTACCTTTGATAAATTTAATATGTAGACCTGATCCAAAAACAGCTTTAGTTCACTGTCAACAGCTCTCACATTGAGCTGTAATAACTCTGCATGTTGAACAGATGTTTAAGTGATGATCATTTATGTGCAGCAATGTTCTGCCACTACCTGTACCTCATTAATTACTGCTCTCACAGCAAGTGATGCCAAATGATGAAATCTGCTTGTATCTAAGATAGTCAGCACTGATTCCTGCCTGTAAAAGGAACAGCAGCAAAATCAAACAATTTGGAGCCTTTAGTCATTCTGGTGGTTCTTTTAAACCAGAATGCCTTTAGGTTATTAGAATATGATGTGTTTCTTCAGACTGCTCAGCAGCGAGGAAGCACACTAATTACAGAACCTTTAACTCCAAAAAATACTTTAAAAGCATAATTTGACATACCTCTGTGCAGGTGGAGTATTGCACAGTATTGCATGTCAGACGTGACTAAAAGCAGAACTACGGCCAGCAGGTCAGAGTATGGTATTTTAATTAAAAAAAAGGAAAAGAGGAGTGAAGAGTTGCTATCCAAACAAGAAGTTTGACACACCAAAAAAAAAAAAAATCCCAAAAAAATTAACAAGAAAAAAAACCCAATACCAGAACTACCAGCTTTGCTTCCTCACAAAAGAGTCACTTGGATCAAGTACTTCTGGTAGGAAGGATGGCATCTTGTACCATCTGCTCTCCTTGGTTATGCACAGATTCATACTGATGAAGAAGAAACAGACTGACCTTATCACCACATTACTCCATCATTCCAGCCATTCTGTCAGGTATGCTCAGAAGGCCCCATTTAAGCATATGTAAAGTTAGGAGAGAGATTCTTAAGTGAAAATTAACAGAAAGAGGGAGACAACAACTCCAGGAGAGTAAAATACAACAAAGCAGACACTTGAGTCTGTGCAAAGACTTCTCTGAAAGTCCATAGAACTCTAAGTTCCCAGGGTGGGAAAACCACAACATTGTTTCCTCTCTCTCTTTCTAAGCCACCTGCAGAGTTCAGGCACCCATCTGGAGCTTGGATCCTTGGTTTCCATAATCATTAAATACACCCCATCCCCACCTTTTCCTCATAAAGGAATTCTTGGATAACAGATACTGACCCCAGCCAGTCTTTTCAGACATGATGGGTGCCCCAAACCCCAAACAGTTATTTCCACACCACATCTCAAGAGCACTGCTGAGTTCCCACCTCACAACAGTGTCCCTTCATCCACCACAGACAATGGATGGACACCACAGCACCAAAAAGGAAGCAGGACCAAGTCAGGTCTCATTAGACATGATCCAGCTCGAGTTCACCAGCCTCAAGCACTAACTGATCCTGAGATTACGGTCCAGTTTCTACATCTGCGCTCTTGAGTAAATAACTTCAAAGTAGCAGCATGAAGAATAGCATCAACACAGACCTGATTTTTCTCCCCCCATATCTAAAGGTTTAGCTTTTAAAAACTTAGGACACAACACAGTAAGTAAAGCACCTTTTCACTTTGTCTGCATAACTGATAAATACACAGCTGATCTATTCAAAACACAAAGAAGGAATACAGACAAATGTTTGTCTACCCAACCACTCTGCTAGAAGGTCTTTCCGTGACTTCAGTGTAAATGATATTCTCCAAATCCCAATGGGGGTTGCCTGAACACAGGAATGGCAGGATACTTATGGCAGTGTTTGTGAAGTCCCAGTTCAGAAACACGCTTAACTTTCAGGCTGGATGAAAGCCTTGAGCCTGCACATATTCATCAATTTAAAAATAAAACAATACGCTTAAAGTGCAATCTGTCACTAGAATGGGAACTGGCACATCTAAAATAACTTGCCCCATTCTTGCTGCTGCAATGTCTGTGTGATTCTGTTTTCAGTTCCTTTTCTATAGAAAAATGTCAGTGGTCTTTAAAATTACAAACCAATGCAAACAGAGCAGTTTTGTTCTCATTATCCCAGTGATATCCCAGTAAGTGCACACAACAGAAAGAAACAAATATCAGTAAGGGGAAAAAAGTGCCAGCTTGACAGGTTATTCTAAGCCAAAGGAAAGTTGTTTTTTTCCCCTCTGTAGAAACTGTCAGCACTGTGCTAAATTTAAGCACATTATCCTTGGAATTAGTGGCTTGATCAAAGACTAAACTTTTCAGACATCGCAATGGTATTATGTAACACTTCATTAGGCCCTTAAACACAGAAAATCTGGAACATCCTTTATTTAAATGCTCAGTCATGTTCATAGTAACTTAAAGGCACTGTAAAAATTAGCATACTAGGACGTGCTTAAAAAGTTTAGGCATGGACTTCGCTAGAGAAAAGGATAGATTTAATCTGACCTAACACTCATCTCAATACCAGAGCTACTCCATCTAATTTTCTTTTCATTTCAGTGTGGAAAAAAAGGCAATTCTAGGTTTCAATTCATCAAATCCTGAAGCATAATTCTAAAACAGGCACTTCTACTATAAAAGTACTCTAGAAAATTAGATTTAGATGCAGAAATGCAGACTTATAAAAAGTATTTATACTACACACACTAACTTTACCAGAAGCAAAAAGAAATCCCTGGATTGTGAAACTGGACTTCATTTAGCTGTAAGAAACAAAGTTTTCAAAAATGGCCCATAGATTGTCATCCTTTAGTTTTTGAGTCAACACTTAAAGACACCATAAAAAGGTATTGTATTCCAGAAACTGGTATTCTACACTAATATCAAGTGCCTGAAACAGAACTGGGATAAAACAAAACAAAATGCAAACCTAAAACCAAACAAACAAACAAACGAAAGAAAAGGTACCAGTCAGGAGAAAAGCAAGCTAGCATATCTACTGCTAGATACGGGTGGAAGAGTTTTAGGGTAACAATGCTCCCACACAATGGGTGTAGTCAAACACACTCAGTTTCCTGCTTCCCCAGGCAGGTGCTACAAACCTGACTTCCTCCTGTCCTCTTCCTTGCCTAAGCAGTTTTCTGTCTCTGAAATACACAGGAACAGCACTTGCAGATGGCGTGAAGAACAAAGCAAATGCTTTTAGACAAGCATAAAAACAACACTGGGGTACATCAACATGGAAAGGTGAAGATCTGTGTTGCCATCTTATGCTCCAACCTAGCAAAATAGAGGGAGACCACACACTCTCCAACAATGCAGTCAACAGAATTTGGTGAAAGAGGTACAGAAAGTATTCTCAGCTACCTTTCACAGGCAGAAATAGACGCACAAAACTTTTGTGAAGCCGGCAGTAAGAGCCAGGGAATATGCACAGTGAATCTACATAATTATTTTTTTTTCTTTAGAATTCATTTTCAGTCAGCTCAACCAGATGCACAATAGAGAGGTTTTTCACATGGGGAAAAAAAGAAGCATGACACAAGGGCAGGAAATATATGTACAACCACACTTTTTGGCAGTAAACCTTAGTGAGAACCATTTAACTGGGAAAATCAGTTTATATTTAGACAATTATATTTGCAAACATAAGAGATAGTAAAACTCACATTTTTTGTTTCCAAAAAACAATGAAAACTTTATAATTTCCAGCAGCTTGCTGAGTCACACAGTTCCCCCAAGGCACTTGATTCTGCTGGCCAGCAGATTTTCTAGATAGTTATTTTCTTCATTTTTAGCCTGTTTTCAAAGAGCTGTGTATGTGCTGCTTTTTTTCCCCCCCAGTTCAAGCACAATTATCTTCATTTAATTCCTTTGCTATTACAGTGACCATGCAGAATCAGCAAACCTCTGTTAACTGCCAGCTCCAGATACTCACTTTCACAACCACAAAATACTGGTCCTTCCTATTGTTCTACGGCTTAAAAGTAAAATTATTGCTCTGTGATTTTCAATATATGACATGTTTATCTAACCTTCATTTATGTGGGATGCAGATTTATTTTGAATCCCTTCAGAACCGTGGTAGGAAGAGGAGACACCAAGAAAACGTGTACAGCGAAAATATCCTGTTGTGGCTTTTTTTCTCCTTCCTTATTTCTGCTCAGAATTTGCAGCATACTTGCTTCATGAGCATTTTGGATCGTGAACCATGCAAAAAGACAAGAACATAACCCCAGCTGTTGAGTTATGCCTGTTACAAGCACCTTACATCTACAGCAAATATCTCTGAAAGCTGAACTTTGGAGCATGCCTAATTTTAGGCACTCAGCTTCAGACACTATTAAAAACAAGTAACTTGGAGATGACAAGCGCTCAGGACTTGGCACAAGTGAAACATCTCAACCACCACTAAACTAACATATTTGGAAATCATCAGTACCTTTCAAAAAAGTCATGCTCTGAAGGAATTTGAGGGGTTGCCTGCTCAAATTAAACAAACAAATAACAAAAACCAAAAAAGCCCACATTTCCTAGTTTTCAAACTTAGCAACCAAATCAAAACAAAAACTAACAGGAAAACACACAGCATGAACAAGCGTCAGTTGGTGGATAAAAAAATGAAGAAAAAAAAAGATATATTTGGCTTTTTCTATAAATTTATTTTATTTGCACTATACTATATTTGATGAAAAAATATTTAATTTCCTTGCCTTTTTAAAGAGCCTTCTTTACATATCCCCCCACCAGAGCTCTGTAGTTCTATTTGCATGCAGTACAGCAGAACTTTGGCTTATAACACTGATATTTTCCAAAGATAACTGCAATATGAGGAGGAAAGAACTCACTCACATTTGCTTAATCATGGTATTTTTGTATTCTTGCCATATTTATGAGTCAGCAATAGCAGAAACTGAACTTGCTTTTCTTAGGCAATAGGAATAAGTTTCACTTTTTCCTCTTAAAAAGTTAGGAAAAAAAGAGAAGAATGTTCTTACTTTTTAAAATTATTACAGTGATGCTCCTACTGTGCAGTGACAGGCAACTTATTATCCAAGAAATGAAGTACAACAACAAAATTCCAAAAACTCCAAGTGAACTCTTCTCCAAACACCCTAAGAATTTGAACAAACCCAGGCAAAAGAAATTCAACAATCCTTTAAGTTGCACAAACAATTATAATTTCCCTTTCAAGCAAACACTTTACACATAAAGCCTAAAAAAAAAGCATGCTTTGAAAAAACTAGGACATTGAGCAATCTGTCCAGCTGGCTTACAAAATGTATTTCCACCTCTCTATCACAAGGTTTTATACCACTAACATCTGGATATCTCAGAGGCACTTTGAGAAAGCATTTCAGGTGGGATTTCTAGCAAACTTTGCTATCTCAAATTGCACATGGTGCTTTTCCCAGTGTCACTGTAGCACCAAGGTGCAGATTCAGTTTTGGGGAGCGTTTCAGTTTCTCTGGTGCTGGGAGGCACCCGAACAATGAGTGGCATGGAGTTTATACGGGACAAGGGAGAGGAGACTCGGTTGCTGGAGGTGACCAGCCACCTGGGTCCCCAAAGACCACCTGAAGCTTTTCCAGGGCACAGGCCACTAGTTCTACCTGTCAGCAAATAAATGAGGCCACCGTCTCTTAGACAGAAATTCTCCAAGCGATTGCAATAACATGATCCTAGACACAGACAACTGGCCCACTTGCCATTTAAGGTCTTCTAAAACTGGACAGGTACATCATCCTTATTAGTGACTATGCTCAAAAACTGAAGTGCCACGGGAAAAGCAAAGAGAGAAGGCAGATACAGAATCTATTTTCTCCTGATAATCATTTAAACCCTACTCTATCTAGGCAAAAAAAAAAAAAAAACAAAACCAAAAAAAAAAAAAAAAAAGCCAGGAAGCCTAACTGAGACACCTAGGCAACTGAGGTAATGGTGCACATTAAAATGTATGAACTGATAAACTGATAGATAACAGACTACAGATCAGGATGTCAGAACCCTATCAAAGGATGAAGGCAGACTTCACCAGACACCTGCTGGCATAGTCTATTCAAAGAATATATGCAGATCACAAAACAACCAAATACAGAATTAAAGATATGCAGCATGAACTGAACAGAGGGGAAGTGCTCAGCATATGGACGAAAATCCATCAGCAGTTAAAAATCAGAATAGAAAAGTAAGAGGACAACCCAACAGGGGAATACATTGCACATCATGTAAGGAGCCAGTTACTTTTTATATAAACTAATGAACAGAAGGACAGCTGCAGCTGGGGCTGCCTGAAAGTGGGATGTCAGAGAAGTGACCTTTCCTAGGCATTGGCTGATCCTTCCTGCAGAGATCTGGTGCTTCCTGCTATATCATCACCACGTCAAGAAACTCAAGTAATAAATCCAGCATGGAGTCAAGGTCTGGGAGGGGATGATGACTTTAGCAGAGCCACTCACCCATAATGGAAGTAGCCATGCTTTGGACTGTCAGCAGTGATTTGGGATCCTAAAGGCATCAGCAACACCAGAGGCAGGGCTGACAGAAACCAGCACCTGCAGAGGGAATCCTGAAAGGAGCCAGAAAAAGAAGAGGTACTTCCAAAAGCTTTTTCTTTTAAGCTACACTTACCCTAGAAACTCACGTCTTTCATACAAAAATCCAAGTCCATTTTGTCTCTGGCCAAGTTCTTGGCCTCAGCAGCCTCCTGTTGACAGGGTTTCGCAGCCAGGTCTGCACTACATGAAAAACACCTCAGTTTTAACCACTGTTGAATCTACAGCCTGTCACATGTTTCTCTGAACATGAAGAAACATTGCTAGAAAGAAGGGAATAAGTCCCTTCTTCACTTGACCAGAAAGGTTGTGAACTCCCCGTCCCTGGAGGTGCTCAAGGCAACCTGGGGCTTTGAGTGACATGCCCTAGTGGAAGGTTTCCTGGCATAAGGGTTGAAGCTAAATGATCTTTCAACATATTCTATTAATGTAAGGCCAAGATCGATTTCTTTCATGCTGCTCACATACACTTTCTCCATGATCCCTCTTAAAAGTCACATTTCTAAAGAAAACATCTCAGTTCCTTCACTTTGCTTTAGCAGGTTTAAGAAAACAAATTACCCTGTATTTTTTTCTCTTTTATCTAGTTCAAATTCTCATTCTGGTTCATGGCAAAGAATGGCTACAGTCATCTTTTTATTGACAAAACCAACCATAGTGGAACAGAAATATAGTTATGTCACTCTGCCCTGGCCATTCTTTGTTCTAATCCTCATTTTATTTACTGATTAGAATCACCAGAACACCTCTGAAAGTTTCTTTCTCCAAACTGCTGAGCCCATTTTCCTCTCTAGGATGTTTGGTTTGCAAATTGGGAAATAACACCCTATCAGAGAAGTGGCAATAAAGGTAAATTAAAATTAAAATTCTATTCTCTGAACAAAAAAACAAACAAGTGTTTTCTCTCTCAAGAATCTATCATATTTCACAGTGTCTCACAGCAATATGCCTACACTTTCAACATACTCGTACAAAGTAGGGAAACCCACCCGTACTCTGAGTGCAGTGTTATTGTTGCTGTGGCAACTACAGACCACAATTTTTTGCCTCCAGAGAATTAGCATGAGCACAAACATCCACATCAAGGCATGTGTGTCCTAACAGTGTCTACAACTCACGGTGGATGCCAAATGCTGCCATCAAAAACTGAATTTAATTTTTTAAAAAATGAACTTTAACTTCTCAGTCACTGTCTCCATTTGTCTACACTTTGTTTTCACCTTCAATACAGCATAGTTGGCAAAATATCCTGAGAAACCTTGACACATAAGAAGTGTAAATGTCAAACTACTTAAACTCCACATGTGAGTAAACAGAGTAATTATAAAACTTTCTCTAAAACAGATTAATTATTGATCTATCAGCTAGAATTTGCTGATATTTATATATTTATACTTAATGTAAACCATTGGAGTCAGGGATTTGAACCTGCCCTCTGTATGTGCACATGAGATAAACAGTCAATACTGCACTCTCTTTAACACTACCTCACACTGGTAACAGAAAACCCCTACTTTCACCAGTTTATAATGTCATTTAAGCCAGATGTAAGAATTTAAAATTAAAACTTTTCTACTCAGTGGTCCTTTAAAGAGTTTTACTTAAAACCAATACATGAACATGAAAACAAGAGCAGGAGTTATTCAAGAAAAGTTGAAAGCAGGGGGTCCTCAACTGTTTTAGGTTTTGCCTTGTCATTTTGCCTTCTCCATTCCTGCCCTGTTTGCATACCAGGGCCAAATTGCACTTGAACAAGAAACCACAAATGAAGAAACAGTTCAAGTCCAATTAGAGCTTTGCCACAAGACCAGGGCCTGTGGAAGCAGCAAACACTCACCCAGCTCATGAAAGTCAGCATTTGAAATCTGCTTCTTGGCCTGAAATTGTTATTTAATTTTTCTAGTCTTCTGCACCTAATCCAAAGAAATTATTTGAATGAGTATTTTCTTGCCCCCCTTTTCCATCCCAGATGTCCCCAGCCTGACACACTCACTGAACTTGAAGGTCACAGAATATAATCTCTCCCTGATCAAAAACCTTAAACTTGCTATTCCATAGGGTTGCCAGGTCTTTGTCTGGGATTTAGCAGCCAGATACACACACTCAGGTCTATTTGCTTTTTGCTGAGGTCATATAGGTAGGCAGCTCACATGCTTTGAGACAGCTTCCCATCCACTACACTGCAGGCTGTGACATGAGGGCACAGGCAAAACTCCCATTATCCAGCCAGTCTGTTACCAGGTAAACACCAGGTAAATGTTGAGAGTGCTCAGATCTCACAAGGACAAAGCAGCCATAAATGAAGAATTGTTCTGATGTTTAGTATTTGTTTTGCCTCAGACCAGATAGCATGGCAACATTCATGCTACAGACTGATAGATGAATTTACTTAAAAGTTTTCAGAACAATGAGTACCATTTCCTGTTGAAGAAAAGAGTACAAATTATTCCTGGCTGGAAAAGCTGTCTAGTTAATACTTTGGATTTTGGTTTTAAAAATTGCCTTCTTTTTGGTTACTTTACTAACACTTAGAGGGATGATTGAGAACAAATTCTTTGGAAATTTGTAAATGTTTCAACATATTTTATTCAAAAGTACGTTTACAAGAGGTTTTCTCCTCACATTATTAAGATTTATGCTTTTTTTTAAAGCCTGGAATTTTCTTATCATGAGGGAAGTCTGAAACACAAGGGAAAAAATAATTCCACTCAACTCCATTAAGGATGCAACATACTGTAAGTAGACCCTATCCAAAAAATTTCTAAAAAAAAACATTTATGTCAGAACATGTGCTTTTGTTTTTGCGCCTGTGCTTACCTGTGATTTTGCAAAAGCAGTTTAAAATGCTTTAACCAAGGGAAAAACAACCCTGGTGAAAATAAACATTTCTAATCAAGGTCATAGGAAGGGAGACTGATGCAATCTTGCTCTGGGAAAGGACCACCCAAAGGGTTGCTCTTCGCTGTTTTTCTCTATGGCCGCTCTCCCTGTTGGCAGAGGCGGGCCTGGCTGACCTGGCTGAGCCCTGTGCAGAACGGGCTGGATTCCACCTATTCAGAAGTGACCAAACCAGCCTGACCAGTGCCGTGCTCTGAAGAAACCGGCAGATGAAGGTCAGAGAATTCCACTATGTCCATCTTGGAAAATGCTGAGGTGGAGCAAAAATGGATCTGAAGAGCAAAGCACCTGTGGGCGAGATGTCTCATTCCTGCGGCTCATTGTCTGGAGGGTCTCAGTTAGAGGAGCCAAACTCAAGTGCTGTGTGTCCCTCAACAGCCAAAGCTCTGCAGGTCCCTGGGGAGCACCCTTGGGCTTCACATTCTCAGAGAGGAACCCTGTGTAGATGCTCCAGGGCCGCTTTGTGTCTGAAGCGTGCCAAGTGGGACAGTCAAGGGATTCCTTCCCAAAGCACGCTCCTGGTCCAAACTACATATTAACATAAACACTCTCACCACTATTAGTAAACTAACTGTAGAAATTTTTGCATCAGGCTGCCCTTTTAAGAGCAGGCCTGAGTTTCTGGAAGATCTCCTTAATGGCCCTCAGTAGATTATCCAAGCATCCAGGAGATGAGATTTGGTACCCTCCAGGTTATCTATAACTACCAAGTCACCTAGAGAGGGATTTTTCTTTCACTCCAAAATAAAATGTGGCCACATTGACACGTTTTAAAAATCATGTTAGTGGTTACTTGATTTTGGCCAAGTACAAAAGGTTGGATTCCTGCAGTAATGCCAAGCCCAGCACTGCAGCCTCCCCTGCCCAGGGACTAGCAGCACCACTCTGCAGTTTGGCAAGCCTGCCTCCAGCGCTGCCCGCCCTTGCGAACTGTAACAGGAGCCAAGGAGCAGCCAGAGTATTAAATACTGTGCCAGGCTGGCAAACGCACAGCAAATCCCTCAGCATCAGGGGCTCCCCCGAAAACACAGAGCCAGCTCTGTGCTCAGTGCCTAGACCCCTAGGCTGGAGCCCAAGAGCCTTCATCACTACTTTAGATTTTCTCAGAATAGCTGCAGAGCACCATTAAATCAGTGCTGGCGTGATTAACGTGCAGAGAAGGTTTCAGGGAACTTTATGCAGCCCTTCATTGTTTATTTTTCCAGATCTTGTTTAACACAGATGAGAAGGAAAGTGCTTAAAAGGGGGAAAATTGTAAGCAGCTGATTCCAGTTGCACTTTTGTCCCTTGCCAAATTAAAAACTTAATAGGACAGGCTTTGTTTTCAAGGCATGAGGGATGTGGAAATATTTACACTCGTAGTATCAAGGCTTCAGCCATAAGGTTCAAGACTACAGTGCCAAACACAGTGAGAACACATTGGAAAAGGCAGCACACATTTCCAAATCAGAGGAGAACATGTATTTATTGCAATTGTTAGTCATAGCTTACCTGAACAGAAAAAAATGCTTTGGAGACAGCCTTAATCTTTGGAGCAAAGTAGCATACCTCTGTCCCAGGACTTTTGCAGGATACAGACAGAATCCTGGACCTTGCACAAGGGACTGGACAAGTTAGAGACTGGATTTACTGTAAATGCACCATGAACTGCCCCATTCACCTGTCTAACTGGAGACCCAAAAGAGGGTCAGAAAGATTCTTCCTCTGTTCTATACATCATGCCTTGTCCTTCATGACATTATAATAAAAAGCTAATGGTTTATTCTAAGGAAAACAGTTTTACAAAATCTAGGTACTCAAAAGTCAGAAAGTATCAAAATTAAAGTTGGTTTTGGCAATTTAAGTAATATTTCTCAATAAATGTGTTAAATTCAAATTTCATTTCTTCTATTTGCTTCTCAAATAACTAAAATTTACATGGCTTTATTTTTGTGTAGTTGAATGTGTTAAGCAGCAAGGCATTTAATGTAACAAATACTGCTGCAATTCAAAATGGAAATGTAGAATTTTCAATTGCAAATTATGGCATTAGGAAACTGAAACGTAGCATTGTTCATACCAACCATGACAGTTGTTGCCAGTGCTTCAGAGCAGCTTTTTTCAGTTAAAAACCTGATACTAACCCCACTTAAATCTTTAATGAACTTCCATCTTCAGTTATCTCGCTTTGGTCTGTAACAAATTACATTTCTTTCCTGAGCATTACATTTTCTAATGTCTCTATTGACAACCATTAAAGGATCCTCAAAGTTCAAAGACTAAAGTCTGTTAAGTTCCTAGAAAGATAATTTTTTATTTTACTTTACACTGCCCAAAAAGTGGATAAGAAAAAAAATCAGAAAGCAGAGAAGTAAAACTGAAATCACGCAGGAAAGAAAAAAAAAAAAAAAAAATTTAAGGGAAAAAAGTTAGCAAAACCATCCCTGATTTTGGGATCAGAATACATGTTGATTTTGTAAAAGTTATATAAGATACATGTGCTTTTTTCTTCTTTCTCCTTTTTAAACCAGTTCACCATCATGCTTTGTGCAGAGAGGAATGGTAGACAGATATCTTTGATATTCCAATTATCCCAAGATTCAGAGGCATGTCCTGGAATCCCTCCACAGTTAGGTTTTTATTAAAACTGCTGCCAAAATATAAATATGCAGATGACCTACAATGAAAGAATTAAAATGAAAAATGTTTCATTCCCACCAGCAGAAAAAGCCAAAATTAAGTTCAAGTGAACTTTTTTTTTTCCTCCTTGGGGAAACATGGCAGGCCTCATCAATGAAACCACTGAAATTAAAAGCCCTCTGTATCAAAAATAATTAAAAGCTCTCATATAAACATGAGAAGATGCTCATACAGTTTTGTGAGGGAAAATCCTCTGAACTTATTTCCCTCAAAGTTAACAACCTTGGTGCTGTCTGACAACAGGTCAGGCTAATAAGGCCTGTAAATATGTAAGGGGTGTTGTACAGCAGTTGACCATTTGCACTAGGGTTGCTACTTCTAAAGCAATAGGTAACCTGGCATATCAAGAGTACTACAAAGTAACCTTGAGAAGTGAAACTTTTTAATCCTACGTTTTAACCCTCTGAGCATGAATTGCTTCTAGAACCTAGAGTTTAGGAAGGCATGGTAAAACTACGTATAGATAAACAATGCCATTAAATTTGCCTTAAAAATAGCTTGAAATAGTGTATTTATTTCTTCACAGTATTTTTACATGCACACACTTTGTTTACATAAATTACACTATTAAATATTTAATGTTTGTCTTCCCATATCTCACGGATTTTTGGTAGAGGACTATGTCCTGAAATTGGTGATTTTTGGGCATATATAACAAGAAAGTGTATAATTTGCCAAAAGTCACTATATAAGCAAGCTGGAGGGATGACATTCCTGCATCAATGATTTTGGTAATACATGATATGGAAACAAAAAAAACACCCCAAAATTCTTTTGCAAATCCTGCTGAAGGTATTGTCATTGACCTAGACAGATATTTTTAGAACACAAGTCAGCTAAACTTCAAAGTCTGCTTTCCTGAGATATGAAAATTAAGTGAACTCAGAGTCTTTTCATCCTCTTTCAAGATCATTAATCTTGTTACCACATATAGCACTTCTTAAAAAATAATATTTCAGTGCTAAATTCAAAGATCAATCATCCATTGAAGAGACATGTGAACACATGCTGACACATCAGGATTGTTTTAGCATCTAAAGCACAAAACACAACTATGTCCTCACGCAGTGCACTGTCTCCTAAACAAAACGTGAGTGGTCTGCCAGGTACACAGTGCAGATAGGAACTCCATCCTCTGTCATTCTGGGCTGATTTAAAGTTGTAATTTTTTACTTAAGAAAACCAGCAGTGTGAAAAACGACATTTTCATAATCATCCATGCTTCCCACAGTGAGTGATACAACAGCTGCTTCCAAGATGACAAAACATTTTCCATGTACCATTACCACAGTTTTTCTGCCCCAGCGATGAAAAGGTAACAATTACAACCTTCATTACTCAGACCTTGAGCTCAACTTTTTTTCTGGTCTTTTCCATAGACTGAAATCTCTCTCACAGCACAGTTCTCATGTAAAACCATCTCTATAAAAGAAGGGACAAGTCTCCTGTTCTTTTAACACAGATATATATGGCTTTCACATACCAAAGTGACCTGGAGGGTCTAAACTCCACCTTTGCCTCTTGCTCTCCAGGCATTTCCTGGCATTTTTGAATGTTCAGGGCCAGCCACGGGGAATTGCCAGCTGCATGGAGCAGAGGGAGATTGGGGCTGTCACCATCCAACAGGCTGAGCACAATGATGTGGACACAGAGTGGCAAACCAGAGATGTCTCCCCTGCTGTGCCTGGGCACCAAGCAGAAGGCACAGAGAGTCTGTCAGCGCTGCAATAAGGGGCTCATGTAAAACCAGTCCTTGCTCCACATGGGATTCAGATCTGGAAAAATTGTCTTTCATATACAGAGCTCCATTCTGTGCAGAGGAGCTAGTTGCTGAACCTGCTTCAGGAAAACACTCTCTCATTTTAATGAGAAAGGTAAGCAACCCACCTGGCAGAAGAGCCGTGTGAAAAAGTTTTGATTCTGCTTCTGAGGGCCTTAGCACTGCAGGTCAGAGTCGAGACTCATGTGATTTGAGGGAACAGTGGTGGCACAGTGCTTCCATGCACACCCACAATCTGGGTACACCTTATTCCAGGACAGCAGAAATCCCTGGTGCTTGGCATGATGCAGCATACTGCAGTGGGGCAAGAGGAGTGGGGGAAAATTTTTTAAAGTATTGATGGTTTAATCTCAGAGGGAAAATTAAATAGGGGGGTTTTCAGGTGAGGAAAGCTCTACTTCACTGCAGCTATGCTGCAGTTCTGTGATGAACCCCATCAAGGGGGGGTTCCTCCTGGCCCATCGCTTCCCTGTGCCACTGGAGCCAGCAGGGTGATGGGGAGGGACAGCAGCTACACCTGCACACACACTCACACAGCCCAGCCACAGTGCTGAGCCCAGAGCACATGGCCCTGCTCACTGCTGTGGGCTTGAGACACAAATCACCAGACACAGAAGTGCCCACCACCAGCACCCATGAGACCAGAGCCCAGGGACAAACACAGCACGTTAAGTCTCAACTCTGACCTGCAGTGCTAAGGCCCACAGATGCAATGAAGCATCCTCAGGCCCAGAAGAGCAGGAGAAGAATCTTCTCCACAGACAACACCATCTTTGTATCACCTCAGCTGAATGGAAGGGCAAGATTCTGAAAGCTTAGAAAGAAAAACTGCAGTCTGTCAAGACTTCATTGTTTGGGAACTGAGTCAGCCTAACGCTGTACATACACTGTGGCACCACAAACAAGCTGGAACAGTAAATGTTTGCTATTCCTGGTTTCTTTGATGTTCCTGTATTCATCAATCATGGTATGGAATACCTCAAAAAAGAAGATATCACTATTCACATGCCTTCTAAACTAATAGCTCACAGATAATTATAGGCCTTTATTGTTTGACTGTGTTAGTGTTGAGCAACATATCTCTCTCACTTCTTGCATCAAAACCTGTTTTCTGTCAAGAAAGGGGGAAACTGGCATGGTTAGATGAAGGAGTTTAATCTACAAAATGACATCTTTCTTACTCAGCTTTAAAAACAAACAGTAGTAAAAGATGACACATAGCACCACTCACTCTGCAAACAGAACAAAGCAAATAAATCTCAATCTTCTGTTGATTTTTCACCAAGCACACCTCTGCTACCCTGGTTTCTTAGAGTACAGCTCAACTTCCTAGTAGCTGGGTGAAGTGCTGACCAGCACCTTTTTTCTGGTCAGCACAAACTTCCAGACTTTACTTCCTTGTCGCTGAAAGAATGCAGGAAGGCAGCAGGTGCAATGCAGGCTTGAGAGTCAATAAAAGGCAGGGGGTGGGGGAGAGCAACGTTTTTCTGCCAGTTAGGGATAAAGTTAACTAGGACACTATAAACAATTAGAAAACACCACCACAGCCAAAAATCTATGATGCTATAGAGGATTTAATGAAAACTTGCCCTCCCAGAAGACCACTTGTGTGTGTGTCTGTGTGTTCTGCCTATCTCCATATATGCACTTCGCAATTCCATCAGGCACTTGGACTAGGCTGGAAGTGACTTCTGAGCTTCCCTTCTACAGTCCTGTAGCCACGAAAGCAGCGCCAGAACCTAAGGATTCCCTATAGGGCATCCCGCATCTCCCCACGCGGTACCCGGAGCTGGGCCAGCACCCGAGCTCCTGAAGCGTTCCAAACTGTGCCGCAATCAGCCCAGCACCGTGACTGACAGCATCCAGCAGCATCCAGCAGCGACTTCTTGCGAGAGCAGGAAAAGCGCCAGGCGTTGCCGGGAAAAACGAAACGCTTTTCCCGGTGACAGCAGCCCGACCCCCGCCCAAACCCGCTCCCACCGCGGGCTCTCCGCGCTGCTCCCGAGGCCTCGGGCAGACCCGTCCGTGCCGCCCAGGGATCCGCGCTGCGGATGCCGCCCGGGCCCGCCGCTCCCGGCGCGGCTCGCAGCCTCACCTGGTCCAGCGGGATGCCCAGCAGCGCGCTCAGCGGGTGCAGCAGGGTGGAGCCGGTGGTGCGGTGCGGGGCTCCGGGTGGCTCGGCCATGCCGCATCCCCCCCTCCCGCCGCCGCACGGCCCCGGTGCCACCTGCGCGCACCGCCCGCCGCCGCCGCCGCCGCGCCCGCTCCGCGCCGCGCCCGCCCCGGGGCCCTCCGTGGGGCGGGGCCGCCGCCGACGGCCGGGGCGGGGCGGGACGGGCTCCGGGGGCGGGAGCGGGGAGCCCTCGCCATCCCCGGGGCCGCGGCTGCCGCGGGCCCCGCGGGCTCGGCTCGGCCGGGCGCGCACGGACAGCGCAGCGGAGCCTGCCGGCCCCGGGCTCCTGCCAAAAGCACACGCTTGTCCGGCACCCGCAGAAACAAGGTGCCCGCTGGCAGCTGCCCCGAGCAGGGGAGGGCTGGGGGGTCACAGCCAAAACAGCCCCAAGAAGTATTTAATAACTTACGTATTTATTTATACAGAGACCCTTCACAGGGGGAAAAAGGAGTAGTGAGCTTTAAGTGATGTGTTTATCTCGCAGCTTAAAAATGGCTATTAAAAAGGTACTTCTGCCAAGCTCATCTTATCTGCAGGAGTGTCCTTACGCTTGCCCCGGACAATGTGGTGTTGTGTTGCGAGGAGAGCTCGGTCAGCGCTGCAGGCTTTCTGCTCAGCTCACAGCTGCTGGCATGCTCGGAACCTGGAATATCCCAAAGGGTCCTTGAGGGCTCGGTTACACACTCTTCAATAGGCCGGTCGTTTTCTCTTCAAGTAATTGCCAACTCTGCTAGCTGAAACTGAAAGAGTGGCTTTAAATGGTTTGTGCCATGTTCAGATGCCCTGCTTTGCTTATGCTGGGCAAAGGAGCGCTGTGCTGGAAAACCCAGGCAAAGGCTGTTCAGTGGGGAAGGGGATTTACAGAAACAACACTCTCAGTACCATTTTAGTGGTGACAGTTCGAACGTACGTGAAAATATACATATGCGTACGTGCACACATGTACTTTAAGTGGAGAAAGTAAGAGGTTTGGAAGAACTTGATAACCATGCCTGAGAGTTCTTAACGTTTTCTGTTATAAGTTGCTCTTTCCAGTTTAAAATTTGCCAGCCTGAAACTATCCGGATGGATCTTTCCATGGTCTGTGCCTGCCACAAGCAGACTGCTTGTTGAGTTTTGGCTAAAATCATTGATCTGCCTTTGGGAACAGAATAAAAGTGATTTATGACACACACAGTACAGATGATATCAAAGCTTTTTTCACTGTGGAAATCTTGTACCTCTGGGAGAGTGACTTCAAGTTTAGACATGGTCATTTCCTTGGAATCAAGGAAATGCCTTTCACTGTGTTTGTGAAACTGCTCAAGAGTCATCAACTGCCAGAGTTCTGGAGCGAAAGCCACACATAATCCATGTGGATACTCAGGGGGCCAGCACATAATATTTCTGAAGACCATAAGCATTCTTCTCCCCTTTGTATTTCCTCTGTGTGACTGGACTCCACCTATTTCTGCCCGTACAGGAGCAGGATGGGATATCACACAGCTCCAGGCACAGGAACTGCATCTCTCTCTCTCTATTCTGTGCTCAGCCATCTGGGCTTTGTGTGGTGGTAAAAACAGCTGGTCTGCAAAACAGCTGGAAGGAGGGAAAGACAGATGGAGAAAGTCAGGCACAAGACCACAAGAAGGAAGGAGATGGCAACTCTGAAGTGAGGTAGCCCAAGAAGCCCGGTGAAGGGAACTAGAACAAAGCTGGCTACAGATACAAAGGAACAGAGCAATCACTTTGCCTTGTCCTGTAGCCATCAGGACTTCCAAGATGGAAATTTCATCTGGAATATCATGTTTAATAGCCACTCATAGGCCTATCTTACATTTCTAATATACTTTGAATTAACTTATCGTTTTGACCTCCACAGTATCCCATGGGTTCTGCTGTTTAATTATGTGCTGCATGAAAAAGTACTTCCCTTGGTTTGTTTTAAAGCAGCTGCCTTGTAATTTCATTGAGGGCTGTCTTGCTCTTGTGCTCTAAGAAATAAACAAGTAATCATTGCTTAATCACCTCCCCCATGCTTTTCATAACTTCATATACCCTGAGTTGCCTCTTGTCCTCACTGAGGACTCTAGTTAATCTCTCATTACGTGGAAATTATTAGTATCTTTGTCCTTCCTTTCCACCCTTTTCTTTTTTCTTTGAAGAGACTGAAGTTTTGCAGCAATGAAATATGTTGGTCTTCATTCCTTTACCGAGAATCTCTAATATCATCCCTAGTGAATTCAAAGTCTATTTTCTCAGAGACAGTAGGTAATTTACAGTCTAATGTGTATGTATAATCAAGATTTGCTTTTTCATACTTGCATTAACCAATACTAAATGTTAACACTCTTTCAATTTCACCACGTGTAACATTGTTAAATCCGTTGCAGCTCAGTAACAAAGCTCTGAATATGCTGAATTACTTCATATCCTTGCTAACTTGGTCTTATTATCTCCCTTTCCAAAAACTTAAGGTGTTAAACAGGACAGATTTCTTTGTATTTACTTCCAATTGAATATTTTTTCTCCTCCTTCATGTATTCTCTTTTAAAGAGCTAGTAAACCAGGGGGAAGTATTTCCTGTGATTCTGAGATTATTTAATGTCTTTGGGTGTGAAACCTTGCCCCTTCTTGTATCTGGAAATACAAATATACTTTCTTGACAATATCACTCTTAGTATTTAGAAAACACTAATAGATTTGTGATGTATAACTTCTGTACAATGACTGCAGTTTCCTCATTATATCATAGTTTTCTGTGTGTCTTCCATGACTAAAAGACTCACAGACATCAATAAGTGTAATTTAAATCTTAGACTAAATTGTAGTACAATCCAATATTATCATTTCCTTTCATGGGAATATGAAATCCCTGTTTTATTTAACTTTTAAAATTTTCCCCCTCTATTTTCTTGTAAGAAAGGATAAATTTCTTCAGAAAAGCAAATCAGACTGTTTTGAAATAGAGATATAACCGTTTTATCATTCACCTTACAACACTGACAACATGAATTTTATATCAGCTTCCTTTTTTTAGGGATACCAGTTGTTAATGAGTAACAAATAATTCTGAATTAAAATTAGAAATTAGGTGAGAAACATACAGGTGGTCTTGCTAATAATTTCTCTGTCTGAATTTGCTGTGTTTGATATCTTAGCTCAGTTTTACTTGATAAATGCATTATTTTGTTAAACTTATCTGATGTTATTAAACTTACATGCAGCTGTGAGCTTCTTAAGACTTCTTTTCTTGTTTTGGTTTTATTTTTAAGTAGTTTGCTATTAAAGAGAACTAGCATACAGATATTCCTGTGTTCTCTTTCGTATCAAGGCCTATTTTATAGTAAATCTATTTTTGAATGACTAACTTTACAAACCTGGCAATTTTGCAGCTGATAGGATTCTCCCATAACTAAAACATGGAAAAATCCCAAAAATATTTGATAGTTTTCCTATTGCAACTGTGAAAGAAAATACATTGACAATTGAGCTGTTACACAGTTATAAATGCAAGACTAGTGGCGCAGTTAAACTTGCTCAGGGAGTTTTTTAATGCCACAATTCAGGTTAAGCCTGGGTTATTGGTGTGTGTGCACTGTCCAGGCAGTACTCAGCAAATGACATGAGTTTTATCCATTCACTGGCAATTCCTGGGAAAATTACCAAACTTCTACATGTCTCCCTGCAGAGACTCCTAATTTCAGCCAAGCATTAAAGCATAGGCTTAAATCCCATAGGACTGCAGTTTTCATTGAATTTTAACTAGTGCTTTGGTGCCTTGGCATATCAGATCCAAAATAAAGTTAGTTTGTGGGGAAAAAAAATGGGTGAAAATAAGGAGAATATAATCCCCTCTCAGTTTCATCTAAAGTACAGTGAAATAAACCTGTGTGCAGAGTAGAACAATGTGAGTATTCTGATTACTTGAAAATACAGGGAAAGGATTGTTGCTGGGATATTTTGATCGATTACCCCAAATGTACATTAAAATAACCGTTAGATAATAGATGTAAATACCAAATGAAGTATCTCCAGGAAGGGTGTATTTATTAAGTAGTTGCAATCAGAATGATTGAATGGGATGCACACGAGGAAGTTCTGTTTTGGGTGCCTGACAGCTTTCAATCTAAGTTTTAATCAAAAGAAGTGCTGTGGACATGGCAATAGACAGTGGAGCCATCTGCTCTTTGTAGATTATTCTGTGTGTGCACGTTTGTATCCATTAACTTATGGATGTGTGTGAGTGCTGAAACTGAAGGCGTTTGCTGTGTGCTCACACACACTGCACTCATAAATCATGTGTATACTAATAGTTTAATCTTCTTATGATGTTAGTGATGGGAAAATATTATTGGTTGTAGCTGAAATTTGCTATAGTTACACAAGAAAATATACCTAAATCTAGTGATAACCTCATGGAAAGGGTGCTCTATCTTATGCTATGTGAACAATTCAGTGCTTTGCTGAACCAAGCTCAGAATTCTTGAAGCCTTGAAGTAAAATGGAAATAGTGGCCTAAACTGAGAGCTACACGGGTCATAAGGAAGCGGACAGGATTTGGAAAATTCAAAAAAGAAAGTACAAGTCTTTGCTACCACACATGATACCAAAACATCAAAAGGGTTTTAGTATTAACTACAGTGCAGGGAACATCTGACTTAAACAAAGGGGTTTCTTGAAGCAGTAAGCAGACTTCTAACAACTTCTGTGGTTACCAAGAATGCCTTTAAATGTCCATATTTTTCTTGCTGTCACCTACACCTATGATAATACTCTACCATTAATATTTACAATTTTATAAATGAATCCCTGCTTTTCCCTTGTCCTCAGTGGGAACAAAATTTAATTAAAAACTCATGTTCTATTAGTTGAGAGCTTCTACTCTTTGATTCTAAAAGGGTTTCAAAAATTTGTTCTTTGGACTAAACAAGAAATAAACTAATTCTCTGTAAAAAATTCACAGTTCTGTATGTCACGAAAATGAAGTTTCATGATTATGGTTAACAGATTTCAAAGGCACAAGTTTTATGCATACTTTTTATACTGTGAACTCTCTGATAAGTGTCGAACTCAATGAATTTCAATGTATAAACCACTGCCTTACAAAAGTCTTTAAGAGTAGTTTGACTGGATATTCACTTTTATGAACTGGGCCCCAGCTTTTGTACCAGCTCTGATATGCATATGCAGCAGGTGAAGAAAAGTTCCAAATCCAAAATCCCTCCATAGAAGAATTTTTCAAGCCATTTATTTTCTCCATACTCCAAAATAAGTTATGAAAATATTTATCTGAGGCTAAATTCCTTTCAAGAACTCCTGAGTTACATCCTCAACACTGGTGGTTCCCAGGAAAGTGGTGCTGCTACGTTCCAGGAATCCAGGTGTGTAAAAAAGCACCAGCCAGGTCTTTAAAGCACTTGTGGTACAGCCACCTGAGCTATGCCCTGGAAGATGAAGGATTCCTCTCTGATTCAGAACTTTCCACCTACCACCAAAGTCACGGTGAGGATTTACTCCCTCTAGGTGTCTCACTGCCAGCTCTTCCCCAGAGAAAGCCTTTCCTCTGTCACTGTGGGACAGGGTGTATGTGTTATCAATATGTATCTCTCTAGAAACATAAACTAAAAACTAAAATTTATGTTTCTTTCTAAAAGTGCTGGGAGGAAATTAAGATGAGGGAGCCAGGCTTTTCTCCGGAGTCCCCACTGAGAGCACTAGAGGCAACAGGCACCAATTTTTAGACAAAGTAAAACAGAGAGAGAGAAAAGCCCCTTTTATTTTGGTGGACATCAGGTGCAGGAGTCCAGGGGTCAGCCAGGGACAGGAGATGAGTAGCTGAGACGACAGAGCCAAAAAGCACTGATAAACTTCCAGAGGCAGGAATAGGCATGACTTGGTTCCCCTTTCTCTGGGAAATACGGTTGACGAGAAATCTTTTACAGCCCAGAAGGGAGAGCTAGTGCTGACACTGGTGACAGGCTGCCTCTAGAACCTCACTCCTGTGGGAAATAATGTCCTTAGGAATCCATGTGCAGAGATGTGCAGTACCCCAGTGCCAAGGCACAGGACTCAATGCAGTCTCCTGGGGAGCTGCCATGGAGTTCTTCCCAAACCCTGCACAGCACCATCCCTGGCTGTCCCTTGCCAGCAAGATGAACTGACTTAGAGCAGAGTTGAGAGCTGGGAAAAACGGGCAGCAGAGCCTGGTACTCAACTGGGTCCCTTCCTCTTCTGGACCTTTGTGCTTAGTTTCAGTCTTCTCCTTCTCTTTTTCCTTGCTGGATGCCATTCCCTCTCCTCTGCCCAGGACTCACTTCTCTTCCTTTTTCTTGGCTTTTTGTTTTCTTTTGAGGAGCCTAAAAAAACTTTCTACCCCATACTGGGATAAGATAGGGAAAGGTAGGATCAAGCGCAGTCAGCTCTTGATTTAACCAAAGCTGCCTCCCTTTACCTTCCTTCCAGGACAGGCTCCCTAGTTCTCCTGCACACCCCAGACAGCCTAGCCATGGCCTCTGGGCTGGTTGGAGACCAAGTAATGGGTGCCTAAAGCAGAAGCATTGGAGTCTGCAGGTGGCAAGGGGCAGGATGGAGCAGGAAGGGACTCTGTCCCACTCTTTGCTCTACAGAGCTGATCCCTTGGGCTGGTTTGCATCAGACCTTTCATCAAGGGCCTCCCTTGGGAACACAGTGCTCACTCACTGGGTGTGTGACCCTTGGCTCCTCGGGGAGCCGCATCAGTCAGGGAGCCTGCAGTCTCTCTCCAGCCAAGAAAAGGTTTGCCTGCTTTATCCCACTGGGATTTCCTCTGGTCTTGTGAGACAGAGCTCTGCAGAGAGCCCTTGGGTGCCATACCACCTTCTGTGGTGGAAGACTCTGCTTTGGAAAGCTGTCTTTCTGGGGGGATTTTGCAGGTGTTGTGGCCAGTGTGCTGAAAGAAAGCCAGCAGCTGCCTCAGGAAGAGGCTGGCTGCCAGTGGCTTCTCAGCCACGCTGAGGGAACAGCAGCACAAGGTCCACCAAGACAATCCCAGAGCCGGGGCAGGAGGCAGCCAGCAGCTGTGCTGCACAGCTGTGCAGGTGCTCTCGGCCAGCCATCAGGGATCCTGTGCCTGAGGAAGGAAGGAAACCCAGCATTGCTTCCCAGAACTTGATTTCAGCCAAGCCCATGCTACATAAGGCTTGTTGGCCACACATTTTCCCCCAATACACAAGTACAGCCCAGCCAAGGTGAGCTACCAGAAACATCAGCCTTTGAAGGAAGCAGTCCCTTGGCAGGTGAATGCCAGTCCCCTCCCAGTGCCTGCTCATCCAGAAGGCTGCAACTCATGTTTATGCTTTCAGTTCCTCCAGCTGTGCCTGCTTGCTGCTCCTCTGCATGGGTGCCATGTAGAGCTCTGTCATGAGAAGCTCTGCCAGGAATGCTCTGTAGAAAGTCCTCCAAGGGCTCCCAGTAAGCCTTTGGAGACTCCAGGCCACAAAGGAACTCTTCCAGCATCAGGTCAGAAGGGCTGAGGTCAGACAGCAGCAGCACAGCTTGTCACCCACATCCAGGATCTCATCAGCTCATGAAGGGTTATTCTGCTGAATTAAGATTGCCTCTGTCACAGGCCCCTCTTGCTTGCAGGATGCCCAGGAGCTGGATGGGCCAGGGCAGCATGCCATCCTCCTCACAGAGGGATGCCAGGAGCTGCCCAAAAAGCACCCTGCTGCAGCTGGAGCACACCTGGCCTGGGCTCTGGGCAGTGGCCACTGGGCTCCACCACAGAGCAAAGGGCCAGCACAGCTCCTTCCTCCTACTGCTGCTCCCTCCCACTGTGAAAAAGCACTCACCCTTATCAAAAAAGAATATTACTTGCTGAAGGAGTCTTCAGAGATCACGGGAAAATTATTTTTAATATTTACACATAATAGTGAATTAAAATCTGAATCTGTTGATGCGAAGTTAAAGACAGCGGAAGACAACAAATAGAGGCTTGCACACACTTTTTAGTTTGTGGTTCATTCTATCAATACGAGGCCTTCTATGTCTAGGCTTGAGGTAATTTTGCAGCCTAGTTTCTTTTCCTGCTGCTCAGAGGGATGTCTTGACTTTAATAAAATCAGTGGTCATAGGGCAGGCACATGTACCTATAGAAGGAATCTCATTTTTCATTTACTAGTGAATTGAAAAGAAGTTGGTTTACACAGGATCTTTTTGTGAACTCTGCTACTCTTCATTCCAGAACATTTTGAGATGTAGAAACCTGTGTAATACAGCTTGAAACTAAAAACCTGGAAGGGTATTTTTTGATGTACAAAATGAGAAATTGTAAATATTGAGGTTTAATATGAATTACTCATAGTTAATATGAAAAAGCAGTTTTCATGAACCTTTGTTCAGGCAAATACTTCAGAATCCAATAACTATTGGACATGGCAGGAGATTTCAGCTCAACTACATTTAAGGAAATCAACAGAATGTTTTATAAAGAGAACAGAAGATGTCTAGGACTATTAAAACAATGATGTTTGTATTTTTAAGGAAGGGTTTGCATAACAGTTGTGTAAAGGCAAATTATAGTGCATTAAGATTTTTGATAATAAAATTCCCTCAAAATTCCAGTTTACTAGGAACCATTGGTGTATCCAGTATAACTCTTCTTATTTATGTCAAATGGAAACTGAACATGATGATAATTTACTACAGAGCGACTTTTCAGCTTCTTTAAATCATAATTCTCCAGCAGCAAATTTTTATTTAATATCATCCCAGTATTCACAGTGCAGGTCCCTTAGATTTTGTTCTCTGCTACCATCTAGAGGAGAAATTGTACAGCACAGAAAAAAATTAATTTAACTTTTCCAGGAAGTTAGATAAATAGTTTAAATTCTTTGGTTTTGTTTTTTTTCCCTCGGAAATCCTTTTTGCATTAATTATAATAGGTGAGTAAAAAGGTGTTGAAACCAGTTAAGACTTAGAGTTAGCAGAAAGATATTTCAGGGTTTTTAAAGCTGTAGGTGTAATGTTACAGTTTTGTAGAAAGAAAAAAGAAACTGTTATAATCAAACAAGCCCTTTCAACTGTAGTTAAAAGTCTCAGGGAAAAGATTCAATTACATTGCAGGAATCATTCAGTACTGGTGCACAGATTAAGAGACCCAAGATCTACAAAGTTTTTTGTCCACTAATGCTATTGGATAACAATGCTCAGCAAGATGTATAGCATGAATAAGATATCTAGTAATACTAGTGCTAACGGAACACTTTGTCCCTCAGTACATGGTTAAAGAGGTTTAACTGTGTGCATTATTGTTCTAGTTGTGGATAGTCACTACTTTTCCAAATAACATCTGAAGGAAAAAAATTACAGATAAGCATGGTTTGAAGCTGATTAATGTTATTTAAGGTTACCAATGTATTAATTATGTAATGACAAGAAATCCTGGGTTGTAAAGATTTTCCAACTTTTTTTTTTGCCTTTTTCTTCTTTAAATTGGTACTTCATCACCCTGCTTGAATGAATACCTGTAGAGATCTGGTTAACACCTGCTCAGCTAAAATCTCATGTCTCTTGTGATTACTGAAACTTTTTTCTTCCGGCATTGGCAAATCAGAAATCAAACCTTGTCTTATCAGAGAGCTACTGCAAAGTGTATTTTCCAAATTCACTTCTTAGAACATGTCACTCTTATTTTTGCACGTTCTGTTTCACTCCTTCTCATGCCATTCTTCCTTTTCTAGGTTCCCATTGTCTATTCATCCACCCTAAGACAAGCGTTAGTCCTTATGCTAGATTTTCAAATGAGCACTCTTGGGTTTTCTCCTAAACTTGCCGTTTTACAATTAGGAGCTGACCCCAATAACCATGCAAGATTAAAATACTCTCCTCTTTTTAATTACTTCTAAAAACTTTTCTTTTTCTTATTGTTTCAAGGGGGAGGGGGAAATCCTTTTCTACTGAAAGCTTGTCAACAGAGACTTGTTATGCTGAGATCACAGCATATTCACTGATTAGTGCTGTCTTATTGTTTCCTTGGCCTTCTATGCCAGCTGGTCTATATCCAGCTTTGAGCCCTGCCTCCTACTTAGATCATTAGCCCCTTCAGCCAGAGCCGCCTGCTTTATTCTGAGCTTGTGTAACATCCAGCAAAACAGGGTCTTCCTCCATGAATGCAGCTGCTTGGCACAGTGATAATAACATAATAAACATATTACCACTGAGATTGTCATCATGCATGCAATATTTATATGTGTGGGGAAAAGGTCTGGATTCAACACCCAGCAAACTCCTACCAGAAAGAATATGACCCAACTAACAATGAGATCTTTAGGTGTGTTTTCATCTCTGGCAAAGGCAGGACCCCTGCTGATCGATCTGTAAAACATAGACGATGTTTGTTTTAAAGGCACCCACTTACTAGACCTTCCTGGATGGACTAGTCCTTGTCACTGCCTCAAGCCAGAATAATCAAAGAAAAATTGTGGATACTTTTAAGAAAGAGAAACTGAGATGTTCACATTCAAAGTCTCATGTCAATCACACCTGTCAGCAGATATTTTACAAAGTTATCATAGATGTTGGCACACCTTCTGGCTGTGTCTTAAGTGTGAGGCTACTTCTGTTTAAAAAAGGAGGCCTAGTTAAGGAGAACAATTCAGATTAAGTTGGCCACTGTCTGCTTTAGCAGTTGCCCAGAGAGAGCACCATGCCTATAGTATTAAGTGAACAAATTTCAGGTTTCTTAGCAGTGCAGTAAAATAAAAAGTAATCATCTCTCCTACTATAAAGCTGGACATCCAAATAACAGTTTAGCTTTATTAGTGGTCCAGCTAGACCAATCTCATAACACAGCATGCATTTCCCACAAGGCTAAGATGATGCATAGAACACTGGGCCTCCAAGTGCCATCAGAACGGTGCAACAAAAGAGTACACAAAGATCCTTCAAAACAAGGGCTTGATGTTGTATATATAACAAGATTGCATCTATTGGAAAGATGTTTGAGTATTTCCCTCTCTGCCTCAGTCCTACTATTTTCAGCTCCTCTTTCAAAGGTCACTCCCTTACCACTAGCAAGAAGCCATTTACCTAAGCAGGCAGAAATATGGTGAGCTTGTCTTTGCTGAATGTTTTACACTACATATTTTACAACTCATCTAAGAAAAGGGTTGATGGGCAGTGGTGCACTCTTCTTGGTTAAGCCAAACATTAATTATTTCCAGTAACTGTTGTCTTGTTCAAGTGATGACTCTCTTAAATACTTTGGGGCATTTAAAATGTGTGAAATAAGCAATGGAAATGGCTAATGTAGCTGAAAGCTTCACTCCTTACATATTGCTGGTCGAGATTTACTGGCTATAAGGTCAGAAGTGACCTTGATGTCATGAAGTCTGAACAAGTTTCATTTTAGAATGATTCATCTTTCCTTCTGTCTTCCTTCTGTAGCTTTCTTTACATTAAATCAGCTTAGGACTTCATTTGGAAAATACATACTGTAGAGATTAAGCGACAAAAATTATAGCCATAAGTTGCTTCCCTTACATTTGAAGAGAAGCTTTGCTTAATTTTTCAGTTTTCTTTGCATGTTTTCCCTGTGTCTGCATTAGTGAGAAACTGTTGAGTTTCACTACAAGAAGCTTTTATGCAACTTTGTACTACGGAAGTGGCTAAGGCATCATGGACACCTGAACTCTCAGAAACTCATTCTGCACACATGGTAATGGAGCTTATTTCAGAAAATTAAAATGTTTAGGGGGCAAAAAAAATCAATCTGATGTGATAAAATCATCTTTTTGTAATAAGTATTTCTTGTTCAGACCAGACCCTAAATTTAAGACAGGCACATTCTCTAGCTTTTAAAATTACTAGGGATAAAAGAGAGTTACAGTCCTATTGAAGTTGTTTAAATGGATAATTGCCCTGAGAGACAGACAGAGAGATTAAAAATGAATGCTTAATGTAGAGGAAGGACTGATTCTCCTGTCATGAACAGGTAAAATAGAAGTTATAACTTTGTAATATTTTTAACCATGATCCTGATTGTCTTTAAATTAGAAACCAACTGTTATTATCTCATTAAATAGGAAATTCCAATGGGAATTCCAATAGGAATGACAACCTACAAATAAAAAATATCTTCCAGTACCTTCCCAGTACCATTTTTTCACATGGACAGCATCAGGTGTTAACAGAAGGGTGCTGAAGCTGGTGATCTGTAGTGCTGGACAAGAAGACAGCTAGTCCTGGCAACCTTCTCTTTGACAGGATGCAGTCCCCGTGGTAATGATTAAGTCCCAGAACCTTTTTCTGTGCTTTCCTTCAGCATCTTTTTTGAGGTGCAATTAGACCTGCTCCAGAGCCTCAGTTGAACATGTGCCCAACAGGGCTCGGCCGTTTCCAGCTGGTTCCATAGGAATACTTTCTTTCCTCTATCCCATTGTTAGAATCCTTGGTCCAGTGCAGGCTCTCTTTACAGGAGGTCATTGCTTCTGTCACTACACAGGCAAAACAGCTTCTTCTGAAGTGGATGACCCAATTACTGTGGTAACAGATGGGCCAGTGTACAATGCACTTGCCAGCTGACTGCTTGCAAACATGTTCTTAAACAGATATCATCGTAATTCGCTACACAGGAACTGACAAATTGCATTCTATGTGACACTGTGTGATATGGATCTGCTGTAGTGCCAGCCTGCTATACAGTTAATGAAAGGTCTCCTTTCCCATCCCATGCCTGGCCACAGCTGAAAATGAGGGGGATCACCATTACACAGTTATTGTATTCCTGTAGTTTCCATTGATGTCTGCAGCTTGCCTGAGTTATCCCTATAAGGAAGCACTTAGGCTTCTGATCTAACCTGAATTTATTTTCTGGAGCTAGAACGCAGATAATATCTTAGAGATTGCTGCTCAGTGCCACTATGAGCAACATATTCCAGCTATGTGGGTTTTTCAAATGTCACTACTGATTTTAGGGGTCTGGGCTTGAATTTTTAGAGAACTTCCTGACCTCTTAAAACAAAGCAATGTAATTATTTTGCTTTAAATTCAAACCATAGAGGATTGCAGTTTATATCTGCCATGTAAACAGAGGGATGCAGCCATTTGTTTGTCTTGAAGAGGACAAAGAATGGTTTCAGCTCCGCTGATCCACTGTGCCTACCAGTGGGAAGCATCTTCTCCACACCCACGCTGTGGGACCAGCGAAAGGAAGAGGCAGTGGGACAGCATCTGAAGCACAGCAATGCTTAGGAATTCCACCCTGAACTCCCATGTCTGCAGGCAAAGGCCTCCCCTCAGCCACCTTGGAGGAGCTTCCTCAGTGACTGTGCTGTCATGGCCTGACTCTCCCCATGAGGCACTCTGACTCCTGAGATGTCCAGAAGAAAAATAGTGTAACAGAGAATTGACATTATTATTAACTCTGAGCAGTCCCTGATTCCTCTTTCCATTGGATCTGACAACTTTTCCATATGTCCCTACACTGTAGTTTTGACTCTGGGGGCAAGGAAGAAAAACCAAGGTTGTTTGTCCTCTTTGCAAATCTTCCTCCTGCAAGATTTTTCTGGTCATAGGAGTGGCAGGGCAGGTTGGTAAAAGCATCCCATAGTTTTGCATTAGATTTCTGGAAGGTTAAAGCTAGCCTGTGCTAGTATTTACAGTAAGGTAAATTATGACCTAATGTTGCAACTCCCATTCTAATTTGCTTCTGCCTAATTCAGCTCAGGATGGTTGTGCAGATAATTAAGTGCTGCTCGCTCAAACTGTTTCCTTGGTTTCTCACACATGACAGTACCATGAAATAGAAAAAAAAAAATATTACAAAGTCTAAATTTTGTTGTTTCAAGATCCCTGCAGATGTAGTGTTTATCTTCACTTTTGAATGTGGCAGAGTGAAAAAACACAAGTAATTCTAATATTCCCAAGGGACGTAACAGAAAGAAAACAAAATTAAAACCACTAAGTTATTAAAATGTTTTTGTGATGTCAAGATATTATGTCTCACTAAGAATTCTGAAGCAAGCTATGGATCCAAAAACCACACTGTTCTGAAAAGTGTGGTCCTTTCAGTAGGTGCTAACTTTGTTGTATAACATCTGCAAATTGCAGTAGTTTTACTGGCAGGAATATTTATTCCCTGTAGATATACAAACCATCCTATACCACTGCAACACTGTCTGAGGCTATCCCCTGCATCATTAACAACTGTCTAGTTTCTTGCATCGTCTTTGGGCTTCCTCAGGCTGAGAAGCCCAAGCACAAGAAAAACCCAGCTACTGCTTCATAGCTATAAGGAAAGACCAGCAATTATTTCCTAAGTATGTGACTGTATTTGAAGATTGTCTTGCTTGCAGCTTATCCAGTGCAAATTTCTGTGGCTAAGGAGATAGCCCCAGTTACTCAGGGCTGAGAAGTAAAACCAAACGCCTTTTGGCACTTGAAGTTCATGTCAGAATTCAAGATTGTGAACAGGAAAAGCTAGAAACTGTAGTCTGGGAAGTACTTATTACTCCAAGCAAATATTTCAAGGGCCTATTTAACAGCTAAAGTGTAAAATCTCTTGTAAATAGCACTGAATGTTGTATATTATCCATAGTCAGGGGCATAACAGTAGGAACTTCTAGGTGGTTAGCAGGCTTCTCAGCAAATTATTGACCAGCTGGGCTAATAACACATAGAAACATATTAGCCATTTTTTAAAAGTTCTGCTAATTTTTTTTTTATTTTTTTTTTTTGACTCAATAAACTATGTAAATATCTTTGGCCTAGGGAAACTTGAGAACCTTGAACTTCATGGAGGGCACAGCTCTGTGTTTGGTATATCAGAACACATAAGGAAAGATTTTTTAACCTCTACTTTACTCTAGATCTACAACCAGTCACAATCATCAACTGTTTCTTAAATTAAATCATGGGGATATTGCTTTCTAATACATTACATTTTAGAATTAGATGCATACTTAATAAAAAGCAAACATTTCTTCAAAATACTGTCTGCATTTTCAAATACTATTTTCATTGCCAGATAGCTCCATTTTGACATTTTCCCCTTACAGTTCACAGTGAAACTATATGGCTCAGGATTTTCTCTTACTATGGCTTTTTGTAATCTTAAGAAACCATCCATACCCACAGAAATCTGCTCCAAAGGATATAGTGCTGAAGCTTGAATGCCATCACTAAGCATCTGATTTGTAATAGCTCTTAAAATGTATGGTAAATGAAGGAGGTCTTTTACAAATTAATGATTCCATTATTTTATTAATAATGCTTTTTAAAGAAAAAACCCATATTAACTAAAAGATGGACAGTATCCAAAGAAATTTCTAATAAATTGAAAAGGGATGAAAATATAGCAACCCAACGTGGAATAAAAATGAAATATTTTTTTAAAAATGGAAATAAAGGTCAATGAATTGCTGTGGCAGAAAGATTTTTTTTTTTTTCAGGGCCTTGTTAGTCTGACTTTTTTCTTGTATTTGTGGGTACTATTAAATGAAGAAAGAAAAATGGTTTCAAGACTGTAAGTACCACTTCGCATAAGATCCATGAACAACAAAGTTTTGCCTGGTTACAGTTACTTGAAGAGACAGGCACTCATACAGAGTGGTCTGAGTCATTGTGGGATAACCTGGACCTTTTCAAACAACTTGCAGTACAGTTTCACAAGGAACAGAGGCTCTGCTTGCAGCATGGGAGGCTGTAGACTGGACAGTGGTGACTCTGGGAGGAACTGCAGGAAAACGTAGCTGAACAAAGTCTCCAGTGAGTGCAGTGCTGAGGTTCGGCATGGCTTGGAAAATAATGCAGAGAGAAATGGTAGGGAGCAGAGAGACAGTCAAGAATGAAGAGCACTAAAAAGCTGCACAACTGCAGACCTTATGGCAGCCTTCCAGTACAATGAAGGGGCCTACAAGAGGGGAGGGACTTTTTAAGACATTTAGAGCAGATATTAGACAGACATTCTTTACTTACAGGGTGGTGATGCACTGGCACAGGTTTCCCAGAGAAGCTGTGGATGCCTCATCCCTGGAAGTGTTCAAGGCCAGGCTGGATGGGACTCTCAGCAACCTGGTCTAGTGGAAGGTGTCCCTGCCCATGGCAGGGGGGTTTAAGCTAGATGATCTTTAAAATCTCTTCCAACCCAAACCATTCTGTGATTCTATGAAAACCTCATTAGCCATCATTATTTAAAAGTATGTTGAAAATGGGTACTGATATGGAAGAGAGCAGGAGTATTTATTACAGAACTATAGAAAATGGCTTATGCACAAGGACCTGAAAACCACAATCTGTTATAAAAATCATGTTTGATTACAGCATATAAGTATCTTCTGAAGAAAGAAGTACTGAAAAGAAAATTAAAATGACAGTGACTGGAAACTGGAGCCATGTACTTTGAAACAGACTGTAAGCCCAAATGATTTAGAGGAATAAATTCTCTAAAAAGTGGGGAATGTTCCATTTCTTTTAATATTAATATATAATTTAAATTTCTTTCTAGGGACTGAAGTATATTATTCTAATAATATGTGATTCATTGAATGAACTAATAGGAATATCAGTCAAAATAAAGAATCCATAATATCCTTCAAAAAAGAATGGTCACATTCAAGTGGTTTACTAGGAATGGTCCCAGGCCTGCAACAATTCCTGAACTATCCCAGAACTGGTTTGGGATAATGATTAGTCATGACCATAGCCATGCCAGCAACTATTCTAATATCAATACTAATACTAATACTAATACTAATACTAATACTAATACTAATTTAAAAGTTAAAAAAAAAAAAACAAAAAAAAACCCAAGGTCCAGAAGAGTTCCTTGATGGTTTTTTAATAACCTCACTTGAGATCTTTTGCAGCTAGGTTTCTTAGTTTATTTCTCTCTTTCTTACAGAAGAAGGCACAAATTAGGCCATTTTATTAATTCAGGCCTAAGATGCAACACCACATGATTCAGTAGCACACAAAAATGGAGCTCTTCCTCAGCAAAACTGTAAGTTAGACAAAACCCACAGAAAAAATTACACAACAGAACAGTTTATGAGTACAGAACATTGAATTGACACACCCACTCATCTCATCCTACCTTCTCCAGGCCCATCTCCAGCCAGATGGGGAAGGGGAAGAAGAAAAAACACTTTCTTTCCCAACACCCTCCAACCCCTGTTTTCTAAATGTACCCTGCCCAAACAGTTAACACTGCACACTTGGTGCCAAAAGATCTCAAGATATGCATCATCTGAATGTAAATGGGTCCCGTTGAAACAAAAGATGAGGAAATATCAGCATGCAGAAACAGCATGATTTTTGTTCCTTAGCCTGCACCCCATTCCATATCTCTTAACAGCAGGGTTACTTCTGCTATTCCTCTCATTTACATGCCAATTGAAACCATTAATGCCTGTATGTCAGTTTGATGTAACCAGTTAACTCCGTATGAAGGGTCACTTCAATTTTAGCATTGTCTTCAGATGCCTAGGAGTGAGCAGGTGCAGTAACAGTTTTAACTTGTTATAATTTCAATGAGCACAAGAAGATGCACTTGAAACAGACAGCCCTGGTTTAGACAAAGAGCCTCAACAGCAGGCAGAAGCAAGCTGTATTGCTCAGCATTCACATTATTAACATACTCTGCTGTCATTCCTGTGAAATCAGTATTCACAGAATTATTCACTGACCTCATACTTGTACTAGCACAGCCTATTTTAACTTTAAGTCACGGTCAGCCTAAACAGACACCACCAAGGAAATCCAGTTCCTAAAAAAGCTTAGCTATCACTTAGTTTCTAAGTACTTTCTTAGTAGCAATCCTTGCTTCCTTAAGTACACAATAACTTAAAATTATATTCAACTGACAGTGGATGGAAAGGGATTCTGAGAAACAGCTGAGAAAAATTGGATATGTATCTTTTTGTTTGTTTGTTATTTTGCATGGAGGTGTTTTGGTCGGTGAGTAGAGCCTTATAAATTGGAAGGGAACAGACAGCTGTAAGTGAACTGTGGAAGTGTGTGTAGGTAAGGTTCTGACCAGTGGGAGAAAAACAAAATCTAGAATTTGTTATTGAGGAGTTAATAATCAGGGGATTGTTCTTTCTGTCTCTCATGACACTCCCATTTCAAGGTCATATCTGACTTCATCGAGTCAGGCAATAGCTCAGCTCCAGGGAGGAGACTGACCTGCACAACCACCACATGTCCTGGCAGCCTTCTCTCTGCTAAATTAACACCAGCATCTTCTATCTTCAGCATGTGAACTTGTAAAGCACCTGTACACAATACTTGGCTCATTGAGCTGCAGCATGGCACCCTTTCAGAGGCTTCTGGAAGTCCTGATATCAAGGAAGCAAAATTAAGACAGCACATTTTATAAGGTTCCTCAGGCTTTTCGTGTGTTTCAGTAGTGCTGCCCCTTTGGGTAAATCAGGAGTATGTAATTATCCACTTGTTTTTGCCGCCCTTTACCTCATAAATGAGATTTCTGGTATCTCTGAGAGATTGCTTATTTACCCATGGCGATTCCTGGAATGCAAAGAGACATAACATTTGATACAACATTGATGAAGTGGTTGACTAGTTTATGAAGATCTCACTAATCTCAATGCAACAGTCTCCAAAGTTTCCAGGCTCCTAAGGTTTCCCATCTGCCTCACAAGCTTAGAAATGGCATTCTGAAAAATCAGAAGAATGTGAGATCTGAAGAAATCTGCTCATTTCCCAACTGATTTGCTGCCATCTCTTTCCCAGAAAGACAAGATCTTCCCAGATGACTCAGACATAAAAGTGAATGAAGGACCAAAACAAGAATGCATTTATACCCCAGTACAGTTAGCTTAACCTGCATCATACAATTTTCTGAAACTGAAATGATAAATTGTTTATCAATAGCAGAGCATAAACCTCTTTTTCTATTCCACTAAGTTTAGAGTATAAATCTGAGACACAAATTGTCTTTGTTCTCATTTAAAAGGAAGAGATACTTTAAAGAAACCCAAAAGAATAAAAGAGCTACAATCAGAGAAGCATTTCCCATTTGTAAACATTTAAAAATAATAATAATAATATGCTTTGCAACTATATGCTTCTTCCAACAGCAGCTCTCTTTAGTCTCAGAATATTGATGTCTGGCTAATGAGATTCTCATGGATTTTAATATCTGTGGGTTTTTTTAAAGATGCATAGCAAGATTGATCATTTTGAGAACTGAATCCTAAATAATACTTTATGCATGATCAGATTGTGCTTAAACATGGGGACACAAAGGGACCAGAAAACCTGACAAGAGATTTTCCTTGTGGAGAAGGAGTGCATCTCAAGAGACATTGTTCCCTACTAGAAGTACAGATCAATTTACATTAATATCCTATCTCACAACTGTCCATTCTATGAGCTTCATCTTTTTATAAGACTTTGGCAGCCACGCCATTGCCCCCAACTTCTGCATACAGTTCTCCAAAGAAAGGGAGAGAGATTTGCCCACCACTGTGGTATTACTCAGAGTCTCTCCCAGCTCACCACTATCAATCACAAGCTCAACAGCCAACTATCAATATTTATGATCCTTGTTCTTGCAATGATAACCATGGACTGCAATGATAGTTGGTGATAAAGAGATTGTTTTTATTTTTAAAAGCCAAAGACTAGCGAGATCAAAGCAAAGTCGAGAGCAATGAATTGGTGGCAGGAAACAGCATGGTTTGGTGGGAGAAGGTTCTTAGAAAAGCCAGCTTAAGTAAATAATAAGAAAAGTAGGCAGACAGTGCCTTGCCAGGGATAGGTGTGTATTAAAGCTGAGAGTAAGAGACTGATCAACAGCTGCTCCTGGAACTGGTTCTTCCAGCTGCATCTGCAGCTGTTTCTTCCCTCGAGTTTGGGGGCAGATGGTATCACTCCCACATACATTTTATCCAGAAGAGTCCTGGAGAGTGGGACTGATCTCTACTACATCAACTTTTACTGCCAGGTGAGAGGAAACCTGATTTTGCAGCTGCACTCAAGCAAACCAAACGCAGCCCAGGGCCATAGCAAAAAGAGAATGCATCAGCTCTGTTAAAATCCCTTCTACAGAGAACCGAGCCTGCTGTTAGTGCAGCGTTGAGCAGCTTGTCCAGATGTGGCTCAGCCAAGAGGAAACCTTTGTGGGGCTGTTGTGCAGGTGGAGCAGAAGCTGCTTGCTGAACCCTGTGGGGACAGGTGAGGTCTCGTTGGCTGCAGTTTTGCCTTTGGCCGCCAGACTCCACTCTCCTGCCTGGGATGGAGGCAGCTGGCACACGCACAGCTCCACTGAACTCCGTGCTCCCTGCGTCCCACCCTGGAAAGCAGGAGTGGAAGTCAAGCTAAGCCCAGAGGAATGGGAAGTTGTGCGAGCCACCTGTTGTAAAGAAAGGGATGAGGAACGTGGCAAGACAGCAAAAATTCAATTCATTGGCCTCATTAATTGAACTCCTGCAAAGCACAGTTGAGAAAAAGTCTGGAGTTTCATTACGTCTTCCAGCTGCTCTCATCTCAGCTCACTTTTTTCCAGGCACCTGGATCATCCCTGTCTCCACTTTGTTTCTGTCCTTGTGTTGGTAAGAGAAAAATTCTCTTCAACACTACAGTGAAACAGATCAGGAACCGATACAAGCTAAGACTAACCCAGCCCAAGTCAAAGTTGGCTTTAACTCAGATCAGTTCCCCAGCCACAAGCAAAGGGAGGGGTAGCACAGGAACAGGAACAATTGATAAGTGAAAGGCAGGACTGCTTCTGCTGTTGGCAGTGACAGCTCCTGCCTGCTCAAGTTGTGCATGGAACTACAGCCCCCGAGCAGAGGCTCTGAGGCTCAGTGCTCAAGCCTGAATTGTTGGAGCAATGTTGGATTCCTCTGCCTGTAGAGCAATGTACCCCATGTCCACGGGTCTCCAAAAGGCACCTACTTTGTACAGCTCTAGACAAAGCAAGAGGCCAGAAGTCAGAAAACAGGAATTCCCAAATGTCTTCATAAGCATGGTGGCACATTAACAGCAAGGAAGACAGAACAGAGTCCCGCAGGAGTAGTTCTGACCACATGTGGGAACCTTGGGGTTTTACTAATTTGGTTTCCACTGCAGGCTAAATAGAATGAGTTTCTGATGCCCTTATGTGCTGAAATAACATTGAAGCATTATTTGAAAGTATTACTATCTGTTATAAATACTTTTGATGCCTCCAAAGTGCATTTCTTGCAGCTGCACTCCTGTGATGATAAAGTCTGAGATTTTGGACAAGCTGCCAGGTATTGAGAACTGAGGCCATATTCCTGCAAAAGCCATATTGGCAAATCAATTCAAACCAAAGAAAAATACTAAATGATATTATATATATATATATATATATATATATATATATATATACACACTGGTATATACAGGCATATGAAAGAGGAAGATAATGAGAGCATAACTTTACTTATAGAAACACCCACTGTGAGGTGAAAAGTGGATTTACTTCAGAAAGAAGATTAATACCACAGTAAAGAAATGCCTTTTCACAAGGCACAGAAAAATCTAGCTGTGATCTCAAAGAAAATGTTACAAATATTTTTGATGCAAAAAATGTTCATGAAGTGCTAGGGAAGTTTGAAAGCAAAAGAGAAGGAACGACAGAATTTCCTTCTCCAAAAATGGTAATTTCTACATCTATTAAACAATAGATAATGCAAATTATGAAAAAATACAGAACAAAACTTGTAATTTTGATAGCACAGTATGCTTCATGCAACTCTGCACCTTTGTAAGAGAAATGGTTGTTGGTTTTCTGGTTAATAAATAATAAATCTACCCATTTGCCAAAGCCTGTAAATAAAGAGTTAGTTCCAAAAGTCAGCACATTATGGGAAACAGCCTCAGTGCCTGGACATTTTAGGCAACTACTCAAAAAAGTAAATACAGCATGCGATTTATCTGATCTGGATGAATGTGGAATAGAAATTTAACAAACCTGGATTGAATTAAGATGTTCCACTAGTATAATTTTCCTACAATAAGCCCACTTGTAAGTTAAAGAAGGATAAAGGAGACCTTGTGTACACAGAGATGAAAGTCTTCTGGTTACAGAAGAGACAGCGCCCTAGTAAAGTAGTTCTGCTTGTGTATCCCCTAATTGGAGGTAATTTTGAGCTGGACTGATGGAGGGGATGTAGTTGTAGGCCCTGACTCAGGGAAGGAAACAGTCTCCCAGCCACTTGGCCATTGGCACTCTGCCTCATCCTCTGCCTGCAGCCTAAGCTCACCCCCAGCCCAGGCTCCCACCATGCAGCTTTGTGTTCGGCCAACATTCCTGGCCTCCTAGTGAAACCTACAGGTCTGAACCAAATGCTCAAGCTCTTCCTATCCACTAAGTGGAGAGAAACAGGAACTCAAAGAACTGGCCTTACACACTCAAAAAAAAAAAAAAAAAAAGAAAAAGAAACAAAACAAAACCCAGCAAAATGAGCAGGAAGCTTCAGAGAGGCTCTTACTCCAGTTCTTCACAGCAAGTTACTGAGCAGAAATTGTAGTTTTCTCTGATTGTTTGCCCACAACAAAAGATATCAGAGGCCTAGATTCAAATTTGTGTTCTGCTTACTTTGGAACATGGGTTTGAACATGTGTCTGCCCTAGGAAAGTGCACAGGCCGTGGACACCCTCCAAGGGAGTTGTTCCACTGCCAGCCAGACCACTGTCAGAGCAAATCCTCAACAAATTATTTCGAGTAATTGAACCAAAAACCTGGATTGAATCCCTTGGTCTAGTGTGGAAAACTGAAGAACACTCCAGAAGTTGGAAACAGATGCCTAATCAGAATGCCCTGAAATTGTAAGTCGCCTGAAAAGTCACTAAACAACTTGTTCTTTAAAACAAAAACATTTAATACAAAAATACACAAAAATTAACAAATCATATATTGTCAATATTATATGCCTGATCTCAAAAACTTTTGGAGATCAGTTGTTCTCATGAAGTTTGAAGCATGAGAGGTTCAGTGCCTGCATGAGCAGCTGTCCCATAGACATTATATACTCTAGAGGCCAAGGAGCTGAGGTGAATCAATCCCCTCTGGGTCTCTTTACAAGCAGTTGCTTAGGCTTGAATATTGCAAAGGGGTTGTTTGTTCTGTTGGGAGGCAAATGGTTCACTTATACAAAGGCTGAAACTACTAAAAGATTGAAGGTCTGAGGAGTAGACTTAAGCAGTTAGGTGGCTTGAGAACAGCTTTACATTAAATTGCTCTGTGTTTTAAATAGCACTTGATCAAGAGGAAGAAGATTTCAATTGATTACTGTGTCATGAAACGGTGCAGGAGGCTACTGTGGACATTAACTCTTATGCAGAGTTGGATTGAATTGACAAAAGGGATTGGAACTGCACAGAGAGGAGCAGACCTGATGTTTCATCTGACTCACAGTGAAACTCTCTGTACTGGACTATGTTCTCAGAGGGCAAGAACCGTGAGGTGTGAAGTAATCTCGCAGAGGGAAAGGCAGAAAGTTGCAACAAAAGGACCAGCAGGCTAGCAAGTAGCCAATCCCCTAATCCTGCAACACACAGACACTTAAAGTCACCTTGTGATAACTAGCCTGCATAAGGTCAAGTGTATGTTCTGTCTTTCCATGATAGGGGCATAGTGCCCTTCCCTCTCATCAAGCAGATGGTCAGGCTGAACATTCCTCACTAAAACCCTCCCCAAAGCAGAACTATGCTGACGTACAGAATTTATAATGAATGCGTGATTTTTGTTTTGTTTTCATAAGCAACATTTGCTGCAAATCAAAACTATATGTTTACCAATGTATGTAGGTAATGAAGTATAGAAAAGGAAGACATTGATAAGTTTATAGATGTATACAGGATTTTTTTTTAAAACATAAATACATGGCTACATGCAAAGAATTTAAATTCTTTTGGAATATCAACAGATTGTAATAACCTTGCCTAGGGTTAAAAAAACAAATCATTAACCCTGAAAAGCAAACTCATCTGAACCAGGCAATAATTTTTCACCATACAGTTCTTTTGATATTTAGGTTTAATGGATGGTACACAAGAATAATGAGGAGATGCTACCAAATGAAGCTCTGTAACTGTATGTCCTTGCTCTAGTTAGGTGGTCACCTGCTTTCTCTGAAACCACTGAAATAGGAGAGATGTCTCATTAATTAAAAAAAAAAAATGTGTTTGTGTATAAATAATTTTATGGCAAAGTGACATTTCAAGGTTCATGCCTTTTAAAAATTAAGGGATAATAATCCTTTAATTTTTTTCCAGAAACTGTTAGGTAAATACAGTTCTAACTAGATCACATGCTGCTCATACCAGTTGTTTCACTTCTAAATTCTCAGATCACATTCTTAGAAGAATTTCCAGACTAAGGAAGTCAATTTAATTTTAGTTTAATTTCTCTGTTTTTTTTAAATTTGGTCTGTATCATAGAAAATATAATAATGCTCCCTGTAAATTTTAGAAGTGTAGATGTGATTGCTAAGATTTTTTTTTTTATGTTTATTCTGAAAAGTCTCCCTAGAAAGGACGCCTCTATATTACTCTCTGGGAGGGTAGATGTGCCTATACTTAAGGTTATCCAGCATTTCTTATTCTGGGACATAGGTTTTCAACCTTCTGTCACCTTCTAAAAGCAAAATAATTTGGTCTGAAATTTCACACAGAAACCACTTGAGAATCAAGGCAAAAGAAAATTACCTGTCTTTAAAAAAATCTGTCAGGCTTTTCTTTGAAGCAAAGCCTTGAAATCTGGTCAAGAATAAATCTAATAAAATTTTTCTCATATGTTTTTTCTGAAAGTAAAACATACTAAACATCTCAGCTCACAATTATTTAGCAGAGATTCAGAAAACGTCATCCTGGGATGGCAATCAGCAGTGGAGGGAGCAAAAAACCAGCATTACAATCCAGACCAAAAGAGAACAGACTGGCTTTTTCAGTTATCTGACTGGAAGAGTCCCATGGGACATTGTCCTGGAGATGAGGCCAAAAGATCAGATGCTTTTCCGGGATGACCTCCTCCACCTTTAAGATGGTCCCACTCTAATGAGCCAGAAATCGAGCAAAGGCAACAAGAAGCTGGTATAGATGAGCAAGGAGTTCCTGACAAAACTCAAAGGAATAATTGAAGAGGTGGAAGCAGTGACAAGTGGCCCGACAAAACTATGGAGATGCTGTCCAAGCATTCATGGAGGAGCTTGGAGAAGGGAAAGCCCTTGAAATTGAATCTGGAGAGGAATATGGAAGGCAAGAGGAGCTTTTCTAAGTACGTCAACAGCAAAGGGAGAATGAGGGAAAATATGGGCCCACTGCTCAAAGGAGAAAGGAACCTGGTGACAAAGGACATGGAACAAGCTGAGGTACAGAATACCTTCCTTGCCTCAGTCTTTGCTGGCAAGATTTACTTTCAGGAATCTCATCTTTGTGAGACACCGGTGGGAAGATCTATAGAAAAGAGGATTTACCCAAGGTAGAGGAGGACCAATCTGGGGAACATCTAAACAAACCAAATATATACAGGTTCATGGGATCTGAAAAAATGTACCAGCAAGTGCAAAGGGAGATGGCAAATCTCACTGTGAGGCCACTGTTGATAATCTGTGAAAGGTCATGGAGACTGGGAGAGGTTCCTGACAATGAGAAAAAAGTAATTTTCAATTCTGCCTTTCAGAAGGGCAAGAAGGACTGGGGAACTACAGGTCTGTCTGCCTCACCTCCATCCCTAAAAAGAAGATAACGGAACAAATTATCCTAGAAACCATTTTCAAATACAGAAAGATAATTTGGAGTAGTCAGTTTGGATTTAGGAAGATAAAGACAGGCCTGACCTACATGATAGCCTTCTGCAGTAAGACTAGTTCAGTGGATGAGGATGAAACACAGTATGATATTTATCTTAGCTTCATTAAGGCTTTTGACAGAGTCTCCAGTAACACCCTCATGAAAAAATGGATGAAGTCTAGGCTGTATTAAGTGGGCAGTGAAGTGGAATGAAAACTGACTGAACTGTGAGGCCCAGAGGGCTCTCATCCAGAGCACAATGTCCAGCTGGAGGCCAGTCATTAGTGATGTCTGGTATGGGTAATGCTGGGGCCCACAGTGTTTAACATCTTCTTTAATGACCTGGATTATGGGATGTCACACTTTCAGTGGCAGCAGGAAACACACATCCCATCAGTCTCAGTATTACCTCCAAATGTCCCTTTGCTGTCATGCAGGTTGTGTTCCAGATGCGTGGTATTGAGCACTATCTCATCCTTCCCTTCTCAACTCTTCCTTGTGTGCTTGTGAAATCAAGCTCCAATATGTAGGAAATTAATTAGGTTAATAATTAGCAAACTGAGGGTGGGGGGGGTGTACAATGTCAGTTCTACCTCTCACATGTACACATAATGACATGGTCTTTTATTATGTGGACATTTTTCCTGCACAGTTCTTCATTCAGTATGAAGGATGGGAAAGTCTCATGGAGTAAGTAGCTGTTGAGTACTTACTGCCCTCATTATTATTCCATATGCAGGGCTATACATTGATTAACTATCTACTCCTATTACAAACTTTCTTAGAGAGTTTTCACTTGGGAATGCTTTACAGTCTCCATTGTTACATTGTCCGGAATCTTCTTCATGGGAGAAGTCATATTTGAATCCAGGTCTTCAAGTCAGATTTGACCATTTTAACATCTAGGCAAAGATTTTGTTATTGCTTCCACTACTTGCAACAAGTCAGAATGGTGAAGAAAGCAATTCTAATTACACATTATTTTCACGACAAATGCAACGTTTTTCTTAAATGACACGGTGTGGGTAAAATTGCTTATCATCACACAGATAAAGACCGTATTCACATGGATAGCAGAATAGTACCATGGAACCATATTCACAAGGAAAGATAAATGACAGCTGAACACCAGCCTTAATTGTGGTATCTCCTAGGCCTTTGAGTTCTGCAGGGTATTTTCTCTGCAACAGATACCTGGATGACGACATCCCTTCTGGCAGCAATTTGTTTTTTATAGACCAACAGAAGCCCTTGGGCCTGCAATTAGCATCCTTTATGAAGCTCTCTGTACACTTATGTATGTTTTAATTTTCACTTTAGGTTCCTTCCGCTAGCTCCAGCAAGTGAATTGCATATTTAACAGGTCCCACTGCAAACTGAAATATCTGCCACAGAAGTGTGTTTTAGGACAAGAACTACACGTCTTCTCTCGCAATATTTTCTGCAGATTTCAGTTTATGAATGACAAAGTTGCTGTTCAGATGAACCCCATGCTTTTTATTTTAAGATTTTCCAGCAGCCACTCCACAGTCACAGCACAACTCCACTTCCAGAAGACAGGAGCATGTGACCCTCCCATTCAGATGCTATAGGCAGGCCCTGTCTCCTGGCCATCCCATTCGGCGTGTGTGCAATTTTGGGACTAGCTTTTAACATCTGGTTACGGACATAAATCTGTGGTGAGGATTTATTTTCTATTTTTATGCAAAAATAGATGTTGTTTTTCTGGGTTTATTGCAGTTCAGTTCAAGTGTCCTTCTGAGTGTAACAGTATATTCCTTGCTTCTTGAAGACTTCTAACCTTTCTTATGCATTAAGCCAGACTCTCTCCTTCAAAATGAAAAACAGCACACAAAGAAGCAAGATAGTATTTAACCGTTAATAGTTTAGCTTTACTTTAACTGCTTGACTTACACCCTTGACAGAGTAATGAGCTACTAGAAAATTAGATGATGAAAGAACCAGTACATGAAAGTGAATTCTGAGGTGCACCATGCATTAGTCTGTAAAACACTGTCTGTTTTACTCCCTCAGTTTGGCTATACTTTGTTACTGGTCCTGGGATCCTGGACAGTCCACTACATCTACGTGGCTCCTTCTATATTCTAGTTTTTGCTACTCTTTCTCTTTAAAGGTTTGCTCTAAGGACTCTCTATTTTTGCATTCCTCATTTTGCAGTGTAGTTTTATTTATTGTTTTTGTTCCTTATGCTGTAACATTGTGGCCTATGTTTCTTCTCTCCATCTTGCAGGATCCTTGAAACCAATGTAGTGCTACCATTTCCATACACAGAAAAAATTAAATCTTTACTTTGAACTATAAACACATTGACTGCCTGCCTGCACTTTTCTTTATATTTGGATTTTTCCCTCACCCTTCACCTGCTGTTCTTGTTCCTCAGCCTCTTCCCTGCTTTGGCCCTTGGATGTGCTTAAATTCTGCACGAGGCGGTGATTTCTGGCATGGGACACCCTGCAGGATGGGTAGTTAGCTGAAGATGGCAGGGACCATGGCAGAGGAAAACCATAGAAGACACTCCAGAAGACTAGAGATAAACTCTGAAGTAGGGAGAGCTTTGTGTTTTTCCCTGCTTCTTCCTGAGGAAACGCCTCACCCAGCCAGCAAAGTGCTGCTACACGTGCTGCAGCCAGGGCATGCTGAGCAGAGCTTTTACCTGCTTCACCCTGTGCATGGGCACAGAGCTGCACATTGCTGGCTGACTCCTTAAGATCAGTCCACAGCAGCAGAAGTGACAATTTGGGTGAAATTTTAAAGAGTGCTACAGTTCTGCAGAAGAACATGAAATTTTCCAGGCAACCCCTGCTCCTGTCTGGGCTGGGAGGACCATAATGAAGACTTTGAAAGACTTTCAGGTCTTGGATGCTGAGCACAAATGCAAGACAAAAGGCTTGCTAAAAGAAGTCTTTCTCATCTTTTAAAAAGACTCAGTACCCCTGGGTAAGTTACTGTAGGATTTCCTTTCCACAAAATTAATTGATCCCCAATTGTCTAGATTAAATTTAATATTTCCTAAAAAATTTGTTACCCTCTCTACAGTGGAAGAGCAATATTCTGTGACCTTCTGTGTATCAGGTCACATGTCCTCTTCCCCTGCTTTTCCCTGTGACAAAACAAAAGCCACCCCGCAAAGGTTTCTTCTTCTACAAAGGAGGACATATTTTTCTGACCAGGTTTTCTTTCCCATGTTTCTATGGATTCTCTCCCTGTTGTATCTTTCCTAACGTGCAGTGCCCAAAATCACATCCAGTAGGTTAATCGAGGCTTTTTTTATGCACCAAACAGAGCAGCATGTTTTCCTTTGATGGAAAACCTGCCCGGAATGGAAGATGACCTTATTTAATATGCAGCAGTATTGCACCTTAGCCATCTACTCTGATGCACCTAGGGTCAGACCAGAGGCACGTTTAGGCAGGGCTGAGGATTTGATAGAACAATTTGTTCATTTGTTCATGTACCTGCTAGAGATGGAAACACGGAAGGTTCCCAAGGAAAAGGATCCTTATCTGCCTGACTCAGCACAGTGTCAGCCTGCACACGCTGACTGCTAGGAGCACTGGTTGAGGGAAATGTGTGTCTGGAAATGAAACTGAGAAAATGGGGCACGGTTGGTGGGTGCAGGGCAGGGTGGGGCATTCAATAAATTCAGGGGGCATGTTGGCAGCACAGCTTGAATCCAGGGGGAAGGGTGGTGTTCGGCCGAATGTTGGACGAGTATCTTGGAGGTCTTTTGCAACCTTAGAGATTCTCTGATTCTAAGGGGCCATTTAGTAAGTGAAGACGCTACAGAAAATAGGGAAGAACTAGTGGGCATACTTCCACTGTTTCACCTCTTGGAGGTAATATAGACCATGATGGAAGGGAATATTCTGCTAAACGCTCACTTTTTGCGGACAAAAAGTTAAGTGCCTCGGGTGAGCTGCTTCGAAAATCTGTGGATGCAGGCGCGTGAAGAAAGCGGAAAAGCCGTTCCCCAGCTACCGGAGGTGACATCCCGCGCCGGGACGCCTTTAAAGGGCTCCCTGAGAACTTCCCCGCTGGCGCAGGCCGGTGCCTCTCCAAGCAAAGCGGGCCGAGAACTCAGCTGACCCCTTCCGAACCGCAGAGCTGCCGCGCGGGAGCCGGCATCTCCCGACAGCACCGGAGCGGGGGCAGCGGCAGGGATCGCGCCCACCGAGCGGGCGGGCGAGAGCCTTCCGAGGAGTGCGGAGCGGCGCTCGCCGCGCGGCCCCCGCAGCGGGGAGGGGAGCCCGGCGCTGCCGGTGGCTCTGTCGGTGTCGGTGTCGGTGTCGGGTCGGGCCCGGGGCGGTGCCCGGGGCGGGCCGGGCGCTCCGTGCGGGAGCAGCTGTCACTGTCAGCGAGCCGGCGAACCGGGATCCCGGCTGCGCGCAGGGGGAATCCCCCAGCCTCGCCCCCGCAGCCAATCGCCGCGCCGCATGCAAATCGCGGCCGAGCCCGGGCCAATGGGAAGGCGGAGGGGAGGGGAGGCGGCCCCCCCCGTTGGACGGCGCGGAGGGCGGCGGGGGCCAATGAGGCGGCGAGGCGGGCGGGGCGCGCCCCGGAGGCGGGGACATGCAAATTTGGTTTGAAAAGAGGGCGGGAAATCCGAGTTTCGCGGGAGGCCCTTGGCGCGTAACCCGTCTCCTTTCCCTTCATTCATTGTCAGCAGCCGCCGCTTCCTGGAGCCATTTTCCAGCCGGCCCCACACAGCGGGAGCGGCCCCGCTCCATCCGCCGCATCTGCCCGCCCCGCCGCCTCCGTCCCCCCCCGGCGCCCCGCATCCTGCAGCCGGGGCCCCCCCGGCACCCGCAGCCCCCAGTATTTTGCGCGGGGCCTCGGCATCGAGGAGGAAAGGAGCTGGGAAGGCCGGGGGGGGAGGAGGGACGGGGGGGAGGAGGAGACGCGGCTGCGGGGACAGACCCGGAGGGAAGGATGAGAAGGGGACTCCAGCCTTCGGCCCCGGCAGCAGCGCCGCCGCCCGCGCCGTCCACGGAATCCAGAGCAGCCCCCGCCGGCTTCCCGGCCCGCTTTGCCGCCGGCACCTTCATCCAGATCCGCAGCACCGGCGCGGTGGCGGGGGCGCCCTGTGTTGTCTCCTCCTCCTCCGCCGCCGCCGCTTCCCAGGCTCCCGGTGCCTTTGGCCCGGCGGCGGATGGGGGCCAGCCCGCTGGCAGCTCGCTGTACTGCACCCCCCACGGACCCGCCGGCAGGACGGCGCTGCTGCAGCCCGCTCTCGGCGGAGGCCGCCCCCCGGTAATTTTGTGTTTTCCCCCCTTCCCCGCGGGGAGGGTGAAGGGGACGGGGGGGGATCCCGCTGCCGGCCGGACCCGGGGGGCGGGCAGGCGCGGGGGGGAGGGCAGGAAAGGCGGAGGCAGCGCTTTGTTGCAATAAACTTTCCTGCCTCCTTCCCAACCCCCGCTGCCGGGTCTTATTGAAAAGGAGGAAAAAAAAAAAAAAAAAAAAAAAGGGTGGGGGGGAAATAATAATCCCCCGCACGGGTGCAAGAGCGAGCAGCCGGCGGCGGGGAAGAACCCCGGTTCCCCCGGGGCGCGGGGCCGGGCCGGGCCGTGCCCCGCCGGTGTCTCCGCTTCACCCCCGGAGCCGCCGGTGACGTCTGGCACACGTGCGCGGAGGCCGCGGCTGTGACTGGGAGCCGGGGCGGGCGGGGAGGGGGACGCCGCTTCCTCCTCCTCCTCCTCCTCCTCCTCCTCCCTCTGGCCTGGGACAGCCCGACCGCCGGCCGGCTGCCCCCGGCCCCCGCCGCTCTCCGAAATGCCCCTGCAGCAGGTCAGTGACTCGTGGGGCGGCGGCGAGCACCAACCCTCCCTCTCCCCACGCTTTAGAATTTACGCCCCCTCCTTAAAATTTACCGCCCCCCCCCCCTCAAAAAAAAAAAAAAAAAAAAAAATCCGCCTCCCCCACTCGTGGGGTTTTCTTTGTCCTCGCCGGTTTCGGGTGCGCGCTTGGCCCTCGTGGGCTCCGGCGAGTTGGAGAGCGGGGGAGGGCTCGGGGCATCCCCGCCGCGCGGGGGTCGAGGACGGCGGGAGGGGCTCACCTGCCCCCCCGGGCTCCACGGCCCCCGCCCGGCGGCGTGGGATTGCTAAACTCCTTCCCACCTCTCCCCTTCTCGCCCCGGTGCGCCCCTGCCAGGGCAAAAGGGGGTTTAACACCCCTTCCCCCCGCCCCCTTTTCCTCTTCTCTGCATCCAGTCGGTGACGGTCCAGGTATGGGATGGTGCCGTAATTCTGAAATATTTCTGGAAGAGCTTTGGGAGCATCTGGGAGGCCGGTGAGGATGGCGTGAACTGCCTCTTGTGTGGGTTTTTGCAGGTGTTGGTTGCTGAGCTAGTGGTGGAAGTTTCAAGGCTCGTCAAATCCCATCCAAAGCTTTTTCTAAAATAATTTTTTTTTTTTTTTACTTTCAAAATAAGCATCTTTGCTGTTAAAGAAATTTTATTTTTCTTTTGGTGCTCTTGGTCTTCAGCATATCCTAATAGCACTCAGTGTCAAGCAGGCTACTTCGGGCCACTTTGTAAATATTTGGCTGTCCTATGTGAAGGTTGATTCCTAGAAGGTGGTGGTAAGTGAATTCAAAGAGGAGCATATGTTACATGATGGTTCTGGGAGAAAAATTATACAGGCTTTTTTGGCTTTGTGGGAGGGATGTTGATGTCATAGGAACTCCTAAAATTTCTCATTAATGGGTCCTGTAAGACCTTCATGTATGATTTTAGTGGGGGGGGGGGTGGGTGTTTGGTTGGTTGGGTTTTTTTGGTTGGTTTGTTTTGTTTTGTTTTTGTTTTTTTTGTATGCTGCTCACCTCTCTAATGGAAGGAACTCCTGGCCTTAAAAACCTGGGAAGGCTTATTTCCACCTTAAAGGTTTGAAAGTGGGGAAAGTGATTTTGGCCTCTGCCTGCAAAAAAGTCCTCGCATAAGCTGCGAGTTTGTTGTATGCCCTCAGCCCCTGTATTAACTTTGGGGGAGAGATGTGGGATGGGGGAGGAAGAGTGTGGTCAGGCCAGCAGTATCTGCAGCCTCTGGCTGGCACCCTCCCAGGGCGATAAGCCATCCGTGGCACACACCAGGAAAGGGGCTGTGCATCCTGCTCTGCCCTGACAGCTGTGCTCATGTAAGTGCCCTTCTTGGAGCTGTCTTCTGGCTTGCCACAGACCCATCATTTGGGAAGTCAGGCTGAAGTGCCCTCGTGCTCTGCCTTGTCTTTCTGTGCCGCAGACTGCTTGGCAGGGACGCTATCCGGCCCTTTCTGGTCTGTGGCTTCCAGGTAGCTTTCCTCAAAAGTCATGGAGGATTTTCTGGGACTGGAAGGTGAGGATGTTCTGCCCTTGGTTCCTAGCAGAGCATGTTTGACAAACTAATGTTAGGGACTGGTAAGAGGATTGAGAAAACTCTGGGTAACTGAGGCAGTGAGCTCAGGCAAGTAGCACCAATATAAATTTAGCTCTTGATTATTGAGTTGCAAGTTGCAAGATGGAGTCTGGGACCCCCAGCTGAAAACGAGGCCCCGCTATGCAAAAGACTTGTAGAGGTTAGTCTGAAAGTTGGCCAGCACACCTGCACTGGTTGGGATTATGAAAATACTCTTGCCTTGCAAATGTAACTGCACTGGCAACCAACCCATCACTTCCAAATATAAACCTTGGTATGACTGGAAAAGAGTCAGTATAGCAATATAGTTTAGGCTGTGCAGGGAAGTGCTCAACTACATGAGCAAATGAAAAAGGTTCTTAGGCCCAAATAAGCTTCTTCCCCTTGGAAATTTGTTAGTTATTTTATCTGTGGTTGTGTATGTGTAGCACTGCTGGGAAAGCCTTGGAAAGTGGCCTAGTCCATAACAACAGGCCTCTCCAGCCCCACACTGAGGAGAATTTGCACACTCTTCCCAAGCAAGCGTCTCCATACACTGTCCAAAGCCAGTTCCTTGCTCTGTTGCCGCCTGTCGTGGCAGCTCCTGGGGCTGAGGGTTGCTAACCGGGCCCTTGTACCCTGGAGAGCCCTGGCTCTGGGGAGCTGTGACCCAGCCTGCCTGCCCTTTCAGCTTCAGGGTCTTTTGTAGGATTCCTTAGGAGTCAATAGTAAGTGTTACCAGGTGAACCTGAACCCCTGCTAGGCTTAAACACCAGCAGTAATGAAGAATTAACCCTTGCAAAACAGCCATCAGCTTGTACCCCTTGGGAGAGCTTGAGCCTCTGGAGACAGGGCCAGTGGCAAAGGGCCAGTGGTCCTGCATCCTCCCTTGCTCTCCTGTGTCCTGCTGGGGGCTGGTGCCTTTTTCCTTCTGGAATCTCAGGCTTCCCAGGATGGAAAATTAACCCTGACCTAAATAAATAAAGGTTTTCTGCTGGGCAAGCAGGTTGAACCAGCTAATGGCAGGTCTGGGAAGTGCCAGGGACCATCAAGGGAAAGTGGTGGCCAGGGATATGGCACAGGAGTCATGACACCATGCTGTTTTAGTGTCAGTGAGTTTGTGAATTGACTTGGATCCCCATGAGAAAGCAGGAGAAATTCATGTTTGATGAGGTACCCCAAAAGCATTCTCTCTGGTGTTGCCTTCTCACTTGGTGTGAGAAAGTCACTGCCATTTGCATTACCCTGTACTCTGAAATGGGGCTGCTATAAAAGCAAGCTGCTCAAAATGTTTCTAATTCAAATAGTGGGGAATTTCTTACTGTCTTTGGGTTATAAAGATAAGCCTTTAAGAAGAGGGCCATTTTCTTAGCCATGAGAAAATGCTTAAATGGAGACACCACCCACATGTTAAGTCCTTTTTAAAAGGGGCTAAATCCTCTTAACAACAATATCTTTAGAGAACTCCTGTGGCCTTTAGATGACATGAGCTGTGGAGAGGCTAGTTCGGCATACTTCAGAAGGGGGCAGGAGGATTTACATTTCCAAACTGAATACTTAGTACCTCTCATTTTTCTGGTGGTTTAGAAAGTACCTTTTCCTTCCTCCCTTCTCAGCAAGATGCAGCTGAAAAGGGAGAAAAATGGAGTAACCCACAGTCCTTTTTCCTGGGTGTTATGTAAAGGAGCAAGCCAAATAGAACATAAATAACGAAGAAGGATTTAAGGTATGGAAGAAGAACACGTAAGTCAAATAAAGGAAACAGGCAGTTAGCTTAGTAGCTTTTCTTTCTTTTGCAGCAATGAAAAGGTTTGTATGTGAAGACACAGGTGTTTTCATATTCAGACCTGGTTTCTTTTGACTGATAGTTTGTGTTAGTAGAAATGAGTGTTAGTATGAGTCTGGGATCTTTGCTTTTTGAATAGCATTTAAGGGATCTCTTTGGTTCAAATCCCTCTTCTCCAGCAACACACTGTTTCTGAGCCCGAGGAGGTACCACATGGTCCTTTGGATGCAGCCTTCTGAGGCAAGTTCAAAGAAGTATAAATCCTGATTGCCCTAACCATGCGGACAAACATCTTGTGAAAAGTGGGCATCATCATAAAACCCCACAGGAACAGCCTGTGGCTTGCTGATGGCTTCGCTATCCTCGTGCAGAGTCCAGCTGTGCTGGTGTGGCTCCATCTGCACCAGAACTCCCGAGTATGGTAGCCCCACCATGATAAGGGCTTTTGGCAGGGTTCCATGAACAGCTGAGCTGCTTAAAGGCTTTACTGTTGCTGGAAGGAGTAGGCTTGCTTGTCCCTCACTGTCTTCTCTGTGTCGTCTCCTTTGCTCTGCCTATGGCCAGACAGGGTTCTTCCCCTACTAATGTGCCAGGGGAGCACCTGACTGCGTGGACAGGGGTTGTTTTTTTGCTGCTTTAACAAGGTAGAAGAGCTGGGCCTGAGCACTGGGTCTGGCAGGCATCTTGGGCCCAAGATGGGGTGAGTGAGAAGAAGGAAGGAGACAGGAACTTGCCCATGCAGTGTTGCAGAGGTGTTAAATTGTCCCAGCAAGCCTCCATTTTATGATGCTGGTCTTACTTGTTCTTTCTGTGAATTTATTTTCCTTGCGCCACCAGTCTGCTTAGCAAAAGCTGGGTAGGGGTCACTTCATGGCCTGTGTATTCTTCTGTAGAGGATGCCCCACCAGGTTGAGCAAATACAGGCATTTTGTTTCCCCTCATTTTATTCCAGGTATGTTGGTGCCGTTCTCTTAATTTTGTCTGTGTTCTCATCTGTGAGTATGCACAAGCATTTACAAGGAGAATCATCTTGGAATTTAGGAACAGCTGTATATTTTGCAAGACGAAGGGTTCCCCCATGCCTTCTCTGACTGTGGCGACTGTTTCAGGAAAGAACACGGGGAAGGAGGCTTGCACAGGAAAGCCCTTTGTGCTTCAAGAGAGCACTTTCTTGGTCAGGGGTTACAATGGTTTTATAGATACCAGTGGCCGGTGATTTTTGTGATCCCTTTTTGAATCTAGCTGTAGTTCTGACAGTGGCAATAAGTAGTTGCTATTAGTAGTTACAAGTTCTGACCTTGTAGCAACAAGTTCCAGCCATGATTTAGCTATTTTGTATGAAAGGAAATAAACTATTTTCTTGCCTTGCTTTTTTTTTTTTGTTTTGTTTTTTTTCTGCCTTGCTGTCTGTAGTGCTCTTGGGTGATCCTAGATATTGTGGTAGGGAAAAATGATTTTCTGATGTGTGTTTCTCTGCAGAGTTTATGATAAATTATCTTCTGTGCTCAGATGTCTTCTCCAAGCTGGAGTGTCAGACAATTCATTTCTCTTGAAATGAAAGCCATTAATGTAAAGATAAAGGTGTAATTTTATAAAGGAACCACATGGGTGTGAAAACAAATGTGTCTGTAATTGTGAGATTTTACTTGTGAAACTTCTGTGGACTGGCAACTTTGAAAGATGTTTGGAACACATGGTAGACTCACTTTGCAGAGACGCACATTGTTTCATGAGGTCTTAACCTGGCCCTGGGGAGGGGAGCAGGAGGTGTGGGGCAGAGGGGATGAGTAGGAATGGCTGCTGTGTGAATAGCTCATTATGAGATGCAGGCTGCAAAAAGGAAAGTGAAGTAGCACCATTTCTCTTTGGAGCCCTGCCCTGTGCAGGCTAGCAGGCCTGGTGTGGTTGTGGGAGGGAAATTTCAGCCCATGCCTTGTGTTCAGAGCAGCAGGGATGATTGGTGCAGGTGAGATGAAGATGGGAGCTTTTCTTGGTAGCTTCAAGTATGGTGTCTTTCAGGCGTCACTTCTGATGATGTCTGCTTGGCTGATGGTGGCAGTCTGGTCCTGGTCCTGGTGCTGGTGTGCAGGGGTGGGAAGGTGGCTCTGGCTTTAGTCCTGGTTTGTGGGGAAACTGCCTGCTAGGGATGACTCTGACTTGAGTTTCAGTGGGTTTCTTGCACCAGTGGTGGTAACAAAGATCCAGCCTGGCCCAGTGCAGGACTTCAGCAGATGGAAAGTTCTTAGAGTAACTAAATCTCCAGGTTTTGTAGTCTCTGCAAGTAATCTCATTTACAGCTGGCAGTGCTGTGTATATATATACTTATATATATGGAGGTAACTCTCATCTTTACAAATGACTAGGTTGGACTTCAGGCTTTTGTTTTGGCTGACAGGGTTAATCGCTTCCTGCATTATTTTTCAAGACCAGGATTTTGTTTGTAGTTCTGTGGAGAAGAAACCCCCGTCATGTTCCCTGGGGGCAGTGGTGTGCAGTGGGAGGAGAGCTGCCCATGCCTCTGGGATGGGGCTGCTGCAGTGCTAGAGGTGCTGCTGGTGAGGTATTTGGATTCTATTTCAATTTCAGTTCTGTTTGAAGACAGGCTTGGCAAAATTGCCCAATTTATGACATCTTTAAAAAGGAACTATTTAACTTCTGTTTTCCTCAAGTAAGTTGGTCCAAAACCACACTTGGAAGTGCTATGCCTGGCATGGGTGTCTCTTGAAGTACTATGCTGTCTGCTTGGTAGCTGCTGCTATTTGCTGGATCTAGTGGCATTCATGGAGTTCTTAATGCCTTGTGAGCTCAACATGAGCTGTGGTAAATATTTGCATCTGCTAGCCCTGTAAAGGGAGAAGGCAGGAGCTTGACTAGGTGTTGATTAAGCCGGAGCTTAATGAAAATGGCCTCTGTTGTGTGGTAAGAGAGTACTACTTCATGGGTTTTAGCATCCCTTTTATACATACATGAATGCATAGCAATTGTGCTGGTAGCTGTTTGCAAACTGAGCTTGCTTAAGGTTAATGGTGTGTGTCATGAGTCTCCTGTCCCACTTTTGAATGTGGAGAGTTGTTGACCTGACCTGTGACAGTGTGAAAACTAACATGCTAACTCTGTCACTGCTGCACGTGCATGCCCTGCAGCTCTCAGGTGTTTTGTGCCCAAGCTCTTTGGCCTAGGACTAAGCTAGGAAAGCAAAGTGGAGCATTAAAGATCACCTTCTCAGAATCAGCTGGCATCTCTTCTGTGAGTGTGCTAAGTTATGTGGTCAGATATGGCTTTTCTTTATTTCTGCCTCTAAAAGTAAAACCAGTATCCAGTTTCATTGCTTTCTTTGAGTTGGAGATTTAATTTGATCACCTCCAACTACTTACAAGATTCTTCCAACTTGTATCTGGCTGCATTTAGGCAGAAGTTGCAGAAGTGTCCACTGCCTAAAGGCTGGTGGCATATTCAGGTGCCTCACTGCAAGGGTCTAGAACTGATTTTTCAGAAGATACGGGCTGTTTCCTGTGATGTGCACTTGCAATACTGCAGATGTTGAGTCCTTGGTATCTGGAACTTTATATGGACAAATTACTGTTAAATGCAGAGGCTGCTAATATTTTTGCTTTCATTTCTTTATTTTTACAATGAAATTTTACTGTTCTGCCTCATAGACCTCATGAGCCACTAGTTATTTTGCAAAAATCTATGAAAACTTTTAGAAAACCTGTAAAGAACTATTTTTTGGTAAAAATAAGTTGTATTGGGAATCTGGACAAGAGATGTTTGCTTAGCCTTGGCTGCTTCAGCTCCAGCATTCCTGCCCTGAGCTGTGGTATGTCTGTTGGTTATGTATGCATAGATTCTTAAAGAAATTTTCATTAATGAACTTCTTGAAAGACATTCTAGTCTTAATCATGCTATTCTGGTTTGGGTTTTTTTTTGCTTGTTGTACAGCTGTTGGTTCAAAGGTTGCTGCATATTGCATAACTTAGTGCTAGAAAAGGGGGGTGGGGGAAGGAACTCATTGGCAAACTTCCTTCCTTGTTAATTAAGGTGACATTAAAAGTCTCTGGTTTAGGACTCAATGGTGCACACCATGCACTGCAAGAGTCTAATTCTTATATATCCTGTCAGGCTCATTGGTCCACTCTACCAGTTCTCTCTGAATATAACTTTGTCTTAATTTTGGTTCTACCCGTTAGTTATAAAATCATACTAAAATTAGAGTGCAGTAACAGATACTTTTTTTTTTTTTTTGCAAGCCACTGAATATGCACTGTAGGATTTTATATTTTTTACACATTTTAAAGTACAGATGTAATTTTAGAGTGAAATACTTCTCCATGGGGTGAGTGTACTATGCTGTCTAAAAACTTAGCTTTCAAATTTGCCTTTCAAATGTTTTTTCAGAAACAAACTGACATGTAGACTTGTTTGCATCCCTTCTTCCTAGACCTTAAATTTAAGAGGTGTCATCTGGCAAATTTCAGGTCTGGAAGTAAAAACCTTATCTCTTGGCCCAGCAATTATATTGGTGCAGTCCATTGAGGCCGACAATAGGCTTTTGACTTTTTGGATGCTACCCGAGTGTAAGCAGCTAAGTATGTGAAAAGCACAAAATGATGCACAGAAGATGTTCCATCCTGGTACCATAGGTGGGATGGTGATTTGTGTGTTCCAGGTTGTCTACCATGGCTTAGGCTGGCTATTAGGAAAATGGTCTTCATCCAGAGGGTGGTTGGGCATTGGAAAAGGCTCCCCAGGGGACTGGTCACGGCACCAAGCCTGGCAGAATTCAGGAAGCCTTTGGACAATGCTCTCAGGCACATGGTGTGGTTATTAGGGCTGTCCTCTGCAGAGCCAGGAGTGGGACTCAGTGATCCTATGGGTCTGTTCCAGCTTGGGCTTTTTCTATGATTATTAACAGACAATGGTTTTAAACTGAAATAGTTAGACTAGATATAAGACCAGTTTTTACAGCAGAGCTAGTGAAACATTGGAACAGGTTGCTCAGATGGGTGATAGGTACCCATTCCTGGAAACATTCAAGGCTGGGTTGGATGGGGCTCTGAGCAACCTAATCTAATTAGATGTCAGTGCTCATTGCAGGGTGGTTGGACTAGATGACCTTTAAAGATCTCTTTCAACCCAAGCTGTTCCATGATTCTGTAGGAAAATACATGCTCTAAGGAGCAGATCTGAAGGGTTTGCTGCATTCTCTGAGTGCTTCTGTAATGGAAACTGGGCTTTCCTTCACCTTCTGCTTGGGTGTTTTTAACATCTGCCGTTTTTAAAGTCATTTTCCTACCAGGAACACTAGAAATGGAATTATATGGAATTATAATGTCTTGAGCGATGCTAGTAGCCTAATAGTGCCTTCAGTACTTGTTTTCTTGTGCTGCTAATTCTGGAATTAAATGGCAATTACCATGTATATATGCTAGTGCTATTTTGCCTTGCCAGCGTTGTGTTTTTAGACAGCGTTGGTCCCACACATTGACAGTCAGTTTTTTGTCCCCATACAGTAAGCTAGTTCACACTTTGTCTAATGTCTTCGCATAGCGGGAATTGATGTTGGTTACAGCTCTCACAGAAGGCTTTTGTGTGGTGATATCTGAAAGCTGTCTTGTTGGAGCTTTTATCAAGGCTATTGCAATGAGGCCATTATCCCCGCTCATGGAAAACATAGATATTTCGTAGAAATTTTTATAGCAAAGCTTGGTAAGTGTCATGCTGGGACAGAACGACAATGCTGGAGTGGTACAGAAATAATTCCCGAGGCGGCAGCCGTGCCGTGGCAGGGAGTTATCTGTCCTTGCAGACTTGGGGACAGGGTGGGAAGGGAACCCCGCACGGGGCAGACGGAGGGTGGTGATCAGAGCTATCGCGGGCACAAATAATCCTGGCCGTCGGCTCAACGGAATAAAGTTTTAATTTTCATGGTAAGAGTTTTATTGAGTGGCTCTAAGTAACCCAGATCTGAATTGCTGTATAATGCTTCTGCACCTTGTACTTTTTGGGGTGGGTTGTTTTTTTTGCTTTCAGCTGGGCGGTATCTGTGACCAAAAAGTGTCTCTGGAAGAGTTATGTAAAACTGCAAGTTGGCAGAGAGGAAGCTGAAACTTCACAACCCGGTTGTAGTACCCTTAAACACAAAATTCTTTAAGCAAGTAAAAAAGACAACTTACTACTTGAAGTGGGTGCAGGGAGGGCTTTAAAAATTATAATAGCATTTTCACTGGCTTCTTTGTCTCAACCGTGCGTATTTCACAGGGTTTATTCTTTCCCTCAGGAATTAGGGGTTAGACAAAGCTTTTTTTTTTTTTTTTTTTTTTTTTTATAAAATACAGTGTCCTGAAAGCATAAGCAAGTTGCTCATTTTCTTTCTCTGGTTCTTAATCATAAGAGCTGCCTTGATGATTTTTCCCACCTCAAATTAGCGGTTTATTTATAACATGCTAATGTTCTGCATGCCCCTCGGTATTACTTTTCTGTCATGCTGAGCTGAGAATTGTTCTCTCAAAAACTGACACTGCAAAGATGACATAAAAGAACACGAGAAATTGCCTGTGAGAGACAAATATTCAGGTGGCTCTTGGTATGACTTGGATTCATGCTTTCTATAAAATCATTTACATTTCCTTCCTGATTTCTATTGCTAGTCACATTCGTGTTGCTTGGTTTTCTTTTTGCTTACCAAAAATAAAGAAAAATGCAGACCGTTGGCTTTTGGCACTCTTGTTACCCTTTCGTTCCTGCTGGCAAACTCCTCTGTGATCGTCTTCCACGCAGTGTCACCAGCTGCCTTCTTGGATTGCAGGCAGGGGAATGAGGAACTTCAGGGGGTGTTTCCCCTTTCCTGCAGGGTGCTTGTGGGAAGCCTCTTCCAGATCTAGGGGGTTAGCACATCCTTCCCAGTGGTCCTCCACTTCAGCTGCTCTGCAGAAAGACAGGGGAGTATTCAAAGCCCGCACGGTTCAATGTAGGGTGTCTTGTGCATGGAAAAGCAAAGGGCAAAATAAAAACACATCCCATGAATTTCTGTACTTGGAGCCATGTGCTTTGTAGGTGTTTACAAGAGAGATGGCAAAGAAAAACACAAGATCATTTGGCAGCCTCCAGCGCTGTTATGACCTGTTCATCTGTAAAGATGCTCTTCATGTTGCTGCTGGTCTTGGTGCACTGAAGTCCTTCCTTATTCTCGTCTTGGTAGCATCGCGTTTGCTGAATATGTGGGAAGTGAATGCAACAGTAGTGAACAGGTTGTGTGCAGTTGGCTGGATATTAAACTTAGGTACAGCCTTCTGTGGGCAGAATTAAGTTAGTAGCTACAAAGGAAATTTTTTTGTGGTATTTGTATTTTAGGGGGACAGAAACCCCTTTTGCTATGAAAGGGAATGTGTAGGGAATTCCAGAGACTGGCATATTTAATTTACAGGAGAAAAAAAAAGAGAAAAAAGGAGGCAAATCCCCCTTATTCAGAGCCATATGTTCAAGATACTATCCTTAGTGTGATTTATTTGCTTCAGAATTAGGAAAGAGGGTTGCTGGGAAAAGTAAGATGCATTCACTTCTTTCACCTAGAGGAATTTTATAAGGGTGATTACAATCTCCCTCCTTTCTCCCTCTTTCCTAGTCCTGGAGAATAATCAATTTAGTGGTAAGACAGAGCAAGCAAAAATGTGATTGTTCTCATCTGCAATGCAGAGACTAAGATGGACTCATTTCTCTAAGGCCAAAATCAGGTCTTTCTGTTTTGAAGTGAATCAAGAGTTATTATGTATTCAGTAAGAAAGGATCAGAATTTCAGTATTTTCTTTCCCCTTAATATTTGTGCAGTTTTGGAGGTTTTTGACTACCCTTTCACTCTTTTGATGGCCTGAATGCCAATTTCAACCTACTTCCTCCAAGTTGGGGAAGCAGCATCAGTTGTATTAGACAGGGATTATATCTGTTCTAAGTACTTCATATGAAGTGGAGAAATGTGGATTTCCCAGCTGTTTAAAAAGCTCAGTTGCCTCAGCATGTGAAGAGCAGGTCCCAAACTCTGCTCAGCCAGCAGCAGAGAAGGGGGGGAATTGCCTTCAGACCTTGCAGGAAGAAAACTTGTGGCATCTGTGAGGTGCTATAGTATATCTAGCTAAAAATATCAGATACTTGAGCTTGCCTTATTGACCTGTTGGATGGCAATACCTTGTTGAAATGGAAAAAGCCAACAGATCTGGAACTTTGTGTAATAGTGCAATGATGTAAGAGGGGTGGCATAAAGATCCCAGCAAATGTACTTACCAACCAGAGCTATCCCATCTTTCCCACTGAAAGTGCAAGTGTGGCATGCCTAGGAGATTAGGAATAGCCTGCCTGCCTGTATTGGTCCTGGAAGGTTTGTTTTCCTCCTCTAAAGCTGATGTCAGATTCTTTGTCCGGATTCAGCCCTGTCTTTTTGGTTAGTGTTGATCAAATCATATGAAAGTGTATTGTTCCTTCTTCTGCAGAGTAATGCTGAATGCCTTCTACAAGTACTTCACCTCTCCCTGAGAGATGATGCTTTTTGTCCTCAATGTTGCTCTGCCTCATCTTTGAGTGCCTCTCTATGACTGCGTGGGCAGGAGCCCCAGCATGGAGCAGGTACAGTGATCTTCCCAGCCAGAACCTTGAATTAAAAGTATTGTCTTAATGGGAAGGTACATTTTAACTGTCTACAAGCATCTCCTGTAGCGTGATGAAATTGCATCAGTATTTTCGCTAAGTGTTTTTATCCAGAATATCAGTTTCACCAAAGTGATTTCTTTAAGTTCATTGTTAAGATCTTTAATCTTAGAAGGCAGGCCAGCAAGGTGATTCAGGTAAAGAGCCTTTTAGAGTCACAATATGGAAATTTTTCACCCTAACAAGGGAAGGTGGCGGTTTGAGCACGTGCCAGTTTGCCTTTCCAGAGCTGTGATACAGCTGAACCACAGTGGAAATCTGGAACCATAACAACACTGCTTATAGGAAGTTTGACTCCCTGCATTTAACCACAAATGTGGTCAATGTTAGGAGAAGCAATAGCAGAGGGGAAGAAAGGTGGTGGTATTTGATTAGCTTTTTTCTCCTTGTTTTCTGCTGTGAGGGAAGAGTGATAATATTAACTGATGGTTCCAGTTTCTTTCTTGTTAAACTTTGAGGATACTCTAATAGGGTAGATATGATAAGACTTGCTTTCAGCATTTTAATTCAGTAGTCACATGCTGTTGAGCAAGTTGTGCTGCTTGGTAAACTGTTGGGTGTATCTGAAGACAATAACATGGAGAAGAGGATTAAATATCATGTCAAGATCCTTCAGGTGGTCACTAGCTTCATGCAGGGATTGAAATGCAAATGATTCAGTCATGATGGGTTTCTGCAGGAGGTTATTGAGGGATAGAGGTTTTCCCGTTGGTCCTCACCATCATGCCCTAGACCAACATGCTGAATTCATTCAGTTCAGCAGCACAAGAATGGCTGTCTGTCTTGGACACTAAAATATCCTGCTGTTTCCTATCTGCACGTTCTTGGAAATGAAATGTAATTCTCTCATAGGCAGAATAGCCTTAATTGCCTCATAGGATAGGAAAGAAAGGATGATTTGGGAACTAGGTCTGTGCTAGTAGAAGTGCTTCCTGTAACAGAGGGGATTTCCTGGAGCAATCCTGGGACACCCTTTGCGGATGTGGTTTCACAGTCACCTTGCAGCGATCCAAATTGATGCCACCACAAATAGGGTCATGCTGCCCGCCCTCCCTCCCTCCCTGCTTTGGCGCCTGCCCTCGTACCTCTGTGCTTGTCAGACCGGGGGCTGTTCCAGCTGAAAGCTAACACTGGCCAAGTGATTAGTTTTCAGCACAGGGAGCTTCCTGACCCAGCCGGCCGTGTGGTTAGGGTGGAGGAGGCTGGCAGAGGCTGCCCCCAGCCGTGCCCTCTCCCCGTACGGGGATGCTTGCTTGGAGTGGCAGCAGACCAAGAGCCTCACTGTGTGTGTGACCTCAGCATCTCCTGGAAGCCAGTGGAGTTGTGCGGAACGAAACCCGAACAGATGGCTCTGCAAAGAAATAGGCAGCTTTTGTGCCGCTATTCACTGCTTGGGTTACCGAGGGCGTGCAGCTGCCGCAGCCTGGCCGGCAGAGCCCAAGGGCTGGAGGGAACTCCACGCTCTCCCCATCTCCAGCTTTGAAGGGCTTGGGGGCAGTATAGCGGGTTTGTAAGCACATGGAGGAGTAACTATGGCTGGAAACAACTTCTGTTCATGGAGGAAAGCCTTACTTGCTTAAACTAGGAATGTGCTCAGTGCTCCTTCGCACCATGCCTCGTGCGCTTGTCTTCCAGCCCCTGACCGAGGCTCCCAGGCTACGTGTAATTTAATTACAGTCTGATGGCTGGCACTGAAGTAGGTGAAGATATAAATGTAATTTGTGCCTAGAAATTATGTATGTAGTGAGCTTGCAATACTGGAGGCCTTCTTGGCAATCACTATTGCAATCAGGATATACCTCCAGAGGAAAGACTTGCTGTGCTGCTCTGGCAGGTAGTCTCACAGCTACAGCTCTAAACAGGGCTTTAGCGCGACTGGTTGTTAATAGGTGAAAGTAAAGGACTTGTGGTCTTGCATGAAAGATCACAAAATCCTCAGAGGTAATGGTTGGCTTTTACAATCAGCAGCTGCAGCAACTGAGGGTCTAGTTAGCTTATGGAGGTGGGAAGGCTCATAGGGCTTCTGGTCAGATGGGTGGTAGTGAATGCCAGTCACATGTGAAGTTGGCCAAGGAAGGTTGAGGTTTACGAATGCACTTACAGCGAAGTCTCCTTTCTGTCCCTCAAATGGCAAGGTGGAGCCAACCTGTGTGGCAGTGAGAGCACCCAGTGCCCTGCTTATTCCATGCTACAGCAGAATTCTGCCTTTGTGACCAGAATATACTGCTGAATTTCAGCTTTGGCATAAAAGAGGTTGTATCATTGTTATTGTAAGTAAACCTCTACAAACAAACTACACTACAAACAAACCTCCACTATAAACTCAACTAGTGTGGAACTAACTCTGGAGACAGCCTGTAACTCACAGGGCTGGGAAATAAGAGTTTCACTTTAATCTGTTGTCTGATTTCAAACATAACTATTTTGTTATTGATTACTTGCGAAAAAGGTCTGATGTGTTTATCTTGCAATCCTTACACATGCTTCCCACTGCCAGTAGCCTTAGTTCTCCTCTCAGCAGCTGCCAAAATTTCCATCTTTCTCCCAATACTTTCTTTAGCACCATTGTGCATTGAAACTCTTGCAGGATAGCAATATGGGAAAGCTGTGTAGCATTCCTGTTTATCTTGGAAGTCAATGTTTTACACAAGGAGCACTTGTGTAAACTCTGCCATATTTACTTTCTTGTATTTAATTCAATAAAATGTATTTACCTGAAGTGGACACGAAATTTCCAGTTTGCGGAGGGAAGCGTAGGACCAGGCTGCAGAACTCGTTCCAAGTCAGGACAGAGTGCATGAGGGCTCCTTGCCAGTGCAAAGCGTGGGAGGAAAGTCGGGAGTAAGACGACTCTTGCTGCTATCATCAGGCAGGCGCCTGTTGAAAGGGTAGGAGTTATGGATGTCAAGGCAAGACAACAGGTTTTTGTGTTTTCTTGAATTTTAGACTTCCAAGACAAAGCGATGACTGGCAAAGCAGGTTTCGTCCAAGACTGTCTTTGCTTTAGCTTGGATAAGAACTTACAGTCTCAGATAGTGAGATGTAGTCAAGTTTTCTGGGGTAATCTTAGCTTTACAGTTTGATTACAGTTTGGAATTAGGGTTGGGAAAACAATTAGTGTAGAAAATGAAAGTTTCTATGGGAATCTCTCACGCTTAAGGATTTTTAGCAATCTAGCAAGCCTATGGGCTGGTGTTGGCTTCCCACGGCTGCCTCAAGTTACCTTACCTTAAGAGAAGAAAGCTGTCCTCCTTCCTATCCATATATTGTTGAGAGAGGGCATCGTCCACAAGCTATTTTTATTCCTATTCCTTTCCATAATTATATGTAGCTTTTATAAATGTGTCTGCATGAAGAGCTCTCGTGTACTTTTGAAGGGCTTATTTGATCTAAATTTAAGGCTGTCTCATGTCCAGTTGTGAAACTTGCTATTTTAGTTCGCCCTACCTACAGCTTTTACTAAAACAAGAGGAAAAGGATGAAGAGGAGAGACTGAAAAGTGTGTGTGAGAGGAGGGAAAGATGACTCATAAGTGGGACTGCATTTGAAAATGTAAAGGATCAAGGTGTACTGATCATAAGAGAGAAAGTTGTGGCTTCTGTGATGAAGGCACAATTAAACCATGTGGTCATCTATCTTCCAAACAGATTAGGGTATGTTTGGGGAGGAATCCATGGGCCTGAATTGGGTAGATAGATTTCTTCTCTCTTCAAAGTTATTTAAAGAAAGGAATTTTTAGTGCAGCCTTTAATAGGTGATATTTTAGTGCTAGATTCCACTGGAAGACTTCCCCAGGCTTCTGGAAAATCCCATTTAGTTGTCCTTTGCCTACAGAATATTTCTAATAGCTGCATGGTTGTACAGCAGGACAGGTAGCAGAAAGGGAAAGAGGGGGAAGACCACAGTACAAGAAGCGAAATGGACTTTCTCTGAACTTTAGGCTACAATGAATAGAAATTAAAGCTCATGAGTAGATGCACAGATTTCTGCTTTCAATCCAGGTGTTCTCTTTTACCCCTCTGCTAATGTTTTGCTCCTCCAGCCTTGTGCCAGTGCCCATAAAACTTCCAGAATATTTGGGATGGCCAGTAGTCTTGAAATTAACCTTACTGTTGGGTTTAAGTAGTGTGCAATTATGAGGATGGAGTTCTTCTGTATACAGCACTGCAAAGAGTGCCTGTGGTATTTCCAAAAGTGTTTACCAGCAGTATCCCACAGCCAGCTCTTCCTACCTTCACCCTTCTTCTCCTGCTGAAAGCTAGAAGTTAACAGAGGTGCAACTGTCCAATGTGTGAATGAGGCTGATAGAAAATGTGTTTAATTTTGTAAAGCATTTTGATTAACAAAAGTAACTGTCAATATGAAATTGGTTTAAAAAATTGGTTAAGTAACAGGGGAAGAGTCCTTTTGATTGATTCCAGTGAGTATTTGCACTAATCCCAATACTAATGGAGTGCTTTCATCATTGTTGCAGAAGTAAACAAAAAAACTGCTGCTGATAGTGATTGCCAGCAGAATAGTAAATGATAATGGAACTCTCACAACTTGCTCTGTAGGCACATTCAGACACACTGTGTCTTTAATAGGGCAAGAAGCAAAGTTGTGTGCCAGAGCACAGGGAGTGCAAGCCATGCCTTATGAAAGGGGGCCTGTATCCTGGAAAGCAGCACTTCTCAGAAGCCTGTAGTGGACAGTCAACTGCACACCAGCTTCCAGCACAACGCTGAGAGGTGATGGCACTGAGGCTTGCATCCTGGCATGTACAAAAAATCAAATAAGAGTGGGGATACTTTTGCCTCAGTCAACAGTTTTGGTGTGACTGACACCTAAAATACCATGTGATTCTGTACTAGTGTTTGTAAGGGAAAGATCTTGAAATTAGAAGATGCTGTTAAATAGGGCAGCATGAATTATTTGAGGTTGGAAGAAAATGCCCTTCAGTGCAACTTAAGCAATATTTTGCTTATGCAATTAATATTAATGACTGACTTGACTGACAGGAGATTCAGAATTGGGGGTGGTAGATGATACAGCTGATGGGTGCATTGCTGTCCAGAGGGACTTTGATGGGCTTGAGGAAGGGGCTCAAGCCCCTCAAGGAACCCCTTGAATTTCAGGAAAAGGAAGTGCAAAGTCCTGCCTCTGCAGAGGAATAATTCCAGGTACCAGAACAGGCTGGGACAAACCTGCTGTAAGTCAGCTCTGCAGAGTGAGATGATCCTTTCCCTCTGCTCAGCCCTGGTGAGACACAGCTGACATGCTGGCTCCAGTTATGGGCTCCCCATTATGAGAGGACATGGACATAGGTGAGCAGGTCCAGTGAGGGACTGTGACAGTGGTTAGAGGCTCAGAGCATCTCATATGTAAGAATAGGCTGAGAGAGCTGGGTCTGTTGAGCCTGGAGGTGGTTAAACACATGATGGGAGAGAGTAAAAAAAATGGAGCCAGGCTATTCCCAGCGGTGGCCAGCGACAGGAAAAAAACCAATGGGCAATAATTGAAATGAAGAAAGGCCATTTAAACAGAAGATTATACAGCATCCTGGTATGCTGGAACAGGTCTCTTAGGTTGTGGAGTTGTGTTCGCTGGCCATATTAAAAACCCAACTGAATACAGCCCTGAGCATCCTGTTCTAGTTGCCTTCTCTTTGAGCAGTGGCAGGTGGACTAGATGATCTCCAGAGGTGCTTTCTCACCTCAGCCACTTTCTGAGATGATTCCAGTGTTAAAGGACTCATTAAGTTGTTGAGCTTGAGCACATCGAGAATTTAATATTGAAAGCTTAAACAATGCAAACTCAAAGTGGAAATTAGATTTTATTTTAAGTGAGAGAAAAATAATGTTTATGCCTTCAAGTTCTGACACAATGACTGTTTTGCTGTAATTTCTCTGTAGAGTTATGCTCTGTAATTTCAACTCTGAACAGCCTTGAAGTTAGCAAACCCTTCTACTTGCTTTTTGGTAGGAGCAACTGTGTTCGTGTTACTTCCTGACAGGTGCTTGTTCATTTCATTTTCATAACAAAGATTCTAAAATTGCATTCTTATCCTTGGCTACAATAGCACAGCAACTAGGGTCTGTGATATGTAGGAGGTCATATTAGAAAGTCAGATTCTTTTCTTTCATCGAAGTGTAGATTAGAGAGAAAAATGCAAATTCACTTAATTTTAAAATTTGAGACTTCAGGGTGCTACTAATTTTTCTGGAGAAGTCATCTCAAGATGTTTCATTTAGGAAATACATTGTAAAGATGACAAAGTAGAAGGGACAGATCGTGGCTGGTGTGGGTCAGGTTTCACGTAGGTTCAAGTCCTTGCCTTGTATGGCAAGCCTCAGGCTTGTATGACTGAAGATTTGCTGCTTCACCAAAGCCAAAAGTGATAACTTTTTGAAAATATTATATATAATCTGAGAAAGAGTAGCAACTTTAATGTCTTTTCCCCTAGAAATTAATTGCCTGTGGCTCCCTGGAAAACCATCTGTTTTGGTTGTTGTCTTGTAAAAATTAGGCTGTCACATCAGTTGTTTTATATTGTCCTGTGCATGACAGAATTTTCCTAAATGTGAAGAAGAAAATTATATAGTCTACCAACACTCATTCACTTCACTTAAGGCCTGCTGCCATCTTGTAATTGTTTTTTTTTTTATTCCCTCTCTGTCAAGGAGAATAAGTAAAACTTCTCCGATTGAAATCAGTTTGTCATAATTTTGCCAGCACTTTCAGGTTGTTCTGCTCCATGGTGGGGCTGATGGATTGATAAAATACTGCCAAGGTAGAATGTGCAGTTGTTCTTTGTGACATTACACAGCACTTAAAACATCAGGAACTTGGCTATCTCTGTGCCATTTCAGCTGTGTAAGCTGTTGCCAAACTGACCTGTGCAATAAAAGTAAATGCAGCAGCTGCCTACCTTGATGTGGGGAGGGAGGAAGTCATCAGTTTCTAGAGTTTAGCAACCCAGGCTAGGTGAAAACCAAGTTCAGTTTGTAGTCAAAGAAATGTGCTTTGAAGAGAAGCCTCTGATGGCAGTACCAGCTCCAGATCTGGGGTGGAGGAAGCTGTCAGCCATAACTGCTCTTTAGGTCCCTGTTATCTGTGATTCTCTCCCTTGGTCTCTTCTTGTAATCTCTTATCTATTTCTGCAACTTTCTGCTAATCTGGAGTCTCCTTTCTGACTGCTTCTAGGAATAGCTGCTTTTTGTAAACTGTGTTTTCCTGTTTCTTGGGCACTTATTTTTGTTACTCTGAACTCTGGTATGTGGAAGAGGTTATTGTGTTAACTTCATCAAGGTTATGTAAGGATTTTTTTTTTTATGCAATGCTGGTAATTTAATTTTTGAAACTATACTTTGCAAAGGATAAATCGATGTCTTGTGCAAGGTCAGCATTATAGTTACTTGTAGGTGAAAAAATAACTTATCAGGGTTAATCTGTTTGAACAATACTGAGACTTCCCTAAAGTGGACTAGTACTCTCACAATCTACACAATGCACAGCACTATCCTGTATTGCAGTAAATGCTTAGGAACCCATGTTATTTCTCATTGTCTGATTCTGTAAATGCAAATCGTTGCGTCTCACCTTGGTCTTCTGAATGTTTTTTGTCAACTTGCACCGTGACCTTTGAAAACTAGATAATATTTTTATCACACTAAATGGATTCAAAGTCCATTTATTACTTTTGGGGAATCCTGCTGTATGCTTTTATGCTTGGGGGAACTGGGTGAAGAAAATACTTCAAAATAAAAAGTTTTGCTATCTCAGATCTGATTTCTCATTACTAATCACATTAATTGAAAAATAGATAGATGTAAGAGCCATTTAACCTCAGGCAGTGAATTAAAAATATGGAGTCAAGATGGGTGTTGGCCTTTTTTAAGGAAGGATTCACCTGCTTTGGAGATGGGAATACAATACTAATGCTCATGTGCACCTGAGTATTTTAAAACTTTCTACCTTGTAGTTTGTAGCTCTCTGCTGTAGTTTCTGAATTGTTTAAATACATATTCTTTTTGCCATTAATTTTTGAAAGAATGTACAATTTTGTTGATTCCCTGTGAATCACCTCTCAGTAAGTGAAGTGATGCAGTCCCTTGGCACTGCTCTGGTATAACTTGGTATGGGTATTTTGTATGGAGTACAGGAAGGTTTGGGGTGCCAGGATGGACATCACAAAACCACAAACATGTGTAGACATGAAAACTTGCACTCCAGGAACTTAATTTGTGAAATTCCACAGACATTGTCCTTTCTTGTACATATCCTGTGTTCCAGGAAAACAAAGCTCAAGATGCTGTGGCTTAGGCAGGCAGTTTAGTGAGAGAACTTCGTAAAGCAAGCCCAATCTTGCACCGTTACAGAGCACCTGCACTGAGATAGTTCTGCTGTGGCTTTGTGATTGCTCCTCTTCTCACTTTTCACTTTGTATGTATCCAGTCTAATTAATCTCTTCCTAGAGAGGTTTATCACAATATTCTGTATGTTTTGTAAGTGAGGAATAACACTTTTCCTGATTCCTGTATCAATATATATATGCTTGGAATGCTGCTACTAATTGTTAACCTGTTTATCTAGTGTTCCACGGCATTTACTGGAATTTCCTACAAGGAAGTTCATCTTATTATATTCTCCAGCTCTCAGTGTCCTTCCTCCCCCAGTCTCAGGGCTTGTTTGTTTAATAGGCAATTTGGCAGACAACTGACAGTGTTTGAAAGTTTTTGTTTTCTAAGTAGCCGTGCTAATTTCCACACATAAAGTGGAAGCCACTCAGTGAAACAAATCCAATTGCAATCTTATTTTGAAGTTAATGACTTTTAAAATAAAAAATAATACAAAAATAAATACAAAAGACAAAAATAGCTCTAGGATGTATTTTGAGACCGATTTGCTTTGCAATAGATTTTCTTTGGGATCAACCATCAAATGATAGGAGAGATTTCTTTCCCTTGGTCCAGTTTGACTTTAACCTTGCTAGTCAGGAGGCTGAAAGTCTCCTGAAGGGCTGAAAGTAGCTCTGAAGCCACACAGAGATGTAGTGCCCTATCATACACCATGTGAATTGAACTATCACTTCCTTATTTGGCTTACTTTGATCTCAATGTGTAACTTAAGAAGTGGACCCATGTTGGTGGAACTGTTACATATAAATGCAATATAAAGAAATTACACTGAGAAATCTCTTATATGGCTGGTCTGCTGTCACATCTTGTCTCCTCTCTGTTTGTGTCCCATCGTGTCCTCCACCCACCACTAGCTGCTTGCCGTGAGTTTGCAAGTTCACCATCAGGCCCATTCTGTGACAATCATGTTTTCTTCAAAGGATGTGCACAGTGAGAAATCACTGATGTGAACCACAACTGAAAATCCCCGAGCTCTACTCTGGGGGCAGCAGCCTTGCCGAGGCGGTATCTTTGGGAATGGGGTAGGCAAATGGGCTGCTAGTTTAGACACCAGTTTGTAGGATGAGGCTGGTGTTAGAGCCTGCTAGAAACCAGGGAATGGGAGGGAAACAATCCTGCTGCATCCAGACACACCCCCAAAAATCTGTGGTCAGGATTCCACACCCCAGATGCTGGTTGGTCTGGCCGCGCTTCTGCATGCGAGGCTTGGCCGTTCGTCTTTACATTTTCAGGAAGTTTTGTCTCCGCGGCTTCCACCTTAACCCAGCAGGTGCAGCTCAGCCCCTGGCAGCTGTTGGGATGAGGGGTTGCATGGAGGTGTTTGAGGACTGCCCGGAGACACACTTGCTCCTCACCTTGGGCAGTGTAGCAGTTGAGATGAAAACTGGGTGCAGTTTCCTGAATTTTCATATTTCAACATGAAGTGGTAACTGGAGCTTTCAACCTTAGTACAGTGCAAAGCCTTTGCTTCCAGTAAGAAGTAATTGTTTCATATTTGGTGGAGAAACTGCAATAAGAAAGATCTCAGATGATTCATTTCCTATACAGCATAGGTGTAATTCTCTTGGTTTGAGGCCAGAAACGTGGCTTATGCTTTGGTTTATGTCTTGCACAACCGTTGTAATGTCCTTCCTCTTTTAGTGCAAAGAAAATATGAAGTACTGCAGCAGAGCAGGAAAACAAGATAAGCTGCACGTTTTGCCACTGGCTACTATTCTGAGTACAGTTCTGTTGGGGTGTGGGGCTGGTCCCATGGCATTCCAGTAGATCTATGGGCCTAAAATGACTGATGTCAAACAGGGTTGTCCACCTACCTTGGTGTCAGAATTATGTTAGCATTGGTGACTGTGAGATAATCTGACCAGAGGGCAGGCCAGGTCACATGAGATATCAGGATGAAAATCAAAGGTAATTATTAGTACATTAAGATTATAATCCTGCTACAGTCAAAATGACCTGCTGTGCAGGTGTAGGGAGAAACCACCATTTTTCATTGCTACATTTCAGTACTTTCTTGATTTGGTTCAGACCACTGTGTTTAATTTAAAGGCTGCTGAAAAGGTTCTTCTGTTCAGCCAGGCTGGAGACGAGAGCGTGAAGTGCCTCATTGGGGTGGCACCGATGCGCAGCGCCACCACCACGGGAGCCAGCTAGCTTTGCTCAAACCGCTGAGCGTGCCTGAAAGCTGATGTATTCCTTTCTGTGGGTGTTAGAAATGGCTTTGTGGGATGTTCTGCAGCGACAACTGGGAGGCACTCATGGCGCTTGCATTGCTTCTTCCTGCACATTCATCCTGACAAGGGAAAGCCGTCGCTCAGTTCCTCTGGCTTGGGTCCCACTTTCAAACAAGAATTTGCTGCTGAAAGTTGACCACCCACACTTTTAACTTTTTGGAGCTAAATAAAAGTCATGTGGTTTCATCTTTAAGTGCTTACAGTTCGTGGCTTCCTTGACTCTTGGATACTTCTGAGAGAATCATGAAAATGGAAATTTGATAGAAATAGGATGGGTTAATTAGGCCTTGAAAGAAACCTCACCAGAGTAACATATCAGCCTTCAGCCCTCAGTGTTAAATACCTAATGGGGAGAGGCTGCATATGATCAGAATGTCGTTTAATTTGGTAACTGTGATGTGCCTCTTGAATTATATTGAATTATAAACCAAATTAAGACATATAAAAGGGATTTTCTTTTACTATTCATCTACATTAAAAACAAACAATTTGACTGTAGCTGAATTAGTAATTTCAATGTAAGAACTAGAGGAGAATTTCCTTCAGTCAAAACTATAATAAGCTGAAAAATAAGGTGATAAGTTAGAAATTGCTTATAATAGGAAGTACTTTTTGGTCCTTTTTAAATAAGTTTCTGTTTTATGAGAAGACATTTTGGGGCTTTTGTGTTTGGTTAGAATGATCAGAATGATTTCTGTAAACTCTATTTTCATTTGCTTTAAAAAGATTCTTTAAATTTTACTTCAAATAAAAGCTGCTTGTCACTCAACTAATAATCCTGATGAATAAGTAGCTATTATTTCAGACTCCTTTTCTGCCTTGTGTTGATTTTATGATGTATTTGATTTTTAAGGCAGTATTTTTGTATATTGTTTTGTGTTCTTTTACCTCAGTCTTCTGAATGGCTATGAGTAAATCTGAATTTTGAGGTCATGTTTTCATTAAAAGTGCCATTCCTGATCCTGTTCCTTTGTTATGGGACTGCCTACTTTTCATAGGGAAGACCTAGGAGGACTTACAGAACTTTCCTTTTAAGGACACGTTTTGTTGTCTTTTGCATACAAATAGTCTAATTCCCAGCTATTTATTTATTTTCTTACTCTTTCCTTAAACCTCCTCTTAAATGTTTTGTACTGTCAGAGTTAGCTACTGAAACCAAGGGTAGTATGGTACAAATTACTAGTATCTGTGTATAGACCGCTGCGGTAAATATTTCTTCATGGAAGATGGAAATCCCTCTCCTTCCAGGAGTTTGAATTGCAAATTTTTTTTCTGTTGAGAAATTAGGTGGTGGGTATGAAATGAGTTGTCAGTAGGAGTTTGGAGGCAGGAACTCTGATGCTCCTCTTGCATCTTTTTGCTGACCTTGGGTGTTTCTTTGCTTGTGAGCTGACCCTTCCTTACTGAGAGCTCCTCTGATTTCCTCTCTGTGCCTCTCCCTATTTTCCAGTCTTCCCGAATGTTTGCTGTGCCCTCAGCTGGGTGCAGCCCTCTGGCAGACACTCATGGCTCTCCACATACCAGGGTTTGTTCATTTGAGTGTGTTCTAAACGCTCAGCCTGTATCCCTTCATTCAATGGAGACATTTCCTTAGTGTATGAATATTTCTCTGCATTCACCCCAAGGCGTCTTTTTCCCTTTGCTTTTTCTCTTGTATTCCTTCCTCATCAAGCTCCAGTTTAATTTACCCTTTCATGTAATATACTTGCTTTCTTCTCTGCAGCTCCTGACCTCTGGAACAGCTTTCTACAGTACATGCCTCCAGAACCTCAGCTTTTAAATTGTATTTTTAAGCGACTGCTTAATTTACAAAATGTGGAAGAAGAAAGCCTGTGCAAAGTGTGTGGGGATAGGTAAAGAACCCATGCTATGGGTTCCTTGCTGCAGGCAAAATTTATCTGTGCTGGCTGGAAAGGCTTGCATCCCCTCCCCAGTAATATCAGCATTGTGGTGATGCACAGAAAAGCTGCCATGTTATCTGCCCCTAGCAATTGTAATGTCTTCTAGAGACTGTGCCAGGCTTAGTCATCGTCCCTGGATTAACTTGCCCATCTTACTCCTGGCTCTGAGACACCCACAGCTGAGCCCTAAGACACATTTCTCTGACTTGCTGCTTAATTCACTGTCAGCTATCACTTAATACAAACAATTTATTCCTTGACATGCTTCTTCGTTTCCAATCTTCCTGTTTTTCCAGCCCAGTTGACCATAAACTGGAGTTTCTTTTCAGCTCCTCATCCCATTTTTTTTTTAAATAAGTTTTTATCTTCTGTCCCCATCTCAGCAGGCTTTATCCTAGGTTACTTTTGTTCTCATTCTGAGGTCAACTTTTGTCCTTTTGTATTTAAATCAGACTGCTGCTCCTCAAATACACCTTCGAATGCCTGCTAGGGGAGCAGAGGATGTTGATATGTCTCAGGACCTCCAAGGAGATGGAATGTGCAGAGCCTGGGACACCCAAGAGCTGTGACAGGAGTTTGAAGTGGAATTTGGCACTTCTCACTTGTAGTGAAAATGTACTGACTGCTCTTTTCCAAAGTGCAAAATTTAACTCTAAATTAAATTTAGGGTTTTGGGGTAGTGGAATATGCCCAACTCAGATCATTCTTCTGACAAGTTTTATGTGCTTGCTGGAGCCTAATGGGTGCAGCAATATTTCAGACAAAAGATTTCCAGAAGGTAGCACAGGTAATGTAATTTTTCTTAGGTCTGTCTCTTGCAAGCAGCTCAACTAACTTGTGCCCAGTAATAAAGCTGAGAGACATCTAGAAGGACAAATTTCAGTGTGCCTAGTTTGGCAAAGTTATTCTCCGTGATTTTATCACTGAAAAGATTTAGAGAGTGTTTTGCTGCTTTTTTCCCTCAAACTTAAAAATATAATTCTCAGAGAAACTAATGCTTTGGTTGGATATGATGCAGTCCTCAAAAACTGGTGTCTGCCCCACTTGGGCACTGTGCTCTGCTACCTTGACAAAACCCTGGGCTGGCTCTTTCCTGATGCTTAGCACTTACTTGTCTGTTACAAGGTAACACTCTGAAATTTTTTTTTTTATTATTATTATTTCTAATTGTTGCCAGTTTTTTTCCCCCAAGAGCTGCAGCTTATTGCTGTGTGACAGAGAGTCTGCTCAAATGTCAATCTGGTGCCTCAAGGGGCATGGGTGGGTGTCACACCACTTCTCAGCAGCTCTCAGCGCATGCTCATCCCCCACTAGGGAAAACCCAGCAGAAAAATCATTTCTGTTTTGAGGCAGGACTGAGTTACTGCTGGTAGGGACCTCTTGAACCAGCTTTCTGTGGGGCCTGATGAGGACATCAATCAGATGCTACCTGTACCAGGAGAGCAGGGATGGAGGGAGGGTGCAGAAGGGGTGGTGTCAGCAACCTGATAGACCCAGGTAGCCATGAAGTCAAACCAGCCCATGAAGGGGAATGGGCTATAATTTCCTATTTGCACCTTTTCCATCCCTTTTTTCAATTAATTACTACTATATTTGATCCTTCTCTTCTATATAAGCATAACTGCCTTCAACTTCCTCTTGGAACTTAATCCATGAGACTGAGTATTGTAAAGTAAACTGCATTAGGTCCTGTGTACTTGAAAATACTTAGATTATCCTAGGAGTTTTAAAACTATTTTCCTCTAGAGACAAGTGTTCTTATTAAAGACATTCTTGAGGGTTTGCCTCTAATGTTTATTGTGGTAGCTATTTGGGTTTCTTTTTTTTTTAAAAAAAAAAAAGGTATTGAAGCTGAAAGGGCAAATCTACGCAGGACTCAAGATGCCACCAAGTTTTTAGTGGTCTGCACTGAACAGTGGTCTATAATTGTATCTATACCAGGGATTGCTCATAGTATTGGAAGAGAAACTTGACTTAAATTAGTTGATGGCACAATTTTTAGGTCTGGAGCAAGGGGTTAGGTAGGTATCTGGTTTAGCTTAATGGGATGCTTTCCTGTTACTTTTGTGTCTCTTGCTGGAATGTATCAGTTTGTGGCTTACCTGTCTCATAGTTCCACGTATTTTGTGCTCCTTTCACTGTCTCCCTAAAGAATCTGACTTCCCGTTTCTTGTGCTCACATTTCATGTCACTGAGAAATTTTTAGTCCCTTTGTCTCCTATCTGTCCCTGTCATTTGTGATGCTTTGTGCTGGTGTCTTTTGGCTTTTTACCTCTTAGCAGGTCCCTCATCCCATGTCAGATGGTTGGGCATGTTATGATTGATCAAGTAGTGCAGTAAGGACAAATAATACTAATTTGCATAAATAGTGCAAATAATGAATATAGTAGCAAAAATTAATGACACAAATCAAGGTATTTTTTTAAAAGGCTCTCTGATTCTGCTGATCACAGATCTTGAGATTTCTGAAGAAAAGTCAGATATCGGAAGGCACTATGAATAATTTTGGAGATGGGAGAGAAGCTGTGAGTCACCAAGGATCTCTAGTGCAAACAAAACAGCGCTAGGAAATCTTTAGTCTGTAATTCATGAAAGAAGAAATTGAGAGAATACACCACTTCAGTCCTACATCTTATCAGTTATGAAGTTTGTAAAACAGGAAGGGGAAGCAAGCACTTGCTGAGTGACGTGTAACATCTGGCCTGAAATTAAACATTCCTCAGGGTTTCCTAAAATTGTCAGTAATCAGGATCTTTTAAGCTCCACTAAAATATTTTGCTCTATACATCTATCAGGTTTCCTGTATGCTTTGTACCCTAAAACCCAGCTATCTTGTAGAGCTCTCTCTCTCATGTGGTATTTTTTTCACTAGCCCTACACTGTAGGTGCAGCGTGCAGGTGAGCCTGACAGGAGTGTGTTGTTTGTATCAGCCCCAGTGCATGCAGGCAGGTTTTTTGCTGCCCTGTGCAGCCAAAGGAGGATGCTGTCTGTGTTCTCTCTGAATGTTTGAAGTTCACGGGAAAAACTTATACAAGTCTTTAACCACGAAAACAGAGGCAAAATACTGTTGTTTGTGTCTTGCAAGCAAGTTGAGACAAAAAGTTTTAATGTATAATCCAAACCTAAGTTTCTGTTCTGATGGAGAGAGCTGCACATCTCTGGATTTTACGTCCTAAGCATTGCCCCTCCTTCTCACACCTGGTTTTGAGATTCTCTTTTATCTCTAATTGTATCCCTTTGACCTAGTCTTCCCACGCCCTGAATTGTTCCCTTTTCACCCCTCCTTCCTCTGCTCTTACAGTTCTCAGGGTGGAAAAACACTTACATAAAATAGTGTGAAATGTATTTCTCCCTGTGGAATGGCTGTAATCTTAATTTAATCCAATTATGTTGGCTAAACATATTAGCTGGATGCTTTTGTTAACACTTGACCTTTTGGAAATCTGTGTCCTTGGATTACAGAGCTGAACAGAGCAGAGGTGTTTCATGCTATTAGAAGCTGCCACCAGTGGTCTGCTGGGAGTGTGGTGCCTGTGTTGGTTAGGAGGATACAGTTCAGTTTTGCCCTGTTGCCAGTGAATTTTATGCCACTTCACACAAAATGCGGAGAAGAGTGGCTTGAGTGCTCTGCACGTGCTGTTACACCTTGGGCTTGTATGAGTTTCATGTGCTTTAACTTGCCTTTTAATAAGTTTGAGGTTTGCAACCAGAGTCCAACAGAAAGATGTTAGTTAGCTATCCATAAATAAATACATATAAATTAATTTATTTAGAGCCTTCTCTTGGTCGCAGACCCAAAGTAAAGTGCATAAGACAAATCCACAATCCAGAAATACCTGTCTACAACTCCATAGCAGAATGTATTGTTTTGTCTTGATTCACTGAGGAGCAAGACATTATCCAGCCCTGTGGGCTGAATCTTAAAAAACAAGCAAATAATGTGCTCTGAATTACTCTGCCTAACTGAATGAACAGCATTCTTCAGAAACAGTTATTTGTCTAAACTTGATTAGACTTAAAATTTATTTTTCTTCTTTTTCCTGTGTCTTCCAGGTAATGTGCTTTCTATTGTTAGGATAACAAGTATCCCCAGATTTAATTTCAGTAACCTGAGTGGCAGGGAAGGGTATAGAATTGTCTCCAAAGATAGTATATTGTGTTTCTGTCTAGGAACGGAATTCATAGGGGTGGTGGTTTTCATTGCAGTTTGTCTGTCTGTTGTGAAGTTTAAGGGTTTCATTCACTATTTTCATTATCCAAGATGAACACAACTTTCCTTTGTACTAAGTGCAACATTTAGCTGATTTTCAGGCATCGTCAAATACTACTTTTGCTCCACCTTACTTTTATCTAGGTAGCACAAGTGCTAGTTAATGTGAAATAAAGGTAGTGGCTGTGCTTTCAATGAGGACAAGTTTTTGAGAGGCAGAGGAGAAGACTGCCAATGCTGCTCTTGGTGTCGTGCCATGTATTTCACTGATGGGAAGTTCATAGTTCATTTATCCCCTCAAAGCCATCCTCTCAGATAATGAAGGGGAAAATACAACTTGCACTAGCACTACTTTTGCACAAACTCAGATGGATATAAGGAGATTTTCAAAGGAAACGTGGGTTCATACATATGTGTGGTGCATGAGAGGCTGTCTTTGTTTTTCTTAAATGAAATGTTCTCAAGTAAGGGCCAAAATCTTTCATACCTATTCAAGAAGGTCTAAACTAGACTGAAATGCGCCATGCAGTTGTCACTCAGCTCTTCAGATCTAAAACAATTGCTGAGTTTTCAAATAAAAGCCTCATCAGCCTAGCCTACTCAAAGGAGTGACATATTTAAGTCCACCTTAGGGTTCCAGGAAATATTTGGGTTCATAGCATATGGGCTATGGATCTGTACTGATACCTTGCTGTGAAAAACTCACCACTCTCTGCTTTTCCTATAGTCCCAATACTGTGTTTGATAAAGTGAAATATACTTCTTAACAATCCATCAATTGAAAAATCTTTTTTTTTTTTTAACAGGCAAAACGAAGGCTGGAGCTAGGAGAAAGTGGCCACCAGTATCTTGCAGAAGGACTAAAGACTCCAAAGGGGAAAGGAAGAGCTGCAACAAGAAGTCCAGATAGCCCAAAAAGTAAGGGAACTTGTAACATGCTGTCATCATTCTGCATACCTAGCTTAGGGTGTGTTTATTGCTGTCCTCACCTAGATGGGTATGCAACAAACTCAACCCCCCAGCCGGGCAATGGACAGCAGCTTTGCAGCATGCAGGCGTTGCTGCAGAGCTGTTAAGAGGCTGCAGAGGCTCCTGGCTGCCAGGTGTGTCTCTCTGCCTGCTGGGCAGCCTGCATTCTCTCTGCCCAGGGCCTCCCCTTCAGCCAAGGACATGATGCTGGGATGCTTAAGAGAGGTGGATGCTGAAGAATGAAGGTGGCATGATGGGATCAAATGCACAGTTGTTAGGCAAAGCTCATCAGGCCTGCCTCTTCCTTCACTGCTGGAGTTACAGCAGCTGGCTGCCAGGGCTTCTTTCCCTGGGCAAGGATTTGCAAGGAGTGCTAGCTGTGCCTCAGCAGCGCTGCACGATAAATGTTCTTTGTGGTATCCGAGCTGCCTTGTGTCCCTGCAGTGTGACTCTGGATCCTGCCACTGCCTAGCTGCTCTAAGTACTGATTTTTGCACATCTGCATTGCCTCGGGCAGTGGACTTCTTGCAGCAGAAGCTGGGGGCTATAGCCTTGCTGCCTTGTTTGAGGGGTTTTCAGCAGGAGAGTTAGGCTGGCAGAGGGAGCCACATGGGGCAAGGAGAAGATGGGGGCAGAAGTGGTAGTGATGTCAGAGCAAGAGATGCCAAAGGGTCCTTCCTCACCAGTCTGCTGGTTTCTATTGAGGCAGATAGGAAAAGTGAAATTAGTTGAAGATACAAACTTAAAGCATAGGAGTTAAACAGCCACAGCTGATTTAATTAAACTAAACTTCATTAAGCTAAATGAAGCCTATTTTAAATTGAAGTGGATTCTCATAGAAATACTGTTTGGTGAATAGGGTGCTGCTGCAGCATTGATAAGCCTGTACAAAGAATTTTGTGCATGATGAGGAGCACAAGCCATTTTAGGTAGGAATCCAGTCACTTCTTGCTGTTACCACTCTGATCCTCTTACTCTTTTCTAAACCGCAAACAAAACCCAGCTAAACCAACCACCCTTGCTCTAAATCCACAAGGTCATGTAAGTGATGTGAATGAAATTTAGATGAGATGTTGGGAAGAAATTCTTTCCTCACAGGGTGACAAGACACTGGAACAGGTTGCCCAGAGAAGCTGTGGATGCCTCATCCCTGGAAGTGTTTCAAGGCCAGGTTGGATGGGGCTCTGAGCAATCTGGTCTAGTGGGAGGTGTCCCTATCCATGGCAGGAAGGGTGGAACTAGATGATCTCTAAGTTCCACTTCCAACCCAAGCCTTTCTATGAATATTCTTCCATCTCCCAAAGCAGACAAGCCCTGAATCTACCCAAAGAAATACAGCTAACTGATTCTCTTTGCAAAGGTGCAACATTTTGGTTTTCATTGAAAAGTCATTGTATTCTTCAAAATATTTCAGGGTAATCTAAAGGTTCACTCTTAGGTGGGATTGTCAGTTTTGACTGACCTCTGCAGTTTATGACCTGACCTTTGAAAACATGGAAAAGAACACCAAATCAGCCCAAGTTCCACCCTGCATAATACTGGAAGAAAATGAAGGGTTTGAGATGTACCAGCCCAGCAGACTTGTAATAATGGCTGGTTCATTTCCCTTGACAAAAAGGCCTTGAACGTCTAGAATTAGAAATCATTCTGATCCAAGCATTTAAACTCTTAAAAGCCCATCTGTTAAGTATATACTTGCTGCATTTGTGCATGGAAACCATGAATTGGTCCAAGCCATTTGCTGACTTCTAATTTAGAAGATATGGATACTCTCTCCCAGTTTGAGCATTGCTTGGTTATGGAGCAATGATGATTATAAATCGTATTTTATGTCAATCTCTAATTCACTTGAGTTTTCTCAAGCTGTGGAGTTTGGCACTGATGGAATCTGTCATTGTGTTCACCCACTGAAGTACACCTAAGTCCTGCTTAATTGCATATGAAACACATATCTCACATGAGGGGGAAATCAAACCCTGATGAAAGCTGGCTATCAGTCTGATGAAGGAGAATCACAGGGGATTTTTTGGGGTTTACTGCCAGGATAAGTAGATACTAAAAATACTATTATGAATTCATACAGTAAAAGCCTAAGCAGAATATTGCTATATGTATCTGTCAGACTACTGGAAATATTTGCATTTTAAAAAACGTATATATTTGCTCTCATACCTGTGACTTTTGGAAAAGTACATCTCGAAATACAAATACATAGTGGTAAGTTGTGTCTTAATGCAGAGGTATGAGAGATTTCTTTAGTAAAAATGAAAGAAGTAACTGTAAAATATATAATTTCATTTTTGGTTGCTGCTTTCGGAACCAAAATGAGAAAAAAATGATTTAACTTTCTTTTTCATTTTCCTTCCAAGCTCCAAAATCTCCTTCAGAAAAGACTCGGTATGATACATCCCTTGGCCTTCTCACAAAGAAGTTCATTCAGTTGCTGAGCCAATCTCCTGATGGGGTCCTAGATTTGAACAGAGCAGCAGAGGTCCTCAAGGTGCAAAAAAGGAGGATTTACGATATCACCAATGTACTGGAAGGCATCCATCTCATTAAGAAAAAATCCAAAAACAACATTCAGTGGATGTAAGTATTCATTATCCTTTTCTATCCCTGCTGGCTGATTTTACTATCACAGGACAGCAGTGTTTTTCTTCTCCCACCTTTCGTTCTAACACTTTGCTCCAAGCAATCATCCAAAATGCCTTCCAACAGGATAAAGTTCTATTTTTTTCTTAAGAAAAGTTAATAAAAAGGATTTGTCAGGGAAATTAGAAACTAGCATTTTGTTTGAAAACTGGATTAATTAATTTACTTCTTCATGTGGAGTAAGTTTTAGGTATGTATCTCTACCTACTGCCTTCCTTGAGATTTTTTAAGCTGTGGTTATACAGCTACAGATACAAATACAGATACAAAATTTTGGAAGTAGTTAGAAATATTCAACTCTTACATCTTGGTGGCAGTTCCAAAATGTGTTGTTGTGATAAAAAGATGCTTTTTCTGGAAAGCGTAGTTTTATGTTGACTCGCTAGGGGTGGGTTTAGGGAGAAAGGACTAAGACCCTGATCTGCAGTGTAAAATCTTGTCTCTCCCCTTCACCATGGTGTTAGGGACAAATTTTGCAGAAGCTGACTGGGTGTCTCCCTTTCCCCTTGTCTGCAGGGGCTGCAGTCTGTCAGAGGACGGTGGGATGCTGGCGCAGCGCCAGGGCCTCACGAAGGAGGTGACCGAGCTGACTCAGGAAGAGAAGAAACTGGATGAGCTAATCCAAAGCTGCACCCTGGACCTCAAGCTGCTAACGGAGGACTCAGAGAATCAGAGATATCCTTTTTCCCTAAACCTCAAAGGTGCTCAGCCTCCTTGCTGTGCCCTGTAATACCAGGAGACTTCTTCTGTGTGATGTCATAGAAAGAAAGCATCAGAAGATTCTCGAAGTTGGAAAGGTTTTAATGTAGTTTGATATAAAAGCTACTTAAGCAGCTTGAACCTGTAATGCTTCTGGAATATGAAAAGAAAAAATAGAAAAGGTGATTCATGAAGGAGACTGTTAACATTTGTGTTCACATAGAGTAGAACCAAGAAACTTTGATTAATGACTGATGATATCCAGTAGCCTTGTGTTTTTATCAAGCCTAGAGAAAACCAGTTTTATGTGTTCAGAAATTAAAAAGACATGAAGAGAAAGTCTGATAAAGTAACAGATTTGTTTAGTCATTACTTTTTTAAATTTATTTTACTTCAAACTGATATGTAATAAATTACAGGCACAGAGAGGAAAATAAAGTTGAGGTTTGGTTTAGTCTGAAACTTGCAACTGATTCTTCTGGTTAGAGAATCTATAATAAAATATAGATAAAACTATGAGCTCTCAAGATACCTTAGGCTGAATTATTTAATGCAATAGCAAAACTAAATTGCATAAGGTTCATATGACTTATTTTAGCTGTGAATGCCCTTTGTAATTAACCAGTAGTCATTTTCCTTAGATTTCCCACCTATTCCCAACACAAGAAAGAATTTTATTAAACACTGATGTGTAAACTTATTACAATGTGTAATAAGTATTGTTTAAATAGCATCAAATAAAGTGGATTTATTCTCTGTTCTGAAGGACAGGAAATAACTGTTGGAGTACCAGTAAAAAGTACTTGAACTACGTGAACATTGTCTTTTGACTGGATTTCATAGACATTTTGATGTAACCAAAGATCACCAAATGGCATGGAGTGTAGGATCAGCATTGCCTTCAGCTAAGAGCATAATTCATGAAGAGACATAAGCAAGACAAAACTGACCATGGCAATTCTCAATTTTTGTAGCACTGAATCCTGTAAGGGTGAACTCTGCCTTTGCAAAAGCAGGTGGTAAAAGCCTTGACAAAAGCCATTTGGGTGAAAGATGATGACCTGTCTCTTTGCCTCTTGGATCTATTTGATCCAGGATAGATGCAAGATGTATTGGAGCTTGGGCAGTCTGTCCTGCTGTACTGCCCAGTAACAGCACACATTCACACCACCAAAAAGTATAAGTCAGATATATAAGTTTTTTTATTTCTCTGGTGTAAATGTTATGCCAGGTACCTCACAGATGACAAAACTAAAGAGCTGGAACTATATGCATGTGATCATGGTTATTTCACAGTTCTTTGTCAAAGCCAAAAGCACTTTGACACTTCAGTTACATGGATCAGTACATGAGGCTTCAACATGTAGTAACTCCCAAAACACTGGCATTTTGACAAATACATGCTGAACAGCAAAATATTCATATTTATTCTGTGCTTATGCAAGAATTGACATTCTGCACTCTAGAGGTTTAAAGTAGCTGCTTAAACATGCTTTAAAATATTTTTATATAATATAAATTAATATACACATATATGAATGTTGTACAAATGTTTGTATATTTATATATATTTTATATATGTTCTCTGTATTATAAATTTATGTTTGCAAAGCCCCTCAAATTTAAAATGAAATTAGGATTTTTGTCAGCCTCAAGAAGAGGGAGTTTCCAGGGAGACCCTATAGCACCTACTAGTACCTAAAGGGAGCCTGTGGGAGAGGTGGAAATGGAGTTTTTATAGGGACATGTAGTGGCAGAACAAGGGGAAATGTCTTTAAGCTGAAAGAAGGTGAATTTAGATTAAATATTAGACAGAAATTCTCTACTGTGTGTGTGGTGGGGCAATGGGGAAAGTTGTCCAGAAAAGCTGTGGATGCCCCATCCCTGGAATTACTCCAGGCCAGGCTGGATGGGAGTCTGGGCAACCTGGTCTAGTGAAAGGTGTCCCTGCCCATGTCAGAAGGGTTGGAACTAAATGATCTTTTAAGGTCCTTTCCAGCCCAAACCATTCTAAGATTCAGTGATCCTGTGTATGCAGCTCTATAGCGTGCATGCATAAACTCCTATACACTTTTTCAGTGATTTTCAGCTCTCTGCATTTTGATAGCAAGTGCATAAAAGTTTTTGCTTCATGGAGTCTGTGAGTAATTTCAGGTTCTTGAATCTTAGCGTATGTAGTTTCCTGCCTATAGAGGAGGAGAGAAGCACTCAGCACAGAGAATCCCTTTTGTTCACTGAGTAGTGGCCCCAGCTGTTACATCAAGGGGAAGTTCTCACAGGGCTTCATGGTATTCACAGTGTAGAGAGCAGAAAACCTTGGGCTAAGAGCTATGTTGCATGAGAAAATGGAAAAATAATTCAAAGACTTCTGCCTCTTCTAATAGTCTGAGTGTATTGTAACATGGGATGGAAAATTCCTTAACAGTGATTACATTAGCTTATGTGACGTATCAAGATATTCGAAAAATTAGTGGCCTTAAAGACCAAACTGTTATAGTTGTGAAAGCTCCTCCAGAAACAAGACTTGAAGTGCCTGACCCAGTGGAGGTAAGGAAAACCTGGCATTTTCTGCCAGGTTATATATAGTTTTTCTACAGATGCAGCGTCTCTTGAGTCTTACTGTGATACGTGCCCAGGTACACAGTCCTGTATTATTACAAATGTTAGGGATGGTTCTGTAGAAAAGGAAGGGGAAACTTCAAAAATCAATTTACAGAGAACAGTTGTTATTTGTTCCTTTTCACTCACTTCCAAATTTCTTCAGAGTAATCCACACCATTTACAGATATTTTCTTTTGCCATGTTTTATGTAAAGAAAAACTTTATTGACAATTGGAATTTCCTTGGTTTCTAAAAATGTAAAATCTTTCACAAGAAATTCAGCTTTCTTATTTTAGTTAAAAAGTTAATGGATATCTCAACGCCTTAAGCATCTTGATGACTAAAAAAATTGATATCCTAATTTATTGAAACATGTTTTCATGGGGGACTTTCTTTTCTGAGGCATTACAGGTATTTTAGAAGTTTGTGTTTTAATCCTGGAACACATTCTTGCCCTTCATTCTTTCATCATCATCTTTGCTTAATTGGCACTTACTTTTATTCTCACTTGTGAAGACAGTCTGAAGTATATTGGGAAAATGGGAATTATTGACAGGAACTGCTGGTTTAGAGATTCTAAAAATGTACCTAATTTCTTCATTCAAGGAATGAAGATATAGAGATGGGGCTAACCCCACAAACACTGCTAGTGTTATGTTCATACCTGTGCATTAATCCTTCATCCCAACACTGAGCCAGTGAGCTCAGCCATACCTGCTGGCCGGTCGGGGCAGGAACAGACTCTGGATTCTTTGTCACTTTTTTTTTCCTAAGATTATTTTTAACTTGCTTAGACTGATTATGGTTTCCATCCTTCCTTTTTTCTTTTCTTTGCCTTTGTCCTTACTTTCCCCTTTGAACCTTGTTGCAGGTTTTGGCAGGACGAATAAATCATTTTTCTGCAATGAGAAAAGGGTATCTTTTGCCAGTATTCATAAATATATACTGTTATTGTTGTTTGCTTTCCTGTTTCTTTCCCCTGGGTATTATGCTTTGATTTTTAATTCAGTGAAATCAGGCAGGCAGAGAGAGATGCACACAATCATTAAAATTAGTGCTTAGACCTCCCTTATCCCCTAAACCCACCTTACTTAATTTTCAGCTTCAGGCAGTAAGGTCCTATTTCTTTCTGTCACATGCAATTACATTTCAGTGTTCTTTTTTTTTGCATACCTCAGTCACTCAATAGTACCTTCCTTCTTCAACTCCTGCTCTTCCCATCTCCTTTTTTTCTAATTATCTGTAACATTGCCCTAAGTACTCTTAACTGCTTTCTCTTCCCTGGCAAGCCCCCATTCAGTTGCTGTTCTCTGTATTTGTAAATGCTGTCTATAATGTTATGTAACTGTCAGAACCCAAATAATAAGAGGAACATTTTGTCAAAGGGCATGAAAGGAAGTATTTTAAACAAGTCTGCAAAGAGGTACCTGATGCCTGTATTTTTGCTTTTTAGGGAGCTATTGATGCAATACAGCAGCAGCAGGTTTATTTATAACCAGAGTAATTTATGGTTTACCATCATAATGCAAAGAGTAGCTTTGCAGGTTTTCTGTGCCTGGGCCATGTTGGTTTATTGCATCAGTTTGTGAAAGTTAAGAAAAATGTAATTTCTTGCAACAAAATTGCAGTTCCTATTCAGAACCAGCATCAAAATCACTGCCTTGAGGGGGCAGAAGGACTTACATAAGTAGTTTGGGTGAAGAAAATGGCATCTGGTTTGTTTTTTTTTGGTTGTTGTTAGTTGGAAATGTTGCCTGATAAATAGGTGAACTTACATATAGATATTTGAGTTCAGTTGAGTAGGTGGTGAAGGCTTTTGGGAGAGTGGGAAAGATGTTTTGGCATCTTTTTAAAGCAGAAACATTTATACAAATGTATCCAGTATTATTGTTATGAATGATAATAAAACCTGTGACTTGCATCCCACAGTTCCATCCCATCAGAATGCTCCAGGCTATTGTGGTTGTAAGAAGATGTTCAGAGTTTAATCCTTTATGCCTCCCTTCTTATGAAATTGGTGGGATTTTGATATTTGTGTGCTACAGTGGGAAAAGTTTTTATGTTCTAGTCTGCAAAATATGTCAGCCAAGCCTTTCACATCATGAAAGAGAAAAGGCTTGGTGTTCTTTTCAGGTTCTTTTGGTTAGTAAAACTGTACTCAAACAGTCACAACCTAGTAAGACTTTACTCAGTATCATCAATATTCTGTTGTTTTCATTGGTGTAACCCCATTCTGATGTTTGTTTTGTTAGCAGAGTGCATTGATACATTTATCTAGTACTCAAGGACCTATTGAAGTTTATCTGTGCCCAGAGGAAAACGATGCTCTCAGTCCAATGAAAACCTATAGTCAGGACCACAATGGAAATATTTCCAAAACCATTTTCAAAGGTAAAATTATTTCTTTGCAATACTAATAGCCTTTCTTCAGCGTCACCTTCAGAGTTGCAGTTTGAACTTTGGATTTCCAGCTCTTTTTCTTTGGCTTTGTTTTTCTAAGAAGTGGAAAGTTAAGGTATCAATTTTTCACTACATATTTCTGGTTTATATAGTCAGAAGTAAGTTTTCCTTTGCATTATTTGTTTAAAGTAAGTTCCCTATTTTCATATCATATGTAACTAAAGTGTGTGTAATACTGAAGAAAGAAATAGTTGTGTTCATTTCAAGTTTTCAAATAAGACAGTAGCAGTAAAGATCCGTCTCAACACAAGAGGCAGAAATCTCAGTGTATGGGTACATGTGAAGCTACATTGCTTCACTGATGACATCTGGTACCTAGAAAATTCTCAGTTTTGACAGTGAACTCCACTGAAAAATGGGCATCTCACTATATTTGATTTATTTCCCCCTGTAGTTTAAATCTTGTAAGATAAATTTTTAATAGAAAAGTCAGAGATGATGGCAACATGATCATTTTTGAGAAGCCCTTTGTGACACATCAAAAACAAGCTAGGAATTATATGGAGGCCATTTTTTTATTGTTGAACTGATGCTTTATGAAAGACCCTTTATGCAGTGGTTACTTCATTTGTGTGTTATTTTGATGTGTGTCTGATATCTCTACTGAGATTAAATGTGGCATCTTTTATTTTTTTCTCTCCCTCCTGTCACAGAAGTGGCTTCTGCTAACTCAGGACAAGGTGACTGCTCAGTAAATATGGCAACAATCTCTCCACTGGCTTCTCCAGCCAACCTTCTACAGCAGACCGAGGACCAAATTCCCTCAAACTTTGAAGGACCATTTGTGAACTTGCTGCCTCCTCTTCTTCAGGAAGATTATTTGCTGAGCCTTGGGGATGAGGAAGGCATCAGTGACCTCTTTGATGCTTATGATTTAGAGAAACTTCCTTCCCTGATGGATGAATTTATATACAGCTGATTGTCTTAAGTGCTGTGCATATCTAAACTATGTTTTTAATGGAATCAAAAAACCTGCCGTCTTTCAGACTTGTCCTCTACTTACCATAAAATAGCATTATTAAATAAACTAGGCTCCTGAGCAGTGCTGATATTTTAATTGAATACTCCCCATAATACAATAAGAAACAACAGAAGGCTTTTACAGCAGAGCCTTCTCCTTGACCCCGAGCTCCAGTGCCTTGCGAGTCAGCAGGTGCAAGCAGGTGACCGTAGATGTTTTGTCTTCACACTCCCCCAGTCTCTGCTTACCGTGACAAGTGGGCTTACGGAGAAGGGCTTCATGAACTGGTTTAGTCCTAAGTAACAATTTTGTAATAATAGTATTTCAGGTCGTGCCTTCTGCAGAGAATGCATGTCTTTTGAGTGTCACAACATGGATTGTACATGCAGTGAACGTAAATATGAAGTAAATGCAAAAGAGTGGAATGGGATTCTTCATCTACTTGTGGGAATGTTTAAATTGCTGTCATAATGCTCATTTTGAGCTGTGTATATGTCTCATTATGAGGTCAAATACTTATGTCCTTAAAAGCTTTTAATGAAAATACAATACACTGTAAATGTAGTGTATATTGCAGATATTGAAAAGTATAAAGTTCTGCCACTTCTCGTAGTAATTGCAGATTTTTAAAAATGCTTGTGTGTGTGTGTGTGTGTGTGAAAGTAGTTTTTGTTGGTTGTTTTTTTTAAACTAGAACGAAGATGCACAGTTCAATTTTACTGCCCCCAGTGTGCATTAGAACTGGTACAAGAATTTTCGTGGTACTAAGTGGGGCTTCATGTTAAGTGCCTACTAGAGATGCACTGTGGGTTTTTCCCTCTATGGAAAACACTTATGCCAAGCTTTGTTTGTTCAATATATGATATTTATCTCAGTGGGTTAGCTTCATCTGCTTACAGCTTTTTATAATTCTCTTCGCCAGCAAAATGGAACTAATTTTTTTCCAAAGTACATAACTGTAAGTACCACATCAACTGAATTGCATTTATTTTTTGAAGATCTTTGCTAGTATAGTATAGTACCAATATTTATTTTTTGAACGTCAGAGGAATTCTAAGAAGTCTTAAATAATTTTTTTTTTCTTGAGTGTAAAATATTTTGCCATGTTCTGGGCTAAATTAATGTAATGTTGATTAGATGATGCCCATATAATCTTTTTGTTTGCATTACTGTTGTGCTTATCTGACATACTCAGAATATTAGTACTATTTGTACTGTAGGAGAATATGTATGCAGGTTTTCTGGTACCATTGAGTTGCTGCTATGAAAGCTCACACACGAAAAGGCAAGAAGTCACAGTACTAATATGGAAACTGTATGACTGTGTGGGTTTTGGAATATAACAAATGTATAAAGGGCAACACATAAAGAACTGTTAAACAGTGTTAAGTGTGTGTTTATATGTACAAATGTTTGCATAGATCATTCAGCAGTTGTATTTAATTTGATATATGTTCTCAACTCACACTTTAGTTATCTAGCAGTTTTGTACAATAGAATTAATTTGTAAACACTGCCAGAATATTTTCTATCTGGTTTGTAATTTTTTAAGAGTTTTTTTAGATGTGGATCTGTAAATAAAATTGTAGTATTTAAAGTTTTCGTCTTGTGGAAGAGGAAAGTAAAAGTTGTGTGAGCATGAAGATTTGCGAGACAAAGGGGCACTTTTGCGAGGGAAGAGAAAATGAAGACTAACACAGACCATCTTTTTTATGTACAAATTAAACACTTGTCCCAATGTGTGTGGGCAAAATACTAATCTAATTTAGCTTTGCATTGTATGCTAGTTTAAAAAAAAAAACAAAACAAACCTCTGTAAAATACTGTAAAAAAAAAGGAAAAAAAACAACAAAAAATGCTTTTATGGTGAGTTTTGTAAATAGATTTATTAAAGGGTGACATGTTCTCTAGCTGTGATCTTACAACTTCAAATGGATGTAATTTGAATAAATTTTGTATGGTAATGAATCAATAAAAATGAAATTTTTTAAAGACTTTAGATTTGTATACAGCTATTTAAACTTTTCTTACTCTTGGTGCCTGCCATACTGTTTCTTGAAACCTGTTACTGTTTTTGTTATTAGTGGAAACACTCACTTGACACCAGATAGTTTCAATCCCGTTTTTTTACGATGTCAACAATAAGTTCAGTGGGTTTTTTTAAGCCAGAGTGAAACAAGAATAAAAGACATGTTAAGAGACACAGCAGGTGATCCAGAGGTTGGGATAATACAAGTTTATTTTTATTTATTCCCTCTCCTCTCATATGAATTAGGAGCAGACTTCTTGCAAACTTAATAGAAATGGTGCTATTTTAGGATTAAATCACATGAAAACAGTTGTTGAGGATCTGCTTAACCTTCCTACTGATAATTCTCCAGAAGTTTCCTAATAGTAGCTTTGAAAAGAAGTTGTGTTTTCTTGAGTCTCTTCCAACAGTCCCTTGTGCCAGACCTATATTTACGAACTCCTACTTCTTTTCTGGTATTGGTGCTGCACCTTTTTAGATACACAGCCATCTATCAACTGGAAAAAAAAAAAATCAGGATAATAAAATAACAGTAATATGGTTGATTGCTTAAATGTTTTACCTCTGAGCAAGTCATTTGTCTTGTCAACTTCCTGCACACTAGGAGAAGGCTATTACTTTGTGCACCTGTACATATTCAAACATCTGCACACAGCAGTACTGAAAGGAATATTACAAAGGTCTTCTCTATATTCTTAATAAATTGTAAAGAATGTAGGCTAGATGGCTGTGTTTTCTGATTTCCCTTCAAAGCAGAGGTGGCAGTAAATATCTGCTGTACCTCCGTGGCCTGTTCTCAGTTTTTCTGTTCTGCAGTTGCCATAAGCACTTCTTTATTTGCCCCTACAATCTGCTACTGATTACTAGTTTTCATGTCATTTTCCCCTCTCCTGCTTTCGGTAGCTGCTTTGCAAACTTGGAATGTGCTGAGGTGCAGGATAAAAAAAAACCAAAAAACAGCCAGTTAAAATACTAATTCCTGCTCCTCTAGGCTAGCATGGTGTACCTCAACATTATTCAGCATACAAGCATTAATTCCAGGGAGGTTTTATTGGGGCCTGTATGAGCTGCATTCCTTGGCTGCCAGCAGATGGAAAAGGTTTTGGAAAAATCTGTCAACATGGCCTGAATGATAGGCAACTATTTATTCCTTTGCAGACAGGAAAGGAGTTTGGAAAAAAAGGGAGGTTCATGTTCTTGAACCTACAGTAAGAACTCATTCACCTACAAATGACAAGAAACAGTTATTATATTCCTTTTGACTTATGCCTGAAAGAATAAATTGCACCTCGGTCTTGATGCAGACACGAACATTTTTGTTGTAGAAAGAATGAAAGTTATGTGAGGTACTTTCAGTAGCATGAAACAGCTATATGTTTAAAAGAACCAAATTTGGTATATGTCTTTTTTTTTCCCCCTGTGCGAAACACAGAGCACAGTGCCGCTAGTGTTCCTGCAGCCAACAATTCTCAACACTAAGTGAACCATGAGCCTGTATAGCAAAGTCAGTGGAGTGATATTAACCAAAGCATAAACAAGTAGAATTCATCTCCCCATTCTGCTTTTCTTGCTGAAGTAAGATCTGCCTGGATATTACTCTACAGCTAAGCAATAATCAGAAGAATGATTGCCCTTTATTAAGTCTGGGAGTTTCTTTACCCACTATTTTCTCTATAAGGCTTGACAGGAAGAAAGTGTCATATATAACAGGAAAAAATGGGTTGTTACCAATTCTGAGTGGTGCTGAATGTTGCTCACAAATGACCAGCCAGATTCTCATAAATTTCAAGAACAGAGGAAAAAAAAAAAAATCTAATTTCTTGTACCTCTTTTAGGACTCCTCATTTTTTTTCTGAATACCTTCCTACCCATTTCCACCCAGAACCCAAATGTTAGTTATCAGAGAATAAGTCTGCCAATATAAAATTGAGCCCTGGTCTCCCTGGCTGTTTTCCTTCCCTAAGGATATTTGTTGAGGTGCTCTAAACCCACTAAGGATGTATCTTCTACTAACCAGGACCTGAAATTGAGATTTGGATTTTATTTTTCCAGTAGTGTATTTTTCCAGCTATGCAAAACCTATGACCACTTGGTAACCCAGCCCAAGGCTGATGATGTCTGTGAATCTACTAGCCCTCAAGAGTAGGAACTAAGATCTGCAGGCAATTTGAAAAGGATGTATTCTAAAGTTCTTCTTTGGACACTCAAGGAACTGGAGCATGTATGCTGCCAGCTCAGAGAAGGCCAGCACTGGAAATTGTACTCCCAGCCACTGTCACATAAAAAGCAGCTTTCCCAGGTAGGTATGAATAAATTTTCCTCCTGGAATCAGGAGGTGGTAGGGAATTATCTGCTCCCTTCTTTCCCTGCTGTGCTACCTGCTCTCTGCACACAGCTGCATGTATTACTATGAATATGCTACAAAGCAATTTGGGTTTATGAGCTTCCAAAGCACTGGGAGAGTGCCTTCCAATTTGTGGCTACGTCCTAGAGACTCAACAGGACTGTGCTGGCACAAGGGCTGCTTGGTACTATGAATTCTTGGCAGCTGGACAAAGTAAAGGCTCTGCCGGATCATGCTGGAACTGATCAGTGTGGCCTATTTATGTCACTAGGTATGGGACTCATGGGTTATTCCTGCCTGGGTGCTGCTCTTGGAGATCACTGCCTCCCTTAATGAGTACTGCTTGTCAGTGTTGGCTATTTGGAGATTTTTTTGGTTATGTCTTGCAGGCTGTGCTTTGCTCTTTTAGTAAGCTGTAAGCCAGCACTGGTGTGTGCCCAGTTGGGTTAACCAGAGCAGAAACACTTGGCTGGTGGGGACAGCTGTGAGGAAGGGCAGTGCAGTGCTCCCAGAACAGAGAAGATGAATTCAAGGACTGCATGTGGAATACTTTGAACATGGGAAACTGAAAATAAAGAAGGAAATGAATCGCTAACCTTATCAGGCAGCAGTTAAAATGCTGTTTGGGGATATAGATACCATTACTGCTGACTGAGTAAAGACTTCTTACTCCATAGGAGGAGCTCTGAAATAGATCAGTGTGGCCACCCATTTTGAAATATTTTCCTCCATTCTCTCCTGGGCTAAAGATGCCACAGAGGTAACAAATTACGCATCACACAGTGTCTCACTGACAGCATCTCTGGAAAGTACTTGTGTGCTTAAACAAAGACCAAACTGGAAGGCAAATATATCTTCAACTATAAAAATGACTCCATCATGAGACCAGGGTGATATTTATAGTGCTCAGTCCTGCTCAGAATGATTTGTTCTTGAAGACTGATTTAAGTGAGGTGCTTATTTCTTTCTGCCCCAGTTCTCTTCTTTAAATTTCTCCTGTTCCTTTGTCCACATTTCCTATTTTTTCCTTCCTGTGAGCATTGTCAGATATGCATTATATAAAATAAGCACGAGTTTGTAGGAAAAAGGAGAGAAAATATTCGTAATTAGAAGTTGCCACATTTTATCTGTGAGTGGACCAACAGACCTATTGTTTTCATTCATTGACCCAGGGCTTTCATTCACTTTCCCTCCAGCTCCAGGGAGACCATAATCTGCTATTTTTAAGAATAAACTGGTTCCAAAGGCTCCTTCTAAAGAGAGAAGCCTAATGTTTGAAATGCAACTACAGGAAATAATGACTTTTACATTCCAAAGCTGACTACCTCAAAACGGAATATATTAAAGATACAATATAAATAATCTTTTTAGGTTGTGTATATTAAACCCAAAGCAATAATAATATGCTCACTCTCTACAACACTTTGATCACCAAGGACACTGCACGCTTAATCTGCTCAGAGTTTTAGCTTCAGCCATCCAATAACCACGGTGGTGTTTTACTAAATATCAAGCAGAAAAATTTGGAGGAACACGGTGCCAGAAACTTCAGCCATCTGATCCTAGACATTTTGACCAATATCTTTTATACTATTCAGCAAAGTTTTTACTAGCATTGTATTTTGAGGAAATTAACGATGAAAAATAATAATATAGAAAGCGCGTTGTGGCCAGAAGAGGATTTAATAGCTTATCACCCATTTGGATCAGATACATCAGCATCGCAACGGCTTTAACAGGACAGGTATTGCTGGGATTGCTACATTCCAATTAAAACGGAGGCGAGTCTCCAAAGCTCCAGGAGGCCTCACTCTCAGTGGCGAAACGACGGCGCCGCGCTCTCCGCGCTGTTGTGGCCTCCGCCGGCCGCCGTCCTGGCGCCGCTGCGCGCGAGGGGCCTCGGGGCGGGGCGAGATGGCGGAGCCCGGGTGAGGCGCGGGTGAGTGTCGGGGTCGGGGTGGGCCCCGGCCCCCTTCCCTTCCCTCCGCTCCCCTCCTCTCCTTTCCCGTCCTGTCCTTCCCTCCCCTGCCTGGCTGTGACGGTCTGGCCGAGTTCCGCTTCTCCTGCCCGCGCGATGTTCCCGTTCCCTGTGGCGCCTTCCTAGGGCTACGCATCAAGCATCGGGAGGAGGAGACGAACGTCCTGGCGGGAATCTCCGCAGGGGTTGGCGGCCGGGATGCAGCTCGGGAATGGGGTACCCTCAGCGGGCTGCAAGCCGAGTAGGGGGGCCGAGCTCAGCCGGGCTCCGAGATGTGCGTGGTCCAGGCTGCGGCCCGGCCGCCCCTCGCCCGTGGGCCGTACCTGTGTTTATATATATATATATATATATATATATATATATATATATATATATTTATATTTATATTTATATTTATATTTATGTGTTGTTTACTTACTTAGGTGTTCAAGGAGAGACTGCGGGAGCTGGGTCTGTTCAGTCTAGAGAACAGAATATTGGAAGGGGGGGGTCTCATTAATGCGTATAAATATCTCAGAGGTGGATGCCAGGCTCTTCAGGTGCCCAGTGGCAGGACGAGGAGCAGTGGCCATAAACTAAAACGCAGGAAGCTTTAACAGGAAGGAGAACTTTACATTGAGGGTGGCAGAGCACTGAGGCTGCCCAGGGAGGTTGAGGCGTCTCCCTCTCTGGAGACATTCCAAACCCACGTGGACACATTCCCTTGTAACCATCTCCAGGTGGCCCTGCCTTGGCAGGGCTGGATGACTTCTGGAGGTCCCTTCCCAACGCCAGCAGTTCTATCATTCTGTGATATGTGTATACATACACACACACACACAAATACGTATACTTTAAACTCAGTCTCACTGTGTATTAACGCTGCAGTTTTCTTTTGCTCTGTGTGAGGCCAGGGATAAAATCCCGGGGCTTCACAGGAGACACCTGTTGTTGGTAAATAGCTGAAAAGAGAGGTCCTCTTCCACCTGGATGGAAGTCCTCCATTGGTATGTGCAAGGCGATTGAGGAGGGTTGACCAAACCAGACTGACACAAGGGAAGTTGTATTTGTGACAAGTTGTTAAAACAACTCTAGTTTTTTATTTGCTTGCTAACATTTTTTTTAATAAATGCAAAGTTCTGTAGGTGCAGCTTGGCTGTATGAGAAGCATACATTAACTTCTAATTTTGCTATTGCTTCTTATTTCAGTCAATCTACGAGAATAACTGCAGGAATCTGTCTTTATTTTTTTTTCCTTGTGAAGGAGATCTCATGCATGCATATGGAACAAGTGCAGATATCAAGTAATCTGTTTTAAAATAACTTCACAGTGTTTTAATTAAAAAAAAAAATTGTGAATGACTTGAACTAAAATTTACTGTTAATCTTTCTCCCTTCTTTCATTCAAAATTTTAAACTGGTTGAAGACATATTTTGGAGGAAGTCTGAGATAAATACATCTGACTTTGAAAAAAAAAGAGACTATGGAAGAAGGATAAAAAGAACAGTGTCCCTGCTCAGGAGACAGGGAAAACATGGGAACTCTTCCACCTTGCCAACCAGCCAGCGTGTGTCCACATGATGTCAAACTGAGCGAGGAATGTATTTCTGCAAAGGGAGGATGAGTGCTTGTTGGACAATAACATGAATTCATGGTTTTCTGTCCGCTAGTTCTGCTTGTTCATGCCCTGTCTTTTTTCCTTTTCCTCCTCCTTACACCCCCCACCCCCCAGGTTTACTGTCCAAGAGGATTTAGACCTTGCTTAAAAAGGTAGGATTTTTATTTTGGCTGTATTCTTTCTTCCATGGGTCAGTGAAATAAGCTAAGCTTATTTGTTTTTCCAGCTGCTCCATTACATTGGATATTTTTCTGTAAGAGAGAAAAAACAACAAATCAAAATTTTTTATTCCCTTCCAGATACTGATTTGATAACTACCTATTTGTACATATTCTCAGTGATGCAAATTAGTGTAAGAGATGTCGCCTTTCCCTCATATTCTTTATTGCTAGACTTTCTACAAATGTTTATTTTTGTTCACCTTTTGCAGCATAATTGTATAGATCCTGTTTTTTTTTAATTTAGAAGAATGCTAATTGCCTAAGTATCTAGGGCAGATGCATCCTCTTTGTGACATCATTCTGTTCCTTTTTAAGTTAAATGCAGATGTGTGATGGTTCAGTTTACATGAATTTTTTTTTTTTTAAGTATATTTTGCAAGATTGACTGAAGGACACATGCTGGGAAAATGCATGGGTGTTTAACTTCTTATGTTCTTCAGTACTTCATTTGCAACATCTGGAAGTGTTTTTATGCCTGTAGCAAATCTTCGGTTCCTGAAGTCTAATTTTAAAGAAATTAAAGCCTTGTTTTCTTCATTGTCAGGACAGTGTTGTACTTTCCCTGTAAACTTTGGAATACCCTTGTATGATTTCCTTAGTAAACTGTTGGTTTATGTAAAACACCTGAGTTTCCAATGGTACTTCAGACTTTATTCTAAGTAGGAGTTACAGCACAGTGTGGTGTGTAATTAACATACTAACTCTTTTTATAGACTCTTCCAGCAAAAGGCTTTTTTTGAATCTTGAATACTAATCTGGATTTTCACATCTGCTGGGAGATACATATGCATAAATATATTTAGTTTCTTGTGGAAAATAAAACTAGATATTAGCAATCTTTTAATGTATTATTCTAGCCAGATTATAGTGTATTTATTTTTTTTAGTTAGACACAGTTGTTTAACATTTTGTACCTGAAAAAAGAAATTTTTATTTTACTGTCCCAGTGAATGAACTAATTCAAATGAAAGGCCTGTGGGATCAGGAATTCTAGGAATAGTTTAATTTGTTTTCAGAATGACTGTGAAAACATATTTGGGTAGTGTCCACTCACAAATAAGAGAGCCAGAATGGCCTCTGAAGCAGTCACTTGGGTTCTGTGCCTTTCATTCTTCTTCTGTGATGTGAGTGGAAACACATCCATCATATAACATGAGTTCACAATTTATTATGATACTGACATGATTAAAATTACCTGTATCTCGGATGTGTCGTGTCAGAGGAGATGAAGGGGTTTTGAATTGGGAGATGACAAGGTACAGATGATTTATAAATGAGCCCTTAAGAATCTGTATAGTTTGTGACTTTCTCCTTGCTTGTGTTTGAGGTATCAGGGGAAGAGGGCATTCAGGAAATGTCTCTGATAGTGGATATGTCATGTGTGTGATACACTGCACATATGCTTAGAGATATATCTGACTCTGCTATGAGAAATGTGCAGTAGATACGTGGCCTTGGTTTTGTATTCAAATGCTTTCCTAATGCCAGTCTTCTCCAACACTTCTTGAAGATGCCTGCTGCCTGTGAGTCAGTGCTTGAGGATATCGAAGACATCGTGTCAGCAGAAGATTTGAAGCCACACGATCGGCAGTTTGTGAGAAGGAATGTTTTTCCCAAAGTGCGAAAACGCAACTCCCAAAAAATCGTTCAGACAGATGATGAGCCTCCAAGTGACAGGTAAAGTCTTACATCGACCCTGTGTCAGTGCTTTTCTTGAATCTCATATGTGCTTGTAAGCATTTAAAAATAAGGTGGAAGATTGTGTTATATCTTAATGTGAAATCTGTGTACGAGGTAAAAGTGAGTTAAATAGTTCTTACAGAATGTAGAGAGAATAAATAATAAATCCTAAGAAAATCTCTTTTCCTAGACAGATTTTCTGTAGAAAGCAGTTATTACTGAGATGTTGATGAATGGAATAATCAGACTGGGAAAATGGTTTCTGTTACGTTTTTATGTAAAAGATTTCTGAAAAATTGTCTGTGTAATTACCTAAATACAATTAATTAAAATACTTAATTACCTAAATATAATCTGAGCTCTTCAAAATGCAGTTCTGGAGCAGCCTTTTGACATCTGAAATGAGAAATAGGAACAAAATCCTGAGCGTTTCAAAAGGGTTGGAGTTGGAAGGTCATTTTTTCCAAACCCACTGCATGAGCACTGCCACAAAGAACCAGTTGGCAGGATTCCGACTAGGTAGTTCTTTAGCATCTCCAGGAGATGGATATTCTGCAGTCTCCCTTAATAACCTGTGCCAGTTCTTGATCATTCTTAGAGTGAAAAAGGTGTTCTCTGATGTTCAGAGAGAGCCTCCTATGTTTCAGTTTGTGCCTGTTGCCTCTGGTCCAGTTACTGGGCACCACTGAAAAAAATCATGCTCTGCCTTCTTTGCACTCTCTCTTCAGGTATTTATATACTTTGATGAGATCACCTTGAGCCTTCTCCAGGCAAAAGAGTCCTGGCACTCTGAGCCATATCTGAGGCATGTTCCAGTCCCTTTATTATCTTTGTGGCCCTTTGTTGGACTGTCTCCAGTACGTCCCTGTCTCTCCTGTGCATCCTGTCAGGGCCCAGGGACTTGTGTATGCGCAGTGTGCTGAACTGTTTATTCCTTGACCCAGTCTCCTTTCATGAAACGTACATCCTTGCTTCAGTCTTTCAACCCGTTTTCTGCACCTTGGGATTTGCAAAGGCTGTACTTCTTGTGTGTACATCCTGCAAGTGACATGGTGAAACTTCTTTTGAGCTTGCTGTTTTATTTCAGTGGAAATAGTATGCAGTAAGCACGAAATGCATCTTTGCATTTTTCCTACTTGTGATTTCCATAAGGACTGAATCAACTTTCTGCTGCAGTGGAATTGATTAGAGTATAGGTCAACTCAGTTATTGATTATAGTTTCTACTGCAGGTCTGAGGTATGTTTTTTTTTTTTTTTGGTTTTTTTGTTTTGTTTTTTGTTTTGTTTTTTTTCTTTTTTCACACATTAGTTTTAAGTTGGTGGATAAAATTTCCCTAGGTGATAAAGATGAAACTAAATTGTATGTGGAAATTTAATTTCCTGTGCAGAGATAAAATCCTGGGTTTCCACTCAAAAGAGATTTTATAAGCATAACAATGCATCTTTATCCACATGCCCCTAAAAGTGCATTGGCCCCAGTCTGCCAGTAATGTATGGGCAGCTGAACTGGTGCTCTGTAGATACTTCTCACAACTACTTCACCCCCCAAAGCATTCAGGTGCTGTATATTCTCTAGCAGGCTGTGTTGTAGTGTTTTCTACCCAAGAAGGCACATTGAACATGTGTTGTTTAGACAGCAGGAAGTCTAAATACCCTGTGTTTACAGTTAATGATCATTAAAGTTCCATCAACAAATTTCTATTTTTAGCTAGGGGAAGTGTCTGTTAAAAAAGAAGCGTGGAGGGGGGAGGGGGGAAAAAAAAAAGCTGTAGGCAGGGTGCAGTATTGTGTTCCAGGATGTGTAGTGTTCTTGTACTGGCATCTTTAGCTCATTGGCAGTTATCCCAGGAATTTCAGTGAGAGCTTCTTACAGAACTTTTTGTTGGTTTTTGGAGCCTTTTATGTGCTAGCTCCACAGTGCATGTCTGCCATGCTGCTTCTGTAGCCCAAAAAGGTTGGGATGGGGGCTTTCCACTGTTTGTGCGGCTGGTGGCCATCATGTTAATTTGCAGAGCTGGCTTGTGTGGAGGGAACTACAGTCACTGCATGCCATAATACCAAAAGGTTGCAGCTTGTTCACTGGTGGCCTAATTTCAGTGCTGTTACTCGAAGGTTATTTGTTACATGATACAATAATTTTGAGAAAGTTGGGGAATTTAAGTTAGGGATTTTTTTTTTTCTTTTGTGTTTATTTGTGTGTTTTGTTGGGGTTTTTGTTGTTGCTTTAACATAACTGCAATGTACTGAATCTGTTGTTACCCTACAGCTCCTGCACCTTCTCCATGCTAAAACTCTTTTCTGTCTCTTTTCTTGCTAGTTGTGGTGGATTGACTCTACCACAAGGGAGAGAACTGGAAGAGTAAAAGTGAGAAAACTTGTGGGTTGAGATGAAGACAGATAAAGTGAAGGAAGGAGCAGGGTAAAACCCCAAGTGATGCAAAAGCAGCCATTTGCCACCTCCCACAAGCAGACTGGTACCCAACCAGTCTCAGAACAATGGCTATTTTGGAAAGACCAAACCCACAGCTTTTATTGTTGAACATGATGTCATCTGGAATGAATTATCCTGGTGGTCAGCTATTCTGGTCATGTTCCTCCCAACCTGTTGTCCATTTGCAGCCTGCTAGTGGTGGCTAGTGGAGCACAGTGAGAAGCAAGCACTGGCCCATGACAGCTGAAACACTGGTGTGTTAACACTGTTCCAGTCACAAATGCAAAACACAGCCCTATATGGGTTTATGTTACTCTGTCCCAGCAAGACCTGTTACACTAAAATCACATAATAACTGTTTTGCCTCAGCTGTTTTGGAGTTGTTACTGTTTGCATTACTTATTTTATGTTTGAAGAATTACAGTTCATTCACTCCATTCAGCGTGCTTAAAAGGGAAGCTTGTTCGTCATTTAACTTGCATTTCTCATTTGTTTTTACTTGACAGCATTATTCCTGGTGTTCAGAAAATCTGGATTCGTACATGGGGATGTTCTCACAATAATTCAGATGGTGAATACATGGCTGGGCAGCTGGCTGCATATGGATACAAAATTACAGGTAACAGTATGAGTGAGCCCTGTAATTCAGTTTTTCTGGGGTGAATGCTCAGAGCTGTCAAGCTGTCATCAAATGTTTTCAGTCTTAATTATGCTTTTAAAAATCCTCTTCTGATCCCTTTCCGATCGGAAGGTGAGGAGGTAAAGTGTTTTCGTGGCATTAAGCAGAATGATTACAGGATGAGTGCTTTCAGAATGGTTAGATTTTCTTGGTACCAGGGTAAACATCAGATAGATGTCATTCAGTGCCTTTTTTTGACGTTTTACTTGCTAAACTGAATTGAAAAGTTTTCATAACAGTGGATGGGAAATATATTAATTCTTGTTTTTAACTGTAGTTGATGGAACCCAAGGGGAAGAGGGAGAGAGGCAGTGTGTTTTCACTTGGTGATGTTTGCAGTGGAACAGAGGTGGTGTACTCCAGGTGAATGATCTTTTGTTTCAGGAGAGATGATCAGTAGGATGGAGGTGGGATGATACAGGATTGTACCTTGTAGGTTCCAAAGAGCTGAGAATGCTATTTCTCCTTCCATTCCAAGTATTTAAAAATCTCCCCATCATCTGTTCTGCCTCCCCAATCCTAAAAATACCCCTGAACTTGTGGTTATGCTGACCACATTCCATCTCATTAATGCAGAATATGCTGACAAAAAAGTTGAAAAGTTGGATTAATACCATGTTTCAATAGACAAGTGTCATCTTAATACTTTTGTGTAGCTTTTGATTAGTCAAAACAGAAACTTAGATTTTATTAATTCATTCAAATTCAGGTGTGTCTTGCACCTAAACTTGTATGCTGGAAGACTACAATGTTGTCTGTCCTGACAGTTTTCTAAAAACAATCCTGATTTCAAGAATGGCTGTTTCTTTTCTTGAACATGTCATGACACTGTTAAACAGTTTTTATTAAATTAAGCATCTCATTTTCCTTTACTGCTGTTGATCTTTCTTATGTAGAAATAAGACACTGAATTATTCAAGTGCTGAATTGTTTTAGGGAACCCAGATTATTAAATTGTAGTACAGCTCTGGAGCAGATACGCTCTTTCCACAGACAAGTGGAGTGCTGGCCCAAAAAACCTTATTTGTGGCAGCTCTTTGTATAAGACTGTAAATATGTTCTCATTATGGCTTTCTTAAATTTAATTCCTCTTTACCATAGTTGTTCTAATGCATATTGTTCCAGAAGCTACTTTTGGCTTGTCAAGGTTCAGATGGCCATTCTGTGCTCTTACAGTTTCAATGGAGAGATGTAGGAAAGATGGAAGTGCAGTGCAGGAAGGAACTCTCTTAAATTTGTGATACCATATCTTTTTAGAAAACTAAATGTTTACAACATTGGAATAGAAATAAGTCTGCATCTAGAACCTGAAACTGAGAACTAAAAACCTAGTAAAAGTTGCACTTGCTGGAGGAGGAGTCCCAGAGCAAGTTTGGTAGTTGTACATGAAATTGACCTCTGGTTTCTAGTCATTATTAAATCTAAGTCTTGATTTAGTTTATGCTATTGTATGTACACACATTAAATGTAACAAACAAAAAAGCCTCAATGCTAGGTGATAGGCAGAAGTTATGCAGTGTAGTTTCTTCTTTTTGAAGTTAAGTAGTTCTTGTCAATCTGTTCTTAAGAAAGCATGTTTTCTTTTTTTATATTAAGTCATTTGGGAAGTTCAGATAGAATGTCACATAGGGATTTAATCTTTCTGTCCTATACAGTGAAGCAGCTACTCTGTAAATAGTAACTGTTGCTTAATGTGATCCAAATGTCAAACATTTCTTGAAATTAAACTTAATATTGTTTATGGTATGCAAAAGATAAGAAGAAAATGTTTTGTAGGAGGTATTTTGTAAATCAATCCATGTGTTGCTAAAATTCATTAGTTTTATGTAAAACTGTTACAATCTTGGGGAAGAGATGATAGAAATGCTCAATAAGATGAAAGATTGTTGTCACAGTGTCTTGGACAGCTATTCCTTAAATAGAAGTGTTAGAATTAGCCTATTTCCTACATGTTCCTAAGTGTTTGAGACAATACTTATTGAAAAGACACTGGAATAAAGTTCTGGCTTTAGAAAATAAGATGTGAGCTTTACTTGCAGTTATTGCTGCATTATGAAGGAGTCATGCACTGTTTCTAGTGTCTTTTGTCTAATTGCAAGATTGGAAAGAAATGCAGAAGGAAGAAAAACAGCATCTGACTCCTGTTGCTAACTGGAAGTTTTAACAATGCAACCTGCCTTACAGGTTGACTTATCTGAAACTGAACATGGATATAATGTCCTCCTTGCCTTTCATGTGTTTCAAAAATGTTCTTTCTGTACAAGCACTCTTTGTTGCTTCTGGGAGTGTCTGTATCCAGAGGTGAAAACTGAGGGCTGTGCTTTTCACAGCAAAGATTTCCTCTGTCTGCAGAGACCAGAGTGTGAATCAGCAATATACAGATACTGCAATAACAGCAATGGTGATTATAAGTCAGGGACTGCATCAGCTTAAAAATAGGCAAAGGGAAGCCAGCAGAAGAGCTGAACCTATTTTTGTATCTACTTTCACAGCGTGAAGGTGGGCAGCATTCTGAACAAATCTTGCATACCATCCTGTGGGAGCACAAAGCTCCTTTGTGAGCCTGAGCCACACAGAAATGTGTGGACCAGCTGCTATCAGTGTAGGGCTGTATCATGGGTACTTGTTCATATTCTGAAAACGGTGTAGCTGATGGTGGCTTTACTGGTTCTAAAACTGGTTTTGGTTTCTTGGCAGCATGACTTGCTGTATAGTTTAGACATGCCTGCAGACCTGCTGGAGTGCTCCCTGTGAGATACGCCCTGGAGGAAGAAACTCTCATGGTACAGACGAGTAATGCCTGCTGTGAAAAACAGGAAGTGGGCGAGCTGGGAGCTTTCAAATATTGTGAGGAAGATTTTTGTTTGGGAAGGGAGTTCAGTATGTTTGCCATGTAGCTGCACTTTCTCTCTGGAAAATGGAACTGCACATGTATAGTCAGACAGAATGCTTTGACTTCTGAAGTGGGTAGTTGTATTTACATATGTTGACATCTGTATGTTTCTAGTTCTGTGAAATTAATGAGTTGTGGCCCAGCTTTGTATGCATTTTGATAGATCAAGACATTTAAATATACTTGTTACTTTGTACAGATTGCTTCTGGTTGAGGACTGTTCAGGTCCAAAGCCTTCCCTCCTCAGCCATTGTAAAACATGCTGGGGGCAGGAAAGGCATTGCTAGTAACTTAGAAAAACCAGAAAAAATGAATACTTTCTGTTTTAGGAAGACGGAGCAAAACCTGTTATTAAACATTCAGTGAGGCTAAACCAGTCACAGTTTATCTGCACTACAATTTTGTGTATTTTAGAAATAAATGCGAGCACTGAACATACTCCTTCTCTAGCATGGGATTCTACAAACAATAATTGTTTCTGCTAATTCAGTGGGCTTGGCTTTGATGTAGCACTTAGAAACTGGGTTATGTTACAGACCTTTAGCTTTACTTGTGCAGTTTTAGACTAATTTAAAATTAATTCGGACATCCTATTCACTGTCTCCGAAATTTCTTCTGTAAGTGTGTTGGATGGAAAGTTGGTGTGTAAAGCTCACTCCATTATTGTGTTTAGTTGGCACGGCTTGTATCAGTGAGACTAGCCAATTCTTGTTGAATTCTTACTGAATCTTAGTATTTGTAGTCCAAATTATGTTTTACAGCTCTCTAACTCCCTGTGCAGAGAATTTATATATTTTTCTAAAGCAAATATGAAATAATATTTTGAAATCCTGTTAAAGAAAGGATCTGAGGTGTTTCACCTCTTCTACTTGTTAATTTTCTAAAGACTTGTCAGTTTTGCTTACTAGTGGATATAACTGAGGTATCATTTAGACTCTCCACCTACTTAAACAACACATTTGAGTAGAAGAAAGAAGGAAGAAGACAAGGAAGAAAAAACGATCTCCATAAGACCTCATGTTGAAAAGAAGACAGGTGTAAAAGGAAAGAGTCTGCTGTTGAAAAGCAGATGAGTTGCTACAATCTAAAATGGACTTCAGCGTTCAAAGGCATTGTCTTGTGTTCACTGTGTTGCATAAGCCATGCTTGTGTAGACTTTGGCCATCCCCATACAGATGCAGCAAAGCATGCTGCAGCATGAGTTTTATTCATCCAAGTGCAAAATAAAGAAAATTACTAAGATTGTAGGGGCATTGATTCATGGGTTGTGAATCACTTCAGAATATGATCCTTTCTTTCAAGTGTTGTTTTAAAAGTACTTTTTTATGACACAATAAAATATTAATACTAGATTTTGATTTATTTTTTGTTTTAGAGACCTCTTTAATAGGTTACTGTATTATTGAAATAAGCTCTCTGCAGCCTACATAGTGTTGAAGTTGATGAAGTATTTTGACTAAGATCTCTGTTGGTTTCCAGTGTATGCTTTTCCTTGCTCAGAATCAGCAGTTGGTCTTTCCATTTTTTGTTCTGTACCCTGCTGATAATGCTCCTGTGTTCCTTCATAAGTATCACGTAAAATGGTAATGACTACTGTGCAATTTTTGGGGTGAGCCATCCTCATTGTGAGGTATTTTTGGTATTCTTTATTAAGCTGAAAGACAAATCATTATTAGCTGCTCATTAAGTGCCTTATCTGTCAGAGAATTCAAGGTTTGTCCTTATGTTTGGATTTGTACTTTTCAAACGGTTGTGAGTGCAGTTGCAGTTTAAAAAAAAAAAATCCAAATAGAAGATAATTTACAATCTTTTTTTGAGGGCAGGGTATGCATGGTGTATGCTTAAATACGCAAAATACCCTACACTACTTTTCTGTTGAAAAAAGGTGTTTCTGTTTTCTTTACAACACTGCAGTCATGAAACTGTCTCTAAAGCAGCTGAGCAATGGTGAAAAGTGAACATAGAATGAAATTCTGGTGTATGGTACCCTCAGTGAAAAGTTCTCTTATTGTCTCTAACTTGTAGAGTTGATGCTGAGCGAGTCAGTAAGGTAACTTCTTTCAGTATCTGTTGTGTTGAGATAATTGCCTTACAGTTCCAGCAATGCAGATTCCTGCTATTAGAAGATCGGAGTTGCTGCTTGTCACAAGTTTCTTTTGTGTGTTGATTCTTGGTGCTCAGGCTTGAAAAGTGTGCTCTGACATGCAGTTAGTATGGGAATACTTGGGATGTGGGTGTGAAGGTTTTCTTCTTTTTAAAATCTGAAACTTTTATGGTGAGACCGTTAGGAGGATGAGGAGAGAGGGTGAAATGGGACATAGCAGGGAAGAAAGCAGGTGAGGCTCATGGGATCTAGCAGATGGAGTTGCACAACTGTAGACAATCAAGATTTCACAGTTCTTTGGAAGGAACAGATATTCCCAGTGCATCGAGAAGTGTCCTATAAGCCAGTGAGGGGGACAATGAGTCTGGATATTGTTGGGATGGTTTCTTGCAGTGTAGAGTTCATACAGCATCATGCTGTGACTCATCTGCAGCACTGCATGTTCCCTAAGTCTCTGTAAACTAACGTATAATTGTGGTTTTGGCAGCTGTGTATTACTGCTCCAGTGTTCCCTGTAAAACTTCCTAACCCGTGTGTGGCTAGACTTCTGTTACTTATCACTTCTGACTTGTAGCACAGTGCAAGATACATGACCTCTTTGTGGTGAGTTTTTCCTACCTCCGCTTCCTCAGTATCAACTTCTTATTCCTGTTGGGCAACTTTCTGTTAAGTGGGGAGTCCAGCTTTGAGGATGTTGTCTCCGGTACAGGATAGAACTCTGAGTTCTCAAACTGGGAAATGTGTCTGTCCCCTGTTTATGGGGGAACTAGATAAGAACTAGAGTCTGTTTTCTCCTCATGATGACATCACTGCCATTAGTGCTTGATATTGACAAGTGTGTACTGTCTTTCTTTATCCTCTTTAAAATTGTCTATTCATATGTGAGTGGTTTTCTTTTTGTTTGGTTGGTTTTTGTTTGTTTTTCAGTGTTCTTATTTCACAATCACTGGGCAGGCAACTGAAAGTTGGGAACATGCTGAAGAACCTAATAAATCCTATGTGCACACTATCTTCAGGGGCACTTCCAGAGAGTTCACATAGGTAAATTTAAGCATGCATGACATGTTTAGGGTTAATTCTAGTGACAGAGCATTGGCCGCGTGCTCTGGTGGTTGTGCAATGGAGTTTAGTTCTGGCAATGCTGAATTTCATGTAATCCAGAAGAATGAATTTGAAAAGGATTGAACCATGAAAGGTAAATTTCAACTCCTGGTAACATCCATCCTCCTATGTGGAATATGTCCTTGTAATAGATGGTTAAGCAATTAGCAAATGAAGCGTAAACAGCAGTGATGAAGTGAGTTCAGCATAAACACGCAGATGACGAGGAGCTTTTTAGGGTGTTCTACAGAGACATTAGTTTCACGTTTCACAGTTCCTTCATGCTTAAGGAAAATTTATAGTAGATTTATAAAAGCTAATGGGAGAACAGACTATTTTTTAATAAGCTGAAGAGATTTCTTTGACCATGTACTCTCAGAGGTAGGAGCAGGATTGTATTTTGATCTGGAACATTTGTAGGAGCACTTTAAAAGGATGTGCTTGTTACCCTGGATGACTGGGGAATAGTGGGGAGGGTTAATGTTCACTGCAGGCTTTTGCTTCATTTTGGCTACAGTTTCATTTGCTAGAAAGGATGAAGTTTAGCTGCCAAGGAGGACAGAGTTCTCGGAACTTGCCATGGTCATAGCTTTGCATTAAGATGCTTTTAATACATTTTGTGACTGTTTTTTTGTCAGTTGCAATGTGGATGCCTCTGTATGTGAATTGCTGTAAGTTACTCCGGGGAGCAAGGCGAGCTTGGGTGAGTTGCTTTCTGGCTTGTTGCTTTTAAGAATTTTGCATGTAGCACAACTCAAACTGTTCTGTGTCTCCAAATACAGAATATTAATCTGTGTTGTTCTCCTCTGCTAGGCCTGAGGGTGTACTAGAGAAAAGACTCCTGTGTGATTATGGAGGCTGGCTGGAGACAGTAGAAATGCACTAAAACAGATAATAGACACAAACTGGGATACAGCTCTGTCTCCCCGGGCCCGCTTGGATGTATGAGCGAGTTTGGACATTACCCTTCTGGTTTCTTTCTGAAAGAATGTTTGTACAGCGGTCACGCACACACACAGTTGGGATAAGGTAGTGTATGAAGTAGTTGAGGCTTTTTGCAGCTGGAGAAGGTTGGAAAGGTGAGGCATGCCCTGCAGTGGGGCTGGGCAGGAGCCTTGGCGCGGTGGTGCCGTGCCGGGAGCAGCCGAGAGGGGGCAGCAGTGCCCCAGGAGTGCGGGGCTGCGCCGCGCTCCGCCAGCCGGGAGGGCTGCGGGCCTGCCCAGCCCTGCTCGAGTCACAGCCAGCGAACTGAGCTGCGTTAGGCATCTTTGCAGTACAGCCTTAAGCGTTTCAGTAAACCCACTTTAAGTTATTTTCTGGCATTCTGATCTTGTGCTGCTTCAATTGGCAGTTTTGCTGTTGATTATGAAGGTCTGTGTTTTATACTTCTGTTTTGTCTCAAGAGTTACCACTTTTGAGCTCCGGTTAAGTTTTTTGTTGGACTCAGTTTCCCTCCTAGAGAGTCTGTGTTAAGGAGGTGAGATTCATGAAGTGTAATTGCCTAAATGCACCTTTTTGAAGTACTATTCCATTTGGAATTCTGATTTGCTTTATTTTTGCTGGTCTGAGTAGGCTGGGTTACTTTTGTATACAGACTTCTCTTTGAAACATCGTTTGAGGAGTTTGCTTATAATGGTCCACATATTGTTTTGTTTGAGGAATGGTTAAAAATTTGTTTAATAATCTTATGAACACCGTGTGTATTTCACCAAGACACTGAAAACTGTAAGGACTACTGAACAAACACTACTTGTTGAAAGTAGTATAGTAGTATAATATAGTATAGTAATATATATTATTTTATTATATATATACTATATAACAATATAGTAGTATAACTGCTGCATAACTACAGCACAAATAAAACTGTGAGTGTAAAGGCAGATGACATTCAGGTTGAACATCAGTATTTAATCGTTTGGGTGCCTAACAGCTTGTTAGGCCTAGTGTTTGGTAACTTGTCACTAGAGTGGTGCTATCCTAAGTTTCCAAAGCTAGCTTTTTCATTTGTTCAAGCAAATTCTAGACATATAGCTTGTGATTTAATATGTTTCTTGAGGGAAAATGCCACCTGCTTTGAGTTAACATCCTAAGCTGACTGTGGCATCCTAAGCCTAGCTGCATATTTAGCTTGTGTATTTTCTGTGTTTAACTTAAGGTTTGTGGAAGTACTTATTTTTTTAAAAAATTTGTTCATGTTGACTGCATATCATTTTCTTGAGCTTATCTTAAAGAACTTCTGAGTTGTATAATTTTCTTGCTTTTCCCATCTAAATATTTAAAATTTAGTTTTGTGCAATCTTTTATTTTGAATGATGTTTGGAATAGTGGAGACAAGTTGTCAAGGGACAATCTGTCCCTTGTATCTCTTGGGGCAGTAGAACTGTTCCCCAGGAAGCCCTTAAGTTAGCAGGGAAGGAGCTCTGTGATAGTGAAATGACACTGTGCTGCCGTCTGAAGCAAAGCTGGAGCAGACTCCCATGTGACCTGTATCTTCCTTGCAGTGTTCATGGAATAACCGTTCAGTCCTGCTCTTTTCTGGCATTGCTGTGCTCCAAAGCCTGATTTGAAATCAAGCAAGTTATGCACAGGCTCATAATGTTTCACAGAAACAGAGTAATTGTTTGGCCTCAGCAATACTAGGTACTAGACAGTGAGTCTTCTCACCCTGAGAGAAGTGGTAAGGCTGCTCTGCATCTCAGGATTTGCAGAAAAATGACTTTATTGCATCATAAAACTGTGTATTAGAATGCTTTATATTGTCATAACCTCTTTCTGCTGTTCATAGGAAACTCTCGCCTTGTCCTGTCCAGTTTTTGTGACTTTTGTGCTATTTTCAACCACTCAGGGAAAGTGGGATAGCTGTTGTGTCCAAACAGCTCCCATGGGGACCTTAAGCTGACTGAGCTGGTGCAGTCTTTCCAACACTTGTGTTTAGCCAGGGCTTGATGGGCCTGCAGAAATGTGCATCCATCAATCTTGAATTTGCTGCTTGCAAATCCTGTAGCTTTTGTGTGCTAGCAGTTGGAGTTAGCAGATTAAGCGTTGGGGCTGAGGAACAGGCTATTTAAGCAGAAGACATTAGCTTTTGTCTCAAGTCCCTGGCTTTGGAATTTGCATACAAAAATAAGCTAAGCAGGAACTTTGTCTTGGATAACTATAAATGGACTTTGAGTTAATTGTGCCAAAACTGAATTGCTGATGATTGGTAGAAGACACTGGTGTATAGAGAAGTGATTTTTTTGGCTTGCAATTTAATAGAAGACAGAGCACTTGACTGTGGATTTTATTAGGCATTTTGGACGTGCAGCTTTTGTTGGCTGAGTTTTAAGGGTGAAAGTGTGCTTGTTTGTAATTGATTCCCTAAGTGATAGTTGACTTTTGAAATTCTGTTGTTTGTTCATGGGTCGCCACTTTTCTACTTGTCTTTATCATGCTTGTCTTTATCATGCTTCACTTCCCATTGGAAATGTTAATTTTCCTTTGTGAATGTAAAGATGCAGACCATTGGATGATGGTAAATTTGAGCATCCAGTAGTTATTTAACTAGAAGTTTGAGTCTTATAATGGGTAGTGATGGAAGGAGAATATCAAGTGAATATGGATTGTAAGTCTTCTTAGAAAATAAAAAATATTAACAAGTTTCCTTTTAAGACAATCACCTTTATATATTGCTGATGGTTCCAGATATTCTTTGTAACACTAGAGTAGAATAAGAAAAACACTACCAGAATTTTCTGTTACAGGAGGAAAATCCGATGGTTAAAGGTTTTTTTTGTCTTGATTTTCATAAAACCCCAGACTCCAGGAAACTTGAGAGGAAGGAAATTTTCTTCACAAAGTCTTTTGCCGTGACACTTGTGTCTTTTTGTTAAAAATGGCTTGTTGGAAAACTTATGTGTTCAGAATTGTCTTTGAGTCTGTTTGTGATTTTCCAAATAAAAACACAGCAGAGTGAAAAAAAACAGTGTCTTCTTTTGTAGATGGCTGCCAGTTCTTTTACAGGTGCAGTTTTAAAGTGTCAGTGGTTCCTCTCTTTACTGAGGCAGAATTACAGATAAATGGAGGGGGCTGTGAACTTTGCCTCTGCTCTTAGGTGGCCTGAGAGGAGGAATTCACATAGTCTGATGCTGCCCACCTGCTGTAGGCAGCCCAGCTGCCAGGTGCAGGAAGAGGGGTTTAGTTCTGGGGTGTAAACTAACGTAGAGGAGGACTGGGAGAGGAATTCTAACTGGAACTGTTTTCCCTCACCACCTGCAGGGAGTAGGTTGTAAGTTTGTGTTCATTACTGAGAGAGCCTCCTCTTAAGACCTGCTGCATTCTGTCGATGATCATAGGCCAAAAGGTAACTGGCCTGGTGAGCTCTCCTTCCCAGGGCTGGGCCACTCAGGAGCTTTAGTTTTAGCTGGCTGTTATAAACCTGCAGTGATGGAGAATTCATAACCCCTTTTGGGGGTTGTGAATTTACCAGATTCATCCTTTACCAAGGATTAACTACCTTTCTGGTAAAGAAGTGTTTCTGAGTGTGTGACCTATACCTTTTAGCACAGTTAAGCCTTTAGCTGCCTGTGTGTTCTCAAGTGGGCATGGAGAACATTCTTCTCTTCTGCATAGCAACCTTTCACATATTTGAATGCTGTTATGCCTTCTCTCTATAGGCATCTTGTGTTTAGGCCAAACAGATCTAATTCCTAAAAGCTTCTCTCATAGGTTTTGTTCTCTAGAGCTCTGACCTTTCTTGTTCCATTCCTCTGGACATTATCCAGTTTGTTTATTTGCATCAATCTTCAAGTACTGTAGTATGTTTATCTAGAATGTACAATTTTGATAAATGTGGAGGAGGGAAGAGTTTGTTGCCTTATTCAAAACACAGTTTATGAAACCTTCAAATTTAGGTCCCAGGACAACTGAAATCTTGAGCACACTCTGTTAGAGAATAACTCTGTCATAGTTGACTTATGTTTTTATATAATATGAGAAATACTGAAATACATATCCACAGAAAAAAATATTTACAGGAAACAGTTTTTGGAATAAAACTGTTTGAAGATGGGGAAGTTGACATCTTGGTGCTAGCTTGTCTACTGTCCTAGTCAAAATGACTTGCTTCTCTACTTCCATTATTTGATGTGTCTTAAGTGAATGCTGCTAATTTATAGAGTCACATTCAGGTTTTTTTTAAGAATTTGCTTTCACAGCTCCTTTAGGGCCATCACTCTTTTTCATAATAACTGTTCTTAGTAATACTAACACTGAATCGCTAAGCCAAGGATTTTCATCACACTTCTATGATTTGCTTTTATTTTTCCCCACTGTAGTTTCAAAAATACTCCGGCATCTTTTGTTTTATTTTTTTGGCCATTTTAGTGTAAAATCATATTAGTTCCTTGGTTTGATTTGGTGCAAATCTTTTTAAGTCTCTAAGCATTATGCATAGAGACATTGAGAGAAAGAAGGCAGAGCATTACCTGCACTGAGTGGGCAAGAGTTGGCTTACCAAGAGATGGTTTGTCTTCCATTTAGCACTAAGGCTTCCTTGTGCTGAGTTAAAAGTATGTGCTTGTGAAACTAGAGCTTCAGACTTGGAATGCTTTGTTTTAGTGTTTTGTGCTGTGATAGATTTCTGCAAGTATTTTGTGCAACTTGATCTGGTAAAGAATCCATCTTGATGCCATTCGTTGGGGCTTTAAAAGATCCTCCCCCCACCCAGTATGTTAGAAACTCTGAATTTATTGGCCTATGTAACTTGAGATGTTTCAACGGTTTTAGTCATGATGAGCAGAGAAATCTTTACCACTTAAAATAAGTGAAGGTAAAATGTTGGAAAAACATTAGATCAGAGTTTGATGTCTGACTTGCAGAAAGAGCTGCGCAGAACTACATTACAGTAAGAGTTCTACTAATGCTTACTTAACTTTTCCAGATCATTTTTAGAAAGAATTTTGCAGAAGTAATAAGCTATCAAAGATGTTTCTAACACCTTCTCCTTTTTATGAGGCCAGAATTTATCAATGGGAAGAGAATTGCAGTGGTTGGCATAGATTCGGTCTGTAAAGCTTCAGCTTTACGTTTCCTTGTAGCAGTTGTAAGGATCACTTCCCTAGTTCCTTTGAATTTCTTTAAATGAGTGAGGACTTCAAAACATTTATAAATAAGTCTCAAACCCGGTGTCACAGTTACTGCCGTACTGTGAGTCACTGCTAGATGGAGCTGTGTGACCGCGCTGGCACCGAAATTCTCTCTTCTTGAGAACCGTTTAAATTAACATTTAGGTTAAAAATGCCATTTTGTTGAATTTTATTTTCAATTTAGTCACTTAATTGATCCCTCTACAAATGATCTCCTGGCTCAGGGCCCTGCTTTGCATTTCTTGAAAGGACTCAAAAGTTCAGAGGAAACCCTAGCAAGTGAGGTAAAATTTTCATTCGTTTCCCACAGAAATCATTAATAATTCAGGAGCATTGCATACATTACGCTTGTGTAAATATCCTAGAAGATTATTCCGAAAAAATGAGATCCACTGTCACTTCAAATATGGTTGCAGAGGAAATGAAGCAGTGATTAGTATAGAAGTCTTTTGAGATTAGAGGGATTTGTATGATTTTTATTAATTGATCATCATCCGTGTATGTTCATGCTAGTTTATGAACACTTTATTTTCTTTATTTTCAGAATCTTAGCTGGGAAAGTTTAAAATTGTTTTAACTTTTTTTCTAGCCTAAAATTGGACTTTTGGTTTCAGAGTGTGCTATATAATTGTAAGCAAGTAGTCGTTCATTCATGGAAAAGATCATATCCAAATAAAGCTTTCTGGGTGTGGTACTAAGACGCTTGCAACGTGATGCAGCCAAGGGTTTTGTGTGTCCAATCAGGATGGCGTGAGGTTTTTTCATAATGATCAGCCTTAGCAAGAGGTTTTCACTGTGCGGGAGGTACAATGTGCTAAGCAGTCCGTTTCCTTTACTGTCATGCTTTAAAACATTTTAGAAATTTTGGCAAGGCAGATTTTCATGGGTCTCAGGTACGTACACCAGGAAAGTTTGCATCTCTTAAAGATGTGGATTCTTCCAGCAAAAGAAGAAAGTTTGCTTCAGCTGCAGCTTGTTATGAGTATCATTAAAAAACCCCCAACCAAACTCCAAAGGGTCTGTGAAGTGCAAAAATGGCATTTATGTTACCAGACTGCATGTTTTCTGTGTGCATGTATGATTTTTATTTTTCCATTTTAAAAGTGTGTTTTACTTGTTTTCTTTGGGAAGGGGGAACAGATAAAGTTGGTGAATGCTGTGGTTGTTTCTTACAGTAATGATTACATGGATTTATTTTTTAGAGTATGTTCTTTATTTACTTCCTGAGATCTTGCTGGTTGCTGTCTTGGGTCACACTTCGACTGGTGTATCAGTGATTATTTGCATTGTGTGTATACATTATTTCCAGTTTGACTCACCTTCCTGGCACCAATTGAAATCAGTTGATAAATTTGTACTTGAAGTTCCAGGTGTGCTACCTAGCACATACTAAAGGGCAGATGTGATATTTGGCATAATACTTAGGTTTAAAAAAAAAAAGAAAAATATTAGCAGATTCTAAGGAAGTATTGAGCAGGAAATTTCTAAGGAAATATTGAGCAGAAAAGAAAATAAAGTTTGCTTTTCTTTAGCAGCAAAAACTTTTATTAGAACCATTTTTTTCACATTTTTTTTGGTGGAAAGCTCGTTTGTATTGAAGAAGTGGTCTTAGGAATACTGCATACCAGAATGAAATGAAAAGTAGTTTCTAACCATATATGTTACTCAAGATGTTGAAGTCATGGTGATCTGGATTGGTTTGCAATATGTGATTGGATGGCAAAAGTTAGATGTTTATATCTTTAAACAGTGGAACGCCAAAGGAGATCTATTGAAACTCTGGTGAAAGTTTCCTCAGTTTAGAAAACAATGCATAACTCCAGGAAGTATATCCATAACTGCTGATCCCTGATCATGATGCAGTGCTTCTGAGGTAGTTCAGTTTTTGTCTAAAATGTGTAAGAATTAGTTTAACATAATTCTTTTTCTTATTTTGCAGGTTTTCACAGCCTTTGGTTTGAAGCAGTAAGGCAGCTTCTAGGATGAATTAATAATATGTAGTTGATTCAAGTTGAGATCTTTCCTCCTGTATTTCAGTTAATTTGGTTCTGCAGGAAAATGATTTTATAAGGAAACAAATGATTTTATGTGAACTGATTATAGGTTCTTACTTCTTTGCAAGAACAACCTGTCGAAGGACCATTATTTTTCTTTTCTAGAGATTTGTGCCCAAATTGTGATTCGAGAAGGTAATTGAAGGGGTCTGCATTTTTTGAACTTACTGTTGGTGGACACACAAAAAAGGAAAATTCATACAAACTGTAAACATTTTTCTAAATTTTGTTAAATATATATAAAGGAAAAAAAATTAAAAAAGCCCTCTGGACTAGGGTTGGGTTTGTTGTTTTTATGAGACCTGAGACACAGAAATACCTGCTAATCAGTTTCTCACCACTGCAAAACCTAGTTTTAAGCTTTCATAGCTGTAATTTTTTCATTTTCATTAATACAGTCTAGCTTTTTGTAAAAGCAGTTCCACTCCCATTAACATGTACTTCAGGTACCAGGAACTAAATCAAGAATAACTTTGATGTGTGGAAAGTGTGGAACTAGTTAATGTCTTGCTAACTTCAAGGAGCGTGTGACTTGTGAAACAAACTGTGCGGTATTTGATACCGAGTTGTACCCAGTTACTTTAGACACATTCCAATATTGAAAACACATGTGCCATCTATGTTGCAAACCATATCCTCAAGAAACAGATTCCTGAAATGAAGGATTTAAAGCCTGATGAATGAGGTGGATTTAAGCTGTGTTTTAAATGGAACTACTCGTATGGCTTTCTGTATGCTAAAGCATGTATTTTTTTAACCTCTACAGAGCCTACTGGTTTTTAGCATCGATATCTGTACCAGTGTTTCACAAATGTTTTCATAGTTACACCTTGAAAATAGAGTAGTATCTTTGAAAATGTCAGTCTGGAATAAACAATGAAAAGATTTCTTTGGCAAAAAGCCCCCAAGCAAAAAAAGTTGGAACGGGGCTTTCTGTCCTTGTTTAATGGTACGTTTTAGCTGCTACATTAAAGTGATGATATACAAAAGACTACCTTGTGAGTGCTCAAATATCTATCAAAATAGGTGTTCAAAAATTGTTTTTACTATACATCCCATAATTTAGGTTTCTAAGTTGGGTCTGCTTAGCAAAGTGAAAATATACATGCTTTCCTGAAGCACCCCCTGGAGGTAAGGAATGCAAGTGTGTTGGCTTTTTTCCTTTGATTGTATGGGGAGTTCCTGTCCTAACTCAGGCAAGACACTTAGGAGAGATGCATAGTTTGAAATGATATGAATACCTAGTTATTGCAGTAAGACCAAGTATTTTGTTTTAACCTTATCTTCTCTCAAATTGCATAAATCCTTTCAATGTTTAGTCAACCTTACAGTTCTGCAGAGTTTTTGTGTGTAGAGGTAAGCATGTGAAGTGTGTTAATAAGTTACCATGAAAGTAATGTGGTCAGGCTGACAGCACAGTTTCAAGTTCAGTTCAACTTTCAAGTTTATTTCTTGTTAGTTGATATTTTTTTTTTATTTGGGTGGGCTCAAGGTTTTGTGTTCAGAGCTTTGACAACATACTTAGTTAGCCATGAATAAGTTGATAAAAATGATCCTGGTTCCAGTTCTGCTTTGGCAAGTGTAATGGCTATACCTTTCTGATGTGCCTCGTGTGATAATTTAATTTGTGGATCTGTACATCACCATTAAAGCAGAGAAGCAGGTATACAGTGCCTTGACACATCCTGTAAACAGCTGCAGATCTGTCCGTGCATCTGACAATAGACAGTATCTGCTTATTGGACTGTTTTGCCACCTGCTGCTATTTCTGTCTGAAAAGAAACAGATTCAGTCCAGTTCTGTATATATACCCTGTGTTTATACACTGAACGGTATCCTATAGGCTAAAAGAAACAAAACAGAAGGTGGAGGAGCTTCTTGGTGCGATGACACCAGTCTAACACTCTGTGATGGAACTGTGAACATGTTTGTCTGGTGAACCAGCACTGTGTTTTGCTGAATTATATCCATGATGTCAAAATTCACGCATGATTTCTTTTTGTGTCTGTGAAAAGAATAAGACTATTGAAGTTTTTCCTTAATATGATGTGTTAAATACTTTTAGTATGTCCTTGTATGTTAAGGGTTACATGATGTCTTTGTTTTGTAAATAAATCATCAGACTGAAATGTGCTATTTTGTAACAGAAGTTCAATGTAACTTAATAATTAGCCACTATATATATATTTTCTTGCTGTTCGGCAACGAGTGTTTCTCACTAGGAACCACAATTATTTTAAATAGAATGGTATGATAAGGTTTTGTTTACTACCAGAAAGAAGCTGGTCAAATGTACTTTTATATGTTTTTAGCTTTGCAGTAGACAAACTAATGTTCTAGGTATCTGGGCTGGTTGGGTTAAAAGGAAGTATAATGGATAGTTTCACACTCAAGAAAAACAAGATACTGTATCCAGAGAAGGAAAATTGCTACTTTATTTCTGCTTGCACTCGAAAAGACCCATTTCTCTGAGAGCTGAAAACTTCACAGGCATCTTAATGATGAACAGCTGTTGTAGAAGAAGCTTAAGCTTGTGTCACTGTTGTTTATAGTATTTGAATTTATAGATCTAAAGTGGCACCTGTTATCCAGGTGCCATCTGATATTGTTTGACTGGCACCTACAATTCAAACTTGAATCACTTCCACATGGGAGTCTCATTAAATACAGTAAATTGTGTGGGATATTTAAATGTGTCCTTGGCTACAATGTGCATCAGTGTGATCTTATTGCCAGTGAAGAGGTGAAGGAGATGTAAGGGTATATGCTATGGTTGGTTTTCAGGGGAGAAGGGATTAGGCCACGTTTTAAGTCTTAAGCCTTTGTGGGGCTTCATTATGAATGCAGAGAAACAAGTGGTTAAGTGGTTTCTGAAAGAAAGAGAGAATACTTTTGGAATTGTCATTATCTTGTTGCTCCCTGTGGAAGGTTTAGTACCTCTATGGGAATGGTAATTAAAAAGAAAGATTTTGGTTTTGTTATCAGTAATAGAATAGTTCTTCTATTTATCCTTAGCCACGTTCAAATCTAAAGAGGAAAAAGGACCTATTTGTCTTCTGAGCTAGAAGACCAATATCACTCTTTTCCTGGAAAGTATTTAATGCAATTATCAGTTACACTTGAGGAACAAACCTTGGTTTACGTGTTCCATTTCACAGTTTTCTGGTATCTCCCTATCCTGTTCATTTGCTTTGGTTGCCTTAAAATTCCAAATACTTGCCTTCAGCCTGGTGGTCATACCATCACCTACCTCATTCAGCAGCAGAAGTGAGGTACAAGGAGTGAATGGACTGTGTGTGTTGTGTGGAGTTAGGGCTCTGCATTGTTTGTAAGAAACACTGTAACTGAAGAACTTTGTACATTGTTAAATGTTAGGATATCTCTGGGCTTCAGTATAGTATATATTGACTACAAACCAAAAACCTCCGCCCTGAAAGTATAGTGTCAAAATGTTAAGTTAGAAAAAAACAAACCCCCAAAAGGTAGATATTTACCCTAAGACTGTGACTAA